>NC_057389.1:84585331-85917968 GCF_019320065.1 Cervus canadensis | reverse complement strand
CATGGGCTCTAGAGCACACAGGTTTCAGTAGTTGTGGCTCCCAGGCTCTGGAGGGCAGGCTCAGTAGCTGTGGCACAGGGGCTTAGTTGCTCTAAGGCATGTGGAATCTTCCCAGACCAGGGATCGAATACATGTCCCCTGCACTGTCAGGCAGATTCCTGTCCCCTGTACCACCAGGGAAGCTCAGAGTTCCCAGTTTTGTGGTGATTACACAAAGGGTGTCTTGGTCCTCAGTGTATACATATTTGTGGCATTCTAGATAATTTTCTTGGGATCAATTCCTAGAAGTGGAATTTCTAGGTCAACAAACAGCTGTTACCTAAGACCGTCTAGAAATGCTGTAAGAATTTACTCTCCCACAAGCAGCAGAGGCAAAGGCCTGCTTTGCCACAGCCTCACTGATAGGAAGTATTATCATAAAAAAAGGTCTTGCAACACTTGTTGCCTTGATCTGCATGCGAATGCTTGCATGTGGGGTTGGAAAGTCTCCTCCTGGGGGAGATTTTCTTTCTGCTGTGTTTATGTTAGTCAGGAAGACTGGGGTCTGTTGCAGAAACAAAACGACTTAAGGCAGGAAGGGCTCAGGACTTCCTGGTGGTCCAGCAGTTTAAGAGTGTGGGCTTCCATTGTAGGTGGCGTGGGTTCCATCCCTGGCCCGGGGAACTAAGATCTTTCATGCTGAGAGGTGCAGCCAAGAAAAACAAAAAAATTCAACATAAATAAATAAATAATTTAAAAAATTTTTTCTTTAAAAAAGCAGGAAGGGCTCACCACAGCAAGATGCCACCTCACACCCACTAAGCTGACTGTTATCAAAAAGATGGAAAATGGCAAGTGGTAGCAAGGATGTAGAGAAACTGGAACCTTGTGCATGGCTGCTCTGAAGGATGTAAAATGATGTGGCTGCTGTGGAAAAGTCTGGATGGTTGAACACAGAATCACCATATGACCTGGGTGCATCCTGGAAAGAGCTGAGCACAGGGACTTGAAGAGATATTTGCACCCCCGTGTTCACAGCAGCTTGATGCATGCCAACCAAAAGATGGAGACACCCTAAGTGTCCATGGATGGATGGTGGATGAACACAATGAAGTCCATCCACACAGTGGAATATTACTCAGCCTTAAAAAGGAAGGAGATTCTGACTACATGGATGAACTTTGAGGACATGATGCTCAGTAAGAGAAGCCAGATACAGAAGAACACACACTGTCTGATCCCACTCACAAGAGGTCCTAGAGGAGTCAGATCCACAGAGACAGGAAGTATATGGTGGGGCCAGGGGCTAGGGGGAGGAGACGGGGAAAGTAGTAGTAGTGAAAGTCTTAGTTGCTCAGTTGTGTCCGACTCTTTGCAACCCTGTGGACTGTAGCCTGCCAGGTTCCTCTGTCCATGGGATTCTCCAGGCAAGGATACTAGAATGGGTAGCCATTCCCTTCTTTAGGGGATCTTCTTGACCTAGGGATTGAACCCAGGTCTCCTGCATTGAAGGCAGATTCTTTCCCTGTCTGAACCATCAGAGAAGCCCCGGGGATGAGGAGTCAGAGTTTCATAGGGACAGAATTTCAGTTTGGGAAGGTGAGAAAGTTCTGGAGATGATGGTGGGGATGGTTGCAGGACAATGTGAATGTACTTAATGCCACTGAGCTGTGGACTTAGAAATGGTCAAGACAGCAGATTTACCGTATGTGTATTTTACAATAGAAATATTTAATGACATTCCACACCCACAATCCAGGTGTATTTCTTCCTCTTGCCTGATGGCCTTCTGGGGCCCACAAGGGGTGCTGCTCCCTGGAGTGATCCAAGCACCCCACCCTCTTGGATTTCCCTGTGGCCCTGGAAGGAATCAGGCAGCAGCTTAGGGCCCCAGGCTGGACGTGATCCCAGAATGGACAGGATGGTAAATTTCACAGGATATGTATTTCCCCACAATGAAAAGTTTCAAAGGACTATTCAGGAATTGGTGGTGAAAGGTACACAGCCACTCTGGGGACTGTCTTTGCGTTCTTCTACAAGCCTAAAATTATTTCAAAGTAAGACGTTAAAAGTGAACCCACTCTCTGTGTCTGTGGATTGGCCTGTTCTGGACGTTTCCCATGGATGGAATCACACCCTCTGTGTCCCTCTGTGTCTGCTTCTCTCACTGAGCATCGTGTTCTTAGAGTTGGTCCATGTGGTAGTGAGTGTCAGGGCTTCTCCCATTTTCGTGACTGAGTGATGCTCCGGTGCGTGGAGGGACACCTGCGTTTATCTCTTCATTAATCTATCGAAGGACGTTTGTCTCATTTATATCTTTTGGCTTTTGTGAATCTCGCTGCTCTGGACGTACATTTACAAATATCTATTCTAGTCCTCACTTTCTATTCCTTCGGGTGTACACGTAGGAGTGGAATCACTGTCATATGGTGACTCTATGTTTAGCTTTTTGAGGAACTGCCAAGCCGTAATATACTCTTAAAAGAAAAAAAAAAATGTAGTTTCCAAAATAAGATGTTCAGACCTTCACTAATGATGCCAGTCTTGTAAAAATAAATCTGTAAATAATATTGAAGTGCGAGGTTGCAAAAACATCCCAGGAAAGAACCCTCGAATAGTAAACAGTGTCTGTTTTTGAATAACAGCAGGTGGGTGTTTTAAACATTGTGCTCTTTGAACTTGTCTATGTTTCTAAAGGTCCAGTTTTGCCAGGAGGCAGGGAAGTAGGAGTTGCTTTTGAAGGAGGTGGGAGGGGCAGGAGGGTGCCAGCCTCTACCCTGAAGGTGGACCAGAGTGTCAGGCCTCCTAGTACCTCCTGGGGGTGGGAGGGGGCTTATGTGTTCAGGACTTTCACTGGTGGTGATTCATTGACAAAATCCACTTCCCATTTCTTCTCAGGGATCGTGAAGTGGCTCACGATTTCCAGCTGCAAACAGCTGGCTGCAGGTTTTAGAATGTGCCTTTGAAGGCTGAGCCCCCCTGCCTTCCATTCAGCACAGGGCAGCTGGTTTCTCTGCATCATCAAATGGGGCGGGGGCGGGTGTGGATATTCAGGGACTGAATTTTTCACAGCTGCTCTAACAGGTGTCTGTATACTGGTGGGCTTCAATCAGCAATACTTTGTTCTCTTTCAAAAAAAAAAATGTGCTCCGTCGTTCAGTCGTGTTGTGTCCGACTTTTTGCAACCCCATAGACTGTAGCCCACCAGTCTCCTCTGTCCATGGAATTCTCCAGGCAAGAATACTGGAGTGGGTTACCATTCCCTCCGGACTGTAAAGCAGGCTGAGCTCAGAAGAACTGGTGCTTTCAAACTGTGATGCTGGAGAAGCCTCTTGAGAGTCCCTTGGACAGCAGGGAGATCAATCCAGTCAATCCTGAAGGAAATCAACCCTGAATATTCATTGAAAGAACTGATGTTGAAGCTGAAGTTTCAGTATTTTGCCCGCCTGATGCGAAGAGCTGACTTGGGAAAGACTCTGATTCTGGGAAAGATTGAGAGGAGAAGGGGGCAACAGAGGATGAGATGGTTGGATAACATCACTTTCTCAATAGACGTGAGTTTGAGTAAATTCCAGGAGATGGTGAAGGAAAGGGAAGCCTGGCGTGCTGCAGTCCATGGGGTTGCAAAGAGTCAGACACAACTGAACGGCCGAACAACAACTCCTGAACTGTGAGCGGCTTCTTTACTGCTGAACCACCAGGGAAGCCCCCATACTACAACTGATCTTAGCCATTTTTGTTTATTTATTTGATTGGTCTTAGTTGTGGCATTCAGGATCTTTAGTTGCAGCATGTGAACTCTTAGCTGTGGCATGTGGGATCTAGTTCCCTGACCAGGGATTGAACCCAGGTCCCCTGCATTGGGAGCATGGAGTCTTAGCCACTGGGCCAGAGAAGTCCCAAGAGCTGTTTCCATGGGTAACTCCTATGATGGCCCATGTGTGCTTAAAGTATATTATGTGGATGAACCAACAAGGCTCTTTATATTGTTTCATGTGTTTTGACAGTTTAAATTAAACAAGGTCTCTCCCCTAGCACTGCTGACACGGGGACTGAGTCCTGGGCACTGTGAGGGGCTCAGCAGCATTCCTGGCCCCATCCACTCAATGCCAGGAGCCCCCACCCCAGTGGTGACATTCACAGTTGTGGCCTGGTGGCCCCTTGGGGCAGAATCCCCACCCACAGTTGAGAACCACAGACCTACCATTACAGACATCATGTCCTTTCACAAATTTCAAAATATGTAGCTCAGGGAGAGTATTCCAAGTTTCCTTAGTGCTTCTGCAATAAGCCTGTGACATTTTTTTTTAACTGTTTTTTAAATTCATTGATTTGACTGCACCAGGTCTCAGTTGCAGCAGGCGGGATCTTTGATCATCGTTGTGGCATGTGAACTCTCAGTTGTGACACGCAGGATCTAGTTCCCTGACCAGGAATCAAACCTGGGCCCCCTGCATTGGGAGCACGGAGTCTTAGCCACTGGACCAGCAGGGAAGTCCCCAAAATCCAGTTTCTTAAGTTGGTTTCACCTTTTCAGCCCCAATGTCAAAAGCACCGAGATGGAAAAACTCTGCCATAGAAGATGCAGGCTGACCTGTAATAACAGAAGGTAGATCAGGGGTTGTCTGGGGCCCAGAGGCAGGGAGAGAGGGAAGGAGAGGTCACAGAAGGGCTCGAGGGAACTTTCGAGAGTAATAGGGATAGTCACTGTTTGATTGTGCTCATACTTTCACAGAGTATGATTTTGTTGTTTAGATGCTAAGTTGCGTCTGACTCGTTGTGACCCCCATGGACTCTAGCCGGCCAGGCTCCTCTGTCCATGGAACTTCCCAGGCAAGAAAACTGGAGTGGGCTGCCATTTCCTTTTCCAGGGGATCTTCCCAACCCAGGGATTGAACCCACATCTCCTGCATTGGCAGTTGGATTCTTTATTGATAAGCCACCAAGGAAACCCTTCACAGGGTATATTTACGTCAAAACTTATCAGATTCTGTGCGTTTAAATGTGTGTATGTCAGTTATACCTCAATAAAGCTGTTTTTTTTTTTTCAAATGAAGTCCCCATGTTATCTGCTCCCTTTCCTGCTGCGTTTTTCTCCACAAAGTTTATCATCTTCTAACACTGAAGGTTTCTTACCTCATCATTGTGCTTATAATCAGTATCAACCACCTCTTCCATCCCGAACTCAAGTTCTGTGATCTAGAGATATTTGTCTTTTTGTTTGCTGTGTGAAGAGGTGCTTCATAAATGCTTGTTAAGATGGTAAAGATAAAAGAATAATTTTGACTACAGCCTATTTTTTATGTTCAAGCTGGATTTAGAAAAAAACCGGAGATCAAGTTGCCAACATCCGTTGGATCATAGAAAAAGCAAGAGAATTACAGAAAAACATCTACTTCTGCTTCACTGACTATGCTAAAGCCTTTGACTATTGAATCACAACTAGCTGGGGAAAATTCTTAAACACATGGGAATACCAGTCCACCTTACCTGCCTCCTGAGAAACCTGTATGCAGGTCAAGAAGCAATGGTTAGAACCGGACATGGAACAATGGACTGCTTCCAAATTGGGAAAGGAGTAGGTCAAGGATGTATATTGTCACCCTGCTTATTTAACTTATATGCAGAGTATATGCAAAATGCCAAGCTGGATGAAGCACAATATGCTGAGAGAGATATTAATAACCTCAGATATGCAGATAACACCACCCTTATGGTAGAAAGTGAAGAGGAACTAAAGAGCCTCTTGATGAAGGTGGAAGAGGAGAGTGAAAAAGCTAGCTTAAAACTCAACATTCAAAAAACGAAGATCATGTCATCCAGTCCCATCACTTCATGGCAAATAGATGGGGAAACAATGGAAACAGTGACAGACTATTCCCTTGGTCTCCAAAATCACTTCAGATGGTGACTGTAGTCATGAAATGAAAACCTGATTGCTCCTTGAAGGAAAAGTTATGACAAACCTAGACAATGTATTAAAAAGCAGAGACATCACTTTGCCGACAAAGGTCCATGTGGTCAAAGCTATGGTTTTTCCAGTAGTCATGTACGGATGTGAGAGTTGGACCATAAAGAAGGCTGAGCACCAAAGAATTGATGCTTTTGAACTGTGGTGTTGAAGAAGACTCTTGAGAGTCCCTTGGACTGCAAGGAGATCAAACCAGTCAATCCTAAAGGAAATCAACCTTGAATATTCATTGGAAGGTCTGATGCTGAAACTGAAGCTCCAACACTTTGGCTACCTAGTGTGAAGAACCAACTCATTTGAGAAGACCCTGATACTGGGAAAGATTAAGGGCAGGAGGAGAAGGGGATGACAGAG
Organism: Cervus canadensis; assembly: GCF_019320065.1. Classification (NCBI taxonomy): domain Eukaryota; kingdom Metazoa; phylum Chordata; class Mammalia; order Artiodactyla; family Cervidae; genus Cervus; species Cervus canadensis. The sequence continues at coordinate 85,911,664 of NC_057389.1, read as the reverse complement.
GACAAGATGGTTGGATGGTATTATCAACTCAATGGTCGTAAGTTTGAGCAAACTTCGGGAGATGGTGATGGACAGGGAAATCTGGCGTGCTGCAGCCCATGGGGGCACAAAGAGTCCTGACTTAGCCACGGAACAGCAACAAACAGCCTATTTTTTCACATTACTGAGAGGTGGTGGGTTGCTTACAAACTCAAGGTCAGCCAGTAGAGGGCAGTCCTAGTCAGACTCAGAGATGAGATGGCTCTTCCCTGACATGATCTTGATCTGAAGCCCTGAGCATGGGGATCTGGCCAGAGGTTTGGGTGTCTATGATCAGTCTCGATTCCAGCACTGAATCAGTTCCCTTATCCACAAATGTCCCATCCATTCATCCACCCATGCATCCATGCATCCATGCATCCATTCATCCATTCATCTATTCACCCATCCTTTGATCCATCCACCCACCCACTCCATCCATCCATACACCTCCATCCATCCATCCACCCACCTACCCATCCATCCATCCATTCATCCACCTACCCACCCCACCCATCCACCATCCATCTATTCATCCACCCCCATCCATTCATCCATCCATCTGTCCACTCACCCATCTATCTCCTATCAACTGCTCTTCCATTCATCATCCATCCACCCACCCATCCATCCTCCCATCACCCACCCATTTATTCATGCATTCAATAACATTACTGAGTGCCTATTTTGGCAATGAGCAGAGATGAAAAGCAAAGTCATAACCAAGAGAGGTTTGGGGAGGAATGGTCCAGGCAGATGTCAGAACCAAGTGAAGGGTTAGAATGAACTGATGATGTTTGCATCATCGGGGAACAGAGAGGAGGTGGGTGTGGTTGGAGCACAATGAGCAAGGAAGGCACTGACAGAAGGTGAGCTTGGCCAGGTCATCAGGGAACATATCAGGCATCACCCTGTGGGAGAATTTATTGAGTGCCTATGGCTATGTGTTCTTCTATTTTCATCCTCTTGACAATGGGTGGGGGTCATCTCCATTTGCTCTCGTCTAAATTTATTTTTTATTGAAGCATAGTTGATTTACAGCGTTGTGCCAATCTCTGCTATATGGCAAAGTGACAGTTATATGCATATATACATTCCTTTTTAAAATATTCTTTTCCGTTATGGTTTATCCCAGGAGATTGGATATAGTTCCCTGTGCTATACAGTAGGGCCTTGTTGTTTATTCTAAATGTAAGAGTTTGAATCTACTAACCCCAGACTTCCAGTCTATCCCTCTCCCTTCCTCCCCTTGGCAACCACAAGTCTGTTCTCTATGTCTGTGAGTCAGTTTCTGTTTTGTAGATAAGTTTATTTGTGCTGTATTTTAGATTCCACATAAAAGTGGTATCATACTGTATTTGTCTTTGTGACTTACTTCACTTATTAGTATCATTATCAGTAGTTGCAGCCATGTTGCTGCAAATGGCATTATTTCATTCTTTTTTTTTTTTAAGTATTTTTTTTATTGGAGTATAATTGCTTTACAATGTTAAGTTCGGCTATTTCATTCTTTTTTATGGCTGAGTAATATTCCATTGTATATATGTACTACACATTCTTTATCCATTCATCTGTCGATGGACATTTAGGTGATTTCCATGTCCTGGTCATTGTGAATAGTGCTGCTATGAACATTGTGGTGCGTATGTCTTTTTTAATTAAAGTTTCTCTGAGTGTATGCTCAGGAGTGAGATTGCGGGATTATATGGTAACTCTATTTTTAGTTTTCTGAGGAACCCATTTGCTGTTGATAGCCGGAGGCTCAGAGAATTGAGGTCAGTTAACCAAACCCTCCCAGGTATTAACTTGCCAGATTCTAACCCCGGTCTCATGTTTGCCCGTACTTCTAGCTACCTTTGGACCCAACCAGTCCTTCAACAGCCTCTCTCATCTGCATGTAGCTTCACTGCTCCAACACTCTCTCTGTCCAATATGGTGGATGCTTGGTATAACTATCAGCCAGCAAGGTAATGTCACGTAACGAACTACACCAAAGCTCAGTGGCTTAGATCTTAACTGTCCATGGTCAGCTGGGCTTCGGTAGGTCTAACTTTGGTTCATCTCATCTTGATTTCAAAATTTGAATTGGTACAAGTATGTCCCATGCAAGGCATACTGGCAAATGTGTAACCACTGGCTCCTAGGTGGGGTTGGGGTGGTAGCATCCATTTGTCTCCTTCGCCAATGTCTTTTTTATTTTTTAAAGATTTTTTTGATATAGATCATTTTCAAAGTCTTTATTGAATGTGTTACAATATTGTTTCTGCTTTATGCTTTAGTTTTTTTGGCGGCAAGGCACGTGAGATCTTAGCTCCCCCAACCAGGGATCAAAACTGCACCCCCTGCATTGGAGGCCTTAAGCACTTAACCACCAGGGAAGTCCTCTCTTTTGGCGATTTCTGTGATGTTAATACTCTCACTGATTTAAAGCTAACATCGTGACATCACTGAGTACAGAGTTGGGGAGAGATATGGAGGGATGGGCCATCATACACTCAGTGCATTCGAGCTGCTGTCACAGAAATCTCAGCGACACTTATTTCTCATAGTCCTGGGGGCCGGAAGTCCAAGATCAGGGTGTTGGCAGATTCATGTCTGGTGAGGGCCCTATTGGCTACCCTGGTGTCTCAACGGTAAAGAGTCTGCCTGCCAATGCAGGAGACACAGAAGAGACAGGTTTGATCCCTGGATCAGGAAGATCCTCTGGAAGAGGAAATGGCAACCCACTCTAGTATTCTTGCCTGGGAAATCCCATGAACAGAGGAGCCTGGTGATCTATAGTCCATGGGCTCGCAAAGAGTTGGACACAACTGAAGTGCCTTAGCAAGCACTGAGATATGTTTAAGAAAAAGTCACTTCTCATGCTGTGTTTCTCCTTTACTCTCACACTACTGACATCAGATGTGTGGGGTTTTTTTCCCACAGCAAGCAGTTCTCCATGACATTGGCTCAGAGGTCTACCATTGCACTCAGTTCTGACACTCCATATCTGGAGATGGCATCAGATCCAATAGGTTAAGGACTCAGTCCCACAAAACTGTCCCTACCCACATACCGACCAGGGTTCTTGGCCTCCTTAATCAATCAATGTGTTCAGTAGCTCAGTCATGTATGACTTTTTGCGACCCCATAGACTGCAGCATTCCTGGCTTCCCTGTCCTTCACCATCTCCTGGAGCTTGCTCAAACTCACATCCACTGAGTCAGTGATGCCATCCAACCATCTCTTCTCTGTCATCCCCTTCTCTTCCTGCCTTCGATCTTTCCCAGCATCAGAGTCTTTTCTAAAGAGTCGACTTTTGAAAAAAAAATAGTCGACTTTTGGCATCAGGTGGCCAAAGTATTGGAGCTTCAGCTTCAGCATCAGTCCTTTCAACAGAAATAAATAGAAATGAATAGAAGCCAGGCAAGAAATTCAGGCAAGACTTTATTAGGGGACTTCTCTGGTGGTCCAGTGGTTAAGAATCTGCCTGCCATCGCAGGGGACATCAGTTTGATCCCTGGTCTGGAAAGATTCTGCATGCCGCAGAGCAACTAAGCCTGAGCACCACAACAGCTGAAGCCCTGTAGCCCTAGAGCCTTTGCTGTGCAGCAAGAGAAGCCACGAGGAGAAGACCACAGACTCTAACTAGAGAGTAGCCCCTACTCCTTACAACTGGAGAAAATGCCAAGAAGTAACAACGACCCAGTGCAACCAAGAATAAATAGATAAATGAAAACAATTTTAAAGGCTTTATTGGGGCGGCTCCCTTGCTGGCTGCAGGAATGAGTGAAAACAAGTAACAGGTTCCCTGGCTTGCTCCCCAACGGAGGTGGCAAGCTTTTTCCTTATCTGGGGTGAGGTGTATGTGAGGGTCGGGCTGGAGGCGGGGCTTAGGCGGTTTGCCCACCCCTCTATGGTGTTGAGTGCAATACTCCGCTTTTGCGCCCAGCTCTTCAGAAATGGCAGTTGGGTTTTTTGTCTTTGTATTTTTCGGTCCAGAATTTGCCCCAAAGGTGCATTCACACAGTTATTTTTAGTCCCATATAGTTTCTTTGTATTTTGCATCTGGAGGAGAGATGGGTCCAGGTGCAAGTTTTGCAACAAAGTGTCCCAGGTCCCAGGCTTGTATCAAACTCAGATGCCAAACATGAGTCCAGGTTGTCTCCTGTGCTTCCAACCAACTGGCTGGAGAAGTAGGTTGCCAGGACCCTCTTCTCAGGTGTGATTCATTTGTTAGAGCGGCTCACAGAACTCAGGGAGATAGCTTCCTTAAATGTTACTGATTTATTATAAAACAGAGGTCCCTAACTTTTGGGTTCTAATACCTGATGATCTGAGGTGGAGCTGATGTAATAAGATAAAGATAAAATGCACAATAAATGTCATGCATTTGAATCATCTTGGAACATCCCTTCTTCTGGGGGTCTGTGGGAAAACTGTCTTCCAGGAAATTGGTCCTTTGAGCCAAAAAGGGCTGGGACTGCTTTTATCAAGGTATGTGATACAGGATGCAGATGAGCCTCCAGATGAAGAGATGCCTAGGGCGAGGTATGTGGGAAGGGACACAGACCTCTCTTGCTGTCTCTCCAAGCCCCTCCACGTGTTCACCAACCAAGAATCTTCTGCACTTCCTTGGCGGTCTGGTGGTTAAGACTCTGCGCTTCCACTACAGAGGGCACAGATTCAATACGTGGTTGGGGAACTAAGATCCTCCAAAAACAAATTTAAAAATTTCTCCCTGAGCCCTGTAGTTTAGAGACTTTTATGGAGGCTTCGTCATCACATAGGCACAATCCATTATTAATTCCATCTCCACCCTTCTCCCCTTCCTGGAGGATGGTGGTGAAGCTGAAAGTTTCAAGTTTCTAATCATGGTGTGATTTTTCTGGTGATCACTTCTAGCCAGAAGCCCACCCAAAGTCATCTCACTAGAACAAAAGATTCTCCAGCCAACCAGGAAATTAAAAGGGACTTAGGAACTCTTACCAGAAACTGGGGGGCAAAGACTTTGTGTGTGTGTGTGTGTGCATGTGTGCACTCAATCGTGTTTGACTCTTTGTGACCCCAGGGTCTGTAGCCCATCAAGCGCCTCTGTCCGTGGGATTTCCCAGGCAAGAATACTGGAGTGGGTTGCCATTTCCTTCTCCAGGGAAACTTCACCACCCAGGGATCAAACCCGCATCTCCTGAGGCTCCTGCATTGCAGGCGGATTCTTTACCGCTGAGCCACTAATATGTATTTTTTCCTATTATTTCACAAATACCATTTATATACCATGAAACTTACCCTTTTAAATGTTTAACTTTGGACTTCCTTGGTGGTCTACTGGTTAAGACTCTCTGTTTCCCTTGCAGGGTACACAGGTTCAATCCCTGGTTGGGGAACTTAGAACTGTGTGCCACGTGGAGCAGCCAAAAATAAATAACTCAGTGAATTTTAGTACACTCACAAGTTATACAACCGTCACTCCATCCGATGGTAGAATAGCTTAATCACCAGAAAACAAAACCTGTGACCTTTATAGTCACCCCTCACTCGCCCAGCCCCCAACAACCTGGACCCACCCTCTGTCTGTGGATCTGTCTGTTCTGGATGTTTTGCATCAGTGGAATCACTCCTTGTGTGTCTTTCTGTGTCTGCTTCTCTCACTGACTTTGTCTAGTTAGGGCAAGCGGGGGCTACTCTCTAGTTGTGGTGCTTGGGCTTCTCGTTGCAGTGGCTTCTCTTGTTGCGGAGCATGGGCTCTAGGGAGCACGGGCTTCAGTAGTTGCAGCTCCCAGGCTCTAGAGCGCAGGCTCAGTGTTGTGGCTCATGGGCTTAGTTGCTCCTCGGCACGTGGGATCTTCCGGGGCCAGGAATCAAACCCATGTCCCTTGCATTGGCAGGTGAATTCTTTACTACTGAGCCACCAGAGAAGCCCCTATTGAGTTTTTTTGCTTTTTAAATTATTGAATTGTAAGAGTTCTTTAGTCTTCTAGATAAAGCCTCCTTTCAGCTGTCTCCATGTAAACAGTTTCTCCTGCTTCGTGGGTTGTCTTTTCATGTTCTCAATGGCGTTCTTGGAAGCCACAAAAGACTTTCATTCTGATGATGTGACATTTATCTAAATGATTTACATTCTTGGGAATTCCCTAGTGACCTAGTGGTTAGGACTCTGTGCTTTCACTGCCAAGGGCCAGGGTTCAGTCTCTGGTTGGGAAACTGAGATCCCACAAACCGCAAGGCGTAGCCAAAAAAATTCTTGTGCCTGTGTTTTGAGGGACAAGTATTCTCATTTCTATTGGCTATGCACGTGGAAACAGAATCAATGCGTCACGGGATAAGTGATTGTTAGATTTAGTCATTGATGCTAAACAATTTTCCAAAGCATTGTAAGGATTTACAATCACATGAGCAGTGGAAGACAGCTCTGGTACTATCTATCCTTGCCAACACTTGGTTTTGTCAGCAACGTTTGTTCAGTTAATACACACACATAAAGCTATAGTCATGGTGTCTACATGGCATGGAGATAGTTTGCCCTGATCACTCAGAAGGTCAATGGCAAAAAAAAAAAGAAGGTCAATGGCAGAGCACCAGCCATCTGGTTCAGAGCTAGAAACACCTCTGCTTCTGCTGTTAATGTTCACACTGCTATATTTAAAATGGATAACCGGGACTTCCCTGGTGGCTCAGGGGTAAAGAATCTGCCTGCCAATGCAGGAGATGCAGCTTCAATTCTTGGTCTGGGAAGATCCCACATGCCGCAGAGCAACTAAGTCCATGCACCATAACTACTGAGCCACCCTGCCATGAGCCCACGTTCCACAATGAGAGAAGTCACCACAATGAGAAGCCCACACACTACAACAAAGACTAGCTCCCATTCTCCGAAACTACAGAAAAGCCCATGCAGCAGTGAAGATCCAGCACAGCCAAAAATAAATAAAATAATTTTTTAATAATAAAATAATAAAATGGATAACCACCAAGGACCTAGTGTATACCACATGGAACTCTGCTCAATGTTATTTGGTAGCCTGGATGGGAGGGGAGTTTGGGGGAGAATGGATACATGTATATGTATGGCTCAGTCCCTTCTCTGTTCAGTTGAAACTGTCATAACATTGTTAATCAGCGACACCCCAATACAAAATAAAAAGTTTTATATATATATTTGGCTGCACCAGGTCGTAGTTGCAGCATGTGGAATCTAGTTCCCTGACCAGAGTTTGGGAGCATCTAGTTCCCTGCATTGGGAGCTCGGACTCTTAGTCACTGGCCCACCAGGAAAATCTCTGCTCCTGCCTTTGAAGGTTGGAGTCCCTGAGGTTGTGTCTGGCTGGTGTCTGGTGAGTGATTAGACATCTCCAAGCCCCAGAGACACCAGTTAGGCTGCCTGGAGCCCCTGGTGGCTGCGGAGGGGATCCCAGCAAAGAGCTCATCTTGCATCACCCATGGTACCCATAACCATGGGCACCAGGCAGGTCTGCTGGGAGGACATGGAGAGCAGGTGACTCCTATCATGACTGCGGTGTGAATTGGGCTGCCAGGGAGGTGATTAAGGGGCCTCAAGGGGCCTGTTCACAGCCGAGGCTCCACTGGGAGCTCAACGATGAGATTCTGAGGTTTGGTTTCACCAGTTGTAACCTGGGATTGTTGTATTCCCTGTTGGTCTTATCTCATGGGGAGAAGAAAAGGCAGCGCTGACAGGAAGAAAAAAAAGAGAAGGAAGGGCAAAGGTGTTAATTATATTGACTTTAATAATGACAATAGGACTTCCCTGGTGGAAGTGTTGAGTCCACGCTTCCACTGCAGGGGGCCCAGGTTCGATCCCTGGTTGGGGAACTATGATCCTACATGTTGAGCTGTCAAAAAATAAAAACGAAGAGGTTAAGCTCAAGTTGAGATGAGGATACAAGGTCCTGTTTCCTTGGAAACTACCGAATGGAATGTTGTGTCTAGACATCCTTTACTTGAAGCTCTATATCTGGGCTGGAAATCCAGGCTGCTCCTCTGGTCAAAGTGACCTACGGGGGGTTCACAGCCTCCAAGAAAGAGTAAGATGTTGCATTGTCACCAGCAGGACTCAAAATAGTGACAAGAGTCTATAATTTTAGAGACCAATGTGGTCCCGCCCTGTTATTCTCATGTGATTTGTTGTTGTTAAGTGGCTAAGTCATGTCTGAGTCTTTGTGACCCCATGGACTGTAGAACACCAGGCTCTTCTGTCCATGCGATTCTCCAGGCAAGAATACTAGAGTGGGTTACCATTCCCTTCTCCAGGGAATCTTCCTGACCCAGGGACAGAACCAAGGTCTCCTGCATTGCAGGTGGATTCTTTACTGTCTGAGCCACCAGGGAAAACCAGGAAAAAGTGTGGGGAAGAGTAGATTTATGTCGGAGAAACCTGACAAACACACCTCAGCCAGGTGATCAACAACAACACCCACTGTGACAAGTCGTATGAATGGCACGGACAACCGATACCATGTGCTGAGAAGGGCCCTTTGTCTCTACGGTGTCCTCCTTCCAAACTCATCACCTTGGTCTATTCATAAGAAAAACACCAGACAAGCCATCATTGAGGGATATTGCAGAAAATTTCCAACAAGCATTCTGTAAAACTGTCAAAGTCATCAAAAGCAAGAATTTCTGAGAAATTGTGTTAGCCAAGAGGTTTTTAAGAGGATGAATGGGACAACTAACTGTCATGTGGTAACCTGAGACAGAAAAAAAAAGGACACAGAATTGGAAAATCCACAGAGACAGAGAGTAGAATCTAGATTAGTGTGTACCAGGGGCTGGGAGAGTGAATGGTTCATGAGGACAGAGTTGCAGCTTGGGAAATTGAGAAAGTTCTGGAAGGAGATGGTGAAGATATTTTCACAACACTGTGAATGTATTGAGTACGACTGAATCGCTTTAAATGGCTAAAATAGTAAATTTTATATTACGTGTATTTTACCACATTTTTTTAAAAGCACATCTGGAAATGCCAGGAGTCCTATATGGTTGACAAGATGGCTTCTGGAAGGTGCCATAAGGTCAAAATAGCAGAAGAGAATTTGCTTTTTTGTGTTTTTCCTTTGTTTTTAATCAGCACACGCTCAAACCAACTGGTATAATTTGAGGCCCAAATATGGACACATTTTTTTTTTTAATTATTTTTTGGCTATACCATGCAGCATGCAGGATCTTAGTTCCCCAACCTGGGATTGAACCCATGCCCCCCACTGGGGAAGCACAGAGTCTTAACCACTTGACCACAAGGGAAGTCCCATACCTGGACACTTGGAAACTTGGTGTTAGTCTTTCAGCCATGTCCAATTCTTTGTGACCCCACAGACTGCAACCCACCAGGCTCCGCTGTCCGTGGAATTCTCCAGGCAAGAATACTGGAGTACATAGCCATTCCTTTCTCCAGGGGATCTTACCCACCCAGGGATCAAACCCAGGTCTCCTGCATTGCAGGAAAAGTCTTTACCGTCTGAGCCACCAGGGAAGATAATTCCTAAGAGATGTGTTAGTAAATGGGAGTGTTTCTTTTAATCACAGGCATCCCCTATTGCATATCCGTCGGGAGTCTCTGGGTGTGAAAATATAGAGAAGTTCCAGGAACAATCCAAGCTCTTGGGCTGCCCTAGAACTCGAGGATGACCCCCAGCTTGAGACCAAGTAAGAACTTGGAAACAGGGAGACCTGGGTGTAGTTAGAAAGACATACTAGGAGTTAGAGCCTCAGAAACCCAAACCCCTGGCCAAGAGAGACAAGCTGGGGTGGGGGGGAGGAAAGGGGGGTGTTTCAGTACCATGGAGAGCGCTGAGCTGCCTAGAGGGAGCCCAGAATCCAGATTCTACTGAAATGGGGAGAACGTAGCAGTGTAGACTAGGGGGCAGAGGAGGTGCAGCCTCAGACCCCAGGGACTTTGTGGTAGGTGTAGAGTGCCCTGAAAGGGCTCCACCTATTTTACTTAGCGAGAGATGGGGTTTCTGCTTTTCTAAACTCCGCATTCAGCCCTCCATTGCCTTCCTCCTGCCCACAGGCACTTGGGACCCTGTTCATCACAGCCCTGGTGACTGGCCTGGAGTTAGACAGATCAGGCCAACCACTGACCAGCTCCTTGTGACTCAAGCAAGTCACTGGATCTATTACAGGGAGGGGAATCCCTTCCAGGGCTCGAGAGTGGGCTCTTGTCTAACACGTGGAAATGAATTGTCCAAGGAGACACACGTGCTGACAAAGCAAGAGATTTCATTGGGAAGGGGTGCCCGGGTGGAAAGCAGCAGGGCAAGGGAACCCAGGAGAATTGCTTTCCCACGTGGCTTGCAGTCTTGGGTTTTATGGTAACGGGATTAGTTTCTGGGTTGCCTTTGGCCAATCATTCGGACTCAGGGTCCTTCCTGGTGGCACACACATTGCTCAGCCATGATGGAAGCCAGCGAGAAGGATTCTGGGAGATGGTCAGACCTGTGCGTCTCCTTTTGACCTTTCCCAAACTCTTCTAGGTTTTGGTGGCTTATTAGTTCTGTGTTCTTTACCAGGACCTCCTATCATAAAATAACTCATGCAAATGGTTACTATGGTGCCCGGCCAGGGTGGGCAGTTTCAGTCAGTGTGTTTCCCCTAACAGAACCATCAAGCTTCCATTTTTGTTTTCTCATCTGCAAAATGAGATGTTTATAAAGTATGGTGGAGTAGGAAATGGCAACCCACTCCAGTATTCTTGCCTGGAAAATCCCATGGATAAAGGAGCCTGGCAGGCTATAGTCCATGGGGTCGTAAAGAGTCAGACACAACTGAGCATGCACACATGCATAAAGTATGTGTGCAGATAAAAGGTCCTCCCCCTCAAAGATGACCATATCTTAGTCCCCAGAACATGTGAACAAGGTCCTACTGTATATCACAGGGAACCATATTCAATATCCTGTAATAAACCATAATGAAAAAGAATATGAAAAAGCATATATATATATATATATATATAAAAGAAACAGACTCATGGACTTAGAGAATGAACTTATGATGAACTTATGGTAGCAGGGGAGAAAAATGGAGGGAAGAAATAATTAGAGAGTTTGGGATAGACAGGTACACACTGCTATATTTAGAATGGATAACCAACAAGGTCCTACTGTACAGCACAGGGAACTGCCAATGTTATGTGGCAGCCTGGATGGGAGAGGAGTTTGTAGGGAGAATGGAAACATGTATATGCATGACTGAGTCCTTTTTCTGTTCTCCTGAAACTACCACAACATTGTTAATTGGCTATACACCAATATAAAGTGAAAAGAATACATATATATATGTATAACTGTGTCACTTTGTTGTACAGCAGAAATTAACATGTTGTAAATTAACTATACTTCAATAGATTAAAAAAAAAACAATTTAGATTATACGTATTAAGACCTCCTATTTTAAGATAACTCATGCAAGTGACTTATTATGATGCCTGGCCAGGACAGGTGGTTTCCATCAGTGTCTCCCCTAACATACCCGGAGACTGTAAAGTAGGCCTTGAAGAGCTGGCAGTGCCATCATTTCCCTTTGGAGGGAAATTTGGTGAATTCACTGAGATTTCCCAGAGCACCTGGTGACAAGAAGTCATCCTCAGTGTGCCAGTCTTTGCCAAGAAAAAAATATTGCATTTCTGGGTCTTGTCGGACCCCATGGTAAAGACTGTCAGAGGAACTGTCTGTCCAGCTGACTTCAGTTCAAATCACTGGTTGACAGAACAAGTAACCTATTAAGGGGTGGTTGTTCTAAGCCACTAAGTTTTTGCTTTTTAAAATATTTATTTAGTTGGCTGCACTGAGTCTTAGTTGCGGCATTCAGGATCTAGCTCCCCGACCAGGAATCGAACCCCGGGCCCCCTGCATTGGAATCACAGAATCTTGGCCACTGGATCAACAGGGAAGTCCCTAAGCCACTAAGTTTTGAGGTGGTTTGTATGTAGCAACGGATAACTGGTGTGCACAGTCAAGACCAGGGTCAGTCAGGAAGGGGTGTATGTGTTGAGAACTCTAGTGGGAGACCCAGGAAACACTCATGGCATAGCATGAGGTATGCATAGTCCTCTTGTTGGGATAGACTCAAATATTTGGGGACAGAAATCTGCTCTTACCTTCCAGGGACAGTGTGTGGTGTGTTTCCTGTAAGTCAGAAAGAGCCCATTATACGCAAGTACATTGTATGTACATGTGTGTGTGTGTGTGTGTGTGTATGTGTACAAATATGATCTTCTTCTTCTACATACTCCTCAGCATGTGGACTTTTTCTTGTATTGCGTTGTGTCCATTCATCTCCACGAGGACATCTGTCTAAAATTACATCTGCTGGATGACCTTCGACTTGGCACACAGACTTGTCATCATCCTCCCCTGCTGAGACAGAGGTGTCCGTGCTCCCAGTCTTGCCAAGAATGAGTTCGCTGACCCCAGGACCAAGCAAACGAGGCATCAGGAATGCAGCAGGAGCACGCTTGGCAGGTTCTATTAATAGATTGACTGCAAAGCTGGTATTATGATTGTATTTGCTATCACTGCTTTTCTTGTAATTGTGATAAAATGTACATGAATATGGTGGTGGCTGGTGGCTCAGTGGTAAAGAATCTGCCTGGCATGCAGAAGACAAGGGTTCAATCCCTGGGTTGGGAAGATCCCCTGGAGAAGGGAATGGCAAACCACTCCAGTATTCCTGCCTGGTAAATCCCCTGGACAGAGGAGCCTGGAGGGCTACAGTCCATGGGGTTACAAACTGGACACGACTGGTGACTAAAACAACATATACACACAGAAAGGACACAGATTACAAAGTGACCTGTTTAATAAATTTATTTCTAGACAAACCAACTGAGGAACAGAATACCTGATCAGTCTTCCTCAAAGCTTTCAAGGTATCAAAATTCAGGAAAGTCTCAGAGACTGTCACATCCCAGAGGAGACTGGGAGAGAAAAAGGACTTACAGGGAAAACTAGGGAAATTCTAGCAAAGTCTGGACTTTAGTTAATAATAATGTATCTATTTTGATTCTTTAGTTGGGACAAACATATCATACTATGTAATGTGCTGGAAATAGGAGTCCAGGGGCACTCTGTACCTTCTGTACAGATCGTTTCAACGTTTTTGTCAATCTAAGCTATTCTAAAATCAAGTGAGTACTAAACAGAGATAAGAATGTTATTTTCTCAATTTGAACATGCCTGAGTGTATTTTCATGGTCACATTTTTGCTTTCTGGGTGTGTCTTGCCATCAGTAGCTAATGAGAGCTGCCAGCCCTGGGAAGGTACGGGTGGTCTGCAGGTGGCTTGCCTTGGACCTGAAGACCACAGTTGTGGTGAGAAAGTCTGCAGCCTTGGGCAGCAATGAGAACTGTGGGGGGAGGAAGGGCCCAGTCACTTAGGAACTGAATCTATCAATAAAGCTATTTTTTTCTTTTTTTTTCTTTTCCATTATGGTTTGTCACAGGATATTGAATATAGTTCCCTGTGCTGTACAGTAGGACTTTGTTGTTTATCCACCTTATATATTCTAGGAAGATTCATCTATGTGTGCTCAGTCATATCCAATTCTTTTGTAACCCCATGGACTGTAGGGCCTCCTAGGTGGCGCTAGTGGTAAGAACCTGCCTGTCAATGCAGGAGACATAAGAGACATGGGTTTGATCCCTGGATTGGGAAGATCCCCTGGTGAAGGGCATGACAACCCACTCCAGTCAGTATTCTTGCTTGGAGAATCCCATGGACAGAGGAGCCTGGCTGTCTTTGGTCCATAGTGTTGCAAAGAGTTGGACATGATTGAAGTGACTTAGCACACATGCACGTGGACTGTAGCCTGCTAGGCTCCTCTGCCCATGGAATTTACCAGGCAAGAATATTACAGTGGATTGCCATTTCCTTCTCCAGAGTATCTTCCCGACCCAGGGATCAAACCTATGTCTCCTGCTTTGGCAGGTGGATTTTTTACCACTAGCGCCAATACAATAGTTTGCATCTGCTAATCCCAAACTCCCAATCCTTCCCTTCCCCAGCCGTCTCCCCCTGGGCAACCACAAGTCCATTATCTACGTCTGTGAGTCTGTTTCTGTTTTGTAGATAAGTTCATTTGTGTTATATTTTAGATTCCCTGTGTAAGTGGTATCATATTGTATCTGTCTTTCTCTAACTTACTTTGATTTTAGTATGACCATATCTGGTTCCATCCATGTTGCTGCAAATGGCATTATTTCATTCTTTTTTTGTTGGCTGAGTAATATTCCGTTGTATAGCTGTACCATATGTTCTTCATCCATACCTGTCAATGGACATACAGGTTGTTTCCATGTCTTGCCTATTGTGAATAGTGTTACTATGAATATTAATATTCTTTTCAAATTAAAGTTTTGTCTTCATATATGCCCAGGAATGGGGTTGCTAGATCATATGATAGCCCTCTGTTCTCTGTACCTCTTACATCATCAAGCTGCACTCCAGTCCTTGCTCTCAGTATCACCTCCGGGATATCCAACCTGCAAAAAAGACCTTAACAAGAGAGGGTGACTGAGGGAAAAGCTAACTGCACAAGGAAGTGATTGATGCCATCACCCCTGGGGTGCAGTGTGGAGAGTGAGCACAGATTTGTGGTTTCATCCCCAATGCTCATCTCGGATCTCCTGCCTGCCCTACTCTAGGTCACCTCAGGACACAGAGGTGACCTGGATAGAGTCCCTGTTTGAGCAGGAATCTGGGGGCACCAGCAGGTCAGAATAATATTAGTGCAGGGTCTCCCCCATGATACTTCCAACATTCAGGGCAGATTATCCTCTGTGGGGGGAGTCCTGGGCACTGTGAGGGGTTGAACAGCATCCCTGGCCCTCACCCATTTGATTCCAGGAGCCCCTCCCGGCCCCAGTTGTGACAACCACAGATTTTTCCCAGACATCATCAAAGAACTGGGTGGGGTGGGGACAGGATGGCCCTGGGTGAGAACAGCTGTGTTGAAACCGCCAGCCTGCCTAGGGGCAAAGCCTGCACATGTCCCATCAGTGCCTACATTTAGAACTGCCCCTTCACTTCCCTTCCCACCTCCCCCTGCCCTTCAGTGATACTGAGACATCAGTCCCATATAAAAAACCACACCTTCTCAGTTTACTGTTTGCTTCCCTCCCTAGAATTAAAACTGTCTACCTGAGATTGGGACTTGAATCCATGTAACAGGATCTGAACCTATGTGCCAGGGCTTGAACCCAGCCAAAGCCCAATATGGAGCTCAAATTCACCCAGCTGGGACTCAAACCCAGCCAAAACCCACAGTCTTCCAACCGAGATCACACACATGGTTTGAGGACCTAATGAAGCTCAGGTTCTTTATGTCTCATCGCAGAAAGAGTTCAGTGAGAGACAAAGTGATAGGTAAGAAGTGGATTTATTCAGAGAGAAACACACTCCACAGACAGTGTGGGCTGTTCCAGAGGGCAAGTTCAGCCTCGCAAGGCACTGTGGTTAGCTTTTATGGGATGGGTGATTTCTCAGGTTAATGAGTGGAAGGATTATTCCAACAATTTGAGGGAAGAGGTGAAGATTTCTAGGAATTGGGCCACAGCCCACTTTTTAGTCTTTGATGGTTGACCATCAAACTCATGGCACCTCTGGGTGTGTCCCTTAGTTTGCTGAGGTGTTACAATGTGTAATGAAGATCAAGGTCTAATCCAAGTTGACTTATCTGCCATCTTGAACCCATTTGATTCTAATCAGTTTATATTGTGTCCTTGGGAAAGGTTGCGCCCTACTGCCCTCCCCTCCTGTTTCAAAATGTGAAATTTTTTTTTAACTAATTAAAAATTTTTTTTCGCTTATTTATTTATTGGCTGCCCTGGATCTTTGTTGCTGCACACAGTAAGTCTCAGGTTGTGGCGAGCTGGGGCTACTCTTCTTTGTGGCATGAGGGCTTCTCATTGCAATGGCTTCTCTTGTTGCCAAGCACTGGCTCTGGTAAGTGCGGGCTTCACTGTTTGTGGGGTATGGGCTTAGTTGCTCCATGGTGTGGGATCTTCCCATCCAGGGATTGAACCCACATTACCTGCATTGGCAGGCAGATTCCTATCCACTGCGCCAGCAGAGAAGCCCCTAGAACATGAGCTGTTTGAGAATGGGGGTCCTGTTACGTTCCCAGCAACAATCTGCTGTGTATTAGTGAGGTAGAAATTGCTAGGCAGTAAGTGTAGGACTCTGAGACCTAGGTCTTGTTTTCAGTAAACATCTCACTCCATTAGCCTAAAGCTATACCCTTTGTCCCAAATTCCCGAAATGTGTCCTTGGTCTGATAAACTATTAGCACTCAGATCCAGAAAAGGGCAGTAATTAATGTATGTCCCATATGCCTGAGGGAAAAACAACTGGTGATCATTAATCTTAATCCCATAAGGTGGTCCATTGTAAAATGGCCGGGGGGCATGAAAAAGGGTGGTGACTTAAGGATCAAGAGGAACCATAAAGATATTAAATTAATGTGACCTTTAACTGATTGGTTAGAAGTGATGTATTTTAAGGACAGGAGCCAATTAAAAATGTACAGATTAATACTGGTAAACATACAAAAGTGCTATAATCTTCCTCTTCTGGGGGACTCTTTACCACCTCTCAGTGTTTATGCTAAGGTCTTTGTAGTTTCTTTCTCTTTAATGAATCCTATTCACTTGCTACCTTGAATGTTTCCATGTCTGTGAAACTCATTCTTCACCTCCATGAACAAGAACTTGGATTCCCATTTCATTAGGTACTTGGTAAATACTTGCTGAATAAAGGGGTTGAAGACAAGGATGAATGAATGAATAAATGAAGATTACCATATAGGAAGATAGAGGAGGGTTCCCTTTCTGGTTCTCAGGGGTTGGGAGATCAAGTAAGAGGTCTGTCCTCAATAGGCTGATTAGCCCCCTCCAGGGTTCCCTGGGACTGAGGGTCTTCCCAGAATTCCAGCACTAAAAGTTGGGTGGTCTGGGGCAAACTGGGGGTGGGGGATTGGCCACCCAACCAAACCATGATAACAATTCCAACTTCAATATTTGGAAGGATTGATGCTGAAGCTGAAGCTGTAATACTTTGGCCACCTGATGCAAAGAGTTGATTCTTTGGAAAAGTCCCTGATGCTGGGAAAAGTTGAGGGCAAGAGGAGAAGGGGGTGACACAGGATGAGATGATTGCATGGCATCACTGACTCAATGGACATGAGTTTGAGCAAACTCAGGGAGATAGTGAAGGAAAGGGAAGCCTGGCAAGCTGCAGTCCATGGGGTTGCAAAGAGTCAGATATGACTTAGAGACTGAGCAGCAACAAAGGGTAGATGAGGGCACACCCTGAACCCAGCCTAGTGTAGGAGAGTCTGAGAAGGTTCTGGAGGAAGTGACAGTAACACAGGAGGGAGGGAGGAGTCTAAGGAAGAAAGCGGCACCGCTGACAGCATGTGCCAATATCCCTGGGCCCAAGGTCATACCTGACTAGGGCTTGCTTTGACATCTATCAGATGGTGGGCGTGGGCACAGGGAGGGGCTAGGGTTTTCAGCTGGCGAGGGTTCTCAGGGCTATCCTGTGGCTGGTGCCTGCATCAGGGTCTCAGAGGACCCTGGAGGTCTCTGCAGAAATGGGGTTGGTGACAGCTAAGGGGGAAGGGGAAGAAGCTGAGAGGTAAGGGAGTGGGAAGAGACAGAGATTTTCTGTTGACAACAGCTCTCTCTAGCTATGTCCTGCGGGATGCAAGCTTAAAATAGCTCCTAGTGCAGGGAGCCTGGGAGCCACGGTGACTGGCTCTCCTCTGTGGTGTGGGTAAGGTGGTGGCTCTGGGCATCTTGGGCTGGGAAGAGAGTGCCCAGAGCAGGGACCCTTCTCTCCAGGACCTTGCTGGCTATCCTTAGCTCAAGTCCTCCAGCCCTGTGAGTGGGGGGCTCATCCATTTCTGAGTCCTCCTGCTGGGTCCCCTTACAACACAGACACACAACTTTGGCGGGTGTGTTCCCAGCAACCACGGCATCCATTTTTAAAAGATTTTGGAGGATAAACATACAGACAAGGGCAGAATGGATGCTTTTTTCAAGTGAGTGATTCTGTGTAACCCCCACCCACAGTCCTGACCAAGAACACCCTTGGGGCTCCAGCCTCCATCTGGGGCTCCAGAGGGACCTTCAGAAGCTTCCCTCTACCTTCCTGCAGATCCTGTCTCTCCCTCCACGTCCTTGTGAGCAGCACCCGAGGGTGCGGGACTGTGGGGCTGTACTGCTGTTAGGACAGTTGGAATTCCACGTGAGCTCCAGCCAGCCCCCCTGCCAGCGCCCTGTGCACTTCTCTGACCCCAAGACACCTCGCCTGGGGACTTGTAACACTAAAGGCACACACTGTAAGCACAAGCATCGGGCTTCCTGGCTGGCACAGAGCAGGTGCTCAACTGTCATAAGGGTCTGTGTCAGTGAGGGTTCTCCAGACAAACAGAATCCACTGGGTGTGTATATACACACACATACATACATATATTGTGTTAAGTCACTCAGTTGTGTCCAACTCTTTGCGACTCTACCAACTGTAGCTTGCCAGGCTCCTCTGTCTATGGGATTCTCCAGGCAAGAATACTAGAATGGTAGCCATTCCCTCCTCCAGGGGATCTTCCCGAGCCAGGGATAGAACTCAGGTCTCCTGCATTGGAGGCAGATTCTTTACCATCTGAGCCACCAGGGAAGCCCCCACATACATATATACATACATACAAAAATAAATAGGTGTGTACACATATGCAGTATGTATATAGACATATACATCTATAATATATACAATGTAATGCACATACACACATATAAAATAGTTTATATATATGCAGTATATAAACACATATATATACATATAATATATACAATTTGTTGTTGCTCAGTCACTAAGTCACATATGACTCTGCAACTGTATGAACTGCAGCATGCCAGGATTCCCTGTCCTTCACTATCTCCCTGAGTTTGCTCAAACTCATGTCCATTGAGTCAGTGATGCCATCCAACCATCTCATCTTCTGTCACCCCCTTCTCTTCTCCATGTGTATGCATCCACACATACAAAGATATATAGGTGTGTGTATATATACTATATATATATGTGTGTGTGTGTATGCACGCATGTTGTTTAGTCGCTAAGTTGTGTCCAACTCTTTTGAAACCCCAAGGACTGTAGCCTGCCAGGCTCCTCCATCCATGGGATTTCCCAGGAAAGAAAACTGGGAAATTTCTTTCTTCAGGGAATCTTTCCCACCCAGGGACTGAACCCTTGTCTCCTGATGGCAGGCAGATTTTTTTTACCACTGAGCCACCAGTATGTAGGCATGGTTGCTCAATCGTGTCCGACTCTCTGTGACCCCATGGACTGCAGCCTGCCAGGTGGAAGCCATATACATAGTATATACACATATATACATACAATACCTATACAACATATACATATACAGGTATATAACATACATACACACCTGTACATATATACTGTATATATACAGTATGACAAGGCTGTACATTGTCGCCTTGCTTATTTAACTTCTATGCAGTGTGCATGCATGCAAAGTACCTTCAGCCGTGTTCAACTCTTTGTTGCCCCATGGACTGTAGCCCGCCAGGCTCCTCCATCCATGGGGATTCTCCAGGTAAGAACACTGGAGTGGGTTGCCGTGCCCTCCTCTGGTCTATACAGAGTACATCATGTGAAATGCTGGGCTAGATGAATCACAAGATGGAACCAAGATTGCTGGGAGAAATATCAACAACCTTAGATATGCAGATGATACCACTCAAATGGCAGAAAATGAGGAGGAACTAAAGAGCCTCTTAGTGAGGGTGAAAGAGGAGAATTAAAAAGTTGACTTGAAAAAAAAAAAAGTTGACTTGAAACTCAACATTTGGAAAACTAAGATCACAGCATCCAGTCCCACCACTTAATGGCAAATAAATGGGGAAAAAATGGAAGCAGTGACAGACTTCATTTTCTCACTGTAGGCTTCCCAGGTGGCTCAGTGGTAAAGAATCCACCTTCCAGGGCAGGAGACACAGGAGATGCGTATTTGATCACTGAATTGAGAAGATCCCCTGGAGGAGGAAATGGAAACCCACTCCAGTATTCTTGCTGGGAAATCCCATGGAGAGAGGGGCCTGGTGGGCTCTGTCCATGGAGTCGCAAAGAGTTGGACATGACTAAACACACACATACAAAATCACTGCAGATGGTGACTGCAACCACGAAATTAAAAGATCCTTGCTTCTTGGAAGGATACTATGACAAACCTAGACAGCATATTAAGAAACAGAGACATCACTTTGCCAACAATGGTCCAAAGCTGTTTTTTCCAGTAGTCACCTATGGATGTGAGATTTGGACCATCAAGAAGGCCAAGCACCAAAGAATTGATGCTTTTCAACTGTGGTGAAAAACTCTTGAGAGTCCCTCCAGATTGCAAAGACAAACCGGTCAATCCTAAAGGAAATCAGCCCTGAATATTCATTGGAAAGACTGATCCTGAAGCTTAAGCTCTAATACTTTCGCTACCTGACGGGAAAAGAACACTCACTGGAAAAGACCCTGATGCTGCGAAAGATTGAGGGCAAAAGAAGGGGGTGGCAAAGGATGAGACGGTTAGGTAGCATCACTGACTCAATTCACTGACATGAATTTGAGCAAATTTGGGGGGTTAGTGGAGGATACAGGAGCCTGGCGTGCTGCAGTCCATGGGGTCACAAAAAGTTGGATACAACTTACCGACTGAACAACAATAGGCTAAATACATGGCATTCTTGTGACCAGAAGCCGGGTCTGTGCCGGTCACCTTTAATAAGAAATTATACTTTTATTATGGGGGGGGGGGGGTGTTCCTGTCAGCCAAGAGCGGGTTTCGAACCCTTTATCTCAGGCCTCCCGGGGTCTCCCCGGGTTCCCGCTTGGGGCTGGTGGGGGCAGCCGAGGGCAGCCGAGGACGTGCGTGCGTGCGTGCGTGCGTGCGTGGGAGCGGGAGAGCCCACGGGGCGGGCCGGAGGGGGGGGCCGCACGAGGCGCGGCGGGCGGGGCAGAGGGAGCGCACCGCCTCCTCGCGCCCAGGCCCCCCCGCGCGCGCGCCGCGAGTGGTTCAGCCCGGCCCCCGGCTCATTGTGCTCGTCTCACGCCGGCCCAAGATGGCGGCGGCGCTGGAGGCCCCGGGCCTGTGACCACAAAGAGGGAGCCGGGGGCTGGACGGGAGCGCGGTGGCGGCGGCTGAGGCCCAGGCCAGGCCCCCTCCCCTCAGCCTCCCGCCCGCCCTCCTCCGCCCGTCCGCCCCGCCCCCGACGGCGGGGCCCCGCCCCTCCCCCAACCGCCCGACTAGCATGGTGCGGCGGCCGTGCGCGCCGACATGGGGGAGAAGCTGGAGCTGAGGCTCAAGTCGCCCGTGGGGGCCGAGCCCGCCGTCTACCCGTGGCCGCTGCCGGTCTACGTGAGTGCCGCTCCTCTCTTCCCTTAACCCCCTCTCCCCAGACCCCCACCCCCTAGTCCCCGCTGCGCGTGGTGGGCCCACCGAGAAACCGAGCGACTCGAGCCCCCAACCTTCCCTGGGACCCCCCATTCCCGCCCCGCCGGATTCCCGGCGGCCGTTTCCAAGCCCCGCGCGCAGGGTGGGCAGCGGGGAACCCGGGCCGGCCGAGGGCGCAGACTGGGCCGCGGGGACCCTGCGCCTCCGAGGGGCACCCGAGCCAGGCTGCCGTTGGTCCTGCGGGGCTGGGGACCCCCCGTTCCCCGAGCCTGAACGGCCGGCGGGCTTGCCTTTCCGTACTTTATGATTTGACGTGTGGGGTTTCTCTTTGCTGGTAGTTTATTCTTGGCGCTGTCACCGTGCTCAGCTTTTTTATTTTTTAGGAAACCCTTTTCTCCTCCTTCTTTCCAGTTGTTAATTTTGTAAATTAGGCATTTTGTCTCTCTAATTTTGAGTGGCAGGACTGGCTAGAGCTTTGGAAAGGAAGCGTCCTGTTCCCGGATCTTGGGTGGGCTGGCCGGACCCTTGGCAAGGACGCGTCAGGTTCCCTAGTTTGAGTGGGTGGGCTGGCCGGACCCTTGGTAAGGAGGCGTCCTGTTCCCTAATTTGAGTGGGTGGGCTGGCCGAACCTTTGGAAAGGAGGCGTCCTGTTCCCTGATCTTGTGTGGCCTTTGGAAAATTGACAGGCCGAACGGAAATTTACACAGGCGTCCGGGTGATTCCAGACATGCAGGGCGCGGGGTGGGCGCCCCGGCTCCTGTCCCCGGTGGCGGCGTGGGTGCGCGTGTCCGTGTCAGAGGGACCGCGCTCCGGCTGGGCAGCGCGCCTTCGGGAGGGAAAGCACAGCGGGCGCGGTGGGCGGGCGCTTTTGGGGCGCCCTTTCGCGCGCTCGGCTTGCGAGGGGACCGGCCTCCACGGGACCCGGCGGGGAAGCCCGCGCGCTCCGCCCCTCGCGCGGGCTCCGTGTGTGTCAGTTTTTGGAAACTGTCGCGGCCAGGGGCGGGGTCGGGACGCTGGGACCGCCCGGGAGCCGACGTTGGCTCCTGGCCCTGGTGCTCCGCGGTTCTCCGAGGTCGGAGGCTTTCCAGCCCGCCGAGCGCACCGGCGCTTTCTATTTTTGCGCTTCCTGCGCCCGGAGGCGCGGCTGAGCCCGGGCTCTGGCTTTTCCGGTTGGGTAGCTCTGTGTCGCCCTGGCGCGCGGCCTGAGCAGTGGGCAGGGCGGGGAGACGACCCAGGGGACGGAAACTGAAAGTGGGGAGAACCTTCAAAACTCCAGTTGATCCACCTGCCTCCCTCTCTGCCCCCGTTACTGCACTCGTCTTGTACCAGTACGTTGGCCGGCACATTTTTCAAAATGTAATTTGTTTATCCTCAGTAGACATGCAGTGTGGTTCACTTGTAGCTCACAGTTCTAGAGTATTTGACAGATCATTGCAGTCAGGCAGCAGAACAATCCCTTCAAACCATCTGCTGCCCTTTGGCATCAACTCGTCTCTCGCTTCCTGGCCACCAGTCTCATCTCGGTCCCTAAGGTTTTGGCTTTTCTGGAAAGTCAAGTAAATGGAGTCAACGATGTGTAGCTTTTTGACTCTGGCTGCTTTGGCTCAGCAAAATGTATGTGAGATTCATGCCCGTTGTTGAGGGTGTGAGAAGTCACTTCTTTTCCCTGCTATGCAGTTTTGAGACGATCAGGAATAGAGCTGCTAAACAGCCCAGGGCAGGTGAACTTGGATTTTCACCTCACTTGGGAGAACACTCTGGGAGTCAGACTGGGGTCTGTGCTGAATGTCTGTTTAACAACATTCCTGCATCTCGGAAATTGGTATTTTTCCAAAATTGGTGTTTTGAGTATCAGGAGAATTTAGAAATCTACTGTGACCCAGCACCGAAGCACCTGAAACTAAGATGAAGGTTCATCTGGAGATGGTCTCACTGTTGCCATCACCATCAAGGCCACAGAGGCCTGTTCAGTTCAGTTCAGTCGCTCAGTCATGTCCGACTCTTTGCGACCCCATGGATTGCAGCATGCCAGGCCTCCCTGTCCATCACCAACTCCCGGAGTTTACTCAAACTCATGTCCATTGAGTTGGTGATGCCATCCAACCACCTCATCCTCTGTCTTCCCCTTCTCTTCTTGCCTTCAATCTTTCCCAGCTTCAGAGTCTTTTCAAATGAGTCAGCTCTTCACATCAGGTGTCCAAAGTATTGGAGTTTCAGCTTCAACATCAGTCCTTCCAGTGAATATTCAGGACTCATTTCCTTTAGGATTGACTGGTTGGATCTCCTTGCAGTCCAAGGGACTCTCAAGAGTCTTCTCCAACACCACAGTTCAAAAGCATCAATTCTTCAGCGCTCAGCTTTCTTTATAATAAAGTTCAACTGTCACATCCATACATGACTACTGGAAAAACCATAGCCTTGACTAGACAGACCTTTGTTGGCAAAGTAATGTCTCTGCTTTTTTTTTTTTTTTTAATGTCTCTGCTTTTCAATATGCTGTCTAGGTTGGTCATAACTTTCCTTCCAAAGAGTAAGCGTCTTTTAATTTCATGGCTGTGGTCACCATCTGCAGTGATTTTGGAGCCCCCCAAAATAAAGTCTGCTACTGTTTCCACCATTTCCCCATCTATTTGCCATGAAGTGATGGGACTGGATGCCGTGATCTTAGTTTTCTGAATGTTAAGCTTTAAGCCAACTTTTTCACTCTCCTCTTTCACTTTCATCAAGAGGCTCTTTAGTTCTTCTTCACTTTCTGCCATAAAGGTGGTGTCATCTGCATATCTGAGGTTATGATATTTCTCCCGGCAATCTTGATTCCAGCTTGTGCTTCATCCAGCCCAGCGTTTCTCTTGATGTACTCTGCATATAAGTTAAATAAGCAGGGTGACAATATACAGAGGTCTGTAACCTTTGTCAGAAAGACATCGTGTGTGTCCAGGTCCCAGCGGGAGCTGGCTTTCCAGTGGTGGGCGGGTCTGAACTAGAGAGCGTCTTTCCCTTGCTGGCAGGACCTCACTTGGCAGGATTCAGGGTGTGCTGCCTGCCTGGCTGGGCACTCCATCTGAGGTCAGCAGCCATTCCTGGGGTGGCAGTCCCCAAACCAGGCAGTCGGGGGGGCTGTGCCATGGTCAGCAAGTTGCAACCTTCCTAAAGCAGTGCGGTGACATCTGCTCCCCTCCCGTGTCCCCTCTGGGGGATTTTGCTTTCTCACAGGAAGTGAGGGGGCAGAACTTTTATTATAAGAGTTCATATTTTGTGATGACTCGATGATGAGTACATTAAGAAAATGGGCCACTTCCAGGAGCATAGCCTTTCCAAAGGTCAGATTACTCATGTGACCACACGTTCAAAAAGACTGAGCTTGCTTGTTCATTGATTCATTCATTCATCCTGCAAGCACCTCCTGGATATCTCCAGTGTTCGAGGGGGAGCGGAGCACAGTACTTATGAACAAGGGTCGGTTGGTGGTCTATAAACCCAGATGGGCAATGGAGGTGTAGTGCCCTGGGGATGAGGTACTGGAGGGTGGGGCTGAGGGAGGGTGAGTGGCTTCTCCGAGGAGGGGGCACCCACAGGAGGAAGTGCAAACAGCCACATCTTCCACACTCGGAAATGTCCAGCTTCTGAAACGGGCTTTTGTGCAGTTGACAAATAAGAGGGCGTGGTGCAGGGCTAGTTTTGTTCCTTCTGTCGCAGAGTTCCCAGATGTCCACTTGCAGCTTATGGCAGTGTTGCTAAAGCAGGATGGCCCTTCTCTTGGTGGAAAACTGGGTCTCAGCTCAGGAGGGAGCAGGTGCCTGGTGGCCGGGCCAGAGGTTGCGAGGGCGGGCAGTAGTCCTTCCCCTCGGTGACTCACGGAGGCCGTGGGTGTGGAGCAGCCTCGGTGTGACTGTCCCTGCCTGCCTCCGCGAGTGCATGAGTCTCTGATGAATGCTGAGCCGTCATGCCCCAGACTCAGCTGTGAGTAGTAGCTGAGGTGGGCGGCTGGCTGAGCCATCCCTCCCTATGACTCAGAACATATTTTCTGCTCTGACCTCTGTGTGCGTGAGTGAGTGCTGACTAATGCGAGCTCAGGTGGAAGTCCAGTTAACCCTCTGACGGCTCTCCAGGGTGAGGAGACCACTTTAGAGAGGAAGGCATCATCGGAAAAGCCTGGTACCCCGAATGTGGCTGTCAGCTTCTGTACCCTGGTCCCTGACATCCAGGTGTCCTGGAGTAGGCAGGCTGAGTACTCTGTTCCTGGTGGGAGGAGCCAGCAGCACCAGAACCTGAGGTGTTCACTAGGGAAGAGGTGGTGGAGCTGTGGGCCACCTGCCCCAGTCTTCCTCTGGGAGCCCTGTCCTTTTTTCTTAGTTAAACTTTTTGTTTTGAAATAATCACAGATTCTTGTACAGTTGTAAGAAATGAGACAGAGGCAACGCATGTTCTCTTCTCTCAGTTTCTCCTGATGGTGACATCTTTTGAAGCTGCACACAATGTAATTGTTTCATTGGCCTTGGTTCATCAGGATACAGTGTTCTGGAGTCCCTGCAGGGTGTGACCGGCCGTGTCTGCAGGTGCCTGGGTCCTGGGCTCCGTGCTCGTCTCCTGGGAGACCCCTCTTGCCCCTTTCTGTCTGCCTCTTCTCAGTCCTGGTGCTCTCCCCAGTTTGCGCACCTGTCTCTCCACCGGGGAATAACAGTCCATTCCGTTCTCTTGCTCAGGGCTGTGCCTGGGAGCCTCTTTGGCTCCTTCTCTGTCTCTTCAGGCTGTCCTGCCCTTCCCACCGCCAGGTCTCCTGCCCCCAGCATCTGTGGCGGTCCCGAGAATGTTCAGAGAGGACATGCCTGAGTCTGTCCGTGTCCGCAGCCTCCCTCATTGCCCGCCTGCCTGACCTCCCCTCCCAACCAACATTTCTCTTTCCTTCCCTGACTCTTTCTCCACCCATGGTCACTGTCTCAGTGCCTAGCCCAGGGGTGATTAGCCCTGAGGCAGTGTTCCTTGGCACCCCTGTGTTGGACAGGGCCCTCTTCCAGCTGAGGCACGGCCCCGTGAGCTGGGTGGGGAGGTCGGAGGCTTCAGTATCATCGTGTGTGACCTTGGATGGAGACACTGTCTCCGATGGGCTTCAGTTTGAATCCCCTGAGTTAATCATGGGGT
The DNA here is from genome assembly GCF_019320065.1 of Cervus canadensis. Taxonomy (NCBI): domain Eukaryota; kingdom Metazoa; phylum Chordata; class Mammalia; order Artiodactyla; family Cervidae; genus Cervus; species Cervus canadensis. The sequence continues at coordinate 85,885,044 of NC_057389.1, read as the reverse complement.
CCGTGGCTGAGGCACGGAAGGTGCATTAGCGTCATGCAGGGGGATGGGCGGCCCCTGGTAGCGGAATACTACCTCTGGAACTGCTGCTGCTTTGCTCCTCAGGGACAGCAAAGGTCAGCGGGCTTGGGATGGGGACTCCCCAGAAGGATTTCCCCGTTGCATGGCTGTGTTGGACCTGTTCACAGTGGATTATGTTTTCCCTGGTCTGTGAGTGGCTCCCTGTGGTCTGCTCTAGGCTCGCCCTGGGACTGAGCCAGGCTCCCACCGAGGGGCGGGGCTGGGCCCACACCTGGTCTGGGTGTAGCCAGGTGAAGTGGCAGGACATGGGAGGAGGGGCCTTGCTGGGTCTTATGGTTTTTGTGTTTTTTAATAACAGCTTTGTCCTAAACTCTGTGCTTTTTGAAAGTTTAGGGAGAGTGAGCCTATAATTTCAAGATACCTTAAAGAGCAAAATTTGAAGTGCCCTTCTTAGTAAATTTATTTAGAATCAAGCTTAAAACTCACCACCAGCAAATCATTTTCATAGCCTGTATGGCAACTGAACTTTCTATTTAATTTTTCAGCACTGCTTTATTATAAGGCATAGGTTGCAAAAGATAATAAGCTATCTGTATTGTAAGCTGAACAGAATGAGAATCATAGAGTAGATTTGCAGCAATGTCTTCTGAGGATAGGAAGAAAAATAGACATTTCAACCATGCCATTAGATTCGAAGTCAGGTTGATGGAAACAAATAGCCCTGGGTCATTCACCTTAAAACCTAAATAAAGAAACAAAACAACTGGCCAACCAGAGGTGGAGAATTGGTATAGAATTTAAAGGCTCAAGAGACAGTTACAGGTTAACCTGGGGTATCCTCTAATGCACATTGATGAAATTTCCTTTATGTATGGTTGGGAAGATCCCCTGGAGGAGGAAATGGCAACCCACTCCAATATTTTTGCCTGGAGAATCCCATGGGCAGAAGAGTCTGACGGGCTACAGTCCATGGGGTTGCAAAAAGTTGGACACAACTGAGCAACTAATACTTTCTTATTTTGTCCAGATAACATTCACACCACACAGCTCACCTACCACAAGTGTACAATTTAGTGGGTTTTACTGTATTGTATTACTGTATTCACAGAGCTGTGCAACCATCATGTCTAATCCCAGAACATTTCATCCCCTCAAAGGACCTGCATCCCCCCTCCCCAGCCCCTGACCACCAGGAACCCACTCCCTGTGTCTCTGGATTGGCCTGCTCTGCATGTTTCCCATCAGTGGAATCACACCCTGTGTGACCTTCTGTGTCTGCCTTCACTGACCCTTCTCAGGGTCTGCCCACGTGGAAGCGGGTGTTGGTGCTTCTCCCCTTGGCAGTGCCAAGTGATGCTCCTGTGTGTGGAGGGACAGGTTGTGGGTCTTGAGGCCCCAGGAGAGACACTCATTTGGCCCTGGTCTTGGGGTGGCTGGTACCAGGTGCCCTGGGGGGGCATTGACAGTGATCCCTGCTGGGGGTGGGACACCGCTGGAGCGCTCAGAGCTGGAGTGCTCAAGGTGAGGCTTGCCTGGACTTTCCAGTCCTCGGGCTGGCGGCCATGCGGCCACTGGTTGCTCAGGGGTCCTGGGTGAGTCCTTTTACTGACTGGGCCCCTGGAAGGGCCTCCTGTCCTTCCTGTCCCTTGCCCTCCTTTCCCATCACAGCCTTGGCCTTAGGCTCAGGCGAGGAGAGTTCTGGTGCTGAGCTTTTGGTCATCATCTTCTTTCATCATCCCAGAGTCCCTCCCCGACAGCCCCTCCATGTGGACCCCCACTGGCGCTCCTCTGATCTGAAGGCCTGTGGAGCCTGAGAAGCGGCCAGAGCCGAGAGACTGTGAGAGCTTCCGAGTCATTCAGGTGGTCAGGGCAGCCGCTGGAAGCTGGACAGGCCCTGCAGCAGCATTCCGAGGTCGGAGGAGGCATGTTGTCAACCATTCCCTCCTCTCTTTCTGGTGTTAGAGCTTGGGACAGCTTGAGTTCACCTCATCTCAGATGAGACCATGCTCCAGGCCCTGTGTCTTCCCAGGAGCCCCTGCAGGCCCTGCAGGAGGAGGGGCCCTGGACATGTCCTGGCTGCCTGAGGGCCCAGAGAGGGAGCACGGTCCACAGCCGGGCACATTCCTGCCACGTGGTGTGGGCTCTTGCACACAGGCACTCATGGGGCCTTTCATGGTACTTCTTGTTTTGTAACCTCACAGTGGTGACTGGAGTCAAACTTATGGAATCAAATGTTTCTGGTCACTACTGCATCTTCCCCTGGCTCTCAGACTTGTTCTTGCAGGCTGTACTTCCTTATCGGTTATCTGTGGTGTGTAATGAATCAGCCTGAAATTTAGCAGCTTGAATAATATACACTGGTGACCACTCATGGTGTCTGAGGGCAGGAACTGAGAGCTGGCAGGCCAGGGAATCTGGTCAGGTGTCTGCAGGAGACTGCTGCAGATGCTTCATCCAAATGCTGACGGGGCCAGAATTGTGGCTCCCCCACATGCTGCCTGAGACCCTCCAGTCCACGGGGCGAGTTCCCCTCAGAGTGAGTGTCTCAGCATTGGTGGAGAGGCCCAGACCGTCCCCCTCATTCTGTGGCTGCCCCATGACCCTGTGCACTGTCCGTATGAGCTTGTCTCTGAATGGACCCTTCAGGACAGCGTAGTGTTGTCTCTGCTGTCTGTGCTGTAGGGGCCCGGGGATGCCTGCCAGGGCTGTGGGGACTTTACTTCCTGGATGTTGTTGACCTGTGAGCATCCCAGAGACTCAGGATTTTCCTGCTGAGGTTGGGGTGCTTTTAAAAGTATATCACATCTACTCCCAGACATTTTGTTGTTATTAGTTTGTTTTTGCTACCTCACATGACTTGGGGTATCTTAGCTCCCTGACCAGGGATTGAACCCGGGCTCTCAGCAGTGAGAGCGTAGACACCACCAAGGAATTCCCTGTTAATGGCATTATTGAGGTATAATTCCCGCACCATGCAACTCATCTGCCCCAAGCATGCTGTACCCTGGTTTGTGCACTGAGTGCAGTCATCACTACTACTAATTTTAGAACCTTCCATCGCCCCAGGGAGAAACCCCATCTCCATCAACATCCCCCCATCCTCCTGCCCCAGCCCCTGACAACCAGGAACCCACTCTCTGTGTCTGTGGATCAGCCTGTTCTGGACGTTTCCCATCAGTGGAATCACACCCTGTGTGTCCTGTGTCTGCTTCTCTGACTGAGCATCGTGTCCTCAGGGTGCATCCACATGGTCAGGGCTTCTCTCCTTTTCGAGGCCGAATGATGCTCCCATGCATGGAGGGACACATTTGTTTATTCATTCACCTGTCGGTGGTTGTTTGGGTGATTTCCAGTTTGGGGCTGTGGTTGTATGTGCTCACTTCTTTTGGTCAGACACCCAGAGGTGAATTGCTATGTTGAGGGGGGCCTGTTTCACCTTTTGAGGAGCTACCAGCTGCCCCCACCATTCTGACGTTTGCCATGAGGTGTTGGGGCCTGTTGCTCCCACCTGTGGTTCTTCCCCAAGGTGTTGGGTCAGCGGCGGTGAAGCTGGGGCTCGGGCACCCCATGCCAGGACTGTCCAGTGTTGGACGGCATGCACTCCACCTCCCACCCCGCCTTGTCTAAGTGATAGGAGTTCGGCGAATGTTTACTGCTCCATCCTTGGTAAGTTGGAGGATATTCATGATAGAAGGTTGATTTTGTCCTTTGCCTTAAAAACTAAGACTTTGGACAAACGGTCACATATTGAAATTCTATTCACAAATGTCCAGAATAGGCAAGTCCATAGAGACAGAGAGTGGATTAGTGTTTTCAGGGGCTGGGGGGAGGCCTGTCTGCTGATGGGGTGAAGGAAAGTTCTGGAACTAGACAGAGGTGCTGGTTGCACAACCCTGAGGATACTGACTCCACCACGTTGCACACTCAAAGCGGGGTCTGTTCTGTGTGAGTTATCCCTCAGTAGAGCTGCTGTTAAACACCAATGAGGCTAGGGCCATGAAAGTGGTTCTGGAGCGCTGAGTTGGGTGGGTTCCTGTCCTGCGACCTGCCCTCGTGGCTGTCCTCCATCATGAAGCCGGGAAATGGTGCCCTGGGCTGAGAAGGGCGGTTGCTGCCGCAGGCAGGGCTGGTGGCTCTGGGTCTCTTACCTCACTTCCGGTTTCAGTCCGTGCTTTTCTTGGCCCTCCTCACCGAGGTCAGAGTGAAAGTGGGGTCGCGAGTTACAGACGTCCGTGCACGCACCCTCACTTGTATTTTTTTGGCCACACTGCACAACATGTGGGATTTTGGTTCCCTGACCAGGCATTGGAAGCACAGGGTCTTAACCACTGGAAGTCCTCCCTTGGTTTCTGCGAGGTCTCCAGTTCGCTGGGTGCCGAGACTGCAGGGAGAGGCCAGAGTGACCTGTGATGTGCCCGTTGGGAAGAGCGGCTGGGGGGTCACTGCTGTGGCCAGGCAGGATGATGGCTGCTCACCCACTCCCGGCAGTGACAGGACCCTTGTTTCCCATTTTACAGACGGAAGCCGAGGCCTGCAGAGGGTCAGGGACTCAGAGCCAGGCCTGTGGCTGCCAGGCTGCAGGAGTGCCCAGGAGAGCCTTGGGAAAGGAGGGTTGGAGGTTGGACTCCAGCCCAGCCCCTTCCCTTCTCTGCTGCCTGCTGGGTACCCCCAAGGCCGGCGTGCCGCTTGTGGCAGGGACCCCAGTGCCATGGGTGGGGAAACGAAGTGGGAACGCCTCGGGGCTGGAGCGCCTGCCTCCTCTGGCTGCCACTGTCACCAAGGCTGGAGGGACGGCTCTAAACCCTGTCCCATTGTCTTTCAGGACAAACACCACGATGCTGCTCATGAAATCATCGAGACCATCAGGTGAGTGTGGCACCTGCTGGGGTGGGGCCTGGGGGTGGGGCCTCAGGTGGGCCCCCAGCACCTAGCCGTGCACTCTGGCTCTCACCCCAGGCTCCTGGCCCTTGCTTTCAGCCCCCACATGTCAGCCTCCCTGTTCCTCCAACCTGGTCCACCTCAGCGTCGTTACCGTGGCGAACCCAGGGAAACTGTGACTGGGGTCAGGGCTCAGGTGCCTGGTGTGACTCAGCACAGGGCCTGGTGCTTTGTGAGCTTCCTGTAGGCAGGGGTGGAATCCCCAGTGACAGGTTCCCACAGGCCCCCTCCCCTTCCCCTCATCACTGCTTTCCTCTCCTGTCATGGGGGGTTGGGTTTGGGCCGCTCCTCCCCATGTGAGCCCACCCCTTGTGTGGAGGAGGGCAGGCGCCCGGCAGGCTGGCCTGGGCGGCTCCAGGAGGAAGGCCCCTGCGGTATTTTTGGTGGGCGTCCTCCTCACAGTGACCACGGCTCGGCGTTCTGTGACCACCCTCTCCTGGCTCTGGCACCTCGCTCGTGCCGTTATATTCTCTCAAATCTGCAGTGGCCAGCTGGCAGTGTTCTATGGGGGAGGCCTCGTCCTGCCCCTGGCAGCCAAGTGGCTCAGCCTCCTGCGCGCGTCTGCTTCAGTCTCGGGGCCGAGCCGGGCCTCTGTGCAGGATTGTCTGGGAGACTGAGTGAAGTCTTGTGTGCCTCTCACAGGGTGGGCCTGACTGGGGTGGTGCTGAGAATGTGGGATCTACATTTTTTAATAGTGTAATCCACAAACCAGTTGGTTGGTGGAGTAGTGCTACGACCGGCTTAGTTTAGTTTATTTTTAAAGAAGACTGCCAGTTAGGGGCTTCCCAGGGGGCTCAGTGTAAAGAATTTACCTGCCAATGCAGGAGATGAGGGAAATGTGGGTTCAGTCCCTGGGTTAGGAAGATATCCTGGAGGAGGAAATGGCACCCCACTCCAGTTTCTTGCCTGAAAAAATATCCCATGGACAGAGGAGACTGGTGGGCTCTAGTTTATGGGATCACAAGAGAGTTGGACATGACAGCGACTGAGCACCCACACTTGTCAGTCAGGAAGTGAGGCCATGTGGTTAGACGAGGGGCTCCTAGTTGGCCAGCCTGGCTTCCCCCCCCACCTCCCTTGGGCCGAGCGAGTTCTGGGGGCGGATTGGCCTCGTTACCTGCTTCCTGCAGAGAGGGAGTGTCCCTGTGGTGCAGGGCGGTAGGACTGAGTGCAGCTGGCCAGCCAGAACCAGGTTCTCTGGAACCTCTAGGTGGCTGGGTCCTCTCTGGGTCTGGTAGGGCCCGCTCCCCATCCTCAAGTCTACAGGCTACTTCATTCCTTCCCTCTTGTCTCCACAGCTAGCTTTTTCCCACTGGTAAAGATGGCAGCCACCTGTTTAGTTTCTTCTCTTATCTTACTTTTCTTCCTGGAGGATTTCTGACATGCCCAGAGATGGACAGTGTATATGACGAGCCCACGTGCCCGTCACCCAGCCCGGCGTTTGTCTTACCTGTGCCGCCATCCACTTTCCTCTTTTTCCGCGTGTTTCCTGGGACAGTCAAGGTGTGACTGAAGTACAGGAGGGAGACCACCTGTTTGGAGCGAGCATGCTGGCCAGTGTGGATGTGTGGGTTTCTCCTTGTACCTGTGTGAGAAGGAGTCACCCCTGTTTGCCTGGCCCCCTGTCAGCCCCCTCCCTCCACTCCTGTCCCCAGGCAGCCCAGCCTGTTTTCTGTTGCTGTGGATTACTTTGCATTTTCTAGAATTTTACATTTTTAAAAAGTGTGTCAAAGGCTTTTCTTTCTTATTCCTAAGGAGTGCACCATTGGCGCATCCTTTCACCAGATGACACCAGACAGACACGTTTGGGTGGTTTCTGATTTTTGGCAATTGTAAATAAAGCTGTTGTAAACACTCCATGGAGGTCTTTGTGTGGACGTGTCTACCTTCATTCTGGGTAAATACCTTGGAATGAGGCTGCTGGATTGTGCTTGAAGGAAGGCTGCCCCTTCCAAGCTGCAGGCAGCCGTTCAGGACTGCTCCTGTGGCTCCCACGTTGGCAGGGCATGTTAACAGGGTTGTTTTTGCTGGTCCAGTTTGAGTCCTGTGGTGGTATCATTGTGGTTTTAATGAGAATTTTCTTAATAATTAATGACATTCATTGTCTTTTGCCTGGTTTTAAAAAAACTGGTTGTTTTTTGATTATTGAATTTTGAACATTCATTATCATTCGGTTTATCCTTTATTAGGTATGTGTTTTGTGAATATTTTCTTTCAGTCTGTGGCTTGTCTCTTCATGTTCATAAGAGTGTCTTTTAAAGAGCAGATATCTTAAATTCTGATAGAAGTCTAATTTATCAACTTTTTTCTTTTATAGTTTGCAGTTTTTTGCATGCTGAGATACGTGTGCCTAACTTGAGGTCACAAAGATTTTCTGCCATGGTTTCTGGAAGTTTAATGGTTTAGGTTTTACATTTACATCTTTTTATCCACTCTGAGTGAACTTCTACATGAGGCCTGTTGCTTCGCATGTGGACGTCCCGTAGTTCCAGCAGCATTTGTTGATGAAACTGTCCTCTCTCTCTGGAATTTCCTTGTCACCTTTGTGAAAGATCAGTTGGCAGTGTATGAGGTGCTTTCTTTGTGGAATCTCTTGCAGTGCCACTGACACATGGCTCTGTCCTTTGGGCAGTACCACAGCTTTATGGTAAGCTTTGGAATCACAGGAAGTCCTCCATTTTTATTCTTCTTTTTAAGTTGCTTTGGTTATTTCACCTCCTTTGCATTTCCATGTAAATTTTCGAATCAGCCTGTTGATTTTTGCACAATTTATTAGGGAATTGTATTGAATCTGTAGGTCATTTTGGAGAGATTTGCCATCACACTTCAGTCTTCCAGTCCATGAACATGGTATGGGTCTCCACTTGCTCAGGCCTTTCAGCTCTTCTCTTGGCAGCGCTCTGGCATTGCAGCATGGAGGTCTTGGACAACCATTTGTTAGATTTATTCCTAGCTCATTCATGCTTTTGGCACTACTGTTAAGTGGGATTGTGTGTTAAATTTCATGTGCTGTTTGTCTGTTACTTGTGGGTAAAATACAATTGATATTTGTATGTTAACCATGACCTTGTGTGCAATTCATCAATTCTAGTAGTAGTTTTGTACATTTCCTGGGACTTTCTGTGGAAATAAAAATAATTGTATCACCTATTATTTCTTTTTCTTGGCATTACTGAATTGGCTGGGTCCTTTGAGACTGTTTTGTGATAAAGTGGGAGGAGGTTGCATTCTTATCTTTTCCCTCATCTCTGGGGCAGGGATGTTAGATTTAGTCTTCCACCATGGAGGTGACGTTAGCTGTAGTTCCTCACAGACACCCAGTACAAGTTTGAGAACATGCTCTACTATTCCTGGCGGCATTTTCCCTAGGTGTGACAGTTGCATCATTGTTAGGTTAAAAAAGAAAGAAAGAAAAAGGCCATAACTTCTACAGTTTAATACTGAAAGACTTATGGATGAAAATGTCATGTGTGGTCTCCTTCCAGATAGCATGGAATGGGTGCAGAAAAGTGTTGCTGGTAAGAGCTCTGAGCCCAGCCAGAGGCTTATGGCGTCTGCATGCCTTACCGTGGTGAAGTGCTGTCTTCCAGGTTTCTTTAATGTAAAGTTACTGTTTTCTCCATTTTTTGGAAAGTTATTTTTTAATTTTGGGCTCTGCTGGGTCTTCATTGCTGTGAGGGCTTTTTTCCTCTAGCTGTGGAGAATGGGGGCTACTCTCCAGTTGCAGTGACAAGCTCCTCATTGCAGTGACTTCTCTTGTTGTGGAGCATGGGCTCTAGGACTCTTGGGCTTCAGTGGTTGCAGCTCCTAGTCTGTAGGGCACAGGCTCAGTAGTTGTGACAGATGGGCTCAGTTGCTCAGTGACATGTGGGAGCTTCCTGGATCAGGGATCGAACCTGTGTCTCCTGCAGTGACAGGTGAATTCTTTACCACTGAGCCACCAGGGAAGCTCCTGCTTTCCCCTTTTTAATTAATAAAAATCGTGGGAGAAATCCCTGGAGACTCTGCAGAGACCTGTTTCTTCTTGGACTTTTGCAACTGATTGTAGGATCCGGAAGTGAATCTCACTGCTGAGAACTAGTTACCAGGGCATTTGAAAGGCTCTTCTGTTTTGCCTTCTTCCCCTGCCCTGTTAGTCATTGGAGCTTTTTTGGGAGGAAGGGCTGTTCCCCCTAGGCACTGGTTTCATCCTGTGGGTCCTAGCCCACTTCTGGTGTACCTGCTTTGCTCCTCAGTCATTCGCGTGCTGGCCCGGGGGGCTCTCTGGATTTGTGCCCCAGCCCTTTGACTTGACCCTGCCCACTCCCAGCACAGCCTCACTATCTGGAACCCCAAGATGCTCCACAGCCATCTTGAGTTTGCTGTGTCCCAGCCCGAGTCGGCCGCTTCCCCAGAGAGCTCTGGTCTCCTCCCCTGGAGAGGAGTTTGTGCTGCTTTTTAGGGATTGAGTTGTTTGTCTTCTTACTGAGTTGTAGCGATTCTTAACATATTGTGGCTTCGAGTGTCCAGTGAGATAGGCATGGCTGACTGTGACTTTAATGTCATCTTGATGAAGTTTTTGACTTATCAACTCATTCTTTGATGGCTAGTTGTCTGGGGCATAGCCAGGAACCTTACTTGCAGTCAGGCAGTTAGCCTCCTGTTTTTTGGGGGAAGGTCTGGGGTTTTAGGTTTTACATCCAGGTTTTAAGATCAATTGTGAATTAACCTTTGTGTCTAATGTGGGTTTGTGTTTATGGAGGTCAGGATTCTTTTTTCCCGTTCAGTTTTCAATCCTTCCAGCCTCATTTACTGAAATATTCCTTTCCCCATCACATTGCCTTGGTGCTTTGGTCAAAAATCATTTATTAAAATTTAGTCTAAAAAAAAAAAAAATTTAGTCCATTTCTGTATTCCATATCCTGTATGGTTGATCTGTCTGTTCACCTCTCTGCCAATACCACACTCATTCTTTTTTTCTGTTGGCTGTGCATGGGCTCTGTTGTTGCAGCATGTGGACTTAGTTGCCCTGTGACATGTGGGATCTTAGTTCCCTGATCAGGGGTCTGACTCTTGCCCCCTGCACTAGGCGAAGTCTTAACCACTGGACCACCAGGAAAATCCCACTGTCACAGTCTTGGTTACTGTAGATTTACAGTACATCTCAAATCAAGGCAGTGTGAATTTTGCAACAGTGCTTTTTAAAAATATATATATGTATTATTTATTTGGCTGTGCTGAGTCTTACTTGTAACATAAGGGATCTTCGATCTTCATGGTGACATGCAGGATCTTTAGTTTTGGTATGTGGGATCTATTTCCCCAACCAGGGCCGGAACCTCGGCCACCCCAGCATTGGGAGCACAGTCTTAGCCACTGGACCACCAGGGAAGTCCCAGTGCTGTTATTTTTAAAGACTATTTTGGCTCTTCTAGATTCTCTGCCCTTGTATGTCAGTTTGAGACTTGGTTTGTCTGTTTCTCCAAAAAAGCCTAACTGAACTTTTTTAGAGGAATCACTTTGCAGTTTAGTTTGAGGAGGACGTTTAACAGTATTTAGTCTTATATTTTGCGAGCATTTTTTGTTTGTTTGTGTATTTATTTATGTTGCCTTTAATTTTTGTCAGCAGTGTTTTGTTGTTTTCAGTGTAGAAGTCAAGATCATCCCTAAGTATTTATGTTTGAATGTTATTTTAAGTAACATATAAAACTTCTCTTGTTCTAAATTCTTTGTTGCTGGCATTTGTAAGTACAGTTGACCTGTATCCTGTGACCTTGCTGAACCCACACAAGTTCTGGTAGCTTCTCCATAAACTCTTCAGGTTGGCCCATGTACTGAATTGTGTGGCATCCCTCCGTGAGGAGGGATGGTTTTGCTTCTTTTTTCCCGGCCTTTGTGCTGTTGGTTGGTTTTTTCCTGCCGTGTGACACTGTCCGGGCCCTGTGGTAGAAGGCTGGAGGTCCCAGTCCTTCCCTGCCGCTGGGGTGTGGATGCCCTCCCAAGGAAAGCAGATGTGCTGGAGAAGCGCTCGCCAGAGGTAGAGGTCTCTGCTCCGAAGGCCCAAGGGGGTTCAAGAGAGAGAGACTGATGACATGGGGACAGTGACTTGGGTTCCCTTGGGTCTGAGGGAGCTGGCACTGCCCAGCCAGCCCCGGGGACTGTGGGTGGGTCTCGCAGAGAGGGGAGCCAGACCCCTGACATGGGAGCTCTGGTCGCCTAGTGACTAGGGCCAGTGTGTGTGTCAGAGGGTCCCCAGGGTGGGCGGGCACACATGGTGAGAGAACTGCCCCTCCCTGCTTTCCAGCCCTTGGCCTCCTTGGGCCCTTCCTGGTAGAGCCCACAGCGAAGGGACAGCAGCTCCTCCAGCCCTCCCTGCCCCTCCATCAGGTGGAGGGTGGCTCTTTCCACTCCTGTTTCCTAAGAGTTTTTATTGTGAATAGAAACTGATATCATCATGTGTGTCTTCTGCATGTGTTGAGACAATTGTATGATTTTTTTTTTTTCTCCTTTATTCTCTCAGTGATGTGAATTACAGTGACTGGTCTTAGAGTGTTAAACAACCTTCCATTCCTGGGATAAACTCCACTGGAATAAGATGTGTTGCTGACTTCAGCTCACTCACATTTCTAGAGGAGTTTTGTGTCTGTGTTTTTGAGGGCTACCAGGTTAACAGCTGCATCTTTACAAGGCTTTGTCCCTGGTTTTGGTGGTACGGCACCGTTGGCCTCCCTAGGCTGAGAAGGGTCACTGTCACTTCTCCAGTGGTTGGCAGAGTTCGCCGGCGAAGCTTTGTGGGTTGGGAGTCTCTTTCTGGGAGAAAGTCACGTCACGTTCTGTGCCAGGTGTTGCCCTGTTGAGGTGTTTGGCTTCTTGTGTCGGTTTTGGTAATTGGCATCTGTTAAGGAATTTGTTCACTTCTCCTAAGTTGTTGAGTTTATTGACATGCCATTTTTCATAATATCCCTTATTTTCCTTTTATTTTCTGTAAGCTCTGTCATGATGACTCCTCTTTCACAATTTTTCTCAAGATTGTATCAGGATCCAGTCAGGGTTACACCTTGGGATTAGCAGGCTCCCCCTCCATCTCTTTTTTCCCATTGCAGTATCTTTTGTTTGTTTGTTTTCATTTTTTTGTGGGGGTGGTCTTAGTCCCCATCCAGGCATTGGACCCTGGCCCTCAACAGTTAAGGCTCCGAGTCCTAACCACTGGACCACCAGAGAAGTCCGGGGGTTGAAGAAACCCTCTTGTTTGTCTTGGGATTAGTTAATTTTTCAAATAATTGTTCCCTTTTGTTTCTGGTCAACGCGTTGCTTTTCAGACTCTCTGATTTAAGCTGCTTGGTGTCCTAGACCCTGTAACACGTTAAATCCATTGAGCTCTCAATGGCCAGTGTTGTTTAAACGTGAAGCACCTTCAAACCTGTGTAATTCATAAGGACAGCATCCTTCTAAGGACATGTCGTAAACTTTACAGTGTTTGTTTTGAAGTCACGCCTTCCTCCACTCTCACATTTTGAGTTGAGGAGCCAGAATGTTTTGTTTTTGTATTTGCAGAGTCAACAGTGTTTAAGAACAGCATTGAGAGTAGAAGATAGAGCACTAATACTGGTTTCCTTTCTGTTTCAGATGGGTCTGTGAAGAAATCCCGGATCTCAAGCTTGCTATGGAGAATTACGTTTTAATTGACTACGATACCAAAAGGTAAGTGGAGTTGTGCCAGGACTGCGTCTCCACCAGGGACGGGCTCCGTATGTGTGGACACAGCCTAAATTTAGACCTTCCTCGACACTACAGGCTGATGGGAAGTTTCCTTTTAGACTTGGCTATAGCCATCACAGAGTTATTTTGGTAGGAAATGTTTATCAAATATTGGCAGAGGCTGTCGGAGTGAGGACATAATTGGAAAGTGGGATCGGCGTGTGTAAAGCTGGAGTTGCTCTCTCCACGGCAGTGACTGCTGTTGCTGGCCTGGCTTCTCAAGCCTCAGCCCCCAGCTCCAGCCAGGTCTCATATGGTTTTGGCTGCTCCCTGCAGTTTCCTCAGGCACATCCTGGATCTCCTAGAAGAGTCCTGTGGGTGGGGAAGGGTGAGGCCGAGTCTGGAATGCCTGCCTGGAATTTCTTTTTGTTTTTCTTTGAGAGACTCTCCTGCCTCTTTCAGTTCTTGGCAGGCTCGCTTATAGCTTGCAGGCTATGGGCCTAGGTGACTGCTCTTCACAGAGAAGGTGGCCCCAAGGCGCCTGCGGGTCCCCGTGCAGGCCGAGTGGTCTCACTCCTGTGTCTGGAGGACTTGCTGGACTCAGTCAGCCCTAGTCCCTTCCCCTCACTTCCCACCTCCTCCCAGTCCGATAATTGGCACAGGTGGCCGTTACGGGCTCAGGTGGCTGGGTGCAGGTGTCGGCCTGACTCCAGGGTGCAGGCGCCTGTGGACGCTAACCTTGAACGTCGGTCGGTCTTGAGATCCACACGGTTCATGTTTCCTGGTGGTCAAGGGCCGAGTGCCTGGCTCGAGCAGTGGAGTGTTGAGAGGCGCTTCTGCTCCAAGGTGCTTGCGGGGGGACGGGAGGGGGGGTTTCAGCGCTCTTAAGCAGACTGAAAGGACTCAGGGCTGGGAGAGGAAAGGCGCAGTCTGATGGCGACTCCCCACCCCCCGCAACCCATGTGACCTCAGAGTCCTGCCCCGAGCAGGGGTCTGTGAGGGCTGGGCCCAGGTGCCAGGCACTCGCGCTGTGCCTCCCTGTGTGCGCATTCTCCCAGGAGAAGGTGTGTCAGGGTGTAGTCAGGGGCTCTGACGGGGACGTGGAAGCTGGAACACAAGGAAGGAATCGGGGTCTAGTGCGTGTTCTGTCCCTGAGGACGGCTCCCTGAGACAGGAGTGTCAGCACTTGCCCTGGCCGCCTACTACTGGCCTGTGTTCCCAGGGTTCCTGTTGGGCTGGCACTGGACTGGACTCCTCCCCTGAGCATACAGTTAGCTCCTCCAGAATGGGTTTCCCACCTCATCATGTCAGCCCGCTCCTGGAGTATTAGAGCCACGTGTCCCCTCGCTGTCTGTCTATGTGAGGCTTCACTGGCCTCGCCCACGTCTACTCTTTCCTGTTCTCAAGGTCTCTGGCTTTTCAGCTTCTGCTGCTATTCTCAGAGACTGAACATGCCATGTGGTTACGGGTCCGTTTAGATCCCTTTGCTTCTGTTAGAAAAGGAAGTGCACTTAAGCTCTTGGGGTCCATCCAGGGCCCAGGGTCGAGGGGTCTTGATGCAGGTCGGGAGAGGCTGTGGGTGGGTGCCCCCCCAAGTCTCTGCATACATCTCAGGGGTCCCCGGGCTCTTGGTGCTCACTGGGGAGCAGCTGTCTTGCTCCCCAGCATGTGGGTGGCGTTAGGAGATATGCCCCAAGTGACCGCCCCCTCTTCCGTGCAGCACAGACGCCAGGGCAAACCCTTCGTGTGGTGGGCATCGGGCTGCCCACTGCCGGCACTGACAAACATGGATGCCCCAGATAACTCTGGGAGAACCTGGGTTGGGGACTCCCATTGAACACTACCCCCTGGTGTGGGGAGAAGCCAGGTCGACGACTCCCTCGCTGGATCTCTGACACGGACGCTTGTATCTGGGCGAGTGTCAGCAGTTCACATTGTTAGGTAAATGGAAGCCACACCTGCAGGAAGGCGGGTGCTAACCCCCTCTGCAGGGTCGGGTGTTGACTATCATTCCCTCCCACCCGACTGGCAGAGCCGGGAGCCCTCCCTGCCTGCAGTGGCCCTTGGCACCCAGCTGTCCCCCAGCCCTGGGACAGCGGGACTTGCTGCATCTACAGGTGGGGGGTGAGGCCAGCCTTGGGCTGCCAACCTTGGGCTACCTGCCTTGTTCTGTGAACAGCTGTGAAGCTCATTCCTCACCTGAGCCCTCAGGGCACAGTGAACTGAGGCTCTGCCCCATGGCCTCTGCCCCCTCCCCTGAGGCCTGGTGGCTTGTCCTGAGCCCAGCAGTGACCAGTGCCTTCCCTTGCTTGTTTTAGCTTTGAGAGTATGCAGAGGCTCTGTGACAAGTACAACCGGGCCATCGACAGCATCCACCAGCTGGTAGGTGGCCTTCACCCTCACCTCAGACCTGTCTCATCGTCTCAGCTCCCCGAGCTGTGGTTCAGGCCCCCTCCTTGCCCATCAAGTCATGGTGTGGGGTCTGCAGTGTCCCAGGGTGTGGACCCTATGGCCCGGGGCCGGAACTGTGTTGATGCAGATGGCTGGGGCTGAACTGGCCACATTGCCTGCCAGGCGATCCCGGCCCTTGTGGATGCCCTGGGAGCCATGCTGAGCCAGCCGGTGACAGGGAACCTTCTTGGGGCTTCTCCCCAACGGGTGCTCTGGGCTCCAGAACAGACCAGCTGGTGGGGCACGCCCCCACACATCTGTACACACACACACACTCCATCTACACACATGCACGTAGGTTGGCACCACTGGCATTCACACGCAGGCTCACACACGCTCCTGCGCACTCGTGTCCCCACTGGGGTGGGGCAGTGGGCTGGGTGGTGTGGCCCTGCAAACTGTGTGTGTGCCCTGTCACAGTGGAAGGGCACCACACAGCCCATGAAGCTGAACACACGGCCGTCCACGGGGCTCCTGCGGCACATCCTGCAGCAGGTCTACAACCACTCAGTGACCGACCCTGAGAAGCTCAACAACTATGAGCCCTTCTCCCCAGAGGTGTATGGGGAGACCTCCTTCGACCTGGTCGCCCAGATGATCGATGAGATCAAGATGACTGAAGATGACCTGTTCGTGGACCTGGGCAGTGGTAGGTGGGGGCTCTTCCCCCCTACCCCTTCCCCCACTCCTTGTGCTTACAGGATGGCCTCCTCATGAGGAGAGGTTCTGGGTGCTGGGGCCTGGTGGGCGCCCATGGGTGTGCCATGTTGACTGAATGAAGAAGCCACGGGCCAAGTTGTCCTGGTGGGACTGTGCAGGTGACAGGCTGCCCAAGGGGCTCCCTGGCCTGTGGTTGGGCTGCTCCGTCAGGAACCCCAAGCACAGCACTCTGGGGTCTCCACTGCCCCCCATAACCTACTCACAGACCCCAAGGTCCTGTCCCATATGGCGTGGCCTCGACACTCGAGAAGGGCCCTGCAGACGGACAAAGGTGGCTTCTCTGGTGGCATTGTCATTGGCTTAAACTCTTAAGTGTACAATTCATATTCTAATAATCGTGCACATGGTCGAAGGTCATTTCTAGAAAAATCTGTAAAACTCTCCTGTGTGTCAGAAGGCTTATTTCTGAAAACTGCCAGCCTCCTCAGACCCCAGGTCCCCTAGCTTCTCCTGTCCCCCGGGAGGGACCCCATGTCCTCTCGCTGTTTACCCTATGTTTCCGAATAGAGGCTTGTTTCCATCATTGGACTCTATTCTGTTCAAAATGGGAACTCCTGGGGCTCCTGACACTTTAAGTGCACGTGGCCTGAGTTCAAGGAGGGACAGTTTCAGAAGCCTCCTTTGTCTGTGAGCTAAGTGCCCACAGATCCTGCCGTGTCCTGCGGGCGTGTGCTGTGTGGGGTCTCCCGCCACCACTCTGGGCTGCTCCTGACTCAGGCGGATGGTGGAACATGGTTCATTGGTTGCGGGGGGGCTTCCTCCCAGGGGTCACTGTGCCTCGAAAAGCCGTGTCCGCATGTACACAGTGAATGCCCCGTGGAGCCGTGGACCATGGCAGGTCCCAGTTGGGTGGCCATAGAGCATCTTTGTAATGAAATGGAGCACAGCTGGGGTGGGGGTAGGAGTGGTGCTCAGCCCATGGCCTGGGGCATTTGAACACATTCTGTGACCCCAGAGGGCACTTGGGGACTTTGGCCGAGAGGCCGTGGCCTCTGCCTGATGATCTTGTAGTCATGGCCCCTGCGGCTGGATGTGTCCTGCTGTGCGTCTGACACCTCTCTCTCCCCCCCCACCCCAAGGGGTGGGCCAGGTCGTGCTGCAGGTTGCTGCGGCCACCAACTGCAAACATCACTATGGTGTAGAGAAAGCTGACATCCCAGCCAAGTACGCGGAGGTGAGTGGCTCTGGGCCCCGGGCGCGGCAACATCTGTGTCGCTTTTGTTTCCAGCCTTGGTGTGCAGTGACCTGCAGGATAGCGGGCAGTCTGTGCTGGGGTTAAGGGAAGGTGGGGGAGGGGGTCCCTGCTTCATGTGTCCCTGAAAGACCGTTGCGGCCGTGTCCCCTGGTTCCCCTGGCGCTGGGGGTCAGCTGGCATCACCCTTGTGCCAGCGTCTGCTGGGGGTTGGGGTAGAGGAGGCAGCAAGGTCTGAGGAGTGCGCGTCTGAGTGGTGTTGTCGCCATGGGAAACCGTTTAGAGTTTGTGGTTTGCACGCCTGCCCACTCTGGTTCCCTGCAGTCAGGCTCCTTTGCCGGGAACCCTGGAGCGGGGCGGGCACGGGGAGGACAGGGGCGCCCTCCTGGCCACCGGGTCCCTGACGGGCTGTCTGGTTTGGCTCTTTGCAGACCATGGACCGAGAGTTCAGGAAGTGGATGAAATGGTATGGAAAAAAGCATGCAGAATACACAGTGAGTGCCATCGCTCCATGCCCCCCGGCTAAGGGTGCAGCCCCGCCCTCTGCGCCGCCTCCCCTGACCCGCCGCCCCCTCCTTTCCCTGCCTGGAGCCCCCTCCCCACCACTTTCACTGCCTCCAGGCCACCTGCATCCTCCTTGCTGTGGGTCTTGTAGGCAGTCGACTCCTCCGGCCCTGCACTCTGCCCCACTTCTCTTCCTTGGGCACCCAATGAGGCCTCAGGAGCACCGGCTCTTTCAGGACCACATGTGGGGGTGGTGGGGTGTGGGCTAGCCAAGGGCATCTTTCTCCTGCTTGCCCCCTCCCCGCAGCAGTAAGGCCCCACCAATGAGCTGGCCTGGTGCCGCTGCCCCTGTGCCCCTCTCCCTGCATCCGTCAGCTCGGCCTTCAACGCCGAGGTTCTTTGGGTCTTGCTCCTGGATCCTGATGTTCTGGCTTCTCTCTGCTCCTGCCTGGGGTGTCCAACTCCATGTTCTCAGCTCCAGCACGTTCTGTGCTCAGGGCTTTGTCAGCCACTGCAGGTTTCAGTGGCCTGTGGACATAGGGCTGCCATGCAGCCTCTATCTGCAGGACTGTGGCCGGGGCATCGCAGGGGGAAGGTCCCAAACCGGCTCTTCAGCACACACTTCACTTCCCATCCCAGGTCCCCCAGGGCCCCAAGCTCCACCTGGCTGTGAAGTGGTCTTCCTGGTCCCTCCGAAGGTTCCTAACATTGCTCATGTCTTGCTCTTGAGGGTCCTGGGGGACGGGGGCTGTGGGGCCAGAGCTAGCGTTCCTTGTTGCCTCAGGGAATAGAATGGTGCGTGTGATTCCAGGGGGTGGGGGGCCAGCAGGAGAGAGGGGGTTTTGGCCCTGGAGCCACCTGACTGGTTCTCCTTTCAGGGATTGCACCCTCAGTATTGATGTGAAAGTCCAGCCTCAGCTCACCTGAATTTAAGATATCTTGTAGGTGGTCCTTGATTGTGCAGTTCATCTCTAGGTCTGTGGTTTCTTTTGGGATAATTCTCGAGGGGTGTGAGGTCTGGTCTAGATTCATCTCTCTCTAAGTGGACGTCCAGCCGTCCCACACCATCTGCTGCAGAGACTGCCCTTCTCTGCTGAGCCATCTCCGTTGTGTCATCAGCAGCCATACTCAGTGGTGCTCTGCTCTGCTCTGTTCCACACTGCCGCGCCCCCCGCCCCCTGCAACAACCATGATAGCATCGTGGGAGTCAGCCCAGAGTCCTGTAGTTTCAGGCCTCCAGCCTCATTCTCCTGCCTCGGTGAGGCTACTTGGGGAGGTGAGCAGTTGACTTTGTGGTCTGTTAACAGATGATAAGGCCTTTATCTGCAGCCTTGCTGTAGTTGCTGGTGTTACTTCTGGGTGACTGTTGTGGTTGTGGTTGTTGATTGTTTTCATTTTACTCCATAGAATAGAAGATTTAAAGGTTGAGCCAGCCTTCCAGGCCTGAGGTCAACCCCATCTGACCTTGGGAATAGCTCCTTTTTGTTGTGGGTATTTGCAGCCCAGGGGGATACTGGTTTCCTTGTCTTGAGAGTATGACTTTGCCGTCCAGGTGATGCTGACCCCATGTCGCAAGGTCAGCTATCCTCTGCTTCTGCCCTGTTTTCCCTGGGCCAGGACTTGCCCATCTGCAGTGTGGGCCCAACTCCCCTCCCCTTTCTCTTGGTGGAATTTCTTATAGGTTTCTTCCCCTCAGTGAAAGGTGAGGGGTGTCACCTCTGGCCCCCGTGTCCTCCCACACCTGCAGTTCTCTAGTGTTTGTTGCTCAGGCTGAGGGAAGTTAGTCCAGTTCATTTCTCTTTCCGAGAAACTTCTTCCTGTCCTGTCCCCAGTCCCACTGGCATGCTGACAAGAGTTCCTGGATGGCTTGCCGGTTTCCTAAGACCTCACAACCTCCTAAAACACAGGGTTTTAAAATTATAAAGTGCTTCCTGCTTCTGATAAGAGGGCCAAATGGTTGAAACATGTGGTGTAAAAGCCTGGTTGACTCAGGCCCCAGAATGCCCCATGGACCCGCAGCGGCCTGCGGTGCTTGATTCACAGCGTGGTTCTAGCTGCTGGCACGACGCCCATGGCTGGAGGCCAAGGTAGGGGTGAGGCTGGTGGGCTGCCTGCCTGGTGGGCACCGCTCCTTCCTCCCGCTCTTGTCGACATCGGGAGGCCATGCAATTCTAGAGGAGGGGGATTGGGGGTTGGTGGCATGTCAGCTGGTGCACTGCGGGGCCCCCTGCGTGGAAAACTTCTTGTTCTCTGCCTCCTGAGGGCCAGGCACTCATCAGGGCCCTGCTCTTAGGCCCCACAAGGTGGCTGCAAGCAGAACTTGGCTCTGAGGACTCTTAAGTCGTGGCTTTGGCTGCTGTGTCTGGAGCGGCAGCCAGCAGTGCCTCTGGTGTCCAGGCAGCCCTGCTCCGGGAAGGCGTGGTGACAACTCCTGCCCAACTCCTGGACTTGGCGGGAGCTCGCATGCTGGGTCTGGGGAGGTCCTCCTCGAGGTTCTGTGTGGCTTCAAGCAGGCGCCCTGGTCGGCAGGCAGAGTCCTGACTCCATCACTTGATGATAGACAAGGGACAGCAGATACCCCAGCCAACTTGTTTATCTGTGGGCACTGGAGTCTCCTCGTGGGTCCCCTCTTCCTGTCAAAGCCCTGAGCCCTCCCTGTGCCCGGCTTCTGCCTGTGTCCCCAGCACCTCAGGATGCCCCCTTTGCCTGAGGATGTCTGAGTGACCATGTACCATTGGTGCCTGGTGGCGGGCCTGGCACAAGCAGGTTTCCTGTGCTAGGGTGGCAGTGAGTTCTCAGAAGTGCTGCTGAAGGAGGTGCCCCTGGCCAGGTGGCAACGTGGACCCCAGTGGGCAAGGCTGCCCTCGGGCTGGTGCGGTCAGGCTGGCAGGGGCCTGCTGCTGATGACGGGCCGCCCAGAGCATGAACCCTGCTCTTCTCTGGTGGCTCTAGCACACATCAGCTGCCGAGGGACTGGCTGGCAGTCGGGTGCTACGTCGGCGCCTGTGGCTGTTCCAGGGCAGGTGGCAGGATGACTGAGTCTGGGGCACCCGTTGCTGGCTCCCACCCTGTGGCTTTGGGTGGGATCTCCCTGGGGGCCTCCCTGGAGGGAGTGCTTTCTGCAGGGGGAGCATGTGTGCCGTGTGGTGTGTTTAGTGGCTTATAGGAGGTGGGGGGTGCGCCCACCCGTCTGGTTTGTGGCCTGGAGCAGGAGCACACCGGGGGTCTCTCTGGTCGGGGGAAGGGTGGTCATGCGGGGCAGCCCTCATGCCTGTGTGGGGTGGGGCTGTGCGTGTCCCTCCTCCCCGCGCATTCCTCTGCAGCTGGAGGTCTGGGCTAGCTGGGCCAGTCACAGTCCTCAGTGGGGGCAACAGGAAGGCCGTGCTTATCTTCATGTCGCTGTTAACTTGGGCACACGGGCCCCAGTGACACAGAGCTGGCCTGGCCAGTCCCTGTCCTCAACCAGTTATGGCCTGCCTGTGCCAAGAGGCCGTAGGTAGCCAGGTGGCCAGGTGGGCAGGACAATGGCTGTTTTCTTGCCCTGAGCATGAGGCCACCGCAGAGCAGTGGTGCTGTGGCTTCAGTGGTTTTTCTTGGGTGGGTGAGCCCCACAGAAAGGAGCCGCATCAGGCTGGGCTTGAGGGAACCCTGGTGAGCCCCACAGAGAGGAGCCGCATCAGGCTTGGCTTGAGGGAACCCGGGACACAGCAGTTGGCTGTCCTTACCGACTGGTGTGTTAGACAGGACAGGGCAAATAGAGGAAGGAGGCGGTGGGTGAGTCCCAGGACCAGGCATGAGCTTTTAGTAAGGTGCGCTGAACTCCCTCAGGCAAGACGTGACAGCATCAGTGACGTGCACATCGCCGGGGGGACTCACACAGACCCCGTGCCCAGATGAGACGCAACAGCACCAGGGAGGTGTGGTCCCTGGGGGCCTCACACAGACCCCGTGCCCAGGGTTCTTTCTGGGTGCCGGTCATGCCGGTGTTCCTACCTACCCCCAGACTCCAAGAGGACGGGAGGTGTTTGCACGGACGGTGTGGGGATGCTGAGCACCCTCCCCAGGACACAGCCCTGGGCCCGCAACATGAGATTTCTCCTGCACAGCATCACAAGGATTTTGAACTTGAATCGGTGCCCAGCCCCACTGGGCTGTTTGTAGGGAGTGGTGGCAGACTTGGGAGACCCAGAGATGGATGCCCTGGACATGGACAGCCCTCCGCCAGCTCCCGGACCCTTTAGGATGGCTGCCTCTCTTCTGTCCAGCAAGGCTCAGCCCCTCACATGCTGGGGGTTTCTGTGTGCAGGGAGGATGCTGAACAAGCAGCTGCTCTGCCTGGGCGCTGCCCATTGCAACGCTCTGCTGGGTGCTAGGCCTGCTGGGCGGTGCTGCCCCATTGCTGCCTGGAGGGCCTCCCGGTCACCTGGGGGCATTGGTGGGAATACAGACGAGGGCCTGCCAGCAGTCACCCCCACCTGCTCCCCCAAGGTGTTCTGCCTCTGAACCTGCCTGTTGTGGACGTTTCCCATCAGTGAAATCACATCCTGTGTGTCCTTCTGTGTTTGCCTCTCACTGAACATCATGTTCTCAGGGTCCATCCACATGGTAGCAAGTGTCAGGGCTTCTGAGGGATGCTCCTGGGTGTGGGGGGACATGTGTGTATCTGCTTGTCCATCAAGGGACACGTGCACTGTCCACACCTGTGCTCCATGGACAGGGGTGTGCAGATGTTCCCATGGGTGGACACCGGGAATGGGATGATAACATTTTTTGACGAATCATAAAATCAGATTTCTTGGTTTCTAAAATGTTACAGTTCTGGACAATGAGGTTAACGAGACTTGTGTTGTCTCAGATTCACTTTGACCTCGAGGCAAAATGAGATTATTCCTCTGAGGGAGACAGTGGTGGGAGCAGTACTGGAAGCATCAGGACGCCCCTGCCACAGGGAGACCGCCCGCAGCAGTGTGGGCGCTGGGCTGCACCCTGGGGCCCTGGTGCTGTCACAGCCCTTGCAGTCCAGCTCTGTCGCACACGGCCGCCACCCTGGGGCGCCCCCTGCTGGCCTTGCGTGGACATGGCGTTGGGACCTCCCAGCACCTCCTCCGTGCTCTGGCAGCTGTGTCCACGCGCATGGTCAGCCTGCGGCTGTGACCCTGGCCTCTTTCCACATCCTCCAAGTCAGGGCCTCTGATCATTCCATCTCTTCTTGGGGGGCAGACGGGGGTGGGACACATAGGCAGCGAGACCCCAAGTGATGGTCTGTCCCTCTTATCTCCTTTCAGCTGGAGAGAGGGGACTTCCTCTCGGAGGAGTGGAGAGAACGGATTGCTAACACAAGGTACGGCCGGGGCCTGGGGGTGGGGCCGAGGGGCCGGGCTTGCAGGGGCGATGTGGCTTTCCCTCACCAAGGGTCAAACCAGCAGACAGAGCCCCGCCCCGCCGCCCTCCCTGGGCTGGACAGCAGTGTCCAGGCTGCCACCACCACCTGTCCTGAGCTTGCTGGTGGCTCCGCCTCTATGTCTCTTGCGCTGGAGACTGAAGGGCATCCTCCTGGCTGTGTCTGGCCCTGGTCGTGGGGCCGTGTGCTCACATACCTGGTGGCTCCCCAGGCCTCAGTGACCAAGGGGCGAGTGTGTCACACACTCTTGGCTCTGACCGGGGGAGGGGGTCACACTGGTTCTCTCTGACCTTGAGCACTCGCCTCTCCCTTCTTTCCACACGTGCTTGTTGCAGGGTGCCCTGAGCCCCGCCATTATCTTCTCGCTCACAGAGGTCTGACCCCATCTTTGATCACAGTGAGGATGTCTCCCCTGAAGCGGGCATGCTATCCCCCTTTTCTCAAGAGAACATGCTGGCTTGAAGTGTCCCCCTCAGTCTGAGTGTGGGGACTCTGTTGCAGCTGCTGTGGGGCCTCTCCTGTGGGGCCCTGCGGCTGTATCTGGACTCCATGGTCCATGGTCATGGCGAGGAAAAGCTGGCTGAGGGGCCTACTCCCCAGCCTTGGCTGCCCACTGTCCACCTGGCCTGGAGCACCTCGAGGCCCCAGGCTCTGCTGGGTCCCCAGACGGCGCCCTTGGCACTCTGCTGCCAGTCGAGGTGTCCCCCCGCAACCCGCTCCTCTATGCTGAGGGGCCTCACTCCAACTTCTACAGGCCTTGGAGCTGCCTTGTCTCCTTGCAGGTGACCCCAGTCAGAGCGGCCCAGGCTCTGTCCTGGCTCACACCCTCTCCTGGCCAGTCCCCTCAAGACCCCGGCATCCAGCCTTCCCAGGCTATGTCCCTGCTCCCTGTGGAGGCCTCCCAGCCAGCCGGTCTCGTCAGGGTTCTGCCCGTCATAACCTCGCTGTCCCTGCGCTTCTTCCCAAGTAGGGGCTGGGAGAGCTTAGCCCCCAGCTAAGGGCTCCCACTGCCACCCTCACAGCGGTCAGTGTGTCCTAGCCCTGCTCAGGCCCCGTGACTGTCCTTTCGCTGAGATTCAGGGGGAGCAGCATGGGGCCGGCAGGCAGCTGACTACTTTGTCACATTCAAACGAGGAGGGAAACCCATGTTGGGGGAGATCCCCCATGTGGACAGGAGCTGGGGGACAGAGGATGGCCAAGGGGTGGGGGACTCTGGGTCGGGCAGCAGCCCCCAATTGCCTGGTGGGCATCTGCAGGCAGAGCTTCTCAGGCCCTCAGACGCCAGAGAACATTGGAAAAATGGGAAGCCTGGGCCAGGCCCTGCCTTGGAAAAACTGTGCTGGGCCCTCAGGTGGTGGGCTCCCTTCCAAGTGTAGCTCAATGGGTCTGTGCTGCCTTCCTGCCCAGGCGGCCTCACCCATGTGTGCCCAGGTGGCCCAGCTTGTATTGCCCATGCACCATCCTCGGGGACACCTGTGTCGGTGCAGGCCTTCCCCAGGAAGCCAGCAGCCTGCTTGTCATGGGACCTGGCTGCAGGGTCCGTGTTGGTGGCACTTGGGAAAGCCCTCACCCTGTGGGCCCTGAACCCACGCCCCTCGCGGAGGAGGTTGCGGACAGCGCTGCGGTGGAGGCGCTGCAGCTCTGTGCGTGTACACGCAGAACCTGGCACTCAACTGGAGCATTGTTTTGCAGTGTTGTATTTGTGAATAACTTTGCCTTTGGTCCTGAGGTGGATCACCAGCTGAAGGAGCGGTTTGCAAACATGAAGGAAGGTAATGTATCCCTCTCTTTCTGCTCTGCGCGTCTGTTCTGCATCCGTCCTACGTCTGTCCCGTGTCTGTCCTGCTTGGGCCATGTAGCAGCGGTCCTGATCACGCATGGTGGGGTCCTGACTAGCATCTTCTGATCCAGCCCCAGTGGGAAGGCCTCAGGGGCAGGAGGGAGGGGTCCATCTGTCCTTCTTGCTGTCACCTAGGTTCCAGGCAGGGTGCCTCCCAGCTCAGCATGTGCAGTGAACAGAGTGGACCCCACCACTGCTTAGGCCAGAGCTTGCAGCCGCCTGAGAAAATGGGGTGGGGACCTGGTTAGCAGGGGAGTTGCAGGCTGTCCAGGTCATCTGGGTTTCCCGTGGACAGTGCGTAACTTCTTAGTTCAAGGATGTCCTGGGCACTTAACTGTGTGTCTTATACTGGAACTTGACTAAATGAAGTTCAGCCTGGGGGCTGCCCAGACCAGCCCTGTTGACTTTGCCCAGGCCTTTCTCGTGTCTGGACCCTCGAGGCCTGGCTGCAGTCCCCCGGCCACTTCCCCCCTCTCTCTTATTCTCCGTCCCAAGGCCGGGTGAGACCAGATGCGCCCAGGAGGGGAGCTCACCTCTCCAGCTCTGATTCTCAGAATCGCTGTGGGACTGCTGGGCACAGCTTTGGAGGGAGAGGTCATGAGAGCTTGAAAGCTGAGCTTCCATTCTGATTCTGAGTCAGAGTCCATGTAGCCTTTAGGAAGGGTGTGTGCTCCCCGTGCGTGTGAAAGTGTGCAGACTTGGGGCGACATGAGTGGTTTTATGGAGGGAGTGTTGATGGGATCTGCCTGGAAGCTCATGGGGGCTCTTGACAGTCCACACGGAGGCCAAGAGGGAGGTGCCAAGGCTGAGTTCTTGCTTCTGACCCTGGTGACCTCACTGGCCTCCCCTCCCTCCTCTGCCCAACCTCTTCCTCTCCCCTCCCTACCCTTTGGAAACGCTGGGGTGTTGGGTCTTCTTGTGTCCAGAGTTCCTGCCGCAGCCTTTGGCAAACCCGAGCAGGGCTGTCCCCAAGTGGGTTGTCTCTGAGAAGCCTCCAGACACCTGAAGGTACAGGGAGCAGGGATGCAACTGCATCATGGTCTTGCACTGCTCAGGTGCAGCAGCCCATGGGGCATACCTTCATGGTGCCCAGGGCATCCTGGTGCCTGTGGAGCGTCACACCCATGAGGACTAACGTTCATTCGTGTTCTCGTCACCACCGCTGGGTCCCTGGGGAGTTGGGCTCTGGCTAAGGGTGGGAGAGCACGTCTGGCATGTTCAGGAAGTGGGGATGGAAGAGCTTCTCTAGGTGTGACCCAAGACATCAGGAGTCCCCTGTCCTGGAGGAAGGGCTTGCCTGACACGTGCGGGCACCCTGCCCTGCCTCCCCTATCCCCCACGTCCCTGTCCCTGAGGCTCCAGGGAGACCCCCATGTCCTCCTGAGGTCCATGGCTGGGAGAGAAGCAGGGTGGGTCCTCCATGTTTCATCATGAAACATGTCAAGCGGACAGAAGAGTTGAAAGGATCACCCAGCATAGAAGCAGTTTCCAGCTGCCCTCAGCACTGCCGACTGCATGTGTTTGCGTGCGTGTGCAGGTGAGCACAAGCCTGAGCATGCAGCAGGGGTCACTCCTGATAGTTTATAGGAGTGAGTGCCTTCCCCCAGCCCCAGGCTCCACCCAGATAAGAGCTTGAATTGCCGTTCTTCCAGCTGGCCCAGGCGTCTGTCTGGCTGTGGGGTCCCATTCTGTAGCCTTTGGGCCTCGGGGCACAGCCCCTCCATTTGGACGCTGCCCACTGGGCATCCTGAATCATTGTCTTATGGAATGTCCCCCGTGGTGCACTGGTTCCTCATGGTCAGCTTAATCTTGCCCTCTGCTCCCCATGGCCTGAGTTCTTGGGTGTCACACATGTTTGGCTCGTGGCCCCTGGTGGGAGTGGGACTGCCTACCAGGCCCTCCTGTCACCTAGGATCTGTGGCCCTGCAGTGACATGCCCACAGAAGTCGTCTCAGCATATCCTGTTGACCCTGAAGACTTGCGTGGGCTTCCTAATTAAAGCATCCTGGAATGTGTGGGCTTTACTCCCTCCTGCTCCCTGGCCCCGCTCTTCAGACATTCCCACGATGCCTTGGGGAGCCCCGAGACTGGCCACAGTGACTGCGTGCACAGCTAGCTGACTGCTTAAATGTGCACCCAGCTGGCCGGGAACCTGTCATCACCGCCTCCTCATGGGGTGCCAGAGGCCAGGCTGGTGCTGGGGTGCTCTTTGCGCCTGGATAATCAGGAGCATGTGAGCATGTGCAGAGGGGCTCATCCTGACCACTCCACTTTCCTTGTAACGTATTTCTTTCACTTTTTTGTGGTAAGTTTATATTTATGTATTTTGGCTGTGTTGTGTTTCCTGCTGCGCAGACTTTTCTCTAGTTGTGGCCAGCAGGGGCTGATTTCTAGTTGTGGTTTGCAGGCTTCTCAATGCTTTGTATTCTCTTGTCGCAGAACACTGGCTCTAGAGCACATGCTCAGTAGTCGTGATGCACGGGCTTAGTTGCTCCGTGGCACTTGGGTTCCTCGTGGACCAGGGATTGAACCCATGTGGCCTGTGTTGACAGGCGGATTCTTAAAAACTGAGCCGTCAGGGAAGCTCCTCTTTGACATTTATTCTTGGTTCTTTATTTCTTACACTGGAAAGTTTCAGTCCTTCTAGTGTTGATGCATTTAGAGACAGTGTGTCATAGGGTGGGGGGAAGCTTTTGTACTCTTCTGAAGGTAACATCACCAGTCACAGTGACCTCTCTGCACAAGGCTTCGAGTCCTTGTGGCTCTTCTTTTCTCTGCAGTGATTTGCACGCATGCCAGGACTTTACTGGAAAAACTTTCCTGAGTAGCCGTTTCTGACTTGAACCATTCCTATTATGGCTCTGTGGGGCCAACCCCTAATTCTCCCACAGGTTCTGTCTGTGTGGATCAGGACTCGGTTCTTCTCATGTTCTGTCTGTGTGGACAGGACCTGGTTCTCCCTCAGGTTCTGTCTGTATGGATCAGCACCCAGTTCTCCTCAGGTTCTGTCTTTGTGGATCAGGGCCCGGTTCTCCTCAAGTTCTGTCTCTGTGGATCGGCACCCGCTTCTCCTCAGGTTCTGTCTGTGTGAATCAGGACCCGGTCCTCCTCAGGTTCTGACTGTGTGGATCAGGGCCCGGTTCTCCTCAGGATCTGTCTGTGTGGATCAGGGCCCGGTTCTCCTCAGGTTCTGTCTGTGTGGATCAGGGCCCGGTTCTCCTCAGGGTCTGTCTGTGTGGATCAGGGCCCGGTTTTCCTCAGGAGCTGTCTGTGTGGATCAGGGCCTGGTTCTCAGGTTCTGTCTGTGTGGATCAGGGCCCGGTTCTCCTCAGGATCTGTCTGTGTGGATCAGGGCCCGGTTCTCCTCAGGATCTGTCTGTGTGGATCAGGGCCTGGTTATCCTCAGGATCTGTCAGTGTGGATCAGGGCCCGGTTATCCTCAGGTTCTGTCTGTGTGAATCAGGGCCCGGTTCTGCTCAAGATCTGTCAGTGTGGATCAGGTCCCGGTTCTCCTCAGGATCTGTCTGTGTGGATCAGGGCCCGGTTCTCCTCAGGATCTGTCTGTGTGGATCAGGGCCTGGTTTTCCTCAGGATCTGTCTCTGTGGATCAGGGCCTGGTTCTCAGGTTCTGTCTGTGTGGATCAGGGCCCGGTTCTCCTCAGGATCTGTCTGTGTGGATCAGGGCCCGGTTCTCCTCAGGTTCTGTCTGTGTGGGTCAGGGCCCAGTTCTCCCTCAGGCTCTGTCTGTGAGTGTGGATCGGGGCTGGTTCTGGTCTGGGTCATCAGCACAGTGCAGACACTGTACAGGACCCCAGCTGGCCCACCCCGAGCCCCGGGGCTGTGGGGCCGTGAGCACCTTTACAGGAAGGCACTTGGTGCTCCAGGCCAGGGCACTCAGATGCCGCTTAGTTTGGCTCTCACTGGGAGCGGAGGACTGACTCACAGTGGGTTCTCCCTTCTGGGTTCTGGGGGCTCATTTTCTGAACGCTTTTGCACCCCTCTGCTCTGATGTCATCAGGCTCTTGTTTGCATCGCATGCTGGTTTCCTCAGGGTGGTACTGACCCCTCTCTGTTTTCCAGGTGGCAGAATCGTGTCCTCGAAGCCCTTTGCGCCTCTGAACTTCAGAATAAACAGTAGAAACTTGAGTGGTAAGAACACTTATGTTGCCAGATTCTTAACATGTCTGATTGTCAGCACCTGCAGTGGGTTAAAGCAGGATCCCCGCCAGCAGTGGTGACCTGGGGGCATCCTGGGCCCGGCTCCACTCACTCCATGCAGGATCCTCCGTGTGACAGCCCCTGATGTCCCCAGACATAGCCCTGGGCAGGGCTGTAGGGGTGAGAGTCTTGAGTCCCATGGGAGAGTGACAACGCCCCTTGGGGGCGTGTACAGGGCCTGGGCATCCTTGCAGCCGCCCTGGCTGTCTCATTGGACTCTGAGACTCTTTCAGAGCCCACACTGCAGGCTTGTCCCCACCCTCATCCTCCCTCGGAGGGCCTGGGCGAGGGAGGGCCATGGGCACCTCCCGGGCTGGTGGTTGGGATGCCCAGGCGCCCCGTGACCTGTGGGCCCATTGTGCACAGACATTGGCACCATCATGCGTGTCGTGGAGCTGTCGCCGCTAAAAGGCTCGGTGTCGTGGACGGGGAAGCCAGTCTCCTACTACCTGCACACCATCGACCGCACCATAGTGAGTGGTGCCCGAGCGCCCCTGCCCTGCCTCTCAGCTAACCTGGGGGGGCAGAGGTTGTACTCCCACCCCGGGGTCCGGCGCGTTCCCTGGGCACATCACTGCCTGGCGTTGGTGGGTCTGGGATATGGCTTTCATCTTGCAGGGTTTTCCACCGCTAATGAGACTTTTTCTTTTCCATTTTTAGCTTGAAAACTATTTTTCTAGTCTAAAAAATCCAAAACTCAGGGTAAGTTTGTCTGTTTGCCCTTGACTTACAAGCCTGGTTGCTGCTGACCAGGGCCCAAGGGTCCGGTCTGAGGGTCTGGATTTGGGCCTGGGCACCAGGGGCCCCTGGCTGTGACAGCCTTGACTTGAGCAGTTTCAACAATTTGGGGGAAAATAGGTTGATAATAGGTTGAAAATAGTTAACATTTTGAAACATTTTGCTGCCCCTTGGTCCCTGTCGGTTTGTCCCTGAACCTTGTGGGATGTGTGTCCCAGCATCCCAGCATCTTTCTCTTTGGAGGCTCAGATGAGCCTGTGAGCCTGGAGGAGCCCCTGCCCGGGTGCCTCCTACCACGCTAGGACCTCAGGTCACAGTGTGGGGACTACCACCCATCCAAGACAGAACGGCTTTGTGGGCAGCACTGTACTCCCTGCTGGTGCTCCAGGGTGTCCCTCAGCCCTCTTCATGGACAGAGCATCCCCAAGTGGGGAAGCAGCTGTGGGGACCTCAGGGAGGCCAGGCCAGGCCATCCGGCACCTCCTCACTCTGCACCCAGGCTCTGCCTTCAGTAACTTTTCCTTGTGATCTGAAGGCTGCTGGGGTCCTGGCAGAGACAGGGTGTGGGTGTTGTTTTTCCCTGCACCATCATCAAGGGTGCAGATGAGCGGAACCTGGCTGACCACCCCCGGGAGCCTGAGCTCTGGGGCCCCTGGAGGCAGGGGGGTCCTACGGTGCCTGAGCTTCAGGAGATGCCCCCTGCCTGCCCACCAGGAGGAACAAGAGGCAGCTCGGCGCCGGCAGCAACGGGAGAACAAGAGCAACACAACCACGCCCACCAAGGTGCCCGAGAGCAAGGCAGCTGTGCCCGCGGACACCCCCGTGGTGAGTCCCTACTCTGATCGGGGAGGGAGCCAGGCCGCCCTCAGAGCCCACACCTCTGGCCAGTCCTTCATGCGGGTTTCCACCAGGACTCTGGTGCTGAGGAGGAGAAAGCTGGGACGGCCGCTGTCAAGAAGCCATCTCCCTCCAAGGCCCGGAAGAAGAAGCTGAACAAGAAGGGCCGGAAGATGGCGGGTCGGAAGCGCGGGCGCCCCAAGAAGATGAGTGCCACCAACCCCGAGCGCAAGCCCAAGAAGACCCAGAGCGCACTGGACCTGCTGCACGCCCAGACTGTATCACGAGCGGCCTCCCCCTTGCCGCAGGGTGAGCCCTGCCCCCCGTGCTGTGGGATCCCAGGAGTGCCATGGGGTCCTTGGGCAGAAGCTGCTGTGCCAGTGTCGTGTGCATGCTGCGTGGGTACGCCCAAGCTCTGAACCTTCCTGAGGGAGGAACCACCTCGGGTCCCCTCGGGCCATTGGTGTGGTCAGCTTGGCCCGGCCATGAGGACCCAGCCATCTGCCTGGGAGCAGGTCCTGGGACCTTGGCTTCCCACGCTCCTAGTCCTGGCAGGAGGCTTGGCTCAGAGTGAGTGGCCAGGTCACGAGCATGTGCGGCTTAGCGTCTGGTGGTTGGGGCTGTGGGAATTGTGTTGAGTCCTGTTGTTGGGGCACTGGGGGCTCTGCAGTGGCCTTCCGGGACCCATTTATGGGATTGTGATCACTGCTGTGTCCCCGCAGATGCGCACAGGCCACCTCACAGCCCATTCTACCAGCTACCTCCCAGCGTGCAGCGGCCTACCCCCGAGCAGCTGCTGCTGGCACCCACCCCGCCCGCCCTGCACAGGCTGCTAGGTGAGCACCAGCCGGGCCCACGGGTCAGGGAGGGCGAGCAGCAGCTGGTCTGCACCCCAGCAGGAACCCCATGCCATGCAGCCGAGCACACCACCTCCACGGCTCGGGCTTATCCTGCCAGGGGACTCCCGGGTTCTGGGATCACCAGGGCCCGTGTGGCGGTCTGAGGCTAAGGTTCTGCCCCAGAGGACACTGGGCCACCCTGGGGGCTGCTGGCATTGAGTGAGTGGGGCCAGGGAGGCAGCTCCACCCCCCAGAGAATGGCCTCCGTGTCCAAGGTGCAGGGATCCCACGGGACCAGACCCCATTCTGCCAACTTGAGCTTGCACTCATGGGCGAGGGCAGGCTGCGTTGAGATCACTCAGCTCTAGAAGCTGGGTGAAGGAAACCCTTTACAACCTTGGGAGCTATCAGTTTTCTGAACAGCAGTAGCATATGTTTACCAAGAAAAACTGGCAGATTAGCCAACCAAAACCCACACGTGTGGGGAAAAAGGAAACATGGGCTGGTGATGGCCAGGAGCTTCGAGGGACCCCAGGAGGGGGCGACCCCAGGTTGGGGGCAGAGCCCCGTCCCCAAGCCCTGAGGGGCTTGTGTTCATGAACCCCACCCATGCCTTGAGCCTCGGCGGGATCTTTCCTATGTTGACATCCAGTCTGTTTTCTCCTTACAGAGTCCTTCAAGATTCAGTACCTACAGTTCCTGGCATACACGAAGACCCCTCAGTACAAGGCCAACCTGCAGCAGCTGCTGGACCAGGAGAAGGTGCGGCCCCCGTGCTGCCGGCCAAGTCCCCCGGGGCGGGGCACTCATCCCCCACCTCAGGGCCCAATGGCCCCGTGGTTGCCCTGGCCCTGCTGCGATGGCTGAGGCGTCCTCATCTGGGGAAAGTGTCCCCCCGTGCTGAGAGGCGTCTAGGTAGCCCTCAGCCTGGGCATGTCCCCGGCAGCCACAGTCAGGTCCAGCGTGGGCATGGCTCTCTGGAGGGTGGGTGGCATAAGGCCCTGTGATCCTCATAAACAGGACCTCAAGCCACCACTGTGTGGCACCACGTTCTGGGGTGAAGCCCTCACGGGGGTCTGGACGGTCTGCTTGCGGTTCCCCCATCTCGCCCCCGCCATGGTCCTTGCGCTTATCAGCCCTGCCCTACAGGAGAAGAATGCCCGGTTGCTAGGCGCAGCGCAGCAGCTGTTCGGCCACTGTCAAGCTCAGAAGGAAGAGATCAAGAGGCTCTTCCAGCAGAAACTGGACGAGGTAGACTGGTCCCTGCCCTGGCTGCTGGGGGGCCTGGCAGATGACCCCCAGTGCTGAGCTGTGGGCGAGCGGGTGGGCAAGGTGAGGGGGGCAGGTCCCCAGCTCAGACAGCTGATATCCAGCTGGACTGTTGCCCTTCCAGTGCTTCTGACTCTGAAAGTTTCCCTCAGGGGACTCCCTGGGGTTCAGTGGTTGACACTTTGCTGTCCAGTACAGGGGCCACGGTTTTGATCCCTGAGCAGGGAACTAAGATCTCGAATGCCTTGCGGCCAAAAAACCAAAAACATAAAACAGAAAGAATATTGTAACAAGTTCAGTAAAATCTTTAAAAATGGTCCGCGTCAAAGAAAACGAGGGGAAGTCTGCACGTGGCCCCGTGAGTGCCCACCTGGGCCGTGGTGTGTCCTCAGCTGGGAGTGAAGGCGCTGACCTACAACGACCTGATCCAAGCGCAGAAGGAGATCTCGGCTCACAACCAGCAATTGAGGGAACAGACAGAGCAGCTGGAGAAGGGCAACCGGGAGCTGAGGAGCCAGAGCCTGAGACTGGTGAGCACTCTGGGCCGGGCGGGACCCCTCTTGCCCCCGTCCACCATCAGGATGCTCGAAGGGCATCTGGCACATCTCAGACTCAGGCTCTGATCTTCACTGCCAGGGCACCCTCAGCCCTTCCCCCACCTACAGCCCAGGGATCCTGAGCCCACATCACCCTGTGTGCTGGGCCTCACCTGCTGGGAGTGCCCTGTCTCCTCTCCTAGATGTCCCTCACTTGCTCCTGCAGGGTGTCCTTCCTGGGGACCCATCTCCTCAGCCCCGCCTCCAGAAGCAGCTCTGCTCTGTGCTTTGAGGGTGCGGGCTTGGGGTTGGGCAACTCCTGCTCCTCCGTGCCCCAGCTGTGTACACAGGGGCTCCTCCCAATCTCCCACTGCAGGCACACCTGGGTAGGAACCGTCCACCAGAGCCCCTCCCAACCTCCCCCAGCTGTGCATACCTGGGTGGGGGCTGCCCGCCAGGGCTCACAGCCCAACACCCTCCCCACAGCTCAAGGCACGGTGTGAGGAGCTGAAGCTGGACTGGTCCACGCTGTCCCTGGAGAATCTGCTGAAGGAGAAGCAGGCCCTGAAGAGCCAGATCTCAGAGAAGCAGAGGCACTGCCTGGAGCTGCAGGTAAGGCTGGGCTGGGGATTGGAACCTCCTTCATTGCCCCCATCCCCACTCCCTGGCCCACCTGCAGAGACGCCTTCCCCTCGACTGCATCTCCCAGCACCAGATCCTGGGAATTTTTTGAGGGATCTCTGACCACAGAGCACTCATGGTGAACTGGTGTCCACTGAGATCCCTTTGAGGATGTGTCCCGAGCACACACCTCCCCAGAGCAGCTTTCTGCTGAGTCATAGCCCATATGTCACAGAAACGAGGTTTATTGCCCAAGCCTGTGTGTGGTGGGGCCTGCGGGAGGGTTCTCAGGAGGGAACGCTCTGGGTTCTGACCTTCCTCTGTAATTGAAAATCAAGAAGCAGCCTGTTTATTGTGGGGAAAAGCCAAACATACAGTTCCTTGAGCCCTGGCCCACCCAGGACAGCTGCTATCCTGATATCTTACCCTGGCAGTCGCCATGGTGGCCACGGAGCCTGGGCTCCTTACCACCTCTGTGCACCTGCGCCCCACTCTGATGCTCATTCATCTGTCAGCTCTCCAGCCACGTCCCCCTCTCTCTCCTGGATGGTCCTGGCTGGCGGGGTGCTGGGCTTGGGGCTGGACAGGCCTGACTCCCCCCCACTCATCCCACAGATCAGCATTGTGGAGCTAGAGAAGAGCCAACGGCAGCAGGAGTTGCTGCAGCTCAAGTCCTGTGTGCCACCTGATGAGGCGCTGACCCTGCAGCTTCGTGGAAAGCCAGAGGCCGAGCCTGGCCGGCTGCACTTAGAGCTGGACTGCGCCCGCTTCTCCCTGCCGCCCTTCAGCAGCTTGAGCCCCGAGCTCTCCATGAATGGCCACGCGGCCGGCTATGAGCTCTGCAGCGCACTGGGTCGGCCCTCGCCCAAGCAGAACACCCCCCAGTACCTGGCCTCCCCACTAGACCAGGAGGTCGTGCCCTGCACCCCCAGCCACAGTGGCCGGCCACGACTGGAGAAGCTGTCTGGGCTGGCCCTGCCTGACTACACCAGGCTATCCCCTGCCAAGCTGGTGCTGCGGCGCCATCTGAGCCAGGACCACGCGGCCAGCGGCAAGGCAGCTGCTAGTGAGCTGCACCCACGGTGAGTGCAGGCTGGCGTCAGGGGCTTGGAGGCCCCGCGGGTCTTCTGAGCTGGAGATCATCAGTTTGGAAGAGAATCAGGGGTGGGAGGGGGGTTCAGGATGCGGAACACATGTAAATTCATGGCTGATTCATGTCAATATATGGCAGAAACCACTACAATATTGTACAGTAATTAGCCTCCAACTAATAAAAATAATTGGGGGAAAAAAAAAAATGGAAGAGAATTGGGGGTTTGCCAGGCCAGGGCTGTCAGCTCTGAACACAAAGCTGCAGCCGTGGGGGGCTCCCCAAAGAGTGACGGAGGACACGCCTTGTTTCTAGAGCCGAGCATGCCAAGGAGAACGGGCTCCCTTACCAGAGCCCTGGCATCACCAACGGCATCAAGCTGAGCCCACAAGACCCCCGACCTTCATCCCCCACGGCTTTACAGATGGGAGAGAAGGGCCCCGAGAAGGTGAGGCTGCTCTCCGAGAGCATCTGTGGCCCTGGGTGGGGAGGGGATTCTCGAAGGAGGTCCTGCAGGAGGGGGCAGCATGGCCACCCGACTGTACCCTTGCCCTCAGGTGAGGCTGGGAGAGAGCTCAGTCCCTGGGGATGGGAGGAGAGGGTGGTTGAGCAGCAGGGTGGGCCCGCCATGGGTGGAGGCTGCTGACTGGTGGGTCTGGCCAGTTGGGAGAATGGGTTGGGGTGGGGGATGGTTGGAATTCCCGGTGTCCCCGGGGCAGTGCCCGAGGCCACTGTCCTGGTCGGCAGGGTGTGAAGGAGCGTGCCTACGCCAGCAGTGGGGAGGCCATCACCAGCCTGCCCGTCAGCATCCCGCTGAGCACCGTGCAGCCCAGCAAGCTGCCCGTCAGCATCCCTCTGGCCAGCGTGGTGCTGCCCAGCCGCGCCGAGAAGGCGGTGAGTGCAGCCCTTGGCCCAAGCCTGCTGCCCCAGGCCTCGTGTGCATGCACAGGCAGAGCCACAGGCCTGTCCTTTCTCCGCGAGGCCCAGTCACTTTCTGTTCAGTTACTCGCAGTTACACCTTCAGCGTGCTGCAACACCTGAGAAAAAGAGAGCACCGATTCCCAGTAAGGTTTCCAACTTTACCCTTAGATCTGAGTGTGCCTGGTGACAGTGCGAGTGGAGAGAGATTCCTGGTTCTGTAGAAGCTGCCCTGTCCTCCGAGTCCACACTTGCGTTCTCCCTCACACGCATGCACTTGGGAGTTACACTTTGTGTAGAGCAGGCTGGGCTTTGTGTTTATGGAGGTGTCATTCACACAGAACTCATCCATCTAAGGTGTTCAGCGCAGGGGTCTTCAGTGTGTTCACCAGTCTTGCAGCCAGCTCTGCTTTAGAACGTTCTGTGCCCCAAGAGGAAGCCCATCCCCATCTGCATCACCCCTCTACCCTCTCCCCAGCCCCTGACAGTCAGTACCCCACTCTGTCTGTGGTTTGGCCTGTTCAGGACATTTCCCGTCCGTGGAATCACATACTGTGTGTCCTTCTGTGTCTGCCTCTCTCACTGAGCGTCGTGTCCTGAGGGTTCATCCACATGGGAGCGAGTGTCAGGGCTTCTCTCCTTTTTGTGGCTGAGGGATGGTCCAGGTGTGGAGGGACACACGTGTTTATCCTCTGTGGATGGTCATTTGGGTTGTATGCACTTTGGGGCTGTTGTAAATCACACTGCTGTGGACGTGTGTGAGCGAGTATTGTGTGGACAGTTGTTTCTATCTGGCTTCACCTAGGAGTGGAGTTGCTAGAT
The DNA here is from genome assembly GCF_019320065.1 of Cervus canadensis. NCBI lineage: Eukaryota > Metazoa > Chordata > Mammalia > Artiodactyla > Cervidae > Cervus > Cervus canadensis. The sequence continues at coordinate 85,848,415 of NC_057389.1, read as the reverse complement.
CAGGTCATGACCACCGCCCTCACTGCTGTCCCAGCCATTTAGAGCTGAGGTCAGACATCTGCACCTCACCTTGTGAAAGCCTTCTGGTGGCTGACTGCCAGGCTCACCTGCGTGGCTGTCGCCCTTCTGGGCTTGCTGCCTCGGGCCATGGGGACGTCCTGTGGCATGTGCCCAGCTGGGTGTGTGCCTGGCTTGGCTGACAGTGTGCGCCTTCTTTTTGCAGAGAAGCACACCCAGCCCTGGGCCGCCGGCCCGAGAGTCGTCATCCACGCTGGAGAAGCAGGTGGCTGCTAACGCCCATGGTACCGGGGGCAGTGCTTCCGGGAGCAAGAGCCTCGCCCTGGCTCCCACAGGTGAGGGTTCCCAGAGGCCAGGCCTGGCCCCTCCAGCCTCAGGGTCTGAGCCACATCAGGGCCATCCTCAGCTGCACGCACACTGGGGTCCCGCCCGGCTTGTGTCAGACAGCCATGCTCGGCCAGGGCCTGTGCTGGCCCTGTTGGCAGGGTCTGGTCCTCTGGGAGATCTGATGGGGCTTCTGTGTGGGGCCAACTGTGTACTTGGGGGCCTGCCGCCTAGATGGTCCCTGTCGCTGATGTGAAGCAGGCAGCTCCAGCACTCATCTCAACGCCGCTGCTCTTGTGTGGGGCGGGCATCTCTGCTGGCGGTGCCCAGGGTCCACTCAGCATGTGCATGGGCTCCAGGCCCCCGACTGTCGCAGGCCCAGAAGTGGGGAGGAGGGCACAGTGAAGGCCCAGGGGTGCCAAGCAGGCAGAGAGCTGAGCCACCACCTCATGTGTCCTCCGCAGGATATGCATACACCGGCTCGGTGGCCATCAGTGGGGCCCTAGCGGGCAGCCCGGCACCCCTCGGCCCTGGAACCGAGCCCCCAGCCCTGGACGAGTCCTCCAGCTCTGGAAGCCTCTTTGCCACCGTGGGGTCCCGCAGCTCCACCCCGCAGCACCCGCCCCTGCTGACGCAGCCACGTGCCTGTGGCTCGGCCTCACCGGCCCCCCAGCTCTCCGCCAGCCCCCGGCTAGGCGCCCTGGGCCCGCTTCCTGACTCTGGCAAAGGGGACCTGCCCTGTGAGGCCAGCTTCTCAGACCCTGAGAGCGAAGCCAAGAGGAGGATCGTCTTCACCATCTCGGCAGGCGCCAGCAGCGCCAAGCAGTCACCTTCCAGCAAACACAGCCCTCTGCCTTCGGGTGCCCGCGGGGATGGTGGCCAGGGCCATGGGCCAGACAGCCGCAAGCGGGGCCGGAGGAAGCGGGCATCAGCGGGGACCCCCAGCCTGAGCTCGAGTGTGTCCCCCAAGCGCCGGGCCTTGCCATCTGTTGCTGGGCTTTTCACGCAGTCTTCAGGGTCCCCCCTGAACCTCAACTCCATGGTGAGGCGGGAGCAGCGTGCTGGGGCTGGGTGGCTGATGCAGGCGCATGCTGGGCCTGCTGGAGCTCATGCATGTGCCCGGCCCTCAGGTCAGCAACATCAACCAGCCCCTGGAGATCACAGCCATCTCGTCCCCTGAGAGCTCCCTAAAGAGCTCACCCGTCCCCTACCAGGACAACGACCAACCACCCGTGCTCAAGAAGGAGAAGCCCCTGAGCCAGACCAATGGCGCCCACTACTCCCCGCTGACCTCGGATGAGGAGCCAGGCTCTGAGGATGAGCCCGGCAGTGCCAGGCGAGTGGGCTGCGGTGAGGGGGGGCAGGTCCTGACTGCAGGTCTTCACGCTGACCTGCAGCTGTGTCCTCTCTCAGGGCACATCTGGGATGGTTTAACTGTGAGAAACAGCCCGCAAGGGCCCAAGGCTTTTGAGAGCACCTCGCTGCCTATGTGTGGGGCGAAGCTGAGCCCGAGCCTGCAGCCCACGTGCAGGTGTCACGTGTCGGCAGAGAGGAGGGCGGGCAGCGGGTGGGAGAGCTGGAAGCAGGTGCGCAGGCTCCGGTCCACTCACCTGATGGGGATCAAGGCTTTTTTTCCCCTTCTTTTTCCCTTTGACAGTGGCTGTGTTAGGTGTAACTCACATAATATACCACCTGCTTAAAATGTGCAAGCAAGGGTTTCTGATGTATTCTTGGGGTTGTGCAAACATCACCACTCTCAATTTTAGGGCAATTTCATCACCTCAGAAAGATTCCCCAGCCCCTCCCCCAGCCCCTGGCCCCACCATCTACTTCCTGTCTCTGTGGCTCTGACTCCTCTAGGACCTCCTGTGAGTGAAATCAGATAGAGTGTGTCTTTCTGTGTCTGCTTCTCTTACTGAGCATCATGTCCTCAAGGCTCATCCAGGTTGTAGCAGGTGTCAGAACCTCCTTTTTTAAAGCTGCATCATATTCCACGGTGTTGATGGACCACGTTGTGTTTACCCATCATGGATGCTTGGGTTGCTTTGTTTTTAGCTACTGTGAATCATGCTGGTCTGGATGTTGGTATGTGCGGTTTTATTTGAAAGCGTGTTTATTGTTTGTGGCACTAGTGGTAAAGAACCTGTCTCCCAGTGCAGGAAACATAAGAGATATGGGTTCAGTCCCTGGACTGGGAAGATACCCTGGGGGAGGGCATAGCAACCCACTCCAGTATTCTTGCCAGGAGAATCCCATGGACAGAGGAACTTGGCGGGCTAGTCCATGGGGTGGGGTCACAAAAAGTTGGACACAACAGTGATTAGCTCACACAGGCCCTAGGTGTGGAATTTGCTGGATCATGTGATGAGTCTGTGCTTAACTTTTAAGGATCCTTCCGACTTCCCACAGTGGCTGCCCCATCTCACTCCTGCCAGCTATGCGCGGGGCGCCAGTTTCTCCTCGTCCTCGCCCTCATGTGTCATCTTCTGGGTCTGTGTTCCATGCAGCAGCTCTGTCTCTATGGGTGTGTGGTGGTGTCCTCTTGGTTCCGACCTCTTCTCCCCAGGGGCCAGCGGCACTCCATGTCTCATCTCTTCCTTGGAGAGATGTCACATCACGGCCCGTGCGTGATTCGGGTTATGCTGCTAAGTCCTGAGAGCTCTTTATTTGTTCTCACATGTGACCCCTCACCAGGTAGGGGCCTGCAGCTGTGTCCTCCGATCCTCGGTGTGTGGTCACTGTGGTGCTGGTGTCCACTGAGGCACAGGAGTGCTATGTTCTGAACAGGCCCCATGCACCATGATTTGTGGTGTTTCTTTAGTCGGCTGTTCCCGGTGTTGTCTGAGTTCATTCTTCCACATACAAACATTACATTGTGAAAATACTGGATTATTTTGGGAGTTGTGTCTCTGGAGGTCATGGTCCTTTGGGACGGCCCCTAAGAATCCTTACGTGTGAAGCCACACCATTATGTCACCGGTTGCAACTTGCTGGGGGGATCATTATGTGCTCAGCACCATGTCATCCCCCTCCGCGGACGACACAGTCTTGTGGCTCAAGAGCCCGTTCCTCTCAGGGCCAGTCCTGCCTGGGGCTCCTGCATGTGTCTGTGTGTTGGGAAGCGGCATTCCTCCTCTGCTGCCGGGGCCCACGCTCAGCCGATTCCCCCTGCCACAGCCGGCATCGGGGGCCCTGAGCGCAGGTCAGACATCCCTGGCTCACAGCTCGCCTGGGCAATTCAGTGTACACACACAGCACTCTGGTGTGCACGCGGATGGCAAACACTCATCCTCTTTTTCTTTTTCTGGTAGAATTGAGAGAAAAATTGCAACAATCTCCTTAGAAAGCAAGTCTCCACCAAAAACCTTGGAAAATGGTGAGTTCAGTGTGCACAACATTTGAGTCCTTGGCACCCATGCTAGGCTTGCTGCCTGGCCCCTGAGGACCCCACGGGGCTTCCAGAATTGTCCTGGGCTGTGCTGAGTACACACCTCCCCCGCCCCTTTCCCTGTGATGCGTGGGGCACTCTTGGTGCCACCTGGTTACTCAGGTACATGTAGTCCTCCCTGTCAACACGCCTTTCCTCCTGCTGAGCAGCCCTCTGCCCTCAGCTTCTCTGGCAGCCCCATCCTTGCCAGGCCCTTCTCCAAAGGGCCTTTTCTGTGTGGAGGCACTCTGAGCAGGCGGTGGTCTGAGATCCGCGGCGTCTTACCCAGCCCCACCGCCCAGGCCTCAGCCATTGCCTCTCCCAGCAGGTGGCAGCCTAACGGGAAGGAAGGCACCGCTGGCCAGCGAGCCAGTCAACAGCAGCAAGTGGAAGTCCACCTTCTCGCCCATCTCCGACCTGGGCCTGGCCAAGGCAGCCGACAGCCCACTGCAGGCTGCCTCCGCTCTGAGCCACAACTCCCTGTTCGCTTTCCGGCCCGGCCTGGAGGAGCCCAGTGCGGCCGATGCCAAGCTGGCCACCCACTCCAGGAAGAGCTTCCCGGGCACACTGCCGGGGGCGGGCGGGCTGAGCCCCAGTAGCCTTCCTGCCAGCAGCTTCGCCCTGGGCGGGGGCCTAGCAGCTGACCTCAGTTTACACAGCTTCAGTGATGGTGCTTCTCTCTCCCACAAGGCCCCCGAGGCAGCTGGCCTGGGTGCCCCCCTGAGCTTCCCCGGCCCACGGGGCAAGGAGGGTGGCGCCGCAGAGTCTGGCCCCTTTGCGAACAAGCGGCAGCTGGACGGACTGGGCCCGAAAGGCGAGGGGGGCCTTCCCACGTGCGGACCCCCAGACAAGGCCTCAACAGCGCATAGCAAGGCCGGCAAGGGTCGTGAGCGCGAGCCCGATGTCAAGAACGGCCACAACCTGTTCATGGCCGCCGCCGCCGCACCCCCTGCAGGCCTCCTCAGTGGCCCAGGTCTTGCCCCAGCGGCATCCTCGGCAGGTGGCGCAGCCCCGTCCGTGCAGACCCACCGCCCCTTCCTGGGCACCTTTGCCCCCGGGCCACAGTTTGCGCTGGGCCCCATGTCGCTACAGGCCAACCTGGGCCCGTCTGTGCTGCAGTCCCTGTTCAGCTCCGTGCCCGCCGCCGGCCTGGTTCACGTCTCGACCGCCGCCACCAGACTGACCAACTCGCACGCCATGGGCAGCTTCTCCTCCGGGGTGGCCGGCGGCGCAGTTGGAGGTAGGCAGTGCCCTCCTGGCCACTCGGTCCCACAGGACCCGCTGGGGGGCGAGCTGTGGGCCGCACATTGTCTCTGCCGCCCACCCGGACTGTTGGGTTTAACCACCGCTGTTTGCAGGTTCCCTTCCAGGGCCCCCTGAGGGGGGAGAGGCTGTGCCCGCGTGTCCCTTTGGGTCCACTTTGCGCCCGCCACCTCGTTCCTTTTCACGAAACGCAGCCGTGACGGTCGTGTGGGCAGAGCACTCGGGCGTGAGTCGGCTGTGCCGGGCTCTCTGGTCTGACCGTGCCCTCTGATTCTTAGAGGGACTGGCACCGTGACCAGGCTCTCCTTCCTCCCGTGAGCTCACCCGGAAGGTCCGATGCGGCCGGCACTGGGACAGAGCGAGGGGCTGTGGTGCCCGCCGCCCGTGTGCATGCAGGGTGGAGCAGAGTGCGGGGAGCCACAGGCTCCCGGCTCGCTTGGCACCAAGGTGGGGTGGGGTGGGGTACGGTTCCAGGGCCTGGCGGTGGGCCCGCCCACGCTCCCACTGCCTGCGCTTCGCTGCACTTGTGCCCGCACGCGGAGCTGCAGCTGCCGTCGCTTCCTCCTCCGCGCGCTGCTCTTGGCTCAGCTGGAGGTGCCCGCCTGTTGAAGCTGAGTTTTTCTCTCCTGTTTGCAGGTGTCTTTAACCACGCGGTGCCTCCCGCCTCCGCCCATCCGTTTGGAGCCAGTTTCGGCAGTGGGGCTGCATGTGGCAGCACCACGCTGAGCTTAACCCCGCTGCAGGCGGTGGCCAGCCCCCCGGCCTCTTCCTTTCAGGCCCCGTCCTCTGCGGAGCCGAGGCCGCCCCCACCCCCTCCGCACCTGGGCCAGCCCCCTCCGGGGCAGCCCGCCCTCCATGCACCCCCCCATCCTAACACCACCTTGCCTTCTCCCCCTGCGCTGCTCCCAGCTAACTCTGAGCCCGTGCTTCTGCAGAACCTCGCATCCCTCCCTGCTAACCAAGCTTTCTTACCCGCCTCTTCTGCTGCCTCTCTGCCGCCTGCTAACGCCTCTCTGTCCATCAAGCTCGCCTCCCTCCCACACAAGGTGTCCCGCCCCTCCTTGACGGTGCACCACCAGCCCCTGCCTGGGCTGGCCCTGGCCCAGGCCCAGGCCACGCCCGTGAACCCACAGGCCAGCTCCACGGGGCCGCCCGCCGTGTGGGTTTCCCTTGGCATGCCGCCTCCGTATGCCGCGCGCCTTGCGGGGGTTAAGCCGCAATAAAGACCTTGCTTAGCTAGCAGTTCGTATTCTGTAAGGTAAGGCTAGAGCCCGACTAGGTGGCCGTGCTTCCCTTTGCAGAGAACAGGTGGGCCGGCGGGGCTCCTGGAAGGTCACGGGGCCAAGGCTGTGCTCCCACGACCAGGAGGCTAGGAGGCGTGAAGGCAGAGAGCCAGGGCAGCAAGGGAACCAGGGCATGGCTGGTCCCACTGCCTGCGGCCCCGCACCCTAGGTCTCCCAGGGAGAGCACCAGGAGGAGCAGGACCAAGCTGGTGTCCTCCCTGTTGACCCCAGCCTAAGCTTGCCACCACCCTGGGCTTGGGTGTGGCCGCTGGGGGCCCGGGCAGCTCCCGTGTGGGGCCATGGGGGCCATGGAGAAGCTCAGCGGTGCCTTTTGTGTGCTCAGGCCTGTCACCCAGTGCTTGAATGCGCCTCATAGTGTTTTAGGAAAACTCTATGCATTTAAGGCCCCTGGTGCACTGCAGGCCTTCAGAGCATGGTCATCTGGTGGGCTCCTTAGCTAAAGGGGCTGCCGTGGGGGCCTAGGGGCGGCAGGTGAATGTGGCACCAGCCACAGGAAGGAAGGCCTGGTGGGTGGGCAGTGTTCTGTCGTATGACTGAGGCCCGGCCACTCCCAGTGCCGCACCCACATCCCCAGGGTGAGGTCTGGAGCAGAAATGGGGCTTCAGGGCTGGGCTCAGGATCTGCCTATGTCCTCACCTGTGTGTCGTGTGTTTAAGTGGAAACGAATGGGCAGCCGCTGGAGTCCAACGGCCTCCTGGTCAGGGTCTGCAGACAGCCTTACTTGAGGCCTAGGGCCGGGGCTGTGCCTTGGTAGTTGGAAAAACTCAGAAGGTGGGGCTGCTCAGCGTGCAGCGGCCGCCGGCCATCAGAGGAGCTAGAGAGGGCAGCTGAGCACATGGAGGCCAGGTCAGGCCCATGGTGGACACTGCTTCCCCTGCTGCCTGGGCCAGTCTCTCCCAGGGGCACGTAGGCTTGCCAGGCTGTTCACAGGCCTCTGGGAGCACTGCCCGACAGGGGACCTGGGGACGGGCCTAGGGTGTGGCTCAGGGTCCTATGGCCACCACGTGCGTCGTCTGTCGGTCCGTCTGTCCGTCGGCGGCTCTGGCTCCCGACTTGGGGCAGCGCCGGGCCGTGTGGGCGAGGGGCTAATGCTGTGCCGCCTTTCTTCCCACGCGTGTCCGCAGGTAACTAGGATTTCTACCTCAACCGCGAGACTATGCAAGGGCGGGCTGGGCCGGCGGCGCGGGGCCCCCCACGGGACGGCGAGGACGGATGGAGGCCAGAGAACAGGCTCTACTGTGAATCAGCGCCGCGCAGACCTGCGGAGACGGCTCGCTGGGGCCCAGCTCCAGCCTGTACTGTCCATAGTTTTAGATAAAGTATTTATCGTTTTTTAAAAAGTATAAACAACTTTGACTTATTTTATTCCACCGAAGCCGTAAAGGCAACCTATTGAGAGATGTAGATACTATATGTGAAAGGATCTATGTAAAGACGTCCATCCGCCCGAGGACTGGCCGCAGCGGGGACCGCCAGCCGCCCGGTGCTATCTCGTCGCAGGCCGGCCTCCACGCTCTTGGTGCTGACTCTCGGGGTTGACCAATGCCGACGCCAGGCCCTGTGCCCGCCCTGTTTATCTAACGCTCTTCCTATACCAAAGGCCCCAGCTCCAGGTGGAGGCCTGCCCCGCCTCGCACTGTGAACGGCCTCGCTCGGCTCCTGGGTCCACATCACGCCTTTGGCATAGGAATGGTGGCCGCGCAGCCAGGCTGCAGCGGGGTGCCTCGATGAGGGGACCCGTTTGAGTGGTGCTCGCGAGGAGGGTCTGGAACCCGCCGTGTGACAAGTGCATTTACTTTTGTACGTCTCTGCTCGTCCGGTCCCGTGCCACGGCTGCCCAGGGAGGGTTAGTGCCGGTGGTAGCTGGGGACGGGGGTGGTTAGTCGTGGGTGCCTGGTGTGTCTACAGGGGAGTCACGCTGACAGGTGACAGTATTTTATAGAGATGTGATGAAAATTTATAAATTTCATAGACTTGACTTCATTTATTTTTAGACTGTATGATGAATACACAGTAAACTAAAGAGAAAAAGGAAGAAAGAAAAGTGAGGGGAAACCTTGCTGTTTATTCAAGTGCACAGAGGTGCTGGCCCAGGGCACAGCTGGCCTGCCCACCCACCACCCCGCAGCTGGAGTGACACTCTCCCCCCGCGCTCCCGCCCCCAGCAGCCACAGTAGTGCTGCGGGAGGGATGTGGTGGGGTGGCAGGGCAGGAGTGCTGGTCCCTGAGGCTCCGAGGTGGTGGGTGGGGCTCTGTCCTCTGCACAGCGTCTGTGACTGTGCTGGGTCCTTGGTGCAGCGGTGTTGTCTGTGTGCCTCCCTGGAAGGGCCAATGTTGGCCAAAGGTGCTGGCAGGGGGCCCAGACCCCAAGGTGGGCATTCAGAGCCCTGTCCTCAGGTGCTCACCGCCCCCACCACCAGGTGGCACCCCCCCAAGGAGAGCAGGAGGTGGGCCTCCACATAGGGATCTAACCTGAGCCTTCCCCAGCCTGGCCACCACCACCCACCCCTGCAGAGTGGGGCCCTCTGCTGTCCCCGAGGATCAGTATGGTAGCTGAGCCCCAGCCCGCCTCCTCATTCCTGGGGTGAGTCTGGAGCCAGCCTTTCTGGCAGATGGAGGCCCCGCGAGATACAGGCCACAGGGTCAGAGCAGGACAGTGTCCCACCTCTGGCCACTTCTGCACTGCTCAGAGCAGCAGTTGAAGCTGGAGATGGAGCCCACCTCCTGTGACCACGAGCCCTGCCCTGCCCCCTCCACCCCAGGTCGGTGCTCCTGGTGGGTGTGTGATGGTGCTGTCCTGCCCCCTGCCCCCCACCCCTCTTCAAGAGGCTCCCCACCCCCAACAGAAAGCTGCGGGGCTGCCTGAGGAGCCCCATCTGAACAAATGACACTGTACACAAACACTGCATGGCTTGCGGGCCACCATGCCTTGTCTGCCCTCCAAGCTACAGGGACAGACACGTGCACAGGGCCTGCCCCACAGCGGGGCCAGCTTGGCCTCTCCACACCCACCATCCTGCCCCAGCCCCTTGCCTGGGCCTGGGAGCCGCTGCCACAGGAAGGAGGGGGCGCCAGGGTGTTGGGCGTGGGGAGGAGCCCCGCTGCTGCTGTTGACCCGGGCGCTCCACTCCACTCCAGGAAGTCCGATGGCTACGGTCGCTTTGCTCAGGAAACCCTAACAATGAAGACACCCTCTGGTCAGGGGACACAGCCCTCCATTTAGCTACAAGTCAAATCGTGACCTATTTAAGATTCCCCCATTATTTATCCTGCCCGTCCACTGTAGGACTGTTTGTTCTCACTCACACATCCATCCACGCTCGCTCTGTCACACCTTGGTTTGTAATGCAGATGGGCTTTGCTTTGTCGTTTTGGTAGCCTGTGTTTCAGTTGGGGCGCTAACTCCCCTCGCTTCCCAAGGGAACCCCACTGCACTGCATATCCATCTCTAGACGCTGTAATAAAATACCTGTTTTCACTTGAACCTAGTCTGGCAGCAGTGTTTCTTCCTGGTGATGACACAGCAAGGTCCTGGAGTGCATAGGGCCCAGGGCCGTGCTCACCGTCCCCAGGCAGGGAGGATGGCCGCTCCCAGTAGAGGCCCACCTGCTCCTGAAGACAGGCACCGTGACCGACAGACAAGTTACAACTTCCCCTCACCCGGTCTCAGAGGCCCAGCCCCTGCTTGAGGGCTGACAACTATGACCAGGTCAGGACCACCCAGGGCAGCCTCCTTTTAGCCTTCCTAGACTACTTAGTGACAACGCCACCAACAAACCCTTCCTGAGGTCCTGCTGGCACTCAGACGGGGGCCTGTGAGCGCCAGAAGCCCCGTAGGCTGGGTCCCAGCCCCCCCTTGCCCTTCCTGGCTCTGGGTTCCAGGTCTCCCCACTCTTGCTCCCAGGCACTTCAACCTTGAACCTGGGGAGGGCCTCACTTCCCTCAGGAGCGGCTGTGCAGATGCAGGATAGGCGCGCGGCAGAGGACACATGTCCCTCTCTGCAGTCACAGCACCACTGGCCCATATAGAAAAGAGGTACCTTTATTTGAACAGAATATACTGGCCACCCCAAAGGCGAGCCTTCCAGCTCTGCCCAGAGGCGTCTGGCCAGGGCCTGCCCCTTCAGCAGGAGAATTCACAGCGGCCCCAGCACGGCCCCACGCCCTTCACAGCTTCACCTAACTTTATACATTCAGCCTGCCCACCGCAGGAGAGTTGCGCCTGCCAGGCCCTGGGTCAACGGACCCAAAGGGCGGGGCACAGCTCCTGGGAGGGGGCACTGGTGCCCTGGCAGCAGCAGGAGGCACCAAGGTACCAAACCAGTCCAGTGGTTCCCAGTGTGTCTAGAGGACACTTGCTGGGTGGTTTCTCCCAACAAGGCAGCCCCTGCCCACTGTGGGGCATTTGAAGTCTTTAAACCAAGATACTTCCCACAGCAAATCCACGGTTGGCCAGGAAACCTGGGGCTGGGAGGGCAGAGAGGCCTATCCAGCAACAGGACAGCTGGGGAGCCCCACCCGGCCTCATGCCTTCAGGCTGCTCAGCTGGAACCTGGCCTCCTCTGATATGCCAAACTGTTCCAGGGGGTCCTGCGTGGGTGGACGACAATGCGGGGAGGGCAGTAAGCCTGAGCCCAGGAGGCCCCCACCCCCCACCTGCACCCCCCGCCCCCATGCACACCTTGCCAGTCATCTTCTGGATCTCGTTTCTGTAGAAAATGAGGCTCCTCCGCATGAATTCATAACTAGAAAGGAAAGCTGAGTGAGCCCCCAGGGCCCCGCACTGCCCTAGGCTCCGCCTGGCCCTAGGCTCTGTCAGCACCCCACCTGGCTCGACGCAGCGCAGCCATCCACTCCTGACACTGCTCCTCACTGCAGCACTCGAAGTGGTACTTCCTCTCTGGGTCCTCCAGGAAGCCTGAGAAGGGAGCAGCCCCCATGTGTCCCCGCTCCCTCCCACCCAGGCCTCAACTTCCTTTTCCAGCCCTGGCCTGGGCCCACTGCTTCCAAACAACTGACTGTAGGTTGAATCATGTCCCCCAAAAAACATACGTTCACATCTTAAAACGTATATTTCTCAGGACAGGGACTCTATCTGGACGTAGAGTCACTACAGGCCTAGGTAGTTAAGCGGTTAAGCTGAGCTCACATCACAGGAGGGTGAACGTCTAATCCAAAAGAACTGCTGTTAAGAAAAGCCGAACCTAGACCTGACCACACAAGGGAGAAGATCCCAGAAAATGAAGGCAGAGACAGGGAGATGTTTCTACAAGACAGTTCTGCCAACGAACCCTCCAGAAGCTGGGCAGATTCTCCTTCAGAAGGAAGCAACCGCGCTGACATTCTGATGTCAGACTTCTCCCCACCCAGAACTGGAAGGAATACATTATTCCTATTTAAGCCTCCCCGTCTGTGGCACTTTCTTGCAGACTCCCAGGGAAACTAGTAGAAGTTCTATCTTTCCTCCTGCAGACCCCACCCTCTCAAAAGCACCTAGGAGAAAACAGTCCCGGTTCCCCAGCACAAGTCCTGCTCACAGGAGAAATGGAACAGTTGCAGCGAGGCACGCCGGGAGAGAAGTGCTCCCCAACAAGACAAGGGTGGCCGTTCAGGTCACTTCTGTCTAGGTTACCGGGCCCCACGGGAGAAGCCAGCGCGTAAGGCCGCCCGGACACTGCCCTCAGCCTCTAGGGACTTAGGTGGGGCCACGCCGGGGGATGGGGGGGGACAACCAGCCTCGTCCCAGGCCGCACTCACTGATGGAGAAGCCGCTGGGCTCTTCCTGGGTGACTCTGCAGTGCTCCAGCAGCAGGGCTCCAATGGGCTGCGGGCAGATAGGCTCATGGGGGAGGGACCCCGGGAACCCGCCCGCCCCCTGCCCCGCCCCCGATTCCCAAGCCCGCCCCGCTCCTACACCGGACCTCGACCCCGCCCAGCCCGACTCCGAACTCCGAACATAACCCCCACTGCAGTCCTCCCCAGCACCCTACCTCCGCCTCGTCCGTCCGGAAGTAGAAAAGGAAATTGACGACCAGCTTCACCAGCCGCCGCTTCACCACTGCGAGCACAAGGCGGGATCGCGCGAGTTCAGCACCTGCCCACTCCCGCCCCTTCAGCCGCCCGCCCGCCCGCTCCGGCGTCCCAGATCGCTCACCGCTGCCTTTCTTGGGTCCCCGCATGCCCAACTCGGCTGCCATCTCGGCCGGCTGCCGGGACAACGCCTGCAGCTCCTTCTCGTTATAGCGCATGGCGCCGCCGGTACCCAGAACGCGGAACTCCGGCCGCGCCCTCCCGGCCGCCGTCCCAAAGCTTGCAGATGCCGGCGCGAAAAGAGTCCCACGGCGCCGTCCCGGAGGCGCAGCCGGAGCTACTACGCCTGCGCGCTCCCGGCCGCTCAGTCTGTCAATCACCGGCGTGTGGCGGAAGCGTCTCGGGGGCCGTTAAGCCGGAGCGGGAACTTCCTGGGATGAACGGGACTATAGACAAAATGGATGGTGTCATATATGACCACGTAATAACGTGAACCCGGGATGGGAACAATAAAGCATTCCCACGACCGGTGGCACCCCCTTACTCAAGCGAACAGGGGTCAGGGGTGGGAGGCGAATCGCAACTACCCTCCCCGCGAGAACTGGCTCTGCGCGAGTGGTACTGACCGAAAGAACGAAGTAATCCGGCACGCACGCGCGCTTCGACTTCCGGCTTGCCCTCCGCTCCCCGCTTTCCTTCAGCCTATAAGCGTTTCGCCCGCGCCATTGGGCGGGCCGAGCATGCGCACACAGGAGGCCCCGCCCTTCCTGCCCCCGGAAATGCTTTCTCAGCCCTCGGCGCGCGTGCGCAGGACGAGGTCATCGCGGTGGCTGCGGCGCCTGAATAGGCCAAGGCAGTGTTTGAGCAGCCCGTGGATTTGACGAAATCGTGGGTGAGGATTAGGAGTGGTGCGGCACTAGGGCGGCGGCCCCGGGGGACTCCTTGGAGGGGAGTGGCTGAAGTGCTGGGTTGAGGGCGGCACCGGCTCTCTACATGCCGGGCGCTGGGCCGGCCCAACACCCCCGCCCTCCCACAGGGAGCTCCGACTGCCAAGGCCCGTTGGGTCGGGTCGGGTCGCAACGGACCCGGGGCGCCTTCTCTGAGTCCATTGGTTTGCTGAATTTGTGGTCCGGGGCTCATCTGGTTCCGGTAATGGGTGGGGGTGATGGCACCCCTGGTTCCAGGCCCGCCGAGGAGTGAGGAAGGTCCAGAGGCGGAGCTCTTGGCGCGGGCCCAAGAGCCGGTTAGCTAGGCCCGCTTAGCGAGCGAAGCCCGGAGTTTAAATGACTTCACTTGTCACTCTGGGATCCCGGCCCCTTCTCCCTTCTGCCCTTTGCAGCTGAGTACGACCGACCCGAGCTTGTAAATAGCCTGAGTCGGGTGTAGAAGTGGTCTCTCAGCTTCCTACCGTGACTGCTGAGGTCTCATTTCTGCCTCCCCCTCACCCGCTGCAGCCTCATCCTTCATACCATGGATGTGGTCATAGATCCTGAGCTTTAGTCAGATCGTCAGTCTTATTTTCTAGGACTGAAAATAGCGTTCGCTGCTCAGGCAGGTACAGTGTTGAACTGTGCTGCTTTGTGGGGTACTGTTTTGCTCGCCACCCTCCCCCCAGAGCTCTTTCCTTTTTTCATTCTTCCTATTCGTCTGATTTTCTTGGCTGGTTATTAATTTTTGTCTCAAAGCATCATAATTTCACACGCCTTGTTTTTCAGTCGCGTCTGACTGACCCCATGGGCTGCAACACGTCAGGCTTCCCTGTCCTTCACCATCTCCCAGAGTTTGCCCAAGCTTGTGTCCATTGAATCAGTGATGCCATCCAACCATCCCATCCTCTGCCTCCCCCTTCTTTCGCGGTCTGTCTTTCCAGGCATCAGGGGTTTTTCTGATGAGTCGGCTCTTTGCAAGCCTATTGGTTGTAGTTTCCCACAGGTTGAAACAATGGATGTCTTTTTTTCCTTTCCTGCCTGCAAACTTCGCTCTCAGTGCTGGCATCTTCCTGTTCCACTCAGGACTGGAGCTCCACCTGGCAGCTCAATAGCTGTCCTAGAACCTTCTGTCCAGGCTCCCATGGGCTGGTTTCTGTTTTCAGTCTCACTGTCTCCTCTTTTTTCCATCAGAGCTCTTCAGGTAGGTTTTGAAGTTAACTCATTTGTTCAGTTTGAGCCCTTGCTTTGCTGAAAATGGGTTTATCCATTCTCACAGTTAGAAGTGTGGGTGTAAAGTTCTAGATTGAAAGCCCCTGATGGGAATTGGGGAAAGCCTTGTGCTGCCTTACGTGTTCTGAAGATTCTCATCTCATCCTGGTTTCTGATCTCTTGTTTCTGATTTTTTTTCCATCTGCTAGGAACTTTTAGTGCCATAAAACTTCATGGTCTATTTATAGGAGAGTTTTTTATTCTTTTAGATTGTTTCTTTGATAATACTCTTCATGTCTTTTGTTTCTCTTTTCTAGTTTTTATTTTGTATTTGGACTATGGTTGAGTAACAGTGTGGTGCTTCAGGTGTACAGCGAAGTGAATCAGCTATACATGTATACATACTCATTGTTTTTCACTTTTTTTCCTGTATAGGTCGTTATAGAGCACTGAGCAGAGTTTTCTGTGCTCTGTATACAGTAGGTTCCTATAGGTTATATCTGTATTAAATATAGTAGTGTGGCCACGTTTTGTTTTCAGTTCAAAATTTCTAGCTTCTTGCTTTGTCTCCTGTTACCTTGTTACTTTGCTATTGTTTATTTTTCTATTCTTCATGATAGCTTTGATTCTTACCTTCAGGCACTCACATTCAGTGTGTTGTTAGGCTCATCGCATCTTTGCTTAAAGGGTTTGTCTGGTGTTAACTGGCCATGCTAACCTGTGGCATCCTATTTTAGTTTCGAGCTGTGAAAACATCACCCATCGTCCAAGAGGATGTTAACATTTTCTGTTGAGCTTTTCACTGAGTTTCCTTTTTCCTCAATACACGCATTTTTTCACGTCTGTTTAGACATCAGTTCTGCATGGAGAGCAGTGCTTCTCTAATGAGCTCAGTGGGCCTGGCAAAGTGCTGGGGTTTGGGGGATGCAGAGCCCCGAAGTGATCTCCCCTGTCCCCTGGACTGGGGACTCTAGCCGGGTCTCCTGCCTGCTGGACACAGGCCAGGTTGCGGGGGGGGGGGGGGGGGGGGGGGGGGGGGTGGCGCTGCTGCTCAACGGGCAGGCAGTGATCCACCTGGCCTCATCCCAGCCTCTCTGAGATTCCAACAGGTAGGCTGGTGAGTGATTAAGTATCTGTCTGTGTTTGGGTTTCCTGAGTTGGTCAGATTCTCCTTGCAGGCTTTCATGACACCATGGCATGTTCTTCTGGCTGGTGTTGGAGAAGACTCTTGAGAGTCCCTTGTACTGCAAGGAGATCCAACCAGTCCATCCTAAAGGAGATCAGTCCTGGGTGTTCATTGGAAAGACTGATGTTGAAGCTGAAACTCTAATACTTTGGCCACCTGATGCAAAGAGCTGACTCAGTTGAAAAGACCCTGATGCAGGGAAAGATTGAGGGCAGGAGGAGAAGGGGATGACAGAGTATAGGATGGTTGGATGGCATCACCGACTCAATGGATATGGGTTTGGGTGGACTCTGGGAGTTGATGATGGACAGGGAGGCCTGGCGTGCTGCAGTTCATGGGGTCTCAAAGAGTCAGACACGACTGAGCAACTGAACTGAACGAAGGAACTGGCTGTCCCCAAACTGACTGTAACTCTTGGCTCTGTTAGTGTTTTGCCTTTACCAGTTGACGGCTCTGGGTGGCCTTGTGTGTAGTAAAAAGAATCAGGCCTGGTGATTCTGCAGCCAGCTAGGTCACCCTACTGGTCACCCGACATGGGGTTTTCATAAACTCATCAAGTTGTAGGCCAAGTCAGTGGCACAGCTGGCTAGTGCAGCAAACCATCAGTGGCTTACATGACATGAGTTTGCACTGCATCTATAGTCAGAAACTCAACACTAGTCTCACTGGGTTTTATTCCCTCTGGAGGCTTCAGGGGAGCACCGGCTCCTGCTGAAAGAAATGTACTTTCCAGCTTCGAGAGGCGCCGCATCCCTGGCTCACAGCCAGCAGAGCAGCATCCCCTGGTTCTGCCTCTGATCTTCCCCCTCCCTCTTATAAGGACCCTATGATGACAGTGGGCCCCCTGGGGAATCCAGGGTCGTATCCATCTCAGGGACCTAACTTAATCCCACCTGCAAAGTTCCCTCTGCTGCGTGAGGTGATGTGTCCAGGCACCCCAGGGAGCAGGACAGGTACATCTTTGGGGGTTCACACTCCTGGGCCCCATCCCTGTGAGCTTACCCTAACAGAGTCAAGATACTGTGGGTTTAAACCAGGGGCCTGGGGCCAGCATTGACAGTGAAGAGAATGTAGGATGAGAGAAGGTACCTGAGGTTGGATCTGAACTGAACCTGGAGGAGTATGAGAAACAGTAGGAAAAAGCAGCTGGACAGCTTGACAGGGATGTGCAGGAGAAATCAAGGGCCTTGGAGAGTCTGCCTCAGCCGCAAACGAGCTGTGACTGTCTTGTGTGTTAGGCAGTGGGGGTCGGGGGTGGACAGGTAGCCGGATGTATTCTTTGTTCCAGCAAATGTACTGCTGTATCAGAGAAGTAGAGTTTAGGTTGCGGGAAGGAAGTGTAGACGAGCAGAAAAGGGATTCAGAGGAGGGAGTGAACAGTGTGGGCCTGGGCAGTTTGGGAAGGCTTCTTAGAGGAGATGGGACTAGTTAGTGAGAACTGAGCCTCCTCTTCTCTGTTACTGTTTTGGGTCCCTGGGCCTTTGCACTCCTCAGTCAAAGAGATCTTCCTCTCCGGTCCACCCCTACTGTCACCTGGAGATGCCTCGTTTCTCATGTTTTTCCTTCCTCGTTCCCATGTGCCTGGCCCAGCGTGGGCCCTCAGCCACTGGAAGACAGGTGGTGAAGCCAGGGCTGGGGGCGGTGAGAGTGGGGAGGGGTGAGGCCAGACCAGGAGGGTGAGATCTCACACATAGTCTCACCAGCCGCCCCTTGGCCTCCACAGGTTTCTCCCCTGGTCTGACAGAGTGCCCAGGGTCTCACCATGGACTTCCAGCATCGCCCCGGGGGCAAGACTGGGAGCGGGGGCGTGGCCTCCTCCTCCGAGAGCAACCGGGACCGCAGGGAGCGTCTGCGACAACTGGCTCTAGAAACCATTGACATCAATAAGGTGTGCGCCCACCTGCCCACCCTGAAGCAGCAGCTCAGTGCCCTCCAGACCACAGTCTCCCCAGGCCTGGGGTTGACCCGCCTGCTTCTCTCCTCTGCCTGCATCCGGCTTGTGCTGCAGCACGAGGAGCCCTGTCCCGGCTGGGGAGATGGAGGATCAACAGTGCACCTTCAGCTCTGCCTCTTCCTAGACCCCACGCTGCCGCCAGTGTGGGGCTGGGGGCTTCCAGGGGACCCCTCTCCGGGGCTTGCTGCAGAGGCGGGCAGTCAGCCCTAGCCCCGTACAGTGGACCCTGTGGGATCCCCGGGGCAGTGGTGCTGGCTTGGGGGCTCCAGCTTGTCCTCCATCCCTGAGCGTCTCCCCCACTGCCTGACGCATGTGCTTCCTCTGCAGGACCCCTACTTCATGAAGAACCACCTGGGCTCCTATGAGTGCAAGTTGTGCCTGACGCTGCACAACAATGAGGTGCGTCTTTCTCAGGGAGGCATTGGCTTCAGAGCCCTGCTGTGCCCAGCCTCCTAGCCTCTTCCCTGCACGGGCACTGGGACAGCCACCGTGGGTTCTCTGCTTCCACCCATCCGTTTCCCGTAGCATCAGCGGCTCCGATATCACAGATGTGCGTCTGCACATGTGGGGATGCCCAGGATGTCCACGTGGGGCGGGAGGTCTGGAAGGCGTGGCTTCTGGTTTGAGACTTTAAGCAAGTGTCAGTCTGATGCTTGCTTCCACTGGGCTCCTGCCCTTCGCCATGAGCAGGTCTTCTCTGTCCTTTTCTGTGTGGAGGACACACTTTCTGACCAGTTGGTTCACAGCTCTAGACAGCTACACTGAGCTGAATAGTCTCAGATGGGAGCATCTCCTTGTGGCTTTGGGGCTCCCCCTTCTCTGTGGGGGACCATCCTGGACACAGGGTCCCTGTGGGTCAGAAAAGCCTCCAGTTGAAAATTGCTGATACACGTGTCTTCTCCCTGGGACATCACTGAGATGGAATCAAAGGGCATGTTTATTCCAGGTGTCCCCACCACTGCCCCGCAGTATCCACTGGCCCCACCCACACTGGCAGCTACAAGACTGCTGTGTCCCCCCACCCAAGACTCTCATCATCTCTGGCTTTTGAGCATCTCATCCCTCTGTGTGCAGACCCACTAGAGCTCCTGTGTTCAGTAGCCATCAGGTGCCCGTCAGCGCTGAACGCTGTGGATGAGGCGGGGACATCGGGCACCACCCCCTCACTGTGTCCTCAATTGCACATTCCTCTCATGTTCCAGGGGAGTTACCTCGCACACACCCAGGGGAAGAAACATCAGACCAACTTGTAAGTACCTGGCACCTCTTCCCGTGCCTGCTGTCACGCTACCTGACTCCTATTTCCCTCATCTCACGTCTCCAAGGTCGGCCGGGGATGGGGCGCTCCTGGCGCCTGGGGCTGTGGCCTTGGTGGCCTGTGAGGAGGGGCCTCAACACTGTGTCTGTCCTGCCTGCAGGGCCCGGCGAGCAGCCAAGGAGGCCAAGGAGGCCCCCGCCCAGCCAGCACCGGAGAAGGTCAAGGTGGAAGTGAAGAAGTTTGTGAAGATCGGCCGCCCGGGCTACAAAGGTAACTTGTCGATGGCCTTGGCAGGCAGTCGCTCACCCACCCCCAGCCTCACCAGTGGCCTCAGCTTCCATTAGAGGCTTCCTGTCCTGAGGGCAGGGGCCGTAGTGTCTCCTCTGCTCTTTACGCTCCTAGCAAAGGTGGGTGGGAGGGGACTGCGGGCCCTGGTGTAGTCAATTCCTCTGACCTTAGAACTGGGTGCTGGCACTTTTTATCTGGGGAGAGAGGAAGGGAAAGGGGAGGCTCACCTGGGTCAGCAGCTGCAGAGGATCTGGTTGCTATGGCGGGGGCGGGGGCGGGGAAGGCAGGCCTCCTGGCAGGTATTCTTGCTGAAGTGGACACACCCTGTGTATGGCTGGCGTCTCAGACAAGACATGGCCTGGGAAGGCCCGGGGGTGGTCCTGCTTGGTGAGCCAGGGTGAGGGTGGCACTACCCTCAGGGAGGCCACCACACACCTTTTGGTTAGTCTGGGTCATCTGGCCTCTTCCTGGGTGTGGCAGGGAGACGCTGAGGGCCTGAGGGCGCGTGAAGGGCCCCGGGGCTGTGTGGACAGCAGCCCAAAGCAGCAGAGCTGGAGAGTGACGGGCGCCCTGTCCCAGAAGGCCTGGTGGGGGTGTGGGCAGCAGGGGGCCCACCCTCTGCCCCCACCCGCATGCTATCAGCTGGCCTGACATCAGGCATCAGGGAGGGCACAGCCCTCCCACCCTTGGGCCGATGACTGCTAGTTGCCCAGCCAGGTGACCTCCCCCTCCCTGCCAAGCCGGCTCTCCCATTCACGGGTGACATGAGGCCAGTCCTAGGACCCCGTTACTGGACCTGATATCCTCCTGTGTTGCAGTAACCAAGCAGAGGGATACAGAGATGGGCCAGCAGAGCCTCCTTTTCCAGGTGAGCAAAGGCCAGGCACCCTTTGTCCTGAGGGGAGGAGCCCTTGAGAGGCAGTGCTGTCACTGGCCATGTCCCCACAGATCGACTACCCCGAGATTGCTGAGGGCATCATGCCCCGACACCGCTTCATGTCTGCCTACGAGCAGAGGATCGAGCCCCCGGACCGGCGCTGGCAGTACCTACTCATGGCCGCTGAGCCCTATGAGACCATTGCCTTCAAGGTAGCTCGCTGGGACCCCGGAGGGTCCTGCAGGGTCTGCTCCATCCAGGCAGCTGGCTCCCGGCCCACTCCAGGTGCCCCCTCTGGGCCCTTGCCTCCTGAGGGGTTGTCAGAAGACGATGCAGAGCGAGGGCAGCGGCTGGGTGTCCACCATGAATCAGAGACCCTGGCGTGGCCCCAGCAGTGAGGTGTCCCTGTTACCAGGCTGTCCCGGGACTCTAACCTCGTCCTATCCTCATATGTTAACGAGACAGGGTAGATTGCAACTTCCCTGGGTGGCAGGTCTGCTAAGCAGCAGAGCAAGAATGTCGGCCGTCACCCCCACATCAGACCCTGTTCCCTCACAGAAGGGCCTCCTGGGCCGGGCCATCTCATGGTCTTGAGGGCCTGTCTCTGCCCCTGTACCCCGCACAGGTGCCAAGCAGGGAAATAGACAAGGCTGAAGGCAAGTTCTGGACTCACTGGAACCGGGAAACCAAGCAAGTGAGTCACTCCGTGTCCATGTAGTTCCCCATCCTTCTCCCAACCCAAGGCCCCTGGGACCCTGCTCAGTTCGTCTTGTCTGTCCAGTTTTTCCTCCAGTTCCACTTCAAGATGGAGAAGCCGCCAGCCCCACCGAGCCTTCCTGCTGGGCCTCCTGGGGTGAAACGGCCCCCACCCCCACTGATGAACGGCCTTCCCCCTCGCCCACCACTACCAGAGTCTCTGCCCCCGCCCCCACCAGGAGGCCTGCCCCTGCCACCCATGCCGCCCAGTGGGCCTGCACCCTCAGGACCCCCAGGCCCTCCTCAGCTGCCCCCACCGGCTCCTGGGGTCCACCCACCGGCACCAGTGGTCCACCCACCAACCTCTGGGGTGCATCCCCCTGCTCCTGGAGTCCATCCTCCAGCTCCTGGGGTCCACCCCCCGGCACCAGTGGTTCACCCACCAGCATCTGGGGTCCACCCACCCGCTCCAGGGGTCCACCCCCCAGCCCCAGGAGTCCACCCTCCTGCTCCGGGAGTCCACCCTCCAGCCCCAGGGGTCCATCCTCCCCCATCTGCTGGCGTTCACCCCCAGGCACCAGTGGTGCACCCACCAGCTCCTGCAGTTCATCCCCAAGCTCCGGGGGTGCACCCGACTCCTGCAGTTCACCCCCAGGCTCCAGGAGTCCACCCACCAGCTCCCGGGGTCCACCCACCAACCCCTGGGATCCACCCCCAGCCTCCTGGGGTCCACCCCCCTCCTCCTGGGGTCCATCCTCCGGCCCCTGGGGTCCATCCCCAGCCGCCTGGGGTTCACCCCTCAAATCCCGGGGTGCACCCCCCAACGCCCATGCCCCCAATGCTGAGGCCCCCACTGCCCTCCGAAGGCCCTGGGAACATTCCTCCCCCTCCCCCCACCAACTGAAAAGCCACCCCCATCCTAACAAGTCTGGTTTGGTTTTCCTGGGTTTTGCCCCAAGAGTAGAGTTTTTTTGTACTGGGCTGGGTATCCCCAGAGCTCATTAAAGAGTCTGCTGACTGTGAACTGGACTGCTGTGTCAACCTGTGGGCGGTCAGCACCTGCTTGCTGTGGGTGAACACATGTGGCTACTTTCCACCACCATAGGGGGTGTCAGGGTCCCATCTGAACCCCAGGGGTGGCCCCTGGTGTCTCTGCCCTGGAGACCCTTGGGCAAGGACAGACCCTGCGGGCCAGCGGAGTGTGGTGTGGTTCTCTGGGAAGACAGCAGAGCAAAGAAGGCTTCTCACTCCCCTTGGGGGTCTCTGTGGGCCTCAGAGGCAGGGTGAGCAGGCATGTGGGGTCACTGGGGGCCAGACCTGCCTACCCAGTGTGAAGTGTCATCCCCCTTGGGGCTGGCACCCAAATCCTGGGGCAGGGGCTCCACACCTCGCCCTCCCACACCCCCAGGTTGTTGATAGTCTGGCTGTCTGGGCCACGCACTCCTGCTCACATTCCTGCTCTGGGGAGGGGGAAGATTTGTCAAGGACAGTCTGACAAATGGGTCACAGGCCATACACACCGTATCACTGCCCAGGAGATAGGCAGGCAGGTTGGAACAGAGGGGGCTTTGAGAAGGCCACAGGCCTCCCAGGCTCGCGGCAGGCACCAGCCTTCAAGGTCATATCCCAGGAGGAGATAGGGACCGCCCTGCAGCACAAACAGCCCTGCTCCTCCTTATAAAGTACGACAGCCCAGCCCCTGGAAGCTCCCAGGATGCCCAGTCCATCTCTCTCTCTGGCCCTGGTGCTGTTGGCCATGGGGGCTTTGCTGACGCCAGGCACCCCCAGGGAGGAGGTTTCCAGCACTGCGGCCTCGCCCAGGGATCAGGCCACAGGCAGCGGGGCACTCATCTTTCAGCAAGATTGGGACTGGCCGCTCCCCAGTCTCTGGCTGCCAGGCAGCCCTCAGGACCCCCTGTGCCTGGTGACCCTGCATGGGAGGGGCAATGGGAGCAGAGCCCCACTGCGGGTGGTGGGGGCCCTGAGCGGCTACGAGCAGGCCTTCCTGGAGGCTGTGCGGCGCACCCACTGGGGCCTGAGTGACTTGACCACCTTCGCTGTGTGCCCCACTGGTGACGGGCAGCCTGTGCTGCCCCACCTGCAGCAGCTGCAGGCGTGGCTGGGGGAGCCAGGGGGGCGGTGGCTGGTGGTCCTGCACCTGGAGGAAGGTATGTGTTGTGTTGGGACTGTGGTGGGACGCCAGGCTCTCGTGCCCTCCTCCTAAGACCAGGGGACTGCAGAGCCCCCAGCCCAGGGACCCATCCCCAGTCTCAGGAAGTGGAGGCTAACGGCCAGAGAGGTGGGTCACTATCTTTGCCTGTCTGGGGCCAGAAGTTCTTCAGCTCCCAGCCACCCCTCTCCCCATGCAGTGCCTGGTGGAGGGGAGTGTGGGGCTAACACCTTGTTCACCTGCCTGGGAGCTACACGGTTGGGGGTGGAGGAAGGAGGCAGGTCAGTGCAGCCTAATCGTCCAGCAGAGGAGTGCCTCTCCCTCCACACTGGGTAGCAAGAGGTTCCTGTTCCAAGGGGCCACTGTCCTCAGACCCACTACCAGGAACCCCCCAGGAGCTCTCTAGGCCTAGAGCCCCCAAGGGCTCAGGAGACACAGGTGGCAGCCGCACCGCCCACCCTATCCATCACTTTTAGGCCACTCCTGTCCCAGGGAAGCCAGGAGCCAGCGTCAAACCTCTCCCACCAGGTTCCCCCAGGCTTCGGTTGGGGTGGGGTCTCCCTCCTATGGAGGGGACAGGTTTGGGGGAGGGGCTCGGGCTTCCGTGGCTCAGGTGTCTCCCTTCTTCCCTTGTCCTGCCTGCAGTGACGTGGGAGCCGACACCCTTGCTGAGGTTCCAGGAGCCTCCGCCTGGAGGAGCCAACCCCCCAGAGCTGGCGCTGCTGGTATTGTACCCAGGGCCTGGCCTGGAGGTCACTGTCACCGGCGCTGGGCTACCTAGCGCCCAGGTACCAGGGAGTGGAATGTGGCTCTCTCTGGCCCCCCAGGACCCCCTCCCCCCCCCCCCCGGGCCACAGAGCAAGGGAGGGATTATGGGTTTGGGTTTGTGTTGTTTTTAACTTGGCCTCACAGAAAGGCCACAAGTGTCCAGGCTAGACCTTGAAGGGATGTTAAGGGCAGCAAGCAGAGCAGGGTTGGCATCCATGCTCCCGCCCCTCAACCTGGCTGAACCCCCGTGTCCACCCGCAGAGCCTCTGCCTGACCGCGGACTCAGACTTCCTGGCCTTGGTCGTGGACCGGCCGGAGGGGGCCTGGCGCCGGCCTGGGCTAGCCCTGACCCTGCGGCGCCGTGGAAATGGTAGGCCTTGCCTGGACAGGGACCCGACCGGGTGGCTGCCCTCGACCCGCAGACCCCACCCCACCCCCAGCCGCTGAACTGCACGGCGCACGCGCCTCCCCTCAGGTGCACCCCTGAGCACTGCCCAGCTGCAGGCGCTGCTGTTCGGTGCGGACTCCCGCTGCTTCACACGAAAGACCCCGGCCCTGTTGCTCTTGCTGCCCGCGCGGCCGTCGGCGCCGGCGCGGCCGCCGGCGCCAATGCCCGCACACGGTCGGCTGGAGTTGGTGCCCTTCCCGCAGCCCAGGTGCGCGCAGGCCCAGACCTGGGGATGCGGGGAGTGTGGGCGCCGCAGGTTTGCGCCCTCACGACCCCCGACTCTGCTGTCCAGGCCTTCCCCGGAGCCAGAGGAGGCACCGCCCAGCGCCGATCCCTTCCTGGAGACGCTCACGCGCCTAGTGCGCGCGCTGCGGGGACCCCCGGCCCAAGCCTCGCCACCACGACTGGCCTTGGACCCGGGCGCACTGGCTGGTTTCCCGCAGGGCCAGGTCAACCTGTCGGACCCCGCGGCCCTGGAGCGCCTGCTGGATGGTGAGGAGCCGCTGCTGTTGCTGCTGCCGCCGACGGCAGCCAACACCGGGGTCCCCGCAACGCCGCAAGGTCCCAAGTCCCCTCTGTGGGCCGCGGGACTAGCGCGCCGGGTGGCTGCCGAGCTTCAGGCGGCGGCCGCCGAGCTGCGCGGCCTCCCGGGGCTGCCTCCCGCCGCCCCCCCGCTGCTGGCGCGCCTGCTGGCACTGTGCCCGGGAAACCCAGATGGCCCCGGCGGCCCGCTGCGCGCGCTGCTGCTGCTCAAGGCACTGCAGGGCCTGCGCGCTGAGTGGCGCGGGCGGGAGCGGAGCGGCTCCGCACGAGCGCAGCGCAGCCCCGGGGCCGCGGCTGCAGATGGGCCGTGCGCTCTGCGCGAGCTGAGCGTAGACCTGCGGGCCGAGCGCTCCGTGCTCATCCCGGAGACATATCAGGCCAACAACTGCCAGGGCGCCTGCGGCTGGCCTCAGTCGGACCGCAACCCGCGCTACGGCAACCACGTGGTGCTGCTGCTGAAGATGCAGGCCCGCGGCGCCGCCCTGGCGCGCCCGCCCTGCTGTGTGCCCACAGCCTACACCGGCAAGCTCCTCATCAGCCTGTCCGAGGAGCGCATCAGCGCACACCACGTCCCGAACATGGTGGCCACCGAGTGCGGCTGCCGGTGACCTCGCGCCGTGCTCCTTGTGCTGCCCCGGCCCGTATTTATTCGGACCCCGTCATCGCCCCAATAAAGACGGGAAGGCACGCGGTTGGGGTGTCTGTGCATGTTTGGGGACAGGCAGAGGCCTCCTTCCCGCAGTTCTCCGTCTTCACCCGCTGCCCCCTTGCCCCTCCGTCCTCCCTCCACCCCCCACCCAAAGCTCATCCGCCTCACGCAGGCCCCGGGCAGGTTCTGGGGTCCTGGTGCGAAGGAACAGACGATGAGGGGGCCGCAGCACTTGCTTTATTTAGCTGGAACCGCGGGGCCCTAGAGCAGATATTCAGAAACTCACGCGCACGACCCCAGTCTCGTTCAGTCCCGGCCTTTGCCGGCACGGCGCTTCTGGCGGCCTGGAGGCCGGTCCTCCTTGTCAGGGCGCCGCGGGGAGACCCAGGCCTGCCTCTTCCTATCCTCGGGGGCTCCGGAGTCTCGCCCCCAAGGTCGATGGACCCCCTCGCGGGCCTCCCAGCGTCGCGGTAGGGCTCTGCCGGGCTCCCTGGCACCACGTGGCTTCTCTTTTCGTGGCTTCTCCATTCTTGGCCTCTCCTCCTTGTGTGGCTTCTCCTTCCAGGGCCTCTCCTTCGGAGGCTTCTCCTTCTTCACCCTCTCCTTGGGCCCTCGGCCTGCGAGGGGCGCATGCTCCTCATCAGCAGCTTCTCCAGACTCCCATTCGTCCTTCTCTGCAGCCTCTCCACTCCTAGGAATCTGGACCCTTTCCTCTACCTTCCAGGAGGGCTCAGGCTGCCTCACTAGGGGGGCCCGGGCCTCAGGCTTTGGCTGTTATGCAGACAAGTGCAGGGTGGTGGGATCAGCCAGAATTCCATGGCTCAAGCCCCTCCCCGCAGAGAGGAGCCCACTGAGGAAGAGCTTACCAGGGGTGACGCTGGCCCCTTGGGTGACGAGCTTGATGAGACCCACGACTCAGGGACAGGTGCGGGGGCTTCTGCATCCCCAGCCACAGTCTCTGGGAGGGGACAAGAGGGGATGCGAGTCAGCCTGGGGCAAGAGTTGGGAGTGAGAACCACAGCACACCATCCATCCCCTAGAGCCCCCTCTCCTGGGGACAGGCAAGGGGACCCAGCCGTCTCCACCCGGGTTCACTGAGGCTGGGCTAGCTCCCTTCCAGCCCCAGGAAGGGGTTCCAAGTCTCCACTGCTGCTTCTCTTCAAACCTCCCTCATTCAGGGTGTGCCAGGATGCTCCAGTTTCTCCGAGGGCCATGGGAGCACTGAGGCACACAGAAGCCACACTCTGTGAAACGGGGGTGCACATGGCCCTTCCTGGGCATGCGAGGCCCAGGGTTTGGGGTGGTGAGGGTCGGTTCACTGGGGAGGCAGGTGCATCAAGGTCCCTACTGGGGTGGGGGAGGAGGCAGTTCCCTGTAAGGTCTGTTGGAAAGGGGGGTTGGAGGGGTCTCAGAGCCGGTCCTGGATAGAGGGACTCCGACGGGACCATGGGGATGCACAAGGTCCGCTGCCCAGCAAGAAGTGCAGGGGGCCGCCAGGAACCCCTCACAAGATCCAGGGGGCGCGCGAACCGCCTAGGGTTCGGGCGCACAGACCCGCCCCGTGGCGTGTCCGTGCTTCCGGGAAGGAGTAGCCAAGTGTGAGGCTCACCGCGGCATAGCTGGAAGGCGGAGCCCAGCAGCGCCACGAGCGAGGCCAGCACCAGGCACTTGTTGAGCGTCAAGTCTCCCCAGGGCAGCTCCTCGCTCAGGGCCGGGGGCGGCGGCGGCGGCGGCGGCTGCTGGGGCGGTGCGGTCTGCGCCTTCTTCCGTGCGGGGCTCCGGGGGGCTGCAGGAGCAAGTGCTGGCTGGGCTCTAGGCAGCGAGGGGCAGACCTGCGGCTAAAGTCAGCTCTGCTCTGCCCGGCCGTGCGGCCCTAGGCTGAGAAACAGCCCTGCCGGCTTGGCAGCTTCACTGCGATGCAGAGAATTTTCCAGAAGATAATTAGCTGAAGCTTAGTGGCAGCTAAGCTGGTGTTATCATGAATTAGAGACTCACAACCCTTTCAGTTACAGCCAGGAAACCACTCAGCCAGGAGCCCCATGTGGCTATCTTCCTGCTGCCCAGATCCAAGGACCCACCCTCCCCTCCCATGCTGGTCCATACCCATCGCCCCCCCACCTCACCCCTGCCTCCTGCAAACCCACTTGCTCCTGCTTTCAGCCTCTCCTTCCCGGTTCCTGAGGTCACTTTGGACACAGGCTCCTTTTCCGTCTTCTTGGGCTTGGTGTCCACACTGCCTGTGGGGCTGCCCTCAGTCACTCGCTCCTGAGAATCCTGTGGGGACATGTGTCATCCTGGGTGTTCCCTCTAATGGAGACCCAGCCTTCCCAGGGGCTGCAGAAACCCACCCTCTTAAGCCAGCACCTCCCCTACTCCAGGAGCACCTTGGGCTGAAACCCAGAAGGAAGACCACCCTCCCCCGTCCCCCGCTACTCACATGGGACTGGCTGCTGGAGTCAGCCAACCTGGATGTCGCTGTTGGTGAAAAAAGAGGGGAGAGTCAAAGTCGTGGGGACCCCCAGATCCCACTTTTTGTTGGGTCCTGCGGGGTGAGGGGCTGGGGACAGGAGAGCTCCCAGTTTGCAGGTTAAAACATAGACAGACTCAGAGACAGCCTTGCACAAAAGCACACAGCAGGTCACTGGCAAGCCAGGATCCAAACCCTGACCTGTGTGGCCCAGCACCTGTGTTTTCTGGGATCTTTACAACCGCCTCCCCACCCCACCCCCTGGGACACTAATGGGCACAGAGGTTGGAAACAAGGAGCATGGTTTAAGCCAGTCCAGTGTGGAAGTCCAAGTCCTGGTTTCTGAAGGTGGGCCACCTGACTCAGAAGGAGGATGGGGGCATGTGCTTCCTCCCCCAGCACCTTCTCTGGTGCCTTGCGCACTGTCCTCCCGGGGCCGGCCAGGACAAGGGTCAGCCAGTGCAGAGAGGTCCTCATCCATTTGGCAGCTGCCCAGGCCTCCATCCAGCTCCTCCAAGGCCCTGGTTGCCATGGGGACGGCTGAGAGCCGCAGGCCCAGAGTCAAGCTAAGGGCAAGAGGGAAGAGGCAAAAAAAACAAAAAGAAAAAAAAAAAAAGAGGGAAGAGGCAGCCTGAGCCCCTGCTATGGGCTTGCCTCTTGGAGAAGGGAGCTCCTTGCCTCTCCATACCACCACCCTGGCTTCTCCCTCTGCCTGGAGCCACCTTCCCTGGTAACTTCACACTTGCTCAGGGCATGGACCGACAGCCCTCCAGCGGGCACTCTCCCTGACATCCCCCCCAGGTCTGCCTTGGGACCCCTCTGGATAGGCCAGCCTCTATGGGCTCCAATATCCCTCTGCACACAGCAGAGAATGCTGGAGCCCAGAGCAGGCTGGGTCCTGCCCATGGTCACACAGAGGTGAGCACAGAGCCCAAACCGGAACCCTTGGCCCCAGGGTCAGCTCATGTTCTCTGAGACCAGGACTATTTTTATCCGGTGCCCAAGGCCAGCAGGGCAGGCCGGCTAGGGGCCCAGCCCCTCCTAGGCCTTGCTCCCCTGGGGTCTCCCTCTGGGTCATCCTTACCCCTCGTTCCTGGCACCTAGCCTCCTTCCGGACCCTGTGGGTGCTGGCACTCAAGCCCCGGCAGCTAGGACCAGCCTGACTCTGGCCATGACAGGCAGGGGCAGGGGATACCAGGCCTCCCACCCCCAACCCTGGGGTCCCTGCCTCCTCTATGCTGCCTCTGATCCCATAGGGCAGATGAAGAAACAGGCTGAAGGTGGAGCTGTGGGCCAGAGGTTGTGCAGAACTGGAGCCAAACCCCATCTGTTGGATCCCACGGCCCTGTATTTTGGAATCCCCGGTGTCCCTGGCACCAGTGTCAGTGTGACCCATCCCTGGGCAGAAAGGGGACCCTTTCCTGGGGCCAGAGTAGTCGGTGGGGGAGGAGACCTATGGGTGGGGAGTGCCTCTAGGGGTGCGTGGGGGCAGCCACAGGAGTCAGGGACACCCCCGTGGACCTCAGGGGTGCCCTCCCAGGTCCTGGGGACCCCCCCACCTCTTCCCAGGCCTCCTTGTGCCCCTCTTACCCACAGTCGCCACGCTGGGCCTGGTAGACAGCATGGAGCGCGGGGAGGGTGGCCCCAGACAGACAGCAGCAGGTGGCTGGAGGCCGTATTGTGGGCCAATCAGCTCCTCGGCCTGCTGTGGGAGGGGGAGGAGGGCCGGCCTGAGGTCCCCGCGGGGAGCACACCCTTGCCTCGGAGCAGGGCCAGGCATTGGTGGAGGGGTGCCCCCCCCCCAACCAACATAGAACCATTGCCAGGCCTGCCACAGTGACCCTGGGAGCATTGCTTTCTGTCCCTCAGCCTTGGAAAAGAGGGTCGCGGGGGCTGAGAGCACCCACAAAGCATGGTTACCTCGCCTTTATAAGCAACTCTTGTGTGCCGGGCTCTGCAGCAGCTAAAGGATCGCAGCCCTGTGGAGTTGGGGGCCATCAGGGAGGGCTTCCTGGAGGAGGATGGCACCATCAAAGGGCATCCAGGCTCTACCCACTGGCTCAGGCCAGGCTCAGCTCAGAGGCCTCAGTTTCCTCATCTGGAAAGTGGGGTCATTTCCTCCTGGCCGGCAATGAGGTGAGAATAAGTTTAAACAACCACTCGAATGTGAGCTGCTTTTTTTTTCCCTTAATTGAAGTATAGTTGGTTTACAGTGTTGTATTAATTTCTGCTGCACACCTGTACAGCAAATTAACTCAGTTATACATAGATAAACTCTTTTCCACACTATTTTTCATTATGGTTTGTCACAGGATATTAAATATAGTTCCCTGTGCTGTACAGTGGGAGCTTGCTGTTTATCCTATATATAATAGTTTGCATCTGCTTATCCCGAACTCTCAATCCTTCCCTCCCCCACTCCCCCTCCCCCTTGGCAACTGCAAGTCTTTTCTCTATGTCTGTGAGTCTGTTTCATAGGTATGTTCATTTGTGTCATATTTTAGATTCCACATATAAGTAATATCATATGGTATCTGTCTTCCTCTTTCTGACTTTGAGTGAGTGATAGTTGCTCAGTCATGCCTGACTCTTTGCAACCACATACTTATTTTGCTTAGTGTGATAATCTCTAGGTCCATCCATGTTACTGCAAATGACATTATTTCATTCTTTATTTTGACTAATATTCCATTGTATATATACCATACTGTGTATGAATATATAATATGTATATGTATATATTGAATGTGATATATATCATATCTTTATCCATTCCTCTGTTAATGAACACTTAGATTGTTTCCATGTCTTGGTTATTGTGAACAGAGCTGCTATGAATACCGGGGTGCATGCATCTTTTTGATTTAGAGTTTTGTCTGGATATATGCCCAGAAGTGGGATTGCTGGATCATATGGGCTTCCTAGGCGTTGGTGATGGACAGCGAAGCCTGGCTTGCTGCAGTCCATGGGGTCGCAAAGAGTCAGACACGACTGAGCGACTAAACTGAACTAATGGGCTTCCTAAGGAAACCGCCTGCAGTGCAGGAAGACCTGGGTTCCATCCCTGGTCGGGAAGATCTCCTGGAGAAGAAAATGGCAACCCACTTCAGTATTCTTGCCCGGAGAATTCTATGGACAGAGGAGCCTGGCAGGCTACAGTCCGTGGGGATGCAAAGAGTTGGACATGACTGTGTGACTAACGCACACACAGCAGCTCTACATCCCACCTGGTCACATTTCCACGTTTGTTTAGTCAATCATTGAACACATACCACTCAGTCCAGCCAATCAGTAAAGGAAACCAACTTTTTCATTGAAAAAATGAATTTATTTATTTATTTTTGTCTCTACTGTGTCTTCATTCCTGTGTTACTGTGTGGGCTTTTCTGTAGTTGCAGTGAGCAGGGGCTACCCTCCTGTTGCAGAGCACAAGCTCTAGGGCACACAGAACTCAGGAGCTGTGGCACACGGGCTCAGAGGTTGAAGGTCCCAGGCTCTAGAGCACCAGGCTCAATAGTTGTGGTGCATGGACTTAGTTGCTGTGCAGCATGTGGGATCTTCCCGGACCAGGGATCGAACCTATGTCCCCTGCATTGGCAGGCAGATTCCCATCCACTCTACCACCAGGGAAGCCCCCATCTTAACCATTTTTAAGTGACACTTGTACATTCACATTCTTGGGCAACCACCCCCACCATCCATCTCCAGAACTTTCTCACCTTCCCAAACTGAAATCCTGCCCTATTTAAGACTAACTCTCTAGCCCCTGGCCCCCACCAACTACTTCTTATTTCTATGGATCTGACTAGGGTTAAAACATACTATTTTGCACATTTTAGAAGACACTTACAAGCGTACATTTCTATTTGTACCTCCCATTCTCTATATACTGTTGTTTTACTTCCAATATGATGTAAATCAATCTCAGGATTTTCCCGGTGGTCCAGTATTTAGATTCCATGCTTCCACTGCAGGGGAGACGAATTTGATCCCTAGTCAGGGAACTAAGATCCCACATGCTATGTGGCCAAAAAAAACCCAAAACAGAATAGACTTCATTCCACAATGAAGTACAAAACTTCTGAGGTCCCTACTGGATGCCTCACATATTCAATGAATTAACTGCACCTTTTAAAAAAATAATTATTTTCATTTGGCTGCACTGGGTCTTAGTTGTAGTATGTGGGATCTAGTTCCCTGGCTGGGATCGAACCTGGGCCCCCTGCATTGGGAGCACAGAGACTAGCCACCAGACCATCAGAGAAATCCTTCTCTCCACCTTTGCCGGCAGGTTCTCCAAGCAGTCCCACAATAGACGAGCTTGCAGGGACTGTCCTTTTCCCAGCCTTGTTCTTTGCCTGGCCTCCTGAAGTTTCACTACATGCACATATAGCTGGATATTCAAAGACCTGAGGGCACCCCTGTGAAAATTTAAGAGCAGTTTCTCAAAATAGTTCCCTGTTCTCCAGCACACTACCCTCCAGATTCCAGCCACCTTGACCTCTGTCACCTCCTCTGTTTCCTCAGACTCTGAAAACTCTGTGTTCTGTTTGGGTTTCCCCTCCCTGACCTACAGCCAGGAAATCATCCAGAGGCAGAATTCTGGGGCAACTCTAGGGCTCATCCTGTTTGTTTCCCTCCTCTCTCCACTGCCTATTGTATGCTATCTGAAAACCAGTGTTTTATACATTTTGTCCAGTTCCCTAGTTGTTTAGGGTAGAAGGACAATTCCCATAGCAATAACTTACCAACTACATTTCTTTTAAATAGCTGGTCAGGAATCCATTGTGTGGTTATGCCAGAACCTATTTATCCAGTTTTCAGTTCTCCCTTGTATACTTGTTTAACCTATGATGTTACTTAAGCTGGGGCTTTCCAGGTGGTGTAGTGGTAAAGAATCTGCCTGCTAAGGCAGGAGACATGAGTTCAATCCCTGGATTGGGAAGATCCCCTGGAGTAGGAAATGGCAACCCATTCCAGTATTCCTGCTTGGAGAATTCCATGAACAGAGGAGCTTGGTGGACTGCAGTCCATGGGGTCCCAAAGGGTTGGACATGACTGAGCAACTGTGCCTGCACGTTAATCTTTCATCATGGATTAATTCTGGCACCCCATAGCATGCAGGATCCTCATTCTTTGAGCAGGGATCGAACATGGAGCCCCAACCATTGAACTGCCAGGGAAGTCCCTGCCATAGATTAATTTTGCATGCAACTGGACATCATATCAGTAGAACCACGCTGTGTACACTCTTTTATGTTTGGCTTATTATGTTCAACATTGTGTCTGCGTACTTCACCTATTTTGTTCTCTGTTAGTACTTTGTTCTTTTTCCTTGCTGCACAGTTATACCAGAGAGTTATGTATCCATTTTCTGTTGATAGATATTTGGATCCTTTTGAGTTTTTGGCTAACATAAATACAGTTACTGTGAACATTCTTGTTCCAGTCTTTGGTGGATGTATTTATGCTTTCCTGTTGGGAACAGTGGTGGAATTGTTGGGTTAAAGGGCATACATATATTAGCTTTAAAATATACAGCCAACATTTTTTAAAGTTTAGGCCACACCCTGCGATGTGTGGGACCTTAGTTCTCAGACCAGGGATGGAACACGTGTTCCCTGCAGTGGAAGCATGGAGTCCTAACCACTGGACTGCCAGGGAAGCCCCTGTCAGTGTGGTTTAACTTTACTTTTCCTTTATGACTGAGATAGGGCATCCTGTTGGCCATGTGTATCTCTTCTTTTGTGAAGTACATATTCACAACTTGTGCCATATTTTAACTGGGTTGTCTTTTTCTTCACAATTTGTAGGAATTTTTGTTTGGTTCTGCTTTATTTTGTGTTTAACTAACTATATTGTGGATATAAATCTTCTGTCCAATATATGTATGACAAATATCTTACCCCAGTTTGTGGCTTGCTTTTTTACTTTCTTCATGGTGGATTCTGGTGGGCAGGAACCAAGTGTATCTCATTCACTTGCCAGGCCTGGGACACAGTAGGCACTCAATAAACGTCAGTTGAACGAGTGAATTGGGCTTCCTTGGTGGTTCAGATGGTAAAGAATCTGCCTACAATGAGGGAAACCGCCAATCAATCCTCGGGTTGGGAAGATCCCTTAGAGGAGGTTATGGCAACCCATTCCAGTATTCTTGCCTGGGAAATCTCATGGACAGACGAGCCTGGCGGGCTACAGCCCATCGGGTCGCAAAGAGTCGTACACGACTCAGCAACTAAGCACAGCACAGAACGAGTGAATGGGTTGAAGTCCTATCCCTGGATCTCAGTTTCTCCACGTGGGCACGTTAATTCCTGTTGTTGTTCACTCACTCAATCTTGTCCAACTCTTTGTGTCCCTATGGACAGCAGCTTCCATATGCCAAGCTTCCCTGTCCTTCATCATCTCCCAGAGTTTGCTCAGTCACGTCCATTGAGTTGATGATGCCATCCAACCGTTTCATGCTTCATTGCCCTTCTCCTGCCTTCAGTCTTCCTGCCCATATCATATACTCCCCCTATCACAGAATTTTGTGACACGTGCAGGACAGACGAGACCGGTCCGCCGCAGAGCGGGATTTGGAGGTTCTCTGACAACTTCAGCTTTTATTTTATTTATTTTTTTTTCAACTTCAGCTTTTAGAATCAGAAAGGGCGGAGCTAGGTTCTTCTCAAGGAACCTCTTCCAGAAGCTCCACGTGGGCGCCCCGCCCACAGCAGGTCCCGCCCAAACCTGTCACATAGTTGGGGGGCGGGGCAAGAAGGCGCGCATAGAGGGCGTGATAACAATCCGGAACGGGGAAGTAGGTGGAGTTCCGGAGGTCATTGACCTATGAGGGGGAAGAGCGCTGACACGCAGGGGGCGTGACCGAGCCGCCCGGAGGCCGTTGTCTGCTTTTCCATTGGGCGGCCTGGCGTCGTCAGGGAAACGCGGCGTCTAGGAGTGAAGGGGCAGGGCCCATAGGGAGGCGGGGCTTCCGGGGGCGGGCCGCCGGCCCGGGGCTCCCGCCGTCAGCTGACCGGCCGCCATCTTGTCCGCCATTTGCAAGCGGCGCGGCGCGGAGCCGGAGTGGTGGGGAGCGCGGCCTGCCGAGCGGGTCGCTGCCGCCGCCGCCCCGCCAGCCGCCGCCGACCTGGCCTGGGAGTCCGCCACTCCGCGGCGGCCGGCAGCACAGCGCTCCGCGGGCGGCAAGCGCGGCCCCTGGGCTCCCTCAGGGCGGTCGGCCGTGGGCCTCCCGGGGCTTGAGCCCGGCGGCGGCCGCCGCGATGGCCCTCAAAATGGTCAAGGGCAGCATCGACCGCATGTTCGACAAGAATCTGCAGGATCTGGTGCGCGGCATCCGCAACCACAAGGAGGACGAGGTGATCCCAGCGCGCCGTCCCTGGCCCTCGATCGGACTCTCGCCCTGACTCTGATCCACTCCGACCCGACCCGGTTCCCGGCTCTGCCCCTGACTCCGGCCCCCCGCCCTCCCCCGCGGCCCCGCTCCCGGCTGGAGCCCCGCCTGCTTGCGGCCTCGACCTCTGAACCTCTGCCCGTTCCTTCTCCGAGCCTCAGTTTATCCTCTCGGAGTTGGGGGTCCGTCTCCCGCTCCCCGAGGGTGGCCGGAAGAGACTTCTCAGGTCCCCACCCTCGCTAGCGGCGGATCTCCGATCTTGAATGTGTTTCTGTGTCTCTTGTTCAAAATGCAGAGCCCCCTACCCCGCCCCAGGCCTTGGACTCCTTGTTGGGGGACCCTCCTCTTCTGCGGGCCGCCCCCGGAGGAAACCCCTTCTGGGATAAACGCACGTCCAGGTTGCTCCCCGGTGTCTGGTCCGGAATTGGCCTTGCCTCCTGGGCTTGAGTCCCCCGGAAGGTGGGGCCGCCCCTCTTAGCGGGTAAGGGGTGGGGCAGCCGACGTTCTAGGCCAAAATAGGGAAGCGGCTCAGGAGTCCTGGAATAGGGAAGCAGACTTCAATTAGACACCCGAAAGCCAGAGGGGAGAAGGTTTTCCAGAAGTAATGTTGTAACAGTGGGCACCATTTTCTTCCCTCCCGCCACCCCGCAACCTGTGGCCTAGATTTAGGAGGAATGGGGATAGTTAGTGACCACCAGACCGCTGGCTTCCTGGGAGGGAGACCCAAACCTGCACTTACACAATGGGAGGCTGGATAAGTCCCCTTTTCCTTGCCTGAGAGTGAGGCTCCCCGATGGAGAGCAGCTGTCGGACAGGTCCCACGACCAGGTGCCACCTGGCCGGCCCTCACGATGGCGCCGGGGAAGCCCAGCAGAGCCGAGAGGAAGGTGCAGGGACGTGAAGGAATTCGCTGGCAGGCACCAAGAGCCCTGGGCGCTGTCCTTGTGCGGAGAGCCTGAGTTCCTGCCTCTATTGAACTTTTTCAGAATGGGTGTGACCTCGCTGAAATGTACTTAGGTTATTTTGGTTCATTTCTGTAACTCCCGCACCTTGCCTTTGGCTACACCTAGGTTTTGCATCATGTTAGACGCTCTGGCCAGTTCCGCTGGTCACAAAAGTGGTGAACTCTTGGTCTGATCTTTAGTTTCTCTTTGAAAGAATAGCTCATCGGCCTGCATTTCAGACCCCAGGGCACGGCAAAGCAAATATGCGGAAAGAGTTTGCGCCCTCAGATTTCTTTTTCTGCCCTGGTTGACCTGATATCCCCCTCTGATAGTGGGTGTTATTGAGCAGTGTGTTGTGAGATTCTGATGAGGGGCCGAGGGTCCTTGTTGTGGAGAAATGCATGTTCCAGTTAGGGCGTCTGCTTTTTAGGGTGCAAGCCTGTCATCAGGGGCAGTGCCGTGGGTCGTGCTATATTCACTCGGAATTGGTAGGAACTGATGGCTTGATCCTCAGGCTTGGAGCCCATCATTTGACTTTTTTGATGGTTGTGGTGGCTGAGTTCCACGCAGATGCTGTCCAGGCCTGTGGGCGATTCCCACAGGATGCGGCTCAGGATTCGAGGGTCCCTCATCGGAACAGCCGTGATCTGGTCGGTCATTACTGGCTCCAGATGTCACTACTGTGCTCCAGGGGAGCACAGCAGGCAGCTATGGGGTTACTCTTAGCTCCCAAACCACCCCCCATTCCGAGGAAGACTGGGAGCAGTGTAGTTTTCCCTCAAGAGTTTACTTTTTATAATAGATTGTAGCTTAAAACTCCTGTTGTGGCATCATAGAAGTGAGGCTTGGCAGTGACTTTAAAAAAAGCCAGATAGAAAGGCATCATGGTTTAGCATATGATGTTTGTGAGACCCAAGTCCAGGTTCTTGGTCCTCTATGAGTGACCTGGGGAGAGTTCCCTAGTGTAAAGTGGAAGGGATGGCTACCTCCCCATCTTATTGAGTGCCTATAACACAGGCTTCTGTGAGCTCCCCAAAGAAGAATCCAGAGAGTCTGGACCCATGGCAGAGTAACTGAAACTTTTGCTTCTACTTGTGATACTAAGCGTGTGCATGCCTGTGAGTGGGGTTTACCATGGAAAACATGCTTTTTACAGTGAGTCAAAGAAATTTGAAATATAGTGGGCTGATTCCCATCTTTCTGTGGTGCTTGAGTTTCAGTCCTGAATATACAGCACCAGGTCATGTGGGCAGGTGAGGAAAGTTACTTGGGAGTGTCCTTGTTTCTGAAACTTGTGTATAACTAGGAAAAAACAAATGACTTTCAATGTTGAATCCTTATGAGTACTTTTCATATTTTGGGGAAAACCTTTTCTTTCAGTCTTTTTAAATTATATGCATAATTTCTTGTAATAAGCTCCATGTTTATGGAAGTGAAGAGGTAAAATACTTCTTCCCAGAAATCAGTTTGAGAGTTTTTTCTCTGTAAATAGAACTTGAGGGAGATCCTGTCTGTTAAGGTTTTGTGCTGGTCTTCTCTGTTATGGTGGCAGCCCTTCCTGACTGCCGTCCACGCCCCTGAAGTGCTCCTGAGGACCAACCTTCTGAGTGTGGTTGCACGTGCCCCCACATCATTGAAGTGGGTTCCACTTTCTCTGCTCTGTGTCCCAGCTCACTCCATCAGGTGGCCCCTGGCAGTGTCCGTTTTTGTGTGG
This sequence comes from Cervus canadensis, assembly GCF_019320065.1. Lineage (NCBI taxonomy): Eukaryota > Metazoa > Chordata > Mammalia > Artiodactyla > Cervidae > Cervus > Cervus canadensis. The sequence goes on along the minus strand of NC_057389.1, from coordinate 85,810,553 downwards.
GGTCTGAGTTTGCGTCTAACTCACTCAACTGAAGTTTCTGAACTTGAAAAATTCAGTCCTAATTGTGTATAGTTGTGTGTATCCCTGGGTTCTGCATTCACCAACTGTGGATTGAAAGTATATTTTGTAGAGAGTTCCAAGAAGCAAGACTTGAATTTGCTGCACACAGGCAACTATTTGAATACACAGCACTTACATTGGGTCAGGTGTTGAAAGTTATCTCGCAATGAGTTAAAGTGAACGGGAGGATGTGTGTACGTCACGTAGAAGTTCATTGTAAATGAGGGACTGGAGTGTCTGAGGATTCTGGTGTCTTCAGGGGTCTGGAACCAGTCCTCTGCAACACCAAAGGTTAACTGTGGAGTGGTATTTTGAAATTGGGCATAATCTGGGATTAAGACTGAACTGTATGAAGTGCTGTTATTCTAGAGTCTCTGACCTCAGAAATGCAATTTCCTGGGGTTCAGTCCTTGCCAGGGTGTGTGGGACTCCTCGGGCCCTGAGGTCCGTGCAGGGCTGGCGCTCCTTGTCCTAGGGACAGTTACTGACGCATGTGTTGTGTCAGGCGCAGTGCTTTTGGTTATTTCTATGAGACTTTCTATTTTAAAAACTTTGGGGAAGACTAAAGATAGGAAATTTAGTAAAGAAGTTGTTACCTGAGTCAGGGTCTCTCCCCCTTGGCACTGCTGGCATCAGGCTGGGTCATCCTTTGAGGGGGGCTGTCCTGGGCACAGCCCAGGGGTTGAGCAGCATCTCTTGCCCCATCCATGTGATGCCAGGCCACCCCCAGTCTTGACAATCAGTGTTCCCAGATACGCCCCAGTGTCCTCTAGGCTCGGGATCCCCTGACCATAATTGATAAGGAAAATTTCTTAGGATTCCTTCATGCTGGCTCTTCATCCAGGTGCCCCTTGTCCCCTGTGCCGTCCCTGTGCGGTTGGACCCCGTGCTGATGTGAGGTAAGGCGGCCTGGGCCTGCTCCTGCGGCAGAGCTCCGGGAGCCTTTGTGGTTTCCTGAGCGGCAGAGGTAACTGGAAGCATCCTGGTTGGGGTGTTTGGTCTCTGCCCCCCGGTTCCTGGCCCCAAGCTGCTGAGTCCCTTGGGGTTTCCAGGGAGATGGGGTGTCTTTTGTTCTGATGAGGTGACTGTTGGTGGGACTGGGGCACCAGAAAGGCCAGGCCATGGTTTGAAGCTTGGAACTTTCAGACAACCCCCTCCAGTCCTCTAGAGAAGGAGGAGGGGCTGCAGGTGGAGTTGATGATGGATCATGTATTTGTGATGAAATCTCCATAAAAATCTCTAAAGTGTGGGGTTCAGGGAGATTCTCGGTTGGTGAAAGCACCTGTGTGCCGGGGCGGGGGGTGGGGGGGCACACCACCTGCTGTGAGGACAGAAATCCTGCCTCTGGGCCCCTGCGCCCTGCCCTGCCCCCCTTGTCTCTTTGTCCAGCTGTCCATCTGTTTGCTTTGTTGTGCCCTTACTATGTAATAAGCTGGAAAACATAAGCAAGTGCTTCCCTGAGGCAAGGGGGGTTCTGGGAACCCTGATTTACAGCTGGTTAGTGTGTGCGATGGGCGCAGACCTGTGGGGTCTGTGCTGGCTCCTGGCAGAGTGTGTCAGAACCCAACTGAATTGTGGGACCCCATTAGGGTCACGGGGTTGGGGGGAAATGGTCAGTGTATCCTAGGCAGCCCACAGGGTGTGTCTTCCAGATTTGTGCTGTTTTTCTCTAATTCTTATTCTTTGTGCAGAATGTGATGCACCTGCACTGAATTAAACATTGTACAGTTTAAGTATTGTGATAGTAATTGTGCTAAGTTCTCTGCATTTCCTTGCTTTGCTCAGAGTTTTCTCCCCTATATGTGTGTCCCTGGACAGGCTTGCTTGCTTCTGGTCATCTGCAGCAGCCACTGTCACTCTCTGCCATGGGAAAGGGCCACCATGACTTGTTCATTTCCGTCGCCAACAGGGGTGTGTTGTCTGTCTACACCAGGTTCCTTTATCCACTGGACTGTTGCTGGACATCTGGCTTGTTTCCCACCTGGGGCATTTATGTGCCACCGGGTATAGGAGGGCGGGCCACTGTGGTGGGAGTGGGAGCAGCCTCAGCTTCCCCATGGCTGTGTGCTCGCTGGCCATGTCCTCACGAGCGGTGTCCTCTTGGGCCGTGGCCACCACAGGGCTGCTATGGCTTCTGCTTCAAGCAGCAGCCCTGGGGTCTCCCTGCCTTCCCTCTCCTCTGCGTGGAACCTTTTGCTGACTCCGTGAAGCTGTCTCTTCAGGGTTTGGGCCTCTTTCTGTGCATCTGTCCCCTGACTTGGGGGAGTTTTCAAGGGCACATTCTAGGCCTAGATGCCATGGGTGGCGGCAGCTGTGAGGACCGAGTCTGGGGGGGGTGGTCTGTGTGGCCCCTGGGGATACCCAGTTGCGTGAGGGCTCCAGGAGGTTGAAAGGCTGCAGGTGGCTGAGGCAGGCTCAAGGCCAGAATCCCCTTTCAGCACTGTGGACACAAGGACTTAGTCATCCTCAGGGTGGAAGGGCATCCCTGGCCCCTTCAAACGTGCCAGGAGCCCCTAGTCCTGATGAATGTGGATGTCCCAGGTAGGGCCTGGCATCCTCTGGGGGTGCGGTTGCCTCTCTGGGAACCTTGCTCTGGGACCTCGCTGAGAAGAGGGGGTGGGAGGTTGGGAAGTCTGAGGCTTGACTGCGGCCCCTGCAGCTGATCTATGCTGAGTCCTGGGCGTGCGATGGGCACAGGCAAGACGGGTCGCCCCCCCTTGCTGTCTCCCTAGGTATGGCCTCCCTAGGGGAGTGTCCTTATTGTGGGCCAGCTTGTACATTATCAGAATTCTCTTGTTCTGACACTGACTTGCCTTGCCTACATTTTGGGGTTAAAGTGTATTTTCTTACTGAAGTGATTGTAGTAGATGGCAGCTGGTTGTTGCTGGCAAGATAGATGGCGTGACAGAGACAGCCCTCTTGGGTCCCCTGTTGTAATGGATGTCCATCTCTGTTGACGACCTCAACCATGGCCAGTAACTCCCCTCCCCCAAGAGTCTGAGGACTGCTGCTTACGGGAGCAGGGTGGAGGGGCTCCGGGCCCTGAGCTGGGGACCCTGCAGGCAGTCGTGGGTGATGGCAAGACCCGCATATTTATGATGATTCAAAGAGAACGAAATGTCAGTGGACAAGGCAAGTGAGATGATGTCCTCCAGGAGGTGGACAGATCATCCTGACAATGCTGCTTTACTTGGGTTAGAAGCCATCAAGCCCCAGAGACAGGGAGGAACCTTGAACGCACATAACTAAGTGGAAGAAGCTGTCTGAAAAGTCTCCACACTGTGATTCCAGCTTTGGGATGTTCTGGAAAAGGCAGAGCTCTATAGAAGGATCCGTGGTTATGGGGAGGAGGGGATGGGATGGATGGGCAGGGCCAGAGGGGTTTAGGGCAGTGACTCTGCTCAGTGATACAGTGACGCTGGGTGCCTATCAGTGTACATACATCTGTCAAGACCCACAGAGTGAACCCTGACACCAGCTATGGATCCTGGGTGATGACGTGTCTGTGTGGGTTCATCAATTGTAGATGCGCACTGCTCAGGAGGCTGCATACGTGGGGGTGGGCCAGCTAGGAATCTCTACCTGCTGCTCAGTTCTGCTGTGAACCTAAAACTGCTCTTTAAAAAAAGAAGTCTTTTTAAAAGACTTCCTGGTCCAGGTATGTGGGTTTTGAGCCTGCCGACCCATCAGGGTCAAGGGCAGCTTCTTGGGCTGATCCCTCGAGGTCTGACCCCACTCCTCTGGGGATCTTGGGATGTCTTAAGTGACCCAGGGACTCTTCTTAGCAGACAGGGTTGGATGGCTGTTCTATCATAGCTGCCGGGTTCATACCAGGCGTGTGTCCTTTGCTCTGGATGAATTCTGGGCTGCACATCCATCTCAGCATTGTGTGCTCCGTGGTGAAGTGTGGCTGCTCAGAACAGGCTGAGGGGTGAGAATTTCATCATGTTCGCGTCACCAACTTCTGTTTTTGAAACAAGTGTTAAGGACATGTAGCCATGTATACTTTGGATCTTAAAATAGCTTCTCATTTTTGTTTTGAATACAGACAGACCTTATTTTACTGCTTTCCCCTTGATCATGCTTTCCATGTACTGCGTGTTTCACAAATGGAAGGTCTCTGGTGACCCCACAGTGAACAAGCATGTTGCCACCATTTTTCCAACAGCATTCCTTCACTTTGTGTTTCTGGGTCACGTTTTGGTAATTCTCACGAATTTTCACAGTTATTATGTGATGGTGATCTGTGGTCAGCAATCTCTGGTGTTACTCTCACAACTGAATCTTGGGGCTCCGCGAACCTCACCCACATAAGACGTGACACGATCGTTTGTGGAAGTGATAACAAAGCAGGTGGAATATTATGTACGTTAGTTGATAAGGGTTTGGGAAAATCAACTCCCAACTTTGAAGGAAGGTCTGTGGGTAAAATGCCATCAGACAGCATTGGACATAATGGAGAAACCATTTATGAAAGGAAGAGGCCATTGATTCTGCAGACTTCACTGTAGACTTATTTTAAGAATCTGCCACGACCACCTGGTCCACAGTGTGGAGGCAGGACCCTCACCAGCAAAAATATGGCTTGCTGGGAATTCCCTGATGGTCCAGTGGTTAGGACTCTGCGCTTTCACTGTTGAGGGTCCAGGTTCAATCCCTGGTTAGGGAACTAAGATTCTGCCCCCTCCCCCAAAAAAGATGGCTTGCTGAAGCCTCAGATGATGGTTAGCGTTTTTTGCAATGAAATTTTATTTGACTGCACCAGGTCTTATTTGTGGCACACAGGATCTAGTTCCCTGACCAGGGATTGAACCCTGGCCTTCTGCATTGGGAGCTCAGAATCTTAGCCACTGGACCACCAGTGAAGTCCCACAATAAAGTATTTTTAATTAAGGTGTATATTTGTTTTTTTTAGACACAATGCTGTTGTACATTCAGCAGACTACAGAATAGTGTGAATGTAGCTTTTATGTGCACCAGGAGACCACCAGTTTGTGTGACTTGCTTTATTGCGATATTCGTTGTATTGCGATGGTCTGGGACCCTCCCGACAATACCTCCTACATCTGCTTGTATAATTTACTGGATCTAGATCCTCTGTGTACCCTGGCCTTTTTTTTTTTTCCCCCTTTTTGTAAAAAGAAGAAATACTTCATTGTTAGCAATGCTGTGTGTAAATAGGATTACAAAGACTAATATACCGTTTTCTCCCACGTTCCTTACTTTAACTTCGTATGTGTAACTTTGTTTTAGATAAATATTTAAACACTCCTGAGTGAAGCAAATCCTTTTAATATTTTACAATCCTTCCCTCCCTGTCCTGCCTGTAGGAACCCCAAGCCTGTGCACCTGTGTTGTAGCTAAAAATTAGTGTTGAGGAAGGGTATTTCTTCCTTGGGTCAGTCACTTCTGTGGGTTCAGCTATTGCCCCGGGGGTGCTCTGAGGTGCAGGGTCGCTGTCTGGGGGAGTGGGGTGGTTACTCTGCCTCTGTCTCTGAGAGGTGGTCTTGGGTGGGGAGCCCTGAGCCCCGCCTCCCCCACCTCAGGGCTCCCCGCTGGCTCCTCCTCTGGCTGCTCTGAAGACTCTCTCCTTAGTCTCAGTTTTCAGTAGTTTGTCTGTGATGTGTCTGGGTGTGATTTTCCTTTGTTTTGTATTGCGGAGAGCTGGCGCTGGGTTTCTTGAAGTTGTCAGTTTATGTCTTTCACCAAATTTGAGTAAACTTGAGCTGTTAGTTTTCCAGCTGTTTTTCTCTGTCCTTCCTTCCCTGGGTCTCAGGTGTATGCTTGCTGCACCTTTATTGCACCCTTTTCTGACTCTGCTGTGTTCAAGGCGTCCTTCTGGTCCCACTGCCACCCCTCTCCTCAGCCTCAGCTCCCTCCTAAGTCCCTGCTGTTTCCCTTCCCAGGATTTCCACCTGATGGTTCTGTGTAGCTTTCCTTTCTCTGTGAGATGTCCTCTCTTTATTCATTACGAGTATGTTTTCTTTTTGGCCCTGAGAGCATGGTTACAGTTGCTGAGTTGAAATCTCTGTATGTTGATTCCATCCCCAGAGACATCTCAGGGTTGGTCTTTGCTGACCGTCTTTTTTTTTCTTCTTGGATATAGGTTATGTTTTCTTGTTTCTAATTTTTTTTTTAAGTTAAGCAGGTTTTTTTGTTTTTGTTTTTAATTTATTTGTGTCTATGCTGGGTCTTTGTTGCTGCGTGGACTTTTCTCTAGTTGTGGAGAGCGGGTGTTGCTCTCTAGTTGTAGTGCTTGGGCTTCTCATTGCGGTGGCTTCCCTTGTGGAGCACGGGCTCTAAGGCGCATGGCCTTCTGTAGCTGTGGCACACAGACTTAGATGACTTGTGGCGTGTGGGATCTTCCCAGACCAGGGATCGAACCTGTCTCCTGCATTGGCAGGCGGAGTCTTTACCACTAAGTCACTCGGGAAGCCCTCCTGTGACCCAGTCATTGTGGATGGTGTGTTGCAGACACTCTGGATTCTGTTGTGTCCTCTGCAGTGTTGGTTACAGGAGGGGGTGTGTTTTAGGGCAGTGACCTTGTCTGGGCTGGAGCTCTGGCTCTGTGGGCCCTGCAGTGGGCTGCAGTGCCGGCTGTGTGCGGTATTCTGGTGGGGACGGGGTCCTGGGGTCCACGGGGAGGGTTCATGTGAGGCTGTCCTCCCCCTCCCCGTATCCCCTCACTTCCCAGCAGCTGCGTTCGCCCAGGATCAAAGCTGGGGCAGGACCCAGTGGTCTCTCATGCTCTGTGCTGCGGGAGAGTCATGTGCAGACAGGGCCGTAGGAGGCTTGGTCTGAGGATGGCTGCGCAGATGTTACCGGGAGTGGACTCTGCCTGGCCTCCCAGCAGCAGAGGTGTCCCTGGGCCGCCTGGCAAATCATGTGTGGAGAACATGGTGTGCTTGGCTTTCACCAGCTGACCAGCATCTGTGTTGAGGTGCCAGTATGTGAGCATATGGGTGTGAGCACCTGTTTGCCCCTGGGCACTGCAGACGGTAAAGCGTCTGCCCCTGATAGCTCAGACGGTAAAGCGGTTGCCTACAATGCTGGGGGCCCGGGTTCAATCCCTGGGTCCAGAAGATCTCCTGGAGAAGGAAATGGCAACCCACTCCAGTACTCTTGCCTGGAAAATCCCATGGATGGGGGAGCGTGATAGGCTACAGTCCATGGGGTTGCAAAGAGTCGGACACGACTGAGCAACGTCAGTTTCACTGCAAGCAGATCTGCAGCGCTGTGTGCTCGGCTGGGTTCTCCACGTTTGGGATGGTCTCTCTGCTCTTTCCGTTTTAAATCATTAACTGCCAGTCCAGGGTGCAGAAAGGGGTCATCCATGCACAGGGGTGGGACTGAGGCTCCAGGGGATTAGTAATTGGAAGCCCGTTGGAAGGATCTGGTGACTTGTGTTCCATTGTCTCACTCGGTCATGGAATATATATCAGACGCTGGCTGAGGGCACGCACTGGGGGCACCTTCCCCAGGAGCCTGTGCTGGAGCCCCCAGAGGTCTGGGGTGACACTGGATGCAGGGTGTGGCCACTGGGGGCAGGGATACTGTGCTGGCCACCCTGCTATTGGTCAGATCACAGGCTACGCCCACTCTTGGGAAGGCAGGGTGGGCACCAAACTCCCCCACAGCCTGGTGACAACTGGACTCCCATGTTGGCAGGTTTGGGTTCTCTTGCGACTGCCACTATAACATCTGTGCGTTCTCTGGATGGGAGCCTTATGTCCCATGGGGCACATTCCTTGCTCTGGGCCTCATGTGTCAGTCCAGACTTTGGATTGGTGTTCTAGTCTGAGTGCTGGACTAGTGAGGAAACCCAGGAAAATTGAAAACGTGTGTCCACATAGAGCCCTGCTCCATGGCAGCGTGTGTTGGAACAGTGGGAAGGTGGGAAGGCTCCGAGCCGTGCCCTGCTGGGAGAATGGACACGTGGTGGCCATGGAGCCGAGTGCGGATACTCTGCAGCGCCACCGAGGAGGGCGGGGCTGCACACAGACTCATGATGCGTGCACGAGAGGCTGCTGGTGGGGCGAGCTCAAATGGGGAGCCCTGGGGGAATTTGCAGTGCTGCCTGCCCAGTGGGGCTGGTCTTGGAGGACCTGGGGGTCACAAGGGCTGGAGGCGGACAGCCCCCACCCCCCAGTGGCTCTCATGTGCCCACACTGGACGGCCTGGCTCCAGAGCGAGCAGGGGGCCTGCTTGGGCCCTCTCACCCGCATGGGCCACAGACACAAGTCCTTCAGGGGCTGGAAGATGCTGGGGAGCTCATCTGGGGACCGCTTCTGTTCTCCCCCGGGCAGTTCATCACACTGACAGGATTTCTCAGGATAGCAGCCATGTTGTCAATACCCACATGGTGTGACTCCTTGCTCTCGTGTATGATGCAGTGGTTTTTAGTACATTCAGAGAGTTCTGTTTAATTCCAGAACATTCCATCACTCCATCCTCATTAGCAGACACATCCCCCCTCCCCGGCCCTGGCAACCAGGAGCTCATTCTTTGTCTCTGGATTTGCCTCTTCTGGACATTTCCCATCAATGGAAGTGCACACTGTGTGTTCTCTGTCTGTCTTAGGTTTCAGCCAGACACTTGAAAGTGAAAGTTGCTCAGTTGTGTCTGACTCTTTGTGACCCCATAGACTATACACAGTCCATGGAATTTTCTAGGCCAGAATACTGGAGTGGGTAGCCTTTCCCTTCTCCAGGGGATCTTCCCAACTCAGGGATCGAACCCAGGTCTCCCACATTGCAGCCGGATTCTTTACCAACTGAGCCACAAGTGAAGCCCAAGAATACTGGAGTGGGTAGCCTGTCCCTTCTCCAGGGGATCTTCCAGACCCAGAAATCGAACTGGGGTCTCTTGCATTGCAGGCAGATTCTTTACCAACTGAGCTATAAGGGAAACCAGACACTCACAGCTCCTCAATTTTTGTTTTTTCATTTTAGGCAAAATATATCTCTCAGTGCATTGATGAAATCAAGCAGGAGCTGAAGCAGGACAATATCGCGGTGAAAGCCAACGCGGTCTGCAAGCTGACCTATGTGAGTGCCGGCCACCTTCTCTGTCAGGCGGGGGGCTGAGACCGCGCGTCTCCTCCTCTGTCTCCTCATCCTCTGGGCCCAGTTAATTGGGGGAGGGGGACTGGGCAGGAGCCTGAGACCCCGGCTCTTATCACCATAGCTACAGATGTTGGGCTACGATATCAGCTGGGCTGCCTTCAATATCATCGAAGTGATGAGTGCCTCCAAGTTCACGTTCAAGGTGAGGGGACAGCCACTGTGGGTCCTGAACTCTGTGGGTGGGGTCCTGGGGGAGGGAAGGCGTGTGTCCTGTGATGAGGCTGGGCTGGGAGGGAACACAGTGGCAACCGCTGGAGACCCATTCCCATCATGCATCTGTCCAGCAAGGTCTTAGCACCATTTACACCATGTTTTCTTTTCCGTTTTAAGTAGTGTCAGTGAAATTAAGGTTTGTAGGGGTGGTTATGTGTTTTGTGATACAAATTAAATTGGTAACCTTTCAAAAAAAAAAAAACAGGCAGGCACTGATCATCCCCCCAGAGGCCACTGCTGTTCAGTTGTCCTGGTGCTTCTGAGCATCCTCCGCCTTCATCTCACGGAGCCTACTTGTGCCACTTTGAGACATTGCTTTCCTATTACTTGATATTGTAATAACTGCACATGTCGTCTCCCGCTTTAGTAAATGTCCTGGAAAGCAGTCTTCACCACCCGCAGCCCATTTAGGGGCATCCTGTGGTTCTCCCTGGGAACACACCCTGCAGGCAGCTGAGGCTCTGTTCTCCTCAGGGACCTCGTCATTCATGCTGCCTGCCGGTTTCTCCTGGGGAGGAAACAAGATGCTTGGTTTGCCAAGGTTGGGCCAGTGCCCTGCCCGTGTGTTGGAGTGTCACATGTTTGTGTGTGGGTGTTCCTCCAGGCCACCCCAGCCACAGAGATGGGAGCCCATGGTTATCCCATGTCTGTGAGGCTCATTCCATCAGCTGAGCAGGCAGTGAGGATGTGCAGGGCAGTGACAGGCCATGCTGGCCGACTCGACAGCTGCTGTGTTCCAAAGACCATGCACCCCACGGGGTGGGGTAGCCTCTTCCTGGTGAGGGATGGGCTAGCCAGGGCTGCATGGCCCGCTCCCCTTGTACCCGACACCTCTGTTTGTTGCACTCACAGCGAATTGGCTACCTCGCGGCTTCCCAATGCTTTCACGAAGGAACCGATGTCATCATGCTGACCACCAATCAGATCCGCAAGGTAGGGGCCTCTCACCCTGCCACGGGAGCACGGGGAGAGTGGGGCTTAGTGGGCAGTGGATGGTCTCTGCCCTCCTCGGAAACACCAGTGGTGGGCAGTATGTGTGGCCCTCCTCTTGAGTTCTCTTGGCATTGGGGGACTGCCCGCAGTCACTCCTTTCAACCCCTGCCCCCTCTAGTGGGGGCACCTCCTGGGGGGGTGGCACTTTCTGCCCACTGGGTGCAGGGCATTGGCTGGTGTGTCTCTCCGGCCCTGAGTGGTTTTCAGCTCTGTGGTGAGAGCAGTGAGTGCTCCGCTCTGCCCTGGCCCGAGGACTTAATCAGCTCTTGCTAAGAGTGGTCAGGGGGCCATCAGAGGCACCCTTCCTGGGCAGAACTGCCATGAGCCTATGGCCCTGGGCCCTCAGATGGCTGGGGGAGGCCTGGGGCCCAGGAGGTGGTGTGGTCACCCTGCAGGGGACAGGTGAGTGGGCTCCCGGGCAGGCACTGTGGGGCAGGCAGGCTATGGGAGCTGCCCTGAGGCCTCCACACACCATGAGGTGGCTGCTGCCCATGTCAGGCTCTGCGAGTCACTCTGAGTGGAGGGATGTGCTGTGAGGCCCAGTCTCCACATCCGGGGTTGCAGTGAACTTTTAAGAGCCTGTATTTTCGTACCATCACCACAGTCTAGAAGGTTAACTCTTCAGACACTTCTGGGTGCACCTTTTACCACATGTGAAGTGTGGGGAGGGTCCCCTCTCTGTGCCACGACAGGGCTTCCATGCAGGTTGGCAGGATCTCAGGCTGGGGCATCAGGCAGGGCAGATACGCTTCTTTTGCTGGTTCTCCTGCTCCCTGAGACGTGGGGTTTCAGTGGAGGCTTCTCAACACTTGTGGAGGGGCCTAGAGGAGTCATCTGCGAGTGTCTCCCTGTGGGGGGGTCCCTGCTGTGTGCCTTTGGGCGGTCAGGGCCCTGGGTTCTGCAGCTTTGCCATGTTACACACCTGGAGCGAGGGGCAGCCCTCACCTCTGTCCCCCCAGAGCCATCCCAGCTCTTCTTGGCGACAGAGCGGAACTGGCTGCTCCTCATGAATCCTTGTCCCACATGTCTCCAGACCCAGGGCAGGGCTGGCGGGCACAGCTGGGGCCCAGCAAGGCATGGTCGGCGCCCGCCTCTGACCCTTGCATTCCCTTTCCAGGACCTGAGCAGCCCCAGCCAGTACGACACTGGCGTTGCGCTGACTGGCCTATCCTGTTTTGTTACCCCAGATCTTGCCAGAGACCTGGCCAACGACATCATGACCCTGGTGAGTCTGGGAGTGGGCCCTCCCCTGGCCTTTGCTCCCTCATGTGCCAGGATAACCTGGTTGTAAAGTTATGCTGAGGGCACTTGGGCGGGTGGAAACAGCCTGGGTTCCTGGGGTGAGCTGGGACACCTAGTCATCATCTCCCCTTCCATCACCTGGTGAGCCTGACTTTCACCTCACCTCCTCTGGAATGGTCCTGTCGGGAAGGGCAAGGTCTGGCTGGGGGTGATGGTGGGTGCTTGACCCATCAGCTATATTCTTACTGAGGCATGAGTGGCGGTGGCAGTGGTCTCAGCAGGCAGCACGGTCAGGTGGTCTCTGTCCAAGACACTTTTTATTTTCATCTGGGTGCAGTCTGTTGTCTAGTGGCTCAGTCCATCTGAAAAGCAGAATTCTCAGCCAGCTTTGATCTCTGGGGTGGGCAGGAACCTTGTTGTGAAATGTGGATGTATTCTTAGAAATCGCAGCTCTCGATTCTAGTAAAAATTAATTTAAGAAAGAAAGAAAAATGAAGCTGGAATTGACTTAAGAAAAACCACAAAAGAACAAAGACCTCATGGCCCTGAGAAGGTCACCAACACCTCATTCTCCATGATTGGGAGACTCCCCATCTGACCACGTCACAGCCTGTGGGAGGACAGTGCATCCCTCCCGTGAGGGCTCTGCAGACGTAGTCTGTTTGCTGTGTGGGTGCTGCAGTCTTGAAGGCTATGAGTATAGTCAGCTTCTAGGTCTGGGGCCTGTTGTAAATGATGTGTCCATGCATGCTTCCGCCCCTCTGTCCACACTGTGTCCCTGGGCTTCCCAGCGGCCAGGGCTGACTCTGTACAGAGACTCTGGCCGACAAAGCCAACAGTACTGATCCTCTGGTCCACGTAAGGAGGTGTGAGGACCCGTCCAGGTGAAGGTGGTCACACGCCCACAGGAGGGGGATAGGGATTTGTCTTGGTGCTGGGTCTGGAGGGCAGGGCAGCTTTCTCAGGCAAGGTTCCCAGGGCCCCAACAGGTGAGGAGTGTGCCCACCTACAGACAAGAGGTCCTTGTAGCCAGAGCACAGTCCTGAAGGCAGGGCAGGAGCTTTGGGGTCCCATGTTGGGGTGCAGAGCAGCGTCCTGCCCTGGGGACAGGCCTTGGCAACCAGAGGAGCTCATTGCCAGGTCTGAGAGTGGAAGCGGACCTTGGCCTCCAGAGGGCAGGCTGGGGCCGTGGGCTCAGGGAAGCAGGATTTGATTCTGTCTAAGACACTTTTGTGTGGTCCTGCGCTTGGTGGGGAGGGGGCAGTGGGGTAAATGTGCAGACAGGGCTCAGAGACCAGGAGCCAGTTAAGTTGGAGAGAGGGTTTTCCTTCAGGTGATAGAGGTGAGATGCGGGCAGGTGTGGGAGATGAGCACGGGAGGGTGTGGAAGGTGTGGGAGGTGAGGGGAGGTGGGGGATGAGCAGGGGGTGGGGGCTGGGAGTGAGACAAGGTAGTGGGAGGTGAGCCAGGAGTAGAAGGTGAGATGAGGTGAGGGGTGCAGGGCACAGGGGGGTCAGCAGGGAGACCTATGCCGTCTGCCCCACAGATGTCACACACCAAGCCGTATATCCGGAAGAAGGCGGTGCTGATCATGTACAAGGTGTTCCTGAAGTACCCTGAGTCCCTGCGCCCCGCCTTCCCCCGCCTGAAGGAGAAGCTGGAGGATCCTGACCCCGGTATGTTGATGTGAGGTAGAAAGGGCCCTGTGTGTATCTGAGGGCCTGGTGGAGGGGGGCTAGGTTTTGGGACCCTGTCCTCGATCCTCCTCCCAGGGTACCTCCTCTACTTGCCCACAAGCTTGGAGTCCAGTCTTCTCCAGACCACCGTTTCTGTTTCTTTGGTGTGGGATTTAGAAACCAAGCCCTGGGCGCTATTGGTGTTCATTCCTCCTGGGCTGGCGTTGCTTCTGGGCCAGCAGACCCCACACTTGCTCCCTGGGGATGTTGTTTTGTGGGGTGGGTGTCCTATACCTGGAGTGACTGACCCTCTGGGGACACCCCTTGAGGTGGTTGGGGGGAGCCGTGCCCATCGGCCACAGTGCTTGGGGGGGGGCCGCCTGCCTCGGAGGACACCCTGTTACTGATGCGGGCCCTCCCTTCTCAGGAGTCCAGTCAGCGGCAGTCAACGTCATCTGTGAGCTGGCCAGACGCAACCCCAAGAACTACCTTTCCCTTGCCCCGCTCTTTTTCAAGCTCATGACCTCTTCCACCAACAACTGGGTCCTCATTAAGATTATCAAACTGGTAGGTGTTCTCCTGGCTTGCCCCACCCTCTGCCAGAGGGTCCCTGGGTGTCCTTGGTGAGGGCCCCAGGCCACCGTCCCATCCCTGCTGTGGGTGACCGCCAGCCTCTTCATCCCCTAGTTTGGTGCTCTGACCCCCTTGGAGCCAAGGTTGGGCAAGAAGCTGATCGAGCCTCTCACCAACCTGATCCACAGGTAGGCCTTGGGCGGGTATGGGAGGGCACCCCCAGGAGGGATGGGGGGAGTGGTGAGCAGGCCTGCAGGTCTGCCGTAGCCTGGAGCTGTGTCCCTGGGCGCTCCCTTCCCCAGTCTGCAAACAGCCACAATTACGTCGGTGGGGAAAGCTGTCCTGCTCAGCTCTGGTATACAAGGGTTCTCACTGGTTGAGTTGAATAGCCTGAGGTGACCGTGTCCCCACCCAGTACTGGAATATTGTAGGAAACTTGGGGTGCCTGTGGTTGAATCGTGGGGATGGAGCTTCCAAGTGCCAGGAGATCGTGCTCCTGGGATCCCCTGGGTGGCGGCCAATGGCTCAGGACACTGTTGGCTTTGCTTTTATTTGTGTGTTTATTTGACTGTGAGGGGTGTTAGTTGTGGCACTCAAAGTCTTTAGTTGCAGAATATGAACTCTTGTTCACATGGAACTGCATGTTCCAGCATGCAGGATCTAGTTCCCCAACCAGGGATCGAACCTGGGCTCCCTATATTGGGAGCATGAAGTCTTAACCACTGGACCACCAGGGAACCCCCGGTTGTTGTTTGAAACAAATCAGCAGTCATTATGAAGTAGCCATGGTTTTCAGAGTATTAATGTGGGGCCCTCTGTCTTGAGACCTGTTTCGTGGCCCAACTCTGGTGGCCCATTCTCTTGACCTTTGGTGGTTTGAACTAGAGAGCATCACTGTGAGAATACCAGAGTGAAATGAACACACCTAGTGCCTGAGTGACCCCTGGACACCCCCGGCGGGTCGTGTGGGTGGCGACTCTGTTCCTCCTGCCAGGTCAGGCCATCTTCCTGTCAGAGTGAAACCAGCTGGTGGGGTTTGGGCTGCTAGAGAGGGGCCTTTGGGGAACTTGGCTTCTTTTCATGGGGTTCACAGAATCAGAAAATGAGTCCTTGGGCTCGGTGTTTTCCTCAAGACAGTTCCCTGGGGGTCTTGTTGGGGGTGAACGGGAGGCAGGCAGCCTCCATCTTCTCCGCTCCTCTGTTTCCGTCTCCAGCACGTCCGCCATGTCCCTTCTCTACGAGTGTGTCAACACTGTCATCGCAGGTGAGCGCTGGGGTGACCTGCTCTGGATCAGGGTGCTGTCACCAGCTAGGGGGCTGGTCCCAGGGCCTCACCAGCAGGTGCAGACACCCCTGGAGTTGAGGTTCTCACCTGGGAAGCTGCCTGGCCTGGCCCTGTGGACCTGTCAGCGACTGGACACTGCTGTGGCCAGAACCTCTGCCGTCTCAGGCTCCAGTGATAAACGCTGCACCCCCACCAGAGAGACCGTCTTCCTGAGCATTCTGGAGCAGGCCTCAGGGTGCTTCCTGTGTGGTGTTTTGTATAGGAGCTGCAGCCAGGAGGGTCCTTGGAGGGTACCTGCATGCCCTCCTCACACAGTCTCCTAGAGCCCATTAGCTGTGGGTCACTGTCCTTGAAGCCCAGTTTGCTGTAGGCGGGCAGAGGGAGGTGGTGGCCCAAGGGTGCAGTGTCTCATTGGCTGTCTCTGCCCAGAGCTTGGGCTGCTCCTCAGAGATCCATGAGCAGCTGCAAGTTCAGTGAGGCTCAGGAAGCTGGCCCCGGGCCCATGCTCATGACCGCCACATGGGCCATGAGTATCCCCGAGGGTCAGCGATGGTCACAGAGAGGAGGGGCGAGCATGGGACTTGGGAGCTGGGGAGGCTGGCTGGAGAGTGGCCCCTTTGTGTGGGAAGGTCCACAGGGAGGACTGAGGTGGGGTGGGATCGCAGACGGCCCTGGCCCTGGCTGTGGGCAGAGGGAGTGAGGCTGCAGATAGGAGATGGCCTGCTCCATCGCACATCACAGTCCGCAGGTCTCAGGTAGGGTGGCCAGGGACCTCGGGTCCCCCGGGGCTGTGGTCTGCTCCTTGGGCCAGTCACGGGGGCCCTCACCCAGTGGTCTGTTTCAGTGCTCATCTCCTTGTCATCCGGCATGCCCAACCACAGCGCCAGCATCCAGGTATGTCCCAGGATTGGGGCTCCCGTCCTGGCCCCAGGTCACAACTGCATGTGGGCATAGATATGACCAGTATTATTCTTTTTGCAGCTCTGCGTTCAGAAATTGAGGATATTGATAGAAGACTCCGATCAGAACTGTGAGTTGCTCGTCTCTCCAGGCTCTGCAGGGCCTGGGGGTGCCACTACACATCTACACAGTGGGCTGGCATCCCAGCGTGTGGCTCAGCCCTTTGCCCATTGAAAGTGTCTTTGAACTCAGCCCTGTGCCCACATCCATGGGGAGGCAGGACCTGACTGCAGGGAGGGGTGGGGAGGCTGTGGCAGCACAGGTGAGAGGTCAAGGGCACGCCGAGGCCTGGGAGGAGCAGGTCGGGCTTTGGGGGACCTCCCCATGGACCTGCAGTCTCCCTGGAGGTTAACCAGACAGGCACTCCTGCTGGCGCTCCAGATCTGTTGGTTTTGAGCAGAGGTCACTGAATTCTTCCTGGGAAGGGCCAGGGAGTAACTTGGGTCAACTCTGCAGGTCATGTGGTCTCTGCCAGGGTAGCGTAGAAGAGGCCTGGCGGGTGTTGGCAGGCATGTCATGTCCCAGTGATGCTGCCATGGATACAGGCTGCAGCCGGACCTGACCTGTGGCCCAGTTGGCTGCCCCGGTGTAGAGAGTCGTGTGTTTGGGGTGCTCGAGGTTGGCAGTGAGGGGGGCCTGGTGCCTGGGAGGCGTGGCCGAAAGTGCCCAGGTGGTTGGGGTGTAGCTGCAGCCCGGCCTCGCCCCTGAACCTCGTGCAGGTGTGACGGCTGCCCGCTGTCTCCGCAGTGAAGTACCTGGGGCTCCTGGCCATGTCCAAGATCCTGAGGACACACCCCAAGTCTGTGCAGGCACACAAGGACCTCGTGCTGCAGTGCCTGGACGACAAGGATGAGTCCATCCGCCTGCGGGCCCTCGACCTTCTGTACGGAATGGTGCGTGCCTGCCCTGCCGCCCACACTGCCCCCATGCCGGCCTGGCCCTTCCCTCACTATCGCTGCCCCCAGGTGTCTAAGAAGAACCTGATGGAGATCGTCAAGAAGCTGATGACCCATGTCGACAAGGCCGAGGGCACGACCTACCGTGACGAGCTGCTCACCAAGATCATCGACATTTGCAGCCAGTCCAACTACCAGCACATCACCAACTTTGAGTGGTGCGGCCTGTGGGCTGGTGGGACTGGAGGGAGGGAGGCGGGGTGGAGTTGGGGCTCGCGGGGCCCTTCACAGACCCCGTCCCGCAGGTACATCAGCATCCTTGTGGAACTGACACGGCTGGAGGGCACCCGCCACGGCCACCTCATTGCCGCACAGATGCTGGATGTGGCCATCCGTGTGAAGGCCATCCGCAGGTTCGCCGTGGCACAGATGTCCGCGCTGCTTGACAGTGCCCACCTGGTGGCCAGCAGCCCTCAGCGCAGCGGCATCTGCGAGGTGCTCTACGCGGCTGCCTGGATTTGCGGGGAGTTCTCCGAGTAAGTGGAAGATGGCCGTGGTCTCTTCCTCCAGGTCCCCTCCCTGAGCCCCAGCGCCAGGTGGGGGATCACGGTGGGTGGCAGGAGCCTGGGACACGGAGCTGTTGGGATGGCCACTCACCAACCCTCCCACCCCCCAGACACCTGCAGGAGCCCCAGCAGACACTGGAGGCCATGCTGCGGCCCAAGGTCACCACGCTGCCGGGACACATCCAGGCTGTGTACGTGCAGAACGTGGTCAAGCTGTATGCAGCCATCTTGCAGCAAAAGGAGCAGGCAGCAGATGTGTCCGCAGCCCAGGAGGTCACCCAGCTCCTGGTGGAGCGGCTGCCACAGTTCGTGCAGAGTGCGGACCTGGAGGTCCAGGAGCGGGTGAGCACAGCAGCTCGTCCACCTGAGGGCAGTTTAGGAGGGGCCCTTTTGTGGTTCTCCCACTCTTGGCCGGGGGCAGGGTGGGCCAGTTTGGAGCCCCTGTGCTGGGGAGGCCCCCGATGGTCCCACAGGAGGAGCCTGGCGAAGGGCGATGGGGGTGGGAGACGGTGAGAGAATGGGAGAGCGTGGAAGGTACGTGGTGAGCCCGAGGGGGCTTCATCAAAGGTGACCACAGATCCTGGTGGGTGCCGACTGGGAGGGTGGAGGAGAGTTGATTCACGAGAGCTTGGGGTGGCATCTGGGCAGTGGTAGCCTGGCAGCCTGTTTCATGAGCCCTGTGGTGATGCAGGCCCCAGTGGTCTCCGCGGTCGTGGTGAGGTGTTGGACATGAGCTTGTCTGTTGCCTGAGGGCTATGAGCCCCGGTTGGCTGTGGTCCTGTCCCTGGAGCCGAGGTCGGGGCTGCTGGTTCTTGGAGCGATTGCCTAATGGGGTAGCGCTCCTTCAGCCCCCTTACCCTTCATCTTGTTCAGAACCTGGTTTCTGTCATAGACTCTTTCTGAAGGAGATGGCAGCTGGTCTGTGTCTTTCTGGCTAGGCCCCACGGCTAAGTGGTTCCTCATAGAGCCTTCCAGACATCCTCAGCCGGGCTCCATTCAGGAGCAGCTAGGTGTCTATGTGTGCTGGGTGGGCGGTGCCCTGTAGGGGCTGAGTGGCCTTCAGGGCCGGTCCTCTGGGGCTCCTTCCTGACTCTTCTGGGGCCCCTGCAGGCATCCTGCATCTTGCAGCTGGTCAAGCATGTGCAGAAGCTTCAGGCCAAGGACGTGCCAGTGGCAGAGGAAGTGAGCTCCCTCTTTGCTGGGGAGCTGAACCCGGTGGCTCCCAAGGCACAGAAGAAGGTTCCAATCCCTGAAGGGTGAGTGTGCGGCCATGAGAGGACCTGGAGCCAGGTGGCATGAGGATCCCCCCAGGCTTCTGTCCAGCCAGGAGTGGTGGAGGGGACAGAAGGATGTTCTTTAAGGTCAGGAGACCCACTCGTCCTCACACAGACTTGGTGCGGGGTGCTTGACTGCTTTTCTGGGGCCCTGCTTTCCCTGACCTGGTGCTGTCCCTGAGAAGGTCAGTAGGCAGTCCTCGCCTGTCAACCTTGGGGGCAGCCAGGCTCCACCGTCCCTGGTCTATCTGCTGTGCCCACAGCCGCTGCCTGGCCTTCATGTCCTGATCTCCAAGGGGACAGCAGTGTCCAGGGCCGGGCCTGCAAGCTAGAGCCACCATGTGACCCCTGTGTCCCACAGCCTGGACCTGGATGCCTGGATTAACGAGCCGCTCTCGGACAGTGAGTCTGAGGATGAGAAGCCCAAGGCCATGTTCCAGGACGAGGAGCAGCGACACACCAAACCACGGGCGCCCGAGGCAGACGAGCAGGAGCTGGCCCGGGTGAGGCAGGGCAGTCGCTCTGGCCTATGGCCCATGCGCCTCTGGGCAGACCTTGGGTGGGCTTGTTCTCTTGGGCCAGAGCTCCCCAGAGAGCACCGTGGGTCCTGACCGCTGCCCTTCTGGGTGTGGGGCTGGGGATACGTGCGGACTTGGGCATGAGATGTGCCTCGTTCCCTGCTCTCCTCCTCCCCTGCAGGGACCATCCCCCTGCCCCAGCCATGGAGCTCCCGGGTGGTCCCACTGGCTGCCCCTCTCCACCCCTGCCCATGCTGGTTTCTCTCTCTGATGGCCCAAGGCCAACAGTGAAAGTGGCGAGGGGTCATGTCCCCTAGGTCTGGCTCGTGCAGATGGTCTGGGAGGGTACAGGGCGAGCACGCCGCACACCCACTGATGTGCTCACTGAACCCTGTCCCGCAGCGCCGCGAGGCCCGCAGGCAAGAACAGGCCAACAACCCGTTCTACATCAAGAGTTCCCCGTCCCCCCAGAAGGTGAGGCTGGACTCCTTGTCCTGGAGGAACGGGCCACAGGGCCCCATCTGCTCTCCATCCCTGGGCCATGTGAGGCTGTCATCATGTCCAGGGGCAGGAACACAAGGGGCCCCCAGTAGCAACAAGTGGGGAGCAAGTTCTGCATGGTCGAGGTCAGGCTCCTTTGCCTTAGCAGGAAGCAAGTGAGCACAAGGGACATGGGGTCTTTGCAGGCGCCACCGCCACCATCTGTCCCCCTCCCTCCAGCCAGCAGGCCCATCGGCCGCCTTGGGCTCCCCCAGGGCAATGTGGCTCCACATGTGTCAGGCTTGCTGATGCCGCTTACCAGAGGCAGGAAGCCTTGTGTCTTCTCTGCTTCCAAATCTCTGTGCTTCCAAAGTGTGACTTTCAACTTGAAAAAAATTAAAATGAAAAAGCGGACAAGTCTTGCTCCCGTCCTGTACTCCCTGCACTGACAGCCCTGCCCCTCTCCATGGGCCCTGCTCTGCGGCTTCAGCGTCATGCTAGGCCCTCTGCCCTGCGTGGTGACCGGCCTCGTTGTCTCCCTACAGAGGTATCAGGACACGCCGGGTGTGGAGCACATCCCCGTGGTGCAGATCGACCTCTCGGTGCCTTTGAAGGTGCCAGGCAAGTGTCTGTGTGGGGTGAGGGTGTTGCAGACCAGCTTCAGACCTGCCCCCGCTCTGGCTCTGTCCAGCCAGCATCCTCCCCTCCCATCGGGTCCCCAGGTCCAGCCCCACACCGCCCTGGGCCCCCTGTCTACACCCCAGTGGTCAGGGCAGGGCCCCCGGGTGGGGGCAGGATGTGGCTCTCAGGCTGTGGGCTGAGCACCCGCGTCCCAGCAGGGATGCCCCTATCGGACCAGTACGTGAAGCTGGAGGAGGAGAGGCGGCACCGGCAACGGCTGGAGAAGGATAAGCGGAAGAAGAAGAAGCGGGAGCGCGAGCGCCGGGGCACGCGGCGTCACAGCTCGCTGCACACGGAGAGCGATGAGGACATCGCGCCCGCCCAGCGCGTGGACATCATCACCGAGGAGATGCCTGAGGTCAGCTGCCCACCCCACCCCGCCCCCGGGGCCCCAGTCAGCTCTGCCCTGTGAGCTATGAGCACCCACCAGCACTTCTGTTACATTAACTGTCCTGATCCCCTGCCCACGCTGAGCGCCAGGCCCCAGATCAGATGCTCTCATGGGTGTGGACTTGCTGGTTTGTCTCTGAGAAGGGAGGTGGGGGCCGGATGGGGTTGGGGCAGGGTGGGTTGATCCAGACACAGCATTCCTGTCATCCCTCAGAATGCCCTGCCCAGTGACGAGGACGACAAAGATCCCAATGATCCTTACAGGGCCCTGGACATTGACCTGGATAAGTAAGTGCTGGGACCGAGGCCAGCCAACCCGTGGGGCTGGACATGGCCTGCGTTCCCCCCATCCTGGTCCCTTTCTCTGTCCTCTCTTGATTGCTCGGCATGGCCTGGGGTGAGGGTCCCGGCAGCAGAGTGGGCTATTTCCCTGTAGGCCTTATCCCAGGCCACTCATCCTGTGACCACCCCCAGACCCCTAGCTGATAGCGAGAAGCTGCCCGTCCAGAAACACAGAAACGCTGAGACCTCCAAGTCCCCTGAGAAAGAGGATGTCCCCCTCGTGGAGAAGAAGAGCAAGAAACCTAAGAAGAAGGAGAAGAAGCACAAGGAGAAGGAGCGGGAGAAGAAGAAGAAGGAGGTGGAGAAGGTGAGAGGCCAGGCTCACTTGTCTTCTCAGATGGGGTGGGGCAGGGATATCCTGGGCTGTCAACCTCCCCTCCCCCATGGTGTGCACGTCCTGCACGTGAAGGGCGGGTTCAGCAGAGCCACTGCACACAGGTCGTGTTACTTTGCTCCAGAGCAACACGACTCTGCCTGGATATGTGGTCCCGGTAGGTGCCTGGACCCATGGCAAGAGAGCTGAATGCACCGCTGGCTCCCAGCGCGCTCCGGTCCTGTGGGACATAGTGTCCTGTGCCTGTCAGGGCAGCCATGCCTTCTCAGGGCCCGTCTAGCTGCTCCAGGTAAAGGCCTGTGTTCCTGTGGTTTCAGGGTGAGGACTTGGACTTCTGGCTGTCTACTACGCCACCTGCTGCCACACCAGCCCCGGTAAGAGCCTGGCTGTGACCTGTGCTGACCGCGAGTGCTCCTCAGCTGGACACCAGTACTTTTCAGCCTTGGAGAGCTATGTCTTAGAGGCATTAGGGGATGCCCCCTCATTGGGGGCAGAGGGATGTGGGGTGGTCCTCGGGCAGACCAGCCAGGTCTGGGCCGGCTCAGTCCCATGTTCAGGGTCTTGTGCAGGCAGTGGTTTCGTGACGGTCCCTTATCTCAGAGCCCGGGCCCCCAAAGCTAGGCAGCAGCCTTGGGTAGCGGCTTTGTGTCTGGGGCTGGGGCCTGGTGGCTCTGGGGTCTTCTGGATCAGTGCCAGCCAGCCTCATGCCAGGCTGCCTGTCCTGTCTACTGGCCACCAGCACTTGATGGGGAGCCACACATCCTCGTCAGGAGGGAGGCTCATCAGTGCAGGGCATTCCAGGGCAAGGCAGGTCAGGGGGCGCAGGACTCCCCATCCTGGGCCCCAGCTGCCTTTGAAGCTCCGCCCCCCCCCCCCCAACCCCGGCGTGGCCCTCTATAGGAAGAGTTGGAGGTGAACACCACAGTCACTGTCCTGAAGGAGGAGCAGGAGGAGCCCCGGGGAGAGGAACAGGACGCCGATGAGGACAGGGAGCAGGACCTGGAGAAGGTGGGGGCATGTGCACTGGGGCTGGACTGGGGTTGGTGCTCCCGCACTACTGGGGCTCCTAACAGCAGTCTCCTGTTGCCAAGCTCCCTGGGTCCTAATTGCACAGCGCTGTTGGGCTATGGCTCGTCAGAGGAGCGCAGGGCTGACTCAAGCCTGTTGCCGCTCCAGAAACCCTCCAAGCACAAGAAGAAGAAACACAAGAAAGACAAGGAGGAGCGGCTCAAGGACAAGAGGAAGTCCAAGAAGAAGGTGCCGCCAACGGATGAGGAGGCTGCTGAGCCTGTGGAGAATGGCACACTCGATGAGGAGCCCCTGCCGGTGAGGGTCCTCCTAACCCAGCCCGTGTTGGGAACCACTGGAGTTAAGACTTGTTTAGTCTGGGACATGGGGTCTCCTTGTCTGCTGTTCTCATGCTCCTGACTTTTCTTGAGGGGATCCCCCCTGCAGCCCTCAGCGTCACTCCCAGGTCCTCACTGCCTGGAGCTGACATGTTTCTCTTTTGTCCACAGCCCATGTCCAGTTACACCCTTTTGGCTGAAAATTCTTACATCAAGATGGTAAGCAAAGCTTGGCTTTCAGGTGGGGCCGAGAGTTCTTGGGGCTCAGGGCTTCTTTCTCTGGACATGAGGGGGTGCCCACACTCTCCAGGCATGGGATCCCCAGTGGCTCCCCTGCACCACTGACTCTGGGTCCTGCTCTGCAGACATACGACGTGCAGGGCAGCCTACAGAAGGACAGCCAGGTCACAGTTTCCGTGGTCCTGGAGAACCAGAGCGACAGCTTCCTCAAGAGCATGGAGCTCAATGTGCTAGATTCGCTCAATGCCCGGCTGGCCCGGCCCGAGGGCTCCTCAGTCCACGACGGTGTCCCTGTGCCTTTCCAGCTGCCCCCTGGTGAGTGAGCCTGGCTCACCGGCCTGGGACAGCAGTGCTGGGGACAGACCCTGGGCAGCCTTAAGTCCCTGCCGCCTGCCCAGGTGACGGCATCCTGCACCACTCCTCAGGCCCATGTCTTGCCCTCACCAGGTATTTCCAATGAGGCCCAGTTTGTGTTCACCATTCAGAGCATTGTCATGGCCCAGAAGCTCAAGGGGACCCTGTCTTTCATCGCCAAGGTACGGGGGTGGGTGCCCCAAGGGTCAGTCATGCACCCGAGCTCGAAGGCCCTGCCCCGCACCCCCTCGCCCTGCGCCCCCTCACCCTGCACTCCCTCTGCCCCACAGAACGACGAAGGCTCCACCCATGAGAAGCTTGACTTTAAACTGCACTTCACCTGCACCTCGTATCTGGTCACCACGCCGTGCTACAGGTGCGCTGCCCTCCCTCCTGCCCCCAGCTCCCCACTTTCCTACCATGGGGGACTCCAAACAGTCATCTCCATGACGTTCTCTGACCTGAGGAGAGGATGTGCGCGGAGTGTCAGGTGACCGACTCAGGCGCCTCATGCTCAGCACATCACTGGCAGCCCAAACAACAAGCCTGGCATCCCTCCCTGGACTGGACACAGGACTCCAGACCCAGAATATGGGCAGGGCTGGGTCCTCCTGAGGCCCTGCTCCATGGCATGCAGGTGGCTGCCCTCCCCTGTGGGCACACATGCTTGTCCTTCCTGCACGTCTGCTTCCTGACCTGTTCACACCAAGACCCCTGTTACATTGCATTGGGGTCTTGTCACCAAACCCAGTCACATGCCCACCGCCTGAGGGTCAGGGCTAAAACTTAGGGGCTTTGGGGACACTGTTCAGGTGTTGACTTCTTACAGGACCGGTGCAGACCCTGAGCCACAGGCCCTCAGAGGAGGCGCCTGCCCCTGGGCGGGGCCCCTTGTTGCCACTCTCTCTCTGTCCTTCCCACAGTGATGCCTTTGCCAAATTACTGGAGTCTGGGGACCTGAGCATGAGCTCGATCAAGGTGGATGGCATTAGTATGTCCTTCCATAACCTCCTGGCAAAGATCTGTTTTCATCACCGTTTTTCTGGTAAGACTGAACATAACTGATAGACTGCTTGGCCGCCTTCTCGCACACGGGGCTCCCCCACTGCCTGGGGCTGGTCTGGCCTCACACCACCCTCTGTTGCAGTTGTGGAGCGAGTGGACTCCTGCGCCTCCATGTACAGCCGCTCCATCCAGGGCCACCACGTCTGCCTCCTGGTGAAGAAGGTGAGCCTTTGGGGTCTGGCGGGCCTGCCCAGCCTCACCACTGTTCTCCAGGGCAACTGCTGTGCTCTGAGCTCAGCCTGAGGTGATTTTGCTGAAGGCTCTGACCCTGTGCTGGTGAGCAGTGTCGGCCTTTCCTTCGCCTGGCCTGCTCTTTCCTCACGCATCTCCTGGAAGAGGTCATGTTTAGTCAGTGTGTTTCTTCTGGCATATTATTGTAGAATTTAAGGAAATCATCTGGGTCTGGGGAGTTCTTTTCTGAAAAGTTTTTATCTACAAGTTCATTTTCTTTTTTTTTCATAACTGCTTTATTCTTTTTTAAAAATTTAATTTTGGTTGCTCCAGGTCTTTGTTGCTGCAAACTTTCTCTAGTTGCAGTGAGCAGGGGCTACTCTCTAGTTTTGGTGCACGGGCTTCTCATTTCATGGCTTCTCTTGTTGAGCGTGGATGTTAGGCACACGGGCTTAGTTGCCCCTCAGCATGTGGGATCTTCCCAGACCAGGGATGGAATCTGTGTTCTCTGCATTGGCAGGTGGATTCTTATCCACTGGACCACCAGGGAAATCCTCAGTTTCTTTCTTTGATACTTTCAGGGCTCCTTGCTTTGTCTGTTTCTTACTGTGTGAGTTTCAATAGTTTGT
Organism: Cervus canadensis; assembly: GCF_019320065.1. NCBI lineage: Eukaryota > Metazoa > Chordata > Mammalia > Artiodactyla > Cervidae > Cervus > Cervus canadensis. Next base: position 85,785,141 of record NC_057389.1, on the reverse strand, counting down.
AGTCTTCAAAGAAGTGGTTGGTTTCATCTGGATTATGGCGGTGATGGTGGATTAAGTTATCTGGTTCTTTTCTTTTCCTTTTAGTGTCTGAGGGATCAGTGGTGATAAGCTTTCATTCCTGATATTGGTAATTGTCTCCTCTCCTTTTTGTTGGTTATCTTGGCTAGAAGGCTTATTTATACATTTTGAAGGTCAATTTAGTGACCAATTTTTTTGAAAGGTTGGAGAATTCCTTGGAGGTCCAGTGGTTAGAACTCTGCGCTTCCACTGCCAGGGACCTGGGTTTGATTCCTGGTTGGGGAACTGAGATCCCACAAGCAATTGCATTGCAATACATGTGTGACCGCTGTGTTCTGCTCTTTGCAACCCCTGGGACTGCAGCCCACGAGGCTCCTCTGTCCATGGGCTTCTCCAGGCAAGAATGCTGGAGTGAGTTGCTATTTCCTTCTCCAGAGGATCTTCCTGACCCAGGGATTGAACTCAGGTCTCCTGTGTCTCCTGCTTTGGCAGGTGGGTTCTTGACCACTGAGCCACTTGGGAAGTCCCCACAAGCAATGAGGTGTAGCCAAAAAAAAAAAAAAGATTAATAAGTTTTACTGAATATTGCTGCAAATCTATTTCTGCCTGCTCTGGGTTTATTTTGCTCTTTTGTGAATATATAAGCTGAAAACTTAGACCTTTCCAACAGGGCTGTCTCTTCTAATAGTCTTTAATGTTAGGAACTTTCCTCTACATACTTCTTTAGCTGAACCCCACAGGTTTTTACGATTCATTTTCATGTGTGTACAGTTCCAAATACTTTCTAATTTCTATCACTACCTCCTCACTGACCTGTGGACTTATTTCTAAGCATTGGGAGAGTTCCCTGTTGCTTCCTGGCCCCTGTTTTCTGGTGTGACCTCTCAGGCCTCTGAAAGGGGCTGAGACTGGCGCTCTGTCCTGGGTGTGGTCCCTCTGGACAGCTGTTCTGTAGGTGTTCTTGTGAAATGTGTGTTACTCAGATCCTGGTGGTTGACTGTGTTCTTGATTCTTCTGGATCCTTGCAGATTTTCTTTCTGCCAGTCCTCCATGAGTGAGCAAGGAACATGAGGCCAGTGGTGGTCAGCTGGTCTTCTGACTGTGGACCATTAGAATCGTGGGTCTGGGCGAGTGGATCCCCTCACCAGTTGGTGTGTTCGTCTCTGTCCCGTGCTGTGTCTTTGCTCTGAAGTCCACTTTGTCTGGTGTCAGTACAGCCATTCTGTGTGTGTATGTTTTTTAATAACGTTTATTTATTTACTTGGGCTTCCCTGATAGGTCAGTTGGAAAGAATCTGCCTGCAATGTATAGGAGACCCCGGTTGGATTCCTGGGTCGGGAAGATCCCCTGGAGAAGGGGATAGGCTTACCTACTCCAGTATGCTTGGGCTTCCCTTGTGGCTCAGCTGGCAAAGAATCCACCTGCAATGTGGGAGACCTAGGTTCGATCCCTGGGTTGGGAAGATCCCCTGGAAAAGGGAAAGTCTACTCAATCGAATATTCTGGCCTGGAGAATTCCACGGACTCTATAGTCCATGGGGTCACAAAGAGTCAGACACGACTAAGGGACTTTCACTTCACATTTATTTACTTACTTAGAACACTGCTGGGTCTTTGTTGCTTCATGGGCCATTCTCTAGTTGTGGCACATGGGCTTGATTGCCCCACGACATGTGGGATCTTTCCAGACCAGGGATGGAATCCGTGTCCCCTGCATTGGCAGGCAGATTCTTTACCATTTGGTCTGTGCTTACGTGGCAAATCCTTTGTGGTAAACCTGCCTTTATCCTTGTATTGGAAAGGATTTCTTATAGATACCGTGTCCTTATTCATTCGGTCAGTGTCTTTCACTTGTACTGTTCAGAGCATTGTGCTTAAAGTATTACTGATATTTTTGGGTTTGTTTTGCAGTTAGTTTGTTCCCTGTGTTTTTTCTTTCATCCTTCTGCTCTTGCCTTCATGGCGTATGTGAGCGTTACCAGTGTCCCACGTTTATATGTTGACAGTCTCCGTGTGTCTGGAGCTCTGGGGGACTACATCCCCACCCTTGGTGTTCACAGTCTACTTGGAGCTCTGGTGGAACATGAAAACCTCACACTTGCTTAGCCCTTAACCCTCCCCCCACACAGGAGGTGGTCTCAGGTTTTGCCTCTGCAGACACTAAAGGCGCCTTTCTTCAGTGCGTTATAGCTTTACAGATTTCAGAGGCCTCAGGAGACAAGACAGCCTCGTCTGCTCACCCACGTGCCTGCCATTTCTGTCACTTTCAATGCTCACATTCCCACCCTTTCTTCTGCCTCATTTCTGTCTAAAGAACTTTAGATCACGTCTGTTGGCTGTGTGAGTTCTCTCAGTCTCCTTCATCCAATCATTCTTTGTTTTACTCTTTGTCAAGGCTGTTTTTGCTGGGTATAGAATTTTTGCTTTGCTCATTTTTTCTCACAGTGCTTCAAAACTAGGCCATTTCCTTTTGGAGTCTGAGTTTCTGACAAGGAATGTTTTCTCTTTACTGAGGAATGCATTGTTCCCCCCCTGGCTGTTTCAGGTTTTCCTTTGTTCTGATTTTAGCAGTTTGTGACATGTCTTGGTATTGACTTCCTTGATCTGGGCTGTCTGCTGACACAACCCTCAATCCACGCAGCATCAGTAAAGCTGTCAGTAACATAGGGAATTGAAACACCGGCAGGGCCTCCCTTCCAGCATCTGCTCCTGCCGATCCCTGGGACTCTGGACCCTGCACACTGTGTCTGGACCCCTCACTCTGCCCTCTTCTCTTGTGTGCTGCTGAGATTAGAAATGAGCAGTTCGAGTGTGCTTTCACTGGACTTAAACTTTAGTGATATTTCCACTCATCCTGCACAACTTTTACCAGAGGGGTTCCCTGGAAAGGGCCCCAGCTCCTGTTAATGGTGTGGACTCTGTTGAATGTGCTGACCTGTGCATTTCTGTCTTTTGCACAACTCAGAAGTTCTCAGCTATTATTTTAAGTACCTTTTCAGCACTGCTTTGTTTATCTTCCTCTGTCTCGAGTCCCTGTGATGTGAGTGAGTGCTACTTCACCCACCTCCACCTCCTTTCCACTGTCTCTTCAGACTGAATCATTTCCATTAATCTCTTGTCAGGGTCATAGACTCTCTGTTGTGTAAGTTCTGTTGTGTGCAGCTGGTGTATTCCGGTCTAGAAGTTTCCTGGGTTGATCTTTATTTCTTCTTTTTCTTTGCTGAGATGTTGTCTTCTCCTGCTTGCTTCAGGAGTGTATGTGATTGCTGATGGGAGGTTCTTGGAGTCACTACTTTAAAGCCTGTCAGGTGATTCTGACATCCATCTCTTCTCCGTGGGTATTTGTGGGTTGTCTTTTCCACATGAGCTAAGATTTCCGTGGTCTTGGAGTGCCGAGTGATTTTGGAAGTTTTGAATTGGAGAGCGTGGGCCTTCTTCACACCTGTAGAGAAGGTTGGCACTCGGGTTCCATCTGCAGGACATCTGGTGCTGCACTCAGCTGTTCCCTGTGCCCCTGAGGGCCTGGGCCAGGCAGGGGCCGTGTGTCCTCTGCGGGGCTGGGATCCCTGCCTTTGCCAGAGATCAGTCCTGAGCCCCTGTGGTTCTGGCCTCTGTCCAGGTCCTGCAGCTCCTCCCACGGGGCGTGGGAGACATGGGGTGTGGTGCGCCTGCTCCGTCCTACCTGGAGCCCCTCTTCTTGGTTATCAAAGCACCCCAAAATAGGAGAGGGTTATCAGAGCATCCTGAAGTAGGAGAGGATGTCCAGAGGGTGGCGTCTCTTGAGTGCCAGCTGTTTCCCTCACAGGGCGAAAAGTCGGTGTCGGTGGATGGGAAGTGCAGCGACCCCACGCTGCTGAGCAACCTGCTGGAGGAAATGAAGGAGACGCTGGCCACGTGCTGAGTACCGCCTGGGAGGGCGGCCATGTGCTGCACACACTGGGTCCAGCCAGGAGTTGACCAAGTCCACCATCGTTCACTGTGTAGACCCTGCAGTTTACGTTGCGTTGATTTACCTTGTCATCTTTTTTACTTTGCTTCTTTCTACTGTCTGGCGAGCAGCCCTTTCCAGTCCCCAAGCCAGCCGGGGCTCCTCTGGCTAGAGCGGACTGTGCCTGTGGCCTCAGGGGCTGCCCGAGGGTGAACGTGACTGCTGTCGAGGCCAGGACTTGGCGGGGGCTGGATGGGGTCCAGACAGAGTGGCGCGTCCCGCTTCTGTCAAGTCGTCAGAATCCCACAAGTTCCCAGATTCCTGCCCGCAGGCCCTGGGGGTGGAGGCCAGGCCAGCTGCTCGGGGGAGACATTCCTCTTCACCCCACGCCGAGGGGCATGTCCTCCCCAGGACACACAATGGGGCAGCGTCCTGCAGGCTGCTGTCTGTCACATCCTGTTTGTTCCACCACTGTGTCCTGTGTATCTACTGAGGGGAGTGCCCAGCAAGGGTCCAGGGCCTTGGCGGCCTCCGTGCCCAGCTGGGTATTGCGGTGAGTGGTGGAGAGCTACAACTCTGGCTCTCCTGTCATCACTGGACGCTCTGCAGGTCTGTGTCTGCACTTGTGGAAGGACCCAGGCCTGGCCCTGTTTCCTTGCTGGGAAGCACCTGGGTCCGGGGGTGGCTGGGCCCCTGAGATGCGCCTCAGGGGCAGGGGGGGACCCCAGCCCACCCCCGTGAGACTGAAGTTTCCTCAAAGATGATGGTCCTCAATGACGTTTTAACTTCTTTTGATGAAAACTGTCACTTTAGCATGTAGAGTAACCTATTACAGAATCCTGTGCAGTGATTCTAGAATCTCTAAATTGTATGATGTGTTATATAAGAATTTATTTGCTATCGACATTCCCGTGTAAAGGAGAGACATATCATGCTGCTGTAATGATTTTGTGTCAAGATGATCCAATAAACTTGCGAAACAGGCGTTTATCCATTGGGTCTCTTGCCTTTGGCAACGTATGCCCCCGAGTAGGGGATTCTCCCCCAGTGTGGGGGGCAGCATACAGCCAGACCTCTGGACAGTCCTGCAGCACTCGGGGTCAGAGCGGGGCCACAGGGCACCCTTGTGCAGGTTGCATTGTGAAGCTAGGGCGCCCCTGCCCTTCTGCCTGCACTTCTTGTCCCCTCCAGAGGGGTGTGGTTCTCCGGGCTCCTGGGTCCCAGCGGTAACAGCAAGGAGACACCTGATACCCATCCCCTCACAGGACTCCACGGGGCCTAGCAACTGCTGTCCCTTTCCAGGGAACCCCTCTAGTAAAGGTTGTGCAGGATGAGTGGAAATATCACTAAAGTTTAAGTCCAATGAAAGCACACTCAAACCCCTCATTTCTAATCTCGGCAGCACGCAATGAGAAGAAGGCAGGGTCAGGGGTCCAGACACTGTGCGGGGCCCAGAGCCCCAGGGATCGGCAGGAGCAGATGCTGGAAGGGAGGCCCTGCCGGTGTTTCAATTCCCTATGTTACTGACAGCTTTACTGATGCTGCGTGGATTGAGGGTTGTGTCAGCAGACAGCCCAGATCACCTCTAACCTGAAACCCAAAACAGGGGCAGTTGCAGAGCCCTGCACGAAGCCCCCTTGGGTGGCCCCCAGGTCACTGGCCCATCCTGCTACAGTGTGTGGGCCCCAGCTCAGGTCCTGGGCATCTGAGAGTCCCCCAGTCTTCCACTCATCAGTCCCCTGACCCTTGCTCCTGGGCAAGTGGAGGCCAGCAGTCCATCAGTGAAACCTCGGCTGGAACGCGCCGAGCAGAGACCCCTTACCTGAGTAGGGAGGTTGGTGGCCACCCAGGCCAGAAGGGCCCAGCCTAGGACCCGAAGAACTGCCAGACTTGAAATGGTATGCTTCCATCCCCTCCCATCTGCTGGACCGAAGCTGAGCCCTGGATCGAGCCAGTTTGGGCCTGTCCTTTCACAGCCCACGTGGGGCATCTGAGAAAGAAGCCAGGCCATGGTGGTGACAGCTGGTGCCATGGTGCAGCTGATGTGACAGGAGCCCCAGGACGCACAGAAGCTGGCCCTGGTTTTTACCATACAGCCTCCCTTTGAGTCATCCAAAGAGCCAATCGCCCTGACGGCTGGTTGTGTGCGGCCCGCCAGGTACTTTTTTTTTCTTTCTGTGCTGGGTCTTTGTTGCCATGCACAGGCTACTCTCTAGTTGCGGTGCACGCACCCTAGGGCATGCAGGCTTCAGTAGTTGCAGCACATGGGCTTAGTTGCTGTGCGGCATGTGGGATCTAGTTCCCTGATCAGGGATAGAACGTTATCCCCTGAATTGGCAGGCAGATTTTTTTTTTTTGTTTTGGCAGGCAGATTCTTAATCACTGGACATTCCAGGTCTCTGGGAAGCCCTGCCCTGCACCCGGCACACACCTTGCTTGGGTCCCAGCCCACAGCCCCAACAAGGACAGCTCCGGGATGAGAAACATCAGGGATATTTAATCATTCCATCACATGGCTGCGATCCTGCCTGCATCTACGCTGCACTATGTACAAAATCATCTATCTCCCATCCCCTCCTCCCGGCCCCGGCCTGGCCCGGCCCCGGGCTCCAAGGCGAGTGGGGCCCCCAGGCAGCAGTAGGCCTGTTCCACAGGGTCTGGCCAAGACGGTCCAGTGAGGTTCTGGCCCTGCACCACGGCGGGACGGGTCTGGCCGGCCCGGCCGCCCTCAGTGCTGCGTCAGGCACTCGGAGGCGTTTTCCAGAGTCAGGTTGGCCAGGTGTGGGGGCTCCAGACACGTGAAGCTTGGTGATATCAAGCTGCAAGGAGATGGGGCGCCCCAGTCCTTCCTCCCCTGCCCTGCCTTGTCCTCCCTGGGGGTCCTCTGCTGGGGCCTGGGCCCCTCGTCCCAGCAGGGGCATGTAGCAGGGCTCCAGACAGACCCTCGAGCTGGACCTGGACACCGGTGGGGTCACACCCAACACTCCCACGACGGGGTCTGTGAAGGGAGTGGGGCGGGGCGGGGGGGGCACTGGGGTTTTGACCTCTGGCTTAGGCAGAGCCCGCACGGGTCCCTGCGCTTCCCCCCACTGGGTCACTCACAAGGCTGGAGGGGTTCTGTGCATCCAGGTGAGGAGGAGGGGAGCTCATGTTTATTCATGGTGTGATAGCATGGATGTGATTGCAGAGGTGACATCCTGCCTGGCTGCACCCATCCCATACAACGCCCTATCTGCCCCCACTGACCTGGAAAAGCTCACACTGCCCACACTCCCAGGAGGATGGGCCTGGGGGGACCTTACCTCGTATTGGTGTCCATTCTGAAAGACATGACAGGGCCCCGGTGAGCGCCAAGCTTTGGGGGTAAGGCTGTGCCTGTGGCCCTCAGGCCCCTCCATGGGGGCACATGTTCACCAGGGGTGCCCTCACCAGCTCTGACCACAGCCCCGCCACCCACCTGGGCCAGGGGTGGGCTGGGTCTGTGGGGACCCCCCAAGCCAGGATGTGTGCCCTTGAGCTGAGCTCAGAAACCCTGGGAGGTAGAGGCTCGGTCCCCAACACCAGGGCCAGGTGCTGTCTCCTGTGGCTGCCTGGGCACATACTTACTGGTGAGGGCACACGCACATTGCTCTTGGGGAGAGGGGACTTACTTGTGCCACTTATTTCTACAATGACAACAGTTTCGGAGTCAGGGGCCAAGTGGCCTCAATCAGGATACCCTCGCCCTGTGCCCAGCTACCCCCACTCACATGTACTGGAGGAGGCCCTGCACTGCTGTCTCCCACTGTGCTGACGACCTGCGGGAACATGGGTGTGGACACTCAGGGGGCCAGCTGCACGGCTCCCCTCCCCCTTACCCCGGTGATGAGGGGCCCCTTCAGGGAGAGCCTGGGACCCTGTGGGCAGGGGACCCTCAGCACAGGCAGCTGCCCGCGCCTTAGCCCTACTCGCAGTTGTAGCCAAAGCAGACGACATGCGAATCCGTGCAGTTGGTGCAGGAGATAGTCTCGTACTGGAAGATGCCTGCAACACACCAGAGGTGCTGCGGGCTCCCCTCACCCTCAGCCTTGGGGGCCCCAGTGCTGCGGCACCCCACAGCCAGGACCAAGGCTCACTCACCACAGTGACGCTGACAGTCGATGCGGCCTGTGGTAGGGCAAGGGCACAGATGGTGCCTTATTAGGCCTGGCCTGTTCCCCTGTTCCTCCTCAGCCCCTGCCTCCCAGGTTGCCCAAGGTTCAGCCCCTTGTCCATTGGCCACTTAGGTGGGCTCCAGCCTTGTTGTTGTTGTTTGTGTTGCAGCATGTGGGATATAGTTTGTGACCAGGAAGCTAACCTGGGCCCCCTGCATTAGAAGCATGAAGTCTTAGTCACTGGACCACCAGGGAAGTCCCATTGTTTGTTGTCGTTCAGTCATGAAGTCATGTCTGACTCTTTGTGACCCCATGGCCTATAGCATGCCAGGCTTCAGGGCTTCTCCAAGCAAGACTACTGGAGTGGGTTGCCATTTCCTTCTCCAGGGTCTTCTTCCCGACCCAGGGATCAAACCAGTGTCCCCAGCATTGGCAGGTGGGTTCTTTACCACGGAACCACCAGGGAGTCCCCAGCCCCAGCCTGGGATGGAGCAAACCAGATGGGAGGGTGGCAGCAAAGCTCTCAGGCCTCCAGGGACCCATAGGGGAGGTGGCAGGGATAGGTGGGATTTATCCATCAAGGTGTCCTGTTGGTGCCCACTGGATGAAACTGTTACCCCTCCAGGGAATGGCCCTTCTCCCCCACTCCCCCCCTTTTATGGCCTTTCTGAGTCCTGACACCTGGCTGCACCACGCCAGACTCCCTGCTCACATTACTCCAGCCTGAGCCACACCCTGACCAGAGACTGGAATACTCCCATGGCCCTGGGTCCTCAGGCCTTGGGCAGCATCCTCCCCGCTGCCCCGCCAGCCCTCTCCTTTGCTCACTTTCGATGATGGCATTCTGGATGAGGTGAACTTGCTCCCGGAAGATAGCTCGCAGCTCGTTGGGGAAATACCCTGATAAAGGGAGGCGGAGAGGGGGCTGTCAGCCTCCGGCGGTCAGACTCAGGCAATGGGTGGACTTTAAATGTCTGGGGGCGGTTGGGCTTTGCCTTAGTTTCCAGCCCGCGGCGATGGGCCCCTCACCCGGGAAGTACATCTTTCCCTGGTACAGTTGATCCATCCTCTGGTACACGGCGGCCGCCACTTGGTTCAGCTTCTCCCGGGCTGGGGCGGGAGAAGGAGGCGTGTGAGCCGCTTGGGTCGGGGCCTGGCAGGGCCGGGGGCTCCGCCCGTGCGGGACCCCCGCACTCACTGATCTCCGCGGGGATGGCCAGGTGCAGCTCCTTCATTGTGTCCTGGCTCCAGTCGCTGAGCAGCGAGCCCGACACGGGGATGTCGCCCACCCACCAGGACTTGAGGTTCACGTGATGGCGGTAGAAGGAAAACTTATCCGAGAAGTTACCATGGCAGTGCAAGCAGCCGCGGGCCAGCGCTGCTGTCAGGCCCAGGCACAGCAGCAGGGCCATGGCCCGCCCCCGCCCGCCGCCGACCAACCGACGGCGCCGCCCGCGCCACTCCCTCGTCCGCCGCGCACCAACCAACGGCGCCCCCGTGCCACAACCCTCCGCCGCGCACCAACCAACGGCGCCCTCTCGGGAGGAACACGACCCCGCCCCGCCCGCCGCGTAGGCCTCGCCCCTGTAACGGGCAACAGAGGGCTCAGGTTCCTCTTTCAGGCCCCGCCCAGGAGCCGCCCCTCCAAGAGGAAGCTCCACCCCTTTGTTGGTCCCGCCTCCCGACCGCGCCTGACGCATGCGCCCACAGCCATTGCAAAGCTCCTCCTTCCAGACGGGCCTCCGGGTTCGAGGCCGCGTCTCTTGCTCCCGGCACACAGCAAGCTCCGCCCGCAGGCCTCCCCGGCTGTTTCCTGGGAGGCCTTGCCCTGGAACGGAAGTATATCCGGTGAGGGGCGGGGCGGTCGTGTGCGAAATTACTCCGGGCCTGGCAGCGAGGCCGGACTGGCCAGCGGCCCGGGAACTGGGTCCAGCCCCGAACTTGACCCAACTCTTCCGGCAGCAGGAGGCAGGCGGCAGGTGAGTCCTCAGAGAGGCCAGCGCGCCCGGCAGGGAGGTCGGGCCCCTCAGAGGGGCGACCGCGAGTAGCAGGGAGGCCAGGTCCCTCACGGGGGCGAAGGCGGGGAGGCTGGGTTCCTCAGAGGGGAGACGGCGGGGAGGCCGGATCCCTCAGGGGAGTGACGGCGGGAAGGCCGGGTCCCTGAGGGGGGCGACCGCGAGCGGCGGGGAGGCCGGGTCTCTCAGAGGGATGGACGGTGATGGAGGGGCGGGAGCCGGTGGCGGGCCCTTGGTGGAATTAGTGGTTACCAGGGCCACCCCCTTCTGGTATCAATAACCAGGACCCCACCTCCTGGTTTGGATGGAAAGTCCACAAGATTTTAGGGCCCCCAGCGCACTTTGACCCCCGCCCTCTGAAAGCAGTCTTCCTGGTCCCCAGAGCCCCTGAGCAGTGGGCACGGGCTGAGCGGGAGGTGTTTTAATGTTGGCGCTGCCCACTGGCTAACCCCCCTGCTTCATCTCTTCACTGACTGTAGGGCTTGCATTTGCTTTAAATGACTATGTACTTTACTAAATGTCACCGAAAAGGGAAGCTGGAGGGTGACTGGAAAATACAGAGAGTCACAGAGCAGAAAATAAATAGCCAGTGATGCTCGCACCCAGAGAGCCATTGCTCATTTTGGAGTAAAAGTCTTCCATTCTTTATTTGCAGGTGCTTTCTACCCCTTGCATCTTTTTTTTTTTTTTAACCTTTTTATAGAGTCTTGGTTGACACCCAATCAACTGCATTCATTCAGAGATACACTTGGATAAATTTTGGCATGTGATACACGAGCATTTTGCATATTTCACCCCACTGCCTGTCTGCACTTTGTGATCTTGGACTTGCTTCTGTTACCAGTGGTCTCTACTAGCCTCTTCTTTGTTCCTCCCTCCACCCAACATAAAGTTCAGGGACTCTTATGAGCCCATTTTACAGATTCAGCCAAGAATGATGAGTGATGCCAAGAATCCCGGCCCTGGCCAATGTCAGGATGGGGCGCTGCAGCCTCCCAAAGCCCTGAGTGCCCATCCACCTCCCACCCACCCCAAGTTCATGGTAGCCTGTCATTGTCTGTTGTACTGATTATGGAGTGAAGCAAGTGGAAGTCTTGACTGCCCCACCCCAGCCTGCCCGCACCCTGGGGCACCCTGTTTCTCCCCTCCCTTCTGAAGGCGCCCTTTGTTTACGGGGAACCTCAGCCTGCTTCAATCCAGAGCCTCTCCCCTCCCCAGAGTCCCACCTCAAACAGCACCTGTCCCACTGCTCCTGTCCTGATGGCGACAGGGGTGGTTCCCCCTTTTAAAACCCTCCAGAGCTGAGCTGTCGGGTGCAGTAGCCACTGGCCATGCATGGCTAGTGATCACCTGAACGTGGCTACTCCAAAATGGGATGTGCCCTTCGTGTAAAATACACAGCAGTCTCTGGAGACTTGGAGTGCTAAGGCGGGGGTTGGGTAGGAGGTGTGCAAAATAGTTCCTTAGTATTTTCTATACTGGTTAGATGTTAAAGTGATATTTTGGTGCTCTTAGGCTCAGTAGTATATATATATATATAATCAATGTTAAAATCACTTGTTTCTTTTCTTTTTGTTACTTTTTAATGTGGCTACCAAAAAGTTAAAAAGCACACATGCAACATGTATTTCAGTGTCTTCCAAGGCATTTTTTTTTTAATATTTATTTGACTGCATCAGGTCTTAGTTGCAGCAAGCAGGATCTTTTTTATTTGTAGCATATGAACTCTTAGTTTCTGCGTTTAGGATCTAGTTCGCTGACCAGGTTTCCTTGCGTTGGGAGCACAGAGTCTTAGCCACTGGACCACCAAGGAAGTCCCATGGCATTTGTTCTTTATGCCAAGATGTCTAAATGTGTTCTTTATTTATACCTTTTTCTTAGGATTCATCATTTTCTGCTTCCTATCTGTGGCTTTAGTTATTTCTTAAATGGGGTGAGCAATTCACAGGATTTAGCCAAATGCTTGATGTGTTGTAATTGATAAATTTGTGTTAGCGATAAGTTTTTAAATTGGTTTTACTTTTATTTATTTATTTTTTGGTTGTCCTGGGTCTTTGTTGTTGCTTGGACTTTTCTCTAGTTAGGGTGAGTGGGGACTACTCTTCATTGTGGTGTGTGAGCTTCTCATTGCTGTGACTTCTCTTGTGAAGCACAGGCTGTAGGTGCATTGGCTACAGTAGTTGCAGCACGTGGTTTCAGTTACTGTCACTCCTGGGCTTAGTTGCCCCTTCATTGGCAGGCAGATTCTTTACCACTGAGCCACCAGGAAAGCCCAAGCCACCAGGGAAGCCCCAGTAGTTTTTTTTAATAGACTGAATTTTTCTAGAGCAGTTTTAAGCTTGCTGCATAATTGAGTGGGAGGGACAGGGAATTCCTGCATGCTCCCTGCCCCCACGTTCGCACTGCCTCCCGGTTATCAGAAGGACATTTGTCGCGGGGATGAACCCCCAGTGACACACCCCTGTCAGCAGCACCCAGAGTGCATTCGGTGGGTCCGTGCTCAGCGGTGCGTGCTGTCTGAGTTTGGACAGCTGTGCACTGACACATACCCATCATTTTTTCACACAGAGTAGTTTCACATCCCTAAAAATCCCCTATGCTCCACCTATTCGTCTCTCCTTTAAACTCCCCACCTCCACAACGGCCCCCCACAACCACTGATCCTCCTTCTGTCCCCAGAGCTCAGCTCTGCCTTCTCCAGAACATCATAGAGTGGGAATCACGGTGTCACCTTCTCACATGGGCTTCTCTCACTCAATGATGCACATTTACAGTTCCTCCTGTCTTTTCGAGGCTTGACAGTGTACTTTTTTTTTTTTAACTTCCCTAAAGGAGAGAGTATGTCTATCATCTCTCAAATCTGGACCATGGTGTTTGCCCACCAGGTGCCCCAGATAGCTGTGACAAGCTGAGTTCTAGGTGTGCCTCTCTCTCAACAAAAGTAGAAGTGGTGGTTTCAGTCCCGAAGAGGGTTCTTGGAAGTACTATTTCAGTTCCTGGGCTCGAGATGATTCATATTCCTAACAAGGTTAAGGCAGTCTGTTTCATATGTGATGATGCTCCCAAGCCAGCCAAGTCCATGGAAGAGTCAGCCATTAACCATCATTCCGGGAGCTGCTCTCCCATCTCCAGGGGTTCTTGAGATGGAGGTTGAACAAAAATTCCCCAAGCAGCTGGCTTGGAACTTGGGTTTTTACTCTGGGAACTTCTGGACATGCCCCAGCTGGTGAACTCCTGACTTCCTAGAATTGCGAGGTTCAGGCTGCTTAAGCAAAAAAGGGGAATCTGACTTCAGAAACCAGGTTCTGGGAAGGAGACTGTCATTCCTGTGGCTGCTGAGTCCTAAATAAGACATCCAGGGCTGGGCTGCTTTCCATGGGGGCCACCCTGGGCACTCTCAGTGGGGTGGGGAGCAGCCTCCCCGGCCCCATCTACTCAGTTCCAGGAGTGCCCCATCCCCCTGTGGCCCCTGGGGGGCAGGGTCACCGCATTTGAGACCCACAGCTGTAGCTGAGCATGGAGGGGGCTCTCCCAATGCCTGGAGAGAGTGTGGTGCCTGGTGGATACCCTCCCCACAGACTGGGGTCAGTGCACAGGCAAGTCCCGAGGACCCTGATGTCGAGAGGAAGTTTCGGCAGCCAGAAAAGGTGGGGCTTGTGGTGGATGGAAGTTTGGAGGCATGGTTTCTTGTGTATTCCTCTTTCTGACACTCAGGTCTCCAGTCAGTCAGCCACGCAGTGAAGGCTCCTGCAGCTTTGAAATAAGTCCTCAGAAGGAAGAGGTGTGACTCCTGCATGGACACACCACCCACAGCCTCTCCTGCATTTCTCTCCTTTCTGTCCCCCAACTCCCAACACTGTTTTGTTGAACGAAAAATCTAAAAAAAAAAAAGAAAATCTGTGTTTGCCCCCGCGGGGAACTGAGACAGAGGGAGGAGCTTCAGAGGAGAATCATGGCACTGGGCCATGGACGCCTGGCAGCCCCTCTTTGTCTTGGTAGAGCAGAGGACAATAGAGGTGGGGACAGCTGGGCTTAAATCCCAGGCCATCTCTTATCTGCTGTGGGCTCAGGGCTCTCAGAGGCACCAGGAAGGGTCCCTGCTGTCTCACCCCCAGCTTCCTGTGAGGCCAACAATCCTGGTCATCTCATGGCTTGTAGGGCTTGCAGACACATCACCTGATTTCTGCCTCCATCACATGGCTGTCTGTGTCTGTGTCCAGATCCCCCTCTTTTTGTAGGACAGGGTGACCTCAACTTAAGTACATCTGCAGTGGTCCTGCTTCCACATGGGATCACTTCACCTGTTAAGACTTCAGCACATCTTTTGAGGGGGGATGTGATTCTGCTTATAAAAGGGCAATAGGAGATAACTACTGATGGGCATGGGGTTTCTTTGTGGGGTGATAAGAATGTTCTGGAATTAGTTAGTGGTAATGGTTGCATACTTCATGATTTTACTAAAATCCATTGAATTGTGTAGGTTTCTAGTCGTGTGAATTATATCTCATTTGGCTTTTGTGGGGAATAAAAAAAAGGATTACTAAGAGGGCTGAACTATAGCGAGCCCATCTAAAGCACCTGGCCTTTGTTGTGTCCTTCAGGACTCGGGCAGCCTCCCCACCCAGGGAGCAGTCTCAGTATTTAAACACAAACATTTACACGATGGGAGACAGCCCTGAGGCACAACCACCTTTAACAGGACAGATCCTGGCCATGAGCATCTTCTATCCAGCCACTAAGGCTGCCAGGCCAGGGACAGGATTTACACACAACAGTGGCGAATGTCATCAGCCAGGCAGGATGTAGAGGCACCGGAAGGAAGTGGCGATGGGGCTGAGGTATAGCGGTTGCCAATAGGAACTGTGTTTTGTTTTTAGAAAAAGAACAGGGGTGGGTGGGTGTGTGCTGGGGCAGGGGAATTTTGTCATTTTAACCTTTGTCACTCTTGGAGTTTGTAAGTGCCGCACTCATCTTGTGTGCAGGAAGACCCAGGGAAGCCCCTTGTGCTGGATTCCGAGAAGCCTCTCCTGGTTTTCCCTTTGCTGCCCTTGGAGGTCTGCTAAGAGTGGGCAGAAACCCGGGATCCCCGGAAACGGTACCTGGGATTTTGGTGGGGGAAGGGGGTGCCGCAGTGACTCCCGGGTGCTTCTCAAGGAAAAGGCACTTTCCAGTGGTCGCCCACTCCTTGGTCATAGGAGCCCAAGGGAATGTGTTTTTGATAGAAAGCGCTATTTGCTTTTGATGGGAACTCTGTCTATCCAGGAAGTTTTTAAAAAATCATTGCTTCCACTTAAAAAAAAAGCAACCCTCCCACTTTCTCAGGAGACAGAAAAGTAGGCAGGAGCCTTATAAGCCCGCTTCACCACCCTGCCCCATCTTCTAGAACCATCCTGGCGCAGGTCTGGTCCGTGGCTTGACGGGCTGTAGATAGAGCTGTGAGGTCTCGGGACAGTGGGGTCCCTGTACGCTTCTCACCACCCCGCAGCCTGTGCCTGTCTGACAGGTCACATGGCCCCAGAGACCCCAAAGTCAACAGAAGGCAGCAGCGGGGTGCGGGCAGGTTGCATTTTCTTGGGGTTGTGGTCTCTGTGAGGGTGAGAAGGCCGGCTATAGGGCAGATAAGGAGCCTGGACACCTGGGTGCACAGAAGCAGCTGTGGGGGCCCGGGGGCCAGCCCAGGCCAAGGCCACTCTGCTGGATGAGGGGTAGCACCCTGCTTTGTCTTCTCATGGCCAAAGTGAGGCTTCGTTCAGCCCGGGCAGAAGAGTGTTTAGAGGCTAAAGCGAGTCATAGGTGAGAAATGGCTGGCAGGTGGTAGGTGTGGGGGAGGGCAGCTTGGATTGCTGGTCAGTCCACACAGGGTGACTGTCCCTTGACCTGCACTTGGAGTAGCCCTGAGAGCTGCTTGGTTTACAGATGAACCACCTGGTCAGGTTCACGGCCCCTCGGCAGTTAGCAGTCACGGTGGAGGGGGAGGTGGGTGGAGGCGCAGGGTCCCTACCCGCCACATCTAGCACAAGTGCCCTCATACAGAGGGGTCCCAGCTACCCAGCACAGGGGACACGACTAGTCTCTGCAACAGAGGGTCAGGGCAGGTGGCCTCTTAACTGGGGCCTCCTGGGGGTCTCAGATCTTCCACATTGGGAGAAAAGTGGCAGATGGGCTATTTGTGGCTGCCCTCCCTTTTTGGAGGCACCTCTTCCTGCCCTCCAGGCCCTAGGCACAGGTCTGTACCATATCTCCAGAACCAGGGAAGGTCAGAAGCGGAGGCGCCTATACCAGACTGCAGGCGCGGCAGAGGTGCCTGGTGCGGGAGCAGCCCCAGCCAGGAGGGACTTGGCCCTGGATTTGGGATGAAGAGTGGAGTGTGGGGCAGGGGAGGTGGGTGGCCAGGCAGAAGGGACCACAGTTTTATCCCCATGGTCCAGGGTGCAAACACTGACTCCTTCTGCTACCAGCTGTGCAGCCTGACAGTGCTTTACTCATTAACTGGGTAGTAGTTAGCCGTGACCATTAGTAGCTAATGGTTAGTACCTAGTCACCATCTTCTAGCCCAGTGTTTCTCACCTGGGGTGCTCCTGCCCCCATAGTGCTTCACCTCCATAGTGCCCAGGATGGCCCCGATGTCAACAGTGGCAAGTCAGTCTTCCCAGCTTTAAAGTAGGGTTCTGCTTTGCTCCATGGGTTACGGCGACTGTCTCACTGGGCGTTAACCAAGGTGGCAGGAAGTGATGCTGGTGGCTGGGGCCTCAGGGGTAGCTTTGGGGAAGGAAGTGAAGGCTCTTCTGGTCTCTGGATGGGCCTCCTCACTCAGAGCACAGGTGGCTTCCTGCCCCATCGCCAGGCAGCCTGTCCGCGGTGAGCGTTCCCTCTGTCACACGTGAGTGCCTACATCTTTCATCTCGTGTGGTCCTCTGTGTTTGTGCTGTCACCTCACACGGTAAACAAATTTTACAGGCAGTGCCAGCCTCAGCTTGAACCCAGAGGGAAATGGCCTCAGTTCTTTGCGGTTCCCAGAGCAGCAGTTCAGCCCACACTTGCTCCGCCTCCTCACCCTGCTTTAAAAATAACAGCTTTCCTGGCTCTCCCTTCATGTACCAGACTTTCTGCCTTTCACGTGTGCATTCCACTGTTTTCAGCCCATTTACCACCTCTCTCCAGTTCCAGAACATTCTGTCACCGCAGAAGAAACCCTATCCCCATCAGCAGTCACCCTATCCCTTGCCCCAGCCCCTGACAACCAAAAACCCACTCTCTGTGTCTGTGGATCTGCCTGTTCTGGACATTTCCCATCAGTGGAATCACACCCTGTGTCCTTCCTTCTGTGTCTGCTCCTCTCACTGAGCATCGTGTTCTCAGGGTCTGTCCACATGGTAGCGAGCGTCAGGGCTTCTCTCCTTTTCATGGCTGAGTGATGCTTCCATGTGTGGATCAGCTCACCCACTACTGGGCATTTGGGTGTCTCCACCTTTTGGCTGTTAGGACACATGCTGCTGGACACACGTATGTACAAGTTTTTGTGTGGACATGTGTCGTCCACGTGTGTCATCACTTGGATGGACACTTAGGAGAGAGCTGCTGGTGAGATGGTAACTGCATTTTTTTAGCTGCTGGGCTGTTTTCCACAACAGCCACCCCATTTTACATTATCCCAGCAGTGCAGAAGGATTCCTGTTGACTGTCCTTTTTGATTACTCCATCCTCGTTGGGGGTGGCAGGTCCCTCCCCTCCTCACTGGGCTCCCTACATCTGGCTCCATCCCCAGATGCTCAGCCTTTGTGTTTTGCATAGTTCATGCTGCCTTGAATCAACCTTCCGGTACCCACAGTGTCAAGTGGGCCCCAGAAGAATGAGCAGGCTTCACCTCCCAGTGGGGAGGACAGATGGTCCCCAGCCTGCGTGTAACTAGGGCTCAATTGACCCATTTGTGTCAACTGTGAGTTACCCTCCCTGGCGGTTCCTTCAGATGTTCTGCATAGCCTCTGTCTGAGTTTCCAATGGCCGATGTAACAAATCACCACAGACTTTGTAGCCCAGACCACACAGATTATTCTCTTACAGTTCGAGAGGTCAAGAGTCCAGCTCAGGCCTCTCAGGGCTAAAATCCAGGTGTAGGCAGGGCCGGTTCCTCTGGAGGCTCCTGGGGAGCATGGGCTCCTGCCTTTTCCAGCTTCTAGAGGCGCTGCATCCCAGGCTCGCAGCCCCTCCCTCCATCCTCATAGCTAGCAGAGCAGCATCTCCTGTGTCTCTGCCTCTGACTCTGTTAGCAGGCCCTGTGGACATGCAGAGGACACAGACGGGGGAAGGAGGTAGGGTCAGGGTTGCGCCTGCCCCACAGGGAGAGGCGCTGGACCCCGCCTTTGAACCCCACCCTCCACAGCCCATGCTCCAGAAGGAGGACTCTGAAGGCTCAGCTCACCGCCATCCCTCTCCCTTTAGACCAGAGCAACCTCTTTCTTTTTAGATTCTCATAACTCAAGAGTCAATCATTCCTGGCTCTACGGGCAGGACACCCTGGCTAGAACACTGGTATGAGCTCTTCACATTATCCATCCAGCCTCTGGAATTAACCCAGAGGCTCACGTTCTCAAGGCGGCCACTGAAGGCTGGGCCAGGGGGCCCAGGCCAATGGGGGCCACTCTGATTTCCGGCCCGCCGACGTGTAGAAGAGCCAGGCCTGCAGGAGATGCTGGGCTCCAGGATGTGGTGGGTCGTGACTCAGCACTTACTAACCGCATGCTGAGGTCCTTCCCCTCCTGGTCGCCCCGTCTGGACCATGGACTTGGGTGTGGACACGGGGGAACTGGGCTGAGGTGACCAGATCTGGCTGCCTCAGGCCCATCCCCCGGCACAGCTTCTCCGTCACTGAGGTCAGCCTGGTGGCATGACGTTGTCCCCTGGGGGTGACGGGATCCCTGTACAAGGACATGCAAAGTCCTTTCAGACATGGGATGTCCAGAAGTTTCTGATTGTGAATGTAGGCTGTTCGAAGCCCCTCAGTTTGTGGCAGTTTGCTGCACAGAGTGCTTGGTCTGAAGGGTCAAGCTCCAAGGGCCAAGAAACTGATTCCAAAGGGGTGTATTGCAGCATTACGTGTATATTACAACATTACGTGTAAGTGGTTTTTCATCTCACCAGGAGTGTGGCTGCGTGTGCTGGAGCCCGGCCTGGGCAGTGCTTCCGCTTCCTCAACCCAGGCCACTTCCCCGTCTGCTGCTGCTCCTGGGTGAGCTCCCAGGATACCCCCACCCCACCCAGTCCTGGCCAGGTCCACACTCCTGGGAAAGCATATGTACCCCAGCCAGAGATGGAGATAAGGAGCAGTGGGCCAGTGTGGCCATTGGAGAGGTGATGGTGAACGAGCAGCACATGACTGGTCCCAAGTGTGAGCCCAACCCAGGCTCCTTGTGCTTGATTTCACCCTTTCACACCCCCTGAGGTGGGGTCTACTACTCCCAATGTGACAGGGAAGACAGGCAGAGCAGAGGCTTGGGAGGGGCCTGTTCATCAGAGCAGGGCCATGGCAGTGCAGCCCCCACACTAGGGCCTCGCCCCCAAAATGAGCGGCATCTGTCACAAGACCAGACAACTTGTGGAGGCATCTTCACTTAGCTGGTGCATCGGGGTGGGTAGTGTCCCCCAGATTCATATCTGCACCTTGGACGTGGAGCTGTACAGATGTTAAGCCAGAGAGCTGAGGGCACATGGGGTTATGGAGGGCCCTGGTCCAGAGACGAGACTGGGGCACGAGACACAGGGGGAGCAAAGGCAGCAGGAATGCATGCCCTTCCAGCCCCGGAGCCCAGAAGCCCCACAGTCAGAGTATGGGCGGAGCTAGTTCCTCCTGGGGCTCCCTCCCAGCTCCACCAGTGCCACTGCTCCTTGGCATCACCTGGTTTGTAGACCCATCACTCCATCTCTGTGTCCATCATCACACGGCCTCTTACAGGGACATTCATCACTGGATTTGGGGTGCCCGGATAGTCCAGGAATAGGGCTACCCAAGATCCTTAATCAATCTACAAAGACTCTCTTTCCAGATAAGATTCATTCGCAGGTCCCTGGCTATGGGCATCTCTTCACAGAGGCTGCCACCTAGCCTGAGGGGCCCACCCTCAGATGGCATGTGGGGCCAGCAGCTTTCTCTTTACCAAAAGCCTCTGGGCACAGAGGGGATGTGCCAGGGCAGTTCTGTGTGCCCTTTTGTTGAAACTCAAAGCCACAAGTCCCAGGAGCATCCCCAGTCTGCCCGCTGCTGCTTCTAGAACAAGGTTTCAAGAAAGGTCATGATGTTTCCTTTTTGTGCGTTCCAGGTCTGAGGGAGCCCTGGGGACCTGGTGACCTACCTGTCGTGAGCGTCCTGCCCAACCCTCCCCTCAGACACCTCGTGGGGCGCGTCCCGAGAGTGCGGCCAAGATGTCCAACCCCTTCCTGAAGCAGGTCTTCAACAAGGACAAGACCTTCCGGCCCAAGCGCAAGTTCGAGCCAGGCACCCAACGCTTCGAGCTGCACAAGAAGGCGCAGGCCTCGCTGAATGCAGGGTTGGACCTGAAGCTGGCCGTGCAGCTGCCCGCTGGCGAGGAGCTCAACGACTGGGTGGCCGTGCATGTGGTGGACTTCTTCAACCGCGTCAACCTCATCTATGGCACCATCAGTGACGGCTGCACCGAGCGCTCCTGCCCCATCATGTCAGGCGGCCCCAAGTACGAGTACCGTTGGCAGGATGAGCACAAGTTCCGGCGGCCCACGGCACTGTCGGCCCCCCGCTACATGGACCTGCTCATGGACTGGATCGAGGTGCAGATCAACAATGAGGACGTCTTCCCCACCAACATTGGTGAGTCTCTGTGCTTTCATGTTCTTTTAGGGTCAACTTTATCGGGATGGAGTCCACACACTGCTACATCCACCCGTTTAAAGTGCATGGTTCAGGGGCTTCCCTGGTGGTCCAGTGGTTAGTACTGCATGCTTCTGCTTCATGGGGCACGGTTGGGGAACTAACACCTCACATGATACATGGTAAGGCAAATTAAAAAAAATGCAGTTCAGCGGCGTTATAGTACATTCACAGTGTCATGCAGCTGTCAGCTGTAATTAAATCCATCACCCTGGAGGCTTCCCTGGTCCAGTGGTTAAGAATCTGCCTGCCAATGCAGGGGACATGGGTTCCATCCCTGGTCCAGGAAGATCCCACATGCTGAGGGGCAACTAAGCTTGTGCCCCACAACTACTGAGTCTGTACTCTAGAGCCCATACTCTGCAACAAGAGAAGCCTGCACACTGCAACTGGAGAAAGCCCACGTGCAACAATGAAGACCCTGCGCGGCCAAGGGAAAAAAAATCCATCACCCTAAAAGAAGCCCCATCCCCTTCAGCAGTCACCTGCACCGCCTCCCCAAACCCTGACAACCAGGAACCCACTCTCTGTGTCTGTGGCTTTGCCTGTTCTGAACGTTTCCCGTTGGTGGAATCACACCCTGTGTGTCCCGTGTCTGCTTCTCACACTGAACGTCGTGTTCTCAGGGTCCATCCACATGGTAGCAAGTGTCAGGGCTTCTCTCCTTTTCATGACTGAGTGATGCTCTTGTGTGTGAAAGGACACATTTTGCTTCAAGCAAAGGCTTCCCTGGTGGCTCAGATTTTAAAGAATCTGCATGCAGTGCAGGAGACCCAGGTTCGATCCCTGGGAGAAGGGAATGGCTACCTCCTCTAGTATTCTTGCCTGGAGAATTCCATGGAGAGAGGAACTTGGCAGGCTACACTCCATGGGATAGCAAACAGTCAGACCCAACTGAGCAACTAACACATATAGTTAAAGGATCTTGAGATAGAGAGGCAATTCAGGATTATCTGAGTGAGCCCTAAATGTCATCACAAGGTCCTAAAGAGGAGGCAGAGGGAGACTCGTTACCCAGGGGGGCAGAAGGCAGTGAGGCGATGGGAGGGAGAAGGGACCATAAGCCCAGAAAAGACAGGGCCGGGTTCTCCCTGGAGCCTGTGGAGGGCCCAGCTCTGCCTGCAGCTCAGGGCACCGTGTGGACTCTGGCCTCAGGACCCGGGAGAGAATTGGTGCTAGTTGTCCTGAGCCACTGAGCTGTCCCAGGAGACAGCAGACATTCTCACGTTCACCAGGGCTGCTTGGTGTCCTGGTGGGCCGACTGCTGAGGAGGCCTCAGGCCTGGCTCTGGGCTGCTGGCATGCTATGTGCTTCATTGAGTTTCTCACCGCCAGGCCTCACTCACCGTCTGTACAGTGAACCATGTTGACTCTGGCAAGGGGCTTCCAGGGACCCACCTGGGAAAAGGCCATCCCATACTTACCACTTTCCCGAAACAGATTCCTGGGCAGTCTTCTGTCAGGTTGCCTGGTCCAAGTCTACACCTTCTCCCTGTCATCCTGAGTCACTGCTTTGCTAGGACCATCTGAGGCCCCACAGCTCCTGAGGGGTCCACCTCCTAGAACTCAGACCTGCCTCGAGTCAGTGCTCACCCACCAGAAAGGAGAGCATGAGAAGAGCAAGAGAAATGAACTTGGCAGATGGTTAGGGGCCGCCTGGCCCAGGCCATATCTTCCAGCCCTGTCCACAGACCCCAGGGCCAGCCTCACCCCTCGGCCTGGTTCCACCCCCACCCCCACCCCCAGTGGACTGAAGTGCTTCTCTTTGCTTGTCTGCAGTCTTCGTGGACGGCAGGTGCACCTTAGACGCCCTGTGAACATGGTTTTTCCCAAGAGTCAAGTATTCTTGGACTTCTCTGATGGTGAAGAATTCACCTGCCAATGTAGGAAACACGGGTTCAATCCCTGGTCCGGGAATATCCCACATGCGGCAGAGCAACTAACCCTGTGTGCTTCAGCTACTGAGCTCATGCGCTTAGAGCCTGTGCACTGCAACAAGAGAAACCACTGCAACAAGAAGCCTTGCACACACAACTCAAGAGAACCTGCGCTCAGCAACGAAACCCTAGCACAGCCAAAAATTTTAAAAATTAGTTTAAAAAAGGGTCGAGCATTCCTTCTGTTTAGCTCTTTTCTCCTGTTGGATGGAGTCAGGAAACCCAGAGGCCTCACTGATGCTGAATGAGCCTTCTGCAAAGGCACATCCCCAGACACCCGGCCTGGAACACCAGTGCCATCAGTGGCATGGGACACGCATACACACAGGAGGGAGCTGGCCAGGAGCATGATGGTCAGTCTTAGAGAAGGCCTTTCCCATTTGCCTCGTGCCTCCACACCCTGGGACCTGCCTCTGGTGTGAGAAACCCCCATTCGGTCTGGTTGTCCCTGACCGGTCGCTGACACTACCCCTCGAGCTGCTGAGCACACGGATCCTGAGCACCTACTTGCATGTCTTTGGGGATTTGCTCGCCAACCAGCAGCTGCCATTCCATTTTCTGTGAGTGTGTCCCAGAGCATTGTGGCTGTCCACAGGCTGGGTGGTCGCCAGCCCTGGAGCCCCTCTCGTGAAGGACAGGACCTGTCCGTCCTGGTCTTGGGCAGCCCCCGGTAGCGCTGGTCAGATTGTGTGAGGGCATAGCATCTTTCCCCTGGGCCGAGGAAGACACGAGGTGGGGAAGGGCATGTGGGTGCAGCCCATGAATGTGCCTGATGCCAGAGAGTCACCACCAGCTGAGTCAACAAATCTTACCACGATTTAAAAAAAAAAAAAATTAAAAAATAGAAATAAAATGTATTAAATTCAGTAATAGAAAAACAGGGTGCAATATAGTGTGTGTATGCAATTAAGTTAGGATGTGTACATTCAAATATAAGCAATACCATGAAGCATACTTAGATGGAGCGATATAAATATATTAAGAGAAAAGCATCAAAGTCCAGAACATAGGTTTTTATGCATTGCCCAGTTGTAATCCGAAAAATAAATGTAACCAGAAATAGACACAGAAGCCTGTAAGCCGCCGGGAAGCGGGATGTCAGGTCCACTGCCCGCCAGATGCGGAGGGCAGGCAGGGTAGGATGTCTGGGCCTGCAGGACTGCCCCTCCCTGCCCCCTGGGCGCTGTCTGGGGCAGAGAGGTGCAGGTCCTGGAGGGAAGGGGAAGGGAAGGGAAGCTGAGCCATGCCCGTTGCCCCGCAGGCACGCCGTTCCCCAAGAACTTCCTGCAGGTGGTGAAGAAGATCCTGTCGCGGCTCTTCCGCGTGTTCGTGCATGTGTACATCCACCACTTCGACCGCATTGCGCAGCTAGGTTCAGAGGCTCACGTCAACACCTGCTACAAGCACTTCTACTACTTTGTCACTGAGTTCGGCCTTATTGACACCAAGGAGCTGGAGCCACTGGTGAGCGTGGGTCGTAGTGGGGTAGGCAATCAGTGCGCGGGGTCCCCCCATTACCGTGGCCCAGAGGGGTTCCTGCCTGCAGCTGCTCCCCGTTTCTCTATGGGAGCAGCCAGCCCCGCTGGCAGGAGAGCAAGGAGCTACTTTTTTTCCTGGTTTTAATTGAGGTAAACTTTACATATGGTAAAACCACTGATATAAAAATGAACGATTCAGTGGTGTTTAGTACATTCACAGGGTCATGCAACCCTCACCTCAATCCAGTTCCAGAACCTTTCATAACCCCCAAAGCAGTCCTCTCCACATCAGCAGTCCTCTCCACATCAGCAGTCACCCCCTCCTTAGCCCCTGCAACCACTCACCCACTTTCTCTCTGGGGGGATTTACTGAACTGGTCAGTGTTGACTCCCCACCCCCCAGAAATGGGAGATTTCAGGTGCCTGACTCAGGTCCCGTGGGCTGTGACATGGAGCCTGCCTGCCATACTGTGTTACCCAAATGGCTCTGAGCAGGACCTGCAAGGTCAGAGGGCACAGGTGGTTGCTCTCCCAGTGCCCCCCAGCTGCTGCCACTGTTTACAGGGGTCATTATAAGAAGTGGGAACATCTCCCCAAGCTCAGAAATGCTGGAACCTTCCAGGGACCGGGTGGTGCCTGGGTGTGCAGGTCTGCTCCTGGGAGACAAGATCATCACTCTGGACACCCCGCCCCAGTTGTGCCTTTCCTGGCAGGACCCTGGGCTGCATGTGGGCCTTTTGGGAGGCCGTCTATCTGAGTGTGCTTGGCTTACAGCCTTGGTTGGTTTCAGGTGTGCAGCACAGTGACTCCGTTATACGTGTTCTGTTTCACAGTCTTTTCCATTGTGGTTTATCACAGGACGCTGAACGTAGTTCCCTGTGCTATACAGTGGGATTTCACTGCTTATCAATTTTATATACAGTAGTGTGTATCTGTTAATCCCAAACTCCTAATTTATCCCTGTTTCTTTTCCCCCTTATGTCTGTGAGTCTGTTTCTGTTTCATAAATAAGTTCATTTGTGCCATATTTTAGATTCCACATAGAAGTGATAGCATATGGTATTTGTCTCTCTCTGAGTTACATTGCTAAGCATAATGCCCTCCAAGTCCATCCATGTTGTTGCAAATGGCATTAGTTCATTCTTTTTCACAGCTGAATAATAGTCTACTGTATAGATGTACCACATCTTCTTTACCCACCCCTCTGTTGGTGGACATTTAGGTTGTTTCCATGTCTTGGTTATTGTAAATAGTGCTGCTATGAGCATTAGGGTACATTTATCTTTTCAAATTATAGATTTCTCTGGATACATGCCCAGAAGTAGGATTGCTGGATCAATCTATGGGACCTCCGTATTCTCCATAGTGGCTGCACCAAAATTTGCGTTACATGTGACCTTTTTTCCTGGTTCCTTCCAGTGCTTTGGGTCTTTGTGAAAGGCTCTTATTTGACAACTTTTAAAAACCTCTAAAAACATCTCAACATAGCTTTTTCATGTTTGTATATTCCCTTGTAGGCTCTGGCTAGTAGGAAAGGGGTTTCCCTCTGGGGTAGTGGAATGTTCTGGAACCAGGTAGGGGTGGGGGTTGTCCACCATTGAGGAGGACAGTTCATTTTATGTGAATCTCACCAAATACGGAAAATAGTCGTGGGCAGTTTTATGATGCGCTCATGTTTTTTCACTTGGTGTCCTGATCCCGTGGTCCTTTCTCCTGCATTGACACTTAGAGTTCTTTCTGGAGGCAGAAACGGTGACCCTTCTCATAAAGAGCCTGCCGCCTGGCCTGAGGCACATGCTGTCTATGCCCTGTTTAGTAAGGTTTGTGTTAAATGAGGCCCGTGGGCCCCGTGAGACCACATACTCCGACTTCGCTTTTGTGTGTGACTCCTGATGTCCTGCTTGTTCTTAACAGAAAGAAATGACCGCACGGATGTGCCACTGAGAGCCCTTGGCCCTGTCGTCTCTGCAGCCACGCCCTGGGGGCCTGCTCCAGCTACGCGCCACATCTCCAGCACAGGGACCAGTGTTTTCTAGCCCAGCAGATTCTGGGCTGTCAGGGTTGCATCCTCTCTCCGGTTCCAAGGTGGCAGCAGCCATTAGTCCGGTCCTCTCTGGGCCCCCGTCTCCTCAGCTGTCACATCACGGGGGAGATGGAATTTGAACTCTGTGATTCTCTGTGTTGTGAGCAACCAGGAAAACCCACTTTGTTTGGAAACCACTTGCATTTACGAGGAGGCTGGCCTACCTTGGGTCCATCTCCTGACCAGCCAGCATGCTCGGCCACGGGCTCCGGGGCCCAGTCAGTGAGGCCGTGACCACGCAGCACTTCCCACCACGGCCCAGGTCTGGTTTCGAGCGGTACAAGGGCCTGGCTTCTGTCCTCCCCGCGTCCTCCCCTAGCCACTTCTGTCGGCCGTTCCTCCAGGACCCTGGGCTCATCCATCAGTTTCGCAAGCCTGCGCCTGCATCCCATGTTTCTTGGGGCCCCTTCATATCACATAAAAGATTGAATTTTTATAGTTTCATTTACAACTGCTGTGAGATGTTACTAGGAGAAAAAAAAAAAAAGCTTTTTACCTACAGGTAGTCCTCCCCTTGCCCTCTAGAAAAATGTCCCCTTTTTGCCATGAATAACAGGATGAATCTCCCAAGGAGCACCTCTACCTGGGTGTACAACCTTCGAATTTCACCTAATGCCTGCCAACATCATATGGAAACCCTTTGTATGCCCCCCTGCCGCCCTCACAGTGACTCTGGGACCAAACCCCAGCACCTTCTCCCTGCAGAAGTTGGAGCGGGGGCACTCCACCAGCCACGGCCCTACCCACACGCAGCATCCTTGGTGGCCTTTGGCCACGGCAACCCTGCCTGCCCAGGCCATGCTGGTTCTGTTACCTCTAGGTGTCAGGGAGAGGGCCCACCACCGACACCAAACAAGTGCAATTAACGAACACAACCTGGGCCTCAGTCCTTCAGAAGCCGCAGGCCCTGTTCCTGGAGGCCTGGAAGGGCTTTATGAAACCGGCCAATCGAATGTAGCTCCTTTTAAATGCAGAACCACAACCAAATGCCATAACCACTGTGCCTCTCCAGGTCACCAGCCAGGTCAGGGAAGGCAGTGGGACTGTGAGGGGGAGTTCCCTGCCTGCCCTCTTGCACCTGTGGGTATTCCCACAGGGACATCAGAATAAACCAGCCTCCTTACCTGCAGCTGATGACTGTCATTTCTGTCTTCCTAGAGTTGGAACACATCACCACAATTGTCACCAGGGTGCCTTGTCCAAGGGGCAAAGAAATCTTCGCCGTCACAATGGTTTGTGGCCCCCCAGAGTGCCCAAGTAGATGATCAGACACACAGCATATTGGTGGGACTAGAATTTCACAGGGTGCCCGGCATCTGGAAAACAGGCTGAGAAGGCACCCACCTCTCTCTCCCGCTTCTGCTTTCTCTTGCATTGCTCTAGACACTTAGCAAACGTGATTTTAACTGTTGTCACTTCTCAGCCTTCTGGCTGAGATCAAGTGATTTTAACTGTTGGCTCTTTGCAACATGAAAGACACTGCAGAAAACAGTGCAGAAGAGTAGAGTGAGAGGGAACAAACAGGGGTGTTTTCTGTCTGTTCCATCCTAGGTATCCTGTGACCTTAGCACATGAGTTTACCCCAGACACCTCTTATATGCAAAATATGGGATTGTGTTAGTTACTCTCAGGGGTCCTGGAGCCAACAGAGCGGTATTATAAGCAGCTCTGGATCCGGTGGATTCCAGCCTGGTGTGTGGCTTCCTTCCCCTAGAGGGCGTGCAGTCTCCATCGCACGGAGAGAGTGTCTTCAGGGAACTCCTGGTCACTTGGAAATAAATACCTTCTAATGAAGCCTGTGTTTCCTTACCCCTGGATTTTGCAAATGCACCACAGAGACTTCCAGGACCAGTTTAAAGTCTGGGGAGCTATTACCGTTATTTGGAACAGCCCCCAAAGTTGTCCTTGTCCTGGTCCTGGTACCTGTGAACATGTCACCTCAGTGGGCAGAGGAGACTTTGCAGGAGGTGTTAAGTATAGACCCCTGAGACACTGGATTCTTGGAGTCCCAGTGTCATCACAGGGTCCTTATAAGAGGGAGGGGGAGGGTCAGAGGCAGAGAGGAGATGCTGTGCTGCTGGCTGTGAGGATGGAGGGAGAGGCCACGAGCCAGGGATAAGGCGCCTCTAGAACCTGGGAAAGGCAGAAACTGGTGCTCCCTGGAGCCTCCAGAGGGACCAGCCCTGCCCACGCCTGGATTTAGCCCCTTGAGGCCCGAGTTGGACTTCGGACCTCCAGGACTTTAAGGAAATAAGTTAGTGTTATTTAAGCCAATGAGTTTGCTGACTTGTTAGGGCTGCTACGGGGAACTCATGCACCCTTTGGAAGGAAGTGTTTTGTACACCAAACTCCTGGGACCCGCTGACTTGGGCTGCCTGGAATGCAAAGATTAGCCGGGCTAGCTTCTGGGCAACCCTTCCCTCCACAGGCCTGGTAATCACTCATCCTAACAGGACGGTTCACCCCAAAACTTGTTCAACCAGGAGAGGTTGTGGGAGGTAGGAAGCAGTGCCTGGAAGTCTGGCCAGACAGGGCAGTGGCAAAAGGAACCAGCTGTGTTTCTTGGACAAAACCAGCTGGCCCTGTTCTCTTCTGGCCACCACTGAGGCATGGCTGTGGAACTGAGGCATCACAATGGACATGACAAAGAAGGCAGAATAACCCAGAAAGGGTGTTCTTCCAGAAAGTGGGGTTACAGTAGGGCCATCTCAGAAGATCAGGAGCCCCCTTGCTACTGGAAACTTCCAAACTGGGGGAGGCATCGTCCTAGACTGGTGCTATTCAATATGGCAGTCACTCGCCGCAGGGGCTATTGAAATTCTAATTCAAGATCAGCTAAACAGAAAACATCCTCAGCTCTTTCACACGCCCTCGTCAGTGGTCTCCACGGCTGCCATTTTCTACTACGTTGGTTGTCGCTGCTTCTAGAAGTTGTTCCTGAGTCAGAACAAAGGTCAAGGTAGAGACAATTTTTTTTTTAAGGTAGAGACAATTTGAATCCTTTTCCAGTTCATAAAGATTGACAGTGAAGTCTGGAATTTGCTAAGTGGTTTGCATCTTGACCACCAAAAGGAGGGACCGTGTGGGGTTGAAGAGGGCAAGAAGTAGCTCTGGGGACAGATGGAGGACTTGGAAAAGCCCAGACAGGGATTTCCCTGGCAGTCCACTGGTTAAGACGTTGCCTTCCAATGCCGAGAGTACAGGTTCCATCCCTGGTTGGGGAGCTAAGATCCCACATACCTCTCGGCCAAAAAAAAACAAAACATAAAACAGAAGAGGTATTGTAACAAATTCAGTAAAGACTTTAAGAATGGTACACATCAAAAAGAAAGAAAAGAAAAAGCCCAAATAGATTCATTCCTCTGTTGAGCATGCATTTTATAGGTGCCTCCAAGTTAACAAAGCCCCTCTGGGTTGTTGCCACTATTTATGGCTACAATAATATTCCTCTAGTTGAATCTTTATAAACAGCCTCAGTTTTTTTTTCAATTTTATGTATTTTTTTTTTTTTTTATTTTTTGGCCACGCCACATAGTATGTGGGATCTTGGTTTCCTGACCAGGGATGGAACCAGTGCCCCCTGCAATGGAAGCATGGCATCCTAACCATTGGATCATCCGGGAAATCCCTAGATGCTGTTTCATAGATGATGGTAATTGGCAAAATTAAGTTTGCTCTGTCAATATATATATTAACACATAATTATGTATTATGTCTTAATATATAATATGATTGTGTATTAACACAATATGATATATATTAATATAATAATATATGGTAATATATATTAACAGTGAACTTAATTTCACCAATTATCATGATATATATATATACATATACATATATATATGACTAACCACTAGTAAAATGTAAAATAATATGCATCCTTTGAAATTAACTGGAGGGGCAAAGACAGGAACAACAGCAGCTACAAAAGATAGAAAATACAATAAACAGCAAAGATGAATATTTTAAAGCATCACATGGGATTAGTTCATGGAAAACCAAGGCAGCAGTCATAGACCAGGCTTGGCTATACGGAGTCCCCACCTGGTTTTATAAATAAGGTTTTATTGGTACCTGACCCTGCACGTTCACCTGTATATCACCTATATAACACAAGGGGCAGTTGTCACACAGAAGCGGAAAACAGCCACTCTCGGGCCTTTATGGAAAAAGTTGGCTAACCCCTGAAATTGAGGTTGATTCTCCTAGTAAAACATGAGAGTGTCACAGAAGTAAAACCATGATCTGAGCACTTTATTCTTTTCACACAGACCTAGACAGTTCTGTGTATGCTAACCCCTGGGCTGTATGCTTTCCTTGGGAGAATCTCATGTGACTTCTATCCCAATGAAGTTCTTATATAAAAATGGCATGGCACAGTTCAGAGTAGATAAGGCCAAGTTAAATCTAAGCAAAGCCAACCAGGAAAAAGCAGCGGTTGCAATATTAATACATTCAGGAAACAGTATGCTTATTTTGACCAAGTTTCCTGATTAATATCACTATAGGGAAAATATATTAGTGAGAAAACTTTATGTATTGAAATACATTAAATGAAATAGAAATTCAAGGAAGACTTAGAAAATTATACAAGTGAACTTATTTACAAAACAGAAATAGACCCACAGGCATAGTAAACAAAGTTATGGTTACCAAAGGGGAAATGGGAAGAGGGATAAATTAGAAGTATGGGATTAACAGATACACACTGCTATATATAAAATAGATAATCAGGGACTTCCCTGGTGGTCCACTGGCTAAGACTCAGTAATCCAAATGCAGGGGGCCTGGGTTTCATCCCTGGTCAGGGAACGAGATCCCACATGCTGAAACTGAGTCCACAACTAAAGATCCTCAGTGCCATAACTGAAGATTCATATGCTGCAACTAAGACTCAGTGCAGCCAAATAAGTAAATATATATTTTTTTTAATTAAAAAAAAATCTCTATTGAATTTGTTACAATACTGTTTCTGTTTTATTTTTTGGCCCCAAAGAATGTGGGATCTTAGTTCCCCGACCAGGAATTGAACCCACACCCCCTGCATTGGAAGGCAAAGTCTTTAACCACTGGACTGCCAGGGAAGTCCCTATATTTTTTTAAATTAATGACAAGGACTTACTATACAGCAAAGGGAACTATACTTGGGAGTTCCCTGGTTGCCCAATGGTTAGGGCTGTTCACTTTCACTGCCAAGGGCGCAGGTTCAATCCTTGGTCAGAGAATTAAGATCCTGCAAGACACGCAGCATGGCCAGGAAAGAAAAAAAAGGGAACTATACTCAACATTTTGTCATAAGCTTTAAGGAAAAAGAATCAGAACACACACACACACACACATATAACTGAATCAATTTGCTATACACCTGAAATGAACACAACTTTGTAAATCAACTATAGTTCAATAAAAAAAAAGAAATTCAAGGAAAACATGGCAGAATGATTTATTAAACATTTACAGTTATTTCCCTTGCCAACTAAGAAAATGTATTAATTTAGTGATATATCAATATATCGCTCCTGTATTCTTGACTGGGAAATCCAATGGACAGAGGAGCCTGGCAGGCTACAGTCCAGGGGATCGGAAAAGAGCCAGGCACAGTTTTGCAACTAAACAACAACAACATATCAGTATATAAATTTATGGATAGGTTAACTATAAAATGATATATTGATTTCTTAACATATTACTTTGTATCCTATAATTCATTTACAAATTAATATATTAAATATTATTAAAAGTAAGATGTTTTATACAAATGTCATTTATTAAGGTTTATTTGCTATCAGTGTTTTAAATTTAAACTGGAGAACCTCTATTTTTGCCAGACTATCTTCAAAGCATTTGTAAAAACTGATTTTCTTTTTTCATTGATGATCTCTTTGACTATAGGAAAAATGTCAGATTCCAAAAAAACATGAGACAATACCCCAAACTGTACAGGCTGTCACCTCTAATCAGAAGGTGATTGTTGTGTGTGGGTTTCAGCTTCTTGATAACCAGTGTTGTGGCTGGACCAGCCTCTGTGGGTCTTACTACGATTGCAGGACGACCTGCAATAACTATCAAGAAACTTTTAGGAAAAAAAAAAAAAGTTTATTACTTACAGGACCTGGGCCCACACAGCGAGATCTCGGGTAGAGAGCGAGCTGGGGAGCCTGGTTCTGGTTTTATTGGGGTCGAGGGTGGGGGCCTAGGTTCCATGGGCTCACTCTTTTTTGGTGAATTCAAAACATAAGAGCAGGAGTTTAAAGTGTGAGAAGAGAAAAAGCAAGCAGTCCAAATGGTCAGTTATGCAAACCAACCGAGATCTCTAACTCAGTGGGGGAGGTCACCTGGTTTTTTACTTTGACAGAGTAACAAGCCACATTGTTGGCTGCAAGGTGTTTATTCCAGATGCCATCTTTGAAGTGGGTACCTTGGCAATCGAAGCATGTAAGTCAGGCACTTGTGTTATGAAAAAAAGAAAAGAAAAAATCAACTGTCAGGGCTTACAGGACAGCAGTGAAACTAGAAATTAATAGCCCGAGGTTAAGTAACTCTCAGCCAATAGAAATATACTAAACTTTCTCTAGAATGGATACCTCTACATGAGGGGGAAAAGCCCAGCTATTTTTTTATTAAAAAAAATTTTTGACCCTATTGTGCAGGATGCAGAATTTTACTTCCCCGATCAGGAATCAAATCCACCCCCCCTTCAGTGGAAACTCAGAGTCTTAACCACTGGACCACCAGGAAAGCCCAAGAGCCCAGATTTTTTTTAATTAATTTATTTTTTATTGAAGGATAATTGCTTTACAGAATTTTACTGTTTTCTGTCAAATCTCAACATGAATCAGTCATAGATATATATATATATCCCCTCCTTTTTGAAACTCCCTCCCATCTCCCTCCCCATCCCACCCCTCTAGGTAGATACAGAGCCCCTGTTTGAGTTTCCTAAGACATACAGCAAATTCTCATTGGCTATCTATTTTACACAGAGTAATGTAAGTTTCCATGTTACTCTTTCCATGTGTCTCACCCTCTCCTCCCCTCTCCCCATGTCCATAAGTCTATTCTCTATGTCTATTTCTCCACTGTTGCCCTGTAAATAAATTCTTCGGTACCATTTTCCTAGATTCTGTATATATGTGTTAGAATACAGTATTTATCTTTCTCTGTCTGACTCACTTCACTCTGTATAATAGGTTCTAGGTTCATCCACCTCATTAGAACTGACCCAAAGGCATTCCTTTTTATGGCTGAGTAATATTCCATTGTGGATAGCTGCCACAACTTCTTTATCCATTCATCTGTTGATGCACATCTAGGTTGCTTCCATGTTCTAGCTATTGTAAATAGTGCTGCAGTGAACATTGGGATACATGTGTCTTTTTCAATTTTGGTTTCCTCAGGGTATATGCCTAGGAGTGGGATTGCTAAGTCATATGGTGATTTTATTCCTAGTTTTTAAAGGAATCTCCATACCATCTTCCATAGTGGCTGTATCAATTTACATTCCCACCAACAGTGCAAGAGCATTCCCTTTTCTCCACACCCTCTGCAGCATTGATTGTTTGTAGACTTTTTAATGATGTCCATTCTGACTGGTGTGAGGTGATATCTCTTTGTAGTTTTATTTGCATTTTTCTAATAATGAGCTATTTTAAGCATCTTTTTATATGTTTGTTAGCCATCTATATGTCTCCTTTGGAGAAATGTCTGTTTAGGTCTTTTTCCCACTTTTTGATTGGGTTGTTTGTTTTTCTGGTACTGAGTTTTTTGAGCTGCCTATATATTTTGGAAATTAATCCTTTGTCAGTTGTTTCATTTGCAATTATTTTCTTTCATTCTGAGGGTTGTCTTTTCACCTTACTTATAGTTGCCTTTGCTGTGCAAAAACTTTTAGGTTTAATCAGGTCCCACTTGTTTACTTTTGTTTTTATTTCCCTTACTCTAGAAGGTGGGTCACAGAGGACCTTGCTTTGATTTATGTCATCGAGTGTTCTGCCTACGTTTTCCTCTAAGAATTTTATAGTTTCTGGTCTTACATTTAGATCTTTAATCCATTTTGAGTTTATCTTTGTGTATGGTGTTAGGAAGTGTTCTAATTTCATTCTTTTACATGTAGCTGTCCAGTTTTCCCAGCACCATTTATTGAAGAGGCTGTCTTCGCCCCATTGTATATTCTTGCCTTCTTTGTCAAAAATAAGGTATCCATAGGTGCATGGGTTTATTTAAGAGCCCAGATTTTAAGGGAAGTGTCCTGACTGTAGGGTCAGATAAACCAAATGAGAAATATAAGCTCTGTAAACATCAGCCTTCATGAGTAGAGATTGCATGTATTAATGAGTCTTTAAGAGAAGCTGTTAGTTAGTTAATAATAATGAAATCACTATATTAGTCAGCTAGTGCTATATAACAAAACACCACACACAGAACAACTTGAGATAGTGCACATTTGCAATCTCGCAGTTCCCATGGGGCAGGAGTCCAGGCCCTGTCCAGCTGCATCCCCCTGACTGGGCTGCAGTTAAGGTGGCAGCGAGGCTGGGTTTAGAGGGGGCGTGTCTCACCCAGAAGCCCAACTATGGAGGGATCCTACTCTATTTGAAGCTCTCATGGTTGCTGGCAGAGTTCAGCTCCCTACAGTTGCAGTACTGAGGGCCTCAGTTTCTTACTGGCCATCAACCAGAGGCCACCCTCAGGCCCCTGCCACGCAGGCCACCCCAGCATGGCCATGTGCTTCATCAGAGCCAATAAGAGAGACAGTGAGCCGGACAGGCATTAAAACCCAATATAACTATTGCCCCACTCATTGGTGCTGCTCACACTTGGGAGGGAATGGCACCAGGGCATGACCATCAGGAAGTGGGAATGCAGTGGCCACCTGACAGCCGTCCAACTTTTTTTCATTAAGTGGACGTGAGTCCCACCATTGAAATACTGGGTCACTCCATCACATGACAGGAACACAGATGGTGGCTATTGGATGACATGAAGGCCGTCAGTTATTCATCTCTAGAGAGGTCTTCCCAGGTGGATCTTCCTGGGTGGCCCAGATGGTAAAGAATTCACCTGCAGTGCAGGAGACCTGGGTTCAATCCCTGGGTTGGGAAGATCCTCTGGAGAGGGGAATGGACACCCACATGGTATTCTTGCCTGGAGAATTCCATGGACAGAGGAGTATGGTGGGCTATAGTCCATGGGGTTGAAAAGAGTCAGACACAACTGAGCAATTAACACTACATACAGAGACATTCCTGATGCTTCCTCCTGCTCCCTCCTGGGAAGGCTCTCTGGACCAGGTTGTCCCCCTTAGTGCTGCTGGCACTGGGGCTGATCATCCTCTGTGGGGGGCATCCTGGGTGCTGTGGGGTATGGAGCTGCCTCCCTGGCACCACCCCCTCGATATCAGGAGCCCCCCACCGTCATCCCAGTGTCCCCTGGGGGCAGGACCCTCACGTGTGTGAAGGCTCCAGGGCATGCTCCTGGCACAGGAAGTTGACACCTTTCTTGACCCACCGGGTAGCATCCGGGGGCGCTGCCGACCTCATGACCCCACCAGCACCACCTCTGAGCCATGTCCTCTCTCACATACACTGAACTTTCTTGCAAGAAAGAGCAGGTGTTTTCCCAATGGCTGTTCCCCACCATGGATGTTTTTGGAAAGTGCAGTCTTCAGCACACAGCTCCTGACCTGCAGCGGATACTCGCTGGTTTCCTCCTCTTTGTCCACCCAGACCCTTTCCTTCCACACCCCGTCACAGCCAGGAAACATGAACTGTGTGGATGTTTACTTCACGTCCAACCTCAGTTAACAGGACAGCAGAGCTCTCTCCGTGTGCACCTGGCACTGCCACCACAGTCACCAGCCGCCACTGGGTCGTGCAACGTCTCTTGTTGACAAGCATCTCGGTGAGCCATCGCCAACACACTCTGCAGTCTGTCCGTTTACAGTGGACAGTTCTGGGCTTTCAGTCCACTCACAGGTCGTCCAGCTGTCACCTCTTTCCAGTGCCAAAACATTCTCACCCCTGTAAAAGAAGTCCCATGTCCACTAGCAGTCACCGCCCCTCTCCATTCCCCACTTTCTCTGTGGATTTGCTTGTTCTGGATGTTTCAAATACCAGCGACTCTGCTCTAGGCTCCCCTGCCTGCCCCCTACCCCTACTGAGGGCCTTGAATACCCCCTGCTCCAGGAAGGCCACCTGGGAAACAGATGAGGGGGGGAGACCACTCCCTACACCCGCCAGGCTTTCAGGGTCCCCCCACTGCCCACCTCTCACGGGTGTGTCTGAGCACCTAGCCCATGATGTCCCACGGGGACACTTGACCCTTTCAGCACTTTGCTGGAAAGTAGAACTGGAGTCAGGTGGTCCCCGCCAAGCCTCCCAGCCCAGGACCCCCAGCCCAAATGACTGGAAACTTCTCCCTCTGGCCAAGTACTGGGCCCTAGTCCTGACCTCAGTGAGCAAGGCACCTGGTTGGCCATGAGTCAGGGAGGCGGCCTCGAGACGCCTGGCATGTGCTGGCCCCACCACCCTTCCACCACCATCTGGCCTGTTTCCTCACTTTGTGTGAGCCTATCTCCCTGCCTGTCCCTCTGGCTCCACTCTGGGGCCTCCGCGAGTTCCCACAGGGATTCTCTCAAGTGAATGTGCTCTTCCTTCAGTCCAGGCCCCCAGCACCAGTACAGGAGCGGCTTCAGTTTGTTAGAGCAGCAACAGCCAGTCAGCCCTGCATGTTCAACCCTTAGGCTGAGGTTGTTGGTTTCTCGTGACTGCTACGACAAATCATCAAAACTTGGAGGCTTAAAACCACACATTTGGGATGTCCCCGGTGGTCCAGTGATTAGGATCAGTGCTTCCACTGCAGGAGGCATGGGTTCGATTCCTGGCCAAGGAACTAAGATCTTCCGAAAGATGCAAGATACAGCCAAAAAAAAAACCCACACACATTTGTCATCTCACTGTTCTGGAGGTCAGGAATCCCACATGGGTTCCACTGGGCTAAAATCCAGGAATGGGTAGGGCTAGTCTCTCTGGAGGCTCTGGGGAGCACTGGTCCTGCCTTTTCCAGCTTCTAGAGGCACCACCTCCCTGGCTTATGGCCCCTCCTTCCATTCTCACAGCCAGCAGCACAGCATGCTAGCCCCCTGGAAACAGACAGCCCACCCCAGTGGTACCTTCGTAAACCTCAAAGAATCCTGAACATGTGATGAGCTTCCTGCTGGCTGGGGTGTCCCTGG
Organism: Cervus canadensis; assembly: GCF_019320065.1. Classification (NCBI taxonomy): domain Eukaryota; kingdom Metazoa; phylum Chordata; class Mammalia; order Artiodactyla; family Cervidae; genus Cervus; species Cervus canadensis. The sequence goes on along the minus strand of NC_057389.1, from coordinate 85,747,415 downwards.
AGAGTATGGACATCATAGACAGCCCACCAGAAGGGTCTCAGGGGGCTGGGTGCCAATGGTCCTCCCCGCTCTACAGACCAAAGCCAGCCCTCCAAGAACAGGGCCTGTTTGGAAGCAGGAAAGGTCCTTTCAGAACAGCTGGAGACCATGGCTCTTCTGGAACATGTCCGGCTGCACCTCTTGAAGGGCTGTGACGCACCTGCAGGCATCTGTTATGGGTCAGTGGTGGGGGGCAGGCAGCAACAAAGTATTTAGAGATTACTTAACACTAGTGGTGTGCTTTCAGAGAAGGCAATGGCACCCCACTCCAGTACTCTTGCCTGGAAAATCCCATGGGCAGAGGAGCCTGGTAGGCTGCAGTCCATGTGGTCGCTAAGAGTTGGACATGACTGAGCGACTTCACTTTCATTTTTCACTTTCATGCATTGGAGAAGGAAATGGCAACCCACTCCAGTGTTCTTGCCTGGAGAATCCCAGGGATGGCGGAGCCTGGTGGGCTGCTGTCTATGGGGTCGCACAGAGTCGGACACGACTGAAGTGACTTAGCAGTAGCAGTGGTGTGCTTTATCATTTTTGCTTTGTGTTGAACTAGTTTCAGATTCACAGAAAAGTTGCAAAAATGGTACCACGAGATCCCAGATGCCTTCCACCCAGTTCCCACTAAAACTAACATCTCACAAGGCCAGAGGACAAAGACCAAAGCAGGACACCTCAGGTTAGTGGTTTTCTGGGGTGCTGGGGTGAGGGGTGACGGAGGGACAGGAAAGAGGACCACCAGGGGGAAGCTGGGTCCACATCTCAAAGCCTGACATGGACCAGGGACCCTAACCAGCTCTTTGTCCCTCTCCTCCCCAGATCTCTGGGCCCGGCCACCCCTCTCTATTTTTTGGGACCAGCCATGACAGAGGCCTGGGACTTGGGCATCTCTAGGCCCCATAGGCCACCCCTGGGGGCACTCCAGGTGTGGGACACAGAAGGTGCAAGTGAATGTGTTTTTTTCCGGGTGGAGGGGTCACTTCTGGCTGCTCTCTGCACCCAGGATCTGCCAATGTCACTTCTTACTCCTGATTTGTCTTTCATTGACACGGACCACCAGACAGCAGACAGGAGGGCCTGTCCAGAGTGAGGGGACATTGCTCCCAGAGTCCACAGGAAACAGACCCACATCACCGACCCCCTTTGCTTTCCTCTGCGGGAACTGAGAAGGGAGTGGGGGGGATGGTGCGGGGGCATGAGACTTGGGCACAAAGGGGTCAACCTCCCGGACCTACGGGTGGAGACGGGGTCCTTGTGAGCGATGTTTCCTGGCCCTCGAGGAATAGGGATGGATGCAGGGACCCAGGCCTGGGGACAAATCTGATTCCCCAGCTGCAGCAGGGTCTTGGCGAGGGCAGGGGTGCGAGGGATTCGCCCTAAACCCCTGGGGCGTAACTGATCCTTCGGGCGGGTTTGGGCGGGGAGCGCAGCATGGTGAGCAGGGGGCACCTTCTGGGGAGCTGCGGGCTCCGGATGCACTGCCCCCCGCACCCTTGCTATGCTCACCTGGGGAGCAGACCCCTAACCCCAAGCCACGTCGTGCTCCCTGAACTCCGAGGCAAACCCGACGCAGTGAGATTCGCGCGGTCCCTTTAAAGGGGCGTGGCCCTCCTAGCACGACCTAGACAACAGCAATCCTATTGGCCCGAGGCAGGCCTCGGTCACGCCCCTTGAGTTCAACCCTTGGAATTCTATTGGCCTAACGCCAGGGCCCCGCCTCCCAATCAAAGGGAGCTCCGGCTCAGAGCCAGGTTCGTTGACGCAAACGCGTTGCCCCGGCAACCGGTCCCGTAGCGGGGCCCAGGGACCCCGCGCCAGAGCCAACGCGCAGGCGTGGCCTTCCAGGCCCCCGGGGCACCTAGTCTTACAGTTCACGCCCCCCCCACTCCCCCCGCCATCGCCCCAGGCAGACCGCCGCGTCAGGGCAGCTAGCAAGGGGCTCCCCAGGAGACCCCGTACGAGAATGAGGAGGAGGCGTCTGGGGAGGGCATGCCTGGTGCTGGTCATGGCGTGGGAACCGGCTGGCCGCTGCTGGTGTCCCGCTGCAGATTGCGGGGAGGGTTCAGAGAGGCCGGGTCACACGCCAGGCAGCAGATCGGCCCGAGCATTTAGCAGTACAAGCAAATCCAACACCGGGGGAGGACATTCCTGGAACCTGGTCCCTGCGCCAGCCCTGGGGTCATGCAGAAGCCCCGCCTCCGGCCATAGCGGCTTCTGGGGCCTTTGGCGGGTCAGCAGACACTGGGCCCAGGTGTCCAGGTTGGAAGGGCCACTGAAGACATTGCCCCTGTCCCCAGTCCCTATTCCTGGCCCGGAAGCCAGATCGGTTGGCCTTCTCCAGGCCTGGCTGGACTTGCCTCATTTTGCTCATCTGCTAAATGGGGACTCTGGGGACTCTGGGATGCTGCCGGGGTTAGTGCCTGTATGAGCCTCCTAGGGCCGCTGTAATAAAACACCACAGATTTAGGGGCTCAAAACTGACAGAAATTTATTTTCTGACAGTTCTGAAGATCAGGAGTCTTCTGGTCTCATGAGGCTAAATCCAGGCATGGGCAGGGCCGGTCCCTCCAGAGACTCCAGGGGAGCACCGGCTCCTGCCTTTCCCATGTTCTAGAGGTGCCGCCTCCCTGGATCGCGGCCCCTCCCTCCATCCTCACAGCCAGCAAGGCAACATCTCCTGTCTCTCTCTGCCTCTGACCTCCCCCTCCCTCTTATAAGGACCCTGTGATGACACTGCCTGACCCTCTAATCCAGGATCATCCCCATCTCTTGGCCCTTGATCTCATCTGTAAAGTCCCTTCTGCCTTGTAAGGTTTCATATCCACAGGTTCCTGGGAAAGCCCTTCACCCTCCTTAAAACCAAGGGCTCCTGTAGGTGATGCCCAGATCACTGCTGGGGGGCAGGGGAGCTGGGAGTGGGAGACCTGACTCCCCTGAGAGCCACCAGGATGACACTGCCTGAGACCCAGAGAGAAAGTGGGACTACAAGACCCATCTCAGTGGCAGAGTGTAGCCTTTGGCCAGCTGTTAGGGCAGCACTGCTCAGCCCCCAACCCCACCCCCGCACCCCCTAGGGAACTTTCAGTGCCTGACCCCTGAGAGGCCACACAACCACCGCAGCAGAGCAGGCTCCACAGCTGCAGAGACACCCACAGCCAGGCTGGCAAGCCAGCTTATGACTCCTGGCCACACCCGCCCCTGCTTTCCCTTTTCCCTGCCCTCTCCCCACCCCCACTGAGGACAGCGGGCCTGGCTCCCTCCCCAGGACTGCTGAGCCACTGGAATGGAGCGGGCTGTGAGTCAGCCAGCAGGAAGGGACACTTACAGCCACTTGCATCAGATGTTCCTGCCACCGGGCCTCACGTCCAGAGGCCCCAGTCCAGTGAGGGCCCAGTGATGACCCTAACCATGACCCTCACTTACCTGGGGATCTGATAAGACCAGAGACTGGTGGTTCCTGTCCCTGGAGGTCCAGACAGGTGGGAATAAGAAGAGCAGGCGCCTGAGCTGAGGAGGGAGGGGCCCAGCACTCCACACAAAGGCAGGGGCTTATGAGGGTACTGCAGTGGTCCCAGCACCCCCATCCCCCACCAAGCACAGGCACCTACTGCTCTCTCGTGTGTATGCACCCTCTCCATCCACTTCCACCTGCGCACAGTCTGCCCCACACGGACGCAGGCTTAGTGCTTCTCTAAACGTGTACAGACACATGCACACCCTAGTCCAGTCACACTCGCACACACTCGCACCCAACGAGTTCTGCTTTTATTTTTTGGCCTCACTACGAGTGGCATGTGGGATCTTAGTTCCCTGACCAGGGATCAAACCTGTGCCCCATGCAGTGAGGCACTGGAAGCTCAGTCCTAACCACTGGACAACCAGGGAAGTCCGGATGCTTCTTTTTAGCACTGGAAGACAAAAGTCTTTACCATTACCCCTTGGTAGGATTGCCGATAAAATAGAGGATACGCATTTAAATTTGAATTTCAGGCAAACAATGAATAATTATTTTGGATATACTAATGCATGGGGTATACATGAGAATGATACTGAAAGGTTATTCATTATCTGAAATTCAAGTGGCAATCAAATTTAATCAAATCAAATTTAAAGTGGCATCCTGTATTTTTATTTGCTAAATCTGGGGGCTCTCCCTGCTGAGTCTGGAGGTCCTGAGCTGTCCTTGGGTCCCCTGGCTGCTGTCTGGGAGGTGATCTCTGCATGCACATGACTAAGGCCCCAGGATCCCAGGGCTCAGCTACCCTGCCAGGCCTAGGAGGAGGTGGTCAGAGTGGACCCCACCCAGCCAACCAGTCTGCCTCCTCAGGCCCACAGAGGGCAGGGGGAGCAGAGGCCCGGGGATTCAGGACCTGTCTGCTGTATCCTCTAGGCTTTGGGGGAGATGCCCACATACAACAGGGGTAGAGTCACCTTGTAGAATCTGCCTCTCAGAGAGCTGGTTCCCTGCACCTTTGGCCTGAGTCCTGCCAAGCCTCATCCATGACTGAGGTGGAAGATGGAGGCCAGACCCCTCTCCTCTTGGCCACCTAGGATGCCACAAAGGAAGCTGGGATGGATCTGAAGTTGGGGAGGGGAGGGAAAAGCTGTGTAGCCCTGGAACTGCTCCAATTGATGCAAGAGACTTGTCCTCCTTGATCAGACCAGAGCCTCCCGACTCCTGCTCCTCTGCTCCTTGAGGGCAATCCTGAGACCCCTTCCCCAGCTGGCTGCCTCTCTGCCATCCTTTGGGTGGGGGGAGTATCCTTGTTCCAGAGTCTGTCTGTCCTGCCCACAGTTCTGTGTCATCCTTCCCCCTGCTGGACTGGCCCCTGACTAAACCTCACTGCCCCAACCCCGACAGTGCCCCAAAGGGGGACACTGGCCGGCAGGAGGGGAGGGAGGCAGGGCCCAGGCTTTCTGCTTCACCTCCTTGGCAGGTGGCATCTCCTAGAGGCAGGCGAGACTCCTTGGGTCCCAGGGTGAGGCGGGCAGGGTGGCCAGCTCCCCAGGTACCTCCCAGCCCCTGGGCACCTAGCACCTCTGGGAGTTTGGCCTGTAAACAGGGCTGTCCTCAAGGAAGATGGCAGCAATAGGCTATCCAGAGCTGGCCGCCAGTCTGTGGCAGGACAGGACTGAGGCCTCTGTGCCAGGAGCTCAGGCTCAGAGGTCCCTCTCCCTCCCTCATTCCCATTGCCAGCACTGGCCCCCCAGTGCAGACTGAGCTGGGGCTGGGCCTGGCTGTCTTGCCCTGGCCAGCACAACCCAGGCTCCCACAACAACCAGCACCCAGACCAATTCTGCTGCTCAGTCCTGGGACTCAAGTGTCCCATTCCAGGGGATCTGCAGTGGTTGTTTGCATATACCTGTATTTACCCGTGGATACGCACACACATGCATGGCCCCTACCCTTGTTGAATAGCCCATGTGTGCACCAGGACCCCCTCCCAGCACCCAACCAAGTGCTCCCTCCTCAAGCACAGGAGGGGGACTGCAGGATTCAGGGCACCCAGAGGGCATAAGCAGTCGGGGTCGGGGAGTGATCCTGCTCTCCAGGAGATGCCGGGAGGTGTTTGGTTGTCATGACTGGTAGTGGGTGAGGCTCCCAGCATTGAATGGGTAGGAGCCAGGGAGGCTGTTCAGCTGGGTTGAGGAGAGGAGATCTGGGTGGAAGGACCTCAAAGGCGGGGGCTGTCTTCCCATCTCTGTTTCCTGCTTCCCAACCCGTGGTACTGGGCTCACCAAGGGACCACCTGTCCAGACTGTGTGAGAGTATGAAAGCTCCTCTGAGCAGTGCCCAGTGCTGGACCTGGCTTCTGGTTTAGGGGAAAAAATCTGCCCCCACCAGCCGGACTCCCAAATCAGGCTGCACAGGACTGGAGCTCCACTGGACCTAGGAAGATAGCCCTGCAAGACCTTAGTTCATTTCTATTCTCTGAGGTCAGCGGCATGCATGTTCTTTGTTGCGGCACGTGGAATTTCGTTCCCTGACAGGGATCAAACCTGGGCCCCTGCATTGGGAGCACAGTCTTAGCCACCAGACCAGCAGGGAAGTCTCCAGGTGTGATCAAATTAAAATAAGGTTGTACCAGATTAAGGTGGCCTTCATGCAATTACTGGTGTCCTTAGCAGAGAGAGGAAACACAGAGAGACAGAAAAGATGGTCACAGGAAGACAGACAGAGATCAGGTGATGTGGCTACCAGTCAAGGAGTACTGGGGATTGCCAACAACTACCAGAAGCTGGAAGAAGTAGGAAGGATCCTACCCTGGGGCCTTCGGAGAGGGTGTGGCCTTACTGATGACACCTGGAATTCAGACTTCTGGGCTCCAGAAGCAGCCTCTGGAAGCCCACATCTTATCCCACCTCTCTATGCATGCACATAGACATGCATGCATGCACGTATGCTTCAGTGGACAGGCTGAGGCCTGGAGGAGAGGGAGGACAGTCTACTCTGCAGACGTGAGACACCACGTGTCCAGATATGGGCTCTGAGGATCATGCACGGCAGGGCTGCAGGGGTGGAGAGCTGGCTCATTCTCTCAGAGCCTGGGTCAAGGGCTCCAGCCAAAATGGGGCTGTGTTTTGCCTCCTGTCCTGGTCACCCCTACCTCTTGGGTTTTTTCTCCATCAGTCAAGGGAAATGTTCCTTTCTGCAGGACTGAGAGACTGTTCTTCACAGATCTGTCGCTAACCGCTACTGCGTCCCCTTTCCCAGTCAACAATTGGATGAACTCTTGGGGAGCAACCTGGGGAAGCAGCTGGGCCTATAAGCCTATTGGGGTGCACCTGAACGACAGCTAGTGCGCCTGCACGACAGCTGGGGCCAGGATCCGGGAGCTGAAAAAGAGAGCCACGGCAGATCCTAGAGCCGAGAGATCCAAGTGGGAGCTATAGCAGGTTCTAGAGCAGGCGTGTTGCCCATAGAAATCAGTGCATCCTAGGCCCTGACCGGTAGACTAGGGCTGTTGCCAGAGGGCAGAGCCGGGCTCCAGCTCAGAATCAGGGTCCCGCGGGTCTCCCCGAGCCTCCGGGAGACTTGTCCGAGCAAGCCAAGATCCTTCCCAGGTCCCGCGCCCCGAGACCCGCGCCACGCACGGCGCAGGCGCGCAGACACGCCCCGTAGCCGGAGGGGCCTTCCAGCCCCGCCCCTGCCGTGTGCGCATGGGCGGAGCCCAGAGGGGTGGGGTCTGCGTCGGGGCGGGGCCGAGCCTGGTCTATAAAGGCGGCGGCGACGCGACGCGCCCGGCTCCTCTCGGCGGTGGCGGCCCAGGCCGAGGAGTCCGCGGTGGTGGCAGCGGCGGTGGCGGCGCTGTTCCCCGCGCGGTCCGCGCAGCGGGGTCCGGGCTGCGCGTCTCGGGCGGCGGCACTGCGGCCCCGGCCCGAGCCCGACCCCGGTGAGTGTGGCCCTGCGACTCCGGCCCGGCCCGGCCCCGGCCCGGGTGCGGGGATCGGGCCCCACGAAGCCTGGCCGCCCTGGCCCGGGCTCCCTGCGCAGGCGGCCGCGGCCACTCAACGCCCTCCTTTGTCTGCTCCCGCCTTCAGGGTCCCCTCCCCTGCCGCCCCCCTCCTACGGGCCGCCCCCCCGGGCCCCACGTCCCTTCCCCCGCTGGCGGGGCCCGGACAGAAGATGGTGCAGAAGAAAACAGCCGAACTTCAGGGCTTCCACCGTTCCTTCAAGGTGAGGGTCAGGTCGGTTTGGGGGCGCCCAGGGCTGGACCACCGGAAAGGCCGATGGTGGGACTCGGAGCCCGCCCCCAGGTCCCGCGGCTCATGCCAACTTTACCCTTTGCCTGGGGCTGCCCCAGCCTGGTATGCATTGGAGGGGAGGTGATCTTGGGCCACAGTCCAGTCTCAAGCACCCTGGGACCTGTGAGGTCTTTCTTCCAGGAGCTCCCCAGTCTGTGGGGCCCCTACCCATGTGTACCCCTGAAGACCCCAGCCAGGCATGTGCTGGTATGGGGAGGGGTTCAGTAGGCCACAGTCAGTTCCTAGTGCCCTGGGGCCTCTGGGGTCTTTACTCCAAGCATCCCAGGCAGAACTGGGGGGCCCCTGCCCATGAGGGCCCCTGGCTGTGTGTCCCCTGCAGACCCCAGCTGAGTGTGCACTGCTGGGGCAGTCAGCAGCCACAGTCCTGTCCCCAGCGTCATGGGAGGGTCTGGGAGGGTCTGTTAGGTCCTTCCTCCAGGAGCCCCAGACAGGGCTGCAGTCCCCAGGATACCCTCCTGGGTGGTCTACAGAATGGGGCAGTGGATTGAATGCCTTCCCAGCTCTGCACCTCCCAGACACCCCAGGCCCAAGTGCTATTTCCTGTCGGAGCAGGAAGTTTCTGCCGCGGCCCCATGGCTGTGGCAGCTGAGTTCTGGTCTCAGATGAGCGAGTCTGGGGGGTGCGGGCAGGTGTTAGGCAGGGGCCCCAGAGGGCCTGGCCCTGGGGAGGCAGTGATGTCAATGGCCACCCCACCCCACTGACTGGGTTATGTAATGGCTTCCCTGGGCCTCCTTGGGCAAGGACCTGTTGCCCTGTAGAGAACGCAGGACCTGGGTGTGTGTGTGTCTGTGTCTGTGTATGTGTACGCTTGAGCTCCAGTGCCTACAGGTGAACTGCAACCAGGGTAGGAGGAGCAAGCTGAGACTAGGTTAAAATTCCCAGCCCATCCAGGCAGCGTCCCAGGCCAGCGCCCCACCCCTGCCCACACGCCTGTCATCCTGGCTTCCCCCTGCCTCCCAGAGCAGCTCCAGCCTTGGCATGTCCAAGTGTTTGGGGCTGGGGCGGGAGTAGGGTGGACGAGAGACGTCCCTGGTAGTGGTCTGTCCCCTCTGGGGGCTGGGCGGGAGCCAAGATGGGGTCAGCGTGTGGGGCCCAGCACAGTGGCCAAAGCACACTTGAACTTTCTGGATGGTTCCAGCCACCTCCTGCCAAGGCCTGCTGACTGGAGGCCTGCAGCCAGCCCTGGGCCTGGTCTGGCCACACTGCCTGGTAGCACAGACTGGCCTCTGCAGGCCACACTACAGCCCTGCACTGAGGTGGGACTGTGGGAGCCCTAAGGGAGTTGGAGGGACCCTGGGCAGGGAGTCCTGGCTCTGAGGTGGCCCTCTCGGTGGCCAGGGCTGGCCACTCTCAGCGTCTCCTCCAGCTGCTCCCCTGGTCTGCCAGGTGTCTCTGATGTGTTTTCCCCATTTTAAGATGGGAAAGTGGAGGCTTGGAAGGCGTGGGCCTCCCCCCCAACTCCACCCCGCCAGCCCTCTGCACATGGTGACAAGGACACGGGAGCAGGCCTGCTGTCCCTTCATCTTGGTGGCTTGGCCATCTCGTCTCTCCAGGGTCCAGCTCTTTGCATTGGAGGCTAGGACGGGGCAGGGGGTTGGTCAGGACCCAGAGGTTCTCTCAGGTCCTTGCACCCTTCCGTAGTCCTACGATTCCCCACAGGTGCTCAGATCAGTAGGCCGGGGTGGGGTAGCTGGTGGGGATCTGCTGGCCCCGAGCTTCACGTCCACTCTCCCTCCTGATCACCCCCACAGTGCCACCCCTCCTCCCCTCCCCGGTGGAGGTGGTCACCCGGTGCCAACTTATCGGAGCAGTGATTGCCAGTGCTGGCACAGCTGTGTCCCTGACCCTATGGGTGCCAGAGCCCTGGGCGGGCAGGGCAGGGGCTGGTGGCTGAGCCCGCTCACACTGGCTGCAGTGCTCCCTCCCTCCCTCGCCCCCGCCCGCTGGGCCTCCTAGCAACTATCTGCAGGCGGGTGGGGAGTCCGGGCGAGCCCACGCCTGTTTTTCAGCCGCTCCCTCTGACCTCTGCCTGCCCCTCTGCTGCTGGACTGGCTTCCCGGCCTCCTGTCTGAAGGAACCTGGCCTGGCTTCTTCTGCCAGTAGACCCCTGGGTGTTCCTGGAGGGTCTCTTGGCATTTCTTCTCTGTCAGATGGCCCTCCTGCCAAAGCCCTGGGTCCAGTTGGTCCAAGGTCCAGAGAGGGGCAGCAACTTGACCCAAGTCATCCAGCTTCAGGGCTGGCACCATGGCTGTGTGTGCAGGCCCCCCATACCCACCTGAAGCCCTGGCCACCTGGTCCACCCTGACTCGTGGAGCTCAATGAGAGCAAGCTCGTAGAGGAGCTGGTGGGCCTCAGCGTCCCAACCCTCATGCCTTGGCATGGCTGCCAGTCATCATGCTCAACCTGCTCTGCAGGAACATATTTATCCCAGTTGTCTTTTGTTGGGAGGAACCCCAGCCGCCTTTGTTCCCGGGTTAAGGTCCCTTGCAGAGGACCTGGAGGCTGTCGGGGGTGATCTTGAGCTGGCCCCTGCTTGCTACATGGGCTCTTTCCTTAGCTGGACACCGGGGCCTGTGAGGGGTTCCCTTCTGGCAGGTAGCAGCCAGTGCTCATGTGGGAGACCATAGGCACTTCTTCCTTGTGCCCTGCATGGGTCATGGTGGTGAGGATCTGAAAGCAGATGAGGACAGGGGTCAGAGCAGGAGAGGAGGCGCAGAGCTGGGGGATGGGGGTACATCACAGGCAATGTGGTGGCAAGAAGGTGCAGCGGGGATGAGAGGACAGTGTGAGGCAAAGGAGACTGTGCTACCCCATTTCGCAGAGGGGAAAACTGAGGCCAGGAGGCCATGGGAAAGCAGGCAGGGCCACCTGGCTGGGAGCCCCACCCGGGGAAGCCAGTGACTCAGTCCTTCCCAGTGGCTGCCCCACGCCTTTGATCCCTGTGCCAGGTAGTGGTGCTGGCCCCATCCTGCAGGTGAACAGACCAAGGCTCATGACACAGCCTGGGCCCCACGGTAACTCAGGCCTGGCCTGGGAAGCGACACTCCCTCCCTACCTGCATCTGGCCTCTTCCCGTACCACATCCCCTCTGTATAGGCCCTGATGGCTGCAGGTGGGGGGTGAAGGGTCAATTTTCTGGTGGCCCAGCAAAGCCAGGCTTTGTGTCCCTCGGTGTATGAATAGGGAGCAGGCCTGAGCTCTGTCCTTTCCTCTCCTGCAGGGGCAGAATCCTTTCGAGCTGGCCTTCACCCTAGACCAGGCCCACCACGGGGAGCCTGACTTCAGCCCAGAGTGCCCGACCCGCCCTGGTGAGGGGCTGAGGGGAGGGCACGTCTCTGGTGGTGGAGCGGGGGGGCTGGACTGCCTCCTGAACTGGGTGGGCCTCACCTCTGGCCCTCCCGGCACAGATATGCCCACGAGCCAGCCCATCGACATCCCTGATGCCAAGAAGAGAGGCAAAAAGAAGAAGAGATGCCGGGCCACTGACAGCTTTTCAGGCAAGTTTGAAGGTGAGTGGAGCGGGCCCGGGTGGGGGCTTTGGGAAGATGGGCTGGCCCAGGGAGGCTCTCACTCCCACCGCCGGGTCCACAGATGTCTACCAGCTGCAGGAGGACGTGCTTGGGGAGGGTGCCCATGCCCGTGTGCAGACCTGCATCAACCTCATCACCAACCAGGAGTATGCTGTCAAGGTGAGCCAGCCCACGGCACCAGAGCGCGCCCCTTGCCTCTCCCCAGCAGCGCCGGGGTCTGGCACCACCAGAGGTGGCAGAGGGAAGGGAGCTGGCATCTGAGCTGCCGGACTGGCAGCCAGGGAAAACCAGTGTCTAAAAATGGCCCCAAGGCTGGTGACTCAGGCCACCCCTGGGAATCTAGGTCAGCCCAGGCTGAGCCCCCAAGTCCAGGTGAGAAGTGACCAGGGGTGGCATGCTGGCACAGGTGGCCAAGGACCTGCTGCCGGGGGGTCGCCGAGACCTGGGGGTTCAGTCAGAGCCAGTGCTCACCTGCTGGGTCATTTGGGCCAGGCTCCTGTCCCAGGGCTAAGGAGTGCTTCTGGGCATTGATACAGAGATCAAAACCCTGTTCTCTGAGTCTGAGGAGCTGGGCACCTGGGGAGACCAGGGCAGGCCTGTGAGAGCCTCCTGCCTGTCCTGTGCTGCCCTGACCCAGGGTGTGGCCACGCAGCCTGTGTGCCTGGCCAGGCATCAGACCCCACCTTCTGAGAAGCCTTCCAGGCTTCCCTCGTGACCCTCTGCATCTGGGCTGGGTGAGGTCATGAGAGGCTGGCTGCCCAGGAAGGAGGGCCAGGTACTCCAAGGCAAGCGGAACTGGCTGGAAACCTCAGGCCTTGGTGGAAGCCTGGTGACCTGGGTGGCTGTGGTCCCCGCCCCTTGGGAGTGCCTGGGTGAGGTGGATGATGGTGCCACAGGACTGGACACCTAGCATCAAGCACTTTCATAGTTGGGGGGTTCCTGAACCCTCCCTTCTACGGGCCCTGCTGGGAAGGCTGGCTCCTGTCACTCTGACGGACAGGGAGACCAAGGCAGGGAGCCGTTAGGCTAGGTGTCTGGGTGGGAACCCCAGAAGGCCATACCCCTCATGAGAGGGACTGCTGTTTCCTCCATAGAGTGGGGGCCGTAGCCACGTTCCCAGGAGATGGGATGAGGTTCAGTTAACTCCAGAAGGGCACGACTGGTGGCACTGTGTCAAGGAACCCCTGGAATCTGTGGGGCAGGGGTATCTGTCACTCGATAGGTGGGACAGCACTTTGGGTGGCGGCCCAGGCCCAGTGGCCAGTGGACATGGTGCCAGCTTGCTACTGGAGCCTGGCCAGCAGAACACACCATAGGCGTTCCCCTAGGCTGCTGGTGGGCTGGAGCCCCGAGCGTGCTGGTGACCAAGCCTGCCCACCCACCCAGTGAGAGGGAGCCCAAGGTCCAGCCTAGGAAGAGGGTCCCAGCAGGTGCTGGGGGTGTCCCCCCAGATTAGCATGGGACTGGGAGACAAGATGTGGTGATGTGGTGCCCTGGCAAGGAGGAGAGCTTGGCAGGAGCCAGGTGCCCCAGGCATCTCTACTTCTCTGGGTCGGGTGTGAGTCAGCACAGTGGCCCCCAGTCTCCTGCTCCGGGCGGTGGGTGGGGGGGTGCCTTGTCTAAAGAACCTGCTGCCCTGAAGGTGTAAGTTGCAGGGGCTCCAGGTCCAAATCGGCCTGCTCCAGTAGGAGAGCTCCAGCTCCTCTCTGCCTCCCCTGCCATGTTTACCCCTCCTGGGAGGCCTCTGGGGACACGCTGCCCCCAGTTTGTGCTGACACCACAGTTTGACTTCCGGTAAATTCTGGGCCCCCATGGGAGAGCTCTGCTTTCCAGAGCCTAAAAGTCTAAGCTCTGATGAGTTTCAGGCGTGACCCAGGGGAAGTTTCTGGTGGGCTGTGGAGGATCCAGCTGCTCCAGTTGTGTTTCTGTATGTGTATCTGTCCTCACCACCCCTATCCCCCCCACCCCCGGCTGTTTCAGATCATTGAGAAGCAGCCGGGCCACATTCGGAGCAGGGTTTTCAGGGAAGTGGAGATGCTGTATCAGTGCCAGGGACACAGGTAACGTGACCTAGCCTCCTCACAGCACTGGGCCCCTAGCCACCTTTCAGCGGATGAATGGGCCTGAGAGCCTTCTCATCACCCACAGTGGCCACTTAGTGAGCACCCACTGTGTGCCAGGCCCTGTGTCCTGGGTGGGCCCAGTGGTGGGCAAGCCAGACAGTCCAAGGTGGGCAAGGTGGAAGCAGGCCCATGGCCCTGGGCCCATGCCTCCTGCCTGCAGGTAGAGGTGGAGGAGGTGCACCCCTCCTGGGCACGGCTGTGGCTGTGGCTGCCTGCGGGCCTGAGGAAGCCTCAACCTTTCCCCTGCCCCTCTGCCCTGCACCCCAGGAACGTCCTCGAGCTGATTGAGTTCTTCGAGGAGGAGGACCGTTTCTACCTGGTGTTTGAGAAGATGCGGGGTGGTACGTGGGGCCTGGCGCAATTTTTATCTGGATCCCGATGGGCCTGGGGACTCAGGGCCACCAGGGAGAAACTTCCAGGGGGCCTGCCCATCAGAGGGACCTTGGGGGGTCCAGGGTGGCGGCCCCAGCTCAGGTTGAAGGACTTTGGATTCAAAGAGACCAGAGTGGGAACTTCCCTGCCAGGGTGGGGTGGGTGCTGGGCGTTGGGCAGTGGAGGTGACACCTGTGTATTCTCCATGGTCTGGCCCAGGCTCCATTCTCAGCCACATACACAAGCGGCGGCACTTTAACGAGCTGGAGGCCAGCGTGGTGGTGCAGGACGTAGCCAGTGCCCTGGACTTCCTGCACAACAAAGGTGGGTGGCCGCGCCACCTGCCCCAGGGGTCCTAAGTGTCCACCCTTGCACCCCGTCCACCTGCCCAGGACTCCTGAAAAACGTGCCCACCCACCCCTGACCAGCCCTGGTGGTTCTTGGTTCTCCCGGCAGGCATCGCCCACAGGGACCTAAAGCCGGAAAACATCCTCTGTGAGCACCCCAACCAGGTGAGGGGCGCGGAAGGGGGCGGCCTTCTTTTCGGACCAGGCCCCCAGGATCCAGCCCTCACAGCCTGTTCCAACCCCGCCCAGGTGTCCCCCGTGAAGATCTGCGACTTTGACCTGGGCAGTGGCATCAAACTCAACGGGGACTGCTCCCCCATCTCCACCCCAGAACTGCTCACCCCGGTGAGGGCCTGCGAGGAGGGGCAGTGCTGGCAGGGGCGGAGGGGGCGGGAATGGTCCCGAATCCGGTCCCAGACCGCAGTTACATAACCTCAAGGTGCGGATCCTGCTTGACTGCTGAGGCCTCAAAGTTTGAGCTTCCGCTTAGCAACAGCCGCTGATTGGCTGGGCAGGGCCGCAGTCGCGGGCTCCGTGAGCCTGGGCGTGCTCCCGGCACCTGTTGATTGGGTGGGGGTGAGGGTGGGGGGTGGGTCCGGCTCCCTCGGTGGCTTCTGATTGGTCGGCAGAGCGAAGGCGGGGCTGTTTTCTTTATTAGCCTCTGATTGGTCGGGCACGGGCTTCAGGAAGTCCAGATCGGTGAGCCCCCTCCCGCCTCCGCGGGCCCTAACGCCCTGCCCCCGCCTGCAGTGCGGCTCCGCGGAGTACATGGCCCCGGAGGTAGTGGAGGCCTTCAGCGAGGAGGCCAGTATCTACGACAAGCGCTGCGACCTCTGGAGCCTGGGCGTCATCCTCTACATCCTGCTCAGCGGCTACCCGCCCTTCGTGGGCCACTGCGGCAGCGACTGCGGCTGGGACCGCGGGGAGGCCTGCCCCGCCTGCCAGGTGCGAGGGGCCGCCTGCTGTGCACCCCTCCCCCAGCACCCCGCCAGGCCTGCTTCGGCTTGCGCGCACACACACTCATACACACAGGCTGTGCACCTTCACCGCGGCCTGCCTGGTGCACCCCAAGGCCTGGTCTATGTACACACTTACCCCCCACCCTGGGGACCGGCTCGTGCATCCCCCAGGGCTGCCCTGTGTGCACACAAACGCACATCCAACCGCAGGTTCTGTCGCGTGTACCCCTGAGCACCCCTTAGGGCTTCGCCTCCAACCGCTGGCCACATTAGCAGGCCACTGCCAGCCTTACCTTGCTGCCTTTCCAGAGGCTCTTTGGGAGCCTGAGGATAGGAATTTGAGGTAAGGCAAAGCCTATGGTTTGGCATGGTCAGGTTCTAGCATTCTACAGACCACCTGAGGCTCAGGCGTCATGGCCTGATTTCCCCTTGATTCAGCTCACTCCAGCAGAGCCCAAGTGCCTCCCGGAAGCCACTCTCTGGCCCAGCCTCCCAGTGCCCCAGCTTTGCTAGCTGAGCTCAGAACACTTTCCCTAACTCTAAGCCCAGGCCAGGTCACACAGGATGTGGTGGAGGAGGGGTGCTGCTCCAGGTCTGGGCTTGCCCATCCAGGCATTGGGGACATGGCCTCAGCCCTTGCTGGCTGCAGCTGACCCCTCTCCCCGTGTCCCCTCCAGAACATGCTGTTTGAGAGCATCCAGGAGGGCAAGTACGAGTTTCCAGAGAAGGACTGGGCCCACATCTCCTTTGCTGCCAAAGACCTCATCTCCAAGCTCCTCGTCCGTGATGCCAAGCAGAGGCTGAGCGCTGCCCAAGTCCTGCAGCACCCCTGGGTGCAGGGGGTGAGTGGGGGCCCCAGGCGGCGTGGGAGTCCTCAGACCTCCATCCAGCCTCTGCCGATGGGCCGGGGTTACTCAGAGCAAGGGTCGAAGAGCCCCAGAGTGAGCTAGGGCGCAGTAGGGAAACCCCCACTGCCTGCTGGCCAAGTTCAAGCTGCACTGCAGGTGCTCCTCCTTGCCAAGCCCTGTGTCCAGGAGGTGCTGGGGCCACCTCTTCTGGAACAGCGTCAAGCTGAGGTCAGCCAGGTGGCAGTCTGGTAGCAAGCCAAGGTAGACTCATGGCCTGCCAATGGCCCAGGCTCTCTACCCACCAGTCTGGGAAAAGCGCGATGTCTTTGTCTTCTGCCCAGTGGTCATTCCAGGGGATAGGTGCTTAGGTTAAAGATCGGCACCATGGGGAGCAAAGACTCAAGGTGGAAGGGGCTCCCACCCTCTTCCAGGAGCTGGGAACCATCTGGAAGGGGCAGCTGTGGTGAGAGGCAGGCCCCGCCCCCAGCCTGGCGGGCTACCGGTGGTGAAGCTGTTCACCACCCCTGTGCTCTGGTGTTCTCGGAGTCAGCCGGGCGGCCCGCTGGGGGGAGGGGGTGGGTGGGCTCTGCTCTCCAACCTCGCCTCTCCTGTCTCCTTGCAGTGCGCCCCGGAAAACACCCTGCCCACGCCCATGGTCCTGCAGAGGTGAGGCCCCAAGCGGGGAGCCCCAAGTCCAGGAGGGGCGCTAAATGTTAAGATGTAAAAAACCCTTTCAGTCCTGGGGCAGGGACTTGGGTGGCCTTATATCAGGTACAGAGTTTTTGTGCCTACAGGGGGGCGCCAACCCACTGCCGCCCCAGCCCCACACCCACCCGTCGGAGACTGGGACCTCTTAGGCCTGCGGCCCCTCCTCTGGGGTACTGCACTGGCCCAGGGGTTGGGGGGGGGTGTGGAGGCGAGGCTACTTCTCCCTCTGGTGACCCTCACCCCCGCCCGGTCCCCAGGAACAGCTGTGCCAAAGACCTCACTTCGTTCGCGGCAGAGGCCATTGCCATGAACCGGCAGCTGGCCCAGCGGGAGGAAGACGCGGCGGAGGAGGAGGCGGAGCAGGGCCAGCCCGTGGTCATCCGAGCTACCTCACGCTGCTTGCAGCTGTCCCCGCCCTCCCAGTCCAAGCTGGCCCAGCGGCGGCAGCGCGCCAGCCTGTCTGCGGCCCCCGTGGTCCTGGTGGGAGACCACGCGTGACGCCTTCCTTCCCTCTGTACATAGGCCTTCCCCATCCATCAGATCTAAAAAGATTTTTTAAGCTATTGCCCGCCCGCCCTGACCAGCGGGCTCCCCTACCCCCTCCCCTTCCTCCCTCTCCCGGCTGGATTCCGAGGCGCTCTGCTCAGCTCGGGGGTCTTTTTATATAAGGTTTTTGCTGTTGGTTGTTTTTTTTTTTTCTTTTTTTCTGTTTCTCTCCCCCCACCCCCCCTTCCAATGGTGTTAAAAGCAAAGCAGGCTGGGGGGAGGAGAGCTGAGGGCGCGCGGCCGGGTGGGCCCTCCCGCCGCCCCGCCCGGGACGCCTCGGCCACTGTGAAGGCCCCTCCCTCCGCCCGCGGGACTCAGGAGAGGAGGGCGTGGCGTCTCCCGGGCCGGGCGGGGCCCCGCCGCCCTCTCCGGCCCTCGCGGTGTTTTCAGGGACCGGTCCACCCCCACTTCCCCTGGATGAGACGGTAGCTCCTTCCCTCCTCACAGACACCCTGGCGGGCGGCGGGGCCGGGGGCTTCTCAGGTCTCCGCAGTCGCGGGAGCGGAGCCTGGGGCGGGGAGGGCGGAGTGACACCGCCCGCTGGACACCCCCACCCCCTCCCGCCGACTGACAATCGGGGCTCCCTCGAACCTTGACCTTAAGCTGCAGCTGATGGGCCCTCCTCTGGCCCCTCCACTGGGGACTGCCCACCCGAGAGGGGGGCGCCAGGGCAAGCGGGAGGGGCTGGACAGGCGCCCGTCAGCCGACGTGGGGGTCCCGCGGACCCCAGACCCGGGCACCCGAGTGCCCCTTCTCAGGGCTCAGTCTGACCACGGCCACGTCCTGCCCGGCCGCCCCTCGGGTCCGGCGTGGATGCCCCGTCAGCCCCCCCTCCCCTGCCCCGGGCGGCGTCTCTGCCCCGCCCATCTTCAGGAAAAGGCCGCAGCTGCTGCCCCGTCCGCCCGCGCCCGAGTCAGACGTTGTCGCGTGACCCGCCGGTCTGGGGAGTCTGGGCCCTCCCCGATCTGACGCCTGGGCCCTCGGGTAGGAGACACTATGCAATACACAGGCTTCCTTTTCTACGTGCACACGGGCTTTTGCCGGGGCGAGGGGGTGGGGGGGCGCCGGCAGGCGGTCCCCGGGGTCCCGGCCGGCCTCTGAGGGTACCCCGATCCGGCTTCTAGTCGTTCGTTCTGTTTCGTTAGTTTTCTAAAACAAAAGTTGACTTCCCTTCCCTGTTCTTGAAGAATACTTGAATGTGGGGGGAGGGGTTCGAGACGTGGGGAGCTCGGGCGCCGTTTCTGCGGTCCCCCCACGTCTGGAGGTTGTCGCAGTCCTAGGTGGCTGGTGGGGGCCGCCGCCCCTCCCCGCCCCCGCCCGCCGGATCTGTGGACTGGCCTTTCCAAAGACTCCGGGGGTGGGGAGGCCAACCCCCACCATCATTTCTCTCCCATTTGTGATTCCATGTTTTGCAACCGAGAATTCTGCCTTTTTGTAAAAAAAAAAACAAACGGACTCTCGCCCGCTGCGAGGCGCCATGGCCATTTTACTCGGGAAAGCTGAGCTGTGAGCCGCTTTTTTTTTTTTTTTTTTTTTTAAATCCAAAGGTGGGACATCCACTTCCTCCCCGCTGTCTCGAACAGTGAGGCCCGGAGGACTGGTCAGAACCGTTACTGTGAATGAGCCTGGCTCTCAGGCTGCTCCGGCGCTGGGGGAAGGGGGTACAGCAGTGTTTCAATGTTAAGATGTGTAAAAAAAAAAAAAAAAAAGATTTTTTTAAAGTGGGGGAAAAACATCCAAGCACTTTAACTCCACTCTACCAGGTGAGCTGATACAGCTCAGAAGTTTTCCTTTACACCAACTGTCAATGCCGGAATTTTGTATTCTGTTTTGTAAGGATTTAATAAAAGTCAAAAAAACCCGTTTGCATCCTCACATCGTGGCTTTCTGTTGTCCTGCAACAAACTGCCCCAAACCTAGTGTCCCAAAGCCGTTTTGTTATTCCTGGTGGTGCTATGAGTCAGGGATGCAGACGGGACTTGAGAGACTCAGTTTGTCCTTGTGCTAGGACACCTGGGTCCTCCACTGGGAAGGGTCATCATCCACAGGTGTGGGCTGGGCTCAGGCTGAGGCTAGAACCTGGACCAGGTGCCCACAGGGGTCTCCTGTGCGACTTGGGCTTCCTCCTGTGGCTGGCGGATCTGAGCAGCTTGGCTTCAGAAGGCATGCTGCATGGCCTTCCCAAGTCCAAGGTCAGGTGGAGTTCAGCAAGCAGCTGTCCCGGGTCCAAAGGGAGGGAGGAAAACAGCTTTGAGATGGGGCGGGGCACCTCTGGACAATGCAACCTAATTCAACAAAACCCAGTAATTCAGACCTCCCCCTCATGGCTGGCCCTCCTCCCTCTCTAGACTCCTTTCTCTCAACCATGATTATATTCTTGCCACATGCAGGTCTTTGCTGGACAGCCCAGGGCTGACTTCAGATCCTGGGGGGAAGAGGGGGAAGCAGTGTGTCAGGGAGGGCTTCCTGGAGGCAGAAGACAAAGTGTAGGGGGCGGTGAAGTCCAGTGGTTAAGGACAGCAGACAGGCTAGAACCCCAGTCCCTTTCAGACTGCTGTTCTTACCAGTTTCCTTATCTGACAGCAGGGGTCTTGAGAAAAAGCCAGGTGAAACCAGCAGGTAGCACAGCAAGAAGGCAAGAAGAAAGCAGATGAGGGGCTTCCCAGAGGTCCAGGGTTAAGACGACGCGGTGCCAGTGCAGGGGACATAGGTTTGACCCCTGGTTGGGGAACTAACATCATACCATGTGGTGCCACCAAAGGGTGGAGGGGGGACATCCTCTGCAGGGCCTGGAACGGGCTGGTCTGGGATCAGCCCCTGGAGCCTTCTGTGTCTGGCTTCTGTCTCCAGACATCGCGTCCTCAGGAGTCACATGTGTTGCAGTGTGTGTTGGTGCCTCACCCCTCTTCACACCCGAGTAATAGCCCCACTGTCTGGGCCGCACTGTGTTTATCTGCTACCCACCGATGGACACTGAGGTGTCCTGCTTTCTGGAGTAGCCAGTTGTGCTGCTGTGAACATGTAGCATACATTTGTCTGGATGTTGTTTCATTGCCCCTGGGTGGACACCCACAGAAGGAATTGAGCAGGGCACAGACCCCATTGGATGTCATTTCAGAAAGACTGATCTTGTCACCATGTGGAGTGTGGGCTAGGGGCCAAAGGACCCCATGGGGCACCACTGTCTCCCTTGTAGCCAGCCCAGTGAGGGCTGACAGGCCTACAAGGGTGGAGCCCACAGAGCAGATGGGTGCTTTGTAGGGAGTGGTATCTAGCAGCACCTAGGGACAGCCTGCGTGTTGTGAAGTGGGGCTCAAAGGGGGTTCTCCCCGCTTCTTGAAAGGCTTCCTGGAAAGGTGTAGGCATTGGGATTCCCTCTCCTGCCTAGGACCCCAGGTTTGGCAAGTGGCACCTCCTCCCTGACCTGGCCTTACCTGAGGCATCTTCAGGGATGCCTTGGAGCCTGGCCCCGCTCCTGCATTTGTTCAGCCACCCTCTGGAGCCCTCCTCTCAAACCCCGCAGCTACCCTGCCCCAGCCAGGACCATGGCCCCCTGCCTAGTTCCCCCAAAGCCCGACCTCAATGCTGTCCCTTACCCGGCCTGGCATATGTGGGGGAAATGGGGTGGGTGCCACATGCTAAACCACCACCCTCCCAGGTGGCATGGGGCCCTGCCCAGCCCTGCCAGGCTGCGCCACTGACCTCTGCCTGCCCCCTGCCGCCTGCCAAGACCGGGCCACCAGGCACAGCTTGTTCTCTGAGCTGCAGCCCTAAGTTTGATGTTTGCGGTTTCCTCTCGGCCGGCCCCACCCCTCCCAGGCCGACCCCGCCCCTTTCACGGCCTGCCCCGGCCCTTCCACGTCCTCTGGAGGAGTGGCAGGAAAATCCTGGAGACCCAGGAGCTGAAGGCTTTCCCAGGCTGGCGGCGGGGCCTCCTGTCCGCGCCGCGGGAAATGCGGCTCAAGGCAGGCAGCTGGTCCAGAGCGTCTGCAAACTGGGTCTGTTACTCCAAGATTACGAGGAATCATGCGTGATTCTGGAGCTGCCCTCCCCCACCCTTCAGACAGCCACGCACACTGATGTACAGTGCTAAGGGTAGGGGAAACAGGGTGAGTGTTATCTTCCCAGCTTGTAAAGCACACACGCCCCCCTGCATTGGAAGCCTGGAGTCTTAGCTGCTAGACTGCCGGGAAGTCCCTTAAAACTTTTTTTTTTAATCTTTATTTATTTATTTGAAAAGACCCTGATGTTGGGGAAGATTGAAGGCAGGAGGAGAAGGGGACGACAGAGGATGAGATGGTTAGATGGCATCACTGACTCAATGGACATGAGTTTGGGTAAACTCCAGGAGTTGGTGATGGACAGGGAGGCCTGGCGTGCTGCGGTTCATGAGGTCGCAGAGTTGGACATGACTGAGCGACTGTACTGAACTGAACTGATTTATTTATTAGGCTGCACTAGGTCCTGTATAGTTCTTCTGTGTATTCTTGCCACTTCTTAATCTCTTCTGCTTGTGTTAAGTCCTTACCATTTCTGTCCATTATCATGCCCACCCTTGTATGAAATGTTCCCTTGGTATCTCCGATTTTCTTGGACAGATTTCTAGTCTTTCCTATTATATTGTTTCTCTCTATTTCTTTGCATTGTTCATTTAAGAAGGCCTTCTTATCTCTCCGTGCTATCCTCTGGAACTGTGCATTCAGTTGGGTGTGTCTTTCCCTTTCTCCTTTGCCCTTCACTTTTCTTTTTTCCTCAGTTATTTGTAAAGACTCTTCAGACAACCACTTAGCCTTCTTGAATTTCTTTCTCTTTGGGATAGGTTTGGTCACTGCCTCTCGTACAATGTTACAAACCTCCACCCATAGTTCTGCAGGCACTATCTACCAGATCTAATCCCTTGAATCTACTTGTCACCTCCACTGTATAATCATAAGGAATTTGATTTAGGTCATACCTGAATGGTCTAGTAGTTTCCCCTACTTTCTTCAACTTAAGCCTGAATTTTGCAATAAGGAGTTCATGATCTGAGCCACAGTCAGCTCCTGGTCTTGTTCTTGCTGAGTTAGTTGTAGCATGCGGGATGTTTAGTTGCAGTTTGCAGGATCTAGTTCCCTGACCAGGGATTGAACCCAGGCGTCCTGCATGGGGAGCATGGAGTCTTAGCCACTGGGTCACCAGGGAAGTCCCTCAAAACTGTTTTTTTAAAAAGATATTTTATTAAAAAAATAAAATGAAAAAAATAAAAATGAAATAAGCCAGATACAAAAGGTCACATAATGTGTGATCGCACTTATGTGAAACGTCCACAACAAGCAAATCCATGAAGACAGAGAGTGAATTCCTGGTTGTCAGGGGCTGAGGATGACAGCCGGTGGCACTGCATTTCTTGTGGGGTGATGGAATGTTCCGGAACTACAAGTGATGGTTACACAGCCCTGTGACTATACTAAATGCCACTGAAGTCTTCATTTTATTTTATTTGGTTGTGCCATGGAGTAGGTGGGATCTTGGCTTCCCCACCAGGGTTTGAATCCGTGCCCCTTGCAATGGAAGCCTGTAGTCTTGACCACTGGACCACCAGGGAATCCCCCTAAAGTGTTCATTTTAAATGGATGAATTTCATATTCTGTGAATTTCCCTGCAATAAGCATGAAAAAGATGACAGGACCGAGTCTGTACTGAGTCTGGGACACAGTAAGTGCTCACTCAGTGTATGGAAAAGTGATTTACCACCAGCACAGGCGTCTCCACCCTAGAGTTTAGGGATTTGTTGCAGGTTTTGTTCCCAATGCTGTCTCTAGTCCGCACACCCGGCCCTCCTGGTGGTTCATCCTCACAGCTTCTTTCATCGTCCCGTCCCAGGAAACTGCAGCCTGTCCTGGTCTTTGACTCACCCAGAAAGTAGACAAACTGGTTTAAAGTGAAGCGTGATGAAATTCAGTCGGACGTGAGGAAGGACTTAC
Source organism: Cervus canadensis (assembly GCF_019320065.1). Classification (NCBI taxonomy): domain Eukaryota; kingdom Metazoa; phylum Chordata; class Mammalia; order Artiodactyla; family Cervidae; genus Cervus; species Cervus canadensis. The sequence goes on along the minus strand of NC_057389.1, from coordinate 85,724,216 downwards.
CTCGTTGGTCGAAGCCTGGATGGGGTGAGCTGGCAAAGGAAGGAGGAAGGGAGGGCTGGGTTCTTGGGGCGGGGCCCATGAACGAGCCAGGTACTCCCAGCCCAACTCGCCTCTGGGATTTGGACAAGTGTCTGGAGCCTGGTGGCTCTGGGTTCATCACGTGCCGTGAATCCTCTCTGGTCCTGACACTGGGCTATATTCATCTCTTCCATCTGCTGGGACTTGTGCTCCCCTTCACACAGGGTTTGGGGTTTGTGGGCAACTTCAGGAAGATGCTGTGGGGTTTCCATGACATCTACCAGTTCCAGCTCTCCCCTGCCTTGGTTTCCATTTGATGACCTCTTGAGAGGATGCCAGCCAGAGGGGGTCTGCCCAGTGTTACATCTTTGGCTCAGGGACCAAGGAGGCCTCCAGAATCTGGGCCCTGGGATGGTGATGTGGAAGGCCCTTGGGGAGAGTATCTGGCGGCAAATCCCCAGCACAGACTGGGGGACAAACAGGGATGCGACCCTGTTGCCAGCATTTTTGTTTTGTTTTGGTCATGCCACATAGCATGTGGGACTTTAATTCCCTAACCAGGGATCAAACCTGTGCTCTCGCAGTGGGAGCTCAGAGCCTTAACCACTGGGCCGCAAGGGAAGCCCTGTGTTCAAAGGCACATCCACTCTATAGGTACAGGAGCCACATGAAGGCTGTGGGTTGGCACCCTGGTGCCTCCCCAGCCAAGGTTATCAGCCCAGTGGGTCACCGTTGTCCAGCCTCTGGTCCCATCATGGTCCTCACTTCCTGGACCGCTTCTTGCTTCACTGGGGGACTAATGCCAGGCACACCATGGTGAGAAAGCTGCTCGTCACCACTCCAAACCTGGGCCAGGACCCTCACCTGGGCCTAAAATTTAAGGGGGCACCAACTGCCTGCAATGCAGGAAACTTGGGTTTGACCCTTGGGTCAGAAAGATCCCCTGGAGTGGGAAATGGCTACCCAATCCAGTGTTCTAGCCTGGGAAATCCTGTGGACAGAGGAGCCTGGTGGGCTACAGTCCATGGGGTTGCAAAAAAAGTCGGACACAACTGAGCGACTGAGCACACACACACACAAATTTGTTCATGGAGGTAATGTTTGTGCTGAGAATGTTTGCTGGAACACCAGTGAATTCCCAGCAGTTGTAAGAACTAACATTTCCCCTAGTGGTAACATTTTGCAAAAGTCTATTACAATGTCACAAGCAGGAGCCCAACATGCTACAATCTTACTCGCAAGTAACCACTTTCTCTCTTACTCAACAGTGTGTTTGCAGTTCCTCCTCCCTTTGGTCTCAAAGTAAAACAAAACTCTACTTATTTCTTGTGCTCACTTGAAAATATTGGGTTGCCCAAAAAGTTTGTTTGGGTTTTTCTCTAAGATGTCATGGAAAAACCTGAACAGACTTCTGGGCCAACCGAGGAGAAGGTATCGGATGGGACCGTGGAAGCAGGTGCCTTCCGGTAGGACCTCCTGGAGCAATGAACCTGTTCTCCATCTTTGCAGCTACCAGCCACACATGGCTACTGAGCAGGCGCAACGTGGCCAGTGCAGTTGAGTTCCCTTTCATTTATTTATTAATACATTTCTTTGGTCTAGGGGGGCTACTGTCATCCCTACCCCTTTGGAGAATGCATGTCACAAGGCCCGATATCTGTGTTTCACCCCCAGTCCTTGGCTGAGCCTCAGCCTGTTTGCCCTGAGCCCCAGCCATATAGTTGGTGCTCAATAAATGTGGTGGGACAGGCTGAGTGAGTGAGGGCTCTGGATGGGTGGTCTCTCCTGGTCTTCTAATCACTTCCGTATGGTTCTGGCCCGGGCATGTGAGACTGGGTTTGTACTCAATATGCCCATCTGGTCAGGGCACTGGAGTACCAGGAGAATGACGTCCCCCATTCTTTACACCTTCACCCCTTGCTGGTGCAGATCCTTGGGTCTCCCGCCCCCTGATGGCCACATAAGGGAATACACCCCCATCTGCAGAGGCGTGCCCCTGGTGGCTCAGATGATGAAGAATCTGTCTGCAGTGCAGAAAACCCAGGTTCGACCCCTGGGTCAGGAAGATCCTCCGGACAAGGGAATGCAGCCCACTCCAGTATCCTTGCCTGCAGAATCTCATGGGCAGAGAAGCCTGGTGGGCTACAGTTCATGGGTCGCAAAGAGTCGGACACGACTGAGCGGCTAACACACACACCCACACACACCACCAGGATGCACACCACAGAACAAGAGATGGAAGCAGGGCGCAGGGACCCAGTGGGAGCAGGAGCACCCTAAGCCCTGCCTTTGGGGCTGGGGGCACTCTGGGTGTCCCCACAGGGAGGAGGCGTCTCAATGGGGACCCGGAGGAGGTGCAGCCGTGGGAGTCACCCGTCCGCAGGCATGGAGCTGATGTGTCCTTAGTTGGATCACGGCCTCCCTCTCTCTCTCCTCTCCACCTGTCTTTCTGTAATAAAGGAAGTTACGTGTTCGTTGTAACACATCCAGAACCACTTTACATCCCAGAATAAACATATATAAAATATATTTGCACCGTGGGCTAAAAAGAAACCCCAAGGGGATAAATGCTTTAATTTGCAGTGGCCATGGTTTTCCTGATAGCCAGGGGTGGGGGGTGGGCCCTGCCCACAGAGTAACCATCCCCCCACTGCTGCGGGACCCGGGGGGATCTTCACGCCTGGGTGTGTCGGTCACATCACCTGCAGGCCTACCTCTTTGGAGTGCTTGTCTGGTCTTGTTTATTTTGCCTCCTTGACTGGGCATGTTTGGTATCAGTGGCCTCCCCTGGCTTGGGGAGGAGCCAGAGAGGGGGAGCTTCACCTTGTGAAGAATTTAGGGGCCCAGAACCTTCTGTGAGATGAGGACTTGGAGGCAAGGAATCAGCAGAGGTTGAGGGAGCTCAGGAGACCCAGCCCCAGACCTCCTACTGCTCCAGAGGTATAAGAGCTCTCTCAATCACTTGTTCACTCCCTCTCTCTTTCTTCTTTCTTTTTATTTTTGGTTGTACCTTGAGGCATGTGGGATCTTAATTCCCTGACCAGAGATCAAACCTGGGCCCCCTGCACTGGGAAGCATGGAGTCCTAATCACTGGACCACTAGGGAAGCCCCAGGAGGTAGAAGATTTATTTTAAAACCCTGTGTTGAGTACCATTCGAGTGGAACTGCCAGTCTTGGTTGCCTTTCATGTTCATTCCCTTCTGTTTATTTATTTATTGAATTAAAAAATGTTGTTTGTTATTGAATTATAAGTTGATTTACAACATGGTGTTAATTTCTGCTGTCCAGCAAAGTGATTCAGTCATACACATATATACAGGTTTTTTTTTTTTTTTTTAAGTCACCACTTTTTATTAATTAATTTGGCTGCCTCGGGTCTTTAGTTTCGACATGTGGGGCTAGTTGCTCTGAGGCATGTGGGATCTTAGTTCCCTGACCAGGGATGGAACCTGAGTCCCCTGCATTGGAAGGTGGATTCTTAACCATTGGATCACCAGGAAAATCCCCACATTCTTTTATTTTTTTGTATTCTTTTCCATTGTGGTTTATCCCAGGATATGAGAGTTTCCTGTGCTATGCAGTAGGACCTTGTTGTTTATCCATCCTATACGTAATAGTTTGCATCTGCTAACCTCAAATTCCCAACCCTTCCCTCTCCTACCCGCTTCCCGCTTGGCAACCATAAGTCTGTTCTCTATGTCTGGGAGTCTGTTTCTGTTTCACAGATAAGTTCATTTGTTCTGTATTTTATTTATTTTGTATTTTTGGTTGTGCTGTGTCTTCCTTGCTGCATGGGCTTTTCTCTGGTTGCGGCAAGGGGGTGCTGTTCTTCGTTGCAGTGTGCAGTCTGCTCGTTGTGGTGGCCTCTCTTGTTGCAGAGCACAGGCTCTAGGGCGTGAGGGCTTCAGTAGTTGCGGCACATGAGCTCAGCAGTCATGGTCCCTGGGCTCCAGAGCTCAGGCTTGGTAGTTATGGCACACGGGCTCAGTTGCTCTGTGGCATGTGGGATCCTCCTAGACCAGGGAGTGAACCCATGTCTCCTGCATTGACAGGTGGATTCTTTACCATTGAGCCTCCAGGGAAGCCCTGTGCCATATTTTAGATTCTGCAGATAAGTGGTATCATAGGGTATTTGTCTTTTTCTGACTTACTTCACTTAGTATGGTCATTTATAGTTGCATCCATGTTGCTGCAAATGGCATTACTTTATTATTATTTTTTTTTATGACTGAGTGTTTCACTGTGTATATGTACCACTGCTTATTTATCCATTCATCTGTCGATTGGAGTTTAGGTTGCTTCCATGTCTTGGTTATTGTCAATGGTGCTGCCATGAACATAGGGTGGCATGTATCTTTCCAATTATAGTTTTACCTGGGTATATGCCCAGAAGTGGCATTGCTGGATCATATGGTAACTCTAACTTTCATTTTCCATTCCCCAAACTCCTGAGATGAGCTTCCAGCATGTAGAGTGGCTTGATTTTTCCCTTTCATGATTCACCTGGTTATCTCAACGCCACCGATCATCACTGCTGTGACCAAGAATTTCACGAAAAGCTTCAAACAACTGGCTGGACTCGGTTGAAGCTGTCTTCTTCTTCCTTTCCCCAAATCCAGTCACATCCTCAGTTTATGACCTAGTGAGTGTTGTGCTGTCTCTTGGGCGAATCTTCTACTCTACGGTCTAGCAAACTCCACAGTCTGATGGGGTGTGAGAACTTAAATGACCCCAAAACTAAATCCAGACAGAGCAACTGGCCCGGGCTGGGTCCCATCTGTTTGGGGTCACTGTCCCCCTTTGTAAGTGGTCCCTTTAGGACTTCAAGGAGAGGCTGGGGGTTGGCTTCTCAGAAGTGTTTTCACCTTGGACACTGGTTGATTTTAGGAAAGTAGAAACAAGAAACAACAGCTAACAGCTGATCTCATGGTATGGGCAAGGAAAATGTTTTCCTCTACCTTCTTTGTTTTTTTAAATAAAGACTTTTAAAACAGAAAGAATTATTTATTTATTTGCCTGGGCCAGGTCTTAGTTGTGGCATGTGAGATCTAGTCCCCTGACCTGGGATTGGACCTGGGCGCTTTGCATTGGGAGCATGGAATTCTTAGCCACTGGACCACCAGGGGAGTCCCTCCTCTACACTCTCATATTTATGAGGGATGGCCTGAGAATTAAACTGACAAAAGATATTTTAACAAGAGGCAAAATGTACCAGTGTATTAATTTTTATTTTTTCTTTGTAATGGTTTTGGCTGTGCTGGGTCTTTGTTGCTGCTCATGGGCTGTTCTCTAGTTGAGGTGAGCAGGGGCTACTCTTTGTCATGGTGTGTGGGCCTCTCCTTGTGGTGGCCTCTCTTGTTGTGGAACATGGGCTCTAGGGTGTGCGGGCTTCAGTAGTTGCGGTTCCTGGGCTTCAGAGCGCAGGATTGGTAGTTGTGGCATGCGGGCTTAGTTGCTCCTCGGCATGTGGGATCCTCCCAGACCAGGGAGTGAACCAGTGGAGTCCTGCCCCAAGGCCACAGGTGCAAGGCTTGCACCAAGGCCACAGAAGTGGAGCCCAGAGCCAAGGTCATCTCCAAAGCTGACTCAGTCGCTTTTATAAACATTGCTCAAAGACCCCCCAATTTGACTGTTGCCCAGAGATCAAATTGCCATTATCCGTTGGTCACTGAAAAAGCAAGAGAGTTACAGAAAAACATCTGTTTTATTGACTACGCAAAAGCCTTTGGCTGTGCGGATCACAACAAACTATGGAAAATTCTTCAAGAGATGGGAATCTCAGACCACCTGACCTGCCTCCTGAGAAGTCTCTATGCAGGTCAAGAAGCAACAGTTAGAACCGGACACAGAACAACTGACTGGTTCCAAATTGGGAAAGGAGTACTTCAAGGCTGTATGTTGTCACCCTGCTTATTTAACTACTATGCAGAGTACATCATGCAAAATGCTGTGCTGGATGAAGCACAAGCTGGAATCATGATTGTCTGGAGAAAAATCAACCCAAGATATGCAGATGACACCACCTTTATGGCAAAAAGCAAAGAAGAACTAAAGAGCCTCTTGATGAGAGTGAAAGAGGAGAGTGAAAAAATTGGCTTAAAACTCAACTTTCAGAAAACTAAGATCATGACATCTGGTCCCATCGCTTCATGGCAAATAGATGGGGAAACAATGGAAACAGTTCAGTTCAGTTCAGTCACTCAGCCGTGTCCAACGCTTTGCGACCCCATGGACTGCAGCATGCCAGGCTTTCCTGTCCATCACCAACTCCCGGAGTTTACTCAAACTCATGTCCATTGAGTCGGTGATGCCATCCAACCATCTCATCCTCTGTCGTCCCCTGGAAATAGTGGGTGACTTCATTTTTGGGGGCTCCAAAATCACTGCAGATGGTGACTGCCGCCATGAAATTAAAAGACTCTTGCTCCTTGGAAGAAAAGCTATGACCAACCTAGACAGCATATTAAAAAACAGAGACATTACTTGGCCGACAAAGGTCCATCTGGTCAAAGCAATGGTTTTTCCAGTAGTCATGTATGGATGTGAGAGTTGGACTATAAAGAAAGCTGAGCTCCAAAGAATTGATGCTTTTGAACCATAGTGTTGGTGAAGACTCTTGAGAGTTCCTTGGACGGCAAGGAGATCCAACCAGTCCATCCTAAAGGAAATCAGTCCTGAATATTCACTGGAAGGACTGATGCTGAAGTTGAAGCTCCAATACCTTGGCCACCTAATGCAAAGAACCAACTCATTAGAAAAGACTCTGATGCTGGGAAAGATTGAAAGCAGGAGGAGAAGTGGACAACAGAGGATGAGATGGCTGGATGGCATCACCGACTTGATGGACATGAGTTTGAGCAGGCTCCAGCAGTTGGTGATGGACAGGGAAGCCTGGCGTGCTGCATTCCATGGAGTTGCAAAGAGTCGGACACAACTGAGCGACTGAACCGCCCCCCCCCACACACACCCAATCATTGCCAGCAGACTTCCAGACCACAAATGAGGCAAAGATGCCCACTCCAGTGCTCATTCTGTAGCACCCTAACCAATCACCTAACAGCAATCTTCCAGCAGGAATTTTCTTTGTCTTAAGGATATAAACATTGGCTACGAACCCACGAAAAGCATTGACTCTCCCTGATCTGTCATGAAGTTAACCCATTGCTCTTGCAGAGCCCTCATCATCTCTGCTCTTTGTTCTTAATAAACTCACTCCTTTCTGAAATGCTTTGTGTCTGGAAATTCTTTTCCAACCCATGTTTGAACTCCCGCCATAGAACCCAAGTCCCCTGCATTGGCAGGTACATTCTTATCACCAGACCACCAGAGAAGTCCCTCCTCTACCCTCTTACATGTATGAGTGGGGGCCTGCAGATTAACCTGACAAAGAATATTTTTTAACAGTAGACAGAGTGTATAACTGTACTGATTTTTTTTTAACTGTACTGATTTTTAATTTTACATGCTTGGGGCATCAAAGAGGTGAATCCCCAAAGGAACAGTGAGATTTGAGAGCTCATAGACTCTCATATGGGCTTTCCTGATGGCTCAGATGGTAAAGAATCTGCCTGCAATGCAAGAGACCTGGGTTTGATTCCTGGATTGGGAAGATGCCCTGCAGAAAGGAATGGCAACCAACTCCTGGTGTTCTTGCCTGGAGAAGTCCATGGACAGAGGAGCCTGGCAGGCTGTAGTCCATGGGGTCACAAAGAGTTAGACACAACTGAGATGCTAACAGTTTGGACACAACTGAATGACTAACACTTTCACTTTCAGACCATCATATTAGAAAGGTGGAGGATAGAGGCCACTGATGGGAGAGCAGACGAACTTTAGGGAAGATAAATGGGCCTTTGAAGAGTAATTGAGACACATGACACTTTGTGACAAACTCTGTCTGGGAGCCCACTTGTCTTCTCCCAGAAGAGAAAATTAGAGTTGACTCTAGGCAGAGATTTATGACAATACAAAGCTCTGTGTTTAGGCAGAGAAGAAATTTCAGGAACTCAGAAGGTTTCAGCTCAGAGTCATTCTTATGCCAGAGTGGCATATTTTTGGATGGCAAAGCCTGATCTCCAGTTTTTATTGTTGTTGTTCAGACACTAAGTTGTGTCTGACTTTTTGCCACCCCATGGACTGCAGCACATCAGGCTCCTCTGTCTTTCACTATCTCTCAGAGTTTGCTCAAACTCACGTCCATTGAGTCAGTGATGCTCTCCAAACATCTCATCCTGTGCCACCCTCTTTTCCTTTTGTTTTCAATCTTTGCCAGCATCAGGGTCTTTTTCAATGCATTGGCTCTTCACATCAGGTGACCAAAGTATTGGAGCTTCAGCAGTCCTTCCAATGAATATTCAGGGTTGATTCCCTTTAGGATTGACTGGTTTGATTTCCTTGCTGTCCAAGGGACTCTCAAGAGTCTACTCAAGCACCACAGTTTGAAAGCACCAGTTCTTCTGTGCTTAGCCTTCTTTATGGGCCAACTCTCACATCCCTACATGACTACTGGAAAAACCACAGCTTTGACTATGTGGACCTTTGTCAGCAAAGGGATGTCTGCTTTTTAGTACTCTGTCTAGGTTTGTCATAGCCCCAGCTGTCTCCTCCCAAGTTTTTTTCACCACCTCTCCAAATTTTTCTTCAATATCAGGCATTTTTGGTGTGAGTGATATCCCTGTGGACAGCCCCAGTGTCCTAGAGTTGGCCAGGCAGGATAGGAAATGACCTCTCACCTTTCTTGCCTATGATGTTTTCCTAAAAATTGCTGAACCCCCAGAATGAATGAAAACTCCTGGGATTGGCTATGTAAACAGCGCCCTCTAAAGGCCACCACCAGCTTAGACAGGGTTGGGGGTAGTTCAGTGACCATAAGTGTTTAACTCAAACACCCTCCAGGAATGACTGAGGGTCGCTGGATAAACAGACAGGAAACATGTCAAGGAGGTGAGGCAAAAAGATTGTCGACCTTCCCTTGTTACTCCCGCATCCCAGTGGGCTGAACTTTCTGCCTTCACAGCTAATCTCTCTGCCTTTGAAAAGACTCTAGACATGAAGCTATGTTGGTGGCTCAGTCGTGTCCAACTCTGTGCGACTCAATAACTGTAGCTCACCAGGCTCCTCTGTCCATGGGATTTTCCATGACAGAACCCTGGAGTGGGTTGCTATTCCCTTGTCCAGGGAATCTTCCTCACCCAGGGATCTAACCTGGGTCTCCTGCATTGCAAGCGGATTCTTTACCATCTGAGCTACCAGGGAACTTCAGTTCAGTTCAGTCACTCAGTCCTGTCTGAATCTTTGAGTATCCATGGACTACAGCACACTAGACTTCCCTGTCCATCACCAACTGCCGGAGCCTGCTCAGACTCATGTCCATTGAGTTGGTGATGCCATCTAGCCATCTCATCCTCTGTTGTTCCCTTCTCCTCCTGCCTTCAATCTTGCCCAACATCAGGGTCTTTTCCAGTGAGTCAGTTCTTTGCATCAGGTGGCCAAAGTATTGGAACTTCAACTTCAGCATCAGTCCTTCCAATGAATATTCAGGACTGATTTCCTTTAGGGTTGACTGGTTTGATCTCCTTGCAGTCCAAGGGACTCTCAAGAGTATTCTCCAACACCACAGTTCAAAAGCATCAGTTCTTTGGTGCTCAACTTTCTTTATGGTCCAACTCTCACATCCATACATACTGGAAAAACCATTGCTTTGACCAGATGGACCTTTGTTGGCAAACTAATGTCTCTGCTTTTTAATATGCTGTCGAGGTTGGTCATAACTTTTCTCCCAAGGAGCAAGTGTCCTTTTAATTTCATGGCTGCAGTCACCATCTGCAGTGATTTTTGAGCTCAAGAAAATAAAATCTGTCACTGTTTCCATTGTTGCCCCATCTATTTGCCATGAAGTGATGGGACCAGATGCCATGATCTTAGTTTTTTGAATGTTGAGGTTTTCACTTTCCTCTTTCACTTTCATCAAGAAGCTCTTCAGTTCTTCTTCATTTTCTGCCATAAGGGTGGTGTCGTCTGCATATCTGAGGTTATTGATACTTTTCCCGGCAACCTTGACTCCAGCTTGTGCTTCATCCAGCCTGGCATTTCTCATGATGTACTCTGCATAGAACTTAAATAAGCAGGGTGACAATATACAGCCTTGAAATACTCCTTTCCCAATTTGGAACCAGTCTGTTGTTCTGTGTCCGGTTCTAACTGTTGCTTCTTGACCTGCATAGAGACTTCTCAGGAGGCAGGTCAGGTGGTCTGGGATTCACATCTCTTGAAGAGTTTTCCACAGTTTGTTGTGATCCACACAATCAAAGGCTTTGGTGTAGTCAATAAAGCAGAGGTAGATGTTTTTCTGGAATTCTCTAGCTTTTTCTATGATCCAGCAGATGTTAGCAATTTAATCTCTGGTTCCTCTGCCTTTTCTAAATCCAGCTTGAACGTCTGGAAGTTCTTGGCTTACTGTTACTGTTGAAGCCTTGCTTGGACTATTTTGAGCATTACTTTGCTAGTGTGTGAGATGAGTGTATTTGTGCAGTAGTTTGAACATTCTTTGGCATTGCCTTTCTTTGGGATTGGAATGAAAACTGACCTTTTCCAGTCCTGTGGCCACTGCTGAGTTTTCCAAATTTGCTGGCATATTGAGAGCAGCACTTAAACAGCACCATCTTTTAGGTAATGCCAAGGGATGTCATAGTGATCCGCAATTGCAGCCCTCCAGTGTGAGCCAGTGAGCCCTCAGGGAACTCAGGAAGGAGAAGGATATCTGCTCTCTAGCAGCCATCAGACTGCAGCCACTCCCTAAGGTGAGCCCCGAGGAAAGGAAGCTCAGGATGCTGGCCCCAGATAGGTGAGGTGCATATGAAAGGAATGACTTCAGTGAGCCTGACTCTTGCATCTTCCTGTACATAAAAAATTGCTAAATTCCTTGACTTAGGATATCTGGTTTTCTTTAACAATAATCTTTCGACATTTGGACTACCTGCCCTTTGTTACAAAGTTCTGTGTAACCTGGCTCTTCCCTTCACCTTCTTGGGGCAGTTCTCTCAGGGTTACTTGAGATGGTGTCTCCTGGGCTTGAAGTCCCAAAAATTCCCACCAAATACAACATAATTATCAACTTTTAGGTTGTGAATATTTTTTAATCCCACAGGAATATTGCAATTTTGTTCCCATTTTCATTGTTTAAAGAACCTGCACACTGTCTCAGTGGGCTTCCCAAGTGGTGCTAGTAGCAAAGAACCTGCCTTCCAATGCAGGAAACATAAGAGATGCGGGTTCGATCCCTGAGTGGGGAAGCTCCCCTGGAGGAGGGCATGGGAACACACTCCAGTATTCTTGACTGGAGAATCCCATGGACAGAGAAGTTTGGCAGGTTACAGTCCACAGGGTCAAAAAGGGTTGGATGTGACTGAAGTGACTTAGCATGCACGCACACTGTCTCCATAGAGGCTGTTTCCAATTGACATTCCAGCATCGATGGAGGAGGGTTCTCATTTCTCCATTACCCTCTCCAGTTTTGGTTTTTCGTAGGGTATTTGACAATGGCTATTCTGACTGGTGTGAGGTGATATCTCATTGTAGTTTTGATTTGGATCTCTCTAATATTTAGCAATGCTGACATCATTTCCTGTGATTTCTTTTAAAGGGTATGAGTGAAACATCTTGCAATTGACTCTTTTTTTTTTTTTGCAATTGACTCTTGAACATTTGCCCTGTGCTTTAATGAACACTCCTAGAACATTCCTTGAAGTCAGGTGTTTTTTTTTTTTTTTTGAAGGCAGGTGTTGTTTACTCGCAACCTCAGGAGTCTTATGAATGCTAAGTGCCCATCAGTGCAGCTTTCGATCTTGTTGATATGGCAAATGGCCACAAGGTGGCAGCATTTTTTCATGCCCCCTTTTTCTTTTTCTTTCTGTGCAACTTCATTTTGATCTTATATTGGAATAGAGTTGATTTCCAATGTTGTGTTTGTATAAAGCATACAGGAACTTAATTCAGTCATGCCTAAATGCATATCTATTCTTTTTCAGGTTCTTCCTATATACAGAAGATCCTAAAACGTACTGAGAAGCAAGAATCAGAGAAGAGAATAAAAATGCAGCAAGAGGTGGTGGAGGTGTTGGAAACAAATGCAAAATCCAAGAAATGTAATCTTGTAGAAGCAGGGCTCTACAAATTTAAATCACAGAAACTGGATTCCGTGTCTGGCTAATGTCACTGAGCATAATACCCTCAGGCTTCATCCACCTGTAGCCTGTGTCAGAACTGCCCTCCTTTCAGACTGGACAACATTCATTGTGTGGATGGACCACGGTCTTCTTGTCCATTCTTCTGTTGAGGGACACATGAAATATCTACATTCATCACTCGTGTCTTGTAATATATGCGGAATAACTTCAGAAAGTCCCATGATCCAAAAGTCATTCACCATTAACTACTTTATAAACTTTTTGTTTTGAAATCCATCAAAGCTCAGAAGGGAAGAACGCATGTGAGCTTCACCTGTGTTTAGGAACGAACGCTTTAGGGTGTTCATTTTATTCCCATGTGTGTGCAGTGTGTGTGCGTGCACCTGTTTGCGGACATGTGCTATTCACGTGCACAGTGTAGGTGCGCAGCACATGTGTGTGTGGGGAGTGGGGGGAAGGGCTGGTAGTGGGTCACGGGCTGGGGGCTTGGGGCCAGAGGTGGGCGCAGGTGGGAGCTCCCCGTGGGTTCTCTGCTCTGATGGCATCTATGCCCCACCTCTGCCCACATTCCCCCTTGGATGCAGCACGGTGCCCAGACCCGGAGCCTAGGAGGCGTCAGCCCACCCTCCCCCCTACCTTGCGAGGAAGCAGGACCTGCGCGCGCTCCACCCATAACTAACTATCCGGATGGACGGACCCTCTCTCCCCGCCCGACCCTGCAGGACTGTACTTCCGGGGCGTCTGGGGCAGCGCCTCCTGCTGGAAGCCTGGGACGCTGCAGCCGGGTCACTTCCGGTCTGTCCTTGCAGAACAGGGCGCTCCACGAGGTTCCTGGCTCTGCCCTGGGCCCTGACCAGCATGTGGCCACAGAGCCTGGTCACGGTTTTGCTTTGCCCGTTGAAATGTTTAGTGACACAGCTTTTATTCCGTTTGCTGATGTGGGTGAAGTGTGGAGCCCGGTGGTGATTTCTTCTTCAAGAAAGGTTCAGGTGGGTGAGCCCCCTGTGCAAAGATGAGACACCCCAGGTGTGTGACCTGTGCCTCCTGGGAGCGCATCCCTCAGCTACTTTGAATCTACATGGTAGATTCAGATCTCTCTAAGTCCTGTCTACACGGATTATGTTTAGATGAGACTGTGTGCTTCTACAATGAGAACATTTACACCTGACTGGGTTTTCTGTGCAGTAGGACATGGAGACCTGGGTAGAGACCCGGCCTGGCCTCTGTCCCGGAAAACTCCATGCCTGTGTCAGAATGTCAGTGCTCAGATGTCTGGGGTCTGGAGCTGAGGTGGATTTCTCTGGGTAATCGTGCTGTTCTCTGAGTGGGGTTCCATGGCCCTCCCAGGGGTCAGTGTGGAGGTAGGGCTTTTAGTCTTTCCCTCCAACAAATTCACCTTCCCTGGGGTTCATCGAGACACCTCAGGCTACCTGGTTGTTCGGTCTCTGAGTCATGTCTAACTCTTTGTGATCCCATGGACTGCAGCACACCAGGCTTCCCTGGCCTCCATTATCTCCTGGTGTTTGCTCAAACTCATGGCTGTTGCATTGGTGATGCCATCCAGCCATCTCATTCTCTGTTGTCCCCTTCTCCGACTGCCTTCAATGTTCCCCAGCATCAGGGTCTTTTCTAACGAGTCAGCATTTCCCATCAGGTGGCCAAAGTATTGGAGCTTCAGCTTCAGCATCAGTCCTTCCAATGAATATTCAGTTGATTTCCTTTAGGATTGACTGGTTTAATCTCCTTGCTATCCAAAGTCGCTCAGAAGTCTTCTCCAGCACCACAGTTTGAAAGCATCAGTTCTTTGGTGCTCAGACTTCTTTATGGTCCAACTCTCACATACAGGTCCAACTCTCCATACAGGACTACTGGAAAAACCACAGCTTACTATATGGACCTGGCTTGTTTACACATTGAGGGCCTACCAACCACAGCCATGGTGTCCTGACCAAGGGAACATATGACCCCAGGTTGGGGGGTGGGTATCTGGGGTCTGTGTCTCACCCCATCTGCATGGGTCAAAATCACGTGCAGACGGAGACCATACACACAAAACTAAGAAAAAGGGAAGAATACATGTGAGCTTCACTTGTGTTTAGGAATTAATGCTTTTCAGTGTCATTTTATACAGGCCTGTGCCTATTCCCTCTTTACTCCTGTAAGGTTCCCCATCCCTGGGGCTCCTGGAGACTCCTCAGGTGAGCTACCTGGTAATTATTCCAATTCACCAGCACAAGCATGACAAGAAGAGAGCAGGTTTTCCTGGGCAGTTGATTGCTGGGCACGTGGATCAGGCGAAAAGCAATGGCAGCAGGTGAGGTGCTGCTGCACTGTCCCTGCAGGAGACCGTCCGTCCTCAACAGAGGCCGGGCCCGCCCCTCGTCTTCCAGCCCAGCGTCTGGTGTGTTTTCACAGCCCCTCCGTGGGACAACAAAAGGCCAAGACTGCCAGCACCAAGGTAGTGTGTTCAACAGTATTGTGGCAGCTGTAAAAACAATCACCATTACAGAGAACTGAAGGGAAAGGGGAGGACTTCCCTGGGACAAGTGTGGGGGAAGGAGACTGACCCAGCTCTTCCATCTACTGAACCAGGAGGTCACAGGAGCTCACTCATTTCCACCATAGCGGCCCAACCAGCAGAGGCATGGGGTCCTAACCAAGGGTCTTGCCACCCCAGGTGCAGGGTCTGGGGAGGTGAGGTCACCCTGGAGACTGTGGGCTTGTGACCCCAGGTACAAGTCTGGGAGATGGGGTCACCCCAGAGACTGTGGACATATGACCTCAGGTGTAGGGTCTGGGAGGTGAGTCACCCTGGAGACTGTGGACATGTGACCCCAGGTGAAGGGTCTGGGGGTGTCACCCTGGAGACTGGATGTGTGACCCCAGGTGCAGGGTCTGGGAGGTGAGTCACCCTGGAGACTGAATGTGTGACCAAAGGTACAGGGTCTGGGGAGGTCACCCTGGAGACTGGGACATATTGACCCCCAGGTGCAGGGTCTGGGGGGGGGTCACCCTGGAGACTGTGGATGTGTGACCCCAGGTGCAGGGTCTGGGGAGGTCACCCTGGAGACGGTGGACATATTGACCCCAGGTGCAGGGTCTGGGGGGGTCACCCTGGAGACTGTGGACATGTGACCCCAGGTGCAGGGTCTGGGGGGGGCGTCACCCTGGAGACTGGATGTGTGACCCCAGGTGCAGGGTCTGGGGATTGTGTGGGTCTCACCCCATCCACATGGGTCTGGACCCTGTACCCGGAGCCCCCATATGTGCTCTTTACCTGTGTGTCTTGTCCCCTCTGAGATTTCCAGCATCTGAGTTGCGGGTGTTGCCCTGAGTAACCGGCGGTCCTTTTCCTTCTCTTCATGCAGTTGCATTCACATGAGGTCAGGCACCTTTGAGTGAATTGTGGCTCTGTGTTCTGCTGAGTGAAAGAAAACCTTTGGTGGTGTCGTATTAATATCATAGCATGTCATTATCTAATTCATAGGGTCACCACTGTCTGATTTCCTCTAGACCGAGTTCATGTAATTTAATTTGTAATTTATTGTTATTTTATATTGGGGTAGAGTTGATTTCCAATGTTTTGTTTGTTTTAGGTGTACATGAACTTGATTCAATTATACACAGATGTATATTTTTCCTTTGTTCAGTAGAGTCCCCAGTTCTACTCAGTAGGTCCTTTTTCATTATCAGCTTGATATATATTAGTGTATGTATTTTCATCCCAAACTCTTAATTTATCTGTCCCTTCTAATTTTCCTTTGATAATCATAATTTGATTTTCTCAGTCTGTGAGTCTTTTTCTATTTTGTAAATTAGTTCATTGATGTGAACTTATAGATTCCACCTGAACATGATATCTTAGGATATTTGTCCTTTTCTCTCTGAAAAGTATTTGTCAAATGATAATTTCTTGGTATATCAAAGCTGCTGCCAGTATCATTATTTCATTCTGTTTTACGGCTGAGTAGCTTTCCAGTGTATAGATGTACCACGTAGTCTTCATTTTTCTGTCAATGGACATTTTGGTGGATTCTGTGTTGCCGAGGTCCAGCCCCGGCAGGACCAGGAACACCCAAGGGATGAGTGGTGTCGGCGAGGAAGAAGACAGACAGACACACACACACAGAAGGTTTCGTAGAAGAGGTAGCTTTTTTTTATTTTTAGGATAGCTCAGTTTTTATAGAATGAACGTTACCTCCCCCTTAAGTCACCACATATAACATCAGATATTGGTTTCGTGCTTCTGTCAATATTTTTTTTCCATGTTTTTCCCCTATGCATTCATCTAGAACATTTCCGATTACAGGGTTTATTCTTAAATGTCCCGTACATAGTCTTCTTGCCTCAATGGCCTAACATTTTCACTCTAACAAAAACAATGTCCTACAAATCTCAGGTACAGTGTAAATTCTTTGGACAATAAAACAATACATGGGAACGGTCACAGTAACATGTTTGACATTTCTGAGAATAGTACCATGAGAAAAACCTGATATTTTTCTTTACCTGAAACCACAAAATCTCAATTTACAATGATTAACTATTAAACAGCAAAAACACCTCTAAAGCAGCAAAACACCTCTATTAATAGTGAGATAATGGCACTGAAGCTGGTTAATATAAATCTTCTATTGAAATCCTATGTACCCCATTTTCTAACTCTACAAAAATACCCATAATCTTCCATGTTGTTTAAAGAAAGGGAAACAATGAACAAATAGCAGCAAGGAAATAGCAATAATGAAAACCCTCTCAAACAAGGAGCAAGTAAACTGAAGCAGCATATCTACTTCTAAATCTAAATGCGTCTACTCTTTTCTTTTCTAGAACATTATAATCTTTTAAGCAAGCAGCCAAACTATACCTGTGGCCTTTTCTTTTCTAACTTGATGTTTATGGTCGTGTCCTGGGCCAGAGCAATCATGAGCATCTCCAAAAAGGCTTGGACTTTTCCAGGGAGGCCTTATTACTATATATTATATTTCCAAAAATTAATAGAAAGCCCAACAACAGTAAGACAGAAAGAAGAAAGGGACATACCGGGCCCCCGGGACAACCTCGAGGGGAAGAGCTGCCTTGCAGATTCCTTTCTCGTCCAGGCGGCTCCCAAGGGGACATATTGGGCCCCTGGGGCAACCCCGTGTGAGGAAGAGCTGCCTTGCAGCTTCCTCTCTTGTCCCGTGACCTAGTCACGGTTTGGGTGCACCCCGGTGGCTCCCGACACTGTGTCTTGGCTATTATAACAGTGCTGCCATGAAAATCAAGGTGCACGTGTCATTTTGAATGGTCATTTTCTCTGGACCTAAGCCAAGGAATGGGATTGCAGGATCATACGATACCTCTACATTTAGTGTTTCAAGGAACCTCCATGCTGTTTTCCATCGTGGCTTCACCATTTACATTCCCACCATGACTGTGGAAGGATTTTATTCTCTCTACGTTCTCTGCAGTAATTATTCTTTGTAGATCTTTTCGATGATGACCACTGTGGCCAGTGAAATGGTACCTCATAGTTTTGTTTGGTATTGACTTAATAATTACTGATGTGGACTATCTTTCCTTGTGCTTTTATTATTGTTTTTATTATTACTCTTACATCTTGTGAGAACAGTTGATCTCTTGTCTGGCTTCTTGAAAGTTGACCCTGTTTGGAATTTTTTCCCGATGATTTACCCCAGGACATTTCTTGAAGGCAGGTGTCATTTACAGCCCTCTTGGGCTTGTGACTATTATGAGCCCTTTAGCATCTGTTTTAAGGTGATCTGAACCAGCTAATTACTCCCTGCCCCTCCACCTTTCTTTTTTGGTAACTGTGAGTTTCTGTTAAGGAGTACGTCAAGGCTGTTTATTGTCACCCTGCTTATTTAACTTATATGCAGAGTACATCATGAGAAATGCTGGGCTGGAGGAAGCACAAGCTGGAATCAAGATTTCTGATAGAAATATCAATAACCTCAGATATGTAGATGACACCACCCTTATGGCAAAAAGTGAAGAAGAACTAAAGAGCCTCTTGATGAAAGTGAAAGAGGAGAGTGAAAAAGTTGGCTGAAAGCTCAACATTCAGAAAACTAAGATCATGGCATCCGGTCCCATCACTTTATGGCAAATAGATGGGGAAACAGTGGAAACAGTGGCTGACTTTATTTTTCTGGGCTCCAAAATCACTGCAGATGGTGATTGCAGCCATGAAATTAAAAGAAATTTACTTCTTGGAAGGAAAGTTATGACCAACCTAGACAGCATATTAAAAAACAGAGACATTACTTTGTCAACAAAGGTCTGTCTAGTCAGGCTATGGTTTTTCCAGTGGTCATGTATGGATGTGAGAGTTGGACTATAAAGAAAGCTGAGTGCTGAAGAATTGATGCTTTTGAACTGTGGTGTTGGAGATGACTCTTGAGAGTCCCTTGGACTGCAATGAGATCCAACCAGTCCATCCTAATGGAGATCAGTCCTGGGTGTTCATTGGTAGAACTGATTTTGAAGCTGAAACTCCAATATTTTGGCCACCTGATGCGAAGGACTGACTCATTGGAGAAGACCCTGATGCTGGGAAAGATTGAAGGCAGGAGGAGAAGGGGATGACAGAGGATGAGATGGTTGGATGGCATCACTGACTTGATGGACATGGATTTGGGTGAACTCCGGGAGTTGGTGATGGACAGGGAGGCCTGGCGTACTGCAGTTCATGGGGTCGCAAAGAATCGGACACGACTGAGTGACCGAACTGAACTGAGTTTCTATTCTAAGTCTATGAGACTATTTCTCTTTTGTAAAGAAGTTTATTTGTATCCCTGTTTAGATTCCACAGGAAGTAATATCCTATACTTGTCTTTCTCTATCTCACTACACTTAGTATGATTATCTCTAGTTTCTTTCTGGTAACTGGAAGTGGGATTATTTCATCCTTCTTTATGTATGAATAATCTTGCATTGTGTCCATGTACCCCATTTTCTGTCTTCATTCATCTGTCCTTGTATGTTTAAGTTGCTTCCGCGTCTTGGTTATTGTACCTAGTGCTGCCATGATTGTTGGGTGCAGGTGTCTTTAAATTTTGTTTTCCTCTGGATCTTTGCCTAGGTATGGGATTGCTGGGTCACTGGGTTCATCTGTGTTTAGGTTTTTAAGAACCTCCATAATGTTGTCCCTAGTGGTTGTACTGACTTACATTCCCCACACAGTGTAGGAGGGTTCCCTTTTCTCCACACCCTCTGCAGACTTTATTGTTGTAGGGCTTTCGATGTGGCCATTCTGATCAATGTGAGGTGATACCCCATTGTACATTTGATTTGCCTTTCTCTAAGAACTAGTGATGCTGAGCATCGT
This sequence comes from Cervus canadensis, assembly GCF_019320065.1. Lineage (NCBI taxonomy): Eukaryota > Metazoa > Chordata > Mammalia > Artiodactyla > Cervidae > Cervus > Cervus canadensis. The sequence goes on along the minus strand of NC_057389.1, from coordinate 85,704,679 downwards.
TTCATGTGCTTTATGGCCATCTCTATGACTTCTTTGGAGAAATGTGCATTTATTCTTTGGCTGATTTTTTATTGGGTTGTTTGCTTTTTTTTGATATTGAGCTGTACTAGTGGACTGAATGTGTTGAAGAGAAATTCCCTATAGGTATCTTTGCAAGAATTTTTTTCCATTCCAAGGGTTGTCTTCTTCTTTCACTGATGGTTTCCTTTGCTGTGCTAATGCTTCTAATGTTTATTAGGTCCTGTTTGTTTATTTTTGTTTTATTTTCATGATTCTATAAGATGGATCAAAAAAGAGCTTGCATTTTAAGTCAAGGCGTGTGCTCTTTTCCTTAAGAGTTTCATAGTATCTGTCCTTTTATTTAGATCTTTAATCTGTTTGGAGTTTATTTTTGTGTATGGTGTTAGGGAGCATTCTGATTTCATTCTCATTTTCAGGAGAGGCTAAGGAACCTGCCCGGTCCTCCACAGTGGCTGCTCCCAATTTCCATTCCCAGCATCTGTATAGGAGGGTTCCCTTTGCTCTACACCCTCTCCAGCAATTATTGTTTGTAGAATTTCCATTTATGGCCATTCTGGCTGGTGTGAGGTGATGCCTTCTTGAAGTTTTGATTTGCATTTCTCTCATATTTAGCGATGTTGACATCTTTACATGTGATTTTTTAAAACAGTGTGAGTTAAACTTACTTATTCAAATTGGCTTCTTGAACGCCTGCTCTGTTTTTAATATTTTTCTGTTGTCCTCCCCTAGGACATTTCTTGAAGGCAGGTGTTTTTTTACTTACAGCCCTCAAACCTAGTGAATATTAAGTACCCATGAGCAAAGGTTTCAAAGTTGTTGTTACAGGAAATGGCCACAAGGCGGCAGTGTGTCTTTATGCCCCTCCCCGGTTACTGGGGGAAGCAGAGCCTTAGGGAAAGTCCTGTTCCTGGATTGTCAATTAGAGTGGAATGTGCTAGAAGAAACACCCAAGGCTTGTGTCCCATTCCTTCTTCCTTCCTTCCCCCTGTGCCCTGGACACATCCCAGCTCCTGCAGCACAACTCTATGGAGGAGGCTCTCATCATAGGTGGGGTGACCCTTAGGAAGGAAGCTGAAGGTGGGAACCCCATCACCTGGAGACATGAAGCCCAGGGGGCTTTTCAAAGCTCTTCCAGCCCAGAAGCTCCACATCCTTTGGGTGCAGTAGGAATAGTTTCACTGCACCTACTGCAGTGAAACTGCCAGGATCTGGAGGTTGTGGGCTGGTGCAGAGGGAAACAGACACGCCAGTCCATGGGGCAGGGTTCATTGACTGGCATATCCTCCCAACCTCTCTCAGCCCCAAGACAGTTCATCCAAGAGACTCAAGCCTGCCCAGGCTTCAGGGATGTGGCAGCAGCCCAGGTCACGAAGGCCTGAAGGGAATAGGGTCAGCATTCTCTTTTTGTAGTTTGTGTTTTGTGTTGGTGTCGATGTGACTTACAGTGTTGTAGAGTGTGTGTGTTTTTTTGTTTCAGGTGTAGAGCAACATGATTCACTCATTCGTAGCCGTGTACATGTTCTTTTATTTTTAAATGTATTTCTTTTCTTTAATTGGAGGCTCATTACTTTACAATATTGTAGTGGTTTTTGCCATACATTGACATGAATCCGCCATGGGTGTACATGTGTCCCCCATCCTGAACCTCCCTCCTACCTCCCTCCCCATCCCATCCCCCTGTGTTGACCCAGTGCACCGGCTTTGAGTGCCCTGTTTCATGCATTGAACTTGGACGGGTGATCTGTTTCACATATGGTAATAAATGTGTTTCAGTGATGTTCTCTCAAATCATCCCACCCTTGCCTTCTCCCACAGAGTCCAAAAGTGTGTTCTTTATATCTGTGTCTCTTTTGTTGTCTTCATTTAGGGTCGTCGTTACCATCTTTCTAAATTCCATATATATGCATTAATATACTGTATTTGTGTTTTTCTTTCTGACTTCAGTCTGTATAATAGGCTCATTAGAACTGATTCAAATACATTCTTTTACATAACTGAGTAATATTGCATTGTGTATATGTGTACATGTTCTTTTTTGGGTTCTCTTCCCATATAGTGTTTTATGCAGTGTTGAGTAGGGGTCCTTGTCCTACTGTGGGTTCTTGTTGATTATTTTACAAAGAATCATGTGTATATGTTCATCTCCAACTTCTCATTTCCTTTGCCCACCACCTTTCCCTTTTGGTAACCATAAGGCAGTTTGCTATGTTGCAAGGCTGTTTCTGTTTGGTAAAGAAGTTAATTTGTATCCATTTTTAGACTCCACCTCCAAGAGATATCATATGACACTTGTCTTCCTTTGTCTTCCTCACATCACTTAGTGTGATCATCTCTACGTCCTTCCTTGTTGCTGGCCGTGGTGTGATGTCACCCTCTTTATGGCTGAGTGACATTGTTCTGGGTGTGTTCCCCGCCTGTCACCCATTCGTCTGTCCTTACATCACTTAGTGTGATCATCTCTGCCTCCTTCCTTGTTGCTGACCGTGGTGTGATCTCCCCCTCTTTATGGCTGAGTGACATTGCTCTGGGTGTGTTCCCCGCCTGTCACCCATTCATCTGTCCTCACTCACTTAGGCTTCATCCGTGTCTTCGCTCTTGGACATAGTGCTGCCGTGAACATTGCAGTGCACTTGTCTTTTAAAATTTTGGTTTTCTGTGGATCTGTACCCAGGAATGGGATTGCTGGGTCCTATGGTACATCTCTGTTTAGTTTTTCCATGCCCCTTTGTCCTGTTCTCCTTTGTGGATTTACTGACTTTCATTCCCACCAACAAGGAGGAGGGTTCTTTTCCTCTATTACCTCTCCAGCACTTATTGTTGTAGATTTTCTATGCTGACCATTCTGACGTGTGTGAGGTGATGCCACTTCTGATGCACAGTTCTCTAATATTTATAGATGCTGAGTACCTTTTCATGTGCTTCATAGCTATCTATGTCTTCTTTGGAGAAAGGTCCATTTAAATCTCGTGCTCCTAGTTGGCTGGGTTGTTTCTTTGATATCGAGGTGAATAAGCTGTTTGTATGTTTAGGAGAGAAATTTCTCGTGCATGTCTTTGCACATATTAGTTCCATTATGAGGTTTGTCTTTTTGTTGTGTTTATGGTTTCCTCTGATGTGCCAGCGCTTTTAAGGGGAGTTAGGTCTGATTTATTTATTTTTGTTTTATTTTTCATGATTCTAAGAGATGAGTCAAAGAAAAACTTGCTGCATTTTATGTCAAAGTGTGTTCTGCTTTTTCCCTTAAGAGTTTCATATTATCTGTGCTTTTATTTAGGTCTTTAATCTATTTGGGGTTTATTTTTGTGCATGCTGTTAGGCACTATTCTACTTTCATTCTCATGACCATTTCTTAAAAACCCTGCACACTGTTCTTCATAGTTCAGTGCAGTTCAGTCGCTCAGTTGTGTCCGACTCTTTGCGACCCCATGGACCAAAGCACGCCAGGCCTCTTTGTCCATAACCAACTCCTGAAGTTTACCCAAACTCATGTCCATTGAGTCAGTGATGCCATCCAACCATCTCATCCTCTGTTGTCCCCTTATTCTCCTGCCTTCAACCTTTCCCAGTTTCAGGGTCGTTTCAAACGAGTCAGCTCTTCGTATGAGGTGGCCAAAGTATTGGAGTTTCAGCTTCAGCATCAGTCCTTCCAATGAACACCCAGGACTGATCTCCTTTAGGATGGACTGGTTGGATCTCCTTGCAGTCCAAGGGACTCTTAAGAGTCTCCTACAACACCACAGTTCAAAAGCATCAATTCTTCAGCACTCAGCTTTCTTTATAGTCCAACTCTCACATCCATACATGACTACTGAAAAAACCATAGCCTTGACTAGACGGACCTTTGTTGGCAAAGTAATGTCTCTGCTTTATAACATGCTGTCTAGGTTGGTCAGCTTTTCTTCCAAGGAGTAAGCGTCTTTTAATTTCATGGCTGCAGTTACCATCTGTAGTGATTTTCACCTTTTCACTAACAGTATGGGAGGGTTCCCTTTTCTTCATACTTTCTCCAGCATTTATTGTTTGTCAACTTTTGGACAAGAGTCATTGTGAACCATGTGAGGAAATACATCATTGTAGTTTTAATTTGCAAGTCTAATATTTAGTGATGTTGACATCTTTTCATGTGGTTCTTTTAAAGGGTGTGAGTTAAACTTACGTCTTGAAATTGGCCACTTGAACATCTGCCCTGTTTTGAATTTTTTTTTTCAGTGGCATCTAGGCTGTTTCTTGAAGGCAGGTATTTTTTACTTATAGCCCCTTGATCCTTGTGCGTATTAAATACCTAGCAGCACTGCTTTTCATGGTGTTGTTAAAAAAAAAGGCCACAAGGGAGCAGCATTGCTTCATGTCCCACTCCCTTTCCCCCCCTGTAATTTTCTTGTTATTGTATGTTGGAATATTGTTGATTTGTGATGTATCTGTTTCAGTCGTGCAGATACACGATTCAGTTATGCGTAGACATTTATTTATTTTCTTTGTGCTCATTTTCCCAGATGGGTGAATATGGTGTGTTCATCAGCTTTCTTATGCTATTCAGTAGTTACTTTTTAATCATCTATTTGATGTATATTACTGTGTATATATTAATTCCAAACTCTTAATTTCTCCCACTTGTTTCTGAAGGTTGAGGTCTCTGCAGAGGGCAAGAGACACTCCAGGTCCATTGTGGAGGAACACTTCCTGCACATGCTTCCAGTTCCCTCAGCCCCAGGACACTCAGGCCTTGGTACCCAAGCCAATCAGGCTCCAGGGATGAGACACCAGCCCAGGTCACTATGGCCTAAGGGGAATAGAATCAGCATTTCTTTTTCCATATTTTTCTGTTTTTACCCTATGATTTGAACTGGAGTATATAGGTGAATTACAATATTGTGGGTTTTTTTTTTTTTTTCAGTCTAATGAGGATTGATTTTCTTGGTGACCAGAAGTTTCTTTTCTAAATCTGTTAGGCTGTGTTTCTTTGGGAAAGAACTTAATTTGTACCCATTTTTATATTATACCTAGAGGTGATATCATATGATACTTGTCTCTCCCTTACTTCACTTGGAATGATCATCGCTACTTTATTTCCTGTGGCCGGACTTCGCATTATTTCCTACTTCCTTATCGCTGAGAAATATTGCCTTGTGTACATGTGCCCCATCTTCTGTTTCCATTCATCTGTAATTTCTACATTTAGCTTGCTTCCCAGACTTGACTATTGTACCTTGTTGGGCTGAGATTGCCGGGGTTCCCATGTCTTTAAATTTTTTATTTTCTCTGGGTTTATGCCCATGTGTCGGACTGCTGGGTCCTAAGGTACTTGTGTTGCAGTGAAAAGAGAAAAAAGAGGAATTTGTTGCAGTAAAAAAAAAAGAAAGAAAGAAATGAGTTTTTCTTTTTCTGCTTCCTGAGAGCTAAGAAGATAAAGGGAACAGTGAGCAGACCTGAACATTCCTAGTTGTTTTTTTCACTTTAGCCAATCCTAATTCTGCATGTCTATAATTCAGTTTGCTTTCCTGCCCCCTAACTCTAAAGGAGCTAAACTTTGCACCTATTTAAAGTCTCCTCTATACTGGGAACAATTAAATCATACTAAGAATAATCAGTCTAATAACACTAGAAAGCTAGGCTGGGTTCCTTATGGACAATGCCAGTATCTAGTTTCCCTAAAAAATAAGGTTTGGTATGGAACAAACTAAGTCAGATGACTTAGGTATATACTGGGCTACACATAATGGAAGTTCTTGACTTCAGTTCTTACTGATGACCTTATTATTGCTACCTATATTGCCTGTTTCAAAAGCGTTGTCCCAAGCCTATTATACAGAGTGAAGTAAGTCAGAAAGAGAAACACCGATACAGTATATTAATGCATGTGTATTAAATTTAGAAAGATGGTAACGATGACCCTATATGCAAGCAGCAAAAGAGACACAGATGTAAAAACAGACTTTTGGACTCCACTGGAGAAGGCAAGGGTGGGATGATTTGAGAGAATAGCATTGACACCTATATATTACCAAATGTGAAATAGATGACCAGTGCAAGTTCAGTGCATGAAGCAGGGCACTCAAAGCTGGTTCTCTGGGATAGTCCAGAGGGATGGGGGGAGGGGAGGCGGGAGGGGGGTCAGGATGGGGGAACACGTGCACACCCATGGCTGATTCATGTTGATGTATGCTAAAAACCACCACAGTATTGTAAAGTAATTACACTCCAGTTAAAATGAATAAATTTTTAAAAATAAAAAATAAAAGTTTTGTCCCTTATATTACCAAGTGTGTGACAAAGTGGTTATGTAATGCCCCCATCTGTGGTCAGATTCATGACCCTGAAGGGGCTCTGCCATCTACCTTTATAAAGATTAAATCATAGTGACTGAAGCTGCTGACCTTTAATACCCCCGAAAGGAGTTCAGGGCGGAAATTAGGAATGAGGCACTCTGTGCTTCATCCAGCATGGCATTTCGCATGATGTATTCTGCGTAGATGTTAAATAAACAGGGTGACAATATACAGCTTTGACATACTCCTTTCCCAATTTGGAACCAGTCTGTTGTTCCATGTTCAGTTCTAACTGTTGCTTCCTGACCTGCAAAGAGATTTCTCAGGAGGCAGGTCAGGTGGTCTGGTATTCACATCTCGTTAAGAATTTTCCAGTTTGTTGTGATCCACACAGTCAAAGCCTTTTGTGTAGTCAATAAAGCAGAAGAAGATGTTTTTCTGGAACTCTCTTGCTTTTTCGATGATCCAGCAGATGTTGGCCATTTGATCTCTGGTTCCTCTGCCTTTTCTAAATCCAGCATGAACATCTGGAAATGCACGGTTCAGTACTACTGAAGCCTGGCTCAGAGAATTTTGAGAATTACTTTGCTAGCGTGTGAGATGAGTGCAATTGTGCAGTAATTGAACATTCTTTGGCATTGCCTTTCTTTGGGATTGGAATGAAAACTGACCTTTTCCAGTCCTGTAGCCATTGCTGAGTTTTCCAAATTTGCTGGCATATTGAATGCAACACTTCACAGCATCATCTTTTAGGATCTGAAATAACTCAACTGGAATTCCATCACCTCCACTAGCTTTGTTGGTAGTGATGCTTCCTAAGGCCCACTTGACTTCTCATTCCAGAATGTCTGGCTCTAGATGGGTGATCATACCATCATGGTTATCTGGGTCATGAAGATCTTTTTTGTATAGTTCTGTGTATTCTTGCCACCTCTTTTAATATCGTCTGCTTCTGTTAGGCCCATACCATTTCTGTCCTTTATTGTGCTCATCTTTGCATGAAATGTTCCCTTGTATCTCTAATTTCCTTGAAGAGATTTCTAGTCTTTCCCATTCTATTGTTTTCCTCTATTTCTTTGCATTGATCACTGAGGAAGGCTTTCTTATCTTGCTGTGCTATTCTTTGGAACTCTGTGTTCAAATGGGATGCATTTGAATCTTTACTTTTCTCCTTTGCCTTTAGCTTCTCTTCTTTTCTCAGCTATTTGTAAGGCCTCCTCAGATGGCCATTTTGCCTTTTTGCATTTCTTTTTCTTGGGGATGGTCTTGATCACTGCCTCCTGTATAGTGTCATGAACCTTCATCCATAGTTACAGGGACTCTGTCTATTCGATCTAACTCCTTGAATCTATTTTTCACATCCACTGTATAATCATAAGGGATTTGATTTAGGTCATATATGAATGGTCTAGTGGTTTCCCCTACTTTCTTCAATTTAAGTCTGAATTTTGCAAGAAGAAGTTCATGATCTGAGCCACAGTCAGCTCCCAGTCTTGTTTTTGCTGACTTTATAGAGCTTCTCCATCTTTGGCTGCAAAGAATACAATCAATCTGATTTCAGTATTGACCATCTGGTGATGTATGGTGACCATCTGTATCACCATACTCAGTGATGGCTTCAGTCTAATGCCTTTGCAAAATGTTTCCTCTTCAAGATTTATGAAAAGGACTTTAAGTTGCTAACTTTCAGAACATAATACTGAACTGAGTAAAAAAAAATTGAAGCATTATATTGAGAAACCTGAGGACTTCATGAAGCTGTTAACAGAAAGGATTAGTTACATAGAACTTAGTAAACTGGTAAGCATGGTTGTAATATTATGGTTTCTATCTGAACAGAATTATTAGTTTAAATCTGTGTTTTCCAGGTGTAAGAAAAACTTCTTCAATTCATTATGACTTGCAATAAATAGTTTGGTAGATTATGTCTTTTGGAACATTTATCTTTTTCTCTCTACTTGGTTGATCCTGCCAGTAACATATGCTTGTTTCAAAGATTAAGCTGTGAGTAAGTGTGTATGGCAGTTACAGTACAATGAAATTGCAGATACGTCATTAAGTCAATTATAGCTCCTTGGGCACTCTATTATTATAAATGGATTATAGCTAGTTATACTAATCATTAGTTAAATTTGCTCTTTGTTTTCAGATCATGCTTTGTGTCTATGCTGCTCTATGCCGTTGTCTGCATTACTTATATCCTGTCTAATTTGTAAGACTGTCTCTTACAATAACCAGTGTGTAAATCAGGCCTCCAACAAAATTTCCATGACTAAACATTTGAGAAGAAATAATTGTAATCGTGTGGTTCTTGGTATGGGAAGAAGCAATGGGGGAACATGTCTCCTGGATTATAATTAGACAGAATCCAGACAATTTTAATTATTGATGGAAGCTGGTCCAAAACTTAACACCTGGAGTGAAAAAATCAAGAACTTTTTAAGTGAACTGGAATGAAGCTCCCAGTGCCTTGGGACAAACTTTGATCATGAAATGTTTCCCAGTAATGGTCATTCATGAGCTAGAGGGGAAGCCCTGAGAAATGGAATCAGCAGTTGCAGCCCTTCAGTGGAGCCAGTGTGCCCAGAGGAAGGGGAATGCCACCCACCTGGCAGTCCTTAGACGGCAGCCACTCCAGACACTCCCTGTGGTGAAGCTTCAGGAGACTGAGAAAGCAGGATGACAGGCCCCAGGTAGCTAAGATATGTTAACTAGACTCAATGAGCCCTGACTCTGACGTCTTCCCATGCACAGAAAAGTGCTAAATTTCTTAACTTGAGATGCTGCCTCTTATGTTTAAAGGTAAGTATTTCTAAGTCTACAGGTGTAAAGTAGGCACTTTTCCAAGAGGAACAAAGGAAGACAAGTCTCAGCATTTAAAAACACCGGCACCAATGGCAGGAACTTCCAGGAAGATCCATCTGACAAGCAAAACAGCCCCCCTTCTCCCACAAGATTGTGGGATGGACACTGTGGGGCTTGTTACAAGGAAGGGTTAATTTTAATTTTACACTGGATCTGCTTCTGTGACTTGAATCCTTTTTTGTTATTACAAATATATATAAAGGCCTTCTTTAGGGAAAGAACCTAAGCTGCCCACCTGTGAAGGACTCTAAGGAAGTGAAACTAACACATTCCCCTGCCTGAGGCTTGCCATTCTAGGGGACATTTGCAAGGATTGAATAGTCTTTTTTCTTTATTTCTTCACCTCCCCCGCTCATCTCTGATCCATAAAAGAACCTGGCAACCAGGCCCTGACAAGATGGTTATCAAGGCGCTAGCCTGCCATCTTTTTGGTCAGCGGGCTCCTCTATTAAAGTCTCTTCCTTGCCACAAGCCCTCGTCTCTCAAATTCATTGGCATGTCTTGCGGTAGCAGAGCGAGCCAGTACTCCGTAACAGAAATAGTGCTCCCGTCTACGTCGGATGCATGCGCCTTTTGATCGATGGTTTTCTCGGGATATAGGCCATGGTGTGAGGCTGTCAGATCCTAGTTTTAATCTCTCTGAGAGGGTTTTTTCAGGCCTTCAAAGACTGTCCATTATGCTGACTGTTGCCAGTGTATATTCCCAGAGACCGTTTAGGGGCACTCTTTTTCCTCCAGGCTCCCGCCTGCCTTTATTATCTGTAGATTTGTGATGATGGTGGTTGTGACTGGTGGGATTTATTTCCTGTTGTCGTTTTGATTGGCATTCTGGCAGGAATTCGGGATCCTTAGCATCTTGTCCTGTTGTGGAGGTTTATTTTGTCTTTTTTTTTTCCTAACGGTGTCAGGACACTTTAACTTTGACAGTTGGGTTCCTGAAAGTCAGATGTGTTTGGAATTTATTTCTCCAGTACACACCCCAGGACACTTCCTGAGGGCATTTGTCATTAACAGAATCCCAGCCCTTGTGAACTGAAGTGCCCATGAACACCAGAGATAAAGTTTTAGTTATGGAAAGTGTCCACGAGGTGGCAGCAAGCAGTGTTAAGTCCTACCTTTAGTTCTTGGAATAAGCAGAGCCTTCGACATATCTGGGAAGATCTTGCCTTATACATTGTGAATATATATATATATTTACACCATTCACATTATACTTTTGATGCAGAAAAAAGAGAAAGAACTGCAACTCTGGGTTAGGACACCTCGGTCCTAAGTAAGGTTGGGTACCTTCTCATCCCACTTCCTTCCTAGGGCTGCGGGTGCCCCATTTTGGTTATGGTTGGGGCCATGAGAGCCTCCCTTGTGGCTCAGCTGATAAAGAATCTGCTTGCAATGTGGGGAACCTGGGTTCAATCCCTGGGTTGGGAAGATCCCCTGGAGAAGGGAAAGGCTACCCACTCCAGTATTCTGGCTTAGAGAATTCCATGAACTGTATAGTCCATGGGGTTGCAAAGAGTTGGACACGACTGAGTGACTTTAGGGAAAGTTGTGGCAGAAGTCGAAGAGGAGCTAAAGAGCCTCTGATGAAAGTGAAAGAGAGTGAAAAAGCTGACTTAAAACTCAGCATTCAAAAAACTAAGATCATAGCATCTGGTCCCATCACTTCATGGCAAATAGATGGGAAAACAGTGGAAACCCTGTCAGCCTTTATTTTCTTGGTCGTCTCCTTCACCTCCTGCCTTCAGTCTTTCCCAGCATCAGGGTCTTTTCCAATGAGTTGGCTCTTTGCATCAGGTGGCCAAAGTATTGGAGCTTCAGCTTCAGCATCAGTCTTTCCAGTGAATATTCAGGGCTGATTTCCTTTAGGATTGACAGGTTTGATCTTGCAGTCCAAGGGACTCTCAAGAGTCTTTTCCAACACCACAGTTTGAAAGCATCAATTCTTTGGCGCTCAGCCTTCTTTATGGTCCGACTCTCACATCCGCACATGACTACTGGAAAATCATTCTTTAATTATTAAATTTTTGGCTGTGCTGAGTCTTTGTTGCTGTGAAGTCTTTCTCTAGCTGTGATGCGAGGGCTTCTCATTGCAGTATCTTCTCTTGTTGCAGAGCAAAGGCTCTAGAGCAAGCCCACTTCAGTAGTTGTGGAGAATGGGCTCCATAGTTGCAGCTCCCAGGCTCTAGAGTCCAGGCTCAGTAGTCATGATGCGCGGGCTCAGTTGCTTCACAGCACATGGATTCTTCCCAGACCAGGGATTGAACCCATGTCCCCTGCTTGTCACGCAGATTCTTAACCACTGGACCACCAGGGAAGTCCTTTGGAAACTTCCTCCTAACTTGTTTTCCAGAAAAGTTACACCAGGAAATTCCTTTGTCTCTCCCTCGCTGATGTTGAGTAGTATCTTTTAGTATGTCATTTTGAAAGGCAAAAAAAAAAAAAAAAGCATCTCATTCTAATTTCCATTTATTACTAATGAAGTTAAACTTTTCACCTCTTATTTGTTCTCTTTGATTTGTTCTTTTGTGATTTTGTTGCTTTTTCCCCATTTACTCACATTTTCTTGTTGATATGTAGTTTTAACCCTTTACTATATACGTTGTAAATATTTTCCTACTTTGTCATTTGTCCTTTAATTTTGTTTTCTGATGGCACTTTCGTTTTTAGACAACTAGTCTTTAATTGCAAATGTTGTATCCTTTGAACTCAAGAATATAAGTGAAAAATAAGAAGGTACATCTCCCTTGTAAAGGAAAACTTTTAGCATCAATTTACTCTATAGCAACAAGCAGTCTACAACAGAATGACAACAATGCCCTTGGGAAAAGTCCTTATGTTTTTAACCCAGAAATTATAACCATAATCTGCTATCAGTTCTCTGTGAGTATTACCCCTTCTTTAAACCCAGCTCAAATCCTACTCTGTCAAGTCTTTTGCAACTGCCCAGGTGTATCATTCCTCTTCACTCTTCTTTAATTTATTTCGGTGAACATCTATTGGCTATCTTTGAGTGCAAGGCGGTGAGCCGGGTGGGAAGAAGACACAACCTGCCTTTGAAGAGCTTACTGCTTAGTGGAGAGAAAAACACAAGTTTGTTACATGTCCAAATGAAATGAATGCTCTATGTGATTTCTAACAGGTAGATTCTAGGAGAGGCACCTGGGAAAATCTTCACAAGGCAGGCTGTGAGAACAGGATAGGAAAGGGCTTGGAAGTTGGACTGTGAAGATTGAATCTGGGGTGAAGAATGCCTAGTGTGTTTTTTATTTAGGATATGTGTCAGAGACACAGAAGATAATATTCAAAAAGTAATCTGGGGCAATGGATGGAAGAATTTATATGCTAGTTTGGACTTTATCCTCTGCGGTAGGATGCCATTAAAAACTTTCTTCTTTTTAAAAAGTAGCTTATGGAGAAGGAAATGGCAACCCACTCCAGTATTCTTGCCTGGAAAAGTCCATGGACAGAGGAGCCTGGCGGGCTGCAGTCCATGGGGTTACATGACTGAGCATGTGTGCTCGAGGGTGGAGGGAGATGGGTTGGTAGCAATAAAGTGGTAGAACTAAAAAACATAAAAAATAAAAAAATAAAAAGTAGCTTAAATTATTTCATGATTATGAAGTTAATAGTGATGTTTTCCCAATTCTCAGTAGTTTCCCATATATGTGAAGAACAGAACATATGTTAAAGAACCACTCCTAATATTTTTTGGTTTATTTTGTGAGGTTTTCTTTTTACATCCATAGATATATATGCCATATATATAGCCATATATACCATTCTGCTCAGATAGAATTAGTCCACTAGCTGTCCCATAACCGCTTCTCCCTTACTGCCTGTTGTAACTGGTGCTGACATGATGAGTGGGTGGAGGAGGAGGCCCTAGAGAGGTTATGACAGGGTCTTTGTGAGAGATGGTGAGAGTCATCCAGCTAGGGCAGAAAGACAAGGATGGATGACAAAGATGTTTCAGGAGGAGAACTTGTATTATATTGCTGGTTTTCATTTTTAAAACCACATTTCCTTTGTTGCAATTTTCATTTCAATATCTACTTTTTCTATTTTATTTTCTTAGCTTTTGCAGAACAAATGCTGGGTCCCTTGAAAAAATCATTTCCATGATCTCATAGGTAGTAGAGCCTCAATCAACTTGGAATTTTGTTACCGCCCCTCTCTGCAAGGAGAGGAGGGAGGAGCTTCCCCTGTTAAAGATTGTTATTGATTGATGTGGTTTGAATTCATGCTATGATTGGTAAGAATAGACAGGAATTAAATACTTTGCTTGTACTGAATTGCTGGTACAAGCAAAGTTTATTGACAATGCTTAACAGGCTTCAGGCTCTGAGCTATACAAAGAAATGTGCCCAAGGTCACAGTTAATAATTCGCTGAGCCCAAACTCATACCCCAGGCTGTCTGATTCCAAAGCTCGTGCTCATTTACCATGCAAAATTGGATCAGCAGTGCTTGAAATTGATGTTCTTTATGTTTACTAAATAGACTAGGGAAGAAGTCATCAAATAAAAATCTAAAAAAAAAAAAAAAAAAAAAAAAATCTAGCTTATATAATTTATAGCTGTGCATCTGAACGTACTCTGCTTTATTATATTAAGTGATTGGTTTACAGTTTGGGGACACATTAGGATGAGAATGCCAATGACATCCAGGTCCCCAGGCTGCTTTTAAATTTTGGTGCCCTGCTGCCAGTGAGGCCATTGAATCATTTCTTCTAGTGACCCAGCAGTTTCCCAGTAAACATTTCCCAGGAAAATCAAATATATAATGTTTATTTATAGCAAGGATAAAAGTCTATAGTGTTTTGATCATGAGAGAAAGCAATAAGAAGGACATTTGGTTCCTATCTCAGTATCTTAAATTTGGAGGAGGTCAGGGCAGACAGCTCTTTGCATTTTTAAAGTCATATTATTAAATCAATATAAAATTAAAATCCTTCATAACTGTATTATATTATGTAGGACCATAAAGAAAACTGAGTGCTGAAGAATTGATGCTTTTGAATTGTGGTGTTGGTGAAGACTCTTGAGAGTCCCTTGGACTGCAAGGAGGTCAAACCCATCAATCCTAAAGGAAATCAGTCCTGAATATTCATTGAAAGAACTGATGCTGAAGCTGAAGCTGCAATACTTTGGGCATCTGATGCGAAGAATTGACTCACTGAAAAAGACCCTGATGGTGGGAAACATTGAGGGCAGGAGGAGAAGGGGACGACAGAGGATGAGATGGTTGGGTGGCATCACCAGCTTGATGGACATGAGTTTGAGCAAGCTCCGAGATTTGGTGATGGACAGGGAAGCCTGGCATGCTGCAGTCCGTGGGGTTGCAAAGAGTTGGACATGACTGAGCGATTGAAGTGAACTGATGCTACATTGTTATGTTACGTACCTATTCCAACCCACACTATGCTCTGAGCCCTATAGAGAGCTGTAGCAGAGGCTTTATGTTTGCAACTATCTTGTCTTGGCTTCAATAGGCACCTTCCATTAGGCTTAGTCCACCACAGCCTGTCTCCTCTGCCATCTGCAGTCTCATCGGTGCGTTGTTATCTTTTAGGAAGAGGAGTGTCTGGGGCCCCAGTAGGCAGGAACCCCAGGGACATGAGGGGGATGGGCCACCCAGAATGGCTGTAAAGGGACTTTGTCCAGATATCAGACTTTTGTAGTCCTGACTCCAGGAACAAATCATGTTCTGTTCTTGCTTACCAGCCCAGGGGAAGCAAGAGGGGCCTCTTTTTTCTCATGCCTATGACTTGTTGAGGCCATCCTCTCTGAGGTTCAAATGAACTTTATTTCTAAATCTTAGTGACAAATGTCAGATCCTTCACCTCTGAGTTTTCATATCGGCAGTTCATTTTTCAGGCTACTTTTCTGACTCCTCAGACTGTTACCTGGTTGCTCAGTAGGAAACAGGAGACTTGGCCTGTGAGAGCTAGAAAGCTGTGTCCTGGCCAAGCGTAGCATGAGAGGATGCCTTTTGCTGGCTTTGGTCATCCCTTCTTGGGCTATTTTATTCTTATAGGCAAGTTTTTCTTAAGCCCCTGGAGAGACATTTAGGGGCTTTCACCTGGGTTAGTGTCTACATTAGGAGGGCTTAGTTTGCAAAGCCTGCAAAATGCTGTTTTAACCATTTTCTTAATTGTAAATTAGAGTCCCTGCTTAGGTCAGGGTGGACAGATCAGCAACCCAGAGGCCAGCCTTCCATTCCATTATGGTTACCCCTTCAGATGGGCTTGCAGATGAAAGCACCACACATTTGGAAATGTGAAAACTACCCTTAGCATCTGGCCTTAGAGACGGACAGGCAGAAATAGCTCAATCCTTCCCTACACTTTTATTGTACAAGCACACCATGTTTTTCTTGCCTTCCATGTGACAACACGGGTAAAGCTAGAAAGAATCCTTAGAGATCAACTTATCTAGCTTCCTAGTCACTGTTTCTTAGAGCTCATGAACAGAGAGCTGAAAATATAATAATTTGAAGTAAATTAGAAGAAAAGACTGAAAGCTATATGTTGACCGAGACCCTCCCTTCTAGAGGGAATGTGTTGGGGTGTAGCTGAGGCCTGTGTAACAGAAGGAGCAGCAAGGGGTGGGGGGGTGGGCAGGCGGCCGAAGGGCTAGTTCCGGGTCCTCAGGAGATCTGCATGTTTGCCACTTTGAGACCATCAGCTGAGAAAATATCGAACAAATTTATTAACAGCCTTCAGAGTAATAATTGGTGATACTGAACAACAAACAAGAAGCAGGAAGATGAACTGTACTTCTGAGGCTGTGTGGTCTGGGGAAGAGGTCATTAACAGTGCTGGTTTTACTTATCTAAGCATTAATAAAATACCAGCAGTACTAACTGAAAACGAGGATGATATATGTCTCCTTTCTTCAACCTATGCCCATAATCAAGCTCCCGGGAGCAAGATGTCGCGTCCTTATCAGTTCAGATATGGCTCTATATTCAGTTAATATTGATAGTGATAAAGTGGCAGCAGTTTGTCACACAATAGTGACTTTCATTGCTTTGATTTTTCCATGATCAGAATGGAATTTTTCCATTTCCATTATCGGCTCCATTATCAGAATGGAGCTAGAGGGCACTGTCTACAGCAATTGTTCAGTAGTTATTTAATATGTTCAATAACTATTGATAATGAAAAAACAGTAACAGTTCGTCATATGGTAGTGACTCTCATCCCTTTGGCTGTTTCTTTTCGAAAGTGGAGTCAGAGGTGACTGTCTATATCCCTGACTCTCAGTAAACAACTTGAATATGTTACAGCAGGTTATCATGGCTCACTAGCCGCATGATTTCAGAACCCATGGAGAGGGTTGCCTTCCTGGGCTTATGTAAATGTAAACTGGTTACCTTCCCAGATGGTGATCAAATGGAGGTGAGTACAGCATAGTAAACAATGCAAACATCTATGCTGACCTTGTAAAACTTCCATTTCAGATAAGAATGGCTGCAGCAAGAGCAAGGAACAAAAATGCAGAGGAATTTGGGGTGCTCTTCTAGAGGAGAGGTTCTGCTTTCCCACCCAGTCTCTGAAACAAACTATTGAGGGTTTCTCTCTCAGTGGAAAAAGGCTGGAGTCTGCAATTTGGCTCTTCATGCGTGTGCTGTGTTCCTTCCTCTCTTCTTCCTCCTCCATCTTCTCTTCTTTGGCAGTGATGATAGAATTTCCTGGGCAAAATAATCCTTTCTTTTTTAACTGGAAAAATCTGGCATAATGTCACAGTGTTCTAATGTCCTCAGAGCTCAACATACTGGGCCTTAGAAAGTTTCCAGGGGAGAGACAATAAGACCACAGTCTGCACAGAGCCTTCTGTGTGGCTGTGACCGTGAAGACAAAAACAATCATGTTAATGTTGTTGTTTAGGATTGGGCTTGTTTGCTGCCGCTTCTTTGTGGTAGTTTTTCACTATTCAGTCTAAGTGTTTAAAGGACATTGTGTATGTCTCCATTAAGACAAATTGTTTACATCTCAGAGTTACCAAATTCTGTATCCTCTTTGTTATATTCTATTCAGAAGATATAGGAGGTTGAATAGTGGACCCCCCCCACCCCCAAAGATATACCTACATCCCAGAACTTGTGAATATGACCCAAACTCAAAAAAAAGCATCTTTGTGAATGTAGTTAAGGATCCCAAGATGAGAACATCCTGGATTATCCAGTTAGGTGCTAAATCCAATGAAAAGTGTCATTATAAGAGACAGAAGTCACAGAAGAGAAGGCTATGTGAAGACTGAGGCAGAGATTGAAGTGATACAGTCAAAGAAACCAGGGCATGCCTGTAGCCCCCAGAAGCTGGAAGAATTAAGGAAAGATTCTCCCCTACAGCCTTCAGGGGACTACAGCCTGATGACACCTTGATTTTGTTAATTTTATGTTTTTAATTTTTTAATTTTTTTTTTGCCAGATCACATGGCTTGCAGAATCTTAGTTCCCTGACCAGGGATGGAACCCTGGGCCCTGGGTCCTGGAGTCCTAATCACTGGGAGTTCCCAACACCTTGATTTTAGACTTCTGGTCTCCAGAATTATGAGAGAACACCTTTCTGCAGTTTTAAGCTGCCCAGTTCATGGTAATTTGTTATGGCGCCCCCAGAAAACTAATATAGAAGGTTAGGAGGACCTGGTGGATTTATCCAAACATTGTTGGAATGGAAGATTTCATCTCAAAGTAGCATTCCTCAGGTCTCTAGGACTCAGATAACCCAATGCTGTGATGTGATCTGGCCCAGGCATGTCTCAACTAAAACCCATGGCTGTGGTTGTCAAGTTCTAATATATACATCAAAGTTGGGGAGCAGAAATTCCTTGACAGTATAAAGGTATCCAGACCTGGAGGAATGCTCTTCATTCTGTGAGGCATTGTATGTGATAGAATGGTAGACCAGCATGGTCTTTTCACTCCATTGGAAAGGGGTGTTTCTTGTTAGTTTGTTCACTGAACTCCTGGTTTCTGTCTCCTCTATCCCTGACGGACTTTCTCTTTCCCAGAACCCACCGCCACCTTTCATTGCCTGCATCCCTTCGGAGTCATCTGCAATGTGGCATTCCATGTTATCATCACCAAGCTAAGAGTGTTGGCAAACAAGATGAAATATCTTCATACTTCTAGTTTAAGGGGTAAAAATATAAAGGCTAGTAAGTGACAGTTCCTCTGTGCTATAAACCATCGCCTGGGGAAGAAGATAGACATACAAATGGAGATCTATAGGAGAATGTGCTTAGGGCCAAACAGAGATCTGCTGGCCCCCTGGGGCACCCAGGGGAGGGAGCACTTCTCCTTGGGAGAAGATTGGTGAGAAGACAAAAGATTTGTGCTAATGACCTGGAACTCTGCAAGCTGAGAAGGGAGAGGAACGCATTCTCAAAAGAGGCATCAGCATAAGCAAAGACATATAGTCAATTTGTGGAATAGCAGAAAACTCTGGGTGGCAAGAGTAGGGTGAGATTGGAGGTGAGTGAGTGCAGAAACACAGAAATCACGGTCAGCCAGGCATCGGTTGTGATTCTTCCTCACGCTGTTTATTACTTCTTGAGTCCATCCAGCTCCCTCCATTCCTATGCCAGGCTGCCATCATCTCCAGCCTGGACATCTGCAATGGCCCTCTCTCCCCCTTGAACTCAATGTCCTTGCTCCCTTGTCTGCCCTGATCTCTAGTCCATTCTCTATCAGGAGCCAGAGCAATCCATTTAGAACACTGACCTAATCATATCACTCGATTGTCTTTGTAAAACTCAAAACTATTTTAAATGGCTCACAAAACCCTCTATGATATACCTTCTAATCAAAGCAACATATGCACGAAGGAGCTTATAATAGGAAGCACCAGTGCCCTGACATGACATTCTCTATCCCCGGGCTTTCTCCCTGCGGAAACTCATTTGACTAGTTCTAGATTTTGTACTTCTGGTGATTACATCCACATCTCAAGTTTTATGCTTGTGCTGAAGTCTCCAGGTTTATCAATCATGAATGTCCTAGTATAATAAATAAGGATTTAATTGACTTCTGTTACCTTTGTCTCCTTTCTCCATCCCCAGATTATTCCTGGTTCCTTCTCAGATCTGTTCTGAAACCTCAAAAAATATACCTAAGCCTTAATTTCTTTCTTTATCAATCTGGGACACATTTATCTCTAATTTATCATGTTGTAAGATGGGAACATTAGAGCTCCCACCCTACCCTCTGCCTTCCAAGCCCCATGTCTTGCCTACACCTTGATTTATACATTTGTCATTTGACGACATCTGTATTCCATTTAACTGTAGTGAAATCGTCCATAAGTGCTTTTTAAAAAAAATTAATTAATTATTTTTGGCTGTGCTGGGTCTTCATTGCTGTGTGGGCTTTTCTCTAGTTGCATGGAGCAGGGGCTACTCTCCAGTCATGATGCACGGGCTTCTCATTGCGATGGCTTCTCTTGTTGTGGATCGTGGGCTAAGGGCATGTGGGCTCAGTAGTTGCGGCTCCTGGGCTCTAGGGCACAGGCTCAGCACACGGGCTTAGTTGCTCCGCAGCACGTGGGATCTTCCCAGCCCAGGGATCGAACCAGTGTCTCCTGCATTGGCAGGTGGATTCTTTTTTTTTTTTTTTGGCAGGTGGATTCTTTACCACTGAGCCACCAAGGAAGTCCCCCAGCCCCCTGAATTCTTTTTAGGTTGATTCTAAAAGGCACAACAGTTTTAAAAAATTTTGTAATAACCATGAAAACCCATTCACTGCAGCTCACTTCTGTGCTGTGTTTCATTTTGCTTTATATTTGAGTCCTGCCTTTCTTATCTATTTTTTGTTTTTCTGGGAGTATAATTGCCTTTTTTTTTTGCCTTCTGTGGGTTTCCAGGGCATCAGTCACACTCTCCATCGTATGGGATCCCTCCCCATAACTCCTCGCCGAGAGCCCCCTGGTCAGTCTGCCTGGGGCTCCAGGCTCGCTGCACAGCTCTCGGCTCCCATCCTGGGGCTCCCCTGGACTGCTCTCCTGGCTTGGACACACTGTCTCTGAGCGTCATACCTTTCTCGCTTTCTTGGAACCTGCTGAAGCATGCTATCAAGTAACTTCCTAACAGAAGATGCCTAGGCAGTAATTTTTTTTTTTTTTACCTTCTTGTTATGGAAAACTTCAAACATGTATAAAAAGGTAGAAAATAACAAAATGAGTCCATAATGATGGGTACATGACCCAACAACCAGCTCCAAAAATTGTCAACTCATGGTCAATCTTCAGTTCATTTCAGTCACTCAGTTGTGTCCGACTCTCTGTGACCCCATGAATCGCAGCGTGCCAGGCCTCCCTGTCCATCACCAACTCCCGGAGTTCACTCAAACTCATGTCCATTAAGTCGGTGATGACATCCAGCCATCTCATCCTCTGTCGTCCCCTTCTCCTCCTGCCCCCAATCCCTCCCAGCATCAGGGTCTTTCCCAATGAGTCAGCTCTTCACATGAGGTGGCCAAAATATTGGAGTTTCAGCTTCAGCATCAGTCCTTTGGAGTCCAGAATGGCGGTGGCTAAAAGACCTGGAAAGGGAAAGCCCGCAGAAATAGAACAAAGGAAGGTCCAAGGACTGGAGTGAGAACCTCAGGTAAAACAGACAACAGTCCTGGCTGGCCCAATTTACATAGGACAGGCCCAGGGACAGAGAAACATACAAAAAGAGGAGCCAAAGCGCTCTTCTCTCGCTCTCTCCCAAGCGATGGGGCGCTCTTCTCTTCGCGTCTTTGGATCCACGTGCTCTCAAGCCTCGAAGATGGATTGTTCTGCTATTATCTAAATAAAATAGAGCTGTAAAACTGATTTGTCTAAGAGCTATAACGTGGTCCATTCGAGACCTGAGAGCTATAACACGGTCTGTCTAAGACCCGAGAGCTGTGACCCTCCGAGGGGGCTTTAAGGTCCGTCACTCCAAATTTTTGTTGTGACAAAACAAAGAACCGAGGAGCATACACTCGCCTGACACTTCCAATGAACACCCAGGACTGATCTCCTTTAGGATGGACTGGTTGGATCTCCTTGCAGTCTGATCTTATTTCACCTATATTCCTAGTCACTTCCTACAAAGTGAAAAGTGAAAGTCACTCAGTCACATCCGACTCTTTTCAGCCCCATGAACTGTACAGTCCGTGGAATTCTCCAGGCCAGAATACCGGAGTGGATTGCCATGCCCTTCTCCAGGGGGTCTTCCCAACCCAGGGATCGAATCCAGGTCTCCCGAATTGCAGGCGGATTCTTAACCAGCTGAGTCACAAGGGAAGCCTCAGTCACTTCCTACACTCCCAGATTATTTTGAAGCAAATTCCAGATATCCTATTACCAGTAAATATTTATGTATATATCTCAAAAAATAAGGATTCTTTTAAAAAAAATTGCCATACCATTAACACATCTAAAAATTAGCTATACTTTCTTAACATCATCAAATAATCAGTCAGTGTTCAAATTTTGATGTACCTAAATGTTTGCTGGTTTGAATTGAATCCAATTACAGCTGTTTGATACACCTCCTGAGTCTTTTTGAATCTATGGTTCCCCCGTCTCTTTCTTCCTCACAATTTATTTGTTGAAAAAGAATTTTTTGTTTGTTTTCCTTATAAAATTTCCCACAATCTGGATTTTGCTTCTTGCATTCCTGTTGTGACATTTGACATAGTCTTTTATCTCCTGTACTTTCTATGGGCTAGTAATTAAAAATAGAGTCTTGAGCAGATTCAAGTTTGATTATTGTGGATGTAGTTTCATAGGTGATATCTTGTACTTCCAAAAGGAGGCACATCACATCTACTTTTCTCTCTTTTATAATGTGAACAGTTGCTGATGATCCTTGCCTAGATCCGTTATTTTATTGGGGATTATAGCATGGTGATATTTTGTCTCTCCTTCATCACTAGCTGGAAGATATCTGTATTAGGGAGAAATTTCCCCTCATTTACTATTTAGTTACTCTGAGGTTTCTGTGGGAAAAGTTTAATAAATTCCCTTTCTTTTTCTTCATAAATTGCAAGAAGTGTATGTAAGATGTAAGCTGTGGATTTTTCATTTATGACTCTTACTATGCTGAGGTAGATTCCTTTAATTCCTAGTGTGTTGAGTTTTTAAATTTTTATTTTATATTGGAGTATAGCTGATTAACAGAGTTGTGATAGTTCCAAGTGGACAGCAAAGGGAATCAGCCTTATATGTATCCATATACATGTATCCCTTCTCCCCCAAACTCCTCCCATCCAGACTGCCACATAATGTAGACCAGAATTCCCTGTGCTATAGGATCTTGTTGGCAATCAATAAATTAAATTCCCGTTATCATTTTTCAAAATAATGGGTCCCTAGCATCTTCATGGAGAAGGAAATGGCAACCCCCTCCATTGTTCTTGCCTGGAGAGTCCCAGCGATGGCGGAGCCTGGTGGGCTGCCGTCTATGGGGTCACATAGAGTCGGACACGACTGAAGTGACTTAGCAGCAGCAGCAGCATCTTCCAAAGGCAACCTGTGAGTTTTGAAAATTTTACTCATGAATTTAAACATATTTGATGAGCTTTGATTTGTTACAGTTATTATCAGTGATGCTCACACTGTATCTTATTTGTCAGTGGAAACTTTGTTCAGTTGCTCCTGACCCTCTTGACTTCATTCTTCCTTGATATCTGAAATAAGATGTTTCATTTCCATCTTGTGTGTATTCTATCCTAGATCTGGAATAAATAATTTCTCACTGTTACTGGATCGGTCATTTTTCTAGTCCTTTTCAGTAGACAGAGCTGGAAATATAATTTTTTTTCCTTTTTTTTTTTTTAATTTTACAAGCCCTTTGGAAATATAATTTTTAAAGAGAAAAAATATAATACTAAAATACTAAAACTTGTAAATCAAGTTGAAGACTGAGAAATCTTATTTAACTTCAAAGTTCTTTTATTTCCTTTCTCCCACACTCAACAGAAGGTAAGCATTGTACTTTTAAAAATGTCTAAACATTTCTTTATTCTCCTTTACATTTAATTGACGGCTTCATCTTGTATAGGATTCTGTGTTGAAAATAATTTTCACTGAGAACTTTAAAGACATTGTTCCATTTTCTTCTAAGAAACCAGTGCTGCTGATGAGAAGTCTAATAGCATTCTGACATTTTTCTTGTGTGTGGTCTCCTATTCCTCCTCCTTCCCCTCCTCCTCAAAGAGAAATTCTTTCTTTGCAAATATCTCCTCCTCTTCCTTTGTGTAATGTAGCAGAAGGAAATATACATAAAAATTTCCTTACAATTATTGCAAATTGGAAAGAGATGGTAAACACGAAGGCTTGACATGGTCTCTTAGCACTCTTCCCCTGACCTTTAGTTCCTCTCCATTCCTGGCATGGGCCTCTCTTTCGCTAAATGCTCTTTTATAGTCTTAGGATATTCTCGTCACTTCACAGCCCACACGGACTCTGTGCCTGGTTCACTCCTGCTCGCCTTCCGTCTGAGCCTGGGCCTCCGCGTGGTCTCCTCTGATCCTTTGCTAGATGGGGTGCCCTCTTACATGCTCCCCTCACACTCTGTACTTCCCCCATCACCACGTGGCCCCACCTACAGTCATTGCTTGTTCAGTGCCTGTCTGCAGGCTCTGAGTCCCTTAAAGTCTCATCTGCCTAGTTCAGGGTTGCAATCCTGCTTCAGAGAAGTTATGTGTGGGCCACAAGAAGTTAACGTGTGGCCGGTGTGGCTCCTAGCAAGCTATCTGATGGCGACATGGGTGATGAGCTGTGGAGAGAGCCGGGTTAGGGAGACCAAAGAGGAAGCTACTGCTGGAGCCCACAGGAGATGAAAAGCTCTGGACTAGGGCAGTGACACAAGGGTGGAGGAGAGAGCCTGGTTGAGGCGATGTTTCTGAGGGTGCAGTCAGCATTTGGTGACCATCCAAACAGAGGTGAGGGAATACGGGTATTCAAAGGTGATTCCACAATTTAAGTCTTCAGAAGAGGAAAGCAGTGTTGCTGTTTGCTGAGATAGGAAGATTAAAGAAGGGGAAGGTGCAAGTTGAGTTTGGACAAGCTGAAGTTTCAAGTTAAGAGGTGTTTGT
Source organism: Cervus canadensis (assembly GCF_019320065.1). Lineage (NCBI taxonomy): Eukaryota > Metazoa > Chordata > Mammalia > Artiodactyla > Cervidae > Cervus > Cervus canadensis. The sequence continues at coordinate 85,680,453 of NC_057389.1, read as the reverse complement.
GTATCACCTGGAAGGTAGCTGCGAATGAGGATCTAGAGCTCAAGAGAGATGTCTGGTCTGGAGACATGGGAGTGAGTCATGAGCCTCCAGATGATGGAGGATGTGAGAGTGTGGGAGAGCCCAGCTAGGGAGACGGTGTAGAAGAGCAGAAAGGAGTGGGTGGAACCCTGGGGAACCTCAGTCCTGAAGGGGCAGGTAAAGAGCAGTCCGTGGAGGAGAAGATAAGTGAATGCATAGAGAGGCAGGAAATCCAAGGGAAGAAAGTGTTTCCAAAACTTAGAACATAGGCAGATGGCTAAAGGAAGAAAGGAATGGGAAAAGAGTGCTCAAGACGGCAAAGGGTCTCGTGTGACTTGCATACAGAGAGCTGGAGTAAAAGTCAGAGAAATAATGAGGAGCTTATATCATGTACCACCTTGCAGGCCACGATAAGAACTTAGGCTTTTACTCTGAGGGAGGTGGGAGCCACTGCAGGTTTGAGAATGGCAGTGATAGGATCTAACTTGATCACCCGTTAAGCAAGGGAACCGGTATTGAGAGTTCATGCTTTGAAGCCCAACACAGTGGTAGATAGAGTATGGGAGGAGAAAATTCAGAAGTTGGAGCTACGCTGAAACAAGATAAACATTTCCATGGGCCAGAAACAGAACACAAACCCACAGTCTCAAGTCACAGACCTAATGGGTTCAAAGTCCAGATGCAGTGGAGATACCCAGGAGCTTGGCTTTTGTGAAGTGCCAAGGTAAGAACACTCCTCACAAGTTTGGTGGATTAGAGCCTGGCCCACGGTGGGAAGTCAGTGCTGGGATGGAGTTTGTAGAATGAGGCGTATAGTTTCTTATGTTTGTTTTTCGGAAAAATCAAAACTCTAACTGTGCATGAATTCTATTTTTGTTTATACCTGGACAAATATTTGGAAAGCTATGCATCAACCCAGGGAGTGGAGTGGGAGGCTGGGACAGGGGCCTCCCACTCTTTCCTTTTTATGTACTTCTAAGTTATTTGGCTCTTTTTCACCATGAGTATATGCAGTATTGTTTCTCTCCCAGGTGGCTTAGTGATGAAGAATCTGCCTGCCAGTTCAGGAGATGCAAGAGATGCAGGTTCGATCCCTGGGTCTGGAAGATTCCCCTGGAATAGGAAATGGCAGCCCACTCCAGTATTGTTGCCTGGAAAATTCCATGGACAGAGGAGCCTGGCAGGCTACAGTCCATGGGGTCTTAAAGAGTCAGAGCACACGCACACATATACGGTATTCCAGAGAAAGTAACAGGAGCCCAATGCAGCGTGGGAGGAGTAAGATCAGAATTGAAAAGAAGCCACTGGGTTTGGGCACTACGAGATCAGTAATAGCGTCAGCAAGCGGTTCCCTGGGAGATATGGAGAAAAAAGACAGACTGACAGGAAATATGAGACATGTGAGTGAGTTGACAAGTAGATTTTTCCTTCAAGAAGTGGGACAGGAAAGGGAAGGAGAGAGATAAGTAGGGGACACAAGAGGGCAGGTGATCAAGACAGGAGGATGAGCAGGCTTGTGAGTGTTGGCTAGGTAAGAGGGTAGGAGAAGGGAGGAGGAAGGGAGAGATTTAAGATGTGGGAAAAGGAAGGAATAACTGACATTATAAAAGGGAATGGCCTGGGGAAGGGTCAGGGCCCTACTTTGTTGGATCCCAGAAGATGGTCCAGGCGGCACTGGTGGACATATGTGTTGGGCTGGGTGAGTCCTGGAGGGTGGGGTGTGGGATCAAGGCTTGGGAAGCTGGCTTAGCACCTTCACTTGTATCTGTCTGTATTTCTCTGGCTCCTCTGTACCGCAGGAGGGCAGGAACCAGGGCTGATTTATCCCTGTGGCTTCAGCGCCCTGTAGACCTCCAGTTAGTATCTGTTGACTGAATGAATGGAGTTTCTTTGTAAAGAAGAGGTCAAAGTGTCAGCTGAGCGTGAAGAGGGATGGAGTGGGGAGGAGTGATTGCTATTTGGAGCCACAGCGATGCAGAATGGGCCAGGGTGGTGCCTAGAAACAAGCACGGGATTTCTAAGCAGCCCTGGGGGTCTGCTGAGCACGGCGCCACCAGGAGCTAGTGCTGTCAGGCAGCAGGGCTTGTGTTACTTTTTTTTTGTACAACTCCAAGCCGTGCAGGAGCATGCCGAGAAAGCAGATGGGATTTTTGTAATGTGAGTTGACCTGCTGTCATCCTCTCAGTGGAGGCCTGGAAGAGCTAATGTAGCTCCCCAAAGGCCCTGGCTTCATTCCTAGACCATGTGCTTGCCTAGGGTGGGCTCATCCTTTGTGTTAGTAACTGCTGGGGCCAGCGGAGATTCCTGTGTCTGAATGTCATCTCCGGAAGACTTCTCCCCTCTCCAGCCTCACTGCCTCTGGACCCCTGGCAGGGGGTACCGCGAGTCCCACTTGGAAGCCTGGGCTGAGGGTGCAGTATCTGCCCAGGCCAAGTACATAGGAGGAGGGCAGGAGTCAGGGTGAGCTGTGCGGTGTCCATCGGCAGGCCTTCGGTAGGATCGCGGAGCCAAGGAGAGCAGGAACAGTGGTGTTAGCCAGGACCCAGGGGTTGGGAGGCCAACAGAAAACTAACATGCCCGTCACGTGGAGCTGGCTAGGTGAGTGAGACAAATACAAGGGGGAACGAGGTGGAGATTGGCAGTAAGAGACTACAGCCGGTTGTTGGTACATGGGGGTACAGGATCTGGGCTTCAGGATGCTGGTGCTTGTGCCTTTTATTGGACCCCTGACACTGCTTTGCTGAGGGCAGATTCTTAAAGGGGTGGCCAAGTTCGGCTATATGTTATTATCTTAAGCACTTTTTATATTTGCTTTCCTGTTGAACTCTGAACTCCAGGAGGCAGTAACTGTGCCTTGTTATCTTCACGGCCACAGCACATGGGAAGTGCTCAGGAAATCTTTGCTGTGTGAATGATGAAATGACCTCAGTGTTCAGCCAGTCTAGGAACTTATAAAATCATAATAGCCTGGACCAGCAGGGCCCTGAGAAGTGAGCTAGTCCTTCCCTTCAAGAGGATTTCATAGATGACAACAAATTCGAAAGGCCTTGTGTCTGTAATTTAACCAGAAAAATAGACTCTGTCTCAAATGAACTCTGTATATCTGACCTCGAGTCAGAAGAGTAGACTAAGTGAACTCTTGTGACTTCAAACAGCTGACTTCAGCCATTCTCCCCTTCTTTATAACAGGACTCCAATTTTGTTTAGATAGTAATGCACCCAGTCCTAGAGGTTGACCATTATTGTCTATCATATGGGAAATTATCTTGATTCCATGTGGCTTCCAAGTGCTTTATCAGGGAAGCTGTCCAGAGGTCATGAACAGAAGGACTCATAAATCAATTTAAGATGGTCGAATTACTCAGCTTAAGGATTCAGTTTAAAACTTGCAGTAATAAAAAAGGGTAGGTAAATCCTTAGAAGTGGAGTAGGTAAATCCACTTAGAATTCAGTGTGTGTAGAGTGGAAGGAGCACACTGCTTGATCCTGAGTTCCAGTGTTCACATCCTCTCTTTATCCCCCAGCATCCTTGCCTACGGATAGTGTGCTTATGAGAACCAGAGTTGAGATTGAACAAAGGGGCTTAGCAAACAGAAGGTGCCCGGACCCAACACGTGCTTGCCCAGAGAAACACAGGCAAGTACCCCTGGCTACAGCTGTAGCGTGTGGGTGACCCTGTGGGCAGCCGGGGAAGAGCAGAATGGGCCAGAATGAGATGATAATGGGTGTCACCAAGACAGTTAATTTGGGGATGACAGCTGTCAATCTGGCATTAACAGCATCCTTACCTTATAACTTACTTTTTCTATCCCTTTCTATCTGCAAATAACACTCTTGTGTTCTTGTATCCTTCTTATCTATGTTCAACATCCATATGTTTCATTTATTCTAAATCTAGCACTTCTCACAAGTTACCAACTTACTGTCTGTACTTAACAGATTTTATGAATTTTGCATGTTTTTTTTTTGTTGTTGTTGTTTTTTCTTCCATTCTACAGGATATTTAAACATTCTCAACGATACAACCCAAACACATTAGTCTGAGCCAACCTTTGGCAATCCCCATGTGACTCATTTCTGGGGTCAATGAGACCCCAGGGGGAGTTTTTGAGGAGGCCATGTGGGAAAAAATTTCTTCTTCACAAAAGACAAGGGCAATGGAATGGAATGGAGGAGTATCCCCTCAAGTCTTTGCCTGCTTTCTTAGAAGTTTTTTGTTTTGTCCCTTTTCCCCACCTCAGCTTGCCACTCCCCACCCACAGAGGATGAATATCTGGCAAACCAGCAATAGGAGCCAAACAGCTGAGTTATGGGGCCTTGGCTGGTCATTGGCTCATCTGGGTTAGGTTCTATACATTAATCAGGTCCTTTGTTCTATTTTCATTCCTCAATCAGCTGGCCCCATCCTTCTCTATGTGTTTTCTTTATTGCTAAGTTAGTCTTATTTCTACTCCTAATACAAGTTAGAGTAATTTTTCTCAGCTCCCTCAGATTCATTCTTCCAATCTCCCCGGCCAACCCCCTGGTTCCAGGTAAGACTCCACCTCTCAGCGCTCTTGACTCAAACTCAGTTGTTCCCTTGGATCCCTTCCAGCAGCAGCCTTTTCCAGACCCATTTTGTCTGTCTGAATAAATTCCCCCCAGAGATGTGGTTTTCAGACTTATTTTTAGCTGCAGAAGAATCCTTTGTTGAAATGAAAACCCAATATATAAAGCAGATGGAATGGAGCTGTTTGGGAAGGGGGTAGAGCCCTTCTCTTCCCCACTCTTCCGCAGGGCCCCTCTGGGCCCAGTTTGAAAACTATTGCTCTGCAGACCCCTCCTACTCTAAGCTGTACCCTGCCATTGCTTCTCCTGAGTTAACTGTCTCCTTTCCTGAAGTCTTCCTTTGACACCTTGGCCAGAAGGAAGTATTCTTTCTCTCTCCACTTTCCACGTGGGCTTTGAAAGTAATTTTTTTCCAAAACTGCAAAATATTTTAACTTTCCCGTCTCTGCCTTGCGTATCACTATGTGGAGCTGCCTCTCACCTGCTTGTATCTCACCTGTTCGTGGCTGCAGGGGTGGAGAACATGCTGAAATGGGCTGGCCAGCCAGCTGCTTATCACCGGCTATTCCATATGTGAGCATCTTAAGTCTAACATTTGTACAGCTTGTAGCTCTCTGGTCACTGGACAGTCAGCATATTTTTCCCAGAGGATTCTGTTGGTCACAGCTACCTTGGAGGAGCTGAAATGCTTCCACAACAGGGAAGTCTGTGCCTACTGGGGGAAGCCGGGGGAGGCAGGGGCAGAGCCATGGGAGGAATCTTCGGACAAGTCACATACAGTCCTTTGTAAAGTTGGTATCAACCCCTGTCCTTGGCTCCAGGCCAGGTTTGGAGTGGGGTTTCCTCCTCATTGGGCAGCTCTGAACTATGGGGGTTGCTTCAGAAGTCCCTGTGGACTCAGGGACTAGGCACCTGTGGGTGTCTTTGTGGCCCCTTTACTAAGGACACCCTCAGTTCAGTTCAGTTCAGTTGCTCAGTTGTGGTCTGACTCCTTGTGACCCCATGGACTGCAGCATGCCAGGCTTCCCTGTCCATCACCAACTCCCGGAGCTTACTCAAACTCATGTCCACTGAGTCAGTGATGCCATCCAGCCATTTCATCCTCTGTTATCCCCTTCTCCTTCTGCCTTCAACCTTGCCCAGCATCAGGGTCTTTTCAAATGAGTCCGTTCTTCCCATCAGGTGGCCAAAGTATTAGAGTTTCAGCTTCAGCATCAGCCCTTCCAATGAATATTCAGGACTGATTTCCTTTAGGATGGACTGGTTGGATCTCCTTGCAGTCCAAGAGACTCTCAAGAGTCTTCTTCAACACCACAGTTCTTTTTTTTTTTTTAACACCACAGTTCAAAAGCATCAATTCTTCGGTGCTCAGCTTTCTTTATAGTCCAACTCTCACACCCATACATGACTACTGGAAAAACCATAGCTCTGACTAGATGGACCTTTGTTGGCAAAGTAATGTCTCTGCTTTTTAATATGCTGTTTAGGTTGGTCATAACTTTTCTTCCAAGGAGCAAGCGTCTTTTAATTTCACGGCTGCAGTCACCATCTGCAGTGATTTTGGAGCCCCCCAAAATAAAGTCTGTCTCTGTTTCCATTGTTTCTCCATTTTTTGCCATGAAATGATGGGACCAGATGCCATGATCTTAGTTTTCTGAATGTTGAATTTTAAGCCAACTTTTTTACTCTCCTCTTTCACTTTCATCAATAGGCTCTGTAGTTCCTTGCTTTCTGCCATAAGGGTGGTGTCAGCTGCATATCTGAGGTTATTGATATTTCTCCTGGCAATCTTGATTCCAGCTTGTGCTTTATCCAGTCCAGCATTTCTCATGATGTACTCTGCATTTAAGTTAAATAGGCAGGGTGACAATATACAGCCTTGACGTACTCCTTTTCCGATTTGGAACCAGTCTGTTGTTCCTGTTGTTCTAGGACACCCTGGGCCTCCTGAAACACATGAAGTTTGAGATCCCAGGCCTCTCACTTATATGGATCCCTTCCGAGTCCTGTTCTTTCCTCATTCAGTTACTTCCAAGCTTGTACTTATAATTGTGTATCCTGTTTTCTCAAAGAAAGCCTTTCACATTCTATAAGCTTCAGGCTCTATAAAGCCTGGATGTGTCCCTGGGAACCATGGTCTCAGGGTTCTTCTAAGAGACCCAGGGACTCAGGTGCTATAGGAGGCTCTTCTGTCTAAAAAGGCAAAGATCCCCATTTCCAGGGCTTTCCAAGGCACTCCTAGTACTTTGTGTATGAGGCATCCATGCCACATGTTCTTGTGGAAGGCAGGGAGGTCTAAGTTCTGACCTGCTTCCTGTTCCGCCTGCAGCCTGCAGTCTCTACTGTGGGACTTGAGGTAAAAGACAGCTGGAAACCCATGAGGCCAGGGAAGGGCTGCTTCCTGCTGGTCGTTCCCCTTATGCCACATGACTCCTGCATCCAGCCTTGGTGCAAACTCTGACCAGTCTCCTGGAAAGAGTTGGAACATGGTTTCTTCCTCCTGGACAGTAGACTCCTGGCCTAGCCCTCAACCTGGCAGTACTGCCATTTGACTATCATTCCTAAATCTGGCTTGTAAGAGTCATGTTTTGCAAAATGCAAGAGTTAGCCTGCCTGGTTGGGACAAACTGGGATGTGGGGACTTGTGAACTCTGTGCCTAAGACCCAGGAGGTTCCTCGGATCTGCTCTCATCTTGGATCATTTCACAGCCCTTGATAACAAGGCAGATGTGAAAGCCAGAGATGCCCAATGCTGCTTTAAAAATGGGCAGGGGCTCTTCTAGATGTAGGTAGTGGATGAAAGCTTCCCCATCGGATTTCTCTTTCTCAATTCCTGACAAAATAAAGTAGATAAAAATCACAGGGGAAATTTACTGTCAGCAAATACAACTTCAAATTTCACATCCAAAGAAACAGCCAGGAGATTTTGGAGTGGCAAGAAGGGGCACAGCACATCTCTGCTCTCTACCCTATCCTCAATGCCCAGAGACTGACAAAACCTTGAACATTCTCCTCAGTTCTCTTGACTCTGAAAAGACACAGATATGAGTCATGCTCTCATAGTCTTCCTTTCCTGAATGAGTAGTGTTACAGAGTGTACTGGGGAGAAATAGGGGAAGCTTGGAGCAGGATCCACGGTGCTGACTCAGCGAATGGAAATAAAGACTCCAGAAACAACACTCCAACTTGAGAAATTGATCCAAAGCCCGAGTTATTCTCCTTCCTTGGAAAAGGTATGTGGTGTCCCCCTATTCATCCCCATTCAGGTGACATGAGCCTTGTGCTGGACACTAATCAGAACCTCAGGACAGGAACACTCACAGTTATTCCAACAAACACTGCACCCTGCTTTGGCTGAGTGCCCCTCCTCCCCCTGCGACCATTCAGACGACTAGAAAGTGTACAGGCTAAATCCCCAGCCTATTGCTTAGGTCAGAGGGAGAAACAGACTGGTCTCAAACCTGGGGAGATGGTCAGTAAATGCCCCTCTCTTGCCATCAAGTTATAGCAGCATAAAGAAGGTCTGGACAGAGCCAGCAAATCAAGGTGGAAAGAAATGGATGCAAACACATAGTAGCAGATGATAGATGATAAATAGAGAGAAAACACTGCCAAAAAAACCCACCAAGGGCTCCTCTCCTCCTCCCCAAAGGAAATTTCTTACAATGGCTTCATATATAAAGCAACTTAATAAGAATATGAACTTAATAAATTGGAGGCTCAAAGATGGGATGATAAAATAAGAGCATTGGTGGAAAGGAAACAAAATGAGGACAAAACAGCATCATTATAGAACAAATAGATACAGAAGAACTAACAAGAAAGAGAACTGACCTCACAGAAGTTCAAATTACTGAACTGGGGTAACTAAACAAGGTAAACAGATTTAAGAAATTAGAATAAATAATAAAAAAGAAATTAGAATGAATAGAAATGGAATACAGACAAAGATGATTCAATATAAGGATTAATTGATATCCCTGAAGAAGAGAAACCAAAAATAGAGCTAAAAAAGAATGTTTAATGCAGAAAAAGCAAAACTAAAACGGCTGGTTGAAAGACATTCTATTCCAGAAAAGCTTTATTCAGAATGGTTAATACTAAAGCATGTTTTAGTTAAGTTACTGAACTGGAAAAAATAAAGGATGAAGAGTGACTGCATTAAACACACAAGCAGGAAAAAAAAGTCACCCACAAGGGGGAAAACTCAGGCTGGCCTCAGGCTTCTTCCCAGAAAAAAAGGAACAAAACCTACCACATTCTATGGGAAAAAAAAGGTGAGACCTAAGAATATTTTATCCAGCTAGGATATGGTTCCAGTGTAACAGCAACAGACCGACATGCTTAAACATTGAAAACCCTTCTTGAAAGAACAACTGAACAATGAAATTCAGTCCATTAAGAGATGAATTGAAATAAAGACCTCATAAATGGAGAATTTTTGATATTAAAGGACCAGTCATGAACACTGAATTTATTTAAATCTAGAATGTATACTAAGTAACTAGAACAGAATATGATTATCATAAACTTGGACAATGTAACAATAATATGTAACAAAAGTCAGGATGCAGGGTCAAGAGCTGTGGAAAGATGGAAAGAATCATGAGAGCTAATACACACACACATACAGAAACGTGCAATTAAAATGCATAATAAAAAAAAAAAAACTGACTCCAGCCTCTTAATGTTTTTCACAGTTTTTACTTTAACCTCAGAGGTATCTTTTAGGAAGTAATCTCTCTTGTGGTGAAGAAGCATTATTTGAAGCTCAACTTTTCCTTCAGTTTCACTTCTTTAAATTAAACTTCTTTTAAATTCGAGTAAAATTAAATTTAATTATTAAATTGGCATCTCTATTATTGTCCAATTCTTACAAAATATCTCTATATTTTCTCCTGTCTGTAACTAGGCATAGTGGGTTTTCTGGAATGAGGTAATATTAAGGTAATTTCTGTGGTTGATTCTAAAAGGTGTATATAGCTGATTATTTTCTTGTCATTTTTAAAAATTTTAATTTCTCAATACATAAATTAAAAATTAAAGAATTAGAAAAAAATTTCGGGCATCTTACTCAACACATTCAGAAACAGATTTAGCAGAGATTGCTACCATCTCCCAAAGTCTACTCTCCTAACATTTTACGGAATTTTTAGCTTGTCACATGATGGCCAAAATAAAGACCCCATTTCCCAGCAGTGGCCAATATGATATAAACAGACGAGCCATTTGGCAGTTTCTGGAACCATCTGGGAGTGTTTGTTCATTTTCCTTTATTACCTTCATTCCCTCCTGCTGTCTGGAATGCTGACTTCACCACGTGGGACCATGAGGTCCAGGTTTTTCAAAGCAAAGCAACATAGGAGGTGTGGACAGAATGTCACATCACCGAGACTGCCTATCTGGATAATGTGAGAAAGAAATGTCTACCTTATTAAAACAAGTAAACCTTCTAACTGAGCCACAGACATACACACACAAACAGAAATTTAGTCTTTGATACTATTTGCATTGTACCTCAAGTGATGATGAAACAGTAGGTTTGGCACACACATAAACAAATCACTGAGGAGCTAAATGTGAAAAAATTAACGTTTTATTAGAAGATACAAAGAGAATATCTTTATGCATTTGAGATAGGGAAGGACTTTTTTTTAAAGGGGGCTTCTCTTGTGGCTCAGCTGGTAAAGAATCTGCCTTAAAGGAAATTTTATGGTGAAAACCATAAAGAAAATAACAGGTAAATTTTACAACATCAACATTTTAAACTTTTGTATGACAAAAAAATTATAAACAAAAGTAAAAGACAAGCAACAATGAGGACTGTCCAGTTCAACTTCAGTGTGTATGCAGGGAAGGGGCATAGAGATGGTCAATTAAGTTTGAGGAGGGCTGCATATTCCCTTTACCACTCCGACAGTGACAGTGCATGTTACCTTATCAAAAGCTCTGACGACTTGTACAGAAACATTTTCCTGTGTGGAACTAAGCCTTCCATACATATAGTTGTTTAACTATGGGACCACTGTGTGTCTATGTGTGTGTAACCGCTATGAAGTTCTCCAGGGTTTCTAAGAAACACTAGGAAATGCTGCCCTGGTGGCTCAGCTGGTAAACAATTTGCCTGAAGTGCAGGACACCTGGGTTTGATCCCTGGATTGGCAAGATCCCCTGGAGAAGGGAACAGCAACCCACTCCAGTATTCTGGCCTGGAGAAGTCCAGGGACTGTATAGTCCATGGGGTCGCAAAGAGTTGGACATGGCTAAGTGACTTTCACTATCACTATCAGGAAATGCTGCCTTGAGAAATAACATTTCACCTTGTGTGAGAAATGATTGCTGTATTCAGCTTTGAGTCTTCACAGATAACTCTCCTTCCTTCAGTAGTTCTGACCAGCAGCAACATTGAAGGAGGATGGGGCAAAGAAGAAGGAGGAGGAGAATGTGATGGAGGGAGCAAAGAAGAGGAGGAGGGGAGGGGAGGAGAAGGAGCAGAGAATGAAGAAGAAGAGGGGAGGGAAGGAGAAGAAGAGGAACAAAAAGCAGATGGAGAAGAGGAAGAAAGAAAAACAAATTTGAGGTTTGGGGAGTAGATGTAAATTTTCCTAGTAGAGCCGAGCAAACATATCCCAAGAGAAGGAAGTCAGCTGTAATCTGGGCTCTTCCTTCTTACAGCCAGCAGCTATAGCTGCTAGAAGTAGATCATTTTGAAAATATGCCCCACTGGGGGGTGGAGGGGAGGAACCATTTTAGAAATAATTTAGGGCAGGTCTCAGAGAGTTGTGATGCAGAAAATGGTAGTTGGGACAGATTTCTTGCCAGTTACAGTGGAGAAAAAGGAAATAACAGATCTGGTCTAGGATGATCAACTCAACACTGAGTGACCACCCCGCCCCCCCCCCGCCCCCCCCACCCCCTGCTCCCACCCCAGCCGGCCACACCCTCTCTGGCTGGGTTCTGACATTAGGGCATCAGTCATATTTACAGGAAGATTTTATTATGCATTTTATTTCAAATATAGTTTAAAGCAAGCCCTTTACTTATTTTATTGTGTTTAATCCTGTGGCAGAGGTACTATAAGTGAAAGTCGCTCAGTTGTGTCCAACCCTTTGCGACCCCATGGACTATACAGTCCATGGAATTCTCCAGGCAAGAATACTGGAGTGGGTATCCATTCCCTTCTCTAGGGGGTCTTCCCAACCCAGGGATTGAAACCAGGCCGAGAGTGAAAAAGTTGGCTTAAAGCTCAACATTCAGAAAACAAAGATCATGGCATTCGGTCCCATCACTTCATGGCAAATAGATGGGGAAACAGGGGAAATAGTGGCTAACTTTATTTTTCTGGGCTTCAAAATCACTGCAGATGGTAATTGCAGCCATGAAATTAAAAGACACTTACTCCTTGAAAGGAAAGTTATGACCAACCTAGACAGTATATTAAAAAGCAGAGACATTACTTTGCCAACAAAAGTCCATCTAGTCAAGGCTATGGTTTTTCCAGTGGTCATATATGGATGTGAGAGTTGGACTACAAAGAAAGCTGAGCGCCAAAGAATTGATGCCTTTGAACTGTGGTGTTGGAGAAGACTCTTGAGAGTCCCTTGGATTGCAAGGAGATCCAACCAGTCCATCCTAATGGAGATCAGTCCTGGGTGTTCATTGGAAGGACTGATGTTGAAGCTGAAACTCCAATACTTTGGCCAACTGATGCAAAGAGCTGACTCATTTGAAAAGACCCTGATGCTGGGAAAGATTGAGAGCAGGAGGAGAAGGGGACGACAGAGGATGAGATGGTTGGATGGCATCACCGACTCAATGGACATGGGTTTGGGTGGACTCCGGGAGTTGGTGATAGACAGGGAGGCCTGGCGTGCTGCGGTTCATGGGGTCGCAAAGAGTCAGACATGACTGAGCGACTGAACTGAACTGAACTGAATTCCCACATTGCAGGCAAATTCTTTGCCAGCTAAGCCACCAGGGAAGCCCTAATTATTCTCAATTTTAGTATGAGGAAAGAGAGGCATAGGTAAGTAAATTGCCTAAAGTTAAAAAGATAGCAAGGGATAGAGTCAGGGTTCTAACCCCGGCAGTTTGCTGTAAGTCCAGCTTCCTTAACCACAGCTTTGCCCAGTTCTTGTAGATAACTACAACATAACTTGTGAAACACCGTGATAGGGAGGAGCAAAGTGAATACACTGAGTCAGAAGGGACCAGCAGGATGTCGCTGACCTCAGTGAGTGTTTGCCCTGGAGAGAAGGGAGGGGAACGCCACTTCAGGGTGACAGGATCAACTGCCTGAAAGTCAGCAGATGGGACAGGGAGGGGCTCCTCTTAAAGTCAGGTGTGCCAAGTCCACATATGGTTTTTGGGCACCTTCAACCAGGACGATTTCCTGAGTCAGAGGGACAGGCTGGGTTGTTCCTCAGGAAACTGTTGGTGGGTGGGAGGGGTGTGGAGGGTGGATACGCCTGGGATGAGGCCACTGGAGGAGCAGGAGGCAAGCCTTGCTATATATATTTCCAAAAGAAGAGAGCACAGAGAAAGGCAGAGAGAAGGGAAAGAAAAAGAATTTCAGAGGATTTAGAGATGGATTTGATATAGTCAGTGAAAAGGTCCAGAACCCCCTGAGGCCTCTGGCTTGGGCAAAGGTATTCGTTTTTCCAAGTTTTGTACAGGTTTTGAGCAGTGAGATTAGCAGAAAGAATGTGCATGCGTAGGGAGCCGCAGTCCTTTCTGCACAGTGCCCAGATTCCATTAAGACATTTCCCCAAACCCTTGGGGGCAGGAAGGGTGACAGTCACTTGCTATCTGATGTCCTAGACTGTCCAGCTCGTTTTTTCTATTGCTTGAGTCCTGAGACTGAACTGCGCATCCTGAGCATTCGTTGCGCAAGAAGCTGAAGGCTGGTCCCTGGCCCGGGAAGGCCGCCCGGCCGGACGCGCGGGTCCGCCCTGGCTAGGACCGGAGCATCAGGTGGGGCCCAGGGTACGGTCATTCGAGGCTGAGGCTCCTCTCCTGCACCCCACGGGTCGCAGGCAGTCCGTCGACACTCTGGCCGGTGGTCCCGATGCACTGCAGGCTCCGGCCGACCGGCTGGAGGCGGCTTGGTGGGGGAGACCCCTAGGGCGCACGCGGCACCCCAATCTCCTCCGCACGGAACGGACTTCTTAGCGCGCGGAAGCCGGGCACTCCCTCCGGGGCTCGGCCCCAGCCTCTCGGGGACACGCGGCAGGCCAGCAGACACCGGCCCCGGCCACCGGGGACTGCCCTCCCGGCCCCCCAACTTGGAGACTACAAGTCCCAGCAATCCCCGTAGCTGGCACCTCCCGCCTCGCAGCGGAGACCCCCGGCCATCCCCGCTGAGGGGCTTGGGCTGCGCTCGTGGTCGGACCGGGCCAAGCGGGGAGGCCCGTCCCGCGGGCGGGGGCGGGGGCGGCTCCGCGGCTTCTCCCGCCGCCGCCGCCAAGGGGAGTTTCCAGGAAGTGGCCATATTGGATCCATTCAGCCGCAGCCGCCCGGGCGGAGCGCGTCCCGCAACCGGCTTGTCCCCGTCGCGGCCCGGGTGTCGCCCCGGCTCGCCCGCCCGGTGCGGAGCTCGCCATGGCGGCCACTGACCTGGAGCGCTTCTCGGTGAGGGCCCTGCTGGGCCGCGGCGCGCGCGGGAGGCGCGGGGCGCGGGGAGGGGGCCGCCCTGCTGCTGGCCGGGGGCGCGAGCCGGGCTGTCAGCGCCGCGCGGCCGGGCCTTGACGCCGGGCGGGCCGGGGGACCCTGGAGCGGGCTCTTCGCGGCGCGGGTCCCGGGTCCCGGGGCGTCGGGCGCGGGCGCCTTGCCGGGAGGCTGGCGGGGTCGCCCTCCTTGGGCGAAGAAAAACAGACCCCTTTCGCGAAAAGGAGCAGATAAATACCCGCCTGGTTGTGGCCCGGTGTGACGACAGACTGGGGCCCCGGGAATCAGAGGGAAGATCCAGGATACTCCTGAGCCCCCCTTTCCCTGAGTGTTCTTTGCACGGCTGGGGAGATTCCTGGCCGCGCAGGTGCTGCTGGATGGACACAGTCGGTGACGATGGAGCCCTAGGGATCCTAGGAAGTCCCTCGGATGAGCTCAGGGCAGTTGCAGACTTGGGTCCTGAAGACCTTGGCCTGCTGCTCCTTCCCGCTCCAACCCCCGCCCGCCACCCAAGCGCCAGGATCCAGGGTGCGATTCCAGTGGGTGCCTCAGTGGTCGGATCTGAGGCAGCCGTTCCCCAGGAACTGGAGCGATTCCACATTCAACCCAGTGGATGTTTGTTTGGGCCCCAGACCGGGTATGCCTTCTGCAGGGGTATCATCTCTGGTGGTCCCTGCAGAGGTCTCTTTGGGCTTGAGCCAGCCAGTAACCAACTTCCCAAAGGTTTTTATAATCTGTCCCCCCAGCCCACTCCCCCTGGGGAGAGAGGCCTTTTGGGGATTGTATCTGCATGTCCCCCGATGTCTAAGGCTGGATTTGGGTGTGTCTGGGAGGTTGAGCTGTGACAGGGAAGGAAACTGTGTCCTCTTGCCAGCATGTGAGGCCCTGGTCGGTGCTAAGGGGAAGGGAGGAGGGCCCGGGGATGTTGTGGGTAGGGGGTAAATGCTAAATATGTGACTGATACGGAATTGGTTCTGGGGCTAAATAAGGGATTCAGGACTTATGTAATTAATGCTATAAATATTGTCATCTGAATTTATATATGTAAATTTTCTCTTTAATCTGAAAATACATTGGTTGGTCTATTTTGGAAACATGCGTAACTAAAGCAGGAACTCTTGGTGTCATAATTTTAGACTTGAATGTTTTATGAGGGGGTTGCGAGTCAGTATAAATACAAGAGGAGCAGATTCAGAGGTTGGGCAAATCAGAGATTCACCCCAGCCCTGCACTCTGAACAAGAATTTATGTACCCTAGGAGGGCTGTGCCTGAATCCCAGCAGACCTGCTGGTTAGCTGGAGACCAGCAGACCTATGTGTGTTTGCACATCTCTGCCTGCATGCCTGTGTGCATTTTCTGTGCCCAGCTGACCAGAAAGTTATGTCTGGGGCTTGTCTTTCTGTGGCCAGAGGTTGCTCTAACAGTTGGTCTTACAGGTGGGGCGGTATGCAGAGTAACTGGAATCAGACTGCCTGACATGAATCCTAGATTACTACTTGTTGGCTGTGTGACCTTGGGCAAGTTGTTTAATCCCTCAGTATTCTCATCTGTATAATGGGATAAAAATACTACCTCCCTCATCAGGTTATAGGAAGGATTTAATGAGAGGGTCCAGATGAGGTACTTAGAACAGTGTCTGGCACATGATGAAGACACAGTAAATGATACATGATACTTAGTACCCATGTGGATGTGAAGACTGGCCCTCTGTGTAAGAAGGTAGCAGAGAATGAATTTGCTCTGTTCCGGGGCACCCTCCCTAGGGGCTCCCACCACTACCCACCCAGAGATTATCCTCAGAGGCTGAGCTGAGGGGTCTAGCTGCCGTGCCAGGCGATGGGCTGGAAAGGCTCTTCCCCTTAGATTCCTGTCTTTGCAAGGATTTCAGGTGTTATCAACTTGGTAATAATGACTGAGGCACAGAGAGGGGACCGACTCAAGTAGGGATGTATAGCCTGAGTTCAGGATGGATACCTTCCACGCCCTTCACACTCTGAGCCATCAGCCTCCTGGGAGGACTTGGACATGGTTGAATTTGGGTGGAGACCTTGGGTTGGGTTTGGCCTGAGTCTCGGAGTCTGGACTCCATTCTCTCTCCTATCTTGTCATCCTGGGAAAATGATTTCTTCCTTTCTCCTGCTGTAAAGTCGGAACAACCCTACTGATACTCTTCAAAGCGTTTATGAAGATAATTGCAGTCTGTGACATGTTTGGAGATATGTTTAGCTGTCTTACCAGCTGCAGGTTGAACTGGGTGTTAGTCAGTGGCCATGAGGTTATAATTTGATTGAGCTGTGGTAGGTTGACACTGTTCCTCAGGCTCGCTTGGTGGTCAGACCAGCTCAGGAGGACATGGGAATTGTCCCAACCTGGAGCTTAGATGAGCATATGGAATGATACTTTTTCTTGGGGGCGGGGGAGTCACATTGCATGAAATGTGTGATTTTAGCTCCCTGACCAGAGATCGAACCCACACCTTCTGCAGTGGAAGCATAAAATCCTAACCACTGGACTGCTAAGGAGGTGCCTGAGATGGTTCTTTGAGGTCAGTGTGTGCTGGGTTCCTATTGTCCACAGGCTGAGTGACCTTTACATTTTGACTGGGCCTTGCTCAATCCTAGATCAGCCCTGAGGTTATGATCAAAATCTCCTAGGATGTTCATGTCTGGGACAGCCCTCTGGGGAGTCTGTTGCCTCTTGCCCTCCTTGGGCAGCCAGATTCCTATCCACTCTTCCTCTGCCCTTCCTCCTTACTGGATCCCAGACTCTTTTTCTGTCCCAGGGGCCATCTCCTGTGCCTCTCCTGTCAGAATCTCATGGGGCAGGGTTCAAACTCCATGGTTGGGGAGGACCGAGGAGGGGCTGGAGAAAATGAAGATCTGAGGGAGAGAGGGAAGAAACGTGTGGCATGGCAGCCTGGAGCCTGGCACTCCTCCCAGCCAGTCACTCCCCTCCCACCCCCATCTCCACTTTATTCCCAGCACCATCTGTCACTTCCGTTGTCACCCCTGTAATCTTGACACTTTCCCAAGAAGTAGGCTATCCAGGGAATGCCTATTCTGTCCCCAAGACAAGAGCTGGTGGGAAGGAATGTAGAAAGCAACCCCTTACTCAAGTGGGGGTGTCACAGAGGGTGTCTCCCTGTCCTATAAAAATGGCCAGAGACCTCTCTGCTGAGCTGTTCTGAAGGAGAAGTGAGAACTGAGCAAGGGACATCTGTGCAGCTCTCAGTGCCTGGCGGTGGGGAGGGGTCATACATGAGCACCACCTGCAGAGCTGAAGCCCCACCCCCTTCCCCTGGGAGGTTGGTCCACCCTGCTCTGCCCCCCGCGTCCTTGGACATTGTCCCATGCTATGGGTGCTCACTTTAGAAAGGTCTGCCCAGGATCTGCATTGGAATGGACCAGAGCAGGCACACTGATGAGAAGGCGCTGGTAATCCAAGGGAGCACATGACAAGGGATTGGCCAGAGCAGGAGCAGAGAGGGTGGTAAGAGGGAGACCAGCCACAGTGCTAACAATGCGGGAGAACAAATGGAGGCTGGGAACCCAGGGCCCGATATTTATCAAAAGCTTGGATGGCAGGGAGGGTGCTGGGTGCTTTGTGTCCGTCATCTTGATGCCAGCAGCTCGCAGTTGGGTGAGATGCAGACTCTGGGGCCTGAGACCTACCCTCAGCCCCCAAGGACCCCTTGTGATGACAGAGAGGGTGGAGCCCTCTGAGTGTGGAACCCAAAGATGAGCTAGGTGGAGGTATGTATTGGGGGCAATAACCACCACGAAGGTTTCTGTGGCTCTGGTCCAGCTACCAGAAGGAAGCTGCTGCAGGATGACGGAGCAAAGGGCCTGAGGACTGGCTGGCCTCTGTGTGTCCCTTGCAGCCTCTCCGATCTTCCTGCCTCTCCGCTGCCAGGTTGGCTCTCTCTCAGGATCCCCAGTCCCGGCCCCCAAGGCACAGGCTTTGCCAGACAACTAGGTATGGAGCTCTGCAGGCAGGAGGGAGACATGTGTGCCTGGGGAAAGGATGCCTCCCAAGGTCGACATGCCCTCCTGATAGAGCTGGGGTGCTCTTTACTGGAGCTGTCTGCATCCTCAGGGCTCACGTGAGGAACTCTGGCTGGGAAGAGGTGGTGGACGACAAAGCACGGGGCGTGTGGGCTGTAAGATTCATCGCCCCTGTTGGCATTGGGGCAAACTAGATATTCTCCTCCTCAGAACACAGGGCTTGCAGATGGTTCTTGGTCCTTCTCTTGGAAGCTGCATTAGAGGGACAGAACCAGGGGAGGAAGTAGTAAGAGCCTATTTCAGATCACAGGTGCTGGCTTCTTTCTGAAGGCTCTCCTGGGCTTGGGCCACCTGAGGGCTGTGGTTCGAGAGGGCCTGTGGGCCGTGGATCCAAGTCCACTCACCAGATCTGGCTGTGGGGCCTGGGTGCGAATGTGACGCTCTGCCTGGTGCTGGGGTGAATGGTGCAAGCAACAGAGAAGCATAGCCCTGCTGCCCTGAGCCCCTGCTGGCTCACGTCAGTGCTCATGTAGTTCTCTGCTTCTTCCTGGCACCGGCATCCGTCCTGGGGCAGGAGGGGGGCATGGTTACCTTTGCTGCCCGTATTCTTCTTTCCAAAGTTCACTGTGGAACAAAGGCCACCTCCGTCCAACGATGTCTCGACCCCTGTGGTCGACCCTGCTGTGGGGAAGTCCCCAAGTCCCAAGTGGGAAAGTATGAACGCCTGGGCTTGCAGTGCCTTCCCCATCTGCTCTGTGGTGGGATGGAACATTCCCTCCCACGGGAGGCACAACACCACAAAGTCTAGGGGCATTTTTGTGTCCTGGCTCTGGGGAGGGCTGGGTGGTCTCAGAGACCGATAACTGGGCTCTTGGCTTCTTGGAAACCTGATTCTGACATGAGAAGTGTGAAACAAACCATCCCAAATGACAGAGTGGCAGTCCTGGCTGGCTGTGTGCAGCAAGAGGGGAGGAACGTGCCCTCAGTGAAACAGGGAAGCAGGGAGGCTGAAGTTTTGGGGTCAGGGCACTGGGTGGCTTTGGACTCCTAGGGATAGTTTTGCTTCCAAAGTCCCTTCACTTCTCAGGCTGGGGGAGAGGATGACTGGCCTTGAGAGAGTGACTGGCAGCCTTCTCCTGGGGCCCAACTGCCACCTTGCCATTCTCACCTCTTCTGCTACTGTGCAGGCACCAAGAAGGCTGATCCTGGCTTGTGTCGTCTCCCCGGGTTTGTTGCCGCCATAGGAGAGAGACACCAGAACTTTGGTTCTCTAGTGTCTTCTTGATTGGGGACAGGTATATCTTGCCTCTGTTCTTCCCTCCTGGTCCAGGGTGGCACTATTCTCCCCCTTCCCACCGCCCCCACCCAACACACATCTCTGTGGTTATTTCCCGTCACCTTTGACCTGGGTTTAGAGGCTTGCTATGGAATCCTGGGACTAGAGCCTAAGCCTTTCCTGGGAAAATTCCTAGGATTCCTCTCAGACTCAAGGACAGTTGCGCCGTGACCACGGGTTCTGGCCAGAGGCCTCTGCTCTGGCTATTTAAGGCCCAGGCTGCTGAGAGTGGTGAGGGCCGAGGGGAGAGTGGTTTGTGCCAGAACATGGGTGGAGGAGGTTCCCAATGGCACAGTGACCCTTGGGTCCACTGCACAAGGACTCTGTAGGGCCTCCCAGAGCTGACTGGTGGCCTCCTGGGGCCCACGTGCCCAAGCCTTCTTCCTGCCTGCCTGTGGGGTGCTCAGGGTGGTGGGAACCTGAGGGGAGAGAAGTGTCCGAAGTCTAATGCACTTGGAGAGAACTCTGTGGAAGGCCTGGAGTGGGGGCTGCTCTTTGCCTAGGATTTAGGAGCCAAATACTTGAATGTTAGAGTGTCACCTCTACTCCCACCCCAACAACTAACCTCATTTGGGAGGTTTGTTCTCAAGGGGCTCTTTTCACCCATAGATTCTCTGGCTATGTTGGTTCAGACATTCAGCAGATTTCCACTTCCTTCTGGATGAAAGCCTGTTTCTGTGTGGGCAAGTGCAAGACATGGTTTTCCCCCAAATCCCACCTCTCTTCTTGGTTAAAGGGGCGGCTCCTTTTGGCTGGTGATTGGGGCTGCTCCAGAAGGCTCAGACAGCATTTCCTGGTCAGGAAAAGGACGTCCTATTTATCCACTGGGCTGCATAACAAAATGCCATTCTCTGCTTTGTTCTGGATGACCGGGCATGGAGGAACGCAGTCAGCCTGAGCAGTTATTATTTTGGTTGTTGTCTTTGATGTGCCAAAGAAATGATGACATAGAAGCCTGGCTCAGGAGCCAGAAGCTTGTTAGTGATTAGAATGGGGATAAAGGCCCTGTGGAGTTTCCCATTGTGTGTGTAGAGCTCAGAGCTGCCAACTCTATCCTGGAGCTTTGAGTACAGTTTGAGCCCCCTGAACTGGCCCCCTGGGAGCTGGGTATGTGGAAAGAGTCAGAAGCAGCTAGGTCTGCCTCTCATCAGAGTCCAAGTTAAGTTGTCCAGCCCAAAGGCTCCTCCCACAGAGCCTGGGGTCTCCTTGCCCCAAGGGTGCACCCTGGGTTTTGTTCTTCCAGGTCACCATCTTGCCAGTCCTGGGGTTGCAGACTGTCAGGCCATGGATCCGGTTCAGCCATCAGACACGTTGAGCTGGGCCCTGATGGTTTTCTCCATTGGCAGTTGTTGCCAACCTTTGAAAACTAGTGGGTTTCCCATAAAAATCTGGATTTCTGGATTTTCTTTAAAAATTGGAAGGTTTGGCAACAGTAGGTCTGCATTCCCACAGTTGGCTGGAGTCACGGAACCATAGCCATCGTGGACTGAGCCCAGCCTCTGCAGTTGCCCACTGCTCCTGCCTTTCCCCGAGGGCCCCCGTGCTCAGCCAAGTCACCGGGTCTTCCATCCAGCAGAGAGCGGAGTGATGTGGCTGGAGGTGTGGCTTGTGCTGTAACACCATCACCACTGAGATTCTGCCTTCACCCTCCTGAGCAGTGTGATCTCGGGAAAATTCCTTCATCTCTTGGTGCTGCAGTTGTCTATTTCGGTACAGTGGGCATAATATACAGCCTGCCTCGCAGGGCTGATGTGTGGACTGGGTGAGATCAGAGTCATAACTGGTCAGCAGTTGATAACTGTTCTGTGTGGTTGTTGTCATTTTTGTTACTATCCTTCACCCATGTACATGACCTGCCAGGCCGCCACAGCCATTTGAGTCTAGACTGAATTAGACTGGGCCCCTGAGGTCAAGGATCTGGTGTCTTCGTCTTTGCATTGGCTGCCATTCCAGTACCGGACACCCAGTGGATGTGACCAGCGAACCTGTGTTTTCTGGCTGAATGAGTGAGTTGGGAGCATAGTAAGAGTAGGGGGCAGTGTAGCTCCGTGTTCTGGCTTGGCTGCTCTCAAATCCCGACTCTACCCTGATTAGTTCTTTAGCGTAGGTGTACCTCAATGTCCTTACCTGTACAACGGGCATGATAATAGTGTCTGCCACTATTGGTGGTTAAGGGTGGCTAAGGGCTGTGTAGGAGGTGGTGTAAGTCACTTGGCTTAGCCCATACAGGTGTCCTCGGTGGGGTGTTGGTGTCATCATTTGATGTTCATTCTTCCCTGTGTATGTAACTCCACTTTTTTCTTCCCTGTCTTTACTCTTCTTGCTTTCTCTCTGTTCCTCTGTGTTCACAGTTTCACTTTGGGGACTGTAGCAGTCAGGATATTTTCAGTTGCATGTAATAGATAGCCCCATTCAGCTAGCTTAAGCAGTGGAGGGGAGATGTGGCTGGGATAGAGGGAAAAGCTGGCGTGGGGCAGATGCCGGCTGTCTCTCCTCTGTGAGGTGCTTGGCTCTGTAGTCCTGGGTGAGTGGGCTTCCGTCTTAGACTGACTCCCCTGATGGTTACAGGATCGTCATGAAGGTTCAGTCAGGGTCGCTTGCCCCTGCCTGTGCCCATCGTGGGATCATGCTGATTGGCTCAGGACTAGTAGGACCCAGCCCTGGAGCTAAGGGCTTCCCTGACAAATTGCAGGTAACCAGTGGGAGATCTGACGTTCCTTCCTGAGCTGTGGTAGCTGGGTCAGAGGTGCTTTGTAGGCTCCTGGCTCCTCCTGGGCTGAGACCCCACACAAGTCAGCAGACACACCTGGGCAGGCACCTTGGAGAGAGTGGTGCACCTTGGGTCACATGTTGTTGATGCCACATGTAGGATCAGGGAAGCTGGCATTAGTCAGAGTCACACCTCAGTAGAGCTGGGAGGTTAGAGCAGTCTTTTGAGACCAGAGAAAAACAACTCTGTCCCCATGAGGACTAGCGGCCATTCTCTCTGTGCGTGTGTGCGCATCCTCTGGGGATTGATGCTCCAGGGGCCCCTGAGGCTCCTGAGCAGGATCAATTGCCCCAGGTCTGTGGCCCTTGGATTGACAGAGAGCAGCCTCGGTGACAGCTTGGGGATGGAGACTGCCTTGTACTCCACACACTTCTGCAGAGAGCCCAGCTTCGTGAGGAAGGCAGGTAGGGCTCACTGAACACAGGCAGGCAGACTTGTGTGAGACCCCCGAGTGCTGCTGTTAGACTCGGGGAAACTGAGGAATAGGATAGCTTCTGGATCTTTGCAAGGACTCTGTAACTGGTGAGTGCGCGTGCGTGTGGCTTCCAGACACAGCCGACTTGGTGGGTTTTGGCGGCAGACTACAGGATGTTGGACTGCATCCTGATTGTGTCACCCTTGGAAGAAGAGGATGAATAAACACATAGCCTTCTCTGCAAGCACAGCACGCCTTAAATTTTGGAGATTTTCAGTCTTGCCCGAAAAGAAAAAAGCTCTAGACTAACAGCTCTGTCCTCTATTTGATCCTCAAGCTGCCATGAGCAGGTGGGACAGAGATGGAATAATGAAGCTCTGTGTAAGGTGGGCAGATGCGCCCGATGCTGTGGCAGTGAAGCCGTGCTCAGTGATTTATAAATGGTAGTGTTGTCTAGCACGTCGGCCATGGTGGTGGGAGGGTGGGAAGAATGGGAACACTGACCTCCCCCAGCCTGCGGCCCACTTTGAGGAGCTCATGGAAGAGTTGAAAGTCACGATGCATATCAGGACAGCTAATAGTGCGAGGAAATGGGGTCACAGCCAAGTGAGGGGTCTGCAGTAGGAGTACTTAGGGGCCAGGTCAGGGCAGGTGCCAGGGAAAAGGTAGTGAGCTCCAGGGCCCAGGGAGGGGGCCGAGTTTGAAAAGTATATCCAGAGATAACCAGCTGTGCAGGAACCGAGCCTGGGAAAAAGGCCTCAGATGGTAAAGACCTGGCATGCCATGCTAGGGAGTTTGGACCTGACCCAGCACATGCTATGCTCCATTTACTGGTTTTGCTGTAGCCACCAGTGAGAGGAAGCTGCCTTTGGGGCCTCTTTGTTGTTATGTTTGCAGCCCTGGGGGGCCTGGACTTGATTGGGAAGGTTGTGACTCAGTTCCTTGGGGATAGAGGACTCCAGCTTTGAGAGCAGAGACTCTGTGGAAGAGGGTCATTGGACAGAAGAGATTAGGGGTAACTCTGACTTGTTTGACCGGGTAGCACGGCTTCCCCAAGGGGCCGTGTGAGGTCTAGGCTGCCCATGTGCACACTTGGGAGTCTTTGATACAGGGATACATCATGACTGAGCTGGGGAAAGGGCTTGGGGAAAGGGCAGGGGGACTTAGTTAATGAAGAGGAGGGGGGTGGGTTTGAGTGTTGAGGGGCTCTGGTTGAGAGGAAAGAATGGTTGGAGGGTTCAGGCTGAGATAACAGGCTGTAACTGCAGAGAGGCTGAGGGACCGCAGGTGCTCCAGAGACCCCTGTGCTGGAGGGCAGGCAGCCAGGGCCCTTCTGGCTGGTCCTCAGCCTCCTCTGCCCCCTGGGCCTGCACCCACATAAGGGCTGCCACTGTCCTGATCTGTGCCCCTGGGACTGTTTTCAGCCGGGCCTTTCCTCCCCTCTGAAGGTGTGGGCTGGATGGCAGGATGAGACTCAGATCCATCATCCTGTCCTGTCCTTGCTCTGTCTGGCTGGCAGTCAGGGCAGAAGGGCTAGGGGACAGAGGAGGTGTGTTTCTGCCCTACACGGAGCTGCCTGGGGTCTGCCCTCTAGGGGCCAGACCCGGGAATGCTGAGCCTGGGAACCTTCCCTCAGGACAACATTCCACCCCCCATTCCCAGGGAAGCAGAGAATCCGCACAACTTGGAGCCTGACCTTGACCCTGTGCTTAAGGTCATGCTGGGTCTTTTTATAGTGCTGTGGGCCGGCTCAGTGACCCCTGCTCACCCAGGACCTGCTGCCTGCCTCTCTGGGCTGGCCTCCACATTCTCACCCAGAATCCTCTGTCTAAGCAACCAGGACTGGGGCGGGGCTGGGAGGGGGACACGAGCCAGAGCCTGGGAGTCCCTAGAGAGTACCGCTGAGGCCTTGGACTCAGGATGCCCCAGAGACTGCTCCTGAGACCCAGTGGTGGGTCTGAGTGAGTGCTGGCTCCTTTAGCAGGGCTCATGTGTGCATTCCATGCTTGGGTGCATGAGAGGCAAGGGGTGCCCATGGAGGACTGTGAGCCCACCTGATGGGAGAGCCCCCCAACGGTGTGAGTGTGAGCGGGTCAAGCCAGACCTGCCCCTGTCTGCGTCCTGCTTCAGCAGGAGAGGGCCACAGGAACATGCACATCCTCAAATCTTGGCCTTTTGAAATCTTTAAGATCTAAGGACCATCTGGGGCCTCCTCCCAGGCAGGAAGGCAGATGAACCCTTGGGGCAGCAGCCTTGGACCTGGGGCCTTCTGCCAGGAGACACCTCCGGCTCAGGCATCCCTTGCCAGCCCAGTAGACGCAGAGCCCCACGTAGAGTCATGGGTCCTGAGGCCCATGGGGCTCCCTGTGTGGAAACTTGTCCTGGAGTTGGAGCTCCAGTGTACTCACGATATGTCCTGAGATTTGCTGAGAACTGAGACAAGTTTGAGGGGTGTATTGACTCCGGTTTCGCCTCCCCTCTTCTCAACCCCTCTTCCCCAGCGGGCTCACTGCATCTCTCTTTTCTCTTTGCAGAATGCAGAGCCGGAGCCCAGGAGCCTCTCCCTGGGTGGTCATGTGGGTTTCGATAGCCTCCCCGACCAGCTGGTCAGCAAGTCGGTCACTCAGGGCTTCAGCTTCAACATCCTCTGTGTGGGTGAGTGTCATGCCTGGCCAGGGAACAGCCTTCACTGAGGACGAATGAAGGCTTCCTGGGAGATGAGATGCCGCTGTCCTGACTACCCGTTGAGCTGCAAGGGGACCTCCCAGGCAGAGTGACACTTTGGGGGGTCAGGATGAGGCTTTGGTGTGTGTCTCTGCCAGGGTCAAGGATAGCGTTGGAGCCAGGGCCTGACTCAGTTGCCGTGAAGAATAAACAGGATTAGGTACCTGAAAGTGCTTTGTAAACTAAGGGTATTTATCACAGTGGTTGGGATCCATTTGTTTGTTTTAAAAACATGTATTGTTGTTCTTACCATGTGTCAAGGACACTGGTAAACCAGACTCTCTCTCCATTACGTTGTCATGTAGTAAAAGCTCCAGTACTCATCTAAACAAGTACACCCCCAACAGGGAGGCTCTGGAAGGTTCCATGTGCCCCAGGGCACAAAGAGTTCTGCCAGAGCCTCCACAGGTGCTCTGGGAACCCCTTGGAAAGCAACCTCTCCTGAACCTCCTCCCTCCCATTTAAAGCTTCATGGAGTTGAGGCCACCCATGACAGGTGGGCTGAGCCACTCGTGCCTTTAGACCTCGGTCCTGCTGGCCCCGTGGCCCAGGAGGAATGGCCTGCAGAGCAGGTGACCAGGTCCCATTGAGGCCAGAAGAGGCCAGTGTCCACTGGTGTCTCCCAGCTGCCTGGCTCTGCTTCTTCTGCACTCCCAGCAAAAACATCTTACACAACCCACATAGCCACATCTTATGTCCAAGCCAGCCTTTTGGCTCTTCCTTCCACATGTTATTTCTGAGGCCACTAAGAAGGGATGGTTCTTGGGGTTAGGGACAGTGAGGGATGGAGTGGGAGGCCTGCCTCTCTCTTGTATGGAGACCAAGGGTGCCTGAGCCCCTCCTGGCCTAGCTAGGAGCCAGGACAGCTCCAGTTCCAGTCTGTGACAGTCCCTCTGCCCACTCCCCGCTCCCCCAGGGGAGACTGGCATCGGCAAGTCCACACTGATGAACACGCTCTTCAACACGACCTTTGAGACCGAGGAGGCCAGTCACCATGAGGAGTGTGTGCGCCTGCGGCCCCAGACTTACGACCTCCAAGAAAGCAACGTGCAGCTCAAGCTGACCATCGTGGATGCCGTGGGCTTTGGAGATCAGATCAATAAGGATGAGAGGCAAGAGGCAGGAAGGGCGGTGTCTTCCCCGTCCCTCCGTGTTGGCTGTGGTTCTAACACTCTGCCCTAGCGCTCCGCACTCCTTGCTGCCCCCAGACAAGTAACCAGCCCTCACTCCATGAGGTCCATGGGAGGGCTGCCTGGAGAATATCTAAGGTCCTGAGGACCCTGTGGGGGACCAGGAGAAGGGGTCAGCCACCTGTACCCAGGCAGGAATCCCCAGGTAGAAGCTGTTTGTTCTCACAGAGAGAAGGCTGGTGGGCAGCTTGGCTGGGCTCCGGGCCCTGGGCCGTGGCCCGGCTGTCTGCCTCCCTGTGATGGAGCTGTCTGTAGTTACAGGCCCATAGTCGACTATATCGATGCGCAGTTTGAAAACTACCTGCAGGAGGAGCTGAAGATCCGCCGTTCGCTCTTCGACTACCATGACACGAGGATCCATGTCTGCCTCTACTTCATCACACCCACGGGGCACTCCCTCAAGTCCCTGGATCTGGTGACCATGAAGAAACTGGACAGCAAGGTGTGGCCCCCTTCCAGCTGATTCTGTGGGTGCCCTGTCCTCCATGGAGACGGGGCGCAGTGACTGCATGAGACTGTCCACTGCAGTCCCCAGGGGCTCTGCTGGTTGGGGGCTTGTAGACAGCTCCCTTGGCTTGGTTCTCTCGGTATCTTCTCTTGTGTCTGTCCCTATGGCTCCAGCCGGTCCCCGTTGATCCGACCTCTTCAGAGCTCTATCTTTGCCTCTGGCCCTGGGCACCTTCCCTCCAGCTGAGATGATTCTTATTCTCAGCCTGGTGGCTCCTGGCATCCTCCCCATGCCCCTAGAGTTACCTCCCCACCTCGCCCTGTCCCTCTGCCCCTCTAACCTCCACTCCCCAGAGCGTGCCAATTCTCTGCTCTTTTTCTCTCAATTCCTAGTTCCTCTGCTCCCTTCACTTCCCCTGGCCTTCCTGCTGTGACTTTCCCTTGGGGTCCTCATGAGCACAGCAGAGAGAGGAGAGTTAAGCCCCAGAATTGGAGTAGGAATGAGGAGTGTGTATTAAAAAGGCAACTGCATGGGAATGACAGGAATGATGGGGGGTTGTGGAGGGTGTACAGCCCCAGGGTCACCTGTCAGCTCTCATGTGACTGTGCTCCCCATCTCAGGAGTTAATTTTCACTGTGAATAATGAGATAACTTTGGCCTGGGAGATATTGAGGTCTTCCTGTGGCTACTGCTAATGGGTCATCTAACTTGTGTAGGGGTACAGCCCCCTACTGCCACTCCTATCAGGCCCCATATTGGCTAAGACCTTCAGAACACTCTGGGTCAAAGCTGAGTGTGCCCACAGGACACATTTGGGGCTGGATGGAGGTTGAGCAGAGCAGGGAGGGGCTGTAAGAAGCCTGCAACCAATTGTCACGACCTGTCAGAATGGTCCCACCTGACTGGATTCAGGCTGGGACTCCACTGGGGAGCTTTGGGAGCAGCTCCATCTCTTTGGCTTCCTGCCCCTTTGCCCAGGGGCGTGACCTGAGATGGGCTATCCACAGTCGGGGAGCAACTCACCCCTGACCCTCTCCACAATCCTGGCAGGTGAACATTATTCCCATCATTGCCAAAGCTGACACCATCTCCAAGAGTGAGCTCCACAAGTTCAAGATCAAGATCATGGGTGAGCTGGTCAGCAATGGGGTCCAGATCTACCAGTTTCCCACGGATGACGAAGCTGTTGCCGAGATTAACGCAGTCATGAACGTGAGCATTGGGCAAGGGTCTGAGGGCTCTGGGGTTGGAGGGCTTGGAGCTAGCCCCCTGGCCACTGTCTTTTCCCTGGGTTCTAGCCTTAACTCTCCAGGAAAGATGGCTGGGCACCTGGAGCTGGCCAGTCCTGAATCCTCTGGACAGGGGATGGGAAGAATTGGGTATTGGGCTGGTCCTGGCGCTTCCCCAGGTTTAAGTACCCCAAGGTATGAACCCAAGGCAGGGACCTGAAACCTGCAGGATTGAGCAGGCAGGATGCCCGGACTTGGGAACCTAGAAGAGAGGCCCACAGGTCTTTTGAGGGAGCTTCTTTCTACTGGCTCCCGAGGAGCTCAGGGGCTGAAAGAATACCCTATAACAAGAGGAACAGGGTTGTGGGTTCAGCCCACTCCCTTGTTTGGAGGTCCCAGGATAATTTTCTAAAGGACAGCCCGAAAGTGAGCATCTGGCCCTGCCTTGTTCAGGTCTGGGCAACCCCTCCCCGGGGCCCAGGGGCAGCGAGGGTGGGTCTGCCCATGGGCCCACGTCTGCTCAGTGCTCACATACGCTTGGGCCCCTTTCCAGGCACACCTGCCCTTTGCCGTGGTGGGCAGCACCGAGGAGGTGAAGGTGGGGAACAAACTGGTGCGAGCGCGGCAGTACCCTTGGGGAGTGGTGCAGGGTGAGTGTGGTGGTGAGAGCACAGCCCTGGCTGGGAGCCTGGCCTCGGCCCCCTGTCCTCTGTCCTCCCCGTGACCATCTGCTGCCTGTCTTCCCTCTGGGGTCGGCCTCTAACACCCACCGCTGCCTGCACCCTGTCCCCTCCGTGCTGGTGGCCGGGTCCCTGCCTGATGCCCGCGTGCCCTCCACTTCCAGTGGAGAACGAGAATCACTGCGACTTCGTGAAGCTCCGGGAGATGTTGATCCGGGTGAACATGGAGGACCTCCGCGAGCAGACACACAGTCGGCACTATGAGCTCTACCGGCGCTGCAAGTTGGAGGAGATGGGCTTCCAGGACAGTGATGGTGACAGCCAGCCTTTCAGGTGACAGCCTGTCTCCCCAGCCACAACCAGACTTGCCATGCCAGCATCTGTTTCTAGGGGCTTGTGAGCCAGGAGTGGGGAGAGGCTGTTGGAACAGTAGCATGAACCCCTGACCCCCATGTGTCCACATGATTCCACCCCTCTGGCTCTGCCCAACCCCATCCCACCATGATCCCCTCCTTGGCCTCTTCTCTCTGGGTCTCCACAGCCTCCAGGAAACATACGAGGCCAAGAGGAAGGAGTTCCTGAGCGAGCTCCAGAGGAAGGAGGAAGAGATGAGGCAGATGTTTGTCAACAAAGTGAAGGAGACGGAGCTGGAATTGAAGGAGAAGGAGAGAGAGGTGTGTGCTGGGCTCGGGGTTGTGTGTGGCCAGGCCAGGCTGGGGAGGGCCCAGGCTCCCTTGGGACCCACACGGAGCTGGCCTCCCCACCTTCTGCTCCCAGCTCCACGAGAAATTTGAGCACCTCAAGCGGGTGCACCAGGAGGAGAAGCGCAAGGTGGAGGAGAAGCGCCGGGAACTGGAGGAGGAGACCAACGCTTTCAACCGCAGGAAGGCAGCAGTGGAGGCCCTGCAGACTCAGGCCCTGCACGCCACCTCGCAGCAGCCTCTGAGGAAGGACAAGGACAAGAAGAAGTAGGTGGTGGGCTCCCTGCCCCGCGCTGGCTCGCTCTCTCTCGCTCTTACTCATTCTTGCTGGCTCACCATTTTGCTGTCTCCTTTCACTCGCTCTCCCACCTCTTTCTTGCTCACCTTTCTTCTTTCAGTGGTGATCTTCACATCTTCAGGTATCAACATTCATGCCCACTCTTGTGTTTGTGCACGAGTGGCTCCTCTCCCCACTCTTCTACCCCACACCCTATTTTTTCTCTATCTCTTTTTCTCTTTCTCCTGCAGCCCCCTCAAGAGCTGGGTGGAGAAGGCTGGGCCACACGGGCAGGGAGTGGCCCCTGAGAGGGTCCTAGGGTCTCAGGGAAGGTCCATCAGGCCAGGAGATGGTCAGGGCCTGGGAATGTCAGCATTTTCCAGACAGATTCCAAAAGCTCCTGTGGTTTCTGCTTAGACAGCTGTGGTGCCTCCCCCTCAGTCCTGAGGCTGTGGACGTGGGTTCCGTTTCGGCAGGTGGGTGGTGACTGAGGGCAGTGGAGACCTGAGCTCAGCCAGCACTGACCCCCAGACAGTGTGGTCACAGCCTGCTGAAGGAAGGACAGCAGCTCCCTGGAGGGGCTGTGTGAGTCCTGCTGAAGAGAGGAGCTGCCCCTCCAGTAGAGGCGGGAGCTGTTCCTCAGCCTCAGAGCGTAGCCTCAGAGGAGATAGAGCGATGGGGGAGAGGAGGAGGCTTTTCCCAGCCTCCGGGAGTGCAGTTAACTTTGGCAAGGTGGGGGCTGGTCTAAGTCTCTTCTCCTTGTCATAGCCTGTTTCCATGCTCACAGCTGGATCCCAGATGCCCTGGCTCTGGGTGGGGGTGGGGGGGTGCCTCCCTCCCCTGCCCCGCTTCATTCAGTGTCCCCGAGGGCATCTCTCCATGGGGATCCTGTCTGCCCCTGCTTCTCCCTGCCCCTGGTCTGTATCCAGTACCTTCTTTCTCTTGCCAGCCTGGAAACTAAGCAGGTATACGCACCTCGGCCCTCACTCTTATTCTCTTGGAATTCCATTTCCTCCTTGAATGTTTGGGAACGTGTGTGTTCAGGCTGTTCCTTCCTTGGCGGCAGTGGAGCCTCGTGGTTAGGGCCAGGCAGTGCATAGCTAACTGTGGCCCTGGGGTGCTGCTTGTGGCGTTGGCCCTCCCCCTGCCCCCCAGTATTGCGTCCCCTAATGCTGCACACGTGCATGACACATGTACACTGTCTCCCTCTCTCTTTTCCCGTGACATACACAGATCCAGACATATCTCCACTAACACACACAGTCTCCGAGACACACAGGCACAGAGGTACAGACACATCGAAGTTTAAAAAGCTTCTCCCTGGGGAAGACCAGGGGGACAGAACCAGCCATTTAGGAACTGGACGCCAATTCTCGTTCCTGAGGCCTGTCTTCTGCTTTGGGACAGACCCTGTAGTTTCCTCCATCCTGCTGACTGCCCTGCCCCCGGCTGTTGGCCCTGCTGCAGCAGATAAGCCCCTGCTGGTCCCCAGCTCCACAGGCCCCTCAACCGTGTACATTTCCCTTCTGCTTTGCATTTGCTTCCGGCCCTGGTGCCTGTCTCGGTCTTGGTGAGCTTGGTGAGCATGCAGGCTCTGTGAATTGCAACCCATGTGGATTTTGAGCTGGTAGCTCAGAAATCTGGTTTCTCCTGGGAAGTGGTGTGCTATCCATGACCCAGTGCTGGCTCCCAGAGAAACTTTGCCTTGCTCCCTGCCAGCTTAGCCCAGGCCATTTTGTTTTTTTATTTGTTTTTCTTTAAAAAAAAAAAAAATGGGCAGGCAGAGTCCCCTAGGAAGTAAGCTTATGGAGAAACCACTCAAAAGCAGCTCAAGGACCCGTGGCCAGGTCAAGGTGTTGAGGGCCAGTGGGGGTGGGGTGCAGGCTGGCTGCAGGCGCACCAGGCCAATTCAGGGTGGGGCTCATCACTGATGTCAGGCCTCCCTGCTTTTTTTCATGTGACGTGGGCCTGGAGAACAGGTCTTTTCTGTTTGCTGGACATTCCAGAAAGCTTCAGTCAGTTTGGCCTCTGGGAGAGAGCCCTCTCCTCCCATGCTGGCCTTGCGGAGGCCAGGAGTAGGGTGGGTGGGCTGGCTGGGAGCACCCCTTCCCTCTGCCCTGGTTGGGATGGGTCAGGAGTACATTTGGAGGGGGGATGTTGTTTTGTGACCATTTAGTTGAATGGCTTTGATTGATTGTACTTATTCTTCAAATTTTAATTCATTTTTACAAAATTACTTCCCAATCAGATCTTGACCCCTCAGCCTGGGATGCCATAAACTGAAGTGAATTCTCTGCTTTGCTCGTCACAAGTGCCAAACTGACTGTCCTTTCCCAGTGTTCATCTTGCTGTCTTTTGCTTCTGTTTGATTTGGTCGTCTGTGTATCTTTTAATGTGTCTGTTTTTGTTTTGTTTGTTTTATTTTTATTTTTCAGTTAACGCACGCACAGACTTACATGTCAAGAGCGGACTTTAGACTTTCATGTGTTAAGTTGCTTGAGTTACACCTTGTGACCCTTCTCCCATATCATGGTGTGAGGACGGACTGGGAGCCGGTACAGACTCCAGTGTTTACAGCCCTGCCTTGTCCCCCACCCCTGCCCCCCGGGCTGCCCAGGCCTGGCGGGCTACCCTCTCTATGCAAACTTGTTAAAGCCATGAATGCTGGAACCCAAAACTGATGAGGTTTATTTTTTTCAGAGCCAGTGGCTGGTCTTCCATTTACAGTGTCACTATTCCTTGACGGAGCAGTTTTGTGCCGCTCTAGCAGAGGCCCCAGCCGGCGATGCTCGGCCTAATTGTTCAGCGTCAAGATGGCAACTCATGCAGTGCCCTAGGTGTGGCCACGTGGTGTGGTATACATGCTGCAGAATTCCCCCCACTCCCCTTCATTTTAATTTTTCTAACCTAGAGCTTAATTTCAATAATAACTTTTAAAGCACTTCTAAATTTTTATTTTGGCACGAGTGTAAAGACAAATAATACCCCCTCCCGTTATTTTCGTAAGTAACACAGATTCCCTGATTTTTAAAAACTAAAAATATCTCTAAACCTTTCTTATGTATAAAGTATCCCTATAAAATATAGGGAGAGGTGGGTAATAAACGTCCTGTAATGACAGTGTTTGGGATTTCTTTATGAATGAAAGTGGATCATGAAAAAGGCCACGTTCAGTGTTGTTACTGTGAATGTAAATGGAACAGCAGCCCGAAGCAGTTATCTCTGTGCCCCCCCTCCCCCCCGAGGTGCTACCTGTGAACAGGGACCAACCCCATGTGTGCATGTTAAGTGTTTGACTCTTAATTAACTAAGACCGCCACTACCCCCCCCTCCTCCCACCCCCAGCCCAACCCTGCATATTCCAAATGCAAAGAGTGCTCAGGGGGAACAGGTTTCTCTCTGGGTCATTCTTTCCTTTTTCCTGGCTGAGTTGCAGGGAAAGAGATGAAGGTGCCTGATGTATGTAAACAATTAAGAAAAAAACTACCAGCAGAGGAGCTTTTTCCCTTTCAGCTGCATTCTTAAAAGAGAACCTTCTCAGAAAGTACAGCGTTCTATGTTCCTGTTGGTTGGCAAGCCACTGAAACTATCAGGGTTGAAAGTATGGCCTGATAATATGGGACATAAAAAATTAATAGATGAAAGGAAGGATCCCACTTAATGCTGATCAAGCGCTGTGCTGGACACAGGCTACCCAGAGTACCGCACAGCTCTGCCCTCAAGGAGCTCAGTCTAGTGCACTCTCTAGTTGGAAGCCTTAGGAAGCTGTGCTGATACATTGTTGGATTGGCGGTTTGTGTTTTTATGTCCTTCATTTTCTTTCCCATCATCTTTTCCCTCTTCCTGCCTTGGCTTGCTTTACTGATTTCCAAGGCTAGAGTTCTGGCTCCCTCCTGACCTTCTCAGATCATGCTCCATTCAGAGAGGGGTGGAGGGTGAGCTGTATGTATCCACTGAGGTATGACCAGGAAAAGGTGGTCTTTTTCGCTTCACCTGGAGCAGAGCAGGTTTTGTTGAGACTCAAAGTGAAAATTCTCCAAAGTTATGCCATGACCACGGGTGGATACAGATTTTTGAGGGGCTCAGGCTACTTGAGAAGCCTTCTTAAGAGAACATGAGTATAAAATCAGGTACAGGGCCTTGGAAGAGGCCCTGAGAATTAAGTTTTATTAGCTTTAGAGTAAACCCACTTGCGGTTGTAACTGGTAACTGATGCTTCAGTGTGGGTATCTAAAAAGGTAAATCAGCATATCTAAGGCAGATGTGGACTGCAAGTGACTTAACTCTAGGGTCATTATGTGTCTGAAAGTATATTCAGTTGGATGGAAGTATGACCTTTAAGATAGCCTCTGTCAGCTAGTGTATTTCTGAAGATGAGGCTCAATGACCCAGCAGGCTCGGTTATGTAAGAAATGAGCACTCCTGGCCAATCTGGGGACTCTTAGAGTGGTCAGATCCTGCTGCCCATCTACCCCCACCTGCACATGGGCTGCACCCAGGGCATACTTGGGTGGCCAGAATTGTGGCTGGTCACCTGCCTGCAGGCCCCAGGCTTCCAAGAATCTCGGGGCAGACCCGTCCTTGTTACATTTTCTGGGGTCTGGGCTGCCTCCACAGGACCCTCTGACTTTAGTGAGCCTCACTGCACTTTTCTCTCATGCTGTTTGTGTTTAGAATTTTGTCATTTTTAGCTGAGACCAAATTAATCTTTGGTGCACAAGGTGAGCTTAAAAACTTACCATTCATTGTTTAACAAGCTACCCACCTCATGGAATGTGACCCCTGTCTGCAGGATCTGATTTTCCCCTCATTTTCTGTCTCCGTATCATCTGTTGGCATTGTTAGGGCTGTCAGCGGGATCACTGGCATTTACTATCATGTCTTTCATGAACCAAGTTGATGTTGGGTAGGATCACCATATAATTTATTGCCCAAGCTGAGACTTTTGAGAGTGAAAGGAGATTTTGCCAAGTCAACGAGCATAAGCCATGATTGTCTCAGGCAAACTGGGAGATATGGTCACCCGAATTGTGGGTAACCTGAGTCTAGGTGGTCTGTACTTATGCAGACCGACTCCATACATGTTGTGTATGTCTTTGTGTGGGTTCCCTGTTAAGTGGGGCTCCTGTTACTGGATAAGAGGCCCAAGGGAAGTGTGGCTTGCTAGTCTGTTACGTTAACATGCTTTTCTAAAACTGCTTCACTTGTTAATTCATTTATTCCTTCATTCATTGACTGTTTTTGTTCCTTTCCATTCACTTTGTACTCATTTTTTTCATTAAATTTTGCATTTATTTTGAGTTTTTGTGGTGTCTTTTTTGGGCAGTGGCTTTTCTGATTTAATGTTTCCTCTATTAATCTGCTACAGCTGTGGTAAAATACAGCTTGTTTTTTCTGTGAACTTTGTGGGGTTGATCAGCTTCTATAGGAGTTATGTTTTAACTCTTGAATGGGTGTGGGATGGAGGCAAGATAGGAAAGAGAAGTTGCAGCCTGTGGTCAAAGGATCCTTATCAGACAAGACACGAGAGAAGGCAGATCCTGCCCTTGAAAAGTTTACATCCTTGTGGAGGAGGCTTGTCATAGGACAACTAACATTTGAGTTCTTACTGTGTGCTAGTCATTGTTCTAAAGTGCATTTACATGTATTAATTCCTCTAATCTTCACAATAATCCTATGATTAGGTACCAGTTTCTCCTTTTTATAGGCAAGGCACAGAGAGGTTAAGTAATTACCCAAGGTCACACAGCTCATAACTGGAGCAATTGAGGTTTAAGTATTGCTATCCTGTAGCCTTATTCCTGTGCAGTTTGACAGTGTAGGTTGGTGGACCTAAGAAGGTTTTGCTGAGGTGGGATGCTGTAGTAAGTAGGCAAATATTTGGTTGAGGAAGGGATGGCAATCTCCAGGGCCCATTTGTCGAGGAGCTTTCTCTGTTGGACACTAGGCTAATCTCCGGGAAGACCAAAATGAGGAGATGGAGGACTAAGCCCAGCAGGGAGACTGGCATGCTGGCCTCCCCAGTGAAGGTACAGCACCACTCTGCTCCTGGGCAGGCAGGTGCAGGGAGGCAGAGTCTTCACCAAGCTTTGAAGGACGAAGACTTTCCAGGAAGCCAGGAGAAATAGGGCCACCTTGGTGGAAGGAACTTGGCTCACCCAAACGAGGAGGTAATATTTGGACAAGTTTAAGATGTGTCCGTGATACTCATCTACTGTGTTCTTCTCTTAGCCCACCCACCTCTGAGCCCTGTCCCATCTCTGTTTTCGGCAGTCACAGCCCTTTACCAATCTCTGTGTGAATGGTGACAAATGGGAGATGGATCATGTCCTTATTTCTCCCTCCACAGTGAACCCCAGTCTCTAATCTGAAGTGGAACAGAAATTCCTAACTGCAGGGAAAAAATGTTAGAGGAGAGTAAGATAGAACTTAGGGCTCCAAGGCAAGCTTGAACAACATAAAAACTTAAAAACAAACAACAAAAACCCCTCACAAGTGGTACTTTGGCAATACGAAAGTTTGCTTCCCCAGAGAAGGGAATACTATTTACAGAAAGATGAAGCAACAAGGCTGTCCCTTACCCCCATCTGTGGCTCACAGGTCTATCTTCTTCTTTTCCCAAGAGATGGAGAGTTGGTTTAGCTCTGGGGAATGAAGCTTACATTCCAGAGCTACTTGGTTCCGGGGAGGGGAGGGGTCCAGGTAATTCTTACCTGTTTTCTGAAGTCAGAGACAGCCTGAGTTGGCGTGGGCCCTCAGGATTAGCCTCTGTTCCACCAATGACGGTGCTGCTTACAGTGGAAGGAAGGAGGCAGGGGAAGCTGAGGCCATGAGCAGCAGGCTGCCCCCCAGCACGTTCATTTGTGCTGGACTAGAGGACAGTTACTGATAGGGTTTGAGAGATTGCATTTCATGTGTGTTTGACTCTATCAAATCTCAATGCATGGTATCTAATACATGTAAAATAAGACACAGAAAGGATTGAAAGGAAGTCAAGTGTATTTGGAAAAAAGCTCCAACAAGCAAATCTGTCTTAACCAGAGGCAGAGATTTGTGCTGACTACAGTGCAGACACTAATACGGTATAGCTAGTATTGCACCTAGTAGCAGATCACCCTCTACATTTACAGAAAACTGTTCACTGTGGAAGGACTTCACAGATGACCTCTAAATGTGTGGCCCAGTCATTCACATCCCCAGGACTACTTCCACAGTCCCAGCTGGCGTCACTGTCAGCTGGACTCCACTGCCTAGAGAATGGCTCATAGTCTCACCGCTCCCCAGGGGCAGCTGGCTTCTCCCTCACAGCGTGCTAGTGGTCTCTCCCTCCTCTCTGCAGTAGTGGGAGCTCAGCTTCAGGACCTGCTCATCTCAACCAAAACTCAGGGAGCTGTGCCTTCCCAACACAAGGATCACCTCGAAGTGTCATTATTTAAACACAAAAGTTCCCCTAGTTAAGCCTGTAAACTAAGAGTTAACCAAGCAGAAATATGCCTAAAGCTTGAACTGGTTACTGTATATGAAATAAAGCACAATTTATGAATTGAGTTCTTAACAAAGAAAAGACTTAGATGCTGGGCAATCAGGGTAAATCCCATTTCTGCAAAGGCGAGCAGGGCACTTGGGACTTGAAGCCTGCACATGCTCTTGGTACAGGCCTGGGAAGCTGGAAAGTCCCGGCCAGTTCTGGCAGGTGGAGCAGCAGAAACTTGTCTGTCAGCACCCGCCTGGCCCTTCTGCCCTGAGCAAGGCCTGCCTCTGACCTCATAGTCCAGTTGTCTTATAGGCTGATACAGCCCTTGATGAGGAAGAAAAAGCAAGCTGCACTATGAGCATTTATTCCCTCTCCCTGGTTTCAGGCCCAGGGTCATGAGGGAGGCAGGAGTCTGAGTTTGATTTATCAGACTACCTTTCCCTTTAGGGACCCTGACCTGTCTTTTTGCCCCCTTGTTTCCCCCCCCCCCCCCCCCCCCCCCCCCCGAAGAATCAGGAGTGTTTTCTCAGTTGCTCTTTCAAGGCCTTCTTGCTTTCTTGTTGCAGGATCCATAAAGCCTAGACTATAGAGGAGTCGAAGTCCAGCTTTGCCAGTATGCTGTAAAGGGCTCTGGGGTAGGGCACAGATGCTGGCAGGTGAGCCAGAAAGTGTCTGTGCAGGAGGACGACTAAAGGCTTGCCAGTTGCTCCTTTACAAGTTCTTTGCAGCGGTTCCACTGCCTTATACCAACCTGTAATTAAAACAGAGTGGTCATCCTTGAGGCAGAACCATTTTACATTCTAAACAATGAGCAACTGACTGCCAGAATGTTAGCATGGAGCACTTCCAGGAAGTTCCAACCACCCAACTTGAGAACATTAACCCCACCATCTCAGGGACACCCATCTTCAACCTCAGTAAAAACTCATTTGTCTAACTGCATTCCATCTTATGCTGTCCATCCAGAGTGGTTCTGACCTCCCACTACCTACTTCATAGTACCTTGGTGCCTGTAAAGGGTCTGAAATTTATACTCCCCAGTGTTAAGCTCAGTGTTGTTTTCTCCTGAGCTCAACATGTCCCCACATCCTCTTGACTACCAGGGCTGCCACTGAGATACAGCTTCGCTCATTGTCAGAGAAGCCCACTGTGGTGAAGGGAACGTGTAGCTAATACTCAAGTCCAGAGGATAGGTCGTGTGTGGAAAGCCTAGCCCTTAGGAAGGGTCTTCAGAGTCATCACAGCCAGAGTATCTCCTGGAGCCCATAAGGGCCGAGAAGGGGCCATAGGTACCCTTTTGGGGGCAGAGTGCATCAGCTGAAGGGGCAAAACTGAGAGCCTGGTGTGGGGCAAAGTTGATGTCTACCTGTGCTTTCTTTAGCAGATCAGATATAGGAGTACAGCAGTCGGGCATGAGCCTCTCCAGCTCTAAGGTGATGATGACCAAGGCCAGTGTGGAGCCCTTGAACTGCAGCAGCTGGTGGCCCGCCATACAGTGCTGCAGCTGCCTGGTCAGGGACGCGACGTGGAGGGAAGGATTCCTCTGAGGCATCAGCTCCTTCACGTGGGGCCAGCCCAGGACCACCAGGGCGTGGAACTGGAGACCGTGGTTTTTATGTTAGAACAGAAAATCCCATACTTTTCATAGATCAATGACCAAAAGTGCAAAAAACAGTTTAAATTTTCATCAGGGAACATTAAATGTTGCCCAACCCTTTTCGTTCCCATCCATGGCCCCAGAAGGGGGTTGAGGCTTAATACCCACTGTGCGGCCAAGCTAAGCTTCAACCCTGGTGAGAAAAATACAGTCTGCTTTGTGACATGGTCCTTAAGAGCCTAACGTACCCACTTGACAGTGTTTCACTTCTGAAAAACAGAAGCAGACAGTTCAAGATTAAGGTAGCAGAGAAGTTACTTATATGTGCTCGACATGAGAAGAAACGCTGCCGCTTGGCCACAATGGTCAGTTTTTATAATGGTACAGCCCTTCATGATTTAATCGTCACACTTCATAACAGACCAAAACCCCATGACATTTCCATATGACATAATTTTGCCTTACTAACAGAATCCTATCCTTAAGGATGACCATCATTCTCTAACTAAAACAAATACAAACTAACATGACATTTTTAAGTGCCAGATCAATATGGTCTAAAGCCTCAGTAAGGATTGTGTGTAGGTGAATAAAGACAGCTAAGTGAATGTGTGTAAAGTGCAGCAAAAGCAGACAGATTTTTATGTACAGTATTCATAGAATGGAAAGTTAAATATTTTTGCAGTGTGTATTTAAAAGAGAAGCTCACCATAATAGTGCCGTCTAAATATCTTTGTAAAGGTAATGTCCTTTAGAAGCGGGAGTCTGGCGGAACCGTGTTGGATGTAAGATAATATTTTAACTCTGCCGTTATGTCGTGAGCCTTGTGGGTCACGTCACTGTGCTGCATGTGTAAGGACGTGTGCTTTGCCGTCCTATATTGTGAACAGCTGTTCCAAAGGCACAATGAGTCCAGGGTAGGCTCTGGAAGTTCCTCGTACTTACTGTGAACAGAAAGTCCAGCGGTGTCCCGATGTAGAGGTCCCAGTGCAGTTTGTCCAAAATAGCCAGCTCCATCCTGAGGAGCTCATTCGGGGAATAGCCAGAGCCATAATGCTTTATGAAGTCTTTTACGCGTGGAATTAACTGTAAAAAGAAAATAAAAGAGGCCAAAGCCCTACACTATGTCATAGTAGCTTTTGTTTTCTTGTTGCTGGGGACTGGGCATCCATGACCCTAGTAGAGTTGTCTTCCAGTGACCCACCACAGAAAATGCTTCTGAAAGAAAAACCAAACCAGATCTTGGCTATCTGTCAAGTCCCCAGGTAGTTGTGACAGTGTGTAGTAAATGTCACGTGGTCATCTGCTGCCAACAGGTCTTGATCCCCAACTGCACTCCAGCTCCTACTCAAAGGTGCTTTGGAGGCTGGGACTGTGCCGTCTCCCACATTCAGCTGCAAGAACTCACTCAAAGCTTTCCAGCTATGGACTCTACCCATTCCTGGTTCCAATCACTACCATGATTGTTAGTCATAGAGAGAAGTAGGCCTGTGAGCTTCCTGGTCTGCATCAGACAGACTCACTGATAAAACCTCCCAGAACCAGGTAACACCACAGCTGCAAACACATTCCTTTCAGCCTTAATTGAAGGCAGTTCAGTTCTGGAAAAACTATGACTCTTTCCCAGAGAAATTATAAGGCTTGTCTATGAGTAAACATTCAAATACCAAGTGCATTGAAGACTTGGTCCTACTCTTTTAGATAAACAAAAGTATAACCTCTAGGAGTAGTTCTTTTAAAGGTTATTTACTTGGTTCTTAGTTGAACAAAAGCATTTTTGCGGGACACACATTACATTCTAACAAACAGGGTTAAAATAGTTTTTAATCCAAGTTTGGAACTGGACACACCATGCCTTTTTCTGGCCCCTTGGACCCTGAGATCAGCCAAGGGGACCTTGTATTAATGGCAGTGGTTCCACAAAGGGGGAGAGGTTGGAGGGAGGGAAGAAGGAAGGGAGGGAGGTTTGGGAAGGATACTGGGAGAGGATCTTCTCCTGAACAGAAGCCATAGCGAAACTGAGAAATTCAAGCAAGCCTGAAGCAATTCCAGGGGCTTCTCTTCCACCCACTGCTTGTGGCCCTCGTGGCCCTCCTGCCCCTCCCAGACGAGGGTCCCAGACTCCCTGAAGACCAGTTTCTTTGACACAGGCAAGTCCTCAAGTCTCAAGCAGCTTTCTTAGATGTAGTTTCTGGGGGATGGCTATTAGGCCATATGGTCTGGGAGGCCACTTTCCTCTGCTTAGTGGGAGGTGGCATCTACCATCAACCAATGAGGCAAGATATATCTGCCAGGAGATCAGGCTTCTGGCTTTGGTGGGCCAGGACAATTCAGCTCTTCTGTTTTCCCATTTGTGGGGTACCAGAATTCCCATGGCCCAGATCGGTAAAGAATCCTTCAGGAGGCCTAGGTTTGATCCCTGGGTTGGAAAGATCTCCTGGAGAAGGAAATGGCAGTCCACTCCAGTATCCTTGCCTAGGAAATTCCACAAAGGAGTGTGGCAGGCTATAGTCCATGGGGTCGCAAGAGTCGGACTCAGCAACTAAACCACCACCACCAGCGTCTGACAAGCCTGAGGAACGGACAGCTGAGATCCTGGGAGGTGTGACTTTTCCCAAAATGTCCATTCCCAAGATCACAGACCTTTCAGGAAACTTGTGTTTCCAATGTTATACACCCCTATACCTCAAAAGCAGCCATTAATGAGCTTCCAGGGATGCATACCTCCTCTTCTTCATTAACTTTTGTAGCAAGTCTCAAGGAAGTAATTGTGACACAATGGAGTAAATGCTTTTTTATCTGCAGTATGGAAGAGACACATTTGCAAATATGAGTGCCAGAGACTAACCATAAAGCATGTGGGTTTGTTTTTTTTTTTTTAAGAAATCGAGTTTTTTTTTAATTTTTAAAAAGGACATTGTATTTATTCACAAAGAGTTTAGCCCATTTTTAGATGTGACCAGTGAAAACCTCCTGGTTTCAGAACCACAGATGACTAGTCAATAGCCCTTTGTTAGAAGACTGACTGGAGGTGGGAAATACAGCATCTTCTCAGGGAACACACAGGCCCCTCCTGGCCTCAGGCTGCGAGTACTGGTCCAGACAAGCACACCTGACCTCATAGCACACTGAGAGTCCTTTCTCAGCTAGGTCCTCTCATGCTCCCCAAGTCCACCACTGATGGCCACACAACACTGAGCCAGACAGGTAAGGTGGTAGGATTTTCCAATTCCAGTTCTATTCTGGGAGTCACTGACTTAATTTATAATGTTGGGTTTGAGCACGTGGGGTGGCAACAGGAAACAAAGGTGAGTTTCCACACCCAACCATCTGTCACCATCCCTCATAACTCCTTTACCTTTACTGAAACAAGGAGGCGGCTGAAGATAGTGAGAGCCAGGCTAAAAGTGTTCTGAGAGAAGTCAAAGATGTTCTCCACTCTCAGGAGCCACAACACAACTTCTCTGAAGGCTTCGCAAATTTCCGCCTGCTGGAAGGAGGAGGTGGGGGAGAGCAGGGAAGGTCGTTGGTCTCAGCCTATCAGTGGCTGGACCAGAGGTGTTGTAAGAAGCCCCTTCACCCGAAATAGCGGTCACATAAAAGTGTCTCTCTTGTCCAGATGTTCCCCCATTCAGACCCTCTCCTTCCTGCGCCCGTTTTTTGGGTCTTCAGCTGAATTCCCCAACTCAAACAAGCCCTCTTCCAAAGCCCTCTAGTGAAGCACCGTTTCAGTGAGATAAGCGGAGGGGGACGCACCCGGGGAAGGTGCAGGCTCCAGGGTGCGGCTCACCTGGTCGCGGGTGCACGTGGAGCCCGGCCTCGTCCCGTGCGCGCGTGAGGGAGGGGGATGACCGTGCTTCCGGGAGGGCCCCGCGAGGGTACCGGTACCTGGAGTTGGCCACCCCGCCACAGACGCGCCTCGCGGCCCTGGGCCTGCGTCAGGTAGGCGAGCAGCCGGCGCTGGTCCAGGAAGCCTCCCCAGGTTTTCTGCATGAGCCTGGGCGGGCTGGGGACTGGGGGCTGCGTAGATGGTGCGGGCGGCGGCCCCCCAGCTGCGGCTGGGTCGGGGGCTGCAGCTGGCCGAGCCCGCATTCCCGCCCGCACGGATCTGGTCCACGAAGGTGCGGGGAGCCGGAGAGCATCGCGCAGGCACGCCTCCGAGAAACTTTTCCGGATCGCGGCGGAGAGAGAGACGTTCCACGGCCGCGAGGGGAGCGGACGGCGAAGGGCCATTTCGCCTTGACTTTCGTCCGAACTCTTACCTGGACGTCGGGAGGATCTCACCTCCGAGGCCGAGTTCTGCGGCGCATGCCGCCCTCCGGAAGCCATGGCTGCGTCAGATCCTGGGTCTGGGTCCCGGCTT
The DNA here is from genome assembly GCF_019320065.1 of Cervus canadensis. NCBI lineage: Eukaryota > Metazoa > Chordata > Mammalia > Artiodactyla > Cervidae > Cervus > Cervus canadensis. Next base: position 85,637,012 of record NC_057389.1, on the reverse strand, counting down.
GGCTCGGCGTTTTCTACCCCAGCGTCAGTGACTTGCAGCTGGGGAGGCCACGAGGCGGGGCGGGGCGGGGCGGGGCGGGCTCAGCTGGCCCACCCCCAACCCCTGGCCCTGGGACTGTCCTGGCGCGCGGGGGCCCGCTCTCCCAGCCCTTTGTTCCCGAAGTGAGGGGCGCGGGCCTGGGACGCGGCGGGAGGGAGAGCGCGCAGGTGGGTGAAGGATCCTCTGTATTCTTACTCCACCCCGCGCCCACCCACTGAGCCCCTCTTCCGCACCTAAAGCCCTAGCCCCAGGCGCAGAGTCCCCAGCCGGGCTGGGGCGGCTGGTAAGCAAGCCGCCCTGGAGAAGGTTATCTATTGAAGGCTGCAATGTGTTAGGCGCTGGAACATAACAGTGAATAGAAGAGACGTGGAACTTGTATTCTAGTTAGGAAAGAGGAAAGCTTGAGTAGAACATATGAAAATCCCAGCAATTCCACTCCTAGATAGATGTCCAACAGAAATGCATATGTGAACCTACATGTTCACAGAAGCACTATTTGTAGTAGCCCTAAACTGGATACAACCCAAATGTCCATCAATAGTTGAATGGGATAAACAAATTGTGGTATAGTCACACGATATAGGGGATACTATACCACATTGAAAAAGAATGAACTGCTGCACCCAATAAGGAAGAATCTTAGAAACATAATATTGAATGTCAGAAGACAGATAAAAAAGGATTCATACTGTATGATTTCACTTATAAAAAGCATAAAGAAGGGATCTATAATGTTAGAGTCAAGATAGTGGTTACCCTTGGGGGATGTGTGTGTATGCTACAGAAAACTACAGAACATTACTGAAAGAAATTAAAGAAGATCTAAATAAATGGAGAGACATTCCATGTTTATGGACTGGAAGATTTAAACTATTAAAATACCAATAGTTCCAGAACTGTCTATCAATTCAACATAATCCCTGTTAAATTTCTAGCTGTCTTTTTGATTCCTATAGCATATCATATACAAAAATAACTGAAAATAGATCATAGATCTAAACTAACAAGGTGTTTTAAAAATTCCTATGAACAACCAAGGAATTCAGAATGATCAAAACTACCTTGAAAAAGCAGATATGTAGGCTTTGTAGTATCTAATTTCAAAACTTACTACTAGCCTATGGTAATCAAGACAATATAGTATTGGATGGACATATAGATTCATGGAATTGAAATGAGAATCTGGAAATCAACCCTCATATTTATGACCAATTGTTATTTGCCCAGGTTGCTACAATAATTCAATGGAGGAAAGAAGATTCTTTTTAGCAAATGGTGATAGGACAGATGAATATTCACGTGCAGAAGAATGAAACTGGATCCCAATAACATATAATATACAAAAATAACTCAAAATAGATCATAGATCTAAAGGTAAGAGCTAAAACTAGAAAACTGTTAAAAAAGAAAATCTTCATGTCTTGAGTTAGCAAGTGGTTTCCTAGATTTGCACCAAATGTACAAGAAAATAAACAACAAAAGAAAATTTTGGACTTGATCAAAATTTAAAACTTTCGTGCTTCAAAGAGCAGCATCCAGTAATTCAAAAGACAACACACATAATAAGAGAAAGCACATGTATATCATATATCTGAAAAGAGACTTGTATTTAGAATATTTAAAGAATTCTTACAACTTAATAATGAAAAGGGCAAATAATTGATTAGACATGTCTCTGAAGGAGATATTCAGATGGTCAAAAAGCGTGTGAAATCATGTTCAACATTACTAATCATCAAGGAAGTACAAATAGAAGCTACAATGTGATGCTATTTTACATCAGCAGGATGGCCATAATAAGCAACTCAAGACAACTGCAGGTGGTGGCGAGGATGTAGAGAAAATTGTAAACCTCATACACTGCTGGTGGGAATGGAAATCCTCTTACATTGCTGGTGGTGCAGCCACTTTGGAAAACAACTTGATAGTTCCTCAAAATGTTAAACATTAGTTACTAAACGATCCATCAATTCCACTTGTAGTATATACCCAAGAGAAATGAAACATGTTCACAAAAACTTATAGCAGCATTATCCATAGTACCAAAAAGTAGAGACAACCCAAATGTTCATCAATTGATAAATAGATAAAAATGTGGTATATTTATACAATAGAACATGATTCAGCCATAAAAAGTAAAGGATTATTGTTATGTGTTACAATAGGGATGATTTAGCTCAGAGGGTAAAGTGTCTGCCTGCAATGCAGGAGACCTGGGTTCAATCCCTGGGTTGGGAAGATTCCCTGGAGAAGGAAATGGCAACCCACTCCAGTACTCTTGCCTGGAAAATCCCATGGAGGGAGAAGCCTGGTAGGCTACAGTCCATAGGGTCACAAAGAGTCAGACAAGACTGAGTGACTTCACTTGAAAATATTATTCTACGTGATAGACATCATTTCACAAAAGGTTACATATTATATAATTCCATTTATATGATAAGTCAAAAATAGGCAAATCTGTAGATACAGAAAGTAGATTAGTGGTTGCCTAGGGCTGGGATGTTGCAAGGGGGAAGGGGGAGTGATAGCTATAAGTGTTTCTTTTGAGTGTGATGAAAATGTTTAAAATCGATTGTGGTTATGGTCACACAACTCTGTCTATAGTAAGAATCACTGAATTGTATAAATTGGTGAATCTCAATAAAGCAGATATATATTATATCTATCATATATCAGAGAGTGATAAGTACTATGGAGAAATATAAAGTAGGGAGGGAAGATAACAAGGCTGGGACTGAAGATTGGAGTTTTGTTTCCTTTTTTAGTTTTTGGCTGTACCGTGTGGCATGTGGGATCTTAGTTCCCTGACCAGGGATGGAACCTGCATCCCCTGCATTGGACCGTGGAGTCCTAACCATTGGACCACAGGGAAAATCTCTGAAGGTTGGCATTTTAAGTAGAGAGATCATTGGTAGGGTTCACTAAGGAGGTGATATATGAACAAAGATATTCTGAAGGCAATGAGGGAGTCAGGCAATATTTAGTGAGGAGCTTTCTAGGCAGGGCCTGGCTTTGGATCTGAGCTTTGTCACTGCCTATATGTATGACCTTGGACAAGTTACTTAATGGCTCATGCTTCAGTTTTTTAAATATGTGAAATGGTTACTCATATTTTCTATTAAAATGACTAATGGTACCTATTTCAAAAGGTTATTATGTGAACTAAATTAATAATTAAAAAGGAATTAAAGCACTTAGAACAGTATGCTGACACTAAGTATTTTTATTAGCTCCTACTGCAAGCATAAAAGGCCTTGTATTCTATCATGAAACCATGCCTGCAAGGTCATGCCTGCAATGAATCAAGGAGGCCAAGTGGAGCTGGTGCGAGAGGGATAGCTTGCAATAAGGAGTAAGAGGGAAGACTGCAGGAAACAGGGAGAGGGCCTGTGACTTTTATGCTGGGAGATGAGAAATCACTAGCAGGTTATGAATGAAGGCAGTGTTGTTTTAGTTGCTAAGCCATGTCAGACTTTTTGCAACCCTATGCACTGTAGCCGCCAGGCCTTTCTATCCATGGAATTTCCCAGGCAAGAGTAGGTTGCCATTTCCTTCTCCAGGGGATCTTCCCCACCCAGGGATAGAACCTCCGTCTCCTGTATTGGAAGGCGGATTCTTTACCCTTGAGCCACCAACAGTATCTGACTCATTTTAACACCAGCACTCTGCGTCTTATGTTGAAAGTAGACTAGATGGGCAAGGATGCACTTCAAGGAAATCATAACCTGCAGGCGAGAGATGGTGGTACTCAAAGTGTTCAGATTCTGGTTCTACTTCTGAGATAGAGACGACTAATTCTAGTTCTATAGAAAGATTGGATATTAAGTATGAGAGAGAAAGACTGGTTTTAGTCTGATCAATTGTCAGAATCCAGCTTACATTATTGTGATGGATTTTTTAAATTGTTTATTTTATATTTAACAGGTGTGGCGTAGGTACTAGTAGGCGATAGGAAGTGGGAATCAACGTTTCAATTTTGGACATGATAAACTTGAACTGTCTATTGCACGTCCAAGCAGAGCAGTGTTCAGGGGAGAGGATCGGACAGGAAAGAGGATAGATCATTCTTTCTTTCACAAATATTTATTGAAAACCCACCTTGTGCCAGCTTCTATTCTAGGCTCTGGAGGTAATTGTGAGAATGCTGACAAAGTTCCTCAGCTAATGGTGAGACAGGTCATAATCAAGTTGGCAATCAAGCACAATAACGTATGTAAAGTGGCTCTTCTGAGGAAACACAATGTACAATTGCTATTGTTGTTTATAATATTTAGAACACAGCAAGCGCTAGAAGATGGGAGGCGTTGCCAGTCTACGACTGCCTCTTCCCCATCGGTAGTAGCCAGATATCCCACCTGCAAATCCGGCCAGATATCCAGAGGCAGCGGAATGGCAGCATTGCGCAAGCGCAGCCTCAGTCTGGCTTCCTAGGAGACGGACTCGGAAAGTTCTGGCGCAGGCGTAATACAAGAGGCGGAGGAAGCCTCGAGCCCGGGGATGGGGCGGGGCGAGCCCGGAGTGCGCCTGCGCACAGCGCGCTCTCGCCAGAGGAGCCGCAGTCTTGGGTGCGCCAAGGTGGTGTTTCAGTTGTCTTCTGACCCGCCTCTCCCGTGAACCCGGCGTCGTTGGACTGCACCCCGGGCGGGGACGTCCGCGGGGCACGGGAGGAAGCCGCAATGCCGGTTAGGAGAGTCACTCAGCCGCTGGGGTTCCTCCTCATCTCTGAGGCCTGGCCGGGTGGCGCGGCCGTTACCATGGAGGCGCGGAGCAGGCGGGCGGCCCGGGTGGGGTGGGGCGGGGCCGGGCCAGGCCGGCCAAGCGGTGTGGGAGCCAGGCGGGTGGGCCCGGGCATGTGGGGGTCCACCCGACCCTGGGAGGGGCCCGGAGCAGGCTTTGCCACCTTGGTCGCTGCTGCATCCCGAAAGGCCTGGGGTGCTTGACATAAAGGCGCTGTGCCAGAGGATGCGCTGTCGCTCCCAGCCCTGTTCTCTGCGTAGGGCTTCTAGGAGCGGCCGCGGAGAGTTGGCTCTTGGATGCCGGGTGGGTCTCTGCGTCGCGGAGCCAAGCTCTGGAAGGCAGCAGAGCAGGGGTTGTCTGCCCCTGCTCCAGGCTCCTGACTCGAGCTGTCATTCCTCTCGTGGCGCTCTAGCTTACAGTGCAGAATGTGATCCGTAGGTGTCTTTGTGTGTGAGGGGGGGCGAGTGGTGGGTGATGGTATGCTTGTCTTGTAGGATTTCAGAGATTATTATCGTGTAACTTAATAAGGGGACGTCGTAAGTCCAGTACAGAGTCATGGGGAACATTTCAACTGTGGCCGGTTGTTTACGTGAGGGGGTGAGTGGTGGGTGGTCGTATGTTCGTCTTGTAGGATTTCACAGATAATTATCGTTCACTTAATAAGCAGGCGTCGTAAGTCCGTTATAGGGTCATGGAGAACACCTGAGCAGTGGCCGGTTGCGAGGCCCTGGGTAATTTATCTTTCTGGGTTCTTCTTTCCTGCATAATTAAACTTTTCCTCATGGGGGTATCAGGATGAAATAAGATAATGCGCAGGAGGCTTGAAGGACAGTGCTTGACTTTTAGCATTAAATGCTTAGTATTTGTTCCTTGTTGCTTTCTATTTAATTATCAATTTATTCAACAATTTATTACTGGGCACCAGCCACACTGGTGGCTCAGTGGTAAAGAATCCCCCTGGTAATACAGGAGAAGCTGGTTTGGTCCCTGGTTGGGGAGGTTCCCCTACAGAAGGAAATGACAACTCACCCCAGTATTTTTGCCTGGAAAATCCCATGGACAGAAGAGTCTGGCAGTTACAGTCCATGGGGACACAAGTTAGCTACTAAACAGCAATTACATACTAGGCACTGGAGATACAATATTGAGCAAAACCAGCCAGGTTCTTGAACTTGGGAAGAGAAAAGCTTGCTGTGTAGAGTAGAAGTGAAAACCACACATATTTACAGTGATAGAATACTTAGCTAAGTGAAGTGGATAGGTGGCATACAATAGATAGAAGTAGACTCTGGTGAATTGTTTAAATGTTGCCATGTAGGAATGCTGGCTTACAAATGTCAGATATGTATTTTTTTCAGAGAGTCTAGAGATTGTTATTTTAATGAAATTTCTAATTTTTAAATTTTAGTAACTAACTTAAAAGATTTTTAGATAATAGGAGCCAAACAAAAGACTTTCGTGGGCTGGATTTAGTCCCTTGACTGAGTACCTGTTTGGAACTTCTCATTTTAGATACAGACATGGACTTTAATAGAATAAGAAGCCCCCCCCCCCCCCCCGCCTCCAAAAAAAAATAAAATTGTAACCAATGCAGAAGAAAGAATGGTGCTATCAGGACCTATATTAGGTCAACTCTAGTCAGGGAAGTCTTCCCAGGTGAAGGAGCTATTGAGCTGATCTCTACAAGGTAATTGAAGAGGGTGGAGTATGTTTTAGGCATGAGAAGCAGCACCTGGAAAGGAGTGTGGTGAGCGGAAGCATGAAGACAAGAAAAGGCCTAAAAGAAAGCCAGTGTGAAAAAAAAAAAAAAAGAAAGCCAGTGTGGCTATGACTAAGAAAGTCAAGCAGAGTAACTTGTGAAATAAAGCTGGAGAAGTGGACATGGGCCAGGACCAGATCTTACAGACCACTGTAAGGATTTTGACTTTTATCCTAAAATCTGTGGGAAACTATTGCAGAGAGTTCTGAGTAGGGGAGTGACATAATTAGATTTGTGTTGAAACCGACTGCCACGTAGAGAACAGACCATAGGGGAACCTAATTAGATGCAATAGTACAGTTGTAGGTGGTGGTGTTTAGTTGCTAAGTCATGTTCAACTCCTTGCCACCCAATGGACTGGAGCCTCCCAGGCTCCTCTTGACCTTGGGATTTCCCAGGCAGGAGAACTGGAGTGGGTTGTCATTTTCTTCTCCAGGGGAAGTTCCCAACTCAGGGATTGAACCTGAGACTCCTGAATTGGCAGGCAGATTGTTTATCGCTGAGCCACCAGGGAAGCCCAGCAGTACGGTTAGGAGCCTCTTAGAATTCGGGACAAGATGATAACCTGGAATAAGGTGGTGAAAGTAGAGATGGAAAGAAGTGTGTTGAATTGACACCATCTATTCCTTGTGAATGACAGTGGCTCATGTTTGTTTCTCTGATGCTTAGAAGAGTATCTGAAAGAGTAGGAATTTAATATCTGTTCAACTAAACTGTTAAACTGGATGATAATTGGATTATATTTAATAATTGGATTGAATTTTAATATGCTTAATCATAGAATTTCAGAATTTGAAACTTCACGTATACAAATGTTCTTAAGGGTAGAGTCATTTAAAAATTTTTTCCAAAACATTTTTTCTCTGCCATTAGGCTTTTTTTTCCTCTCTTTCACTAATATAGAAAAAGTAGACCTTATGTGGATATATTATTTGATTAATTTCTTTTTTTTTTTTTTACTAATGCATTGTAGAAAATTGAAAGTCTCAGAGGGCACAGAGGACCTACTACTGGATTCTTGATTAAAGTTATTAACCACATTCACATTTGTTTTTCTATAGGCAGGAAACTCAGAGGAAGTCAGGGACTTTGTGCAGAAAGACAGGTCTCTTATAGATTCTGATTTTTCTGCCTGAATAGCATTAACTATAACTGTAAATTAAATTTCCTCTTCCATTATTTGTATTTATAAAAGAAACTTTTTATACCTTTTAATAAGTTTTTCTATATATCTGTAAGGTCTTTAATTACATTTAACAAGTAATTATGGAGAGTTTAACGTGTGCAAGGCACTGAGGTGGCAAAGTAGCCTTTTCAGGTTTTAAATTTAATCTGTTGAAGGTAAAAGTAAATGTTCTTTTCATTATTTGTAAATATTTTCTCCACCAGATCAATAAATCAGAGAAGCCAGAAAGCTGCGATAACGTGAAGGTGGTGGTTAGGTGCCGGCCCCTCAATGAGAGAGAGAAATCTATGTGCTACAAACAGGCTGTCAGTGTGGATGAGATGAGGGGAACTATCACTGTGCACAAGACTGATTCTTCCAATGAACCTCCAAAGACATTTACTTTTGATACTGTTTTTGGACCAGAGAGTAAACAACTAGATGTTTATAACTTAACTGCCAGACCTATTATTGATTCTGTTCTCGAAGGCTACAATGGTGAGTACTTTAGTTTACTTTTAAACAACTTTTTATCAAGTTATTAATAATACCCACTGAATTCACCCACTGTAATTGTATAGTTGAATTGTACAGTTTGAGTTGTAGCAAATACATACAGTTGTGAAACCATCAGTTTTATCATCCCCATAAGTTCTTCTGTGTCTGTTTGCAGTCCTACCCCCAGCAACCATGGACCTGCTTTCTGTCTAGTTTTCTTTAGAATTTCGTATAAATCAGATTATACACTATTTTGCCTTTATCTGTTTTCTTTGAGTTGTTCAGTTGTGTTGGACTCTTTACCACCTCGTGGACTGCAGCATGCCAGGCTTCCGTGTCCTTCACTATCTCATCAAGTATGCTCAAACTCATGTCCATTGAGTTGGTGATATCATCCAACCACTGTGACTCAGACAGTGAAGAATCTGCCTGCAGTGCAGGAGACACGGGTTTGATCCCTGGGTTGGGAAGATTCTTTGGAAAAGAATTCTCCTGTATTCTTACCTGGAGAATTTCATGGACTGAGGAGCCTGGTGGGCTACAGTACATGGGTCCGAAAGAGTCAGACATTAGTGAGCGACTAACACTTTCTTTGATTTAGTGTAATATTTTTGAGGGTCATCCATGTTGTAGCATATATCAGTAGTTCCTTTTTTTTTTTTTTCACTAGTTCCTTTTTATTGTTAAATTTTATTCTATTATATGAAAATACCACCTTTTATGATCTTTGGGGATTTGAATGATTCTAGTTTTTTGGCTATTAAAAATGATGCTGTTAGGAACATTGTTTTGTTAAGTCTTTCTGCAGATAAGTTTCAAAATTTGTCTTGGATAGATACCTAGGAGCGAAATTGCTGTGTCTTGTGGTTTATGTATGTTTATCTTTTGAAGAAACTGCAAAACAGTTTTTTACAGTGTTCACTATTTCTTTTTTCCCAACAGCATGGTATGAAAGTTCTAGTTTCTTTATGTTCTCACCAACTCTTAAACTATCATTCTTCTTAATTATAGCTGTTCTAGAGGATATATAGTGATATCTCATTGTATTTCCCTAATGATTAACAGCATTAAACATCTGTGTACTTATTGGTCATTTATGTATCTTCTTGGTAAAATATCTCTTAAAATATTTTACCCATTTTAAACTTTGGTTGCCTGTGTTCTTATTATTTAATCATGCTCTTTATATATTGGATTCATATATATGATCAGATACGTGATTTGAAAATATTTCTCCCAGTCTGTGGCTTGTCTTTTCATTTTCCTAGTGACGTTTTTTGAAAAGTTTTATATTTTGTTGAAGTCTAGCTATCAGTTTTTCTTTTATCATATGCTTTTGGTGACATAGCTCAGAAATTTTTTCCAAACCCAGGACCACAAAGATTTTCTCCTGTGTTTTTATCTAGAAGTTGTAAACATTTAGATCTTACATTTCTTAAAAATAATTTTGTTTATCTTTTTGGCTGTGCTGGGTCTTCATTGCTACAGGGCTTTTCTCTCGTTGTGGCGAGCCAGGGCTGCTCTCTAGTTGCAGTGTGCAGGCTTCTCATTGCAGTGGCCTCTCCTTATGCGGAGCACAAGGGTCAGTAGATGTGGCACATGGGCTTGGTTGCTCCACAGCATGTGGGATTCCTGGACCGGGGATTGAACCTGTCTTCTGCATTGGCAGGCAGATTCTTTACCACTGAGCCACTGGGAAAGCCCTCTGGCCCATTTTAATTTTTATATATGATGTGAAGTTAGGATTTGAGTTTTTTTTTTTTTTTTTCTTCCTTTCTCTATCTCACTCCCTTTTTTCCTTATCTTGCTTGTGGATATCTAGTTGTTCCAGCATTATTTATTGAGAAGACTACTCTTTCTCTGTTGAATAACTTGGTGCTTTTGTCAAAATTCAACTGACCACAAATAGGTGGGCTTATTTATGGATTGTCTGTTCTATTCCATGTCTGTCTTGTTTTAATTATTATAGCTTTGTAAAATGTTTTGAAATTAGGTAGTATATGTTTTCTTATTTTGTTACTCTGTCAAAGTTGTTTTAACTTTTCTAGGTCCTTTGCATTTTTATGTAAGTTTTAGGAACACGTTGTCAATTTACGTATACAACCTCCTAGGATTTTGGTAGGGATTGTGTTGAATTACTATTCTGACAGTATTGAATCTTCCAATACATGAACATGATATATCTATTTATATCTTAATTTCTCTCATCATTTTGTAGTTTTTAATTGCAGATCTTATACTACTTTTGGTAAACTTTTTAAAGTATTTTTTGATGCTTATTGTGAACAGAATTGCTGTCATAATTTTCTTTGGGGAATTGCACATTGTTAATGTATAGAAATGCAATTGATTATTTTAGGCTTTTTAAATTGAGATAAAATTTAAATAACATGAGTAAGTGGTGAAGCGTTAGTCATTTCAGTCATGTTTGACTCTTTGCGACCCCATGGACTGTATCCCATCAGGTTCCTCTGTCCATGGAATTCTCCAGGGAGGAATACTGGATGGAGTGGGTTGCTGTTCCCTCCTCCAGAGGATCTTCATGACCTAGGGATCGAACCTGGCAGGTCTCCTGCATTGCAGGCAGATCCTTTACTGTCTGAGCCACCAGGGAAGCCTAATAAGTTCACTATTTTAACCATTTTACACTGTACAAATTAGGGGGTTTTAGTACCTTCATATATGCAACCATATGTCTGTTTCCAGAACATTTCCATCACCCCTCAAGGAAACTCTGTACCCATTAGCAGTTACTCCCAATTCTCTCTCCTGCCCTGGCAATCACTTACTTTGTGTGTATGAGTTTGCCTTTTCTGGGCATTTCTAACATATAGAGTCATATACCATTTATTCTGGTGTGTCTGGCTTCTTAACATGATGTTAAAAATTCATTTACTCACTTAGTTTTTGGCTGCACTGGGTCTTCACTGCTGCTCTTGGCCTGTCTCTAGCTGCAGTGGCTGCTGTTGCAGAGCCTGGGCTCTAGGGCGCGTGTGGGTTTAGTTGCCCCATGGCGTGTGGAATCTCCCCAGTCCAGGGATTGAGCCTGTGTCCCTGGTATTGGCAGGCAGATTCTTAACAGCTGGACCATTGGGGAGTCCTAGCATGATGTTTTTGACATTCATCCATGTTGTTGTGTATATCCATACTTCATTCTTTTTTAATGGCCAAATGATGTTCCGTTGTCTGGATATACTATATAGTTTATTCATCAGTTGATGAACATTTGGGTTGTTTCCATTTCTTGGCTTTTGTGAATAATGTTGCTATGAACATTGTTGTACAAGTTTTTATGTGAACATAAATTTTCAGTTTTCTTAGGTACCTAGGAATATAACTGCTGAGTCAAAATGCTACCTGCCTTCATGTTGATGTTTGGCAGAAACCAACAAAATTCTGTAAAGCAATTATCCTTCAATTAAAAAATAAATTAAAACAAAAAAAAACAGTAACTGAGCAACTGCTGGTCTGTTTTCCACAATGGCTATACCATTTTTACATTCCTGCCAGCAATATGTGAAATTTCCAATGTCTGCATAACTTTGCCAAAACATGTTATTTGTCTCTTTGATTATAGACAACGTAGTGGGTGTGACCTCTCATGTGGGAGCTCATGTTTTGCAACTGATTTTTGTATATTTTGTATACTGCAACCTTGCTAAACTTATTATTTCTAGTAGGCTTTTTTTGGGGGAAGGTAATCTCCCTAGGATTGTCTACACACGAGAGCTCATCTGAAAATAATGACAGGACAGCTTCTTTCTTTCCAGGCTTTTTGTTACCCGAATTGCCCTGTGTAGAATAGAAATGGTAAGGGGGGACATTTTTGTATTGTTCCTAATCTTAGGGAGAAAGCATACTTTTACCAATGCGAAGTTCTCTGTAGATTTTTCATAGACACTCTTTACCAGATTGAGTGAGTTCCTGTTTGTTCTTAGTTTGCTGAGAGATCTTTTCAGGAGTGTATATCAGATTTTGCCAAATGCAGTTTTTTTGCACTTAAATTATTTCTAAAAGTTTTTTAACATGATCCATTACATTGATTGATTTTTAGATGTGAAATCAGCCATGCCTCTTGGTCGTGGTGTATTATCCTCTTGTGTAATGTTAGATTTGATTAGCTAAAATGCTGTGTAACATTTTTGCAACTGTGGCCATGAGGGATGTAAATAATGTGGGTTTCTTGTAATGTCTTTATCTGGTTTTGGTGTCAGAATAATGCTAGTTTCATAGAATGAGTTGAGAAGAATTACCTCCTTTTTAATTATCTGGAAATATTTGCCTAGGATTAGTATTATATCTTCTTTAAGTGTTTGGTAGGATTCGCCAGTGAAGTCTAGTAGGCCTGGAATTTTTTTCATGTAAAGGTTTTTAGCTACAGATTGAATTTCTTTAATGGATACAGGAATATTCAGATTATTTTTTGTTTTTTTTTTTTAGTGAGCTTTGACAGTTTGTCTTTAATGGAATTTGTCTGTTTCATCTAAGTTATGGGCTTTATTGGAGGAAAGTTGTGTGTGTCAATCCTCTATCCTTATGTTAGAATGTAGTGATGTAACCTTTTTCATTCCTGATATTGGTAATGTGTGTTCTCTTTTTCTCCTGATTAATCAGGCAAGAGGTTTATCAGTTTTATTGATCTTTTCTAATTTTCTCAAAGAACCAATTTTTGGTTTTACTAATTTTTCTTCATTATTTTTATGATTTTCAATTTTATTGATTTCTTCTTTGATCTGTTTTTATTCTGTTACTTACTTCATCTTCTTTTTCTACTTTGTTAAGGTAGACGCCAAGGTCATCATTTTGAGACCTTTCTTCCTTTATAATATAGGAATTTAATGCTTTAAATTACCCCCTAAGTACTGCTTTAGTGACATCATACAGATTTTGACATAGTGTGTTTTCATTTTATGCAGTGCAAAATACTTTGTTTTCCCTCTTGATTTCTGGGTTATTTAGATATGTCTTGGTTTCCAAATGTCTTGACATCTTTCTGTTACTGATTTCTAATGTAATTCCATTTTAGTTAGAGAAGATACTCTATGTAACTTGCATCTTTTGTTTTATGACTCAGAATGTGGTTTATTATTATTCATTGTTTTGTGTATATCTGAAAAGGATGTATATTTTTGCTATTGTTGGAATTTTTATAAATGTCAATTAGGTCAATTTGTTTGGTAGTGTTCAAATCTTCTGTGTACTTAATTATTTTCTACTTGGTCTGTTATTGAGAAGGGGATATTGAATTCTTTTATTCTTGTATTTCCCTGTCATTAAATCTGTCAGGTTTTGCTTCATATATTTTGAAACTCTCTGAGTAGCTGCATAAATGCTTAGGGGTGTTAAGTTCTCTTGATGAACCTCTTTTTCAGTATTAAATGATTTTCTTCATCCTTGGTAATATTTTTTGCTTCAATATCTACTTTGATATTATTATAAACATTCTAGCTTTCTTTTGATTGGAATTAACGTGGTATATCTTTTTCCATCCTTTTGCTTTTAACCTATATGTGTTTTTATAATGAAAGTTCATTTCTAGTAGGTAGTTGTCCTGGAGGTCACTAAGATCACCCCAGGTTTGATGATTGCTAGGAGGATTCATGGGAACAGCATATGGTTGTACTTACAGCTTTGGTTACTAGAACAAAAAGGATACCAAAAAAAGAATCAGCAAAGGGAAAAAGTGCATGTTGTGAAGTCTGGAGGAAATCAGGTACAGACTTCTAAGAGTTGTCTCCTAGTGGACCCTCAGGATACACTTAATTCTCTTTGCGTTGATCGTGAGAGTACTTGTGAACGTTGTCTGTCAGAAAGCTCTGCGGAGAGACAATGCCCAAGGTTTTTGTTGGAGGCTGCTCATGGAGGCCCTTAGCTTGGTACATGCAAAGATCCCAGACTCTCATAAGTAAAGCAGATGTTTAGTATAAACCACCATGTTTATACAAACAGTTTGGGCATAGTGAGTTATTCTTAATAGTCAGGGATTGGTGGGAACCCTTCCTAAATCTGAATTCCCAGATATCAGCCAAAGGCCAGTTTTGAAAGCGGGACTTTGAAAGTATAGCTTTCTCAGGTCTGCTAAGTTAGCTGTTTTCTGCGCAGCAGCATGTGACTGGTCTTGGGTTTTAGTCCAGTCTTATCTCTGCTTCTTAATTAGGGTATTGAGACAGTTTCTATTTATTGTAATTACTTGCTTAGGTGTAAATCTGTCATCTTGCTGTTTGTTTTCTGTTTGTCCCATTTGTTCTTTGTTCCCTTTTTCTCTTTTTATGCTCTCTCTAAAATTAATCAAGTGTTTTTATTATTCCATTTTATCTTTGTTGGTTTATAGCAGTGTATCTTTGTTACATTTTAGTGGTTACTTTAGGGTTTATAATATAAATATTAAATATATTATGGTTTTACAAGTGCTATTGCACCACTTTATGGATAATATAAAAACTAACACTGTACTTCCATTTCTCTCCTCCTAAGCTTTGTGCCATTGTTGTCATACATTTTACTTGTACATGTTATAAACTTCAGACCATATTGTTATTATTTTTGTTTAAACCATCAGTTATATTTTAAAAAAACTGTGTTTATTTACCCATGTAATTACCATTTCTAGTATTCTTTGTTCCTTTATGTAGATCCATATTTCCATCTAGTATCATTTTCCTTCTGCATTGAAAATTTTTGTTTAAACATTCCTTAGAGTGCATGTCTACGGGTGATAAATTATTTTAGCTTTTGTAGTCTAAAAAAAGTTTTTTTTTGCCTTTGTATTTGAAGGATATTTTCACTGGATATGGGATTCTAGATTGATGGTTTCTTCCTTTAATATGAAAGACAGTGCTCTTCTTTCTTCTCATTTAAATTATTTTCTGACCAGAAATCTACTTTCATCCTTTTCTTCTTCTTCATGTAACATGTCTTTCTCTGGTTGCTTTTAAGATTTCCTCCTTTGTCACTGGCTTTGTCAGTTTGTTTATGATATGCCTTAATGTATTTTTTCTTCATGTTTCTGGGCCATAGTTCATTAATCGGCTTGGATCTGTGGGTTTCATCAAATTTGGAAAATTTTCAGTCATTTTTCTTCGAATATTTTTTCTGTCCTCTCCACTTTGGGGGGGGCATATAATGACACATATGCTTAGCTGCTTGAAATTATCCCACAGCTCACTGATGCTGATTTTTTACTTTTAATTTTTTTCTGTGTTTCATTTTAGATTGTTGGTATGTTTTCAGGTTTATAGATCTTTTCTTCTACAGTGCCTAATCTACTATTATCCCTGTGTGTTGTATTTTTCATCTCATACACTGTAGTTTTCATCTCTCGAAGTTTGATATGGGTCTTTGTTATATCTCCCATCCACGTTCTTCCAAACTTCCATCCAGAGTTTCCACTTTATTGTATAAAGAGTACAGTTTTTATAACTGTTTTAAAATCATCTGCTAGTTCTAACATTGTGTTAGTTATAAACTAATTTTGATTGATTTCTTCATTATGAGTCATCATTTTGCCTTTTTTTTACAAGCTTGGCAATTTTTGGTTGGGTGTTCTGAATTTTACTTTGGGTCTTGGATTTTTTTTCATTCTATAAATATTCATGAGCTTTGTTCTGGGATGTGCTTACTTGAAAGCAGTTTCATTCTTTCAGATCTTTTTTGTAAGATTTTTTGGTTAGGACTAGAGCAGTGCTTAGTGTAAGGTTATTATTCCCCACTACGGAGGCAAGGCCTTACTGTATACTGTATGTTCCTAATGTCCTGTGAATTATGAGAGGCAACAGATACAGTTCTTGGCCTTTGTGAGTGCTGGGGACTTTTCCTTCCCATCTTTCCATATGATTCCTTCCCCTACCACCCATACTTAGATAGTTTCCTTATACTTTCGTGCTAACGAGTACCCAGCTGAATATTCAAGGAGGAACTTCTGTAGATCTCTGGAGCTCTTTTTGTGCAGCTTTCTCTTCTCTGGGAATGTGTCCTCCAAATTTTAGCTATGTTGGCCTCTTTGAGTCTCAGCTTCTTCTCAACTCAGGGAATCTGCTGACAGCTACTTGGGTTCTTCCTCCTCCTGCATGACTTGGATTCTCTCTCACGACAGGAAGCTGGGCAATCATATGACCTACCTTACCTGTTTTTCATCTTTCAGGAACCACAGCCCTTTGTTGACTGATGTTCATTCTCTTGAAAACTATTGTTTTTATATATTTGGTCTGCTTCTTGTTCTACCGGGAGAGTGAATTTGGTTCTTATTCCATCTTTGTTGGGGGCAGAAATGCCACAAGTTGAATTTTGAACTGTTATGTATATATAAAAAATAAACATTATAGAGAGTAATGTGTGAATGTCAAGGACTTTCTGCCCGTTTTCTAGTGTATTATGCTGACTGAAGATTGTTGATAGTAAAAAATAGAAAAACATTTTGAAAAAGGACAAAAATTAAGAATGCTATAATATATAATGCAGTTTACTCTGCATTATTCACATGTAGTTTAATTGTAACTTTTTGGATTGTCAGTAGCAAGTACATAATCCTTCTACCATTTAAAAAAGATTTTTAAAATTAATAAGCTATTTTTAGAACATTTTATGCTTGCAGTAACATTGAACAAAGTAGTGAGAGTTCCCCTATGTCCCAGAATGCACAACCTTCCCCGCTGTTAACATCCTGCACCACAGTGACTACATTCGTTAAAATTGATGACCCTGTATTAGCATATCATTATCCTCCAAGCCCCGTAGTGTGCATTAGTGTTCTCTCTAGATATTGTACATTCTGTGAGTTTGGACAAATAGATAATGACAGTTATTCACCATTGTAATGTCGTTCACAGTCGTTTCACTCTGTACTCCACCTGTTCATCCCTCCCTCCCCCTTAAACCTTGGCAGCCACTAATCTTTTTACTGTCTCCATAGTTCTGCCTTTTCCAGAGTGTCACATAGTTGGAGTTATATATATAGTATGTTGCCTTTTCTGATTGATAGTAACATGCACTTAAGTTTCCTCCATGCCTTTTCATGACTTATTAACTCATCTCTCTTTTTTTAATCAGTGAATAATATTCCATTGTCCTGATGTACAACAGTTTTATCTGCCTACGGAGGAAATCTTGGTTGCTTCCAAGTTTTGGCAGTTATATATAGCTGCTGTAAATATCCATGTGCAGTTTTTTGATGAACCTTCTGTCATTTTAAGTATTAGTGATCATAAGAAACAAGGAGACTGGGTAAAATCTCAGGCCATTTTTAATTTTTAAAAACTAACATTTAAAAAGTTCATATGAAGGAAATGATAGCATTAGATTTGTTAAGAGTGATATTTAAAAAGTAGAAATTTGGAGTCTCATTTCTGAAAATAAGATGAGATTCTTTAATTTTAGGAGATTTGTGGTCCTTCTTTCTCAGTTTTAATATTGTAAATTACTATTCTTTTAACATTTTTTAAAGTTTGATTTTTATTTCATATTGGAGGATTTACAATTTTGTGTTAGTTTCAGGTATACAGCAAAGTAATTAGGTTATACGGATATCCATCTTTTTCGGATTCTTTTCCCGTATAGATTAGTACAAGTAATTGAGTTCCCTGTGCTGGACAGTATGTCCTTGTTGATTATCCATTTTATATACAGTATGTGTGTATATTAATCCCAAACTCCTGACTTATCCCTGCCTACCAAGGTTCCCTTTGGTCACTCTTAAGTTTGTTTCTGATGTCTCTAAGTCGGTTTCTGTTTTGTAAACAAGTTCATTTGCATGGTATGGTAACACAAATTTTTTTCAAGATTTTTTTTTTTCAAGATTTTTTTCAAGATTCCACATATAAGTGATATCATGTGATAGCTGTCTTTCTCTGACTTCACTTGGTATGAGAATCTCTAGATCCATCTGCGTTGCTTCAAATGGCATTGTTTTATTCTTTTTTATGGCCAACTAGTGTTCCATTGTATATGGGTACCACATCTTCTTTATCTGTTCTGTTGTTGATGGACATTTAGGTTGCTTCCATGTCTTGAGTATTGTAAATAATGCTCTAATGAACATTGCGGTGCCTGTATCTTTTTGAATTATGGTTTTCTCTGGATAAATGCCCAGATGTGGGATTACTAGATCATATGGTAGTTCTAGTTTTAGTTTTTTAAGGAACCGCCATACTGTTCTCCATAGTGGTTATACCAATTTACATTTCCACCAGCAGTGTAGGAGGGTTCTCTTTTCTCCACACCCTCTCAAGCATTTATTATTTGTAGACTTTTTAATGATGGTCATTCTTACTGGTGTGAGATGATCTGTCATTATGGTTTTGATTTGCATTTCTCTGATAATTAGTGATGTTGAGCATCTTTCATGTGCTTCATGGCCATCTGTATGTCTTCTTTGGAGAAATGTCTGTTTAGGTCTTCTGCCCAATTTTTGGTTGGGTTATTTGGTTCTTTCATATAGAACTTCATGAGCTGTTTGTATATTTTGCAGATTAATCTCTTCTCAGTGGCATACTTTGCAAATTTTTTTTCCCATTCCACCTAATTTTGTTTATGGTTTCCATTGTTGTACAA
Source organism: Cervus canadensis (assembly GCF_019320065.1). Lineage (NCBI taxonomy): Eukaryota > Metazoa > Chordata > Mammalia > Artiodactyla > Cervidae > Cervus > Cervus canadensis. The sequence goes on along the minus strand of NC_057389.1, from coordinate 85,618,269 downwards.
AAGCTTTTAAATTTAATTAGATCTGATTATTATTTTTATTATCCTAGAAGGTGGATAGAAAACAGTCTTGTGATTTATGTTAAAGAATTCTGCCTATGTTTTCCTCCAAGAGTTTTGTAGTTTCTGGTCTTACATTTAGATCATTAATCCATTTTGAGTTAATTTTCATGTATGATGTTAGGGAGTGTCTTATTTCATTTTTTTTTTTTTTTAATATATAGCTGTCCAGTTTTCCCAGCACTGTTTATTGAAGAGATTGTCTTTTCTCCATTGTATAGTTTTGCCTCCTTTGTCATAGATTAATTGACAGTAGGGGTGTGGGTTTATTTCTGGACTTTTCTATCCTATCACATTGATCTATATTTCTGTTTTTGTGCCAGTACCATGCTATTTTGATGACTGTAGATTTGTCGGATAGTCTCAATCAGGGAGCCTGTTTCCTCCAGCTCCTTTTTCTTTCTCAGGATTGCTTTGGCTATTCTGAGTCTTTTGTGTTACCATACATGTTAAAATTGTTTTTGTTCTAGTTCTGTGAAAAACACCATTGATCATTTAATAGAGATTGCATTGAGTCTGTAGATTGCCTTGGGTAGTATAGTCATTTTGACAATATTGATTATTCCAATCCAAGAACATGGTATAACTTTCCGTCGGTTTGTGTCACCTTTGGTTTCTTTTATCAGTGTCTTACAGTTTTCAGAGTACAGGTCTTTTGCCTCTTTAGGTTTGTTTTAGGTACTTTATGCTTTTTGATGCAGTGGTAAATGGAATTGTTTAATTTCTCTGTCTGATCTTTTGTTGTTAGTGTATATAGAATTGCAACAGATTTTTGTGTTTTGACTTTGTATCTTGCAACTTTACCAAATTCATTGAGCTCTAGTAGTATTCTGATAGCATCTTTAGGATTTTGGATGTATAGTATCATGTCATCTGCAATGGTGACAGTTTTACTTCTTTTCCAACATGGATTCCTTTTATTTCGTTTTCTTCTCTGATTGCTGTATCTAAGACTTGCAAAACCGTGTTGAATAAAAGTGGCAAGAATGGACATCTTGTCTTGTTCCTGATTTTGGAGGAAATTCTTTTAGTTTTTCACTGTTGAGAATGATGTTAGCTGTGGGTTTGTCATACATGGCCTTTGATTATGTTGAGGTAGGGTCCTTCGGTGCCCACTTTTTGGAGAGTTTTTTTATCATATATGGGTGTTGAATTTTGTCAAAAACTTTCTGCATCTATTGAGATGATTGTACGGTTTTTATCTTTCAGTTTGTTAATATGGTTCATCACACTGATTGATTTGTGGGTACTGAAGAATCCTTATATCCCCAGGATAAATCCCTCTTGATCACGGTGTGTTATTCTTTTAATGTATTGTTGGGTTTGGTTTGCTAGTATTTTGTTGGAAATTTTTGTGTCTGTGCTCATCAGTGATATTGGAGCCTGCAATTTTCTTTTTTTTGTGTGTGGTGTCTTTGTCTGGTTTAGGTGTCAGGACGATAGTGGCTTCATAGAATGAGTTTGGGAGTGTTCATTCCTCTGCAATTTTTGGAAAGTTTCAGAGGCGTTAACTTTTCTCTAAATGTTTGATAGAATTTGCCTGTGAAGCCTTCTGGTCCTGGACTTCTGTTTGTTGGGAGTTTTAAAATCAGTTTTAATTTTCAGTTCAGTCGCTCAGTCATGTTGACTCTTTGCGACCCCATGGACTGCAACACTCCAGGCTTCCCTGTCCATCACCAACTCCCGAAGTTTGCTCAAACTCATGTCCATCAGTCAGTGATGCCCTCCAACCATCTCATCCTCTGTTATCCCCTTCTTCTCCTGCCTTCAATCTTTTCCAGCATCAGGGTCTTTTCCAATGAGTCAGTTCTTCCCATCAGGTGGCCAAAGTATTGGAGTTTCAGCTTCAGCATCAGTCCTTCCAATGAATATTCACGACTAATTTCCTTTAGGATTGACTGGTTTGATCTTCTTGCAGCCCAAGGAACTCTGAAGAGTCTTCTCCAATACCACAGTACAAAAGCATCAGTTCTTCAGTGCTCAGCTTTCTTTATAGTCCAATTCTCACATCTATAAATGACTACTGGAAAAACCATAGCTCTGACTAGAAGGACCTTTGTTGGCAAAGCAGTGTCTTTACTTTTGGTTGTCTAGGTTGGTCATAGCATTTCTTCCAAGGAGCAAGCGTCTTTTAATTCCATGGCTGCAGTCACCATCTGCAGTGATTTTGGAGTCCAAGAAAATAAAGACTGTCACTGTTTCCATTGTTTCCATTGTTTGCCATGAAGTGATGGGACCGGATGCCATGATCTTAGTTTTTTGAATGTTGAGCTTTAAGCCAGCTTTTTCACTCTCCTCTTTGACTTTCATCAAGAGGTTCTTTAGTTCCTCTTTACTTTCTGCTGTAAGGGTGGTGTCATTTGTGTATCTGAGGTTATTGATATTTCTCCCGGCAATCTTGATCTTAGCTTGTGCTTCATCCAGCCTGCATTTCACATGATGTACTCTGCATAGAAGTTAAATAAGCAGGGTGATAATATACAGCCTTGATGTACTCCTTTCCCAATTTGGAACCAGTCTGTTGTTCCATGTCCGGTTCTAACTGTTGCTTCTTGACCTGCATACAGATTTCTCAGGAGGCAGGTCAGGTGGTCTGGTATTCCCATCTCTTGAAGAATTTTCCACAGTTTGTTGTGATCCATATAATCAAAGGCTTTGGTGTAATCAATAAAGCAGAAGTAGATGTTTTTCTATAACTCCCTTAATTTTCCTATGATCCAACAGATGTTGGCAATTTAATCTCTAGTTCCTCTGCCTTTTCTAAATCCAGTTTGAACATCTGGAAGTTCCTGGTTCATGTACTGTTGGAGCCTGATTTGGAGAATTTTGAGCAGGAAAATTGAGCATTTTAGGAATCAGTGAACATTTCAGGAATGTTTTGGGTTTTAGTTCTAGAAGGTCTTGTAGGTCTTCATAGAACTGTTCAACTTCAGCTTCTTTAGCATTACTGGAGGCGGTGATCAAGACCATCCCTGTTGTACCTTGTAATTGGTCTGTTTTTATTTTCTATTTCTTCTTGGTTCAGTCTTGGAAGGTTGTATATTTCTAAGAATTTTTCCATTTCTTCTAGGCTGTCCATTTCATTGACATATAGTTGCTTGTCTCTTACGATCCTTTGTATTTCTGCAGTGTCTTCTGCATTGTAACTTCCTTTTCATTTCTAATTTTATTGATGTGAACTGCCTTTTTCCTTAATGAGTCTGGCTGAAGATTTGTCAGTTTTGTTTATCTTTCAGAGAAGCAGCTTTTGGTTTGATTTTTTTCTGTTTTCTTTGTCTCTGTTTCATTTATTTCTGCTTCTCCTCTGATCGTTTGATTTCTTTCCTTCTACTAATTTTGGGTTTTGTTTGTTCTTCTAGTTACTTAATATACTTTTAAAATTAGTAATGATCGTGTATTTAATCCATTCATAGAAATTGCATTCATTTTATTTATGTATTTTTTGGCTGTGCTAGGTCTTTGTTGCTTTGCATGGGCTTTCTCTAGTTGTGGCAAGCAGGGGCTACTTTTTGCTGTGGTGTGTGAGCCTCTTATCATTACAGTGACTTCTCTTGTTGCAGAGCACAGGCTCCGGGCACACAGACGTCGTGCGTTGTGGCACAGGCTCAGTGGTTGGAACCCGTGGCCCCTGGTGTGCGCAGACTTGCAGAGTTGTGCCATGCAGCCTCAGCAGTTGTGGCTTGCGGGCTCTAGAGTGTTGACTCAGAGGCACACAGGCTTCGTTGCTCCACAGCATGTGGAATCTTCCCAGACCAGGGATCCAACCTGTGTCCCCTGTGGTGGCAGGCAGATTCCTATCCACTGCACCACTAGGGAAGTCCTGCATTAAATAGGTGTTAATTTTGAGTTAAAAAAATTTTTTTTGGTCATTACATACTGGTAAAAATACATGGGCTGTGGAGCCAACTGGAGTGTGTCCAGATTTTGTTTAAAATGACCAAGTAATTCAACCTCTCTAAGCCTTTGTTTCCTCAGCTAAATTGTGGGGATATAAATATTGCCTAGCTCTTAGGATTGGGGTGAAAAATAGGAATGCATATAAAGTATATGACATAGCACATAGCAGATGGTCAGTAAATGATAGCTGTTGTGTCTTTTCTAAAATGCAGTATATGAGTTCATGGTATTTTTAGCTCCTTTTAATGTAGTAAGTTATATTCTTAATGAAAGAGTTTGAAATACTTAGGGAGTTAGAGAAAAATCTACTTTCTTAGCCTTTCTCGTTTCTGCTGGCACTTCCTGGGCTGTATCTGTTGTACTGTCTCCTGAGGAAGTCTCACCCAATGCCACAGCTTCAGCTGGCAAATGAGTCTCATCCATCTGCCTGCTTGCTGGGCACGTCCATGTGAGTGTATCATAGACTTAAAGCTCGGTACCTCCACACTCGTTGCATGATGTTCCCTTTCAAACTGTCATTTCTTCCAGTGGTGTTCACCATCTCAGTACATAGCTAGCGTTACATTCCCTCAGTCAAGCCAGAAATTTGAAAGTCACCCTCAATTCTTCCTTTTCCCTGGTCTGCTTTTGACTAGTTCTTTCCCAGGCCTCTTGATTCTAACTGCTGAATATCTGTGAAATACTTTCCATCTTTCTCATCCCCTTCTATTGTCAGCACCATCTCTTACCTGGTTAACCATGTCAGCCCTCTGACTGGTTTCTTCACTTCTTCCGTTGCTTTTTTCCAGTTCTTTGTATACAGTATAGCCAGTGACTGTGATGACACTCTTCTTCACTTTGTTTTTAAGATAAGCTCTAGAACCTTAACATGTTCTTCATCACCCTGTATAATTAAGCCCCTCAATTTCTTTAGCTCTAACCGCATCCGCTGTCCTTTTCCATCTCTGTCTTTTCCCTTCTGGTCTCCTTGCGTTTTTGCGGAATCTCCCTTCTCTTTTTTGCCTTTTGCTGTCCATCTGTTTCTAACTCAAGCTCATATATTATATGGACTCTTCTGGAAAGCTTTCTTTGACCTCTTCCCCTTTCCTTCTGCCTTAGTTTTCTTGCCTAGATTATGTTCCTGACTCTCATGTAGAACTCTGTGTTTCTCATTCCCAACACTCATCTTGCTTATAATTATTTGGCTAATATGTTCTCTCCAAGATGACACATACTATGACATTAAAGATTGTGTTTGTCATTGTGTCCCTGAGGCATAGCACCATGCCAGGCTCAGGTGTATAGTATTTGTTAAATGAATTAATTTGGATATTTAGAAAATTTAAGTTGTATCTGTAATTTCTTGTAATATATAGTCACTTCTTTTTGTTAATTCCCCCTATTCCTTGTAGCTATTACTTAAAACTTTTATTTTGAAATAACATACTTATTTTAGGATTAGGCTATTTGCTCGGTGTCATGTTAGTTGCTTGAAGTAAATTGTTTCATGTGATTCTTGTTTCATGTGATCAATGCACAATAGTTATTCTTATCCTCATTTTACTATCGAGGAGATAATCTTTGGGTAGATAGTTTCCAAGGTCAAATGTCTGAAAAGTGGCAAATGTGTGGATTCATGTTGAGGTCTTTCTACTCTGGAACCTTTGTTCTTTTGCTGTAACTGTACTACTTTCTCTAATGTCTGCATTAAGTAATTAACATAAACATAAGAAATTTCTTAGGATTAGCTAAAATGCTCGATTTTGCATTTATCTTGTTGGATAGAACTTTAACAGTACTGTGCTCGTGTGGTACACAGTTCATGCTGTAATTGCTGAAAATAAAGGAGAAATTTATATTAGAATAAACTTAAATCCAGGCTAGAAATTGCATCACTGTGTCAAAAGAATTAATTTTAAGAGCTATTGTTCTGTAGCATCAGACTGTAGAATCAGACTTGATTCTCTTCATTGTTTTCAGGGACTATTTTTGCATATGGACAAACTGGAACTGGCAAAACGTTTACCATGGAAGGTGTTCGAGCTGTTCCTGAACTTAGAGGAATCATTCCAAATTCCTTTGCTCACATATTTGGTCATATTGCAAAAGCAGAGGGTGATACGAGGTAAAATAACTATTTTCTAATATTGAGAAGTACAAACATAAGAAAGATGTACAACCTTTATAAACACATTTTTAAAACTGTTCTAATAAATATTTCACTGCTTTTTTTTTTTTAATTTAAGAATGATGTTTTCTTTACAGATTTTTGGTTCGAGTGTCTTATTTGGAAATATATAATGAAGAAGTTCGTGACCTTTTGGGCAAGGATCAGACACAGAGGTTAGAGGTAAGGATAGTTGAAATTGGAGTACTTTCCAAAGCAAGAGAATGTGTACTGAATTAAGTTCTTTTTTGAACAAAATGTACTCTTAATATTTTATTATTTTTGACCAGGAAACTTGATAACATATTTCAAATATACAACTATTTTAAACACTTATGCACTGAAAAGTCTTGGTTCCTACCCTATTTCTCCCTACCCTAAGATAACCACTTTCGGTATCCTTTCAGTGTTTTTTATGTAAATACAAATATAATTTTATTTTTACTCCTATGTAGCACCCTATATACATTGATCTGCACCTTTTTTTTTAAATTAAAATTTTTATTGAGATAAATTCACATGCAGTTGTAAGAAATAATAGAGATTACCCTTTACCAGTTCTCCCCAGAGATAACATTTTACAAAGCTATAATGCAATATCATAATGATATTGATCTTGATGTAATCCACAGATATAATCCATTTGAATCCATTGTTCAAATGCCCCAGTTTTTCTTGTAGTCATTTGTGTTGTATACTATTTTATCACACGTGTAGATTATTTTATCCACTATTGCAACAAGGTACTAAACTGTTCCATCTCAAAGATGCCTTAAGTTGCCCTTTTATAACCACACTCCACCTCTCTGCTGACCACTCTCCTCTGTCCCCATTCCTAACCCCTGACAACCCTAATCTGTTTTCCAGTTCTACAGTTTTGTCATTTCAAAAGTGTTATGTAAATGTAAATATACAATATGTAACTTTTTGGAATTGGCTTTTGTGACTTTGCATAACTCCCTAGAGATTCATCCAACTTGTTGCATGTATCAATTACTCATTCCTTTTTATGTCTGAGCAATAGTGCACAGTGTATTTAACCATTCACCTGCTGAAGGACAACCATTCACCTGCTATGCATAATTTGAGGCTGTTATGAGTAAAGCTGCTATGAACATCCACGCATAGATTTTTATGCAAACATAAGTTTTCATTCTCTGGTATGAATGCCCAAGAGTACTCCAGAATTTAAAGTCAGAAGTTTTTAAAAATTTTAATTAATTAATTAACTTTTGGCTGCGCTAGGTCTTCATTGCTGTGCATGGACTTTCTCTGATTGTGGCAAGTGGGGGCTACTCTCTAGTTGCTGTGTGTGGGGTTCTCACTGTGGTGGCTTCTCTTGTTGCAGAGAATGGGTTCTGGGGTGCATGGGCTTCAGTAGTTGCGGCACATGGGCTTAGTTGCTCTGTGACATGTGGAATCTTCCTGGACCAGGGATCAAACCCATGTTCCCTGCATTGGCAGGCAGACTCTTTACCAAGTTTTTACAGTATGAGAAATGGAGGTATTAATACTAATTATAAATGTTGTCACAAATATTTGTGTTTTTAATCTTTCTTTTACCTGAAGGAAAAACCAGACTTTCTGATTAGTTTGTATACTTTTGGGTAATACATTGGCACTACTTTAATCTTACATTTTAGAAAAGGGGAATGTGAGATTATATGCATAACTATCAGATAATCACAAAAATTGTGGATTGGTTCATTATAGCTGATTCACATTCAATATTTTTTCTTTTTTTTCCTTAAACTTTAAACTTTTATTTTGTGTTTGGGTATAGCCAATTAACAATGTAGTGGTAGCTTCAGGTGAACAGTGAAGGGACTCAGACTCCATTCTCCCTCAAATCGTTATTTTTTTAATTGAGATGTAACTTACATAGCATAATATTCTTCCTTTTAAAGTGTACAATTTAGTGATTCTTTGTATATTCAGAAAGTTATACAACCATCACTACTATCTAGTTCTAGGACATTTTCATTATTCCTGAAGGAAACTCCATGCCCATTAGGTGTCACTCACCATTCGCCTTCTGCCTCCTGGCAACCAGTAATTTACTTTCTGTCTCTATGAATTTGCCTATTCTGGACATTTTATTTAAATGAAGTCATACAGTTGTGGTCTTTTGTGTCTGGCTTCTTTCACTTTTTACGATGTTTTCAAGATCCATTCATGTGGTAGCATGAATCAGTATTTCATTTTTCCTTTTAACATCTTGTAAAAGTTTTTGTGTGAATACAAGCATACCTCACTTTATAGTGCTTCACTTTATTATATTTGTTGATACTGTTTTTTCTTCCCCAAACAAATGAAGGTTTGTGGCAACCCTGCATGGAACAAGTCTGTTCAGCTCTGTATTTCCAACAGTATTTGCTTAATTAATTCATGTGTCTGTGTCACATTTTGGTAATTCTTGCAGTATTTTAAACTTTCCACCAGCAAAAAGATATGGCTGGCTGAAGGCTCAGATGATGGTTAACATTTCTTTTAGCAATAAAGTATTTTTAAATTAAGGTACAAACATGTTTTAAACATAATGCTATTATACATGGATGTCTATGTATATGTCTATGGATGGTATAGTGTAAACATAACTTTTATATCCACTGAGGAAATAAAAATTCATGGTACCCTTTATTGTGGTAGTCTGGAACTGAACCTTCAGTATCTTTGAACTGTATATATTTTTTTTTTTTTTAGTTCTACCACTTTATTGCTACCAACCCATTTCCCTCCACCCTTGTGCACACATGCTCAGTCATGTAATCCCATGGACTTCAGCCCGCCAGACTCCTCTGTCCATGGACTTTTCCAGGCAAGAATACTGGAGTGGGTTGCCATTTCCTTCTCCATGAACTGTATATTTTTAAAGTTCTCTTGGTTATGTATCAATGAATGCAGTCATTAGATAATGTGGTAATTCTACTTTTAGGTACTGCCAGACTGTTTCCCACAGTGGCTGTACCATTTTACGTTCCTATCAGTAATGTATGAGGAGTCCAGTTTTTCCATATCCTTATCAACACTTGTTATTGTCATTTATTACAGCCATTTTAGTGGGTATAAAGTGGTATCTCATTTGTGGAGTCCAGTTTTTCCATATCCTCATCAACACTTGTTACTGTCTTTTTTTTTTTTGTTACTGTCATTTTTTATAGTGATTTTAGTGAGTATAAAGTGGTATCTCATTTGTGGGCTTGATTTCCATTTCCCTGATGGCCAATGGCATTGAACATCTTTTTACACCATCTGTGTATCTTCTTTGGAGAAATTTCAGTTCAGATCCATTGTTCATTTTTAATTGGGTCTTTATTTATTTAATTAAATATTAATACTTTTTTATATGGAGCTTCCCTGATGACTCAGTGACAAAGAATCCACCTGCTAATGCAGGAGGTGTGGGTTCAGTTCTTGGGTCAGGAAGATCCCTTGGAGCAGGAAATGGCAACCCACCCCAGTATTGTTGCCTGGGAATTCCCATGGATAGAGGAGCCTGGAGGGCCATGGTCTGTGGGTCACAAAAGAGTTGGACATGACTTAGTGAATAAACAACAATTCTTTATATATTCTAAATGCAAGCTTGTTAACAGATAATAGGGATTTACAAAAATATTCTCTTATGGATTGTCTTTTTACTTTTTTGATGGTGTCCTTTTGGAGAATAAAAGTTTAAATTTTGATCACATTTACTTTATCTACATTTAGTTTTGTTTCTTGTGGTTTTTGGTGTTGTATCTAAGAAATCACTGCTTCATCCAAGGTCACAAAGATTTATGCCTTTGTTTTCTTCCAAAGAGTTTTATAGTTTTAGCTTTTATATTTAGGTCTTTGGTTCATTTTGAGTTAATTTTTTATATACCTTGTGAGTTAGAGGACCAACTTCACTGTTGGATACAGATATCTGGCTGTCTCAGCACCATTTTTATTTTTTTTTTGTAGCTGCGTGGCATGTGGGATCTTAGCTCCCCAATCAGGGATCGAACCCACCCTCCTGAGGTGGAAGTGTAGAATCTTAACCACTGGACCACCAGGGAAGTCCTTTAGCACCATTTGTTGAAAAGACTTTTCCCCCTCATTGTACTTTGCCTTTTTTTTTTAACTGAGCAATGGATTGTGACAGTCTTTCCATATAAGTAAAGAGAAATGCTTCTACATTCTTTTTTTGTCTTTTTTTTTTCCTTTCTGCCTCATAGTATCCTTAGTATGGACACAACGTTTAGTTTGCCTAGCCACTCCGCTATTGATGAACAGTTGGGTTGTTTAAAATCTTTTGTTCTTACAAACAGTTATGTACTAAATAACCTTGTAATTACACCATTTCATACATGTGCAGGCTTGTCTGAGGATAAATTCCTGAAACAGGATTGCTGAATTGAGTGGTAGATGACTAGTAATTATTGCCAAATATATTAAGATTTTGGTGTATGAAACAAAAGGTTAGCCTTTAAAATATTAATATTGGAATTTTGATTGGAATTGTCAATAAAATAATTAGAGAATAATGTGTGTAGAATAACAGTAGAATAGAATATAGAATTGTGGTAGCCTCCATTGTAGAACAGCATAGAATATACTGAGAATAACAGTAGAATAATAGAATAACTATTATTAAGAAGCTCTTATAATGCAGCAACAGGCATTTAGTGTAATAAATGGTGGTAGTAGTACATATTTTATTTCATTTAACTTTTCAGCAATTCAATTTTGTTAATGTAAAAAAATGAAACCTAGAGGAATTTTCCTGACTTGCTTGTGTAAGGTAAATGGGTTAAGGATTAAAGGGTGATTTCTGAGGTTTTAACATCTTAGCTTCAATATTGGCTCTGATCGCTTAAGCAGGTTACTTACTCTTTATGAGCCTTAGGTTTGCCACATGAACATGGAAATAATAATAGTATCTACTTTATAGGATTATTGCCAAAGATAACAAATTAATACAAGATTTTAAGATCATTGCTTGACACATAATATTTAATAAATTCTAGCTTTTTAAAAAATTTTTACTATATGAACTGAACTTTTGGAGCAATATGTTACAGGCTTAGGTGTTAATATTATTTGAATTTGTTGGACCTTAATGAAGACTTAATCCATAGTGATAATGTGTAGACAACAAATATAGAGATGTTTCTTTTTTCTTGTCATCTTTGGTTTTTTTTTTTTTTAAGCTACACAATTTTATTCTTAAATGAAAGTACATCCCAGATATTGTTAATATTCGACTGTTGGAGTTTGCAAATTGGGAACACTTCTGAGGTTTAGGTAAAGCTGTGGTAAAAGCAGACCCTTTCAGCCTTATGATTGTATCTCACATATAAGAAAAGTACATTGATGCTTTTAACCTGCCATGTACAATTTTTTAAAGAATTGCCATTTAAAAAATCTGAGACAGCTAACATTTAAACACATCATTGCTGTTTGGGAATGATATTTGAATGATAGATGCTATGCACATATTTCCTACTTTATACCATATTAAGATTTTAGATACTATAGTTATTGAATATATCTTATGTTGAATAAATGGTATTTGAAAATAAGTATATTTTTCTTTCTGAGTAGCCTTCTGGAAAGAGTTCACTGAATATGTTTCCAGTAATAGTTTACTTTCCTAACTTGTACTTATTTTAAAATCTCATCAGCAGGGAATTAAACAGTGCAAAAACCCAGCAAATCTGACTTTCCCTTGCTTTGATTTGCATGTCCACTTATGGCCATCATTTTTGGGGAAACTTTCCACTTAGTGTATCAAAAATCAATGCTATGAAAGTTCTTTAAAAGGTTCAGCGGTTTTTTTGAGTCTCTGAATGATTACAGCATTCTGTAAATCAGCTTCTTCCAATGTGAGTGTTTCATCTAGCAATTTGAGGAAAGGAAGAGCAGTTGCCAGGGAAAAGGGAGGACTCCTCTGAGATCCCTGGTATTTTTCGATGAAGTCTTTGATGTGGCTTATCCTATGAGAAATGTTAAATTTCTGGACAATCCTTTTCCCATTGGCTAACCAGATCTGTATATTAGTGATGGGTTCCAGATTGTTTAGTGGGACAGCAGACAACTTATTTTTATTCTCAACTTCAGTATTCTTTGCTTTAGAAACAATTTTTGGTGTAGCACTTCCCAGTCTGTGACCTTGTCCTGAGAAGGGCTGGAACACAGGCTTTGTTGACATACATACTTCATTTTTCTTATCTTCAACTTTAACATCCACCTCCTCTTTATCAAAAACTCCCTGTAATTCTAAAGGTAATTCCCCTTTTTTGATGGAGTTCAGAAACTGTTGACTTGCACCATCAGAATAACTTCTGAAATCATCATTGACAGTGAATCCATTTTTCCATAATTTTATACTTAACATCTACCTGTTTCTTTTGTTCAGTGGGAGACAAACATTTGGCACCAACCTTCTGAGCTTCCTCAAAAAGGCTGTCAACAAAATATTCACAATTTGTTTGTTGACTATCACTAAGAGGTTGGTGGTCAGATCCTGTTTCACAAACCCATTCTTCCGTTATACTTTGAAGATTAGCTACTACTTTCATTCTCTTTTGTTTGACTCCGGGCGCAGCTGCTGGAGGGGGCCACGGGTGCCACCGCCGCCGGGCTGGAGCCCCTCAGACAGGGGCACCGCCGCCCCCAGGCCCAATCGAGCTCGGCGGCCGGGCCGCTGGAACCGCGCGCGCCTCCCTCGGTCACCTCATCTTTGGTTTTGATGGATCCCTTAATTCTGTGCTTTTTACCTTTTAAAAGTTTGTTATTTGTACAGATTATTAGAATAAAAACCATTTGGAAGGAACATTTCCATTTTTATAATAGTAATTATAGATCAGATTTATTCTCAGAAGCAGTCTTGTTAGTGGTTTTCAAGTACATTAGACCCAGTGCTCGTTTTTTATATCATATATTTTGTAATGCCCCTTTGATTATTCTGAAATAAAATTCATAGATGATAAAATCTATACACATAATTTTAAAGATATCAATGTACTGTCCAACTCTAATATTACTTTTAAAAAGTACTGGTATTTCAATGTATAATATAAATGCTTACATGTGATCATACTCAATGACATACATAAATAGAGGCATATTTAAATCATTATGACTGCAATACCTACAAATGCAGACTATTACAAGTATGTTGAATTGGTAATCTTTTTTTTTTCATTTTAATGAGTTTATTTTTTCATTTATTTTTATTAGTTGGAGGCTAATTACTTTACAGTATTGTAGTGGTTTTTGCCATACATTGAGATGAATCAGCCATGGATTTACATGTGTTCCCCATCCCGATCCCCCCTCCCACCTCCCTCCCCATCCCATCCCTCTGGGTCTTCCCAGTGCACCAGCCCTGAGCACTTGTCTCATGTATCCAACCTGGGCTGGCAATCTGTTTCACCCTTGATGGTATACTTGTTTCAATGCTGTTCTCTCAGAACATCCCACCCTCGCCTTCTCCCACAGAGTCCCAAAGTCTGTTCTGTACATCTGTGTCTCTTTTTCTGTTTTGCATATAGGGTTATCGTTACCATCTTTTTAAATTCCATATATATGCGTTAGTATACTGTATTGGTCTTTATCTTTCTGGCTTACTTCACTCTGTATAATGGGCTCCAGTTTCAAAAATATGGAATGCTTCACAAATTTGCTTGTCATCCTTGCGCAGGGGCCATGCTAATCTTCTCTGTATCGTTCCAATTTTAGTATATGTGGTGCCGAAGCGAGCACTGAATTGGTAATCTAAACACCTTGTTTGGTGTTACTCAATGACATGGTCCTTTACAATAGTATCTAGCTCTTGGTAGAGTTCTGAGGAAAATAAAGTAGTTCTTTCCTCAGTTCTCCTGTATTTCTATATTATTATTACCATGGGAAAGCACTTTGTCTTTATATGTAAAAGTAGAGTTAGGATCTAAATTCAGATAATTAAATTAATAAGTTGTTTTTTTCACCCATGTGAATATCTGGTAGGACATTCAAAGTTGCATGGGACCATTCATGATTGTGACCATCCCACCTACTTCAGGGTGTTTAGTATCCCAGTCTCCTGCCTACAAATACTAATAGCTTCCTTAACTGAACCAGAAACTCCCCCTCAAGTTTCTAAAACAGCCTGGTCAGGGGAGTAGCTGCCTTCATTGAGATCCATTGTTTTGGTGTCACAAGCTATTTGTTATACAAATTAAATTTTTTTGTTTTTATGATAATTCTTTGCTAAGATTACCATCCAGTTTTTAAGAGCTTTCATTAACAAATAGTAGTCATAGACAGTAATATATAACACTCACATTCACATGCCTCACTTCTAGATTAACTTGGCCAGCTCTGACTCAGACTCATGACTGAATTTAAACTGTTAGTTTCTATGAATGTCTAGACCACATTTAAGTTACCAGGAGTCTCACAAAGGTAAAGACCAGGGTCCTCTAATGAGGGTCAGTGTCAGGGGTGTCTCTGAGAACGATTAATCCTTTCATTTCCTTTCTCTCCTTGTGGTGGGGTCTCCTCTCAAATCAGGTCCAGGATCCCCTGACGAGGGTTGAAACTAGAGAGGAAACAGAATTCACACTCATGTATTGAGACTCCCAAGATAAAAGTCAAGTTCATTTTGATGCAATACCATAAAACCTTTACATAAGGAATTTTATCCCATTTTCTTCCCTTTTTACAAAACAGTTCTAGCTGAATGTAGGTGTTATAGTCTACAGACAATTGAGGGGGGTCATTATTCATCAGAGCCTAAAGAATATTGGGGCCATGTGGTGTTACAGTTAAATATCATTGTCTTTCTTTTCATGGGAGTACAGCTTAAGATCTTCCAGGTTTGCAAAATACACCTTAGGGAACTACAAGATGGAACATAGCTCTCATTATCCATTATTCTTTCACGTGAGTGATGTTACCAGAAACAGACTAGCAGATTAGTATCTGGAGTCTTCTCAGGGTCACAGTTACCTGGCATGAGAATGGGGGTGCAGATGAGCCTTGCTCTAACAGGGAGTTTCTCGATTACTGCTCAGGCAGTGCTGGACCACGAAGGGACTCTTTGTTCTGGAAAGGAAAGTCCAATTAAAGTGGTACTGTGCTCAAAACCAGATGACAGAGTCCTACACCTCCCCTCTTCCCAAAAGTAAAATTCCAGTCAAGGCAACCCATTAGGGAAGAATGCCCTGGACATGAGAGGTTGCACCACTTACTAGAGAGCTCTTACCGACCAGGACCAGAACCTTGTTTCCTTTACCAGGGAATGAAAACACCATGGGCCAGTGATGCCATTAGTGGTAAGCACTTGGGGTGTCCCTGAGACAGAAGTGCTCTGGCACCTGCTAGACAGGGTCTGAGTGCCACTGGCAGTCAGGGGCTGATGTACAGTGGATGAGATGCCTCTTAAGATGGCTGTCCCTTCATGGTCCCCAAAATTGTTACTGAATCAAGCTTAGGTCTGCTTGCCTGTCACACAGCAAGGCCAGTCTATTGACAGGAGTTTGTGTTGAGGGAAAGTACAGTGTTTTATTGCATGGTGCCAAGCAAGGAGAATGAGCAACCCTTGCTCAAAAGGCACAAACTCGCTAATGACTGTTTTTCAGGGAAGGTTTTTTGTTTTTTTTGTTTTTTTTAATTTGGCTGCCTGGGGTCCTAGTTGTGGTTTGTGGGATTTTCATTGCAGCACATGGACTCTCTAGTTGCTGAGCTTGGGCTTAGCTGCCCCGTGGCATGTGGGATCTTAGTTCCCTTACCAGGGGTCAAACCCGTGTCACCTGCATTGCAGGGCATATTCGTAACCACTGGACCACCAGGGAAGTCCTTCAGGAAAGGGTTTTTAAAGGCAACATTTGTGTTGAGGGTTGCAGGGTGCTTGACTTTCTTCTGATTGGTTGGTGGTAAGTTAACAGGGTGATGTTTTAGGAGTCTTAAATCATTAACCTCCTAATTTAACCTCCAGTCTGGGGTCTAGTTCTTGTGATCCGCATGTGGTCATCATCCTCAAGCTGGATAGGGGTCTTAGTTTCTGCAGAACAGTTCTAAGATATGCATGAGATTGTTGAATATATTCCTCCAGAAGGAACTAGGACTCTGATTATAGATAAACTATTGTCTCAACGACATAGAGTAATTTCTTGACTTTTTCTTTGATTTTGTATTCCTTCCTTTCCTTAATGAGTTACTGCTTGACTCTGCTCTTTGGAATTCAGAAAAGGCCTAGCTGACTACATCCTTTTTTGTACAAACAAGAAACAGGGAACACGGAGTGGCTTTTGTACATGGGAGGGTCCTGCAGGGTCCTGTCTTTTTTTTTTTTTAACTTTTTAATTTTATACTGGAGTGTGCTTGGTTTACAGTGTTACGTTAGTTCCAGGTGTATAGCAAAGTAATTCAGTTGTACACATACGTGTATCTGTTCTTTTTCAAATTATCTTTCCATTTAGCTTATTACAGAATGTTGAGTAGAGCTCCCTGGGTCCTTCCTTGTTGGTTATCTATTTTAAATATATTACTGTGTATGTGTCAGTCTGAAACATTTAATTTATCCTTTCCGCCCTCAACAGCCTTTCCACTTTGGTAACCATAAGTTTGTTTTTGAAGTCTGAGAGTCTCTTTCTGTTTTGTAAATACATTCATTTGTACCTTTTTTTTTTTTTTTTTAAATATATGTATATACTTATTCTGCATGTAAGCAAATATATTTGTCTTTCTCTGACTTACTCAACTTAGCATGATAATCTTTGGGTTCATTCATGTTGCTGCAAATGGCGTTTCATTTTTTTTTAACGGCTGAATAATTTTCCATAGTACAAGTGTACCACATCTTTTTTACTCCATTCCTCTGTTGATGGACATTCAGGTTGCTTCCATATCTTGGCTATTGTAAAAGTGCTGCAGTGAACAATGGAGTGCATGTGTCTTTTCAAGTTAAGTTTTTCTCTTGAGTTTATGCCCAGGAGTGGGACTGCTGGATCATATGGTAGGTTTTTGTTTTTTTTTTTTTCTGTTTACTTCCTTGGCTGTGCTGGGTCTTTATGGCTGTGTGCAGGCTTTCTCTAGTTGCAGTGAGCAGGGGTTACTCTGTAGTTGCAGTGGGCAGGCTTCTCATTGCAATGTTTTCTCTTGTTGTGGAGCATGGGCTATAGGGTACATGGATTTCATTAGTTGTGGCACTCAGGCCTAGTTGCCCCACAGTGTATGGATTCTTCCCGACCAGGGAGCAAACCTGTGTCCCCTCTGGGAGGTGGATTCTCAACCACTGGACCACCAAGAAGTCCCATATAGTAGTTCTGTATTAGTTCTTTAAGGAATCTCCATACTGTTCTCCATGGTGGCTGTACCAATTTATTTTCCCGCTAACAGTGTAGCAGGGGGTTGCCTTTTCTGCATGCCCTCTCCAGCATTTGTTATTTGTGGACTTTTTGATGATGGCCATTCTGAGGATGTGAGGTGATATCTCATTGTAGTTTTGATTTGCATTTCTTTAATGTTGGTTATCTTTTCATGTACCTCTTGGCCATCTGTGTGTCTTCTTTGGAAAAATATCTATTTAGGCCTTCTGCCCATTTTTTATTAGATTGTTAATTTTTTTGTTATTGAGCTGCATGAGCTGTTTGTATATTTTGGAGGTTAATGCCTTATTAGTGGCATACTTTGTAAATATCTTCTCCCTTTTTGTGGATAGTCTTATTTTTTCATTTATGGTTTCCTTTGCTATGCAAAAGCTTTTAAATTTAATTAGGTTCCATTTGTTTGTTTTTGTTTTCATTTTCATTACTCTGGGAGGTGGATTTGAAAAGATCTGTCTGATTTATGTCAGAGTGTTCTGCCTATGTTTTCCTCTAAGAGTTTTAAAATATTTAGCCTTAACATTTAGGTCTTTAATCCATTTGGGGTTTATATTTTTGTGTATAGTGATAGGGAGTGTTCTAGTTTTCTTTATTTAATGTAGTTGTCCTGTTTTCCCAACATCACTTATTGAAGAGACTGTCTTTTCCCCTTTGTATATTTCTGCCTCTTTTGTCATAGATTACGTGACCATAGGTACATAGGTTTGGTCTGTTCCTGTTTTCTATTTCTTTCTGGTTCAGTTTTGGAAGGTCGTACCTTTCTAAGAGTTTGTCCACTTCTTCCAGGTTGTCCCATTTTATTGGCATATAGTTGCTTGTAGTGTAGTCTCTTATGATCCCTTTTATTTCTGTGGTGTCCATTGTAATTAATCCTTTCACTTCTAATTTTACTGATTTGAGCTCTCTTTTTCTTGATGAGTCCAGGTAAAGGTTTATCAATTTTGTTTACCTTCTCAAAGAAACAGCTTTTAGTTTTATTGATCTATTCTATTGTTATCCTTGTCTCCATTTCATTTACTTCTGCTCTGATCTTTATGATTTCTTTCCTTCTACTGACTTTGGGTTTTGTTTTTTCTTCTTTCTCTAATTGCTTTAGGTGCAAGGTTAGGTTGTTTATTTGAGATTTTTCTTGTTTCCTGAGGTAAGATTGTATTGCTGTAAACTTTGTATTAGAACTGCTTTCATTTCATGCCATAGCTTTTGAATATTCTTGCTTTCGTGTTCATTTGTCTCTAGGTATTTTTTTATTTCCTCTTTGGTTTCTTCAGTGATCCATTGGTTGTTTAGTAGTAGCATGTTGTTTAGTCTCCAAGTATTTGTGTTTTTTACAGTTTTTTTTTTTTCTCTTGTATTGATTTCTCATCTCATAGCATTTTGGTCAGAAAAATGCTTAATATGATTTCAGTTTTGTTAAATTTACTGAGGCTTGCTTTGTGACCCAGTATGTGATCATTCCTAGAAAATGTTCCATGTACACTTGAGAAGAATGTATATTCTGCTGCTTTTGGATGAATGCTCTATAAAAATCAGTTGTCTGTCTGTTCCAATGTCATTTAAGACCTATTTTTCCTTATTGATTTTCTGCCTGGATGATCTGTCCATTGTTGAAAGTGGGGTGTTAAGTCTTCTACAATTACTGTGTTACTGTCAGTTTCTCCTGATCTTAGCATTTGCCTTATATATTGAGGTACTTCTGTGTTGGGTGCATGTATGTTTACAATTGTTATATTTTCTTCTTGGATCAATCCCTTAATCATGTTAGTGTCCTTCTTTGTTTGTTAAACAGTCTTTAAATTCTGTTTTGCATGATATGAGTATTGCTACTCCAGCTTTCTTTTGATTTCCACTTGCATGGAATATCTTTTTTCACCTCATCACTTTTAGTCTGTATGAGTCCCTAGAGCTCAAATGGATCTGTTGTAGACAGCATATATATAGGTCTTGTTTTTGTATACATTCAGCCAGTCTATGTGTTTTGGTTGGAGCATTTAATCCATTAACATTTAAGGTAATTACTGGTATGTGTGTTCACTGTGTTGGATTTGTTTTTGTAGGTCTTTTTGCTCCCCTTTTTTTATTCTCTTTTTTTGTGATTTGATGATTAATTTTAGTGTTGTGTTTGGAATCCTTTTCGATTTTTGTGTGTGTATCTATTGTAGATTTTTGATTTGCTGTTACCATGAGGTTTTGATGCAGTAGTTTATATGTAAATGAGATCGATTTACGCTGCTGGTCCTTTCCACTACCCTGCTTTTGTGCTCTCCTCTCTTTACGATTATGATGTCATATTTGTGTGTGAGTATTTCCTACCTTTACTCTATGTTTGCCTTTACTGGTGAGTGCTTCCATTTGTAAATTTCTTTTTTCTATTTGTGTCCTTTTCCACCTAGGGATTTTCCTTCAGCATTTGTTGCACAGCTGGTCTCCCAGTGCTGAATTCTCTTAGGTTTTGCTTGTCTAGTAAGCTTTTGATTTCTCCATCAAATCTGAATGAGAGTCTTGCTGGGTAGAGTATTTTTGGTTGTAGGTTCTTCCCTTTCATCTCTTTAAATATATTTTGCCACTCCCTCTGGCCTTCAGAGTCTCTGATGAAAAATCAGCTGATAATGTTATGGAGATTCCCTTGTATATTATTTGTTGCTTGTTTCTTTTAATATTTTCTCTTTGTTTTTATTATTTGTCAGTTTGATTACTATTTTGTTTTGGCATGTTCCTTCTTCAGTTTACCCTGCATGGGGCTTTCTGTACTTCTGCCTTGGGTGACTGTTTCCTTTCCCATGTTAGGGGAATTTTCAGCTGTTATCTCTTCAAATATTTTTTCAGGTCCTCTTAGGACCCCTGATGCAAATGGCAATGTGTTTAATGTTGTCCCAGAGGTGTCTGATACTGTTATCATTTTTCTTTTTTTTCTGTTTTCTGTTCCACAGCAGTGATTTCCAATATTCTGTTTTCCAACTTATTTACCTGTTTTTCTACCTCATTTACTCTGCTACTGATTCCTTCTATTGTGTTTTTCTTTTCAGTTGTTGTGTTGTTCATCTCTGTTTTTTAGATCTTCTAGCTCTTTTTAAAAATTTCCTGTATCTTTTTGGTCTGTGCCTCTATTATTTTTTGAGATGTTGGATCATCTTTACTCTCATTACTCTGAATTTTCTCAGAGTGCCTGTCTCCATTTCACTTAGTTGTTTTTTTATAGTTTTATCTTGTTTCTTTGTCTGGGACACACTCTCCTGCCATCTCATTTTGTCTGCCTTTATGTGATTGCTGTTTCCATTCCACCAGCTGCAGGGTTATAGTTGACTGCTTCTGCTATCTGCTCACTGGTGGATGAGGCTGATCTAAGAGGCTGGGGCAGACTTCCTGGTGGGAGGGAGTGTTTCTTGCCCACTGGAGGGTAGAGCTGGACCATGCACCTCTGGTGGACAGTGCTGTGTCAAAGGGTGTGTTTAACAGGCAGCCTGTCTGCTGATGGGTGAGGCTGTGTTACTGCCCTGTTGGTCATTTGGCCTGAGGTGTCCCAGCACAGGAACCTATTGGCTGTTGGTTGGGGTTGGGTCTTGTGAGAAAATGATGGTCTCCAGGAGGGCTCACATCAATGAGTACTTCCCAGAACTCTTGCTGCTAGTGTCTTCTCCACACAGTAATCCATAGCTAACCCCGACTCCCTAGGAGACTCTCCAAGACCAGCAGGTGGGTCTGGCCCAGGCTTCTATAAGGTCGCTGCTTTTCCCCTAGATACTCTTCTCCATGAGACCTTGTGTGTGCCCTCCAAGAGTAGAGTTTCTCTTTCCCCTAGTTCTGTGCTCCACAGGCGCCTCTCGATGCCAGACCCCAGGATGGGGAGCCTGATATGGGGCTTAGAGCTTTCACTCTTGTGGCAGGACCTCTGTGATGTGATTATTCCCCAGTTTGTATGTTGCCCACCTGGCACATATGGGATTTGATTGTATTGTGATTGCACCCCTTCTATGTCTTGTGGCTTCTCCTTTGTCTTTGAATATAGGATATCTGTTTTGGTAAGTTTCAGTGTTTGTTTTTGTTGTTGAGGTGGTGGTTCACCAGTTAGTTGTGACTTTGGTGTTTTCTTGACATGGTATGAGCTCACATGCTTCTGCTACACCATCTTGTGTCAGGGTCCTGCTTTATTGCAGAATCATATTCAATTTTTTCATGTTTCATATATAATTTATGCTTAATAATTGAATATAGAATTAATAACTTGTGATTGGAAATGACCTTAGACTTTGCAGACTGATGCCAGTTTGAAGAATGTTTCCCATCTGCAGTAAGATAAGCATAGAAAGTGAAAGTACATGATTAAAAACTTTCATTGAAATCAGACATTTTCATGACATCCAAGTGCATGATTTTTTTCCAGAGGTACCACTTTTCCACATTAGAAATATACACATTATCTTTTAACATGGATTTTCTGAGCATTGGTATAGACCAGTAATATTCACATAAAGATTTAAAGCATTTTAACACTTGAATCAAACCAGACCTTATGTGGAAGCCCAATCTATAAAATAAATGAAAGTAAAGTTCTTTTTATAATTTGTCTGGGACTAAAAAACCCCAAACTTGAACTGTGGCCCCCTCATTGCCACCAGTAGGCCATCTAGTGCTTGTCAGAGCACAGTCTGAAACCCACTGCTTTATGGAGATCAACACATTTATTTACTGCTACTAAAATTAGGAGTTAACATATATCCCATGACAGAGAAAAGGCAGTATTTGTAATGCATAAATATGTCTTATAAAAAAGACTCCAAACTCTAATTAGATTTAAAATCAACACCTAGAATTCAGAGTATTTGCTGCTGTGACTTTGTCTCTGATATTGCTTTTTAAACTTTTGTCATCTTTGTCTGTGAGGTCTCACTACCTGTGGAAACGGCTTGTCCCACTGGCAGCCACAGACCTCTACCTCAGTTTCACGTTATTCTGTTGATTTTTGGAGGTGACTTCTAGTCCATGCAAAATGAGTTTTATATTTCTCTGTATATTTTTCAATTAGTATTAAAATACTGTGTGTATTTTAGATACACATATCCTAAATACAACCTTCAAGTTGGGTCAAAGTTCTCATAAAGTTACTCACCGAAAGATAATATTTTTACATGGATACCATAGATCTGGTTATTTCACTCACCTGTGTGAAATATTCTAGTGATTTCAAATTGCTGTTAAGATAAAGACCAATAATTAGAAAAGTGCAAATCAAAACTACGGTGAGGTATCACCTCACAGCAGTCAGAATGGCCATCATTAAAAAGTTTGTAAATGCTGGCGATGGTGTGCAGAAAAGGGAGCCCTCCTGCACTGTTGGTGGGCATGTAAATTGGTGCAGCCACTATGAAAAAACAGTGTGGCGATTCCTCAGAAAACTAAAAAATAGAGTTGCCAAGTGACCCAGCAATTCCATTCCTGTGTATATATCCAGTCAGAACTCTAATTTGAAAATATACATGCTCCCTTACCTCTTATGAACAGTCCCTCAGAGCCATCTGAGAGGCTGTCTCTTGGGCTTAAATCTTCAGTATGTCCACTGAATAAAAACACAGTTCGTAACTTTAGGTTATGCATATTTTTTAAGTGGACACTAATTTCTTGGTGAAGCAGAGAAGGATTTGGGTAGAGGGTCCAAGTCAGAATATGAACAGCAGCACTATTTATAGTAGCCAACACATGGAAGCAGCCTAAATGTTCATCGACAGATGAATGGATAAAGAAAATGTGGTATATGTGTGCAATGGAATACGACTCAGTCATGAAAAGGAATGAAACAATGCCATTTGCAGCAGCATGGATGAACCTTGAGACTATCATACTTTAAGTGAAGCAAGTCAGACAAATACCACAGTGTTGGTTTTTTGTGGAATCTAAAATATAACTCAAAATTAACTTACTTGTGAAACAGAAACAGACTCACAGGTATAGGAAACGGACTTGTGGCTGCCAGGGTGGGGGGAGTGCAGGGGGGATGGATCAGGGGTTTGGGATTAGCAGGTGCAAGCTATTATATACAGAATAAAAAGCAGCAAGGTCCTACCGTGTGGTACAGGGAACTATATTCAATATCCTGTAATAACCATAATGGAAAAGAATATGAAAAAAAATGTGTGTGTATGTGTGTATATGTATGTAATCTGAGTCACCTTGCTGTATACCAGAAGCTAGCCCAACATTGTAAATCAACTATAGTTCAATAAAATCAAATTTGTCCAATAACTATGCTTAGTCTTATTTCTGCTTACCTCTTTAGCCAGATATCCCACCTGTTTCCCCTGAGCTGCCTGCTCTTTATTTGGCTTTTGTTTGTTTAGTTGGTTTTTGTTTTTTAAATTACCTAGTTTTTTCTCATTTCAGGCTTTTTGTACATACTCTTTCATCCTATTCTAACACAGATTGAACCTTCTATTTCTTCAGGTCTTAGCTTAAACATCATCTTGGGGAAACTTGTCCGGTTCCTGCTTCACTAGCTTGAGTCTCTCCATAATGTATTCTCCTGTAGTTTCTTGTATTTTTTTTTTTTCATGGCATTATCACAGTTAAAATAATTTTTATGTGTAATTATTTATTTGTATGTTCTCCCTGCAGATTTTTACTTCCGCCGTGTAGAAACTCTGCCTTGTTCATCACCCTATCCTCAGTATCTAGCAGTATCCAACATGTAGTAGATATTCGGTAAATAACTGTGGAAAAATTATGGATGTATGTGTAAAATCTGTATTTCTTTTTTTTTTAGGTTAAAGAAAGACCTGATGTGGGAGTTTATATCAAGGATTTATCCGCTTATGTGGTCAATAATGCTGATGATATGGATAGAATTATGACACTGGGCCACAAGAATCGTAAGTGTAGTGCTTAATTGTGATTAAACAGTTACGTGTCGAGTAGCCTGGTTTAGAAGCCAAGTTGGTATGGCACTTTGTACCATAAAGATTGGATTTTTAGGTTTCTTGTAAACCATTTCTCTTTGATTATGAAAGCATATATGCTTTGATATAAAGCATATGAATGAAAGATATCACAGATTGCTTTCTATGCTGTCCAGAATTTTGTTGCTTATTGATGATGCTGTTATCTGAGACTCTCATATCACTGTCTTTTGTTAGCTGTAATAATATTGGTAACATTTACTGAGTACTTACCATGTGGCAAGTGCTTGTGCAAATGCTTTGTAAGAATGATCTCTTTTAATCCTCAGAGTGGACTTTATTAAGGTATTAAATTCCTATGTTATAGCTGAGAAAACTGACATTTAAAGTAAATTATCTAAGGTCATATACTACTTAATAAGTGTCAGAGTCAGTATGTGAATCTACACTGTTAGTCAGCAGTAACCACTCAGCCACAAAAAGGAATGAATGTGAGTCAGTTGAACTGAGGTGGATGAACCTAGAGCCTGTTATACAGAGTGAAGTAAGTCAGAAAGAGAAAAATATTGTATATTTACACACATATATAGCATCTAGAAAAATGGTACTGATGAACCTATTTGCAGGGCACCAGTAGAGACATGGATGTAGAGAACAACAGACTTGCAGGCCACAACAGGGGAAGGAGAAGGTGGGACGTACTGTGAAGGTAGCATTGACGTATGTATACTACGATGTGTAAAATAGATAGCTAGTGGGAAGCTGCTCTATAACACAGAGAGCCCAGCCTGGTGCTCTGTGACAACCAAGAGGAGTGGAATTGGCGGGGGGAGGTTGGGAGGGAGGCTCAAGAGGGAGATGATACATATATATGGGCTTCCCTTGTGGCTCAGCTGGTAAAGAATCTGCCTGCAGTGCGGGAGACCTGGGTTTGATTCCTGGGTTGGGAAGACTACCAACCCAGGAATAGTATAGTCCATGGGGTTGGAAAGAGTCGGACATGACTGAGTGACTTGCACCTTACACTTCAATTCATATATATATATGTGTACATGTGTGTGTATATATATAGTCATGGCTGATTCATGTTGTTGTAAGGCAGAAACCAACACAGCGTTGTAAAGCAAGTATCCTCCAATTTAAAAATTAAAAATATATATTCAGCTTAAAAAAATACCCTGGCTCTATAGTGCCTTCCTTTTATTGCTAAGAAAGCAAACAAAGCGGCGTTCTTTTTAGTAAGTTTCAAGTTTTTTATAAAGAATAAAAAACTTTTGCAATATTGCTGATCCCTCTCTCCAGCCCCTCCTGGGCTCAGTACTAATGATGTTGCTAACAGCAATTAGAAGTTTGAGGTGAAAGATAAGAACATAGAAAGTAAACTTTTTTTTTTTAACATGAAACTTTGTATTTTGTATTGGGGTATAGCCAGTTAACAATGTTGTGGTAGTTTCAAGTGAACAGCAAAGGTACTCAGCCGTAGATACACATGTATCCATTCTTCCTCAAACCTTCCTCCCATCTAGGCTGACACAGAACATTGAGCAGAGTCCCATGTGCTGTACAATAGGTCTTTGTTGGTTATCCATTTTAAATATAGCAGTATGTACATTACCTTCCCAAAGTCCCTAAGTCCCCCCCCCCCACCTCCCCCCAACCATAAGTTCATTTTCTAAGACTCTTGAGTCTGTTTCTTAAGTAAGTTCATTTGTATAATTTCTTTTTAGATTCCGCATATAAGGGATGTCATATGATATTTCTCCTCTGACTTACTCCACTCAGTATGACACTCTCAAGGTCTACCCAAATATCATTATTTCATTCTTTTTAATGGCTGAATAATATTCCATTGTATGTATGTACCACCTCTTTATCCATTTCTCTGTTGATGGATGTTTAGGTTGCTTCCATGTCTTGGCTATTGCATACAGTGCTGCAATGAACATTGCAGTGCATGTATCCTTTTGGATCATGTTTTTCTCTGGGTATATACCCAGGAGTGGGATTGCAGGATCACATAGTAACTATTTTTAGTCTTTTAAGGAACCGTCATACTGTTCTCCATAGTGGCTGCACCAATTTACATTCCCACCAACAGTGCAGGAGGGTTCCCTTCCCTCCACACCCTCTTTAGCATTTGTTGTTGGCGAATTTTTTGATGATAACCATTCTGACTGGTGTGAAGTGATATCTCATTGTAGTTTTGACTTGTATTTCTTTAGTAACTAGCGACACTGAACATCTTTTCATGTGCCTGTTGGCCATCTGTATGTCCTCTTTGGAGAAATTCCTATTCAGGTCTTCTGCCCATTTTTTGAGTGGGTTCTTTGTTTTGATGCTATTAAGCATCATAAGCTGTTTGTAAATTTTAGAGGCTAATCCCTTATTGGTCACATCATTTGCAAATATTTTCTCCCAATCTGTGGGTTGTCTTTTCATTTTGTTTATTGTTTCCTTTGCTGTGCAAAAGCTTTTGAGTTTAAGTAGATCCCATTTGTTTATTTTTGCTTTAATTTCCATTATTCTAGAAGATGGATAAAAAAAGATGTTGCTGTGATTTATGTCTGAGAGTGTTCTGCCTATGTTTTCTTCTAGGAGTTTATTTTATAGTGTCCCTTCTAGCACTGAGGTCTTTAATCCATTTTGAGTTATTTTTGTGTATGGAGTTAAGGAATGATGTAATTTCATTTTTTGACATGTGGCTAGTCTTGACATGTGGCAGTTTTCTCAGCACCGTTTGTTGAAGAGACCGACTTCCAACATTGTGTGGTCTTGCCTCCTTTGTCATAGATTAATTGGTCATAGGTTCATGGGCTTATTTCTGGGTTTTCTGTCTTGTTCCATTGATCTATATTTCTGTTTTTGTGCCAGTACCATACTGTTTTGATTATTGTGGCTTTGTAGTATAGTCTGAAGTCAGGGAGCCTGATTCCCCCAGCTCCGTTTTTCTTTTTCAAGGTTGCTTTGGTTATTTGGGGTCTTTTGTATCTCCATACAAATTCTGAGACTTCTTTTTGTTGTTGTTCTAGTTCTGTGAAAAATGTCGTTGGTAATTTGATAGGGATTGCATTGAATCTGTAGATTGCCTTAGGTAGTATAGTCATTTTGACAACATTGATTCTTCCAGTCCATGAAAATGGTTTATTTTTCCATCTGTTTATATCTTCTTTGATTTCTTTCATTGGCATCTTACAGTTTTCAGAGTACCTATCTTTTGTCTCCTTAGGTTTTATATTCCTTAGGTTTATTCCTGGGTATTTTATTCTTTTTGATACAGTGGTAAATGGAATTGCTTCTTGAATTTCTCTTTCTGATCTTTTGTTGTTAGTGTATAGAAATGCAACAGGTTTCTGTATATTAATTTTGTAACCTGCAACTTTACCACATTCATGGATGAGTTCTAGTAGTTTCTGCAAACAGTGATGGTTTAATTTATTCTTTTCCAATTTGGATTCCCTTTATTTCTTTTTCTTCTCTGATTGCTGTAGCTAGGACTTTCAAAACTTTGTTGAATAAAAGTGGTGAGAGTGGACATCCTTGTTTTGTTTCTGATCTTAGAGGGAATGCTTTCAGCTTTTCACCATTGAGTATGATGCTAGCTGTAGGCTTGTCATATATGGTCTTTTTTTATATTGAGGTATATACCCTCTGTGCTCACTTTCTGGAGAGTTTTTATCATAAAAATGTGCTGAATTTTGTCAAAAGCTTTTTCTTCATCTATTGAGATGGTCATGTGGTTTTTATTCTTCAGTTTGTTGAGGTGGTATATTACAGTGATGAATTTGTGGATGTTGAAAAATGCTTGCATCCCTGTGATGAATCCCACTTGATCATGGTGTATGATCTTTTTGATGTATTGTTGGATATAAATTGCTAGTATTTTGTTGAGGATTTTTACATCTATGTTCATCAGTGGTGTTGGCCTGTGATTTTCTTTTTTTGTGGTATTTTTGTCTGGTTTTGATATCAGGGTGATGGTGGCCTCATAAAATGAGTTTGGAAGTTTTCCTTCCTATGCAACTTTTTGAAACAGTTTCAGAAGGATAGGTATTAAGTCTTCTTTAAATGTTTGATAAAATTTGTCTGTGAAGCCATCAGGTCCTGGACTTTTGTTTATTGGGAGATCTTTAATCACAGTTTCAGTGCTTGGGATTGATCTGTTCATACTTTCTTGTTTCTTCCTGGTTCAGTCTGGGTAGCCTGTACCTTTCTAAGAATTTGTCCGTTTCTTCCAGGTTGTCCATTTTATTGGCATACAGTTGTTCATAGTAGTCTGTTAAAATCCTTGGTATTTCTGTGGAGTCGGTTATAACTTCTACTTTTCCATTTCTAATTTTACTGATTTGAGTCCTCTCCCTTTTTTTCTTGATGAGTCTGGCTAAAGGTTTATCGATTTTGTTTATCTTTTCAAAGTATCAGCTTTTAGTTTCATTGATCTTTATGACTTTCTCTTTGTCTCTATTTCTTCTCTGATCTTTATGATTTCCTTCCTTCTACTAACTTACAGGTTTTGTTCATTCTTCTTTCTCTAGTTGTTTTACGTGTGAAGTTTGGTTGTTTATTTGAGATTTTTCTTGTTTCTTGAGATAGGATTGTATTGCTGTTAACTTCCCTCTTAGAACTGCTTTTGCTGCATCCCATTATTTTTTGGACCATTGTGCTTTCATTTTCATTTGTCTCTAAGTATTTTTTTTCCTTCTTTGCTTTTTTCAGTGATCCAGTGGTGGTTTAGTAGAATGTTATTTAGCTAAACACATGTTTGTGTTTCTTAGAGTTTTTTTCTTGTTTATTTCTAATCTTACAGCATTGTGATCAGAAAAGATGCTTGATACAATTTTGATTTTCTTAAATTTGCTGAAGCTCGTTGTGGCCCAGCATGTGGTCAGTCCTGGAGAATGTTCTGCGTGCCCTTGAGAAGAATGCATAGTCTGCTGCTTTTGGATGGAATATTCTATAGATATCAGTTAAATCCAACTCGTCTATAGTGTCATTTAAGGCCTGTGTTTCCTTAGTGATTTTCTGTCTGGATGATTTTCAGGATGAAAATCTGTCTGGATGATTTTCTGGATGAAAATCTGTCTGGACAGATTTTCTGTCTGTCCATTGATAGAAGTGGAGTGTTAAAGTACCCCACTGTTATTATGTTACTGTCTATTTCTTCCTTTATGTTTGTTAGTATTTGCCTTACATACTGAAGTGCTCCTGTGTTGGGTCCATATATATTTATAATTGTTATATCTTCTTGGATTAAACCCTGGATCATTATGTAGTGTCCTTTGTCTCTTATAACCATCTTTGTTTTAAAGTTTATTTTCTCTGATATGAGTATTGCTGCTCCAGATTTCTTATGATTGATGTTTGCATGAAATACTTTCTCCCATCCTCTTACTTTCAATCTGTAAGTATCTGTAGGTCTGAGGTGGTCTCTTATAGACAACATATATATGGATGTTGTTTTTCTATCCACCAAGCCAGCCAGTCTATGTTGGTGCATTTAATCCATTTACATTTAAGATAATTATCGATATGTATGATCCTGTTACATTTTGTTAATTGTTTTAGGTTTATTTTTGTAGATCTTTTCCTTCTCTTGTGTTCCTGCCGAGAGAAGTTCCCTTAGTGTTTGCTGCGCAGCTGGTCTCACGGTGCTGAATTCTCTTAGGCTTTGCTTGTCTGGTAAGCTTTTGATTTCTCCATCAAATCTGAATGAGAGTCTTGCTGGGTAGAGTATTCTTCGTTGAAGGTTCTTCTCTTTTATTACTTGGAATATATCGTGCCATTCTTTTCTGGCTTGTAGAGTTTCTGTTGAGAAATTAGCTGATAACATTATGGGATTTCCTTTGAATGTTGCCTTTTTTCCCTTATTGGTTTTGTCTTTAGTCTTTGTCTGTTTGATTACTATATGCCTTGGTGTGTTCCTCCTTGGGTTTGTTCTGGCACTCCCTGTGTATCCTGGACCTGGTTGACTATTTCCTTTCCCACGTTAGGGAAGTTTACAGTTGTTATCTCTTCAGATATTTTCTCGGGTCCTTTCTCTCTCTCTTCTTCTAGCATCCCTACCATGCGAAAATTGGTGCATTTAATGTTGTTCCAGGGGTGTCTTAGGCTGCCTTCTTTTATTTTCATTCTTTTTTCTATTTTCTGTTTTGCAGCAGTGATTTCCACCATTTTGTCTTCTGAATCATTTGTCCATTCTTCTGCCTTAGTTACTCTGCTGTTGATTCTTTGTAGTGTATTGTTCATCTCTGTTTGCTTGTTCTTTAGTTCTTCTAGGTCTTTGGTAAACATTTCTTGCATCTTCTCCATTCTTTTTCTGAGATCCTGGACTGTTGTCACTGTCATTATTCTGATTTCTTTTTCTAGGTGGTTATCTATCTCTACTTCATTTAGTTGTTTTTCTGGGGATTTATTTTGTTCCTTCATCTGGGACATAACCCTATTTCTTTTCATTCTGGTTAGCTTTCTGTGATTATGGTATTAATTCAGGATTTAGTTACTGCTTTTTCTGTCTGCCTTCTGGTGGATGAGGATAAGGGACTTGTGCAAGCTTCTGGATGGTAGAGATTGGCTTTGGGGAACACTGGGTCTTGCTCTGGTTGGCAGGGCCATACTCAGTAAAACTTTAATCCAGTTGTCTGCTGGTGAGGGGGCTGCACTCCCTCCCTGTTGTTTGGCTTGAGGCAACCCAGTCCTAGAGTCTGTAGGTTCTGTGATAGGGCTCTTGGCCGCCCCCAAGAGGACTTAGGCTGAGATGCATCTCCCAAGACTGCAGTTGTCAGTGCCCTTGTCCCTGTGGTGGGCCACCACCAACCAACACCTCTGAAGGAGACCCTCACACACTCACAGGTAGATCTGGCTCAGTCTCCTGTGGGCTCACTGTTTCTTTCCCCTGGGTCCTGGTACACACAAGGTTTTATTTGTGCCCTCCAAGAGTGGAGCCTCTGTTTCCCCACAGTCCTGTGGGAGTCCTGTAATTAAATCCTGATGGCCTTCAAGGACAGATTCCCTGGGGATTCCCAGTCCCTTTGTTAGGTCCCCAGGCTGGAAAGCCTGATGTGGGGCATAGGTATTATTGTTCTCCAGTTTGTGGTTTGCCCACCCAGTGGGTTTAAGGTTTGATTTTTATCGTGATTGCACCCCTCCCACCATCTCGTTGAGGTGTCTCCTCTGTCTTTGGATGTGAGGGTATCTTTTTTTTGGTGGGTTCCAGTGTCTTCCTGTTGTTGTTTGTTCAACAGCTAGTTGCAATTTTGGTGCTCTCGCAGGAAAAGATGAGTGCACGTCCTTCTACTCTACCATCTTGAACCAGTCTCAGGTAAACTTTTTTTTTTTTTTTTTAAATTTGTGACTAGACTAAAATCTAGCAAACTCAAGGAAATGAAGCAAAAATTTTTAAAAAATCAATTGCCTTCTTATAAGCCAAATAATAGAAAAATAGAAGACCAAAATTTTTACAGGAAAATGAGCAAAAGATATATGTGAATATGTTGTTCACAGAAGAACTATCCTCAGCAGTAAGTATATGAAAGGATGTTCAACTTCACAAGTAATCAGGAAATGTATATTAAAACAACAATGGGAGATATTTTATTCATCAGTTTGGATGAAAGGATATCCAGGTTGGTGATACTCTGAAGAAATGGTCAGTGGTGATGGAAATATACAGCCTTTTTGAAGGGTAATATAAGTGTATCTGTTGAAATTTTAAGAATGCAATCCTTTGACCCACTGTTTCTATTTCTAGATATATTGAATATATTCTAGAAAGATATTTTTTGATGTGAACAAAAAATACCTTATTGCAGCATTATTTGTAAGGGCAAGAAGTTTGATGCAATCTAATCATCAGTAGAATATTGGTTATGTAAATTATGGTGCAAAAATACTATGGACTATAATGAAGCTATAAAAAACAACACTGAGTTAAATCTACATGTAGAGACTCAAAAGACTTTACAGATGTTAAGTGAAAAAGAAAGCTAACTAGCAAAGTATGTACTGCATTATCCTATTTATATATGTGTTAAGAAAGCCAAATTATTAAACTTTATGTGTTTAGGTATTGTCTGTGTGTGTTCACATGTGTGTATGTGAAGTACAGAATGAAGACATTTAATAGTGGTTACATTTAGTGAAAGGGAAATAACATTGAAAGAAAGGGCTGTAAGCCCTTTGCTCTTTGCTTTATGTATGTGTGTATTTTTAAATTTTTTGTATTAGGAATATGTACATGTATTGCTTATTTAATTAAAAACTTGAACATAATTTATTCATAATAGTGACCAAAACCTTCCATTAACTACTTAAAAATTAATTTAACTTGATATGTGAGATTTGTCCAAGGAAAATGAAAAAATTCTAATGGGAGAAATAAAATGAAAGGAAGGTAAAGAGATTTGAAGACCTAACAGCAGGAAGGAAAACAATCTTAATAAATAAATTGAGTTCAAGAATTAAATATTTAGGGTGGAGTGGCGGGGGGAAGGGAATCCTACACTATTGGTGACAATGTAAATTTGGTGCAGCCACTGCGGAAAATAGTATGGAGGTTCCTCAGAAAACTAGAGTTGGCCGTATAGTTGAGCAGCTCCACTCCTGGGAATATATCCAGACGAAAGTATAATTTGAAAAGATACATGCGGAGAACAAGATGGTGGAGGAGTAGGTATATGTGGAGCACATCTCTCTCCACAGATACATCAGGAATATACCTTCTGACACAGAAGTGTGTGCAGAACAGCAGCTGAGAGTGGACAGGAGTACCTGACTGGCAGAAAAGAATGTATTGACTCACGCAAAACTCAGTAGGATGAAGGAACTAGGGGAAAAAACAGGAGTGTTAGTAGGACTGGACCTGCCTTTGGCAGGTGGGGGAGCTGAAGCAGGGGTCAGGTCCCCACATCGGGGCAGTTTTCTGAGTCAGAGGAGAAACATGTAAGGCTGAGAGTGAAACAGCTGATTTGTGGCAGCCTAAGTGGAATGAGAATCAGTCCTTGCTGCAGCCATACATACCCCAGACGGCACAGTGGCTGGGGGCTGGAGTTTAGGGATTGTGGAGCAATCCCCCTGGTGAGGGCTGCTGTTGACTGTGGAGAGACGGAGGGGATGTGAGGGAGGAGATTATGGTGGGAAATGCCTGTGGAGGAAAGTGGGGCAGCTATGGAAGCAAGGCCGTACTGCTGAGTCACGCGTAGGGGATGGAGCCATCACCATAGCCTCTCTCCCCCGACATGCCAGCATGTGCAGCTGAACAATAGAGAGGCCGGCCCCTCAAACGCCTGATGCACTGAACTACAGAGTAGGGCCCCAGCCAGGAGGGCCTCTCTATGTGCCTGATGTGCTGAACAACAGAGACCCCAGGCAAGGAAGCCTCTCAGCGCCTGATTGTGCGAACAGAGACCGGCCATAGAGGCCTTCTGACCGCCAGCTACAAGAGGCTCGAAAAAAGACTCTGATAGGGCCATAACTCCTGCGGCAGAGGCAGTCCGTGTCCCTGCACACTTGGCGCCGCAAGGGTCTCTGCAAGCCAAGCAGCTGTGCCACCTTCATGCTCAACTCTCACTGGGGCACAGCTGCCACAGGCAAAAGAAGTCTTGTGCCTATGTGCACAGGGTCACTTCTGTAGTGTCTGACTCTTTGCGACCCTGTAGACGGTGGCCTACGAGGCTTCTCTATCAGGGAAGGGGCTTCTCCAGGCAAGAAAACTGGAGCGTATTGGCCGATACTGGCATATTGGCCAAAGGATATTGTCATACCCTTCTAGAGCACTATATTTCCTGCTGCCCTAGCTGCCAACTCCCCTGAGTACCTGGTGCTGCCAGAACCCCTGCGACCTAAGCAGCTGCACCACCTCCACACTGGTCTTCACTGGTGCTGACCCAAGTCATCCAGAGCAGTCTCAGGAGCAAACCCCAGTGAACGACCCACATGCAGAGGTGGAAATAAAACCACAGTTGAAACCCAGGGGCAGTGTAACTAAGGAAGAAGACCCAAAACCCTCCCACCAGCTGTACAAGCTGCAGATTAAATCCACGTGATCAACTAGGCAGCTCTGTGTCTGTGGAATATATAAAGGGTCATTGAGAGCTCCCACAAAAGAAAACGCACTAGTTCTGATAGCTGTGGACATTGGAGGCAAGAACACAGAGAGGAGTAGAACCAGATTAGGCCTGAGCTGCCCCCACAGCAGGTCCGGAGATCAGCACAGTGTTGGAGGGCATCCTAGGGAGGTGGGGTGGACTGTGACTCCCAGCGAGGGAAAGGACTCTGACAGCAGAGACTCAAGAAACACATTTATTATTTTCTTATGTTTTGACTTGTTCTGTAGATTCTTTTGGATTTTTTTCCTTCTTTTTTTCTCCCCGCCCCATTGTAGTTGTTGATTTTATTGGCACTAGGAAGTCTAATTAAGCTTTTGAGCTTTTTTCTTTTCTTTTTTTTCTCAGTCACATTTTTTCATTGTTGTAAACCTCTGCCTCTACATTGGGCTTTTGCAGTTCTGGGGAGTTTTCCTTTTTCTTCCCTTTTCTCTTTATTAATTTTAACTTTTAAAATCTATTATTATTTTTCTGCATTCCCATGTTTGCTTTTCCCACTGTTCTTTCCCCCTTGCTAATCTTTAATATATATAAATCTTCTTTGTCTACTTCTATTTAACTTTGCAAATCTATTCTTTCTTTTCTTTCTTTCCTTTCCTCTCAACATGTTTGTTTTATTTTCATTGCTTTATACCCCAATTGGCATCTTGCCTTAGTTTTGTTTTTCAGTTTGTGCTTTAGTTAGTTTTGTTCTGGTAGACATAATTTTTGGTTCCCTTTGTTCCATGGGTCAATCTGTTGTACCGTATTTTGGTTGTACTGTTTTGATTTTGCTTATGAGTATATATGTAGATGTGTACATTCAGTCACTTTTTATTGTTTTACTTCTCCATTTGTATTGGGCTTTTGCAGTTCTGTGGAGTTTTCCTTTTTTGTTTCTTCTGTTTTTTTTTTTTTCTCTTTTTTATAATTTTAATTTTTAAAAACCTATTATATTTTTTCTATGTTTATTCCTTTGTTTGTCTTTCCTCCTGTTCTTTTCCCCTTGCAGTTAATCTTTAAAGTATATAAATCTTCTTCATCTGCCTCTATTTAACTTTGCATATCTATTCTTTCTTTTTTCCCTTTCCTCTCAACATTTTTGTTAGTTTTCTTTTCATCGCTTTATTCCCCACTTGCCACCTTGCCTTAGTTTTGTTTTCCAGTTTGTGCTTTAGTTAGTGTGTTTTTAACTGGTAAATATAATTTTTGATTTCCTTTGTTTGCTGGGTCAGTCTATTGTACTTGATTTTTGTTGGACTCTCTTGATTTTGCTTATGGGTGTATATGTATATATTCCATTATTTTAATTATTATTTGCCTGATTTTGTAACTGCCATTTGTCCGGGGCTCATCTTTGGTTTCTCATTTTTGGATATTTGTTTTAATCTCACTTAATGCCATAACAAACCACTTGTAGAATCTTTGTTCCTGACCAGAAATCAAGCCCTGAGCCTTTGGAGTGGGAGCAGTGACTCCAAGACCCTAGACTACCAGAGAACTAACCCTTGGGGGTATCAAATAGTGAGAACTCACACAAAGGAAACCACTGGAATACAAGACCCGGCATCACCCAACCACCAGTAGCACCCTGTGCAGGAAGCCTCATCTAAACAACAAACCAAACAAAAATACAAACCCACTCAGCAGCAGACAGGATTACCACCTCACTCAGCCTTGCCACCAGAGGAAAAACAAACAAACAAACAAAAACTCAGAACAAATTTCACCCTATACAAAACTTACACAAACCACTGGACCAACCTTAGGAGGGCAGAAACCAGAAGAAAGAAAGAATTCAACCTTGAAGCCTGGGAAAAGGAGACCTCAAACACAATAAGTTAAAAAAAAAAAATAATGAAAAGGCAGAGAAATACTACACAAATGAAGGAACAAACTAGAAACACAAAAGTCCAAATAAATGAAGAGGAAACAGGCAAACTACCTGAAAAAGAATTAAGAATAATGATAGTAAAGATGATCAAAAACCTTGAAAGAAAATGGAGAAAATGCAGTTACAAAGACCTAGAATTATTAACAAAGACCTAGAAGAATTAAAGGATAAACATGCAGAGACAAACAACACAATTACTGAAATTAAAAATACTCTAGAAGTAGCACAATCTACTGCTACTTCTAGAATCAATAGCAGAATATCTGAAACAGAAGAGCAAATCAGTGAGCTGGAAGATAAAATGGTGGAAATAACTTCTGAAGAGCAGAATAAAGTAAAAAGAACGAAAAGAACTGCAGATAGCCTCAGAGACCTCTGGGACAATATCAAATGCACCAACCTTTGAATTTTAGGGGTCGCAGAAGAAGAAGAGCAAAAGAAAGAATATGAAAAAATTTTTGAAGAGATTATAGCTGAAAATTTCCCCAACATGGAAAAGGAAATAGCCAATCAAGTACAAGAGGCACAAAGAGTCCCATACAGGATAAACCCAAGGAGAAACACCCCAAGACACTTACCAATCAAACTAACAAAGCCTAAACACAAAGAATATTATAAGCAGCAAGGGGGAAGCAACATGTGACATACAAGGCAAACCTCATACACTTAACAGCTGATCTTTCAGCAGAAACTATAGGCCAGAAGGGAATGGCAGGATATATTTAAAGTACTGAAAGGAAAAAATCTACAACCAAGATTACTGTACCCAGCAAGGATCTCATTCAAAATTGATGGAGAAATGAGAAGCTTTTCAGACAAGCAAAAGTTAAGAGAATTCAATACCACCGAACCAGCTTTACAACAAATGTTAAATGGACTTATATAGTCAAGAAATACAAGAGAAGAAAAAAGAGCTACAAAATCAATCCTGAACAATTAAGAAAATGGCAATAGGGACATATATATCAATAATTACTTTAAATGGATTAAGTGCTCCAACCAAAAGACACAGACTGGCTGAATGGATAAAAAAAACAAGACCCATATATATGCTGTCTACAAGAAACTCACTTCAGACCTAAAGACACATATAGACTGAAAGTGAGAGGATGGTAAAATATATTCCATGCAAATGGGAAGCAAAAGGAAGCTGGAATAGCAGTCCTTTTATCAGACAAAATACACCTTAAAATTAAAAAGATTACAGGAGATAAGGAAGGACACTATGTAATGATAAAGGAATCAATCCAAGAGGAAGACACAGCAATTGTAAATATCTATGCACCCAACATAGGAGCATTATTCAATCCGTAAGACATAAGACACGTTAACAAAACTAAAAACAGAAGTTGACTGTAACACGATAATAGTACGAGACTTGAACACCCTGCTCACACCAATGGACAGATCATCAAAACACAATTAATAAGGAAATACAAGTCTTAAATGATGCATTAGATGAAATGGATCTCATAGATATCTTCAGGACATTCCATCCAAATGCAGAAGAATATACCTTCTCAAGTGCACGTGGAATATTCTCCAGGATAGTCCACATCTTGGGTCACAAATCAAACCTCAGTAAATTTAAGAAAATTGAAATAGTATCAAACATCTTCTCCAACCACAATGCTATGAGACTAGATATCAATTACAAGAGAAAAACTGTAAGAAACACAAACACATGGAGATTAAATAACACATTTCTAAATAACCAACAAGTTACTGAAGAAATCAAAAGGGAAATAAAAAATTTTCTAGAAACAAATGACAATGAAAACACGACAACTCAAAACCTGTGGGATGCAGCAAAAGCAGTCCTAAGAGAGAAGTTTATAACAATACAATCCTACCTCAAGAAACAAGAAAAACATAGACTAGACAACCTAACTTTACACCTGAAGCAACTGGAGAAAGAACACCCCCCCCCCCCAAATTAGTAGAAGGAAAGAAGTCATAAAGATCTGAGCAGAAATAAATGAAAAAGAAATGAAAGATACAATAGTAAAGATTAATAAAACTAAAAACTGGTTCTTTGAGAAGGTAAACAAAATAGACAAACCTTTAGCCAGACTCATCAAGAACAAAAGAAGAATCAAATCAACAAAATTAGAAATGAAAAAGGAGAGGTTACAACAGACAATGCAGAAATACAAAGGATTATATGAGACTGTTATGAACAACCATATGGCAATAAAATGGATAACCTGGAAGAAACGGACAGGTTCTTTGAAAAGTTCAATCTTTCAGGATTGAACCAGGAAGAAATAGAAATTATGGACAACCCAATTACAAGCACTGAAATTGAAGCTGTGATAAAAAAAAAAATCTCCCAGGAAACAAAAGCCCAGGACCAGACGGCTTCACAGGAGAATTCTATCTAACATTTAGAGAAGAGCTAATGCCTATCCTTCTAAAACTCTTTGAAGAAATTGCAGAGGAAGGAACACTTCCAAACTCATTCTACAAGGCCATCATCACCCTGATACAGAAACCAGACAAAGACAACACCAAAAAAGAAAGCTATAGGCCAATATCTCTGATGAACATAGATGCAAAAATCCTCAACAAAATTTTAGCAAACAATTCAGCAACACATCAGAAAGCTCATACAGCATGATCAAGCTGGGTTTATTCCAGGAATCCAAGGATTCTTCATTATATGCAAATCAACCAATGTGATTATATACCATATTAACAAATTGAAAGATAAAAACCATATGTTAATCTCAATAGATGCAAAAAAAGCCTTTGACAAAATTCACCACCCATTTATGATGAAATCTTTTCAAAAAATGGTCATAGAAGAAACCTACCTCAATGTAGTAAAGGGATGTATATGAGAAGCCTACAGCAAACATTATTCTCAATGGTGAAAAACTGAAAGCATTCCCCCAAAGATCAGGAACAAGACAAAGGTGTCCACTTTCACCACTATTATTCAACATAGTTCTGGAAGTCCTAGCTACAGCAATCAGAGAAGAAAAAAAAAAAAAAAAAGAATCCAGATTGGAAAAGAAGTAAAGCTCTCACTGTGTGCAGATGACATGATACTGTACATAGAAGACCCTAAAGATGGTATCAGAAAATTACTAGATCTGATTAGTGAATTTAGCAAAGTTGCAAGTTACAACATCAATACACAGAAATCACTTAAACGTTTCTATATACTACCAATGAAAAATCAGAAGAGAAGTTAAGGAATCAATCCCATTCACCATTACAACAAAAAGAATTAAATATGTAGGAATAAACTTACCTAAGGAGACAAAAGAACTGTACATAGAAAATTATAAGACACTGATGAAAAAATCAAAGACAACATAAACAGATGGAGAGATATTCCATGTTCATGAGTAGGAAGAATCAATATTGTGAAAATGGCTATACTGCCAAATGCAGTCTATAGACTCAATGCAATCCCTATCAAATTACCATGGCATTTTTCACAAAACTAGAACAAAATATTTCACAATTCATATGGAAACACAAAAGACCTCAAGCTCCAGTCTTGAGAAAGAAGAGTGGAGCTGGAGGAATCAACCTTCTGACTTCAGATTATACTACAAAGCTACGGTCATCAAGACAGTATCGTATTGACACAAAAACAGAAATATTGACCAGTGGAACAACATAGAAAGCCCCAAAATAAACCCATGCACCTATTGGTACCTTATTTTTGACAAAAGAGGCAAGAATATACAATCGGACAAAGACAGCCTCTGATAAATGGTGCTGGGAAAACTGGACAGCTGTGTGTCAAAGAATGAAATTAGAACACTTCTTAACACCATACACAAAGGTAAACTCAAAATGGATTAAAGACCTAAATGTAAGACCAGAAACTATAAAACTCTTAGAGGAAAATATAGGCAGAACACTCAATGACATAAAGCAAGATCCTCTGTGACCCACTTCCTAGAGTAAGGGAAATAAAAACAAAAGTAAACAAGTGGGGCCTGATTAAACTTAAAAGCTTTTGCACAGCAGAGGAAAGTATAAGCAAGGTGAAAAGACAACCCTCAGAATGGGAGAAAATAATAGCACATGAAACTACTAACAAAGGATTAATTTCCAAAATATGCAAGCAGCTCATACAACTCAATGCTAGAAACTCAAACAACCCAGTCAAAAAAGTGGGAAAAAAGACCTAAAGAGCCATTTCTCCAAAGAGGACATACAGATGGCTAACAAACACATGAAAAGATGCTCAACACTGCTCATTATTAGAGAAATGCAGATCAAAACCACAATGAGATATCACCTCTCACCAGTCAGAATGGTCATCATAAAAAAATTGACAGACAATAAATGCTGGAGAGGGTGTGCAGAAAAGGAAATGCTCTTACACTGTTGGTGGGAATGTAAATTGATACAGCCACTATGGAAGATGGTATGGAGATTCCTTAAAAAACTGGGAATAAAACCACAATATGACCCAGCAATCCCACTCCTAGGCATATACCCTGAGGAAACCAGGGTTGAAAAAGACACATGTATCCCCTTGTTCATTGCAGCACTATTTACAATAGCTAGAACATGGAAGCAACCTAGATGTCCAGCAGCAGATGAATGGATAAAGAAGATGTGGTACATATACACAATGGAATATTACTCAGCCATAAAAAGGAATGCATTTGAGTCAGTTCTGATGAGGTGGATGAGCCTAGAACCTATTACACAGAGTGAAGTGAGTCAGAAAGAGAAAGATAAATATCATATTCTAATGCACATGTAAGGAATCTAGAAAAAAGGGTACTGAAGAATTTATTTACAGGGCAGCAGTGGAGAAACAGAGAATAGACTTATGGAGATGGGGAGAGGGGAAGAGAGGGTGAGATATATGGGAAGAGTAAGATGGAAACTTAGCTACCATATGTAAAATATAGCCAATGGAAATTTGCTGTATGTCTCAGGAAACTCAGACAGGGGCTCTGTATCAATCTAGAGGGGTGAGATGGGGAAGAAGTTTCAAAAAGGAGGGGATATATATATATATATATATATATATATACCTGTGGCTGATTCATGTTGAGGTTGACAGAAAACAAAATTCTGTAAAGCAATTATCTTTCAATTAAAAAACTGTATATTGAACAACTTAAGAAAAAAAAGTTACATGCAACCT
The DNA here is from genome assembly GCF_019320065.1 of Cervus canadensis. Classification (NCBI taxonomy): domain Eukaryota; kingdom Metazoa; phylum Chordata; class Mammalia; order Artiodactyla; family Cervidae; genus Cervus; species Cervus canadensis. Next base: position 85,576,854 of record NC_057389.1, on the reverse strand, counting down.
AGTATTCATGGCATTAATATTCACAATATCCAGGACTTGGAAACAACTTAAATATCCATTGACAGATAAAATGGATAAAAAAGATGTGATGTGTGTGTGTTTGTAAATTAATATATATGTGTATATACTAATATATATATATTTATGTGGTATATAAAGTAATACATGTATATATATTAACATACACATGTACACATATTAATACATAATATATGTACATATTAATATGAATTAATATATATGTATATATACATATAATGTGATATTGCATATGTGCATGCTAAGTTTGTTTCAGTCATGTCTGATTGCAACCCCATGGACCACAGCCTGCCAGGCTCCTCTGTCCATGGGATTCTCTAGTCAGGAATACTGGAGTGGGTTGCCATGACCTCCTGACCCAGGGGTTGAATCTGTGTCTCTTATATCTCCTGCATTGGCAGGCAAGTTCTTTTTTTTTTTTTAGGCAAGTTCTTTACCACTAGTGCCATCTGGGAAACTCAGTTACTCAGACCAAAAAAGAATGAAATAATGCCATTTGCAGCAATATGGATGGACCTAGAGATTTTCATAGTAAGAAAGAAAAAGATAAACACCATGTAATATGACTTATATGTGGGATCTAAAATACAGCACAATTGGACATATCTATGAAACAGAACCAGACTCATGGATACAGAGAACAGACTAGTGATTGCCGAGGAGGAGGAGGAAGGGTAGTATGGAGGAGGATTGGCATCAGTTTTTCTGTACCCTCTTGTAAAACAAAAATAATTTAATTTTATATTCCAAAATAAATATTTTGACAAAAATTACAGCTATGGAAGTGTTTAGTTTTATTTCCATTATGTAATGTATCATTAGGTTGGGTCATTGAATCTACTCAATTGCTGCAAGCTATTCTCTCCTAGACATTGTAAAATTTAATGTAGGTCACTTTTGATATAATGTCTGTCACATTGGTTTGTTTTCATGACTGGAAAGAGAGAAAAATCACAATCATAAGTAGCATGCTTTACTTATATTGCAAAAATAATAGGTATTAAAATATTAAATATGACTTTTTCAAATTAGACTTCCTCTCCAAATTAAAACACTGCTGTAGTTTGATTGGATAATCACATAGCTATAAAACTATTCCTGTCATTTCATAAGGTAGTTCCAGTTTAAAAAATACATCCCATGGATATAATTCTAAAGAGAAAAAAGGTATCTGCTCAAGATACTCATATTAGTTTCCTTTATAAAATATAACTAAAATAGGAAACAATTCCAAATATCCCTCAGCAAGGCAATAACAAATCAATTTTAGTAAAAATTTTAAGTTGTTTTTAACATGGAAATATATGTAGAGATAATGTTAAGTGGGAAAAAAATAAGATAAAATAAGACCTATGCTGTGGAATCCTAAAATCCTAAAAGATGATGCTGTTAAAGTGCTGGACTCAATATGCCAGCAATTTTGGAATATTCAGCAGTGGCCACAGGACTAGAAAAAGTCAGTTTTCATTCCAATCCCAAAGAAAGGCAATGCCAAAGAATGTTCAAACTACCGCACAATTGCACTCATCTCACATGCTAGCAAAGTAATGCTAAAAATTTTCCAAGCAAGGCTTCAGGAGTACATGAACTAAGAATTTCCAGGTGTTCAGGCTGGATTTAGAAAAGGCAGAGGAACCAGAGATCAAATTGCCAACATCCGTTGGATCATAGAGGAGGCAAGAGAGTTCCAGAGAAACTTCTATTTCTGCTTTATTGACTACTTAAAGCCTCTGACTGTGTGGATCACAACAAACTGTGGAAAATTCTTCAAGAGATTGGAATACCAGACCACCTTACCTGCCTCCTGAGAAATCTGTATGCAGGTCAAGAAGCAACAGTTAGAACCAGACATGGAGCAACAGACTGGTTCCAAATTGGGAAAGGGTACATCAAGGCTGTATATTGTCACTCTGCTTACTTAACTTTGATGCAGACGTCAATGTGAAATGCTGGGCTGGATGAAGCACAAGTTGGAATCAAGATTGGTGGGAGAGATATAAAATAAATAACCTCAGATACACAGTGATACCACCCTTATGGCAGAAAGTGAAGAGGAACTGAAGAGCCTCTTGATGAAAGTGAAAGAGTTGACTTAAAAAATAGTGGAAAAGTTGGCTTAAAACTCAACATTCAGAAAATGAAAATCATGGCATCCAGTCCTATCACTTCATGGCAAATAGATGGGGAAACAATGAAAACAGTGACAGACTTTATTTCTTGGGTTCCAGAATCACTGCAGATGGGGATTGCAGCCATGAAATTAAAAGACACTTGCTCCTTGGAAGAAAAGCTATGACAAACCCAGACAGTGTCTTAAAAAGCAAGGCATTACTTTGCTGACAAAGGTCCGTCGAGTCAAGGCTATGGTCTTTCTAGAGTTGTGTATGGATGTGAGAGTTGGACCATAAAAAAAGCTGAGCACCGAAGAATTGATGCTTTTGAACTGTGGTGTTGGAGAAGACTCTTGAGAGTCCCTTGGACTACAAGGAGATCAAACCAGTTAATCCTAAAGGAAATCAGTCCTGAATATTCCTTGGAAGGACTGAAGCTGAAACTCCAATACTTTGGCTACCTGATGCGAAGAACTGACTCTCATTGGAAAAGACCCTGATGCTGGGAGGGATTGGGGGCAGGAGGAGAAGGGGATGACAGAGGATGAGATGGTTGGATGGCATCACCGACTTGATGGACATGAGTTTGAGCAAGCTCTGAGAGTTGGTGATGGACAGGGAAACCTGGCAAGCTGCATTCCATAGAGTCGCAAAGAGTCGGACATGATTGAGTGACTGAACTGAACTGAATTGATGCTGTGGAAATATGTATCATGTGTTTCTTATAAGATGATTTGAAGTCAGATTTATCTGTTTTTTTATATCTTGTGGGAAAATTCATAAATCTGATTTTTAAAAATTCATGATTTGAAAGAAAATAGAAAAGATTATGTATGAGTCACAAACCCTTGCATTTTCCCTCACTGATTTCCATTTACCTTCTTTCATTGAGCTTTTCTCTTCTTTATCTATGCAATTTACATTCTAGTTATCTGACTTCTAATATAGCTATTTGCTGATAAAGAGTACCCTTTTAATGTTTAAATTCTAAAATCGCAGCTTGCCTGTACAGGAATGTATAGTAGGAAAATAATTTTGGTGTTGGATGAAATTAACATATTGCTTTTAAAGTACTTTGGAATTTAAGGAAAAAACCCACACATGCCCATTGTGAAAAACAAAGCATCTTTTTATGTGCACAATATATTCATGTAAAACATTTATACACAGTCAAATTCTTAGCATATTTTGAATGGATCCTTTTGTTTTACAGAAATGGGATTATACTCTATACTCCTGTCTAACTTTTTTCTCTCTAGTTCTTATGTTTTGGGTATCTTTCCATGTCATTAAGATCTACCTTATTTTTTTAAGAGAATGCTTCGTAATCCATAGTGTGACTATTCTATTAATATAATTGATTAACTGCTGCCCTATTGGTTGTTTTTGATGTCTTGCTGTTGTAAACGGTTTTACCCTGAAGATTTTTGTTATCATCTAACGTATATGTGAAAGTATTCCTGTGATTGTTTCCCAGAATATAATACCTTTTAGAGACAGCTGAAACAGAAGTTTATTTTTTGAACTATTTAACATATATTTTAAAGTCAGTTAGTTAATTTTTTAAGTCAATAATACTTGAAATTAAGTATTTTGTCCTAAAAGTACCTCTTTAATATGAAAAAATTAGTTTTTTATTACCAACATAAATGTCAGAAATTTCATAGCTAAATACACCTAAGCTTTTGTCTTTTAACCATGTTCTCTGGCTTTTGGCTGTGATGAAATTTAGTATTTTGGATATTATTTTTAGAGGCATTCCTTGTTGTTAATAGTTTTCAAGAGTTTCCTTCTTTTATTCAAGGTTCTGTTGGTGCAACTAATATGAATGAACATAGTTCCCGTTCGCATGCCATCTTTACAATTACTATAGAATGCAGTGAAAAAGGTGTTGATGGTAACATGCATGTCAGGATGGGGAAGCTTCATCTTGTAGATCTTGCTGTAAGTAATAGAATGCTGGTTAAGAATAACTCGTGTAGTTTCTTTTTATTTTATAAATGAGTAATAACTCAAGTGAGAAGGAGTGATTATATATATATATTTAAGTTTTATATGTGTGTTTAACTTACTATTAATTAAGAACTATTTCTAACATATACAAACAAAGAAGAGTATAATTTTCCAAGTACTCACCACCCAACTTTAATAGTTATCAGTTCATGTTCAGTTCTATTTCATCTCTACCCTCAGCCACTTCTTCCCTTCTAGTATTATTCTGAAGTGAATTCCAGATACCATATTAGTTTTTACTGTTAAAATATTTTTTTTAACTTTGGGAAGAATATTCTGCATTTTTTTGTTATAGCTTTACTTCTGTCTCTGTTTATTGCTAGGGTTCAGAAAGACAAGCAAAGACTGGAGCTACTGGACAGCGCCTGAAAGAAGCTACAAAAATCAATCTTTCACTTTCCACCCTTGGCAATGTTATTTCTGCCTTGGTTGATGGAAAAAGCACTCATGTGCCTTATCGTAACTCTAAATTGACTCGTCTTCTTCAAGATTCCTTAGGAGGAAATTCAAAAACCATGATGGTAAGACTTAATTGGTGGTTTAGTTACTATCAGGAAAATTTTAAGATTCTGATTTATGCCAGCAATTGATATTCATAACATTTTAAAAGCTATTGATTATTTTACTTTTTAAAATTGTGGTTATTTTTTCTAGCACACTATGTGTGCTAGCCTATAATTGGATTGTTTGGAAACCCATGGGGTGATGCCCTCTTTTTCACGGCCAGAGTGGAAATATGTTCCAGAATTCTTTGATATATTCATAATGGTAGTATTAATTTTAAGTGTGTTGAGACTTCCCTGGTAGTCCAGTGAGTGATTAAGACTTCATGCTTCCACTTCAAGAGATGCTGCAGTTTCCATCCCTGGTCAGGAACTAAGATCATGCATGCCATGCAGCGTGGCCAAAATATAAATAAATTTTAAAAATTAAAATGTAATAATAAAAATAATATAAATATTATTTATAAAAATAAATTTAAAAATTTTAACTGTATCACATGTACAGTGAAATGTTTTGTGTTCCTGATTCAACAGTGTGCAAATATTGGGCCAGCAGATTACAATTATGATGAAACCATCAGTACATTGCGGTATGCTAATCGTGCTAAGAATATTAAAAACAAAGCTAGAATTAATGAAGATCCAAAGGATGCTTTGCTTCGTCAGTTTCAGAAGGAAATAGAAGAACTGAAAAAAAAGCTTGAAGAAGGTAACGTTTTCTTGAAAATATTAATCTTCAGTTCAGTTCAGTTACTCAGTTGTGTCCGACTCTTTGCGACCCCATGAATTGCAGCACACCAGGCCTCCCTGTCCATCACCAACTCCCGGAGTTTACTCATAGTCATGTCCATTGAGTCGGTGATCTCATCCAGCCATCTCATTCTCTGTCGTCCCCTTCTCCTCCTGCCCCCAATCCCTCCCAGCATCAGGGTCTTTTACAGTGAGTCAACTCTTCTCATGAGGTGGCCAAAGTATTGGAGTTTCAGCTTCAGCATCAGTCCTTCCAATGAACACCCAGGACTGATCTCCTTTAGGATGGACTGGTTGGATCTCCTTGCAGTCCAAGGGACTCTCAAGAGTCTTATCCAACACCACAGTTCAAAAGCATCACTTCTTTGCCGCTCAGCTTCCTTTATAGTCCAATTCTCACATCCATACATGACTACTGGAAAAACCATAGCCTTGACTAGATGGACCTTTGTTGACAAAGTAATGTCTCTGCTTTTTAATATGCTGTCTAGGTTGGTTACAGCTTTTCTTCCAAGGAGCAGGTGCCTTTTAATTTCACGGCTGCAGTCACCATGTGCAGTGATTTTGGAGCCCAGAAAACTAAAGTTTGCCACTGTTTCCCCATCTATTTGTCATGAAGTGATGGGACCGGATGCCATGATCTTAGTTTTCTGAATGTTGAGCTTTAAGCCAACGTTTTCATTCTCCTCTCTCACTTTCATCAAGAGGCTCTTAAGTTCTTCTTCACTTTTTGCCATCTGCATATCTGAGGTTATTGATATTTCTCTCAGCAATCTTGATTCCAGCTTGTGCTTCTTCCAGCCCAGCGTTTCTCATGATGTACTCTGCATATAAGTTAAATAAGCAGGGTGACAGTATACAGCCTTGACATACTTCTTTTCCTATTTGGAACCAGTCTGTTGTTCTATGTCCAGTTCTAACTGTTGCTTCCTGACTTGCATATAGGTTCCTCAAGAGGCCTAAAAATGTGTTGTTTAACCAGTAAGTGTTCTAACAAAACCACATATTAAAAATTCTCTGAACGTCTGACATTGATGTTTAAGGGAATATTTTTGCAAAGTAACTTGCTACTTAATTATTAAGCATTTTCACATTAAGTTCAAGTAAAATTATGTAATATTTGTGTAGTGATTTAAAAATTCATTTGATTTAAACCTCCATCTCAGTCTTCATGATCTTTTGTAAAGATTTCATATGACCATTTACCAAACAGGGAATTTTTGTTTCTCTCTATATGAGTGAGTTCTACCGTACATGTAATTAGTTATTATGACCAGAGTTCTTTGTAATAAATATCAGGCACTATTATTTGAAGTAAATAAAGCAATCACAGAGTTATGGGTAAACCTAGTTTGTTGTTTGTTGTTGTTCAGTTGCCAAGTTGCATTCCACTCCTTGCAACCCCATGAACTGCAGCACACCAGGCTTCCCTGTCCACTGTCTCCTGGAGTCTCCTCAAATTCACGTCCACTGAGTCGTGATGCTATCTAACCATCTCATCCTCTGCTGCCCCCTTCAGTCTTTCCCAGCATCAGGGTCTTTTCCAATGAGTTGGCTCTTTCTTTACATCAGGTGGCCAAAATATTGGAACTTCAGCATCAGTCCTTCCAATCAGTATTCAGGGTTTGTTTCCTTTAAGATTGACTGGTTTGATCTCCTTGCAGTCCCAGGTCCTCTCAAGAGTCTTCTCCAGCACCACAATTCAGAAGCATCAATTCTTTGGCACTCAGCCTTCTTTATGGTCCAACTCTCCATACATGGTCCAACAATCCATACATGACTACTGGAAAAACCATAGCTTTGACTATGTGGAACTTGGTTGGCAAAGTGATACCTCTGCTTTTGTATCTCTGCTTTTTCATAAGCTGTCTAGATTAGTCATAGCTTTCCTTCCAAGGAGCAAGTGTCTTTTAATTTCATGGCTATAGTCACCATCTACAGTGATTTTGGAATCCAAAAAAATAAAATTTGTCACTGTTTCCACTTTCTCCCCTTGTAGTTGTCATAAAGTGATGGGACCAGATGCCGTGATCTTAGTTCTTTTAATGTTGAATTTTAAGGCAGCTTTTTCACTCTCCTCTTTCACCATCATCAACAAGCTTTTTAGTTCCCCTTCACTTTCTGCCATTAGAGTGGTATCATCTACATATCTGAGGTTGTTGATAACTTCTCCCAGCAATCTTGATTCCAGCTTGTGATTCATCCAGCCCAGCATTTCGCATGATATACTCTGCATAGAAGTTAAATAAGCAGAGTGACAATATACAGCTTTGTTGTACTTCCTTCCCAGTTTTGAACCAGTCAGTTGTTATGGTTCTAACTGTTCCTTCTTGACCTGCATACAAGTTTCTTAGGAGGCAGGTAAGGTAGTCTGGTATTCCCATCTCTTTAAGAATTTTCCACAGTTTGTTGTGATCCACACAGACAAAGGCTCTAACATAATCAGTGCATTGACTGCTCATGTAAACCTGGTTTACTATAAGTAAAAATTGATTGCATGGCCTTGAAAATATGCTTTCATATTTAAAGTTGAACTTGAGATTCTATTTTGGAAATCATTTTTTAACAAGATATAATGTTAGACATTTAGAAAATTTGAAGACCTTGTCATGAGGGTGAGAAATTTACCAACCATCATTAGTTGGTCAGTAACTCTTTGAATCTTCATGCTATGAACTAGCTGGCACAGGGCTCCTTTACATACCTGGTGAATAAAGGGCTTTGAAATTGCCTCTCTCCAGTCTACGGGGAAACTGGTTAAATCAGATGTAAAATCCAGATCCAGACATCACAAACATTTGAAGAACGTGCTGATTCAATAAATTTGAGTAAGATTGTTGAGGAAGAGCTATAATTTAGCTGCCTCTTAGATAATGGAATTTTGTATTTTAACTGTGACCACTAGGTGGTATTTATAGTCAGTGTGTTTCAAAGATGTAAAATTTCTTAGATTTGTTAGTATTGAGTTCATACCTTTATATTGCTGATCCATTTTTTGCATTTTTAAAATTGTGGTAAAATATATAATAAATAACATAAAATTTACCATTTTAACTATTTTTGTGTTAAGTTCTATGGTATTAAGTACATACGCATTGTTCTACAACTGTCACCAGCTTCCATCTCCAGGACTTTTTAATAATCCCAAAATGAACCTCTGTCTGTACCCATTAAATGCTAAATCCCCATCCCTCTCTCCCCCTCAATCCCTGGTAACCATTATTCTACTTTCTATCTCTCTGAATTTGAGTATTCTAAGTACCCCATATAAGTAGAATCATATAATATGTCTCCTTTTGTGTCTGGCTTATTTTACTTGGCGTAAGGTCCTCAGTAGTCATCCATATTGTAGCATGTGTCAGAATTTTCTTGCATGTTTTTTTTATCCTTTTGTCTGTTGATGTATACTTGGGTTGCTTCTACCTTTTGACTATTGGGAATAATGCTATTATGAATGTCAGTGTATAAATACCTATTCGAGTCCTTGCTTTCAGTTCTTTTGGATATATATCCAGAGGTGAAGTTGCTAGATATATGGTAATGCTAACTTTATTTTTAATAAACTTCATTTTATTTACACTCTTAGGACATTTCTTATAATCCAGTTAATAGAGTTGATCATAGGAGTAATCTAAAAATAGGCAAAAATATTAAAAGAATAACTTTTTAACTTTCACTTTGAAGTAATTTTAGGTTTATAGAAAACTCACAAGTATAGCAAGGAGAGTTCTATGTACCTGTTACCCGGCTTCCCCTGAGGTCAGCATCTTACATAATCATGTAAGATGATTATCACACCAGGAAGTTTACAATGATACAACTTTTTAACTAATCCATAGATTCTTACTAGAATTTTGACAGTTTTCTCTTTAATGCCCTTTTTTTGTAGTTCAAGATCCAGTTATAGATCATAGATTGCATCTATCGATAGTTGTCATGTCTGTTTAATTTCCTTCAGTCTCTTAATTCCTCAGTCTTTGTAATCATGACATTTTTGAAGAGTACTGGTCATATATTTGTAGAATGTTCCTCAATTTGAATTTATCTGTAGTTTTCTCATAATTATTCTGCAAATTTTCACCACTGAAAGATCCCCTGGAGAAGGGAAGGACTACACATTCCAGTATTCTGGCCTGGACTGAATAGTCCATAGGGTTGCAAAGAGTCAGACACAACTGAGTGACTTTCACGTCTCATAATTATTCTGCAAACTTTCTCCATTGTAAATTTATTTTATTATTTCCTTTGTATTTAATTTGTATCTTGTGGAGATATACTTTGACACTATACAAAACTTCTGTTTCTCATCATACTTTTTTCTCACTAATTTTAGCAAATCCAACAGTAGTCCTGTGGATTTGCTCAATGATAACGTTTTCTTCCCATTTTTCTTTCTGATGTTTAGTGTTCTGAATTTTAGTGTAAGGAAGATTGGTCTCCTCTGCCCTATTTGTTTGAGTATTTTTTAATGTCAGTATGGACTCGTGGATATTTATATTAGTCTGTGGGTTTATGATACAATAATATTATTTATTTTATTGTTCAAATTGTTCCAGCTTTGGCCATTAGGAGATCTTTCAAGGTAGTTCCTGTATCCTTTCAGCATGCTCTCATTAGTTTGTTTGCTTATTTTTTGAGCACTTCCTGATTTTCTGGCACCGCAGGTGCTTGAGGCTCATTTTTATATTTTCTTTACCCTGTTCTTAAAAATCATCTGTTTCTTCCTGGTTCCTTTCATTGGAGAATGGTATTTAGAAACCAAGATGTAGGCATTACGTGTACTCATTGCTGCCAGGGTGTCATTGTTTCTAGACATGAAGAAATATATGTTTAATGAATTTCTTTTCCCAAGACTCTGAATTCTTTCCATTTTTTTGTTTTTTAGGTTCAACTATTATGATTAGTGTATGTTTTACTCCCTCCCACCCAGTTATCTTTATTTTCCTAGATATTTCTTATGTGGACAATGGTAATTTTAAATAACTACTTTGAAGGTGCAATAGTACTGATTTGCATTAATATTAGCTTTATAATTTCCTTTTTAAAAAATTTTTTTAAGTTAACATATTTGTTGTACAAATAAGCCCTTCTTCTATTACTTCATGAGATATAGTCCTAAAAGTGGGATCATGTGTTAGATGACAGTTTTATGGCTCTTAAAATATAAAAAGGTTGAATAAATTATTTAAAATCTTATAGATTTTCCTGGTGGTCCAGTGGATAAGACCCCATGCTCTCAATTCAGGGGGCCCAAGTTCGATACCTGATCAGGGAACTAAGATCCCACGGACTGCAGCTGAGCCTGTGTGCCATAACTACAGAGCCCACGTGCTCTAGAGCCTGCCAGCTGCAACTGGGGAAGCCTGCTCATGGTAACGAAGACCCAGTGCAGCCAAAAACTAAAGAAGCAAAAGAAATGAGCCAGTGAGATGTGGCATTTATAAAAATAAATAAAATCTTAAACAGGAAACTGAGGAAAAAATGCTTCCTAAAAGTGATCATATTTTTCAAACACTGAAGTAATATCTCTAACGTGTAACATTTAAAACTGTAAACTAATCATTTGAAAGTTGAAATAGGTCAAAGTCTAACTTCTCTTTAGGAACTTTAAAAATAGAACCTCTGTGTATATCTGTTTCTGAGGTTAACATATCTGATATACTCTCTAGGAATATTAAAATAAGGTTTGTTTAGGGCACAAAAACTTAATGAAGAAAGTTGATATAGGCATTTCCTGAATAGGCAGTGATCTGGTACAGAATAAATATCATTGTATTAAATTTCTGTTCAAGGGGAAGAAATATCAGGCTCTGATATCAGCGGGTCAGAGGAAGAGGATGATGAAGAGGGTGAGGTTGGAGAAGATGGAGAGAAAAGGAAAAAAAGAAGGAGTAAGTTCATTTCAGTGTTCTAAAAATTAAATGAGATTGCTGCCTAATGATGGTTTAACATTCCTAAGGCTGTTGAGTACATGCTTTTTATTTTGCCATTTTTTTTATTGTGGTAGCAATTTGAACAGAGGATTTGCCATATACCTGGTTAACTTTGCATTATTTTTTCCTCCTATACTGATCTGTTATTTCTAGATGAATCAGCATACAGTATGTTCTAGTTTTTTATACTACTTAGAATTATAAAAATCTGTGATAGTGGGTATTCCATTTTTAAATTTCATGTGGGATTTTAATGTGAGGACCTTTATCTATGTTAGGAATCTGAATATTTTAGGAAGTTAAGATGATGTGATTTTTTTTCCAAATATGATTAAGCTTCAGAAGTCATTGAATTTTTAAGTAATAAATTTGTAGAAGGATTCTATTATATAATAGCAGGTAAAATGTATTTTCTTTATAAAATGTACTGATCTGTTAACATGGGGCATTCGTTTCCAAGTATCTATTAAAACTGTATATTGTGATAAAGACATAGGTGACAGTGCGAAAGAGAGACACACATTATAATGGCCTACATTTCAGATCTTTTTATTGGAGTATTTATTTCAGAACTCTCTTCCATTAATGTGGATCATTGTTTTCAAGCTGGTGCATATTTTGCTTGTCTTATTAAAATGTTCTTGCTGAAAATAACTCATCAATGTTTGATCAGGTGTCCCAAATTTAAAAGCCATAGAGAGTCCTCCAAAAGACAGGAAAAATATAATTTAGAGCAAGAGCTGGCGAGTAGTCTGCTGGCCAAAATCAGCCCACCATCTGTTTTTGTAAATATAGTTTATTAAGCAGCCATGTTCATTTGTTTGCATACAGTCTACAGCTGTCTTCACATGTGTCTATGGCCTGTGAAGCCTAAAGCACTTATCTTCTGTCCCTTTACAGCAAGTGTTTGCTGACCCCTGATCTAGAGAAATGGTTTTGTGTCCATACCTATTTTTTCAGAGTAAGCTATTCAAAGCTAAAGCAGATAATTTGTTAAAAAAATGAAGTTTTGAATTTAGAAAAATGCCACTGCTTACTTACTATACTAAAATATTTAATAGTAACATCTTCCTTCCAGGCTTAGAAATTTTCACAATTTCAGTAAGCCTTTTAAAGATTTGCTGTGAAACCTTAAACATATATATCTGATAGTTTGATGTTTTGGAGATGAAAGAGTGAAATTGGAGACATACCCAAACTGTTTGTATTAAAGGGTAATTTATCATTCCTATAACTTTAATTGTGCATGACTTTAAAGCTCAGTTCTTTTACTTTATCAACAGAAACGGTTTAAATAGACTTACGTGTCACCAAGTGACTTATTTTTTATTCTTGTCATTCCAAACCTCTGAATTACTGTACTTTAAGTGAACAGTGAGGTTTGCCTACAGTGGATACTTACAGTTTCTAATTCTCCTATATGGCTTTATAATTAGAGAATACTGCATAGACTGCCAAGACTGATTTTAAGGGAAAGTAAGTTTTGGTTCTTTAATACAAAACTTGATTGTCCTTTAAAATTCTTTCTCTGTGTATGTGTTCATTTTCTTGTTTCCTCTTTCTTTGGTTCCCGTTGGGCTCATTTCTTTGTCTTCCAGGCAGTAGCAGCAGCAGTAGTTCAGACTCCACATGTTCTGTCATAGAGAAACCTCTGGATAAGTTCTTGCCTAGTGAGTGGTAGCTCTTAAATTCTCTAACAGAGCTTTGGCTTTTCCATAACTCATGGGCTTCATTTGAGAAATGCTGCACCGCTCCCTGTCATGACTTAAAGAATACATGTTGGACTTCTCAGTAAAACAAAGCATGTGGTGATTTTTCCTCCCCTCTTCATTGCTTCCAGTTAACCATAATTGTTAAAACATATGCTTAAGCTTATGTTTGAGACAATGGAAGAGAGATTCATGCTTTTGCAGTTGAGATAATGTAAAGAGAGCTAGTAAGCTGTACAAGAGAATAACTTACGGTTCCTTTTCATGTTTCATCATACATCCTAGTCAGCGTAAGGGAGCTATCTATAATAACAAAATTCTGAGTTTCATGAGGTACACATTTTATTTGGAAGTACAATGGTGCCCATTACAACATATTGTAGTTAAAAAGATTTTATGCTTTGGTGTCCTATTCTTAGGGGTAACTTAAGACCAAAAGCTCCCAAATAAAGAAAAATGTAAAGTTTGAAGCAAGTAAGATAAATTGAATGGTATTTTATATCAAATGACCATTTATTTCTATTTCTAAATGACCTGATTGATTTTAAGAAACTTTCTGTGTTATGATTAGAGAATTCAGATCCACCAGAAATTGTGCAGGATCTGTCTTGACTTATTTCAAACCTAAAGCTTTTTCTTAAACCATAATTTGATTGATTATTTTGAAAAGTATCTTTAATTTTATTTATATTTTAGTTTCAGAAGAAAAGAGAATTGATGTCTTCTTGTACTAGCTTGCAGCTTACTGCTTTTTAAAGCATTATCTATATATTCTTACCTTTCCAAAACTAATAAAAAAAACATTTGGTTGTTGTTCTCATGCTTTTAGCTTTCTAGAGGAAGAGTTCTCAGAATATTAGGAATTATTTTCTCTCTTGTCAGTTCCTATATTTTTCCAAGACAATTAATTTCATAAGCTAACTCATAAAAGACATGACATTGCTTTAGAAACCATATAGAAGTCTCATTTTGTATTATAAATTGCTAAATGTAAGAAAATATCTGAGTGGGAGGTATTATAATTTAATTTTCTGTTTTAAAATTTTACATTAATTCTTAAAAAGCAGTTACATGAAAATTTGTTATGAAATGAGTTGTACCTTGTTCCATTCAAGCAGTTTTAGCTACTCTGTGTATACCTAGTGTGTAATGTTAAGTTCTTTTGTTGCACTGTGGGTATGTTGATGACATGGAAAGATGGTTGCCCCAGCATGTGGTTGCTGTGTGTAACTTGTATGTACCTTCCTTTTGAAAAATATGAATGGCCCTTTTTTTAGGTGTTGTTTGCTTGAATCATCAATTGATCATTTACTTATATAGAATCATTATAATTACCCTTAACAGTCTACTAATAGATTGAATGCAAGTTTGTTACTGTACAGGTGTACTTCACTTTATGCAATAAGCATTTCTTGAAAATGCTTATAAATCAAGTTGGGAAATCAGTTGTATTGGGAGAATTGCTGTCTTTAAAAATTCTTTATTAAATGTGCTTTTGTTAGTCACATGATCACTGCAAATTTCTCTAGTTTATCTGTTTAGTTGGTTGAAGGTTTTGTGTTTGATTTTCTTAAAGGGGGGCACACCTGTAATGTATCCTTATTAGAGGTCATTGAATTGGGAAATTTTGAAAATGGACAGTGTGACTTCTGCTACTTTAGCTTACTAATTTTAAAAATGGGCTTTATTTCCTGTTTTGCTCTTTTAGATTACTTGCCAGGTCTTAGCAGGTTCCCAATTCCATGTCCTCCATTTGTTGCTCAACTGTTACATTTGCAAGTTTGGGAGTCAAGGTTGATTTGAAATATAATCTTTGACTAAATTAATCTTACTATTCTTGCTTAAATTATCATCTCTGATTATGTTGAATATACTTTTCTTTTTGCATAAAACTGCTCTATTTCAGTTTGTATAATGATTTTACTCCTATACTTATACTATAAATAAATGCTATAATACATTTTTCTTTGTTTTACAAAAGAAATAATGTTTTTTTCTTTTTTTCCTGTTCATCTCTGTGCATATGCTTCCTGTCTCCGATTTGCTTACTACTTCTTGTTGAAAGATCAAGCAGGTTGGTGTGATTGATTTGCACTCCACGTGGTACAATTATTTAAACTATAGAGAACTTTGTTATTTAACCACATTACATTTTTTTAATTCTTTTTTTTTACAAGGTAAGTATCTCTTTCATATTTTAAAGTATCTTTCAGCTTTAGCTTTTTTTTAATTCATTTTTATTAAATTCTTTTTTAAAAAGCTTATTTCACTTTTTATTAATGAAGGTATTAGGAACATTTTAGTTTCCAAATTATCTTCTTAAGGAAATAATTCTGAACTACTAGCTTGACAGTGACAAACACATTGTATATTCTAGACCTAATTAACAAAATAAACAATAAAAATAAATATATCACCAGAACCACATGGCATAATCATTTCTTTAAATTCTTAAAGACCTAGTAAGCCAAATTTTAGAAATACAAATGAATACATATACAAGCATTTTTCTCCTTTTTTTTTTAAAGCGAGGACTCAAATGCCTGTTTACGTACAGCCATGGATACTCATGTAATGAAAATGAAGTTAATCCAGTTAACACCTCCTAAAATTCTTCCTTTTAATTTTACCTTGCCCAAGTTCACCTTCTCAGTTTTGGTTAGAGGATGTGGTAGATGGGAATTAAAATATTATCAATCCTCTTTGGCTCAGTTAAATATTCTGTGGCATTACATTCTTTTTAGATTTTTTTTTACCTGAAACTTTGTGTTAAATTTTTACAATTTTAGGAGGGTTTTTTTTTTTTTTTTGGTTGGTTGATTGGTTTGATTCATTAATAATTTTTTTTGATTCATTAATAATTTTTTTAAAATCTTTAAAAAAAATCTGAAAGTGACTTTTCATAGTATCATGTTTTTAAATGCCCTGTTAGAGTTGGTACATATCCACATTTAGCTTATAATAAATACAATTCATCAGACTAATTCTGGCTAAAATAATATATTACTTAAATATCAGACTTTTGAAACTGAAACTAACTATGTATGTATGATCATTTTTATGAAAATGCTGTGAGAGCACAGTAAGGTTTTTGCTGCTAAAGCATCAGTTTGCAAATATTACCTGAATGATTTTGAGTAAGTGATGCAGTTCAGGCAGAGTAGTAATTCATCAGTAGGCACGTGCTTTTGTATCTCTACATATATATATATATATATATACACACACACATATTTTTTTTATTTAGCTGCTTTTTAATGTGTTTGGAAACTATGTATTTTTAACTAACGACACAGTTGCAACCCCAGATGCCTAAAAAATGAATGTACTTGTGTTGACAGGACCATTTCCTCTATACACATAAGAGTTTTCACACATACAGTTTTTCACATATTTGCCATTTTTTCTTTACGATAATTTTAGAGTCTAAAGGAAGTCAATTATTTTAGTGCATACACTTACTTTATACCTGAACTTAACACTTTCCCCCCTCAAATTTCTAAGAAATAGTTACACTGATGGGAACTCCTTTCTAGGAATTCATTGGGAATAAGAGTTAAATTACTTTTTAATATTACTTTTTTGCAGTATAGTTCAGAGTGTTTAATACAGGTGATTGTGCCAGAAAACCAATAGAGTCAGGTCTGTATCCTGACTTTGGGATGCAATGAATCACACCACACCAAAGCATGAATTTGGATCAGTGCTTTTGTTTACTCTCTTATTTAACTTATTCATCTTGTGGCTTTAGTTTGCTTTGGACTTATATTTCTGAAGAAGTGAAGGGTAATGTATTTTAAACCTTTGGGGGTTTTATATGATTTTAACCCAAAGAATTAAAGCCTGTGAATGATTCATTGTCTTGTGGTTCCTGAAAGAGTTTATTCAGATATATATCTCCATCATCTTTATTTTTCAGTTCTCTTTCCTTGTCAGTATGTGGGGTTAGTTTTTGGGTGGAGACATTAACAGTTTATAAACTCTTCTACACTCTTCTGTGGTCCTTTGGGAAGGAAGTTAAGAATGACAGAAAGCTTTCAGGAGAGCCTCAGACCAGTTCTACGAAAAATTTGATTGTTTTTTCTGAAGGAAAGTACATTTCAAAGAAATTGTATTACCAGAAATGAATTATCTTTAATTCGGTTTCATAACGAGTTTAATAAACTGGTTTTTCTTTTTTTATTTTTCATATTAATTTCATGATTTTGAAATTCATTAAATCTTTAATGAACATTTATATATATATATAAAACATTGTGTTAGGCATTATAATCAAAACAATCATTTGGAAATTGTATTTTTAGCTGTATCATTTGATAATATTTCTACTTATATTTCACACTTGAAATGTTTAATCTGACTTGGGGAGATTTAGGATCCTGAATTTGACAAAATAAGTTATTTTAGTTCATTTAAGATTTGTTGATACGTCATGACAGCTCAGCAACTAAAAAATGCCTGGTTAATTACTATGTAACTCTTACATAATTAGTATAGCATTACTTCATTTAAAAGTAAGCTATGAAATAAAATACTTTCAAGTAATTTTATCAAGTAAAATTTTTAAAAACCTTTGAAGATATATTTAGCTTCAGAGCTAAATATTATATATATATTAAGAGCTATATATTAAGTAGTTAAAAACTACTTAATAAAAAAAAAACTACTTAATATAAATTCTGTCTGATCTGTGACTTTTACTTATTCATTTATTTTAATAAATTTTGTGGGAAGGTGTTTTGAGAAGCAACTTGATTTTGTACCTGGTTATCAGAAAAAAGTAACTAAATAATTATATTGCTTTTTTGATGAAATATGTTATTTGGGGATACAGAGATCTTTGCTTTTTTGTTTATTTGGTTTTCCTGTTAATCTCTCTCTCTTATTTTTTCCTACTCATCTCATGTTTCTCTTTTATTTACTTTTGTTCTTAGTTATCATTGCACAGTTCGACAACAGTTTGAAGTTAGTTAAAAAATCTTTTAGGAACATAAGAAGTAGAGTTAAAAAATACTGTTCAGTTGATTTCCTTAAAATGTTGAGATTTGATTTTGTATTCTTGAGGAGTGTATCTTTTGAAGGTAATGTGTATGTCTGAAACACTGACTCTGAAGTGATTGTTGCAATTAAATGACTCAAACAGGTAAAAAGAAAGTTTCCCCAGATAAGATGGTTGAAATGCAAGCAAAAATTGATGAAGAGAGAAAAGCACTTGAAACAAAGCTTGACATGGAAGAAGAAGAAAGAAACAAGGCTAGAGCTGAGTTAGAGAAACGGGAAAAAGATCTTCTTAAGGCCCAGTGAGTGTTACTGAATTGAGATGAATTTGTGATTTAAATTTTTTTCTTATAGTATGCATAAGCAAGAAAATTGAATTGTAATTAAAAGTAATACTACCCAGTTGTGTAATTTGAGAGAGATGTACTTACATTCCTCTTTTGAAATTTTATATCTAAATTTTTGTTACATTTGGGTAAATTTGGTAGAATAGTAGATATTTGATGGATATTGTATATTCTCATTTTAATTAACAGACAGGAGCATCAGTCTTTGCTAGAGAAATTATCTGCACTGGAGAAGAAGGTAATTGTTGGTGGTGTTGATTTGTTGGCAAAAGCTGAGGAACAAGAGAAACTTCTTGAAGAATCCAACATGGAACTGGAAGAAAGGAGAAAAAGAGCAGAGCAACTTCGTAGAGAACTTGAGGAAAAAGAGGTAATGTGAATTTTTATTATTGGTTGATGTTTCATCTGAGGTATTTACTTTTATAGTGAAAAGCTGAGCATCTATAATCTTAATAAAATTTTGAAGCATATCTATGGATTGCTTTGAAAGATAATACTTGCTAAACATTTATATCATTTATTAAATAATTAAGCTTTAATGAAGAAAATTATTCTGAAGTTCACCACTTTTTGTCATAGCAAGAACGCTTGGATATTGAAGAAAAGTATACCAGTTTGCAAGAAGAAGCACAAGGAAAGACCAAGAAATTAAAGAAAGTTTGGACTATGCTGATGGCTGCAAAGTCAGAGGTTGATCTCTTAGAAATTACCTATTATTGTTGTTTGAATTTTTTAGCTTTGCTTAAGTATGATTAAGAATCCTAAAGGAGTCATAAAGTGTGCTTACAATTTTAAAGAAGTAAAATTTTCACCTTTATGTGATATTTTAAATTTCATCTGTTAAGCTAGTAAAAATAGTTTATCTCAGCCTTAACTACTAATGTGGTGGAGTAGACAGTGATAGTATTACATTATTCTGTCCATTGTTTTTGTGAAAGAACTGGGTAAGCTTTTACAAGGTTTCCTAGACTACTGCCCTGTCAGATGAAATTGTTTTGTATTTAAAATCTTTATTTGTCCTTAGTATTTTCATTGATTCTGATAGATGGCTGATCTCCAACAAGAACATCAGAGGGAAATTGAAGGCCTCTTGGAGAACATTCGACAACTTAGCCGGGAACTGAGACTTCAGATGCTTATTATTGATAACTTTATACCTCAGGATTATCAAGTAAGTGGGAAGTTCTCTGACTTAAATATTAGGTCACTTGGCTGGGGTTAAGGACTGAAGAAATGTAATTTCTAATTTAATTAACAGTAAGTATTTACATTTCAGTTGTTGCTGATAAAATTTTCTTTAATTCCATCACATTTTACTCCAGCTGTTAACTTTTCTTTCTTTCTTTTTTTTTTTTTAGAATATATTCACTGTGGCTCTCTTCTTTATTTATTTATTTTCATTTATTTTTATTAGTTGGAGGCTAATTACTTTATAGTATTGTAGTGGTTCTTGCCATACATTGACATGAATCAGCCATGGATTTACATGTGTTCCCCATATTGAACCCACCTCCCTCCCCATCCCATCCCTCTAGGTCATCCCAGTGCATCAGCCCTGAGCACTTGTCTCATGCATCCAACCTGGACTGGCGATCTGTTTCACACTTGATAATATACATGTTTCGATGCTATTCTCTCAGATCATCCCACCCTCGCCTTCTCCCATAGAGTCCAAAAGTCTGCTCTATATATCTGTGTCTCTTTTTCTGTCTTGCATCTAGGGTCATCATTACCATCTTTCTAAATTCCGTATATATGCGTTAGTATACTGTATTGGTGTTTATCTTTCTGGCTTACTTCACTCTGTATAATGGGCTCCAGTTTCATCCATGTCATTAGAACTGATTCAAATGTATTCTTCTTAATGACTGAGTAATACTCCACGGTGTATATGTACCATAGCTTTCTTATGCATCCGTCTGCTGATGGGCATCTAGGTTGCTTCCATGTCCTGGCTATTATAAACAGTGCTGCGATGAACATTGGGGTACACGTGTCTCTTTCAGTTCTGGTTTCCTCAGTGTGTATGCCCAGGAGTGGGATTGCTGGGTCATATGGCACTTAACTTTTCTTAATATATTATTCTCCATTTGAGTAACTAAGTATCTGAATAAGAATTTCTCAGTCCTTAGGAGGAAGGCCAGATTCATGTAATTCATGTAAAGGCATAGGTCCTATTTATTTTTTCAACATTCTTTATCCTGTGAATAGGATAAACAGAATTCCTGTGCCAACTTTTTTTTCCTGTTTATGGATGCTAATTCTGTGTGTTTGAGGTGGAGTGGTAAAATAGACTTAATATGAAATTTACCATTTTAACTTTTTAAGAATATATTTCATTAAGTACATTCACAATATTGTGCAATGACCACTACCATCCATCTCAAGATAGATGCTAACTCTAAATACTAGTATAATTTTAAAATCAGAGCCTCTATTATTCTTTTCACCAAATATCTCTTTCCAATACATTTTAGTAGACTTTAAGATTGATTTTTAAATTTTATTTTAAATCTATGTACAGTTTTAAGAAATTTGTCTAAACATAAGCTTTAATTTTTTTTTTCTTTTCCTTTTCTTTCTTTTAAATTTTAAATCTGTGTACAGTTTTAAGAGATTTGTCTAAATATAAGCTTTAATTTTTTTTTTCTCTTTAATTTTCTTTTCTTTCTTTTTTTTCTTTTCTTTCTTTCTTTCAGAGTTAATATTTGGTTCACGGTACACTGTCCTTGATGGTCCTTGGATGGCCTTCTTTTATTTACTTAATTTGTAGTTAACTTGTCACCCAGAACAAAATCTAGGACCATTATAGTGACCTATTTCTAACCAAATGGTTTCTCTCTCCCCTCTTCCATCACTTTACCTCTTCAAACTCAAGGTATCCACCATCCTGAATCCTAAATTCTTTATTTCCTTGCTTTTTATTTTTATGTAGTTTAATTGCATCTACTTATATTCTTTGAAGGTATATATTTTTAAATTTATAAAAGGGGCATCACATGTGCTTGCTCAATTGCTCAGTCATGTCCAACTCCTTGCAAACCCATAGACTGACTGTAGCCTGGCAGTCTCCTCTTTTCATGGGATTTTCCAGGCAAGAATATTGCAGTGGGCTGCCATTTCCTTCTCCAGAGGATCTTCCCAACTCAGGGATTGAACCCTCATTCTCCTGTGTCTCCTGCGTTGGCAGGCAGATTCTTTACCACTGAGCCATCTGAGAAGCCCAAAAGGGCATCATGCAATACATAATGTTTTGAAACTTAGCTTTTTTCACTTAATATATTAAGATTTTAGTTCCATGTTTTGTTTTTTTTTTTTCCCCAATGCCTCCTTCTGACCCTGGTATTTACTTACTGAAAAGCCTTGCTGACTCCTTTTCTGACTAAACAGAAACTAAATCCTACAGTGTGTTACACAAAACTTTTGGTAAACTGCCCCTCATCTGTCTTTTCCAGCATGATTTCCAACAACTTCATAAATCAGCCCTTTGCTTCAATCTGTTCTACCCAAATAATTTGATGCTTCTCAGTCCCTTGATTTTTCTGTTGCTCTTCTGTTTTCAAGCCCTGCTTCCCTGTTCTGCCTTGTAACCTGCTCTAATCTTCCCTCCTGAGTTAAAAAAGTAAATGCATCCTCCCCCAAACTTCTATATCACTTCCTATCTTGTTACTTTTACCTCTCGCTCATATTTTCATATAAATGCACACATTTGGCTGATTTTCATAACAAAGGACATAATATAGTGAGACCTTACATATACATCCTTGTATTAGTCTTTCATCCAATGATTTGAAATGTTTATCGAGCATCGCACATGTGCTAGGTGATGCAAATAAGCAATGACCAAGAGGCATTTGTCTGTACTCTTTTGGGGCTTAGTTTACAAATGCTAAACTTATTGGTAAATAAGTGGTGAATCAGTAGTTGATAAATAAGGATGATGATAAATACTAAAAATAAAAAGTATACAGTGCAGTACCAGTATATAGAACGTGAACATATGATACTGTTTCTATAATCCAAAACACCCTTTCAAAATGGAGCCGTATTCAGTCTAGCCTAAAAGTATGTGCTAGTCTGTGTGTGTGTGTGTGTGTGAAGTCACTCAGTGGTGTCCGACTCTTTGCGATCCCATGGACTGTAGCCTCCCAGGCTCCTCTGTCCATGGGATTTTCCAGGCAAGAGTACTGGAGTGGGGTGCCATTGCCTTCTCCATAGTTCCATGTTTAAGTCAGTATTTTAAATGTTACTAAATATTAAAAGTAGATCATCTTTGACTCTTTTAAAAGGAAATGATTGAAAACTATGTCCATTGGAATGAAGACATAGGAGAATGGCAGCTAGTAAGTATTAACCTTCATCCTTTTATGAAATAGTTAATGGAGTACTTCCTATAGACAGGAGTGTGCTGGCTACAGTGGGGAGGATGGTCCAGAGGATGAATCAAATGATAATCCACTAGGATGGATAAGATGTTTAAAAGGTTATAACACACAGAATATTCAGTAGAGATGGTATTATTGGTTGGTGTGTAGGACTGAATGACTCTGGGTCTCTCTTTCTGTCCCAGCATTCAAGTCATGTTTTTAAAAAAAAAAAAAAAACACACATTTATTTACCTATTTGGCTGTGTTGGGTCTTAGTTGCCCTGTGGCGTGTGGGGTCTTAGTTTCCTGACCAGGGATTGAATCCACGTCCCCTGCATTGGCAGGTGGATTCTTAACCACTGGACCACCAGGGAAATCCCTCAAATCATGTGTTATGAGTGTACTGTCAGAATATCTCATAGTAATTTGCTTCATTCATAGTGTTAATTGCTAATTAAGATAATTCTCCTCCCCCTCTTTTTTCCTTTTTTGAGAAATGTGTTGCCTACACAGGAAATAACATGAGAAAGCAGACTCCAGTTCCAGATAAAAAGGAGAAAGATGTAAGAGTGCTTCTTTTTTAAAAAAAAAACAACAAAAAGAAACTACAGTTGGTTCTTTATAGGAATGTGGTCACTAAATTGTGTTATCATGATATCTGTTAATCAGCTCTGCTGAAAAATAGGCTAATCTTTTGAGAGTAGAGGCCCTAGAATCAGGGGATTATCAGGACAGTTCTGCTTACCTGCAGTCCTGGGAGCAGCGTATCATCTCTATATCATAAGAAGGGCATGGAGTCCTCTTCAGAAACTCTTTCACCACCTCTCTGGGTCTTGGGGATTTGTTTAGAGACTAGAGTGTGTCTGTCCCTCTCAAAACTGGTCCTAATCTTAGGTTAACAAGCGAAAGCAGCAGCTTTAGGGAAAAACCAACAGTTTTTCTTTACTACTGAGTAATTTATAGTGGGTCAGGGCTTCTTCACCAATGATTGGTATATACATTTGAGATATATGGAATTAGAAAAATATATCTGTAGATATTTATTTGGTTTTGTCTCTGGCTTTTTTCTAGGCGTTTATTCAGCATTTTAAATCTTCCCTCAAATCTGTGTGTTAGAATGTCTTATTCCTTTCCTTTATATAGCCCTTTGAAGTGGACCTTTCCCATGTGTATCTTGCCTATACTGAGGAGAGCCTACGGCAGTCCTTAATGAAATTAGAGAGGCCACGGACTTCAAAGGGAAAAACAAGGCCAAAGACTGGGAGAAGGTAAGAACTGTCTTTGGGTCCCATGAGCCAAAGGCAATGAGATTTTCAAATTAGGTAACATTTAAGGGAAATTTAATTAACGTGATAGTGAAAGTCACTCGGTCGTGTCCAACTCTTTGCTACCCCGTGGACTGTACAGTCCATGGAATTCTCCAGGCCAGAGTACTGGAGTGGGTGATCTTCCCAACCCAGGGATCGAACCTGGGTCTCCCTCAATGCAGGTGGATTCTTTACCAACTGAGTCACGAGGGAAGCCCAGTTAACATGATAACTATTTAACTAAATAATTCAAGTCCTTATGTAGTTTGGATTCTTCTTTAGCCCTCCTGAGTAGTAGAATTTATTTCTAATTTACTTTGTTCTTTCCAAATGTGTAATAAGGCAAATTCCTTGATCTTTGTATTAATTTTTCTAGTGAGATACCAATTAATTTGCCTAGTTAGACTCTCAAGGTATTGTATTCAACTGATTCATTTTTCTGTCATGAATATTGCCTCAGGAACCTTGATTTCCTCAGTTACCAGTTAAAGAAAACTTCTCTGACTGTCTTTCCCTCTGCTTTGTGGTCTAGTTTTGACTGTTGAGTAGTTTAAATGTATTGTAATGTAGCCCAGGGAAACCAGGATACGAAAGTCCTGGGCTGGAGCTTGTTTATTCTCTCCCTTCCTTACATCAAATACTGTTCAGCTTATTTAAACTGACTGTAAGACTTTGGGGCTCCTAAAATGATAGGAAATAATAAACTTGTATTTTTCCCTACTTTGAGTACATAGCCTTCACCGTACATGTAACTCAAAAGTCTTAAGTTTTAACATTTTTGTGTTACATAATCGTATAGGCATAACCTAACTTTTATAAATTTTGGAAGGAGAAATCAGCATATTAAAAGTGTACAAATTTTTACATTCTCCAGCATTTAGATGTCAGACATGAAAAGCTTTTCATATGCCAAAGGAAGTCATGCATGATTAATGAATGAAGCAAATTGGTTTAAAGAAATACAAATTCCTCTAGATCGTTAAGTTTTCCACTTTTTTTTTTTTTTAAGTTTTCCACTTTTAATGGAGGTATTTTCCTCCTAACTTTGCAGTTAGTAAAAAAAAAAAAAAAAAGTAACAAGGCAAGTGTGATGATAAATGCTAAGACAGTTGGCCTCAATGTAGGAGAAAAATAGGCATTGATGTGCTGGGGTAAACGAGCAGAGCGTGGTCTGAGTAGCTGCTACCCTGTTTCCTAGTGAGTTTGAGGAAAGAGGACCCATTGTTTCTGGATCTTCCTATATCAAAGGAGAAACCAGAAATGAGGATTATTTATATGGAGTCTCTGTTTTTAGTTACTTTTAAGAAACTATGTGGACCTAAAACAGTCAAGCAAATAATTTAATACGGTATTTGGATACAGTTTTCAGAATGCTCATTTTAAAATAATGTACTTTTTTGTTAATCTAAAAAAAAAAAAAATGTGAGTGAACATTAGATGAGCCAAACCCAGCACCTCTGTGTACCAGAATTAGCCTGCTATATTGTGAAAACAGTAGATGGCCATAAATACAGACAAATGTGCACATTACATGGTTTTTTGATACTAGGTTACATTACTTGGTAATGTTCAATGTGATGTTCCTCATTAGAAACACATAGTTCAGTGTACTAAGCAAAACTACAATAAACATGATACATTAATGGAGCATTTCCATCAGTTCGTACACAGTCATCTATGAGGTGTTGCTTCAGGTGATCTGTGGCTCTGATTTTCACTGAATAAGCTGGAACCCTTAGCATACTCCAGAAGAGATAATCAAGGAGTTCAAATCTGGCAGGCATGCAGACCACTCGGCCTGTCCATGTTGTCTAGTCTGATTTATCACTCACTCATTCCCTCATCACTGTGGGTGGTGGGGTGCAGTGCCACGCTCTTGGGGTCACTCTAAGCGACTTTTCCCTAGCCTGAAAAGGCAGGCATTAATTGATCTCTTAACATAGCATGTCAAACCTTGACTGGTTTCTAGATTCTCTGGCTGCTTGATATTATCTACTACATAATGTAAAGTGTTTGTACTTCTGTCTTTTAGGGAAGCATTCATGTTTTCTTTTTCTCTTCTCCAAACAGAAAGCGTTCTGCAAAGCCTGAAACTGTAATTGACTCTTTACTTCAGTAAACGTTACAGACTTAAAGTCAAAATAAAAATTAGTGATATTCTCATGCCTGGATAAAATATTTAATTAAAACATTGAAGACTTTTGTGTAATTTCCAGTAATTCAACTTGTAAATCATGGAGTAAGTCTGGAATTAACACTTTGGCTAATAACTTTTAGTCCATATATATTAAGTTAATATAACATGAAAATTGTACTGCTGGTAATTGTTCAAATTGTCAGTTCCTTTTTCAACTTATACTGTGCAGGGAAGTTGAAGGAGCAGTCCATACTGTAGAGAGTTGCAGTTTAAATGTGTACGTAAGTCTACCAGTGATTTCCTCAACTACTATCTATTTAGATAACTGGACAGATATTCAAAATAGAAAAAAAAAAACAAAACAGTAAGTCCTGTTTTGCACATAGAAAGTTGCAGGTCTAGTTGTCCTATGATTTCCTGTTATATATGAATGTATGGGTTGCATATCTAAGAAATGATGGAATCCTAACACTCACCTGGCCTTTTAAAATATATTCTAATTTTTATACTCACATTGATTGCATTTAATGTGTGAAATGGGTGATCTTATTAATCTATAGAACACTTTTATGATTTGACAGTCTAGAAGTATACATGTTTAAGAAACAAAAGCTGAAAATATGTTTCATCTGGACCTCTCTTGATCTTTTCTGCCACTTTAACTTCAGGTCAAAAATTTTGTTTGATTTCATGTTTCTTGAAACATTGAATTTGTACCTAAATATAAAGGAGTCACCCAGTTACAGAAAATTAAGAAGCTAAATATTTGTCAGTAGGTATTATTTTTTAAATTCACTTTGAAGCTTGATTAATGGACACTTTCCTGTGTCTGACTTCTAAATTTTGATGGAAATTGCTCTGTCTCTCCCAATTGAGAAGGATTTCCATTTTCTGAAAAATACAACCAAAGCAGGAAAAATACCTTTTAATTCTTTGTCTTTAAACACTTTGTCTTTCTTCTTATTTTATAAAGAAAATAGTCTTCCCTGAATTTCTTCCATTGACAATTCCAATTAGAACACACCTCTAAAATAAAAATTATGTTTATTTTATAGTAAAAAGGAAAAGTTTTCATAGATAGAATTATTGTTTTTTTTGTTGGCTGCTTGTAAAATTTTTATTTTTTTAAGTTATGCTACTCTAAAACCACTATATATATATATATATATATTTATCTTTTATGAGTTTTAAAATTATGTAATCACCCCTGAAACACATTGGCTACATGTTTTAAGACTGCATAAATTAATAAGTTTGGTTAAATATTGTTTTACAATTACAAAGCTATGTATAGAATGGAAGTGAAGGTAGCATATTTGTGAATTGTGTAAAAATATGTCCATAAATTTAAAGTACATTTCAAAGGTGATGTACTAAATATCTTGTGTATGGTGAATTTTTTCTAGGTAAGAAGAATTGGATTTAGTTTAACTAACAGCATTTTCTTTGTGATATGCAAGATAGTTAGACATTTATCACTTTGTGGGGCATTGTTTAGATACTGTGAAGACTTGAGGTGAACTTATGTCTTGTAAAAACTGTGTAAGCAGAATATCTTGGCAGTTATAGATGCACATTTAACTCTATTAGTAATTACTCTAGAGAAATCTTAATTTTACCAGTAGAAAAAAAGAAATGACTATGTCTTCTTTTTAAAAGTCCACAGGTCTAGCCTTTAACCATCAATTTAATAGAAAAGGGATAACTTTTGCATTAAGCTTTAAAACATTAAGGAAAATTTAAGTCAGTATCTTAGATTTTTTTCTTTACCGTGTCACCGCAGTAACAAAAAGAAAGCTATAAAAAGTCAAAACATTGAGAAATTTTAAAAATAGGCTGCTTTAGCATTTACATTAGAACTGATATCAAGATTAGATATTGGAGCCAGGCCTGAGTATCCATGTGAAAGCATGGGAACCTAACGTTAAAGCTGTTCACTTAGCTCCAATCATAGCAGTTCTGTGGTTTCTTCACATTTACTTTGCGTCATCGTCCAAAAATGAAGTATTTTGTAACATCAGTGTTAGTTTCATGAAAAGATATAGATAAATTTGCTCATTATTTGAAATAAGAAACATTTAAAATGAGTGTCACATATAAGTAGGTTATTGAATGTGAGTGGCTATTTTTTCTCTTTAATTTAAAAAAGTAGTATTTATTAAGAGGAGCCTTGGTAGAATGTTGTTTGTGGTATGTTCTTTAGTAAACCTTGCAAATATATGTAGTAATAATTGGGATATTAAAATATGATAGTATTCCCTATTTTTGTTTAGATTCTTGTGAAGTGTAGGGGTAATTAAGGTGGGAGGTTTACATCCATGTGTTCATCCCACAGGTAGAATCAGTTTGACATGCCATGTCATCTACTTCTTGAGAAGAGGGGGCCTTTTTTTTGCTGCAAGAAATTTAAGGTTTCTTTGGGGGAGAGGGTGGTGCTACTTCAGCTGTAACATATTTTTTTAAATTATAGCTTTAGTTTGTTGTGTTTCTTTTTCATCTTTTAATAACATTTTCCCCTTAACTGTTACCATAAGGAAAGTCCCTCCTTTTCCTGCAGGGCTGTAAATTAAAGGATGGGTAGAGTTTACATTTAAGTACGTCAGTGTCTGCCCAGTTTATTAATGTATGCATCTGTGTTCCTCTTTAGTTACTTTTTGATGTAAATGCTAGAAGAAAACATAGATCTTCCTAGTGCCTTTGAACTTCTACTGTAGTCTAATTTAAATCATCAGTAACTTCAATAGCATTACTACAATACTGTATACTGGCCAGAATTACAAATTGTATGATGAGTTTGTTGCATTAATTTCAAAAGCCACACTTTCACTGTATTTTATGTATAAATTGTATTTGTTCAAGTTGTATATATTGATATTGTATGTATACATACAGCATGCTTAAGTAAGAAATAAAAATCTTTAGCCTAATGCCTATAATTGTGGTCTGCTTCTTTACTCGACCATTTTTGTGTTTGTGTCCATCTTGATCTTAATAATTAATAAGCAGGTTCTTTGTGCTTGGCATGTCAATTTCATGAGCTTAAGAGAAGCCTATGTAGTTTTGTACCAGAAACTCTTAATGTTGCGGGTCTTTAAACAGAAGTCATCATGATACAGAAACCTGGGAGAGATGTTTTTAAAAATGCTTCTCATTGATAAAAGTTTATTTTCACCAAAAAAAAATGTAATCTAAGTTTTTTTATTATCCTTATCATTTGGTATTTGAGAACAGAAACTTTAAAGAAGTCTGTATGGAAAATGTATCTCACTAAAAGGTAAAAGACGTATCTTAGTGGTAACGGTATCATGATCTCTTTCAAAAACTATATTTGTTTAAAATATCTCAAACCATAATATTGCTTGAATTATTGTTAATCATGCATTCTTTTCACAAACACTTATTGGTTATTAGGCAGCCACAAGAAGTTCACAGCGGACATTACAAAGTTTTGATTTGTCAGCAAGTTTCAGAGGATTTCCGTGTGCTTTTTGTATAGAGAGGGGACTCTGGCCATTTCAGATCTTGCTGTCTCGGTCTTCCAAACTGCTCGCTGGTGTAAAACTGCTACACATGTGTAGAATATGAAAATAAGATTAGAGGCCTGCCATAGTGTAAGCAAGAGAATCAGTAGTGCACTCGCTGCCCCTCCTCCCCAGTTGAATTCTGGAGCTGTGATGCTCACTTTCACCAAGCAACACCACTAAGGCACACCCCTCAGGGAGCCTGTTGCTGCTTGTGTTGTCAGGACGCTGCTGGGGTCATTGTTCATCCCACCTTCTTATGAAGACCCTTGAGAGTCTGTTTTAAAGTCGAGTACTAAAAACAGAACAAAATAAAAATTCTAAGATACCTCAGTTCGCATGTGCCTACAGGAACTGTTAACACAGTTCTGAAGCTGCAGCCCAAACTTAAAGTGAGCCTTCTAAACAAGCTGTAAGATTGTCTGAATGTCTCATTCTTAAGCTGTTTCATTTGCAAAGCAAATCAAGTATTCAGTCCTCCTTCGGAAGTTGAACACATGTGTGGGAAAATGATTATGAAGAGGCTACTTCAAAAAGAACCTGTTTCCTCTCAGCATTTATCTTGGGCTTCCTGTGACCCAATCTTAAAGTTACTTTTATCAACGTTATCAGAACATCACTTTGTCTTACCCAAACACGTTTATGGCTCTGACTAAAGAATATGACAGATCAGACATTCTTCTACACCTGCTCCCCTCCCCCACCCCTTTTTAGAGGCCTGGGGAAATTTTAGTTTTTAATCAAAGACTTTATTTCTCCAGCTTTACAAAGGAATTTAACTGGGACTTTACAACTGAATAAAATATTTCTCAGAGTTGATACCAATCTTAACAAGAGGATATTGCCTAACCCAACCTAAACTGCTAGAGTCATTACAGAAATACTATGTTGACCTTGATTTCTGTTCCATCATGTGTTAGGGCGCTCGGTCACCAGGCGTCTTCTGTATTTACTGTGGACCCATGCATGGCTCATGGCCATATGAGTGGAGAATGACATGTCGAAGGCTGTAGTGAAGGAGGGTGAATGGTGAGCTGCCAGGCACAGCATTCCTCCCTAGCAGCGGACCCAATGCCTAGCACGTGTTTGTCTGACTGGAGGGTCAGAAAAGGTTCATCCCAGGAGAAGTGCTGTTCAAGGCGTTAAAGCATTTGAATGGTGCAGCAAGGCATTCCAGGCAGAAGGAGTAATGTGAATGTCATGTGCACTGGTGGCCTGCTTGAAGTAAGGCAAAAGAGGTGGGGACTGATGATCCTGAAGAGGAAAGAGACAGGCCAGGATCCAGAGTTTTCTTTAAGCAGTGAGAAGCCACAGAAGGATCTTAAGGGGGTGACTCATACATTATTTGTGTTTTAGAAAAAACAACTGCTAAAAAGATTGTGAATGATTAGATTAGGAGGAGCTGTGAGAGCAGATGATGTACACACCTGTGCCCTGGAGGCTGGGACAGTTACGGGCCAGAGGAGCCAACCTCCTCCTCTCCTTGCTGGCTGTCTTGCCCTCAAGACTGGTACCCAGGTATGCAGTCAGCACCTAAAACATCTGAACATGCTTGTGTTTGGTTTAATGCTGGCTAATAGGAAGCAAGCAAGGAAGAGACATCCTAGAGACTAAACATTGAACAAGGAAGAAGTTGACATGAAGGATGGATCAAAAGAAACACTAGAGCTGAGGAGAAAATTTCTTGACTGCTCAAGGGCAAAGGCAGCTAACTGGGAGGTTTGAAAACTCCACCTGGGAATGGAGCTCCAACTGCACTGATCACTTGAACCAGGACATCAGCTCCGAGACTAGGGAAAGTGCTTGCTTTGTCCTCAATGGAATGTGGTAGGAATTGCAAGGCTAACCTTGTATGCTGAGAGGCCAGGCCACGAGAAAACTGCGCCCTGCACTTTGCCCCGAAATTCTGCATTCTCAGATGATATGGGCACCCTAAGAAGCTGACCAAGAGGACCTGCCGAGAAGGGTGGAAAAAAGTCAGGGCACTGGCTAATAGCAACAAGAGAGCCCTTGGTGCACTTTTATCAGAGGCTGGCATTTCTAACTTGTGTTTCAATGAAGATCATTCAGCTATAGATTTGAGCAATGTGTTTTTTCTTTTATTTGCTTATTCAGTAAGTATTTATTATCTACAAATGCCAGTTAGAGATAGACTGTGCTCATAGGTAAGAGGTGGAGGTAGGTGAAAGCAGGGAGGGAGGAGATCAGCCTGTGCCTTCGTCACACGTTCCATGTGTAGACGAGAGGCACGTCCCATGGAGTAGGTGTGGGCTGTAGCTGAGTTTCCTAAGTGAGCGTGCTTAAGTGATTAGCATCTCAACTTTCACTTAATCCTGATGTTTCTCTGCTCGCCCTTCTGGTGAGTGTCCTCCTCGGTTCATGTTCTCTCACTCCCTTGGTAAACCCCAGCGCTTACTGTTGGATATTTCCATCCATGACAGACAGATCTGCCTGGAGCCTACGTACGACCCTTCCATGGCCTGTTCTAACTCTTTGTTCCGATTGCCTTTCTTTTTACCATCCTGGCCTCATACACAAACTGTAACCCACAAGTCATATCCTGTGGCAGACTACAGCTCACATTAGCCATTGAATGCAAATGAATTAAAAGTGTTCATTGTGGCCTTAGAAGGCTCCATGACTCTCTTAGTTACTTGTTGCCCTTGGCATGCTGGTATTTTATGTGGGCAGGGTGAAACTGGCTGTGGTCAGGGTGAGACTTTAAGCTTTTGATTTGTTCCCTTATTTTGAAAGGGTTAAAAAGATGTTATATGTTTTGGTATAATTTTAGTACTAGTATTAATTTTTGTCATATGTGTGTGAGCAAGAATGAAAAGAGAATGCTCATTCACTGTTACTAGATCCATATTCTTGCAGACATGTCTTTAAAGACAAATTTCAATGACTTGACATTTGTTTTTTGCCCTTTAATTTCTTAAAATAGCAATGTTATTGAGATATGTCACATAGTGTAAAATTCATCCTTTTAAGTATATAATTTAGTGGGTTTTAGTAGTTTCACAGAGTTGTACAGCCATTATGACTATCTAATATCAAAGCATTTTCATTACTCTCAAAAGAAGGCCTGTATCTATTTGCAGTCACTTGGTCTTCCTTCATCCCCTCACCCTCTAGCAACCAATATTCTACTTTTTGCCTCTGTGGACTTGCCTCTTCTGGGCATTTCTTATAAATGAAGTCATACCATATGTGGCGTTTGTGTCTGGCTCCTTTGAGTTAGCATAGTGTTTCCAGGCTTCATCCATACTGTAGCATATGCCAGTACTTTTCTTTTTACTGCCGAGTAATATTTGTATGGCTCTACCCCATTTCGTTTATCCATTCATCAGTTGATTGACAGTTGTGGTGTTCCTGCTTTTTTGCTGTAAATGAATAATGCTGCTGTGAACATTTGTGTAGAGATTTTTGTGTGGGCATGTTTTCAATTCTCTTGATGGAGATACCTAGGATTAGAATTACTGGAGTATATGGTAACTGTTTAATCTTTTGAAGAATTGGCATACTGTTTTCCAGAGTGGCTGCACCATTTTCTGATCATACCAGCAATGTGTGATAGTTCCGTTTTTTCACATCTGCACCAATGTGTGTTACTGTCTGTCTGTAATTTTAGTGCTTTAACTTTTAAACTTTTCTGTAATTTGTTTTAATCTTTTGGCTGCACCTCACGGCATGTGGGATCTTAGTTCCCTGACCAAACTCACACTCCGTGTGCTGGCAGTGCAGGATCTTAACCATTGGACTGCCAGGGAAGTCTCCTAACTTTTAAACTTTCAAAAGCATTTTCTCACTTGTGCACATGGTCATACACACAGACTTCAAGTAGAAAGTAAAAAATCTCCTGCCCTTTCACTGTTCCTTATTCCAAGTCCCATCCTCAACAATCCACCTTCCTTTTTTTTTTTTTTTAAGTTTCTCTGGTGGTTCCCATTGTAATTCCAAAGATTTCTTGATTTACTCACTATTGTTCTTTTTTCCCCCCATTTTTCATTGTAAAAACTTGCAAACAAGTAAAAGCAGAGTAATGCAACCAAACTTCACGTACCCCTCTCCAACTACAATGTTCAATTCATGACCACCACGCCAACTGTTTTTATCACACTTTAGATATTTTGTGTTGGTTTCTCCATTGAAAAGTGAGAGTCTGCCTTATTTATATTGCTGTTTCCAAATTTTTGTAGTAAGCTGTTTTTAGATCTTCTCTTACTTTTGCAGTTTTGAATAAATATTTGATTTGTTCATGTTCCATCAAGCTTTGACAGTATTGCTGACCTCTCCCTGAGTGAGCTGGGGTGTATTGGTGCCCCCACCTCTTTCTCTTCTTTTGCTCTTTACCTCTTAATCATTTTCAGCTTATTTTTATGTTGTCAGTTTGATAGCATTTACAGTCTGTTCTGTAAGCATAATTAAGTCTTCTTTGCTTTGTCTATTGGTTGGTTCTAAGACTTGAGTATCAAAAGGATTTACATTATTAGGACTTTAACTCTTGTTTACTGTAGTGCCGTGTAGTGTGCTAGAATTATTCCTCCCACCCCCATGCTTATGGATAGGAGAAGAATGTTCTAAGCATCCAGTTGACACGTTTTCAATTCAGAATTTTTCGATAATCAATGTGACTTATGGACTTAATCTGCAAGCTCTTTTAATTATCATTTATATCTTATGTAGCCTTGTATTCTTTAATCATACCATGCGTTATGTCCCCAGTGAGAAAGCTTGAGAGGGAAGTAGTTTTTCCCTTTTGACTCTCACACCAATTTTATTCTCTTCAGTAAATTGGTTTTCCCAATAGTTGGCAAGCAAATATAGCCTGTGCCATTAAAGTGACATCATGCATCAGATTCTACATATACTTTATTTTATGATGAATTATAAATATATAAATATGTTTAAAATAAGGCTATTAAAAACTCATAAATTAAAATAATCAGCTTCAACACTTTGAGTATTTCTCCTTCATAATTGTCTTTAGCCTTTCCAAGAGGTTTTTCAGCGTACTTGTACTCGTCTTGGCTTCATTCACAGAACAGGTCTACAAAAAAAAATATTTCATTAGTTTGCATTGCTAAGTATTTGAATCTTGCTTGTGCCAGTCTACCCAGGTCAAGCCTGCGTTTGCACTTGCCACTTGAACAATGATCGAACCAAGGCTGCCAGTCTGGCTTGACTCTGCTGCTAGGCTAACAGGGTTTAGCTGTTTTTTGTGCATGCTACTTACATTCCAGAAACGGCCACTGTAAATCCGTAACTGTCTGCCTTCAGGGTGTGGCCATCCCTGGACAGGTGTGTCACAGCTAGGTGCTGCTCAGGGCGTAACAGGGATGGAGGCTCAGACCTGCCCACTGCCGTCTTGGGCCTTCTCTGTGGCCACCTGGACTACTGAGAGACAGATTCAGTCCACTTGCCATCCTGCCCATTAAACAGCAACCGAACAGGTTGGCAGCACTTCAGTTGGGAAGGATTCCTGCTGCCTACCACCTGGCCACTGCTTCAGTTTGAATCTCAGCTCTACCAATTTATTAATTGCATTGCTTAAGACAAACTACTTAGTTTGTAAAAGCTTCAGTTTCCTCCTTTGTATAAAATGGGAACAATAGTGCCTACTTACTAAGATCATTAAGAGGGTCCAAAGAGACAATGAGTGTAATATCTGCTCCCTGTTCTGTTACCTTCTAAATAAAGCAGCATGCCCAGAGAGAGGATGAACATCCCCAGTTCCTCTGCTTGGCATTAGGTAACATCCACTCTTGGCTCTGCCACTTCTCCTACATCATCAGTTCTCCCCTCTTACTAGGTCATTCCCACTGGTATATTGACATGCTCCGTATAGACCTCATCTTAAAAGCACTTCCTTCACTTCGTACCTGCCTTCAGCTATTGTTCTGTTTCTCTGCAACCCTATAGAAAAACACCCTAAAGGAGTTTTTCATACTCAGTATATCTTTCTTTTCACTCCTCCCCACACCTGTTCTCTATGGAACCTACTCTCCTCAGACTTTCATTCCCACATCTCCATCTGTGTCAGCACCGTCAGTAACCTCCATCATGCCGAGTTCAATGACCATTCTTAGTGTTCATCTTACTTGACCTTTCAGTACATTTGACACACTCCCTCCTTAAAAGAGTTTCTTTGCTTGCCTTCTGGGATACTGCACACTCTTTGATTTCCTCCTACTTCACTGGCTACTACTCGGTTTCTCTTGCTGGTCCCTCCTCTTCCTGACTTCTATATGAGTGCCTCTGGGCTCAGTCCTTGGATCTTGTCCTTTCTCTGTGTCATTCAGGTCTGTGACTTAAAGATCTTTCTGAGAACGCTTCACTTAATACCACAAGTTCTGACCTCTCCCTTTAAGCTTCAGACTTTTTCAACAGTCCTATCAGTGTCTTCACAACCTCCAGCCTTGATCACCCCCAGTCTTCCATATCTGTAAACAGCACCAACCATCCACCAAGGGGCCCAGGTTAGGAACCGGGAAGCCATCTTCCACCCTTCCCATTACCCCGCACTGTAGATCTGTCAGCAAGTCCTTCTGGCTCTATTTTCGATCATAGCCAGAATCCAACAGTGTCTGCCACTGTTACTCTGCAATACCCACCATCATCTGCAGCTGGAGTACTGTGGTAGCCTCCTGACAAGCCGTCTCACTTCTGTGCTTACTCTACTCATTCTGTTTACCACACACTAGCCAGAATGATCATTTAAAGTCACATAAATCAGGTGGTATTCTCTGCCCTGCTCAGAACCCTGTGGGACTTCCCCACCATGCTTGGGGCAGAATCCATAGGCCCTGTGTGGTCTCCTGCTAAAAGCCCCTCACTTACTCAGATCCAGCCACATTGGCCCTCCTATTGATCTTTGAACACATGAAGTTCATTTCTACCTTAAGGCCTTTGTACAGCTGTTCCCTCTGCCTGGAATGTTCCTTCCAAGTTAGTGATGTGGCCAACTCTCTTGCTTAATTCAAATACCTGCTTAGATGATGTCGCCAACTACTAAATCAGCCCTCTCCCCTTGACCTCTATGTTCTTTACTCCTGTATTTTTCTTCATAGCACTTATCACTGCTGGACGTCATGCTATATGCTTGTTTGCTTTTCTCACTGACCCATTACAACATTCTGTGAGAGCAGGAAATGTATCCCCAGTGCCTAGAACAGTACCTATAAGCAACACTCACAGAGTCTCAACAAATAAAATTTGTTGAATGAATGAACAGGCTGATTAAAAGTGTACTGCTAGTCACGAGGAGGAATATTTTAAGAAGTCGTACTGCCATCCATTGGATGGCAGGCTGTTGTCAGAGCAGAGCTTACCTTGCTTGCCAAGCCGCTGAGATTCCTGTCAAGTCTGCTCAGGAATCTGTTCAAGCACGTGTGGCTCCTGTAGATACGCCTAAGCTCAATTCCAGCCCTGCAGAAGGTTTCCTTCTCAGTTGTGTTCTAGAAAGAGAAATGCTACAGATAGCCACTGGCCAGCTGGATTTTGAACACAGGAGAGAGAGATTTCCTTTTGATTTCTTCTTTCCAGGGGGACAGGTGGAGAAGGTGAGTTTGCTCACCTGTGGTCCAGCTATTCAGGTATTCCTGCCATGTGAATGGAGGCTGCTCATCACAGTAAATAGCCTTTCCCAGTTACTTGCAAATGCAGTAGCCTTTTACCGAAACCTCCCAATTTCTTTTCCATTGGAGAGTTTTATTGAAAGGGTACCTGAAGCAAGTCACTCAACTAAGTTAATGAGAGAGTGGGGTTTGAATGCAGGGTTACCTGTCTACAGCCCATATCTGTTTCTTTACCCCATGCAAGTTCTTCTGTCTGTGGAGGGAGTCATAGGTACATGAGCTCATAATCAGAGTCTGCTCTCTCTTACTCCTATACTTTATAGTTTTTGAATCTAGGTTTCCCTGGAAATCCCACATGCTTATTAAGAAAATGAATGTCCATCCTTTGGCCTGGACAGTGCTGCTTTAGCCCCAGTACTCTCCCATTTAGCCCTCCTCCTGGAAGGTAGCAGCGTGAGGAGGCGTGTCCCCACACAGCTGGACGTGAGTTCCGGGGTCAGGGCCAGGTGCCCCAGGAGGTGGGCCTGGGAAGATGAGGGGCAGCTTCTGAGAGAGTGCTGGGCCTTGGACGGAGTTTCTCTAAGAGGCCTTTGGCCGTGAGTGTGCAGGGTCAGAACCTCTTTGGAATACTGGCAGCTCTGATGTGAGTCTGGCCACATGGTTCTCTTTTTTATGAACCTGGGAGAGGGAATATGTCTCGGGCCAGGTCAGGCCTGGTATGTTCTCTCATTCTACTCTAGGACAGGGTCATGGAACCTGGAGGGTATGTCTTAAGCTTGAGCCCAATCCAACTCAGATAAACCTGTCTTCAGCCTCTGCCAGGACCTTTTCTCATCCCTTGCCACTCAAAGTGAGTCCGTGAAGCAGCAGCATGGACATCACCTAGGAACCTGGTGATGCAGAATCTCAGGCCTCGCTCTGGACCCACTAAATCAGTCTGTGTTTACAGGATCTCCAGGGGATTTACATGAGGAGCTCTGTCCAAGCAGCTTTTTTGGTTCTCCCATATTTTTTTCTGATTATCAAGGCTTTTTACTATAAAAATTATATGCATTCAACAAGAATGGATTTTTTTTTTTTCATCAACCATCAGCCAGAGAGAACTACTATTACAATTTTGGTAACTATATTCCCAGATTCTTTTTAATACTTTTTTTTTCAATAGGGACCAACTAGTGATATTCTTTTCTATCCTCTTTACGCTTAACATATAGTACTAGCAATTCCTTAAATCATTCAATAGTATTTTAGAACATGAGATTGAGAACTGTGGAGGAACGTAGGGCATATTTGTGCCACAGCTGATCAATCCCCTACCTTTGCATTATTTTTGTTTATATCAGTACAGTAGCAGCAAGTCATCTGTATAGATCTTTGAATTCATCTCTTATTTCTTCAGGCTGAATTCTAGAAGTGCTGTTGATTTTTTTAGGATATTTCCAGGAAAACCTTCACCCAGACCGAGGCACCAGAATCCCAGACTACAAAGCTTCCTCTGCACTGTGGAGTTTGATGGCCCATAGTCCTTTAGAAGGACATGTATGTAATGAACAGCCATGAACCCTCCTGGGTCCTGACTCTAATTGGAAGTTTAAGAGTAGCACCAGTGTCTCTGGGCCCTGGGAGTCAAGAAACCTTCCATAAATCACTGTATCTCTGGGAGGCGTTGTGGGTGAGCAGAGGTGGTGAGACTAAGATGACAGACTCTAGCTGTGTATGAGGATGGAGGCAGACGCCTGTGTTGCTGGAGACAGAACAGTGAGGTTCAAGAATGTCAGAAGGAGAAGAGATCCTTTGCTTATTTTTCCATCAGAATCTAATGAGACTTTTCTAAAATTTTGACTACTTTGACTAGGGACTTAGAACTTGCACTGCCTCGATTTTGAGAAAACATCTTCTAAAGAATTTTCAAAAGATTTCTAAAAATGATTAGGATAAGTATAGAAAAGAGTTTGAATCAAATGGAAAACCTTTAAAAGAAGAAATTCTAAAGGCAGTTTTAGTTAAAGGCCTTAATGTTTTAGTTCCATTGGGATTGTGGCAATAGGATGACCCTCTGTACCGCCTGCTTTTTCATCTGCTTGTCCAGCTTCCACTGCCTTGAGTGTATCTTACGTAGCTCAGGGGGCTCACTTTCAGGAGCCATGTGGACTCTGCAGTTCAAAACTGCTCAGGAAAGAGGCTCCAAAGGGAGACCTGGTTTCCTGCCAGAAAGAAGCCTGCCCCTCCAGGTAGTGCAACAGTGGCGGCACACCATTCCTGAGACTTCTGTGCAGGGTTTCTGCTAGAGCTCTAACGAGGGTCTTGCCTAGCTTCTCTTTGGGACAAACAGATCTATCCTATATGTATTGTATCCATTATCTCCACTTATGCCCAAATTTAATCAGCCAGTGCTATATGTGAAAAAAGTCCTCTGCTTTCACTTTTAAAAAAAGATTTCAGGTTTGGCATAGAGCTCTCTGAAAACTTACGGACTTTTGCACCTTTTGGTAGTAGAAAATGCCTCCAACTAATAGTCCACCAGAGAAGTCCTTCCTAGACCTGCCAGCTTGCTAGCTTTCTACCTCGCTCACCTTACTTCAGAGACACTGGGAGCACTGCCTGCAGAACCCAGCATTTAGATCAGCACATTTTCATTGTTCCAGCGTGTGCCAAGAGCAGGATGCCACCCAACTTGAGCGTAATGGACCTCTGGATCTCAAAAAAGCACTAAAATCAATATGCTTGATTTTTGGAAAGATATTCTTGAGAACACAAGAAAGTAACTTTTCCTCCCATATAGCAACCTTGTGAGTTTTGAAAATAACAGCCTTTTTTTGTTCTGAAGTATCTTGAAAGGTAAGTAAGCAGTGCTGAGTCTTTGAGGAAAAGAGAATGGAAAAATGAGATTGTTAATCCAGGAGGAATAGAAAGCAGTTCAGGAGAAGGCGTGAGATAGGTAAGAATGAAGGAAGGTAGTGGGAACTGACCTGCACCTTGGCTGGGGAGAGGATTGGCTGTCTTCTTAGAGCAGCCCAGAGTGGGGTCGCCCTGGGCTCGTAGTCATGGAGGGTTGATGATCTCAAACCCCTGGCCCCTCTCTCTCAGAATGATTGCTTCTCTACAACCAGTTTTTGCCTTTAATCAAGAGTTATATAGTAACATTTTCCACTAACTCAAGAGTTGCATTCCAACCAACTTTCAAAATTGCTTTCTTATCTTCAGATGTAGAAACTGAGGCACAGAGAGGTGTAGAGGCTTGTCAAAGGCCACATAGTTAATAGCAGAACTGGGGGTAAAGCCACCAACTGTCTCACTTCCAGCCCCACAGTGCTTCTGCTGGGCTTTGCCCTTGGCTTTGATAGCACCCTCTCAGCAGTGACCCACCCCCTGGAGAACCCAGAGCATGAGTGATGCTTGGCTGTTTTATTTCTCTCTGTATAAAATATTAAGATAGATAAAGTATTAC
The DNA here is from genome assembly GCF_019320065.1 of Cervus canadensis. NCBI lineage: Eukaryota > Metazoa > Chordata > Mammalia > Artiodactyla > Cervidae > Cervus > Cervus canadensis. The sequence continues at coordinate 85,536,094 of NC_057389.1, read as the reverse complement.
ATATAAGATATCTATATAAAATATTAATAAATGAAATATATAAAGTATTATACACTAGATATGATATTTTATATATATATATGTAAAATCCTTCCAACCTGCTGTTAGATAGTCTGATACAGGATGAGATTCTGAAGGATAAAATTATATAATATGTATTATACAGTACATATGTTTATATTATATGCTATTATATTAAAATATTTCATATTATTGTATTTCCGACTCCTGGAATAATCTTTAATGAAAAATGAGATAGTCTGGATAAAGGCCTGAAGAACAGTTTTGCTCACAAGCAGGACAGGCCTGCGCTCTGGCCCTGGCCAAGTTACCCTCTGGTACACATGGAAAGCAGGTGGTTAGGAGACCACTGGTAAATTGAAGCTTTGGGTTTTTCATTCTCACTTGTGTGTTTCCATGAAAACAGGAACTGATGTGCTGAAAGCTATTGATATGGCTGTAGTCATGTGTTTGTCAGAGAAAATGCACTATCAGCTGTCAAATCTATCTCCTCCCACTGCAGATCGGGAGGCGGGGGTGAGGCGCAGGAGGAGGAAAGGTGAGATGCCCTGGCAGGAGCAGCCGGAGGCAGGGATATGTTGGCCCCTGTCTGATAGGATGGTTCTGGACCGGCCAGAGGGGGGTTTGCAGGACAGAGAAAGCTGAGGGTCTCTGGACAGCCATGCCCGGAGCTGGTGGGCTGTTAGGTGACCGGGCTGCGGAAGAGGAGGGGCTCTGGCGATACGTTTTCTGTTGCCATAGGAAGTCTCTTAGACAAAATGAAAGCTCTCTCAACCTGTAATCTCAATATCTGTTTTTGTGAGAGTATTTGGTTTTTCAGAAATGTATGGGCCAGAAAAATTCTCTCCTTCAGCAGCATTAATTGAGTGCCTCCTATATTCCAGGTACTAGATCTGGGTTGGGTAAAGTCTTAACGAGCTTTTCCTTGATTGAGGTCTAAATTATGACTACAAAACCCAAGCTTTCTACTATGTATCTTCTAAGTCAAGTGAAACCAGAAACACCAAAATGCATTTGAGAATAAAGATCAGAAATTCTCAGTCTTTGAAAACATTTCATACATTATAGTTAGTTTGAGCCTGTTTGCTTTCTGTTAAAGAAATTTGTTTAAACACTTGTGGATGGCTCTCGTCACTAAGTCACCCATCAGCCAAAGCAGACCCAGGACAGCTCTTACCTTTGGGGCAGCAAAGACGTCTGCTACAGGCAGCTCCATGCATGAATTCTTGGCCCAGGCAGGAACGAGAGAACAAGAGAGTGAGTTACCTTCAACTGCATGGGGTAAGCCTTCCTGAGCAGCCCTGACTCTCTTAAACTAAGAAAACTTCCTATAGTCCCTCAGGGGGAAAAAAAAAAACAAAAAACACCAGGAGAAAAATCTCCACAGTGCTCACCATCCTACCACCAACCACCAAGTCTCTAGGAGCTGTTATCTTCTTTTCACAGTCTAAGAAATAGGCACAGCATCACCAGAACATCTGGAGAGATGGTGCCAGATAGCTTACTCACCTTTCTCGCTGTGAGGATGTTCAGCGTTTTGATGATCTCTTCTAAGGTAATATCGCACTTGTGTCCGTGGACGAAGTGGCTGGTACATGCCAGTAAGCAGACCAGCACTGGGATCAGCTGGGAGGTGAGCCCCATTAATAGTATCTCTGTTTGCACTGACAATGTGAGACAATTAGTTTACCAGGAGAAGCTAACAATGCAATTCTGATAAAGATATCTCTATATATAGATTTAAAAATTGCTGAAACTGAGGGAAAATAAGTTTACATTGGAAATTTTCATTACACCAGGTTGTCAGTCATTTGGGGCCAATCAGCACCTCTCTTCCAGGAGAAAAAATGCCTCACAAAAACAGGTAAAATGTTCCTGTGAAATCAGACCAGTAGGAAAATGAAACCTTTTTTAAAAATTAACTACAAAGTATCAGCATAGGAAATTACACCATAATTTGCTCTTTAGATTAATCTTATCAGCTTGGGGTTGCTGCTGGCTTTTTACTTTGCATAGAAGGAAGAGGCCACAGGTGTCCGAGTTTGTTTTAGTGCAGCCCTCCTGGGGAAAGATAGAGTAATATCAAGAAAGTTTGACTTGATTAGTATTTCACCTTGGCTTCTTCCAAGTATGGGTGGCATCTGGGAAACTCTCCTTTTGTGGAAAAGCTGATCTGTGGTTCTTATCTCTGGGTAGAAGGAAAGTAATGGGCACAGATTCTCTCCTGTTGTAGCACTCAGACGTGCCTTTCTTCCACATTTAGGATTTTGGCCAAGGACATGTAATATGTGGTAGAGCTTCATTAGGACCATGTCAGGTCCATAGGTCTTTAACAATAAGGAGGCTCTAGGCAAAGTACGCCTATCCCGAGGTTTCAGGAATGACTCTTTTGAGGGATTTTGCTGGCAGTCCAGTGGTTAAAACTCTGCACTTCCACTGCAGAGGACATGGGTTCGATCCCTGGTCAGGGAACCTAAGATCCCACATACTGTGCAGCAAAAAAACAAATAAAAAATAGAAGTAATTTTTAAAAAAGGAATGATCACTTTGAAAATGGATTTGAAGTACAACCTCAGCTAATTAGGGGAAGAGAGTGATAATTTCACAGATTTGCAAATCAATTGCCCTGGTCAAGGTGCCACCACTTGCCCTGGCACCTCAGTCTAATTCCTGTGGGTGCTGCACACCCCTACCACTGACTCAGATGCCTGCGTCCCAGCATACCACTGGTTATTCCTCTCTGAGCCCTTCCTTCTCTTTCCTCTCTACTTCCTTTCTGTTGGTTTCTGACCTTCCTCTCCAATAATTTCCTCTGGAAGGTCATACAGAAACCATGACTGCTAAGGTCATTCCTGCACTTTGGCTCTTATTTATGTGACTTGTAGTCCATGAAAGAATCTGGACAATTGTAACAGGAAGGTCCTTGGACCATATTTAGGATCCTTCCATTGGGACTGTGCAGCGAATTTGCCGGGCTCAGCGCAGTGACGTCTGACACCAGCTGCATGACGTCGGGCCAGACTTCCAGGTTAAGGGCACAGCTTCCACAGTACTGTCCTCACTTCATACACTGGCTGATCATTCAGGGATCCCCATTCCACCTTCACTTCTGTCCAGCTGGCTGCAAAATTGAGTCCCCACTATCCTCTCAGATTCATAATTTGCTAGAATGACTCACAGAAATCAGAGAAGCACTATATGTAAGGTTATAGTTTTATTACAGCAAAAGGATACCAGTCAGACTCAGCCAAAAGAAGGGACATGGAGGTTGAGGCCTAGGAGTGTCACAGGTATGAAGCTTCCTCTGTTCTCTCCCTGGAGTCAGAGCACATCGCTTCCTCAGCACTTTGCTGTGTGACTCCACACGCAACGTGCCAAGCGAGGCAGCTCATCAGAGCTTCGGTGTCCAGCTTTACTTGGGTGTCATTCAGTAGATGTGACTGATTGAATCCATGGCCTCTTGGTTGACCTCATCCTCCAGCCTTCTTCCTGGAGGATGGGCTGATGACACAACAGCTTAATAGTGTAACTGGTCTCCAACTTGAGTGGCCTTACTAGCATGAACTGTTAGGTTCTGCCACAAATAGCAAAGACACTCCTGTAACTTGGAAGACCCCAAGGATTTACGGGCTAAATTTACCAGGAACTGGTGACAAAAGACCTGTCAATTCTTTATTCAAAGGCTTTAGAGGTTACCTCCCAAGAGCCAGGACAAAGGTCAAACTTCTCTGGGTAAGTTCTTTTTTTATTTTTTATAATACTTCTTTTTTCCCCCCAGTTTTATTGAGATACAATTAACATGTCACTGAATAACATAATGATTTAAATTATATTTATCAATATATTGGAGAAGGGAATGGCAACCCGCTCCAGTATTCTTGCCTGGAGAATCCCAGGGATGGAGGAGCCTGGTGGGCTGCCGTCAATTGGGTTGCACAGTCTCGGACACGACTGAAGTGACTTAGCAGCAGCAGAAGCAGCATTGTGAAATGATTACAGTAAGTTTAGTTAACATGAGTTCTCTCATATAGATATAAAAAAAGAAAAAATATTTTCCCTCATGATGAGAACTCTTAGGATTTATACTCTCAACAACTTTCAAATATTCCATACTAGAGTATTAACTATAGTCATCATGTTTTATGTTATACCCCCCAGTTCTTATTTACAGCTGTAAGTTTGTACCTTTTAAAAAAATTTTTTTGTTTTTCTTTCTTTCTTTCTTTGGGCTTCTCTGGGTATTAGTTTTGGCATGTGGGATCTAGTTCCCTGACCAGGAATAGAACCCAGCCCCTTGCATGGGAACTTGGAGTCTTAGCCACTGGACCACCAGGGAAGTCCCTAGTTTTTACTTTTTGATTGGCTTCATCCAGTTCCCCACCCCACCTTCCCCCACCTATGGTAACTAAAAATCTGATCCCTTTTTCTATGAGTTTTGTTTTTTTTTTTAGATTCATATATAAGTGAGATTATACAGCATTTGAGTTTTCACTTCAGTGTCTATCTCTGTTATCATATATGGCAGGATTTCCTTTTTATGGGTGAATAATATTCCATGGTATATGTACTGCAACTTTTAAAATTCATTTGTCCGTGATGAACACAGGATGTTTCCATACCTTGGCTGTTGTAAATAATGCTGCTTTGAATATGGGAATGCAGGTATCTTTTTGAGTTAATGATTTTGTTTCCTTTGGATACATTTCCAGAAGTGAAATTGCTGGATTATGTGGTAGTTCTTATCTTTTAATTCTTTGAGGAACCTGTATAACTGTTTTTCGTAATGGCTTTGCCAGTTTGTGTTCCTACCAACAGTGCATGAGGGTTCCCTTTTCTCCACATCCTTGCCAATGTTCTCGTCTTGTTGATGCTATTCTAATAGATGTGAGGTATTATCTTATTGTGGTTTTGATTTGCATTTCCCTGATGATCAGTGTTGTTGAATACCTTTTCCTGAACTTGTTGGTCATTCATATACCTTCTTTGGAAAAGTGTCTATGCAAGTTTTAGACATTTTAAAATTTGATTATTTATGTTTTTTGCTAGGGTATGTTTATTTTTTGCTACACCAATAGGGGGAGTTAATGAGAAGGGCAGACTTCCTTCTAGGATAGATAGAGACTTCAAATCCAGATTAGCTATCATTTGGAGTAAAATGGTGCCTAGTTCTTTTTTAAGAAAAGGTTCAAGGGGTGTAGAGCACACCTCTAAAGCCTTGAGGTTTGAGGCAGAGCTGGAGAGGAGGAGAGTTCACCAGAATCCCAGCATGTGTGGGAGGCAATAGAAAAGCTGTCTACATATTGAACAGTTGTTTGTTTTTTTAACCTTTGCTGAGGGCCACACCTTGGGCTTGGGGTTCTGGGGTTAAAGATGTGAGTCAGAAAAGGAATATAATTTGGTATCCATAGCCCAGAAGCAGAATACAGCTTCTTTTTTGCTGTTTCAGTGGTTGGATGAGGCCAGAGAAAAAAGGATAAACTCTCCAACCTATCAGGAGTGACCAGAAGTTCCCCTCAAAGAGTAGCAGTTAAAAATGGTCACCCTGCCTGCAGGGTGGAACCATGCATGTGACCGGGTGTTCAGAAGCTGGGAAGGTGGGGACCTGCATGTCAGGGACAGCAGCCAGCACCTAGCCATGTGAGACAAAGGAACCTTTCCCAGCCTGCGGGAGCTGTGGGGCAGGATGGCGAGGCAGGTGGGGCACCACTGAAGTGTCATGTTCCAAAGGACAGCATTTGAATCTGCACAGGCTGGGGGATTTGTCTGCCTCCCCCAGTGTTGGGGGGAGCCATAATGCTGTGAGTGGACAGAGGTTATGCCTTGCAGGCCTCAAAAAGAAAACAAAGTCGAGATCGAGAGAAAGAAAACAAGAGTGAAAGTTAGTTGCCTCAAGCCAGAACTGGGCGAAGCCTGCAGGTTACCTTGACTTCCTGAATTCCTAGGTTTCGGCACTAAATATGATCTCAGGTGGCATCGGCTTGCAGCAGCTTGAAGCCAGGCTTCGATTTCCCACCAGATTGAGGTCCAGTCTTAGCAGTGAAAACGCCAAATCCTAGCCGCTAGACCAGTGGTCAGTGACCAGGCCCTGACCATTTGACTTTTCAGAAAAAGAATTCTCACAGAGATGGAAAGAAGTGAAACAAATATTAAGTCCTTATTAGGAGGAAAAGAAGTCTAGTATGTGCAGATAGACACACAGCGGACTCAGAGAGAGAGTCGCTGAGTCTTGCCCTTGTGGTGAAATAATTTACCTCAGATTGGTACTTGAACCCATGTGCTGGAACTCAAACCCAGCCAAAACCCAGTTTGGGACTTGAATCCACATGACTGAGACTCAAACCTGGCCACAACCCACAATCTTCCAACGAAGGTCACACACCTGGTTTCTGGATTTAATGAAGCTCAGGTTCTTTGTGTCTTAGTGCATGAAGAATTTAACTAGAGGCAAAGTGATAGGCAAGAAGTACATTTATTAATATAGGATGCTTGTAAGAGATGCAATGGGGCAGGCAAGGGAGCTATGCCCTGAGGATTTAGTGAGCTACAATTTTATGTGCGTGCTTAATCCTCAGTCCTGTCCAACTCTTTGCAACCCTTTGGACTGTAGCTTGCCAGGCTTTTCTGTTCATGGGATTTTTCAGGAAAGAATACTGGAGTGAGTTGCCATTTTTTTCCTCCAGGGGATCTTCCCAATCCAGGAATAAATTTTATAGTCAGAGGAAAGTGGGAGAAGGGAAAAGATCATCTTCTTTGAGTAGACGTGAGGCTTAAATTGCTAGCTTCTCCTCCATATCAGGCAGGAGAGTATCTGACCCTATGAGATCAAACTAGGATTTTCATAGCATTTATTTGAATCAGTAAAGAGATGGTGACATTTTTCTTTCACTTAATGGCCTGAGGCATATCTCATGCTTTTATTTATAAGCAGTCTTTATAGTTAAGCCTGCTTCATGGTGGGATGTGACTTTTTTTCTTTCACTTAATGACCTGGGGCATAGCTCATACTTTTGTTTATAAGCAGGCTTTACAGTTCAGCAAGCCTGCTTCATTCAACGACATTCCAATAGATCATTAACTTACAGTGGTCTCCCAAAGTTTCTTAGGTTTCCCTCTATCTACAGTCCCCTACTGGGACTTCTACAGCTACCTGTGTAACTGTCCAATCCCTGTCAGAGACGGTTTGAATTACTTTTATGGGGCATTTCTTTCAGGTTTTCTTTGGCCAATCATTTTGATTTGTCTGGTTAAGAGTCCGTATTTGGCATATCTCAGGATCCTCCCACCTGTGCACACACATCAGTTATCCAAAGAGGCCTGTGGGTAGCTTGGCATCAGTGAGCATCACTCCTCTTCTGATCTCCAAGGAGGCTTTCTGCTGGTGTGTAGTTGGAGAGGTCTCTTGACTTCGAGTGAGAAAAGTGTTTTTGGAAGGGCCCAGCCTCCTCTCTCAGTTGTCCTGATATTCTCATCTTGGAATTTTGGTCCATGGGGGATGAATCTACTATCAGTGTACCCAGGTGAGGGGGGGTGCCCATCTTCCTGCCTCTGAATAGTTAGATTAGAGAAGCAAGGGATTAAGATCAGTAAAAGACTTATAATCAGAGGCTCAAGCACGGGTGGGAATCTGGTTGTACAAGGTCAGCATATCTTTGTTATTTTCAGGTTTTAAACTTTAGCATCTTTCTCTATTTCTGTAATGGAAGATCTGAACCTATTGGTCCCAGACCTCATTCTTGGATTGAAAGGTCTTGGTTGCAGATGCCTGAGAAAAGGGGGGTTATAAGAGAATGGAAACCTCCTCTTAGAAAGTTTTTAATACCTTGTGGGATCCAGGAAAACAAGTTAGAGAAACCATTTTCAATTTCCCCACCCATATTGATTGGATGGATTGGTGGTGAATTGTCTGTTGAAGCCAGGTAGCTTGCTGTCAATTTTTTTCCATGTTGATCTCTACCTGGGAAGGAGTGTTAACGTATGTGCAACAAGAAGTGTTGACAACTGCACATACTCCTCCTCATTCTGTCAACAGATAATCCAGGGCCAGACGGTTGTCAGGTGCCACCTTGACCAGCGAATCTAGAGACTTCTGTAAACTAGTAAGAGAACTAGTTGTGGCAGAAAGAGATAAGTTTTGAAGAACATGTTGGTGGGCGTCTGCTCCCCACCATGGTAATGAGGTGTACCCACAGAGATAGGCATGTCCATCTGGGATACCAACAGGTAAATCTCGAGTTAGTTGAGTAAACAGTTTAATGAACTTTCCCAGTGCTTGGATTCATTTAAGGAGTGGATTGAGAAAGGAGTAATCAAGGCTCCCAGCATACACTATGTGGACATGGAGTTATTGTGTAGACAATTGTGTAGACAGGTCCATGGTTTCTTATCTATTTGGCACATGTTTGCTGGCAGGGCACAGCAGACTAACAGGCTTAAGAATTTAAGACCTAGCCATCTAACTGGACCTAGCCAACTCATTGGAAAAGACCCTGATACTGGGAAAGATTGAGGGCAAGAGAAGGGAGCAACAGAGAATGAGATGGTTGGATGGCATCACTGAATCAACGGACATGAATTCAAGCAAACTCTGGGAGATAATGAAGGACAGGGAAGCCTGGCACACTGCAGTCCATGGGGTTGCAAGCAGCTGGACATGACTTAGCGACGGAGCAACATCCAGTTCTATTGTTATGGGAGTGTTTTCCAATCATATACTCAATGTATTCCATCCACGTCCATCCCAATACCTGTTCCTGTAAGGTGGATCCTTCTTCCTTTCTTCAGGTAGCAAGTTAGAATTTGAGCTCACATAGGTAGCTGGAATTCTGACTTAGGAGGATCCTTTATAAAGTGCTGGGGTGCTTTAATGCCAATTCATCCTCCCAGTTTGAGTTCATGTTCTCCTTCTGTTGCTAAGGGGAGGATTAGGGAAGAGGCATTAGAATTTTCTTTAGTAGGAAAATGAACAGTTCTAATCCTGTACATTACTGCTCCGAGCCTTGGGTCTCTGGTAGAACCAATTTCCATCAGGAACTTGGCTAAAATTCGTCACGGGATAGACAGGTTGCCATGGCCCATGATGAACTTAACTCGGGGTAAACAAGTCCAGTAGTCAACCAAGTGGAGGAAGCATGAGTTCATGCACTGGGGAGTTGAGAGTTGTGTGTCCATCCTACAGGTTAAGGGAAATAGGCATAGAGATGCTAAGGCAGTTAGTAGTTTCACAGTACCACCAGTCAGGGTCAGTCAGTCAGATAGTAGCTATGGGTACTTAGCCTAGGGTATCAGAAGTATTTTTTATCCTTTTTGAATAGCAGCTTCAAGTCTTGTGGTGGCCCACTCATCTGCCTGGAACTTTCAGGCTCTTCTGGGTCCTCTGGATCCTGTAGAGACTTGGAGGGAGGGGTGGATTCATAGGGATGGCTGGAATGTGGGCCTTGAGGTTCCTGTAACATATCAATGGAGATAGGTTTGATCCTGGATGGATGAACCCGGTTGGTCACCCCCTGGAGTTTGACTACCGTAGGGGTGCTCAGCAGGACTTGGTAAAGACCCTTCCATTTTGGGAGTCGCTGGTCACCTGGGGACTCATTTTTCCAGGTCTTTAAAAGTGCCCAGTCTCCAGGTTTTACAGCAGGGTAACTGGGACTGTCATCTGAAAAGGGCTTTATTACCCTTCTGCCATATTCTTATATAGCCTTCTGGACCTGGCCTAGGTTTATAATGTATTTAAGATGAGCCTTGGTTTCTGGGTTAGCATATCCAGAGTAAGGAATGGTCATCTGTATGTCATTTTGAAAGGGGTTAATTTAGTGGTTATTTTAGGCGCTGCCCTGACCCTTAAGAGAGCTGTTGGCAGTAGGCAATACCACGACCCTGAGGCAGGAGGTAGATGGGCCCCCCTTCTGTGGAAAAATGATAGGATGTTCATCTCCTGTGGACTGAAATGCCTCAATGAGAATAGCAGGACAGTTGAAAGAGGAGGCTGGGTCCTGCCCAGGCCACATATTTATTACTCTCGGAGTCAGGAGACTCCCACACCACACATGGGCAGAAAGGCTCCTTGGAGGTCAAAAGGGGAGTGATGCTCAGGCTACTCATAGGCCTCTTTGGTCAAATCCATCTTGGCTAAGAGATGCATACGCACTCACAGGAGGATCCTGAGATATGCCAAATATGGACTGTGACCCAGGCAAATCAAAATAATTGGCCAAAGGAAGCCTGGAAGAAATGCCCCATAAAAGTAATTCAAACTGCCTCAAGGGCACGACTTGGCGATGCTCTCTCTGAGCCCACCTGTGTTCTGTGCTCTGTTTCCTCCTAATAAGTACCTGACTCATTTCACTACTTTGTGTCTTTGTGGGAAAGACAAAGTCTCTCTGCAAAGTCGGATGGCCAGGGCCTTGTCAGTAACCTGGTTTAGTGCCTAGGATTCGGAGCTCTTACCCTGTGACCTGGCCTCAGCCTCTGGCAGGGAGCCAAAGCCCTGCTTCAAGCCCCTGCAGGCCGAGGCCACCCGAAAGCAACTCCATGAAGGGCGGCTGTTCTGAAGGCCCCCAGATCACCCAGTGGGCCAGCTCCCATCCTGCTGGTCCTGGGCGCTCTGCTTGCTTGCTCTGTGGGCTTAGACATGCCCCTCAGCCTCCTCTGTCTGGTGGGGATCATAGTGGAGCTTGTCTCTGAGGTTGTTCTGAGGAATAAAGAAGTTAATGTTTTTGAAGTAGTGAGTCAGATTAGTGCCCGGCGCCTAGAGAGTGCTGTTAGTTAACGTTAACCATATCTTTGGTCATCTGGACGACTGTGGTACTTTTACTTGTTAGGCAAACTTGAGTCCGAACAGCACCAGTGGAGGTTTTTCCAGTGGCCACTTCCCCACCCATGTCCCTCTTGGATGCATCTCCTTCTTTGAAGCTCCATTCCTGTTTGGAGAGTCACTCTTAGCTGCTCCACTGTGGCCCTTATGATTATTTATCTGGATTCATTACAGGAAACAAATACTGCAGTGGCACCTTATGCAGAAAGCTTTGAATGCAGGAAAGTAGGTATTATAAAAATGTTGGGAGGTTAGAGGGAAGGCTCCAGGCTGGGTTCAGAACTCTAAAGAGATGGCCCTCGGAGGACTGCTACCCGTGAGGCTGCCATTACAGGCCTGGAGCCCAAGAATGTCCTCAGGCTGCCATCCGGGGATCCTAGGGCTACTGCCTCCTAGCATCTACAAACTCCTCCAGGGGGAAGCTTGCCTCCCTACCCCTAGTCCAAGGGAATGGAAAATGGTGTCTGCACACACCCGCCCCCCACCTCCCCTCTAGGAGAGCAGTTACACCCAGACTCTCACTAACTTCAGGGGCATCTGAGAGCTGTTGTTGTGAACATTCAGGGGAAAGGCGTGGAGGGTGAGCAGAGCAGCCCAGTCTCTCTGGACCCTGGCTGGTGATTCTGCCTCTCCCACCATCTCTGTGGCTCGTCCCACCCCAAGCCCTGCTCCTCTTCTGTCAGTTGTGCCAGACAACACCCACAAGAGCCCTTCCACCTCCTATGGGCTTCTTCATGGAGACAGGTGATACTCCTCCAAGGGGGTGATGCTTAGTAGAGACTGGAATATATAGGGGACTGGAGGGTGGGGAGGGCGCTAGGGCAGGGGTAGCGGTGAGAGGCCTACGGAGGGTGGGGGCTCCCTGAGGAACCAGGAGAGCCAGTGGGTCGTGGGGAGGAGGGAGCCAGTTAGAGCACTGCAATCATCCTGTGAGGGAGGGAGCTGGCATGGAGGGTGAGACAGTGAGTGCTGTGGGTCTGGGGTTTACTCAGCAGCAATAGAATATTCTAGACTCAGTGGGACCCAAGTCTCAGCTCTGTCACTTATTCTCTGGGTGACCTTGGGAAAGGGTGACCCTGTCCAGGCTTCTCTGTCAAACTGGAAAGATTATCTGAGGTAATAAAGTGTTTGGTGTGCCTTCCATGTGGGAAACCCATAGATGCCAGCTAGCATTTTAACCTTTATCATTGTTATCATCATCATTATTACTATTAATGGCACTTAGAATTGGCTGAATATGGGGAAGAGGAAGAGGACCCCAGGATTCCAGCTTGGGGAACCACTGTTTGCAGAGATGGCCATTGAGGGAGGGAAGAAGGATGGGAGGCGGCTATGGACTGAGGCCCCTGCTGCTGGGTCTGCAGCTCTGAGCTGAGGAGGGGCTGCATGGTAGACAGAGAGTGAGGGGATGCCAAGGGAACAGTCCTGCCTGGGGGTGGGCAGAAAGGGGAGAGGGGGACGAGAAATGACTGTGGCACTTCAGTGACACTGGAGGGAGGGAAGGAAGAAAAGGTAGGCAGCCCAGAGCCCTAGAGGGAACCCAGGCGTGAGAGCCTTGGAGGACAAGTGAGAGGTCAGCAGTGTCAAGTGTTCCTCAGGGTCAGATGAGATAGGGCAGAAGGGCTTCTGCTGGATTTAGTGATGGGAGATAATCAGTGACATCACAGAGATGGCTTCTGGAGCATGTGGGCTCATGAAATGGAAACAGCGGCATGGATACATTCTGGAAGGCAAGCTATGTTGGGGTATTAGCTGCAAGGGATGGGGAACAACACATGATCAATAGTTGTTTTTTTAAGTGGGGCACACTTGAGCACAGGCTTCCTTTGTAAACGTCAATTCCATTCTTCCGGGTGCTTGTGTGTGTGTGTATGCATGCCGATATGCATGTGTGTGAGTTGCTCAGTCATCTCCGATTCTGTGTAACCCTATGGACTGTAACCTGCAGGGCTCCTCTCTCCATGGAATTCTCCAGGCCATTCCCTTCTTCAGGGGATCTTCCCAACCCAGGGATGGAACCTGGGTCTCCCACATTGCAGGCAGATTCTTTACCGCCACCAGGATGCTCATACCCTGGTGCAAACCTGCTGTGCCCTACACCCAGTTTGCCACCAAAGTCTCTGCCTTCAGACTGCAGTCAGAATTGAATGATGTGCTGGCTCAGAAGTGGGACAGCTAGTGCAGAGATGGATGAGGTGATAACTTTTTTTTCTAAGGTTTATTTATTTAATTTTTTGGCTGTCGTGGGTCTTTGTTGCTGCGTGCTGCCTTTCTCTCGTTGCAGAAGGTGGGGGCAACTCTTGGTTGAGATGCGTGGGCTACTCTGTGGTGGCTTCCCTTGTTGCGGAGCACAGGCTCTAGGCACGTGGGCTCAGTAGTTGTGGCTCTGGAGAGCGCTAGAGGGCTCTAGAGTTCTGGTGCGCAGGCTTGGTTGCTCCACCGCACGCGGGGTCCTCCCAGACCAGGGATCCAACTGGTGTCCCCTGTGTCGCAAGGCGGATTCTTAACCACTGGACCACCAGAGAAGCGCATGAGTTGCTAAGAGTTGAAGTTGGACATTGGATATCTGAGAGTTACTTTTGTACATTTTTGAAAATTTTCTATAGTAAAAGATTTTTAAATTTTATATGGATAGAAAAGTTAAATATATATTTAATATATACATTTATGTACTATACAATATACATGTATTTATAATTACTGTGTATCATATGTAATGTAATGTTGATGTAAATGATGTATACAAATAAGTATATATCAGTATACATCTGACTCTGACCTCCCCTCACCACATGGCAGCCCCTGCTTGCCCCCTAACTGCTCTTTTGCCCCCACAACACTCACTGTCCCCTGCACGTCCTGTGTTCCCTTGTTTGTGCATCCTGTCCCCCCAGTAGAAGTAACCTTGTTTTTTCCACCATGAGTCCCCAGCTCCTAGAAAAGTGTGTAGCACCTAATAAAGGCCTCAGGAGGTCCTTGAATGAATGGAGCTCCATTTCACAGAAGGGCAGCTGAGACTCTGCCTAAGTCACAACAGGGGAAGTCAAGGGCGCAGCTGGGACTTGAAACCAGGGCTGTTTGGATGCTGAAGTCATTGCCCTGAACCCTTGGAGAAGGTAAGGGGAATGGGGTTCTGGGTGTAGACCCAGGGAGGACCCCTGACAAGGGGACGAGGAAAGGAGGGAGGCAGGCTGTGGACTTGGTCTTTGCCAAGCAGATGCTAAAGCAGTCCCTTCTCCTGAAAGAGAGGGAAGCCGGCTGAGGAGTCTGCAGGAGCTGTCCATCTGCCCCCAGGGCACCTCAGTCTCAGAGCTGGGCTGGCAACCTACCCTTTCCTCTCTCTTCCTGCTCTGATCCCCTTGGCCCCAGCTCCAGGCAGGTTGGGCTAGGTGAAGATTCCCAAGAATAGGACATCTTCTCTATGTTTGGCAGTATAGGATTTGATTGGTTCAAGAAGGTCCAGCCTCTGTGGGGAATAGTGTAGGACCTCCTACGTCTTGGCCCCTACAGAAGGCCCCCTCCTCTCCTGAGTCAGCCAACCCCAGGGAGCAGTCCGCCCTGAGCTGAGGGGTCCTGGGCTCTGCCTCTCGTGTGCACTGCTGGCCCTTCCCAGCCCCAGATTTGATCAGCTCCTTCATGGACGTGGCATCAATTCCATGTTCTGTTGCTTTATTTTTCTAATTATATTCGTCTTTGTCCCCCAGTGGGAAATGAACATATGCTCATTGTTCATAGAAAATGTGGGAAGACAAATTAGAAGAAAGAAAAGGCAATGAATGAGAAACTGCTTTTCTAGTACCATAACCCCTTCTGGCCCAGGGCCCTCTGGCCCACCAGCGGCCATCAGCTCGGCTCTACAGGGTTTGCTACAGCCAGCTCAGGCCCTTCCACCCTCGTAGGTTTCAGGAAGAACCCTAGGGCCCCCACGTTGGTCCAAGTGATGCAGAGAGCAGAGCTGACGAGAGTTACTATATTTAATTTTGGCGTCTGCGTCACTGGTGACCACACAGCAGCATTTGCCCAGGCAACACGGGCTGGGGGCGTTTCTGAACGATGCTTTGAGAGAATCACTTTCCACAAGAGAAGACACTCAGGAGGGGAAGGGAGAGAACGCAACAGAAAGTGAGGTCGTAAGTAGAAAATTGCTTCTGGGATTTCAAATGGCTTCGTCATGGGGCCCTCCCTTGCTGCCGAGAAATCAGTTGATCTGGGAAAGTTTGTTGCAAACCCTGTGCTCTGTTGCTTTTGGGTGGAGCCGAGAAATGAGTGAAGATAATGAGGCTTTATGACTTTTATTTTTCAGAGTAGGAGTGGGCAGCATGTGTGGGAGGGATGATACAGCCAGCAGTTCTGACACCAGCTTGGACCTCTGGAAAGGCTGGCTCCCTGGCCTGTGTATGCCAGGCCAGGCCGCCCTGTTTGGACACAGTCAGCCTGTACTTGTCCGGGTCTTCTTAGAACGGAGTCAGCTCAGGGGAGGAGTGGGTTTTGAGTTTGTTCAAACTGACCAGCAAATTCAGATCATGACCAGAGGGCACTTCCCCATTGATCATAATGAAAAAGTGATAAGCTGATGGATTTGATAAACCCCAGCCTTCAAGCCTCTTGGTCACAAGGAAACAAGATGCAGGCCCTTATCCTCCTGGGTCCTGAGCAGTTCAGACGGCCAGCCTCAGAGAAACCCCCGAGGTGACTCGGAATGTTTTCTGACACCTCATCTGAGCAGCAAACAGAGGTGTTTGGCACCAAGTTCACTGGAAACCCGAGTGTGTGTCTCACTTCTCACTTGAGCCCCAGCCCCTCTTCTAGTGAAACCTCCCAGGCCTGGGGTTCCTGGGGTGCCAAGGGGCTCCCCACCCTGGGCCCCACCACTGCATCTCCCTCCCACTCACCAAGGATTCTGTCTCTTCTGATGCCCCTTCTCTCTGGGCCCTGCTTGGGGTTTACCTTGTGCATGAAAGCTGTGAGGCCATGTGGTTAGAGAAAACTTCCAGCAAGTACCCAGCGGGTCAGTCCCCAGGTGCCGATGCTCCCAGCCACAAGAGCTGACACATACCTTTTTTTTTCCTCTTTCTTCCTTATCTCATTCCTGACTGGCCCACCTTCCTGTTGCCAGCAGCAGAGACTTGATTCTGTGGTTCTGTGAGGTCTGTCATCTCTGGAAGCCCCCGGCCCCCTCCGGCTCACCGCACACCCCTGGAGACCACAGGCCCCTCTGCGGACAGTCTCAGAGGAGGTGCAGGCAGGGAGCTGCTGTTGAGGATGTGGCGCGCTGTGGACCCCTAGTGGTGAGGTCCAGGCAGCCCTGTCGGGACCGCAGCCGGGCCCTCCTGTGTGGTGTGGGAAACCCTAAGGGGTCCTCCCCTAGGTCAGCCTCTGTTCCAGCCTTTGTTCTCAAGAAATTCACGTGGAATTTTCACTGGAAGTCTTTTCATCTTCGTTTTGGACAGACCAATGCCCTGCTTGAGCAGGGAGGATGTGGGTCAGAAGTGGTGCCACCAGAGAATGGATCACTAAGTATTGTGTTAAAAAAGAAAAAAAAAAAAAAATCACCCTAGAGAAGGAAGTTGCAACCTGCTCCAGTGTTCTTGCCTGGAAAATTCCATGGACAGAGAGCCTAGCGGGTTATAGTCCATGGGGTCTCAAAGAGTCAGCTGTGACTGAGCACATCAGCGCATACTGTGGTGTAAAATGGGTCTTTCCTTTCGTATTCCTACCAGAAGAGTTTGGGGCTTCCAGTTCTTCCATGTCCTTGCCAATATGTTTAGTCTTTTTTAAACTTTTGACTTTTAAATAAATGTGTGGCTTTAAAAAGATCAATCTTCCATAAATAATACTCTTTTGACTATAAATCTTCAAATTTCTGGATGAAGGAGGATGGCAGAGATCTCACTTCTACTCCCACCCTGACATTCGAGCTTTCCCCCTCCCAGGGTAGAGCACCCTTCTCCAGATGCCATTGTTTTGTTGTTCAGTCGCTAAGTTGTGTCCGACTCTTTGCAACTCCATGGTTTGCACCCCATTGTTTAAAGACTTCTTTCTTTCTGCTGCTAAGCTTTGAGTACGTGTGGTGTCTTGGTCATCACTGTCCCAGGCTGGGGAGGTGCGGGCCTCAGGCAGTCCTCAGCAAATGCGGTGGCACTTGACAGGTTCTGAGACCTCTTGGGTGCAGAGACTGTCAGTTCCCACCTTGGACAGCCCATGGGACACTCAGCTCCCGCGCCTACTCCCAGGTCTTCCCTCTCTGGGCTGGGCATCCCCAGGTCCCTGCACAGTTGACTGTGGCTTCCTCCCTCACCTCTGTCTAGGTGCAAATGAGGGGTTCATTCTATTTGTGAGTGGTCCCCGGAGCCGTGCACTGTGGTCATCTGCACCCTGGACAGGTCCTGCCATGGTCTCTGTTGCCTGAATCATGCACGGCATAAACTCTCACTGCTCCTGAGTGACTGTCTCCACTGACTTGTGAACATCACTGTATATGTTCCCCCAGGGTTCTGGGCCCCCCAGGAAGTGTGCCTGCATCCCCGCAGCCGGGCCCTCCTGTGTGGTGTGGGAAACCCTCAGATGCTGACCACTCAGCATCTGAGACTGGTCTCTGATGACCCACCACCTATGGCAAGAAGCATCTTGTGCTTTCAAAGATGCACAGTGTAAACCATTGCTGATGGGTATGCCCATTAGCTGTGGCTTGCTGTGACTGGCTGCTTCCTGCCCTCCATGTGCTGGCCTTGACTGAAGGAGAAGCAAAAAGACCTGCTGAGGGGAGCAGTCTGACCTAGGCCCTGCGACCTTGGCTCTCCACCTCGGTCACTCCACAGACCAGGGACCACAAGTCAGTGGTACTCTTTGTTCACAGAGATGGTGAGTGTGCATACCACAAGAGGTGTCCAGAATTGAATGGGCTGTCCCTAGAAAGTAAGTAGTGAACTACCCATCAGGGGAGGTGCCCAGACAGGCTGGTGAAAATATTATAAAGGTCGTGGATTCAGGCCAGATGGCATTTGAACAGAGGAAGGCAGGGTAGTTAAATATGTGAGCTATGGAGTTGGAGTGAGTTTGGGGTTCACACCCTGGCATTGCTCCTGACCAGCTGTGGGACCTTTGGTAAGCCACCTCCTCTTCCCTGAACATCATAGGGTGATACCAGAAGGCGAGTGGGTGGTGCCAGACAGAGGCTGGCCACCCATCAAGAGCTGTGGTCATGAGACCACTTCCGAGGTCTCTGCCTGCTCCAGACATCCTCTTTGAACCCCGACACCCTGGCCCATGCTTCCTCTGCCTCCCTGTGGGTGGTGGTGGGGGAACTTCCTCCTGACCAGGGCTCTTCTCCCCAAGGGGTCTGCTTGTTTCCTTTCAGCCTAGGTCTCGCCCCTCACTACCCCCTCCACTCTTATTCTAGGCCCCCTCCTCCAGCTGGCCTGCTTCCCAGAGAGCTCCTCAGAGTTTTAAGAACACAGGCCAGTATCCCCAAAAGGCCAAAATTAAAAGCAAACACCATCAGATCTCTTGTCACCATCTTTATTTTAGCTTTTAGCTTGACAAAATCAGTGAAACAGTTTATTCAGTGACCCCCCCACTCAGTCCACACATACCATATGCAGTGTTCTAGACTTCTATATATTATCAACTCTTTGATAACATATTTTAATACTTAACTTTAAATACAAGGAAAAATAATAAATTACTTGGCTGAGGGCCCACTGCTGGCTGTCAGACAAGAGTGGCTACTCTGGCCCTCTCTCCTGTCCTCTGCCTTGGCCCCAGGACCCTAGTGAGGTAGCAGAAGTTTGCATACAGTACTTACTGCCAGGGATTCCTAATGCCCACTGCTTTAGTGCTGGAGCCCCAAGGCTCCAAGTTCTGGCAGTAACAGTCCCTCCTAACCCCAGTACAGACAAAAACACTTGTTTAAATAACACACAATAATAAATAAGGCCAAGAAGGAACGTGCCTGGGCTGCTCTCTGCCTCAGTTGCCCCTGTGTAAAGCAGGTGACTCCTCCACCAGGTGTCTAACAAACACTACAGTTTGTTCTGAGGAGGGAGAGGTCATGTGGGGCAAGGTCCACCCTTGTCCACCGAGCTCGGAGTCCTGGATGGAGGAGGCCTGCAGGGCGGAGCCCCGGATATCAAGGTACAGGGCAGCTGAAGTTGGCTAGGCTCAAGGCCGGCAGTGCAGGCTCAAGTCTAAGCTAAGGACATCTTATCCCCCCTCCCTAACCCTCCTTTAGTCTCCCCAAGGAATTTCTGACATCTGAAAGAAAAATAAATCTGCAACTTAGATGGTCAGGATCTGCCTCTGCAGATAATAATGCTAGCTTTTCATATTTCAGTTGAATTTTCCGTTGCGAAAAGCGATCCTTGAATGTTTGAGCAGGTCTTTTAAAAACTGGGCCACTTCAATTTTGGTGTCTCGGACGTACTCACTGGAAACCTGCTGCAAGGCAAAGAGGCCAGCATGTTGGTGGGACGCCAGAGTGAGGATGATCAGCATCCATCAGGGGCTTTCCACTCACCGACTGGTTCATTCTCCACAAAAGCCCCCATGAGGTGGATACTGTTATCACCCACATTTTACAGACGTGGAACTGAATGAAGCTCAGGTAGGAGTTGGGAGCCCTCAAGCCCATGTCTTGGAAATCCCAAAGCCATGTCCCTGCTTCCACAGTGGGCCCACCCCTTTGTGGACACATGCCTCAGATGCTCAGCCAGGTTCCTCTGGGGCTCCCAGGGTGAGCCCAGGGCTGGCAGAAGTGGGTGCCATGTCAAAGGACGGTGGGGCCTTACCTTAGCTGAGGGCTGGTGAGAACAGAGCGCACTCAGCATCCTCTTGGTCCTTTGGATGACGCTGCAGTTGGAGATGCTGATCAGGGAGTCCAGGGCTGCGCAGTACTGTGGGGGGTGGGGGAAAACACCAGTGAGTCAGGCTGAGTTCAGTGAGTCTGTAGGAGGAGGGGAACTGAGCGGCCTGGTGGAGACAGGTCTGGCTGGTGGGGGAGCCCAGATTATGAGGGGGCAGAGAGTGGCTCTTGCAGCTTGCTTGGAACACCCCAGTCGTGTGAGCGAGGCTCAGAAATGACCTCAGAGGGCTGCAGCCCTGGCCGCGTCCCCGCGGTGTTGGGGGTCCTCACCATGCTGTTCGTCAGGTTGAGGCTCCACACCATGCTGCCATTGCACAGCGGCACCTGAGGGAGCAAAGACAGCAAGCTGAGTGCTGGCAGGGTCCCAGGCCAGGCCTCCACAGCGATCAGGCCCCACAAGCATTCCCAGGACAGCAGGGGCAGACCTGGGCCCTTCAGTGTTCCCGAGCTTCATTGCCCGCTCTGCGCAGTGTGGGAGACCCCTGTCCAAGGGCTCAGAACTGAGAAATGCTGAGTGACACACCAGTGAGGGACAAGCCTTGCCTGAAGCTTGCCATAGCCATGGCGGGGGGCAGGTGACACTGGCGGGGGCCTGCAGGGAAGGCCCAGGGCTGGGGAGGGTGGGCGCAGAGGTGCCCGGCCAACCTGATGGGAGGTGATGGGAATCTGGTCTGGAAACGACCTGCCTTCTGAACTGGGGATGCTACAGTTCAGAGCATGGGCACTCTGGTGTCAACCAGTACTGGCTTGAATCTGACTTTCGTCATTTAACCTCACTGATGCTTAGTAAAATGGGGTATCATACGTGTCTCTTGAGGTGGTTGGCAGCAATGTCATAAGACGTAAAGCCCCAGAAATGGGCCTGGCACATTATTAGTGCTCAGAAAGTGTGGGCCGTCACCACTGGGGGGAGGAGCTGACCCCACTAATGCATTCTTCCACATGAATGGGCTTAACTAAGATGCTGTGAATAATGGCCCCATCATGGTGTTCAGATCTAGTTGGCAAATGCCAAATAGTTCTAGGAGGGTGCCAGCTCTTCTCTTCTTTCCTCTGTTCCAAAACCACTGAGCAGGAGCTGACCGTGGCAGGCAGGGCCAGGCCAGGGGAGCAAGTGGTCCCTGGGGTCTCTGCCGTATTCCTTGATGGGTCCATCCATATTGCTGCACCTCACCCCCAGCCTGGTTCCTCTCCCTCAAGGCCAGACTCACCTGCAGTTCTCAGGGCTTCTTCCTTGAGAGCCCCCCACCCCTGCCCCCTCAGAGTTGGGACCCTGGCCCACAGGCACTCACCTTCTGGTTGTGGGTGATATTAACCAGCTCTTCAATGAGCTCCTTGAGGGCTGTAGGGTGAGGCACAGGGCCCGGGGAGGCGAGGCCACCAAAGCAGGTAAGAACAATGACCGCAGTCAATAAGAGCGCCATGGAGCCTAGAACAGCACAGGAAGAATTGAGAAGCAGACACATAGGCTGGCCTAAGCTGAGTGTCTTGTGGCCTTAGCCTCTTGTGGCAGCTTTTATAGGCCCAAGTGGTGACGCCTCACACCCTGGTCTCCGCTTTGTCGGGCACTATCTACAAACCACATCTTTACTCATCTTAATTTTACTTTGTGGAAAATCCAGTGTCACATAAAGGAAAGAATTTGATTTCTTGTGGACTTGTGACTGAGAAGGGTCTACGGCAGGTTCGAGATCTGGGTGAACTTACTGCAGGGGTGAACGAGAGGACCCTGAGGGCAGCCCGATGTCAACTATGCCAGCTGGAACTCCAGCACTTTTAATGAGTGCCCACCTAGCTCCTGTCCGCAGATCTCTTTGGGTCACCAGAAGTGCTGGAGAGACAGTGCTCTGATCACAGTCTATCAGATGTGGGAATCTGGGGGAATTATTTTTTCATTAAACAGTTCTATTACATTACCAAAACAATGCTTGCTCTGGATACAGAATTCAAACAGGATAAAAGAAGAGTGATGTTCATTTCTTTTAACCCATCTGATTCCCTGTTGCCCCAGTGTGGGAAGGACTGTGGAATTTCAGATTCCCAGGTCTCCACTGAAAGACCCTTGCGGGAGCTTTCCTTTGGAAGGTTGTTTTGCTGATACCTCTCAGTATGTGCAGCCTGGACACTGGGTGCCACACCCAGCCTTCAGTGTGGGTTCATCTTGCTGGGAAACCTTCAGAGGGCAGCGCTGGCAAGAGGTGGACCCAGCCTTCGCCCTGGAGAGGACCTGTTGGAGAGTAACTGTCCCCAGTGCCATTGAGACCTGGGGCGACCCCCTCTCTACACCAGTATCTGTGAGACCAACCTGTGCTCTCTGAGTCGTCAAGTTTCCCTGGCAGACTGAAGGCTGTGGAGGGTGACTCCTGGGCCTGCCCCCACTCTGGGGTCCCCTGTGGGCAGCCCACCCCCTGAAGGGACACTGGAAGGGTAGCCATTTCCCTGTTCTCCCCTCATTTCTCTAGAAGTCCTTCAGAAACTCATGCAGCCTGGGCCCCAGTATTTGCCTATCGGGTGCTGATGTCAAGCTTGCTCCTTCACCCACTTCCTCCCCTGAGCCAGTGCCTCCCCCACCAGGCCCCCTCTCTGTCTGCTCTGGCTGCCTCTCCGTCCTGTGCCAGCGGGGCTCAACCTGCCCACAGGGTCCTCTAAGGGACACTGGGGCTGTCGCTCCTGCTCAGAAGAGAAAGCCCAGCCTCGCCCACCCTCTCCTCTCACTGGTAACATGGTTGTCACCCCCTCTTCTCTCCCAGCCCCAGGCTTCCTAGCGTAACTGAGACACGAAGGCCTGGAAGCCGGGCCCTGCCTTTTGTGGCTCGCGGGTGCCTGGAGTGCTTGTGGGCCCTCAGTTTCTTCCTCTGCAGAACAGGGTCAGTAGCATCTCCTGGGGGAGTGGGGGGTCTCTGTGTTGGGGGAAGGAGTGGGGAACCACCATGGCCTGTGCCAGGATGAGTGGAATGCCCCCTCCCCGCTACGAACAGCACAACCAAGCGGGGAGCGGTGGGCAGGGGCGCCCCCGCGCGTGGGAGAAGGCCCGCGGTCGCAGCGATGCCCCGGAGATAGGCGCCGCCTTATGTAATGGGAGATGGGGCTGATAAACGGGATCCGCGCAGCTTGGGTTCCCTCTGGCTGCAGGCGTCCGCTGGTGAGGGAGGGAGGGGTAGGAGTGCAGACTCGCTTCTCCGCAGAGTCGCGAAGCACCCACTCCTGCCCCTGGTCCTCGTCCGCGCGTGTTGGAGGCCCGACAAGAGAGTGGCAAGGGTGGGAGCAAGCAGACTGAGCGCCAGACTGGGTCAGGGTGCCTGTGCGCACCAGCTAGGGGACGGCGCCTATGTCCCCGGGGCGGGGATCTTGCGGGGACACAACCGAGCTGCCCGCCCCTCCTGAGTGGGCCCTCAGCCCCCGGCGAGCCCCTGCTGGCTACTCAGTCGGACCGTGATGCTGTTTTGTTTTCAGCGGGGCTCGGTTCACGTCCCGAATTGTTGAAATAAGCACAACTACAGAAGTGCTGCTCCGGGCACTTGACACACGTGGCTTGCCTCTCTCCACCAGCCACTGCGTTGGACCGCCGGTCCGGCTCTTACAGGAGCAGAACCCGGCTCTCAGGGCGTGTAGGAGCCAGCCCAGATCCGTGGCCAGGGTAGGGCAGCCTCAGGAGCCTCACTGCCCGGCTCTGGCCACGGACGGTTTAGGACGCCCTTCACTGGGACCAGCCTGCCCTGCGTGAAGTTTTGAAAAACTTCCTTTAACAACTTTTCCTCCCAATTTTGGTTCTGCGTTTGAAAGAAGAGATAACCCAGTCAGTTGGAATAAGGCTTAGGCAAGGAGTTTTAATAATGTAAAATTCCTAACTTAATAGATTTTCTTTTTTATGAAAGTTACACATGCATGTCATTTTAAAAATCAATTTCAGGAGGTTTATTGTGAAAAATAGCACTTTTGAGAATTTCCCCATTGGTCTGCATGTCTGGTGAGTGAGGCATGCTGACTGCCCTCCTTTGTTCCCTGCAGTCTTTTTAGAAGTGTTTGCATAGCTAACAACCTTGGAAGAGATAGCATCTTCCTCTGAAGCAAAAAGCAGGCAGACTTAAATATCCATTATTAGCAATTCAGGTTGTCCAAGCTCAGACTTCTTATCTTGTAATGCAACTCACTGTGTGTACAGGTACCATATGGCTCTCTTGACCTTACTCTGTGAGAACTGGGATTCAGGGAATCTGAAAAAGATAATACTCTAGGAACGTCCCTGGTGGTCCAGCGGTTAAGACTGCCTTCCAGTGCAGGGGGTGCACATGCCTTGTGGCCAAAAAACCAGAATATAAACCAGAAGCAACGTTGCAACAAATTCAATAAAGACTTTAAACATAGTCCATATTAAAAAAAAAAAAATCTTTAAAAAAAAAAGAGCTAATACTCTCATACTCGTGCTTCGTCCAATAAACTGTTTTTTGTCTCTGATTTGGGAGTCCTGTGTCTTCTGCCAGCCTCCATGAAATCATGGCAAGCTGACTGGTTAGCATGCAAGTGGGATAAAAATCTCAGAGCCTTCAGTTCTGACAAACAATTCCCTGCCTCCCCATTGGCCTCCAGAGGAACTATGACCTTAACTATTTCTTTTGGTATTTACCTCCATGTTTCTAGATTTCTTGGTTTTCAGATGCAGGCATTATCTGTGGTTTACAATGAATATTTAATTATTTCTCCTTGCCATCCTCCTTCCATTGCATCATTCCTTTTTTTCCTCATTCTACCAGTATACATAGATCATAATTTGGAAATTGGTCAAAAGTTTTATTGTTTGCATAATTATGCTAATATATTCTCTGCTAAAGCCTATAATTAAGGTTAATTTTCTCTCAAAAACTTTTTTTTTCTAATAATAATAGTCTTATTTGTCCATCTGCTTAGTTTGCATAATGTCCCTCTCAGTGGTTTAATCCTAAATTCTCAGCCACTTACATAAATCTCCTTTCAAAAGATTTGGGTAAATCAGTTATTCTCACAATTTCATCTTCCCAAGAAAGTCTCCCCTAGAGCCTGCTGACCTGCTCTGACATGGACACTGCCATCTGCCGTGGGAATTCCCTTCTCCTGTCTCCTTTGTGGCTCTCCTACTCCTTGTTTCCCTGGTCTTCCTCTTTCTTGGGAGGAACACATCCAAAAAAACACAGAATTTCAGAAAAGAAGTAATTTTCCTTTAGAATTTTGAATACCTGTGCTATTGTCTCTTAGCTTCCAATATTGCTGTTCAGAAGTCCAATAACATTTTGAATCCAGATCTTTTCTAACTCTCCTTCTAGAAATTTGTAGGAAAATTTCTTGGTTCCCATGCTCCAAATTTCACAATGATGTTCCTTGATGTGGCTCTATTTTCATCTGTGATGCCAGACATAGTGGGCTCTTTCAAACAAACATGTCTCTAAGTTTTAGGAAATTTTCTTTCTTTAAAAAATTTTTTTAAATTGAAATATAGTTGATTTACCATACTTGGTTAGTTTCAGATGTATAGCAAAGTGATTTGGTTATACATATAACCTCTTTAAAAAAATGTTTCACATGTACAGCAAAGTGATTTGGTTGTACATATAACCTCTTTTAAAAAATCTTTTCCATTATGCTGTATTTAAAGATATTGAATATAGTTCTCTGTGCTATACAGTAAATCCTTGTTGATTATCTAATTTATGTATGGTAATGTGTATCTGTTAATTCCATGCTCCTAATTTATCCTTCCCTATCCTTTCACTTAGGTAACCATAAGTTTGTTTTCTGTGTCTGTGGGTCTGTTTCTGTTTTGTAAATAATTCATTTGTACTGTTTTTTAGATTCCACATTTAAGTGATGTCATAATATTTGTATTTCTCTGACTTATTTCACTTAGTGTGATAATCTCTAGGTCTATCCAAGTTTCTGCAAATGGCATTATTTCATTCTTTTTAATGGCCCAGTAGTATTCCATTGTATATATGTACCACATCTTTATCCATTCACTGTCCATGGACACTTAGGTTGCTTTCATGTCCTGGCTATTGTAAATAGTGCTGCTATGCACAGTGGGGTGCATGTAGCTTTTCAAATTAGCTTTTGTCTTTTCTGGATATATGCCTAGGAGTGGGATTGCTGGATCATCTGGTGACTCTATTTTTAGTTCTCCATAGTGGCTGCACCAATTTACATTCCCATCAACAGTGCAGAAGGGTTCCCTTTTCTCCACACCCTCTCTAGCATTTATTATTTGTAGACTTCTTGATGATGGCCATTCTGATAAGAAATTTTAAACCTCTTATTATCTTATTTTTAAAAATAATTGTAAAGCCATTGCTGTTTTAAAAAATAATTTTATTTTCTAGAGAAGTTTTAGATTCTTGGCAAAATTGAGTAGAAAGTATAGAAAGTTTCTGTATACTCCTTAATCTCACACATATGTCACCAACATCCCCCACCAGAGTACATTCATTACAATTGATGAACCTACATGAACACATCACTATCACACAGAGTCCATAGTTTACTTCAGGGTTCACTCTTCATGTTGTACATTCTGTGGGTTTTAAAAAATGTATAATGTTGTATAGTCACTGCCACACACACATAGTAGTTTAATTGCATTAAATATTCACCCTGTCTTCACTCTAACCCCTGGCTACCGCTGATCTCTCTGTTTCTATAGTTGTGCCTTTTCCAGAATCATATAGTTGGAATCATACAATATATAGCCTTTTAAGATTGACTTCTTTCACCTAGTAATATGCATTTATGGTTCCTCCAAGTCTTTTCATGGCTTGACAGCTCATTTCCTTTTAGCATGGAATAATATTCTGTTGTCTGGATGTACCAAGTTTATTTATTCATTTATCTACAGAAGGATATCTTGGTTGCATCAAGTTTGTGTAATTATGAATAAAACTGCTATAAACATCCACGTGCAGAATTTTGTGTGGACCCAAGTTTTCAATTTATTTGCGTAAGTACAAAGGAATGCAGTTACTGGGTCATATGGTAAGAGTATGTTTAATTTTGTAGGAAACTGTCAGAGTGTCTTCCAAAGTGGCTGTACCATTTTGCATTGCCACCAGCAGTAAATGAGAATTCCCATTGCTTCACATCCTCATGAGAATTTGGTGGTATCAGTGTTTTGGATATTGACCATTCTTATGGGTATGTAATGGTTCAGTTCAGTTGCTCAGTCATGTCCGACTCTTTGTGACCCCATGGACTGCAGCTCGCCAGGCCTCCCTCTCCATCACCAACTCCCGGAATTTACCCAAACTCATGTCCATTGAGTTGGTGATGCCATCCAACCATCTCATCCTCTGTCATCCCCTTCTCCTCCTGCCTTCAATCTTTCCCAGCATCAAGGTCTTTTCCAGTGAGTCAGCTCTTTGCATCAGGTGGCCAAAATACTGGAGTTTCAGCTTCAACATCAGTCCTTCCAATGAGCACTCAGGACTGATCTCCTTTAGGATGGATTGGTTGGATCTCCTTGCAGTCCAAGGGACTCTCAAGAGTATTTGCCAACACCAACACCACAGTTCAAAAGCATCAATTCTTTGGTGCTCAGCTTTCTTTAGAGTCCAACTCTCACATTGATACATGACTACTGGAAAAACCATAGCCTTGACTAGACGGACCTTTGTTGGCAAAGTAATGTCTATGCTTTTTAATATGCTGTCTAGGTTGGTCATAACTTTCCTTCCAAGGAGTAAGCATCTTTAAATTTCATGGCTGCAGTCACCACCTGCAGTGATTTTGGAGTCCCCCAAAATAAAGTCTGACACTGTTTCCACTGTTTCCCCATCTATTTGCCATGAAGTGATGGGATCAGATGCCATGATCTTAGTTTTCTGAATGTTGAGCTTTAAGCCAACTTTTTCACTCTCCTCTTTCACTTTATCAAGAGGTTCTTTAGTTCTTCTTCACTTTCTGCCATAAGGATCATCTGCATATCTGAAGTTATTCTAACTCAATGAAACTATGAGCCATGCCGTGTAGGGCCACCCAAGATGGACAGGTCATGGAGGAGAGTTCTGACAAAAAGTGGTCCACTGGAGAAGGGAATGGCAAGCCACTTCAGTGTTCTTGCCTTGAGAACCCCATGAACAGTATGAAAAGGCAAAAAGATAGGATACTGAAAGATGAACTCCCCAGGTCAGTAGGTGCCCAATATACTACTGGAGATAAGTGGAGAAATAACTCCAGAAAGAATGAAGAGATGGAGCCAAAGTAAAAACAAAACCCAGTTGTGGATGTGACTGGTGATGGAAGCATGGCCTGATGCTCTAAAGAACAATATTGCATAGGAACCTGGAATGTTAGGTCCATGAATGAAGGCAAATTGGAAGTGGCCAAACAGGAGATGGCAAGGGTGGACGTCAACATTTTAGGAATCAGCGAACTAAAATGTAATGGTATCTCCCTGTTTTGATTTGCATTTTTCTGATGGCATATGATGTGGAGTACCTTTTCACAGGCTTACTTGCTATATAATCTTCTTGGGTCAAGTGTCTATTAAAGTGATTGACCTCTTTCTAAAATTGGGTTATAAAAAAAATAAAATTGGGTTATTCATTTTCCTATTTTGACTTTCAAGAGTTTTTTTTTGTATTTGATGTCTTTTTTAATTGAAGGCTAATTGCTTTACAATATTGTGTTGGTTTCTGCCACATATCAACATGAATCAGTTATAGGTGTGTGTGTGTATCTCCTCTCCCTCTTGAGTCTCCCGCCTCTCTTCCCTCCATCCTCCCCTCTAGGTTGTCTCAGACCCCTAGTTTGAGTTCCATGAGTCATACAGCAGATTCCCACTGGCTGTCTGTTTTACATTTGGGATTGAATATGTTTTCATGCAACTCTCTCCATTTGTCTCATCCTCTTCTTCCTGCCTTCCTATGTCCGTAAGTCTGTTCTCTATGTCTGTGTCTCCATTTTTGCCCTGCAAATAGGTTCCTCAGTACTATCTTTCTAGATTCCATATATAGTACTCATTTTTCTCTTTCTGACTTACTTCACTTTGTATAATAGGCTCTAGGTTCATCCACCTCAGCACTGACTCAAATGCACTGCTTCTTATGGTTGAGTAATATTTCATTGTATATATGTGCCATGGCTTCTTTATCTATTCACCTGTCAATGGGCATCTAGCTTGCTTCCATCTCCTAACTATTGTAAATAGTGCTACAATGAACACTGGGGTACATATATCTTTCAGTTATGGTTTTCTAAGGGTATATGCCCAGTGGTGGGATTGTTGAGTCATATAGCAGTTTTATTCCTAGTTTTTTAAGGAATCTCTATACTGTCTTCCTGGAGATGGCAATGGCAACCCACTCCAGTGCTCTTGCCTGGAAAATCCCATGGGCAGAGGAGCCTGGTAGGCTGTAGTCCATGGGGTCATGAAGAGTCGGACACGACTGAGCGACTTCACTTTCATTTTTCACTTTCATGCACTGGAGAAGGAAATGGCAACCCACTCCAGTGTTCTTGCCTGGAGAATCCCAGGGACGGCAGAACCTGGTGGGCTGACGTCTATGGGGTCGCAGAAAGTCAGACACGACTGAAGCGACTTAGCAGCAGCAGCAGCATACTGTCTTCCATAGTGGGTTTATCAATTTACATTTCCACCAACAGTGCAAGAGAGTTCCCTTTTCTCTACATCCTCTCTAGCATTTATTATTTGTAGATTTTTTTGACGATGGCCCTTCTGACTGGTGTGAGGTGGTATCTCATTGTAGTTTTGATTTGCATTTCTCTAATAATGAGTGATGTTGAGCATCTTTTCATGTATTTATTAGCCATCTGTATGTCTTCTTTGGAGAAATGTCTGTTTAGGTCTTTTGCACACTTTTTGATTGGATTGTTTGTTTTTCTGGTATTGAGTTGCATGAACTACTTGTGTATTTTGGAAATTAATCCTTTGCCAGTTGTTTCATTTGCTATTATTTTCTCCCATTCTGAGGGTTGTCTTTTCACCTTGTTTATAGTTTCCTTTGGTGTGCAAAAGCTTGTAAGTTGAATTAGGTCACACTTGTTTATTTTTGTTTTTATTTCCACTCTAGGAGGTGGGCCATAGAGGGTCTTGCTGTAATATATGTCATAAAGTAGTCTACCTATGTTTTCCTCTAAGAGTTTTATAGTTTCTGGTCTTACATTTAGGTCTTTAATCCATTTTGAGTTTATCTTTGTGTGTGATGTTAGGAAGTGTCCTAATTTCATTCTTTTACACACATCAATAAGTGATGCTGGGAAAACTAGACAACACACTGTCTAGGTTTGTCCAACCTAGATAGCATATTTAAAATCAGAGACATTACTTTGCCAACAAAGGTCTGTCTAGTCAAGGCTATAGTTTTTCCAGTAGTCATGTATGGATGTGAGAGTTGGATGGTGAAGAAAGCTGAGCACCAAAAAATTGATGCTTTTGAACTGTGGTGTTGGAGAAGACTCTTGAGAGTCCCTTGGACTGCAAGAAGATCCAACCAGTCCATCCTAAAGGAGATCAGTCCTGGGTGTTCATTGGAAGGACTGACGTTGAAGCTGAAACTCCAATACTTTGGCCACCTCATGCGAAGAGTTGACTCATTGGAAAAGACCCCAATGCTGGGAAGGATTGGGGGCAGGAAGAGAAGGGGACAACAGAGGATGATATGGCTGGATGGCATCACCGACTTGATGAACATGAGTTTGAGTAAACTCCGGGAGTTGGTGATGGACAGGAAGGCCTGGCGTGCTGCAAATCAGGGGTCACAAAGAGTCAGACACAACTGAGCGACTGAACTGACTGATTAGGTTTGTCAAAGCTTTCCTGACAAGAAGCAATTGTCTTCTAGTTTCATGGCTGCAGTCACCATCTGCAGTGATTTTTAGAGCCCAAGAAGAGGAAATCTGTCACTGCTTCCACCTTTTCCCCTTCTATTTGCCATGAAGTGATGGGATTGGATGCCATGATCTTAGTTTTTTTAATACTGAGTTTTAAGCCATCTTTTTCACTCTCCTCCATTACCTTCATCAGGAGGCTCTTTAGTTCCTCTTTGCTTTCTGCCATTAGAGTGCTATCTCTCCATTTATTTAGTTATTTCATTTCTCTCATCAGAATTTCATAGTTTCCCTCATATAGATCTCGTACATATTTTGTTAAATTTATAGTAGTTCATTTTGTAGTTCATATAGTAGTTCATTTGGGGGGAACTAATGTGAAAGTATTTAAAATTCTACTTGTTCATTGTTGGTGATCAACTTTTGTGTATTAAACTTGTATCATGCAAGCCTGCTATAATCACTTGTTTCAGGAATTCCCATTGATTCTTTTGAATTTTATACTTAGATGATCATGTCATTGACAAAGTTTTCTTTCTTTATTCCTAATCTATTTTCCTTTTCATTTCCTTTTTTTGTCTTATTACTTTAGCTAGGACTTCTAGTATGATGTTGAAAAGCAGTGGTAAATGGAGGTATCCTTGCCTTGTTTCTGATCTTTGTGAGAAAGCTTCATTTCTCACCATGATGAATGATGTTAAGTGTAGATTTTTGTAGCCATTTTTTATCAAGGGAAGCTCCCTTCTATTCTTAGTTTACTGAGAGTTTTTATCATGAGTTGGTGATGGATTTTGTAAAATGCTTTTTCTGCATATCTTACTATGATCATGTGATTTTTCTTCTTTAGCCTGTTGATGTGATGGATTATATTAATTGATTTTTAAAATATTGAACCAGCCTGTCATATCTGGGATAAATCCCACTTGGTGGTACTGTATAATTCTTTGTATACATTTTTAATTTAGTTTGCATCTATGTTCATGACAGATATTGATCTGTACTTTTCTTGTAATAATTTTTTCTGTTTTTTGTTATGGTAATGCTGGCCTCAGAGGATGAGTTAGGAAGTATTCTACATCCATATTCTGAAAGTTATTGAAGAGAATTTCTATATTTCCTCCTTAAATGTTTGGCCAAATTCACCAGTGAACCCATCTGGGTCTGGTGTTTTCTGTTTTGGGAGGTTATTAATATTATTCAGTTTCCTTGATAGATACAGGCCTATTTCAGATTGCCTGTTTCTTCTTGTATGAATTTAGGCAAATTGTGTCTTTTAAGGAATTGGTTTATTTCATCTAGGTTATCAAATTTGTGGCCATAGTGTTGTTCCTATTGTTCCTTTATTATCCTTTTAGTGTCCATAGAATCTATAGTAATGTCTGTCTTTAATTTCTGTTACTAGTAACTTGAGTTATCTCTTTTTCCTTGGTTTGCCTGACTAGAGGCTTATTAGTTTTATTGATCTTTTAAAAGAAACAACTTTTTATTGTAATTGATTTTTCTCTATTGATTTCGTATTTTCAATTTCACAGATTTCTATTCTAATTCTTAATATTTCTTTTCCTCTGCTTACTTTGGATTTAATCTGCTCTTTTTCTAGTTTCCTAAGGTAAAAGCTTAGATGATTGATTTTAGATCTTTCCCTTTTCTAATGTATATTTTCAATGCTATAAATATACTAAGCATTGCTTTCACTACATCCTACAAAATTTGATGTTATGTTTTAATTTTTATTTCAAAACATTCTCTTGAGGTTTCTTCTTTAACCCATATATTATTAAGATGTATTTTGTTTAGTCTCCATATTTTGGGGGCCTGGTGGCTCAGAGGTTAAAGCGTCTGACTGCAATGCGGGAGACCTGGGTTTGATCCCTGGGTTGGCAAGATCCCCTGGAGAAAGAAATGGCAACCCACTCCAGTATTCTTGCCTGGAGAATCCCATGGATGGAGGAGCCTGGTGGGCTACAGTCCGCGGGGTCGCAGAGAGTCGAACACGGCTGAGCAACTTCACTTTCACTTTCCAGCTTTCTTTCTGTTACTGACTTTTAATTTGATTGTAGTTTAAGAAGAGTAGACATTGTATGATTTCTGTTCTTCTAAATTTGTTAAGGTATTTTATGGCCTGAAATGGTGGTCTATCTGGGTGAACTTCCTCTGTGAGCTTGAGAAGAACATCCATTCTGCTGCTGTTGGATGAAGTAGTGTATAGGTGTTTTTATATATGATGGTGCTGTTGAATGTCCTTACTGAAGTGTTACTTGCTGAATGTTTCTATTTCTGATAGATGGGTGTTGAAGACTCCTAGTTATAATACTGGATTCATCTATTTCTCTTTGTAGTTCTAACAGTTTTCACCCCATGCACTTTGATATTCTGTTGTTAGAGGCATACACATTAAGGATTGATATGTCTTCTTAGAGAATTGACTCCTTCATCATTATGTAATGCCTCTTTTTATCCCTGATAACTTTCCTTTTTTTGAAGTCTGCTCTGAAATTAATATATTATTACTAATAATAAAGCCATTCCTTTCTTTTGGTTAGTTTTGTCATAGTACATTTTTCTCCATCAATATACTTTTATTCTATATATATCTTTATATTTAAAATGGATTTATAGTTAGGCCTTGTTTCTTGACCTACTCTGAAATATTTGGTGCATTTAGGGCATTGATATTCAAAGCGATTATTGACATGCATGTGAAGTGAAAGTCACTCAGTTGTGTCCAACTCTTTGCGACCCCAGGGACTATGTCCATGGAATGCTCCAGGCCAGAATACTGGAGTGGGTAGCCTTTCCCTTCTCCAGGGGATCTTCCCAACCCAGGAATCAAACCCAGGTCTCCGGCATAGCGGGCAGATTCTTTACCTGCTGAGCTACAAGGGAAGTCCGATTATTGATATAGTTGAATTAATTGTTGTTGAATTATAGTTGAATTAATCTATCATAATTGATACTGTTTTCTAGTTTTTGCCCTTGCTTTTTGTTGCTGTTTTTGCCTTTCACTTTTTTCCTGCCTTTTGTGGTTTTTTAATTAATTAAGCATTTCAAATGGTTCAATTTTCCCTCCTTTATTAGTACATTAGTTATACTTTTAAACATTTTTAGTGGTTGCCCTAGAGTTGGCAGCATATATTTACAACTATTCCAAGTTCACTTCAAATAACACTATACCACTTCCTGGGGAGTGTGATAGCAAATAACAAAATAATCCTGATTCCTCTCTTCCATCTCGTTTCACTGTTGTCGCATACATATAAGCCTGTTTGCTTATGTATGTATACTGTTATCCATCAATATCCATCAATACAGGCGACTGGTTCTAGGACCCTCTCTAGATACCAAAATTCACAGATGCTGAAGTCCCTTACAGTCAGCCCTCTATATTCATGGATGTAGAACTCATGGATATGGAATGTGTATTTGTGTTTATTTATATATAACCATATATAATCAAATACATTGTTGCTATTATTTTGAAGAAATTGTTATCAGATCAATTATGAGTAAGAAAAATAAATGTTTTTATTTTACCTTCACTTATTCCTTCTCTGATGCTCTCTTTCTTTATGTAGATCTGAGTTTTATCATTTTCCTTCTCACTGAAGATTTCTTTTATCATTTCTTACAAGTTCAGTCTACTAGCAATAGATTGCCTCAGTTTTCACTTGGGAAAGTTTTAATTTATCCTTCAATTCTGACGGATAATTTTGCAAGGTACAGAATTTAGGTTGGTGGGGGTTTTTTCTTGTAGCATTTAAAGTATTTCACTTTACTCTTTGCTTGCTTGCCTGATTTCTGAAGAGAAAGAGGTTTAATTCTTATCTTTATTCTTTTATAGGTAAGGCATCCTTTCCCCACCCCCAGCTTCTTTAGAGTTTTTTTCTCTTTTTCTATTGAAGTATAGTTGATTTGGGGCTTCCCAGATGGCTCAGTGGTAAAGAATCCACTTGTCAATGCAGGAGATGTGGGCTTAATCCTTGGGTCAGAAAGATTCCCTGGAGGAGGAAATAGCAACCCACTCCAGTATTCTTGCCTGGGAAATCCCATGGACAGAGGAGCCTGGCAGGCTACAGTCCATGGGGTTGTGAAAGAGTTGGACACAACTTAGTGACTAAATAACAACAATAGTTAACTTACAGTGTTGTGTTAATTACTTCTATTCAGCAAAGTGATTTAGTTATACATATATGTGTATATATATTTTTTCATGTTCTTTTCCATTATGGTTTATCAAGTATATTGAATATAGTTCCCTGTGCTATACACAGTAGGACCTTGTTGTTTATCCATTCTATATATGCCAGTTTGCATCTGCTAATCGCTAACTCCCAGTCCATCCCTCTCCCACCCATTCTTGGCAACCACCAGTGTGTTCTCTATGTCTGCAATTCTGTTTCTGTTTCATAGATAGGTTCATTTGTGTGTGCTCCCCATGACTAGGTCCTTTAGAGTTTTTAGTCTCAGATTTGACCATAGTGAGCCTCCAGCAACTCTTCAGTTATATTTTAGATCACTCATGTAAGTGAGATCATATGGTATTTGTTTTTCTGACTTCACTTAGTATGATGATCTCTAGTTGCATCCATGTTGCTGCAAATGGCATTGTTTCATTCTTTCTTTTATGGCTGAGTTGAATTCCATTGTATATATGTACCACAGCTTTATCCATTCATCTGTCAGTGGACATTTACATTGTTTTCCTGTCTTGGTTATTGTGAATAGTGGTTTTAATCTTTGACTTTCTGTATTTTGAAAATGATATGCCTAGGGTATTTGGAGAGAGGAGTTTGGGATGGGGCATTTATCCTGCTCTGTATACTCTGAGCTTCCTGGAATTATGGTTTGGTGTCTGACATTAATTTAGGAGAATTTTTCCTTCATTATTGTTTCAAATATTTCTTCTATTCCTTCTTTTCCTCTTCTGAAATTCTGATTATACATATGCTTCACCTTTAGTAGTTGCCTCACAGTTCTTGGATATTTTGTTCTTTTTTTCTCTCTTTTATTCTCTTTGCTTTTTTCAGTTTTGGTGGTTGCCACTGAGCTATCCTCAAGTTCAGAGATTTTTTCCTCAGCTGTGTCCAGTCTACTAATAAGCAAAACAAAGGCATTTTTCGTATTGTTTTTTATCTCTAGCATTTTTGCTAGAGTTCATTCATAGAATTGCCATTTCTCTGCTTACACTGCCCATCCATTATTGCATCTTGTCTATTTTATCCATTAAAGGCTTTAGCATCTTAATCATAATTGTTTTAAAGTCCTGATCTGATAATCACAACATCCCTGCCATCAGTTCAGTTCATCAGTTCAGTTCAGTCGCTCAGTTGTGTCCGACTCTTTGCGACCCCATGAACCACAACACGCCAGGCCTCCCTGTCCGTCACCAACTCCTGGAGTCCACCCAAACCCATGTCCATTGTGTCGGTGATGCCATCCAACCATATGATCCTCTGTCATCTCCTTCTCCTCCCACCCTCAATCTTTCCCAGCATCAGGGTCTTTTCTTTTCTTTTCTTTTCTTTTTTAGTCTCTCTTCACTTTATTTTTTTTTTTCATTTATTTTTATTAGTTGGAGGCTAATTACTTTTCAAATGAGTCATCCCTTCACATCAGGTGGCCAAAGTATTGCAGTTTCAGCGACAACATCAGTCCTTCCAGTGAGCACTCAGGACTGATCTCCTTTAGGATGAACTGGTTGGATCTCCTTGCAGTCCAAGGGACTCTCAAGAGTCTTCTCCAACACCACAGTTCAAAAGCATCAATTCTTCAGTGCTCAGCTTTCTTTAGAGTCCTACTCTCACATCCATACATGACTACTGGAAAAACCATAGCCTTGAATAGATGGACCTTTGGTGACAAAGTAATGTCTCTGCTTTTTAATATGCTGTCTAGGTTGGTCATAACTTTCCTTCCAAGGAGCAAGCATCTTTTAATTTCATGGCTGCAGTCACCATCCACAGTGATTTTGGAGCCCAGAAAAATAAAGTCAGCCACTGTTTCCACTTTTCCCCATCTATTTCCCATGAAACGATGGGATCGGATGCCATGATCTTAGTTTTCTGAATGTTGAGCTTTAAGCCAACTTTTTCACTCTCCTCTTTCACTTTATCAAGAGGTTCTTTAGTTCTTTTTCACTTTCTGCCACAAGGGTGGTGTCATCTGCATATCTGAGGTTATTGATATTTCTCCCTGCCATATCTGAATCCAGTTCTTTTGCTTGCTGTCTCTTCTGTGTTTTTTGCCTTTAGTATGTCTTATAATTTTTTTCTCGATAGCCAGACATGATGTACTCAATAAAAAGAACTGCTGTAAATATGCCTTTAGTAATGTGATGGTAAGTTGTGTATGTATGGGGGTGGGTTGTTTTCTATAGTCCTAAGAGTAGTGCCTCTTAGTCTTTTAGTGAGCCTGTCCCTCTGGAACTTCACATGTGCCTGTCAGTCCTCTCACCCTTCAGTGGGACAGAATGCCTAGAGACAGCTGGAGATGGGAATTTCTCTTCTATTAGGCCAGTTCGGCTCTGACAAAACTCCAGCAGATAAGGCTTTGATGTTATGGAAAAACCCAAATAAGTTTTGGCTAACCCAGTAACTTTGAATAGGTATTCCATTCACATGGCTCAAAAGTCAGAATGAAATATATGAAAAAATTAAGTGAACTGCCTCAAATTCCCCCACAAATTTTGTTGTTGTTCAGTCGCTCAGTTGTGTCCGACTTTTTGCAACCCCATGGACTGCAGCACGCCAGGCTTCCCTGTCCCTCACCATCTCCCGGAGTTTGCCCAAGTTCATGTCCATTGAATTGGTGATGCCATCCAACCATCTCATCCTCTGTTTCCCTCTTCTCCTTCTGCCTTTAGTCTTACCCAGGATCAGGGTCTTTTCCAGTGAGTTGGCTCTTTGCATCAGGGTTGATTTCCTTTAAGATTGACTGGTTTAATCTCCTTGCTGTCCAAGGGACTCTCAAGAGTCTTCACCACCTCAGTTCAAAGCATTAATTCCTTAGCACTCTGCCTTCTTTATGGTCCAGCTCTCACATCCGTATATGACTGCTGGAAAGACTATAGCCTTGACCATACAGACCTTTGTAGGCAAAGTGATGTCTGCTTTTTAACACACTGTCTAGGTTTGTCAAA
This sequence comes from Cervus canadensis, assembly GCF_019320065.1. Classification (NCBI taxonomy): domain Eukaryota; kingdom Metazoa; phylum Chordata; class Mammalia; order Artiodactyla; family Cervidae; genus Cervus; species Cervus canadensis. Next base: position 85,498,456 of record NC_057389.1, on the reverse strand, counting down.
GTTTTCCTGCCAAGAAGCAATCATCTTCTAATTTCATGGCCGCAGTCACCATCGGCAGTGATTTTAGAGCCCAAGGAGAGGAAATCTATCACTGCTTCCACCTTTTCCCCTTCTATTTGCCATGAAGTGATGGAACCAGATGCCATGGTCTTAGTTTTTTTAATATTGAATTTTAAGCCAGCTTTTTCATTCTCCTCCTTCACCCTCATCAAGAGGTTCTTTAGTTCCTCTTTGCTTTCTTCCATTAGAGCGGTATCATCCACATATATAAGGTTGTTGATATTTCTCCCAGCAATCTTGATTCCAGCTTATAACTCATCCAGCCCAGCATTTCACATGATGTGGTCTGTGTACAAGTTAAATAAACAGAGTAACAATAAACCGACTTATTATACTCCTTTCTCAATCTTGAACCAGTCAGTTGTTCCATACTGACATGTGGGTCCATGTTCTTGACCCACATACGGGTTTCTCAGGAGACAGATAGGATAGTCTGGTATTACCATCTCTGTAAGAGTTTTCCACAGTTTGTTATGGTCCACAAAGACAAAGGCTTTAGCATAGTCAATGGAACACAGGTAGATGCTTTTCTGGAATTCCATTGCTTTCTTCATGATCCAGTGAATGTTGGCAATTAGATCTCTGGTTCCTCTGCCTTTTCTAAATCCAGCTCGAACACCTGGATGTTCTTGGTTCATGTAATGCTGAAGCCTAGCTTGAAGGATTTTAAGCATAACCTTACTATCATGGGAGAGGAGTGCAACAGTCCAGTGGTTTGGACATTCTTTAGTACTGCCCTTCTTGGAAATTGGGATAAGGATTGACCTTCTCTGGGGCTTCCCTGGTGGCTCAGCTGGTAAAGACTCTGCCTGCAATGCAGGAGACCCCGGTTTGATTCCTGGGTCAGGAAGATCCCCTGGAGAAGGGAATAGCTACCCATTCCAGTATTCTGGCCTGGAGAATTCCATGGACCGTATAGTCCATGGGGTCACAAAGAGTTGGACATGACTGAGCAACTTTCACTTTGACCTTTTCCAGTCCTGTGGCCACTGCTGGATTTTCCAAATTTGCTGACATATTGAGTGAAATACTTTAATAGCATCATCTTTTAGGATTTTAAATAGCTCTGCTGGAATTCCATCGCCTTCACTAGCTTTATTGGCCCCAGTACTTCCTAAGGACCCACAAATAACTAGTTTTTATTAGTTTTTTGGTGTATCCTGAGTTTACATACATATAAGCAACTATTAATATATGGCTTTATTTTTCTCTTCTTCATACACAAGAGGTAGCATCCTACATAACTTTTGCACCTTGCTTTGTCTCACTTTTTATAATAATATATTTCTATATTCAAACTTAGATTAGGATATTTCAAAATGTTTTATAATTCTATTATCTCTCTTCTCTCTTATTGGAACTATAAGTTTTTGATGATATACCTCTTGGACTGGTACTCTAATTTTATCTTTCTCATTTTTTAATTCAAAATTTTTCTCTTCTCTAGGGTATTTCCATAGCATTACCTTCCATGCCAAGGGTGTTATACTCTTCTCTGAATATGTATATGTCTAATAGCACCAAGTTCTTATTTTCATTGGTGACTATCTTTTCTTAGCAGTCTGAAATGTTTACTGATAATTGTATTTTTTTAAAGTTTCCTTCTCCATACGTAGTCTCTATTTCCTCCATGTTTTCTCTTTTAAATGTGTTTTGACTTTTTTCTTTCATGTTATGGAATTCCCTGATCATACTTAGTAAGAGTGGAGGACTAAGAACAGATTTAAAGGCTTCAGAGAGTGTGTGTGTGTGAGAGATGTGTGTATGTGTGTGTGCTGATGCTGGCTTGTTTCAGTGGGGGCCCTCCCATACCAGCTTCTTAAGGACATTTTGTGGGAGGTGGGGGAGCTTCCCCAGGAAAATTCACCATGTCTCCAGCTTGGCTGACAGCATTTTGGCAGCCAAGGGTGGGTAGAGGGCTGTACCAGGGGGTCCCAGTTCAGTCACTCAGTTGTGTCCGACTCTTTGCGACCCCATGGACTGCAGCACTCCAGGCTTCCCTGTCCATCATCAACTCCTGGAGCTTGCTCAAACGCATGTCCATTGAGTCGGTAATGCCATACAACCATCTCATCCTCTGTCATCCCCTTCTTCTCTTGCCTTCAATCTTTCCCAGCATCAGGGTCTTTTCCAGTGAGTCAGTTCTTCGCATCGGGTGGCCAAAGTATTGAAGTTTCAGCTTCAGCATCAGTCCTTCCAGTGAATATTCAGGACTGATCTCCTTTAGGATGGACTGGTTTGATCTCCTTGCAGTCCAAGGGGCTCTCAAGAGTTTTCTCCAACACCACAGTCAAAAGCATCAATTCTTCAGTGCTCAGCTTTCTTTAGAGTCCAACTCTCACATCCATACATGACTACTGGAAAAACCATAGCTTTGACTAGATGGACCTTTGTTGGCAAAGTAATGTCTCTGTTTTTGTGCTTGCTTCAGCAGCAGATATTACTAAAATTGGAACGATACAGAGAAGATTAGCATGGCCCCTGTGCAAGGATGACACGCAAATTCGTGAAGCGTTCCATATTTTTGAAGCATTAGAACAAATGATGCTGGGTTAATAAATTGCCTCATTCATAAAAAAAAAAAAAAAAAGTCTCTGCTTTTTAATATGCTATCTAGGTTGGCCATAGCTTTTTTTTCAAGGAGTAAGCGTCTTTTAATTTCATGACTGCAATCACCATCCGCAGTGACTTTAGAGCCCAAGTTAATACTCTGTCACTGTTTCCATTGTTTTCCCATCTATTTGCCATGAAGTGATGGGACTGGATGCCATGATCTGAGTTTTCTGGATGTTGAGTTTTAAGCCAAACTTAAAACTTTGTTTAAAGGTTTAAGGTTCCAGCATCTGTTAAGGGGGTCCCGGCATCTGTTAATTTTTCACTTAATGCCCTGATTTCAGTAGAGCTAGGCCACACTCAGCTGTGCCTAGTGTTTCTTGGTTTAGATACCCTCTCCAGAGAAAAAATTCTTCCATCTTCTGCTGGAGTGGCATCACTCAACTTTGAGGAGTGGAAATGGGAATTTAACTGCTTCTTTAACCAAGTTCCGACTTATTTTCACCACTCCCTGTCCAGAGGTACTTGGTCTTCTGTCTGCTTCTGATAATCTGAGGAATCCATACATCAGAGTAGGTCTCATCTCTGTGGTTGGTTTAAGATTCAGTATTTTGGGCTCAGCCAAGTAGTGTGTCTGCTTCAGTTTGGTTTACACTCTTCAAAATGCTGTTGTTACTTTCTTCCATTTAAAAGGTTTAAACCTTTTAAAAATTCAATTACTCTCATCTTACTGGATTATCAGGTGGGGGTTTTATGTGTTCATTCCACAGTTTTTATTTGGAATATATGTTTTTAAAAAGAGAGAATTTAGTAAGGACACAAGCAATGAGTAGGAAACACTAACCCTGCACCTTTTTGACCTGGCGCTGATAACACCTGAGTATCTATTAGCAGTCCTTTTTCTGTACACATTTATATTTTGTTACAAAAATGGGATTATATACTTTTTGCATTCTTTTTTTCACCCAAAATATATGAAAAGCATTCTCCAAAATCAATGTTCTGTATTTTATAAAATACACACAATACTGTGTAAAGTGCAGGTTGCAAAGAAAGAAAAATCCCCCATAATCTCAGCATCCAGCATCACTGTAGTCATTCTAGTAGGTATATGGGTGTATGATGAGTACCATTCCTAAACTAAAAATGAAATTTTTGCCTTTGTAAATATTCAGCCTAGTGTGGAAGACATGTTTTAAGCATATAATTCAAACAATATGTGTGTGTCATGTTGTACAGAATAATCATAGTGCAACTGTAACAAAAATTAACATTGGCTTACTATTATCAAGAAACTACAGACCTTATTCTAATTTCAACAGTGTTCTCTAATGTTCTTTTTCTGTTCCAAGACTTAACCCAGGACCCCACATTGCATTTAGTATTAGTTCCTAGTCTTCTGCAGTCTGTAACAGGTCTTTAGTTTTTCTTGTCTTTCATAACCTTGACACTTTTCAGTATTGATCAATTATTCTGTCAAATGTTCCTCAATGCCACTCTTGATGTTTTCTCAAAACTGAAATAAAGTTATACATTTCTGGCAAGAATATCACAGAAATGAAATTGTGTCCTTCTTAAGTACATGTCATGGAGTTCATAATGCCAGTATGACTTATTATGGTGGTGTTGACCTTGATCACTTGGTTAAACTGGTTTCTACCAGGTTTTTCCACTATAAAGTTACTTTCTCTTCTTAGTTAATAAATACATTGAGATAGTTTGAGACTGCATAAATTATTTTTCTTTAGTTTGTGTCCACTAATACTAGCACCCATCAGTCATTGGGTGGTGGTTGTTCAGTTGCACGGTTGTGTCTGACTCTGCGACCCCCATGGACTGCTGCGCTCCGGGCTTCCTTGTCCTTGACTACCTCCCAGAGTTTGCTCAAACTCATCTCCACTGAATCAGTGATGTCATCCTCTGTCATCCCCTTCTCCTCCTGCCTTCAGTCTTTCCCAGCGTCAGGGTCTTTTCCAGTGAGTCAAGATTTTGTTTGAAATCATTTTTACTGTGTTATTTGCCTAATGGTAGTTTTTCTATTTCCCTCATTTCTTCTGCATCTGTCATTTGTAATTCTGCTATAAAGAAAAGCTGTCCCTTGTTCCTCTTTTCATTTATCTAGTTAAGTACTTTATATCAGTATGACCTCATGACTTCAGTTCTTTGGATATGGATCTTGAAGTGAAATTGCTGGATCATATGATAATTCTATTTTTAATTTTGGGGAACTGTTATAGTGGCTACATCATTTTACATTTGTATAAATACTGCCCAAGTGTTTCAGTTTCTCCACATCTTCATCAATACATTTTCTATTTTTTGATAGCCATCCTAATAGATGTGAAGTGATACCTCATTGTAGTTTTGCATTTCTCTAAAGATTACTGATGTTGGATATCTTTTTATGTGCCTATTGGCCATTTTCATATTCTATGGGTTGTTATAGAAGCATCTTACTCTTGGTACTTATTTCTATCTTAATTGATTTGGGCTACTATTAAAAAAAAATACCAAAAAAAAAAATACCATAGGCTGGTATTTTTAACATTAGTGAATGACTTAAACAAGAATAGCTTATTTCTCAAAATTGTGGAGGCTGGGATGTCCAAGGACAGGAAATTAGCAGATTTGGTATGTGGTGAGGGCCAGCGTTCTGGTTCCTAAGTGGCCATCCTCTTGCCGTGTCCTCACATGGTGGAAGGGGGCAAGGAAAGCACTCTAGGATCTTTTATATAAGGGTGCTAATCCGATTCACCAGGGCTCCACCCTCATGACCTAATAATCTCCCAAATGCACCACCTCCAAATACCATCATATTGGTGATTAAGTTTTAACATACGAATTTTGAGGGATACAAACATTCAGTGTGTAGTAGGAAGGTTAGGTCATTGATTTAAGATCAGTTTTTTCTTTTTTTTTTTTAGTTTTTTCTTTTTAAATGTAAGCATTTATGGCTATAAACTTACCTCTAAGCACTGTTTTCATTGTATCCCATAAATTTGGGTGTTGTGTTTTCATTTTCATTCATCTCAAAATCTTTTGTCTTTTCCCTTGCAATTTCTTCTTTGATCTATTAATTATTTAATAGTGTGTCTTTTAATTTCCACATATTTTGACTTTCCCAAATGTCTTTATGATTTCTAATCTCCACTGTGGTAGGAGAACATATTTTTTACAATCCCAATCTTTTCAAATTTATTGAGACCTGTTTTATGGCATAACATATGATGTATTCTGAGGAATGTTCTGTATCACTTGAGAAGAATGTGTATCTTGCTTTTGTATGATAGAGTAGGTGTCTGTTAGGTTTAGTTTGTTTATCGTGTTGTCCAAGTCTTCTATTTCCTTGTTGATCTTCTATTTCTATCCATTATTGAAAGTGGGTTAATGAAGGCTCCACCTATTACTGTTGAAACGGTCTACTTCTTACTTTAATTCTGTCAGTTTTTATTCATATATTTTGCATTCACTTATCTATTGTTATCTGCATATATGTTTATAATTTCTTTGTCTTCCTGATGGATTAGGGCTTCCCTGGTGTCTCAGATGGTGAAGAATCTGCCTGCAATGCAGGAGATGCTGGTTTGATCCCTGGGTCAGGAAGATCCCCTGGAGAAGGGAAAGGCTACCCACTCCAGTATTATTGCCTGGTGAATTCCATGGACCAGAGGAGTCTGGAGGGCTGTAGTCCATGGAGTCGCCATGGACTAACACTTTACCTTTTCCTGATGGATTTACTTTTCATCATTATAGAATGCCCCTCTCTGTTTTTAGTAATAATTTTTATGTTAAAATTTATTTTTCCCGAAACTTCCCTGACAGTCCAGTGTTTATGACTTTGTTTTCATGTGGGTTTGATCCTTGGTTGGGGAGCTGGGATCTCATATGCTTCACAGCCAAGAAACCAAAATATGGGACAGAAGCAATGTTGTGGCAAGTTCAATGAAGACTTCAAAAATGGTTTACATAAAAAATATTTTTTAAAAATCTATTTTTTTCTTTTGAGTACTGTTTGTGTGGAATTTCTTCTTCCATCTTTTATTTTCAACCTATTTGTATAAAACATCTAAAGCATGTCTGTTATAGACAGCATATAGTTATTTTTTTAAAAAATCATTCTGCTAACCTTTGCTTTCTGATTGGAGTCTTTAGTCCATTTAGTGTAATGACTGATAATATATGATTTATGTCTTTCATTTTGATATTTTCTTCTGTCTCATGCTTTTATTGTTTTTCTTAGTCTTCCTTAACTGTTTTCTTTTGTGTTAGGTAGATAAATTCAAGAACACTAGAGTTCCTTTTTTTCTTCTGCTATAGGTTTTTTGAATTATTTTCTTAGTGGCTGCCTGGGGGTTACAAGTTAGCATTTTAGTTTAGATGAATACCAACTTAATTTCTATTTTAATAGCTTCTGTATAGCTCAGTCCTTCCCCTTTGCCCCATACAATTATTGTCATATAAATTATATTTTTATACAGTATAAGTCCATCAACAGTGTCTAAATTTATTCTTATAGTTTTTTAAAATCAGATAGGAAAACTGAATTATAAACCAAAGTACATTTATACTTTTATATTATCTGTGTATTTACCTTTACTGAAGCTATTTTCTCATGTGGATTTGAGTCTAGTTTTACTTCATTTCAGCCTGAAGGATTCTTTTAGTATTGCAGGGCCAAGTCTGATGGAGACAAATGATTTTGGTTTTTGTTTATCTAAAAATCTCTTATTTCCTCATGGTTTTTGAAGGATAGTTTTACTGGATATAGGATTCTTGGTTACAGTCTTTTTCATTCAGCCATTTTAGTATGCCATCCCAGTATGACTTTTGGTTTCCACTGTTCCAAGGAGAAGTCAACTGTTAATTTTATTGAGGCTTCTTCACTGCTTTCTCTTCTCTTTCCAAGATTCTGTCTTTTGTTTTTTGACACTGGCTATGATGCATCTAAGTGTAGATCTCTTGAGGGTATTTTTTCTTTTTTGAGGTATAATTGACATATAACATTGTATTAGTTTCAGGTGTACAACATAATGATTCAAAAGTTGTGTATTTTGCAAAATGATTACCACAGTAAGTCTAGTTAAAATCTGTCACCATCCCAACAATATGTATGAAAAAATACTAATAAACAGAATGTAAAAAGAAAAAAAAAAAAAGAAAAAGAAAGTGTGGTGTATTCATACATGGAATATTACTTGGTAATTAAAAGGCAAACCTACAGATACATAAAGTTTCATGGATGAAATCTCAAAAATGTTATGATGAACAACAAAAGCACCCTGAATTTTATTATATATAAATTGTATCTCAATAAAAAATTAACTTTATAAAAAAAAAATCTGTCACCATATATAGTTACAGGTGTTTTTTTTTCTTATGGCAAGAGCCTTTAAGATCTAGTCTCTTAATAACTTTCAAATATGCAATACAGTATTATTAAGCATAGTGGCTATGCTGTATCTTATATCCTCATGACTTATTTTACAACTGGAACTTTTTATCTTAGAATCTCCTTCACCCATTTCACACACACCCCCATCCTCTACCTTTGTCAACCTGAAATCAGGTCTTTTTATCTATGAATTCATTTTTTTTGTTGTTTTTTTAACATAAACTCTTATATTTTATTAAAAAATGTTTTTGGCTGTGCTGGTTCCTGTGACGCGTGGGCTTCTCTAGTTGTGTGGGCTCGGTGCTTGAAGGGTGCTCTCCTGTTGTGGTCTGTGGGCTTGGCTGTCCCACATGTGGGATCTTAGCTCCTGACCAGGATTGAACCCATATCCCCTGCATTGGACGGCAGATTCTTAACCACTGGGCAACCAGCGAAGTGCCTGTTTTCACATTTTAAGATTTCATATGTAAGTGAGATCTGTATTTGTCTCTGACTTATTTCACTTAGCATAATGCCCTCAAGATCCATCCATGTTGTTGCAGTGGCAAGATTTTCATCTTTTTTATGGCTGAATTACACATACATCCACCCCGCATTTTCTTTATCTGTTTATCTGTTGATGGAGATTTAGGTTTCCCTGTCTTTATTATAAATAATGCTATAGTGAACAGTGGGGGTACATATATCTTTTCAAGTTAGTGTTTTTGTTTTCTTCAGATAAATACCTAGGAGTGTAATTGCTGGATCACACAATAGTCCTATTTTTAATTTTTAAAGGAACCACCATACTGTTTTCCAGTGCCTGCACTAGTTTACATTCCCACCAACAGTACTCAAGGGTTCCCCTTTCTCTATATCCTTGTCAACACTTGTTTTTTTCTTGTCTTTTTATTTATTTATGTTTTGTATCTGTATTAAAAAAAAAAATCTGTCGATGAACAAGGAGCCAGGTGTCGGGGCGGGGGTGGGGGGGAACATTCTCATGGAGGTACTGGAAGGCCAAGTCGGTCCACTTCATCTCTTTGTTCTTTAACAGATTCCGTGGTGCCTCCTTTGTCCCCGTTCAGGTTCAGGAAGCTCATTCAGTGGTATTGCAACATCCTCGTGAGGCAGCTTGTCTTCTCGCCAAGCATCGTCAGTCAAATCCAAGATCCTTCCAACTCTTTGTACTTCACTGTTCATTCTCTTGCAGCTTTGATCTTGTCTGACCTCTGTATTACAGCTCTGTAAACTTGTAGTTACAAGAGCAAACCTGGAGTGCCTTTTCCCTCAGTAAAAATGACCCTCTCGGGCCACCACCGTCCAGTACAGGTGTGAGAGCCTACCCCACAGCCTCGGCTTCCGCCCGAGGCAGCCTATATCAAATGCTGAAGTGGGGGAAGTCCAGGACTTCTTGTCTTTTTAATAAGTCATTCTAACAGGTATCAGTGATATCTCATTGTGTTTTTGATTTGCATTTCCCTGTTGGTTAATGAAGGGCTTACCTGGTGGCTGTTAGGAACATGTCATGATCCTATTGGCCATGCGTTCTTTGGAAAAATGTCTTTTTAGATTATCTGTCCATTTTTGAAATTAGATTGTTTCACTGCTATAAAGTCTCATGTGTTCTTTATGTATTTTGCATATTAGCCCCTGGTCAGATACATGATTTGCAAACACCTTCTCACATTTACTGGGCTGCCTTCTCATCGTGTTGATGGTTTCCTTTGCTGTGCATGAGCTTTTTAGTTTGATGTAGCCCCACTTACTGATTTTTACTTTTGTTGCTTTCACTTGTGGTGTCAAATCCAAAAAATCCAAATTGCCAAGACTGATGTCTAAGAACTTACTGCCTATGTTTTCTTCTAGGAGTTTTTGGTTTCAGGTCTTATGTTCAAGTCTTTAATACATTTTGGGATAATTTTTTGTATGGTGTAATATAGTCCAGCTTCACTTTTCTGAATGTTGCTGTACAGTTTTCCCAGTACCATTTATTGAAGAGACCGTCCTTTCCCCATTTTATATGCTTGGTGCTTCTGTCATAAGTTAACTGACCATATATGTGTGGATTTGTTTCTGGGCTGTCTATTCTTTTTTTTTGCGGGGTGCGGGGGAGCTGTCTATTCTGTCCTATTGATTGATGTGTCTTTTTTGTTTTTTGCCATGCCACGTGGCATGTGGGATCCTAGTTCCCCCACCAGGGATCAAACCCATGTCTCCTGCACTGGAAGTGTGTAGTCTTAGCCACTGGATCACTGGCAAATTCCCTTGATACATCTGTTTCTGTCAATACCATACTGCTGTTTTGATTACTATAGCTTTGTAATACATTTTGAGATTAGGGGGAACATGATGCTTCCAGCCTTATTCTTTCTAAAAACTGCTCTGACAATTAAGAGTTTTTCATGGTTCCATATAAATTATAGGATTGTTAGTTCTTCTGCTATGAAAAATGCCATTGGAATCTTGATAGGGAATACATTGAATCGGCAGGTTGCTTTGGGTAGTATTTTAACAATATTTATTCTTCCAATTCATGAACATGGAATACTATTGCATTTACTTGTATCAGCTTCACTTTTGTTTTGCCAGTGTCTTACAGTTTTCACTGTAAAGATCTTACATCTCCTTGATTAAATTTATTCCTGGGCATTTTATTCCTTTTTATTGCAATTGTAAATTGGATTGTTTTAATTTCTCTGATAGTTCCTATTCAGTCCATGGAATTCTCCAGGCCAGAGTACTGGAGTGGGTGGGTAGCCTTTCTCTTCTCCAGAGGATCTTCCCAACCCAGGGATCGAACCCACGTCTCCTGCATTGCAAGTGGATTCTTTACTATCTGAGCCACAAGGGGAATCCAAGAATACTGGAGTGAGTAGCCTGTCCCTTCTCCAACAGATCTTCCTGACCTAGGAATTGAACTGGGGTCTCCTGCATTGCAGGTGGATTCTTTACCAACTGAGCTATCAGGGAAGCCCTAGTTCCTTATTAGTATATAAGAATGGCACAGATTTTTGTTTATTGCTTTTGTATCCTGCACTTTACTGATTTATTAGTTCTAAGTTTTTCTTAAATGGTGTTTAGTGTTTTCTATTATTATATGATCTGCAGATAGTGACAGTTTTACTTTTTCCTATTAGATTTGGACTTCCAATACTACACTGAAAAAAATCAGCAAGAGTGGTTACCCTTGTTTTGTGCCCCATCTTAGAGGAAAAGCTTTTAGCTTTTCACTATTATGATGTTAGCTGTTGGGTCTTTGAGTTTATTCTACTTGGAGTTTGTTCAGTTTCTTGGAGATGATGATTAATGATTATCATAAAAGTTCAGAACTTTTTGGCCACCAGTTCTTTCAGTGTTCTTTCTACCCCTTTCTCTTTGCCCCTTCTGGGATTCTTGTTAAGCTTGGTGGGCTTATAATGTTAAGTATGCTTGACACTGTCTCATAGGTCTCGAACTTTCTGTTCATTTTTCTTCATTTTTTTTCTGTTGCTCAAACTAGATAATCTCAGTTGAGCTCTTTTCAAGTTCACTGATTGTTCCGTCAGTTTAAATCTGCCATTTAGCTCCTCTAGTATATTTTTATTTGTTATTATATTTTTGAATTCCATAATTTCTATTTGGTTCTTTTAAAACTAATTTCTACTTCCTTAATGGCAGTCTCCATTTGGTGAGACATCATTCTCATCAGTTCAGTTCAGTCACTCAGTCGTGTCCGACTCTTTGTGACCCCATGGACTGCAGCATGCCAGGCCTCCCTGTTCATCACCAACTCCCAGAGTTTACCCAAACTCATGTCCATTGAGTTGGTGATGCCATCCAACCATCTCATCCTCTGTCATCCCCTTCTCCTCCTGCCTTCAATCTTTCCCAGCATCAGGGTATTTTCTTTCTTTCTTTTTTTTTTTAGGGTATTTTCTTTTTTTTTTCATCAGGGTATTTTCTAATGAGTCAGCTCTTCACATCAGGTGGCCAAAGTATTGGAGTTTCAGCTTCAACATCAGTCCTTCCAATGAATATTCAGGACTGATTTCCTTTAGGATGGACTCGTTGGATCTCCTTGCAGTCCAGGGGACTCTCAAGAGTCTTCTCCAACACCACAGTTCAAAAGCATCAGTTCTTCAGAGCTCAGCTTTCTTTAGAGTCCAACTCTCACATCCATACATGACTACTGGAAAAACCATAGCCTTGACTGGACGGACCTTTGTTGGCAAAGTAATGTCTCTGCTTTTTAATACGCTGTCTAGGTTGGTCATAACTTTCCTTCCAAGGAGCAAGAATCTTTTAATTTCATGGATGCAGTCACCATCTGCAGTGATTTTGGAGCCCCAAAAAATAAAGTCAGCCACTATTTCCATTGTTTTCCCATCTATTTGCCATGAAGTGATGGGACCAGATGCCATGATCTTAGTTTTCTCAATGTTGAGCTTTAAGGCAACTTTTTCACTCTCCTCTTTCACTTTATCAAGAGGCTCTTTAGTCCTTCTTCACTTTCTGCCATAAGGGTGGTGTCATCTTCATATCTGAGGTTTTTGATATTTCTCCCGGCAATCTTGACTCTAGCTTGTGCTTCATCCAACCCAGCGTTTCTCATCATGTACTCTGTATATAAGTTAAATAAGCAAGGTGGCAATATACAGCCTTGATGTACTCCTTTTCCTATTTGGAACCAGTCTGTTGTTCCATATCCAGTTCTAGCTGTTGCTTCCTGACCTGCATACAGATTTCTCAAGAGGCAGGTCAGGTGGTCTGGTATTACCATCTCTTGAAGAATTTTTGACAGTTTATTGTGATCCACACAAAGGCTTTGGCATAGTCAATAAAGCACAAATAGATGTTTTTCTGGAACTCTCTTGCTTTTTCGACGATCCAACAGATGTTGGCAATTTGATCTCTGTTCCTCTGCCTTTTCTAAAACCAGCTTGAACATCTGGAAGTTCACAGTTCACGTATTGCTGAAGCCTGGCTTGGAGAATCTTGAGTATTACATTACTAGCGTGTGAGATGAGTGCAGTTGTGTGGTAGTTTGAGCATTCTTTGGCATTGCCTTTCTTTGGGATTGGGATGAAAACTGACCTTTTCCAGTCCTGTGGCCACTGCTGAGTTTTCCAAATTTGCTGGCATATTGAGTGCAGCACTTTTAACACCATCATCTTGTAGGATTTGAAATAGCTCAACTGGAATTCCATCACCTCCACTAGCTTTGTAATGATGCTTTCTAAGGTCCACTGGACTTCACATTCCAGGATGTCTGGCTCTAGGTGAGTGATCACACCATCGTGATTACCTGGGTCGTTAAGATCTTTTTTTGTACAGTTCTTCTGTGTATTCTTGCCACCTCTTCTTAATATATTCTGCTTATTAGGTCCATACCATTTCTGTCCTTTATTGAGCCTATCTTTGCATGAAATGTTCCCTTTGTATCTCTAATTTTCTTGAAGAGATCTCTAGTCTTTCCCATTCTATTATTTTCCTCTATTTCTTTGCACTGATCACTGAGGAAGGCTTTCTTATCTCTCCTTGCTGTTCTTTGGAACTCTGCATTCAAATGGGTATATCTTTCCTTTTCTCCTTTGCTTTTTGCTTCTCTTCTTTTCACAGCTATTTGTAAGGTCTACTCAGACAGCCATTTTGCTTTTTTGCATTTATTTTTCTTAATCGCTGTCTCCTGTACAATGTCACGAACCTCCATCCATAGTTCATCAAGCACTCTGTCTATCATATCTAGTCCCTTAAATCTATTTCTCACTTACACTGTATAATCATAAGGGATTTGATTTAGGTCATACCTGAATGGTCTAGTGGTTTTCCCCACTGTCTTCAATTTAAGTCTGAATTTGGCAATAAGGAGTTCATGATCTGAGCCACAGTCAGCTCCCAGTCTTATTTTTGCTGACTGTATAGAGCTTCTCCATCTTTGCCTGCAAAGAATATAATCAATCTGATTTCGGTGTTGACCATCTGGTGATGTCCATGTGTAGAGTCATCTCTTGTGTTGTTGGAAGAGGGTGTTTGCTATGACCAGTGCGTTCTCTTGGCAAAACTCTATTAGCCTTTGCCCTGCTTCATTCTGTACTCCAAGGCCAAATTTGCCTGTTACTCTAGGTGTTTCTTGACTTCCTATTTTTGCATTCCAGTGCCCTGTAATGAAAAGGACATCTTTTTTGGGTGTTAGTTCTAAAAGGTCTTGTAGGTTTTCATAGAACTGTTCAACTTCAGCTTTTTCAGCGTTACTGGTTGGGGCATAGACTTGGATTACCATGATATTGAATGGTTTGCCTTGGAAATGAACAGAGGTCATTCTGTCATTTTCGAGATTGCATTCAAGTACTGCATTTTGGACTCTTTTGTTGACTATGATGGCTACTCCACTTCTTCTAAGGGATTTCTGCCCACAGTAGCAGATATAATGGTCATCTGAGTTAAATTCACCCATTCCAGTCCATTTTAGTTCGCTGATTCCTAGAATGTCGACATTCACTCTTGCCATCTCCTGTGTGACCACTTCCAATTTGCCTTGATTTATGGACCTAATATTCCAGGTTCTTATGCATAGTGCTCTTTACAGCATTGGGCCTTGCTTCTATCACCAGTCACATCCACAACTGGGTGTTGTTTTTGATTTGGCTCCGTCCCATTCATTCTTTCTGGAGTTATTTCTCCACTGCTCTCCAGTAGCATATTGGGCACCTACTGACCTGGGGAGTTCATCTTTCAGTGTCCTATCTTTTTGCTTTTGCATACTGTTCATGGGGTTCTCAAGCCAGGAATACTGAAGTGGTTTGCCATTCCCTTCTCCAGTGGACCACATTTTGTCAGAACTCTCCAATCATCTGTCTTGGGTGGCCCTACATGGCATGGCTTAGTTTCATTGAGTTAGACAAGGCTATTGTCCGTGTGATCAGATTGGCTGGTTTTCTGTGATTGTGGTTTCAGTCTGTCTGCCGTCTGATGCCCTCTCAGCGCCTGCTGGGGTTTCTCTTACCTTGGACACGGGGTATCTATTCATGGCTGCTCCAGCAAAGCACAGCCGCTGCTCCTGACCTTGGACGTGTGGTAGCTCCTCTCGGCTGCCGCTCCTGGACGTTGGACATGGGGTAGCTCCTCTCTGCCGCTCGCCGCTCCAGCACCGCACAGCCACTCCTGTAACCCCTGGACCACCTGTGTCCTGGTACATCCGAGTGGATGCTCTCAAGAAAGCACTCCAGTAGCAGTGTCGTTCCAGCCGATGGGCCACGCCATCTGGTACAGAGTTCGAGTTGCTGAAGTTCCGGCTGATTCTGAATTCAGCGGCCTTTCCCTTCTAGTAAAAAAAGAAAGTCTTTACTCCCTAAGAGGACCAAAGCGTGGAAAAGCAGAGGGCCCACTAGCCAAGCAGATAAGCAAGACTCGCCACACCTGCCCAGCATGCACTCTGAAAATCTCATTCTCATACTTTAATCCTTTAAAAAAGAATTATTTATTTGGCTGTGCTGGGTCTTAGTTCCAGCATATACAGGATCTAGTTCCCTGACCAGGGATCACATCTGGGCCGCCTGCCTTGGGAGTGTGGAGTCTTAGCCACTGGACCACCAGGGAAGTCCCTCCTTCAATTCTTTAGACATGGTTTTCTTTAGTTCCTTGAACATATTTATAAAGCTGATTTAAAGTCTTTATCTGGGCTTCCTAAGGGACAGTTTCTATTGACTGCTTTTTTCCCTGTGTATGGGCCATATATTCCTGTTTCTTTGCATGTCTTATAATTTCCTATTGGATATTTAAACAAATATAATGTGTTGACTCTGAATCCCCAGGGTTTGTTACCTTAATCCCCAGGATTTGTAATTGTTACTGTTCGTTTAGTGACTTTCCACAAAAAAGTAAAGTTTAGTGACTTTCAGTTCAGTTCAGCCGCCCAGGCATGTCTGACTCTTTGTGACACCATGGGCCGCAGCACACCAGGCTTCCCTGTCCATCACCTGGAGCTTGCTCAAACTCATGTCCATTGAGTCAGTGATGCCATCCAACCATCTCATCCTCTGTCTCATCCTCCCGTCTTAAATCTTTTCCAGCATCAGGGTCTTTTCCAGTGAGTCAGTTCTTTGCATCAGGTGGCCAAAGTATTGGAGTTTCAGCTTCAGCATCAGTCCTTCAATGAATATTCAGGACTGATTTCCTTTAGGATGGACTGGTTGGATCTCCTTGATGTCCAAGGGACTCTCAAGAATCTTCTCCAACACCACAGTTCAAAAGCATTAGTTCTTCAGTGCTCAGCTTTCTTTAGAGTCCAACTCTCACATCCATACATGACCACTGGAAAAACCATAGCTTTGACTAGACGGACCTTTGTTGGCAAAGTAATGTCTCTACCTTTTAATATGCTGTCTAGGTTGGTCATAACTTTCCTTCCAAGGAGCAAGAATCTTTTAATTTCATGGATGCAGTCACCATCTGCAATGATTTTGGAGTGTCCCAAAATAAAGTCTGTCACAATTTCCATTGTTTCGCCATCTGTGTGCCATGAAGTGATGGGACTGGATGCCATGCTCTTAGTGTTTTGAATGCTGAGCTTTAAGCCAACTTTTTCACATTCCTTTCACTTTCATCAAGAGGCTCTTTAGTTCTTCTTCACTTTCTGCCTGAAGGGTGGTGTCATATGCTTATCTGAGGTTATTGATATTTCTCCTGGCGATCTTGTTTCCAGCTTGTGCTTCATCCAGCCCGGAATTTCTCATGATATAATCTGCATATAAGTTAAATAAGCAGGGTGACAGTATACAGCCTTGACGTACTCCTTTTCCAGTTTGGAACTAGTGCATTGTTCCATGTCCAGTTCTAATTGTTGCTTCTTGACCTGCATACAGATTTCTCAGGAGGCAGGTAAGGTGGTCTGGTATTCTAATCTCTTGAAGAATTTTCCACCGTTTGTTGTGATCTACACAAAGGCTTTGGTGTAATCAATAAAGCAGAAGTAGATGTTTTTCTGGAATTCTGACTTTAAATAGTGACTTTTAATTACTGACTTTAATTAGTACATTAGTGACTTTACTCTTCTGTAAAGCTGTATTCTTTCTCATGTGTGGTCACAGAAGTCTTAGCTTAGTGGTATATTGATGATTTGACAGAGATTTCTTTTAATGCCTTGAACTAATAAAATTTCAAGCTTTTGTTGGAGGGCTTTGTCTGTATGAGACAGTTTGTTCAGTCATGTCTTCAGTGCTGCAGAAGGTAAATTACAACTGGGTCCGTATTCTTGCTTGGGAAATACCATGGATAGAGGAGCCTAGCGGGCTATAGTCCATGGAGTCGCAAAAGAGTGGGACATGACTGAGCAACTAAACAACAACCTCACCTTCACTTCTTTTTTATAAAATACATGTATCTTACAAAATTTTTTTAAAATTTGGTTGGCTGCTTCAAGTCAGCTTCAGCACACGGAATCTTCAGTCTTCCGTGCAGCATGTGGGATCTAGTTCCCTGACCAGGGATCAAACCCAGGCCTCCTGCATTGGGAGTGTGAAGCTTTAGCTACTGGACCATGAGGGAAGTCCCACTGTCTTCACTTCTTGTATAAGTAGTTTCAAGGTCACTCAGAGGTCAGAGCTTAGGGTCTTCTTAGGTCTTTCCTGAGTATGCACAAAGTTCTGACATACACATGAACTTCTAGACTCCTAGGAATTATGTTCAAGCTTGTTGAAGCCCCCACGGACATCTCCTTTTTTTGGTTACTCTCTTTTGGTCCCAATTAATAATGCTGCCTTGGCAGCTGCAGTGTCAGCCAATCATCACTAGTTGACTACAGCAGGTAGGGCTGTTTGCAGAATGAGCTGGAGTCAGACTGAATAAAGAGTGGAGATTTTCAGTAAGCTGCCAGACAGGTCAAACACTGGCACTTCTGTTCAGCTGAAGATTTTGGGGAACTCCATATCTATTCTGCTCTTTCCGGTGGTTGCTGCTTTCACAGGTACTGTAGTTATGGGGCTTTTGATCTTCAAAGCTACCACAAAGACAGGGCGAGGGGAGTGGGTTTAGAGCAAGTTAAAATGCCACTGGCTCTTCTCCCTGAAATCCAGCTGTTTTCCTTGAACAAACTATCCTTGGCTTGTTGTAAGCCTTAACTTCCAAAGTTCTGAAAAAGTTTGACAGTTTTTGATAGGGTTTTCATTGGTTTTATGGAGGAGCAGAGTTTTGGCAGACTTTACTCTTCCATTATTTTCCCTACTTTCTTCCCAGTTTCCCCTTCCCTTACATCCCTGAAGAAAGCAGAACTCCTTTACTTACTAAAGCCATACATTTATACTGATACTTCAGATTCAATCCAGCACTACAGGGGGGTTCTTTTTATAGCCTTTCTCCTTTCTTGATATGCAAACATCTTTCTCTAACAGTGAGAAACTGTTATTATCTACAAATGTGTATGTATTTATTTTCGTATGTAAAGTGGTTTCAGAATTGCTAACCCCTACTCCAGTGAAAAATGCATTTGTTTGATTTACTTTTAAAAAGATGACTGACTGACTGCTATGTTAACAAATTGTGAGGAGAGGGACCAAATCAGCAAGAGCAGTTAGGTGGTTCCTGATTATTTGGCTTAAATGATGATGATGGCTTGGACCAGAGCAGTGATGGTTTAGATGGTGAGGCATGGTCAGATTCTGGATATATTAAAGTTGAATCCATAGTATTAAGCTGATGGGTTGAATGTGAGATGAGATAAACAGAAAAGAGATGTCAAGATTTTTTCCTGAGTAGTTGGAAGACGAGTGGTCATTCCCCCAAAGCTATGGGAGGTGCAGGTTCTCAGGGAAGACTGGGCCATTTTAAGTTTCAGATGTCTGTTAGATGGCCATCCAGGTGCAACCAGCTATCCAGTTGCTCCTCTCCTGCTTCGTCGTGTGTGAGTCAGGAGTTTAAATCACTTTGGACTGGAGACACACCTGAGGATTCAACTCTACAAGACTACTAAAGGAGCAGCCAGGGCCCCCCCTGTGCCGGAAGCGTCGTGTGCTCCAGCCCACTTCCAGATGCTGCTCTTCTCTGTATCTCTGTCAGAAAGCTTTTTTCTCACCCCCCACCCCCTTTTTAAAAAAAACTGTGGAAGGCAGCTCTGTGGAAGATGTACATGGAAAGCCAGTAGCTTAACAGGCCCTGAAATAGCCCTAGTGATTCTTGGGAGTTGGTATATAAATACCCCAGCTCTCTTGCTCCTCGGTTGGGATAATTCTGAGGTGCACGCTTTGCCAAATTTCCCACACACTCTGTGGGATTAAACTCCAAATCGCCTACTATGGTAGCTGGTGTAAGAATACACTTTGTTGGATGCTTTCTCATCACTATGTATTGTGATTCCCCATCTCCTACTGTCGGACTATAGAGAGCTGAGCGCCGAAGAACTGATGCTTTTGGACTATGGTGTTGGTGACGACTTTTCAGAGTCCCTTGGACTGCAAGGAGATCAAACCAGTCAATCTTCAAGGAAATCAGTCCTGAATATTAACTGGAAGGACTGACTGATGCTGAACCTGAAGCTCCAGTACTTTGGCCACCTGATGTGAAGAACTGACTCATTGGAAAAGACCCTGATGCTGGGAAAGATTGAAGGCAGAAGGGGATGACAGAGGATGAGATGGTTGGATGGCATCACCGACTCGATGGACTTGGGTTTAAGCAAACTCCAGGAGTTGGTGATGGACAGGGAAACCTGGCGTGCTGCAGTCCATGGGGTTGCAGAGTCGAA
Source organism: Cervus canadensis (assembly GCF_019320065.1). Taxonomy (NCBI): domain Eukaryota; kingdom Metazoa; phylum Chordata; class Mammalia; order Artiodactyla; family Cervidae; genus Cervus; species Cervus canadensis. Next base: position 85,478,756 of record NC_057389.1, on the reverse strand, counting down.
CACGACAGAACGACTGAACTGATCTCCTACTGTTAAGTTTCGCTTGAATCACTGTTTCAGGTTTTACTTCTGGGAGAGCTCAAACTAAGATAATTTTAAACCTGTGGGACTGGATGATGTCACCAAATAAGTCAGTATGAGAAGAAGAGATGTAGATGCAGGGTGAGCTCTAAAGCAGGGCAATACCAAAAGGCCAGGGAAATAGAGAACCAGCAGAAGAAAGTGTGTGTGCAGGGAGAAGGGAGTACTGTTTTGCCAGGGTTGGATACTATGAGAAAAACTTGTGAACGGAAGAGGGAAAATAAGGTTGAGTTTTAATGCAAGACAGTATTACTAGGATGGACCATGGAATTTAAAGACCATGAACTGAAAAAGTGGTAAAATCAATGGGTTGAGATCCTGGTGGGCTTCAGTGTACCTTCCCAGCACGGTCCTTGTTGAGAACGCTGGCGAGGACAAACAGCTGGGACTTCATTGAGCTTCACGAACAGTTTCACGTGACCTCTTTTGTTTGTGCATGCTTGCTAGTAAATGTTTTTTTATGGATAGCGGAAAAAGAAACATTGGTGGGCTTAAAGAATTGCCGGAGTTGGAGATCCCAGGAGTGAACTGTAAAGATACCGGAGATTATTGTAGATGCTTAAAATGGAAATATGGAGAGTTGTGGTTATTGTTGTTGACGGACTGGACTCTGGCTAAAACTATGGAGTTATCTCCTCACTGGAGGAAACAGCAAGGAGAGATCTAAGTGTATGATCTAAGTGACCATCATCTGGATTCTGAAGTCACCAATGGTCATGAAATTAATTTGGAGAATAATTCTCAACTGAGAGCTGAAATTGCCACTAAGTGGGAGTGATGGGGCTGGGGCCTAAAGATAACTACAAGAAAGAGCAAACTGATGAGGTGATGCTTTTCTTAAATACACACACTTACTTATGTGCCAGGGAATTCTAAGCAGTTTTAAGTCACTTAATCCTCATACCACCACAAGATAGGCACCATTTTAGCTACTTTTACAGATAAGGAAACAGGAGCAAGAGAGGCTAAATGACTTGCCCAAAGTCCTAAAGCTAGTAAGTGGTGGTGGTGGGATTTAAGCCTGTGAGTCTGGCTCATATTCTTGACTTCCATATTGTGATGTCCATTCATCTTCAAGTGTGTGTGTGTGTGTGTGTTTAGGGGGTAGGGGGTGGGGAACAATGTAGAAGCAGGGTGAAAAGCTTAAAAAGGGCACCTACTCGACCTCCAAGTCCAAGTGACATGAGGGAAATAAAGTTACTCAAAAGGGCTGTGAGGGAAGTCACATCCTCAGAAGAAACCAGACTTGAAATTGGGAGTCCTGTTTTAATTTGTAAGTAACTTTGTTTCATTGGCTGTATTTATCTTGTATTGCCTTTTTGTTATTTGTTTCAATGACTAGAGCTTTCAAAAATATGTTGATGGAAGTTACCTGGTATTTTTATTTAATGGAAAATATTTCATCTTTTACTATTAAGATGACCATTAAATTTTAACTCAGACAAATAACACGAAGAAAATATTATTCTTTGCAAAACTTGAGTTTACTAAAGCTAGGAGGTGTTGAATTTTATCAAAAAATGGTCAAATAATTTATCAAAAAATATCTTATCAGAATTTTTCCCCTTTGCCTTTATTATGGTAATGATTTATGAACAGAGTTATCCTCTGAAATATTCTTACATTCTTGGGATAAAGATACCTTGGTTATTACATGTGTTTATTTTAAAAGATGACTGGAATTGATTTGTTCTTTCTTAATTTATGAATTCTTCAATGTGTCCTCTCAGTGAGGATTGGTCTGCTGTTCTTTCCTCATGGTACTGCTGTTGATATCATGCTAGCCTGGCTAATATAGCAATTTTATTTTACTTTTTATTAATTTATTTAATGGGAGGCTAATTACTTTATAATATTGTAGTGGTTTTTGCCGTACATCGACATGAATCAGCCATGGGTGTACATGGGTTCCCCATCCTGAACCCCGCTCCCACCCCATCCCATCCCTCAGGGTCATCCCAGTGCACCAGCCCTGAGTGCCCTGTCTCATGCATCAAACCTGGATTGGTGACCTGTTTCACATATGATAATATACATGTTCCAATGCTGTTCTCTCAAATATCCCACCCTTGCCTTCTCCCCCAGAGTTCAAAAGTCTGTCCTTTACATCTGTGTCTCTTTTGCTATCTTGATTATAGGGTCGTCGTTACCATCTTTCTAAAATCCCTATATATGCGTTAATATACTGTATTGGTGTTTTTCTTTCTGACTTACTCCACTCTGTATAATAGGCTCCAGTTTCATCCACCTCATTAGAACTGATTGAAATGCATTTTTAATAGCTGAGTAATATTCTGTTGTTTATGTACCACAGCTTCCTTATCCATTCGTCTGCTGATGGACATCTAGGTTGCTTCCATGTCCTGGCTATTGTAAACAGTGCTGCAATGAACACTGGGGCACACGTGTCTCTTTCAATTCTGGTTTCCCTGGTGTGTATGCCCAGCAGTAGGATTGCTGGGTTGTATGGCAATTCTCTCTTTTTTTGGTATGGCAATTCCATTTCCAGTTTTTTAAGGCATCTCCACACTGTTCTCCATAGTGGCTATACTAGTTTGCATTCCCACCAGCAGTGTAAGAGGCTTCCCTTTTCTCCACACCCTCTCCAGCATTTATTGTTTGTAGACTTTTTGATAGCAGCCATCCTGACCGGCGTGAGATGGTACCTCATTGTGGTTTTGATTTGCATTTCTCTCAATTTTAGTTTTTCAGAGCTCATTGGGATGACTGAATTTAGTCAGTGGACAAGAAGCAGGTGGCTAGAGTGGTGCTTCTACTGCTTGGCCCTTTCCTCCAGGGATTAGTGAGGGTCTGGACCGTCAGACTTCCTCAAACAAGGTTCTTTGTGTGAACCATAGAACACAGAAAATGGTGAGTTTTCTCAAGGTAGTATATAATCACCATCAATGCACAGAAATTGGTTATATACAGTGGATACTGTATTAGTTCCTATTGCTGCTGTAACAAATTAGCACAAATTTAGCAGCTTAAAACAAGTATCATTCTCTTACATAACTCTGAAGGCCGAAAGTCCAAAAATCAGTTTACTGGACTGAAGATGAGGTGTCAACAGGGATGGTTCTTTCTGGAGGTTCTGAGAGGAGAATCAGTTTGCCTTTTTTTCAGCTTCTGTGGTTGCTTATATTTCTTGGTTTATAGCTGTTCCTCCACCTTCAAAGTGCATCGCTCCAGTCTCTGCATCTCTCAATACAGTACCTTCTCCTCTTCTGCCATGCCATCTCCTCTCTCTGCCCGCTCCTTACCAGGATACTCTTAATTACATTCAGCCCACCAGGCTCATTTCCCCATCTCAAGATCCTTAATTTTAATCATATTTGCAAAGTTCCTTTTGCCATATTATTAGGTAACATTCACAGGTTCCTGAGATTAGAACCTCAGTATCTTCAGAAGCCGTTATTCAGTCTATCACAGATAGCTTAAAACCTTAGGGCTTACTTCTTTTCTAGACCTGTGTTGAGAAAGGCTGTCTGTAGCATGTGCTCATTAGATTTGCAGATGGGCAAAAGTGACGGTGCCTTGTTACTGACAGACTCTAACAGTCTAATTCAGAAGTGTGTGACTTGGTAGCACTCTTGTGGCATGCCTGTGAAAGGCTTCAAGTTGTCAGCTGGCAGTTCCAGGGAAAGGGTATGATTTGGGCTCTCATTAGAAACAACATCTGGAATGAAAATGAGGTGGGCTTTTCCAGGACTGCTTGGATCCCATCAGGAGCAAGTCTTGACTTTGAGCAAGCCCTGCTTCCTTTCCACACCAGAGCTCTAAGTGGGAGAGCCGTCGGGACATGCGGTAAGGCCAAGCTGATGAAACAGCACAGACATATGGGAAAGTTACAGACCCCTGCAAGAAGGCAGGTCAGGCCCCCCAGGGAGGAGGAGGCCTTGCTCTTGGGCAGAGCTTTCCAGAAATGGATGTGCACAGTGGGGAACTTCCTGTCTCCAAACAGCCCCGGTTTGGAGGACTACCTGGTTAGGGATATGTGGGGAGGGAATAGAGTGGGCACTGAAATTAAATTACTTAAGATTCCTTTCAAACTCTGAAGCCCCCATTTGATGACTGCTAATTTAAATTGGAGAAACTGAGGTCCCAAGAGGGAGAGGTCACTTACCTAGATTTATAAAGTTAAGAACAGAGCCAGATATTAATAATCATTTCTTTCATCTTCAGATATTAATATTGATAACTCAGTTTTTTAAAACCACATCCAACCAACTAAATTTAGAGGTAACTCTTAACACTGACTTTTTTTTAAATGCCCAAACTATAGTTTCCAGGTAGAGAAACTGCTTCTCACTAATGCTTTGAGAAGTGGACGTTTAGTTAGAAGCTTCAGGTCCCATAGACTCCTTCATTAGTGCTAGGGAGGGAAGCAGGGAAGTTGAGCATATCTTCGCTGCTGTTGAGGCTTGTCAGATGCTGCCTGGAGGGGAATGAAGTTCAGAGAATCAGCCCAAATTTCATGTGAAACACTTTTAATGATTTTTGAACCTCTCAGACATTAAAAACCCTAGACACAAGGCTCATTTGAAAGAACATTTTCATATTGACTCAATACCAGAAATAAGCAGTTGCCAGAGGACCAGTGTTTCTAAAGTATGTAAGTCTTGAATGTTTTTAATGAACATAAGATCCTAGGGAACTAACACTGCATGTCACAATCTCTGAGCACTGCTCAATGTTCTTCTTAATCCTGTAGAATTTCTCCACATATTCAGAACGCCCTAGGAGCTCCACAAAATCTTCATCATGAGTGATTACCAGAAGCTGGAAGTTACGCTGTTGTGAGCGACTTTTTATTATCCTGAAACAATATAACATTTTATTACTAAAGAACATACATAACTCTTTCCTTTATTTGCAAAAGCCATTGAGCACCCTGTCAGACACATAAAGTGTGTGCTGTGTGTGATGACCAGGCTTTTCCTGTGTCGTGAGAGTATCAGGGCCTCTGACAGCCCTGCAGGAAGTGGCGGGGGAGGGGTGGGGTGGATCCAGGCCTTCAGGCCAGCCAGGTAGCAGTCTCATCTCTCCAGACAGTGGGGATGTGTGGCCTGACTCTTCACTGAGGTCTGACTTAAAGACTGGTGAGAATACATGATGAACTAGTTTTATTCTTAAAGCAGGTAGAAACGTTTTATTGCATTTTCCTTAATAATCTATGCCACTCAACTTTAGGAGTCTGACTTATTCCTGGGGTTTTCTTGACCTGATATTAGTTTTCTCTGGAAGAAAACTATTTAAAAAAAGAGTCTACAGGCAAGGGGAATAACACTGTGAGCCCCACTGCCTTCTTAGGAGCTGGGTCTACTTAGAATTCTGCCACCACCAGTCACTAGATGCATCACTGGTATGACACACAGGGGGCCTGAGTGGGTGTACTGAGAACATTTTTGCTTGTTATCTATATGTTAAGGTAACTAGTTATGAGTCTGAGACCTAAGACTTTTTCTTTTAACTAACCACTTATTTATCCCTTGCCTGGAGCTGGATGCACTTAGGTTTCACAAGCACCAACCCTTACTTGTGGGTCACACAGGACTACTGAGAGAGACAGCTGGCTCTGGGGCCACTCACGTCTCCTACCACAGGAAACGTTCTCTCTGCTAGGAAGAGTCTGTCTGGAGTGAAGAGCCCCCAGCAGAGCTTCTCTACCTCATGGAGACTGCCTTTCCTCTGCTGGCACTGTGCAGAAGCAAGGGCTGACTATCCCTAGAGCCTGCACCACCCCACCAGTGAACTGTGATAAATGTGTCCACAGTCTGGATTCTATTTCACCACTAATACCCTTTTTGAGTAAGCGCTGTCATTCCTCATAGATGCTGACACATGTGAGAACCTGGAGAGGTAGTTTAAAACCCACAGTCACCACCTAGAAATGCCTTAGTGGAGCACGCTAACTCCTGTATAAGACACATGGGCCCCTCTGGTGGGTTTACAGGAAAACCAAACCAAGCCAGGAAACCCTCACTGTGAACACTCCTGGGGAGATGTAGGATGTGTCTGGGGCATCTGTTCACCAGGTAGTTCTTTTTTTAAGCATCTGAAAAATTACTATCAAGGTGAAGCCTAAGCTCTGGTAAAACCAGTTTCACCAAGGAGGACACATCTACAGAGGATTTTCACCACAGAATTTCTTAATCTTCCTTTAAAAACGATCATAACTTGGCCCCAAATTTGAGATACTTACTCAACCAGAGCATGTGCAAGAGATTCAATGTTTTCTCGGTCAAGATTTGTCGTTGGCTCGTCCAAAGCAAGGATGCCACAGTTTAAGCAGAATGTTTCAGCCAGGGCTAGGCGAATGATGAGTGAGGCTAATACCTGGAAAAAGGGTGCCAGAACTCAGCTGCACTGCACACGCTTCTCACTCGCCTGCGGAAACCGGCAGACCCGGCACAAGGCCTTTCGAAGGGAAACGTGGGGCAATGTCACAGGATCACTGACCTCAGGCGTGCATCACTAAAATGCCACACCAACACCTCACGTCAGCTGTAACAAAGCTTCCAGTTACAGACCTGCATCAGAAATGCAGTTAACACTTATCTAGTGTTACTGACAATGCTAATAGTGGTATAACATGATTTTTATCAGGTATAACCTTAAAAATTCATAATCTGGCTATTTTCCTGAAGATGTTTGTTAGAAAACTTGGATATAATACATTTCCAGAGCCTCACAGACACCGTTTCTCTTGGAGACATCTTTAAATCTCTCTGTTCTGCAGAACCAAAGCGGCACCATTGGTCTAACCCAAACTTAAATGTTTATGTGTTTGATTCTGAGAGGGAGGGAGAGGAAAAGTGTGAGTACAGAAGTATGGTTTTATTTAAGCTTGACTATAGAAAATCCAAGCAACCAAAACTATGAGGAACTTTTGTGGTTCATAGAAACCTAATACTAAGACTGCCACTGAAGCCATCTGAGGGTACAAGGGACACAGAATTAAGAGGGAAGGACTAGTTTAGGAAGTATACACTACTTTTTGTGTGAGCTTTAATATCCTCTCCACCCCCAGATTTGTGAGCAAAGGTGCATCAGTGAGTGAGTGAGTGAGTGATCTAAGAGCAGTTTAGAGCTTTTCTCTGATGCACAGGGCAGGCTGGCAGATTGAAGATACCAGGGCCATAGTCCGGCCCTTCTCTCCTGCTGCCACTATCACCCACACTCAGAGTGGAGTAGGAATGGAGCTCCTGGCCCACCTCTACAAAGCATTGTCTGTTCTGTCACTCAACACCAAGGAAACACTAGCACTAATTTTTATAATTTATAGTAGCTACAGGAAATCCACTTTTGTTCAGAGAGTATTTTTAAACCAAACAGACACGTTTCAAACTCAAGGGATATTGATTATAGATCACAAATTTGTCATTTTTGCAGTCTGATTAAGATAATAATCTGCAGATGCCTTATAAATTTGTATCAGCTGTCTGGGTTGATGACAAAAATACATGCATAGTGTGTCTTTAAAAAATTGCAAACTTTTTATGTGAATAACTCTTGATGATGTGAGCATCCATTTACAGAACTACAAAATTTTGTTAAGAATCAGGGGTCCAGAGGTAATATTGATAATATTCTGCTTCTAATCTGCACAGAAGGAAGATCAAAAATCTATAACATTTTGGGGACAAACCAGTGCACAGTGAAAGAAGCCAGCATTGTTCCCCAAGGATGCAGGTTCCACTTTCCCAACTTTCTGAAATGTTATTCCTCTGTGCTCTGTATATCCAACCTAGGCTTCCCTCCCAGAGCTCCCTGCAGAGCTAGGCGGCCTGGCCCAGCACTGAGTCCCTGAGGTGGGGGTGCAGAGGCACCTGTGGGTTTCACAGCCTTTGACTCTGGTAGACCTTGCTTTCAGATGGTTTCCAGGCCCCAAGGCTAGGCTGGGAGTGGCGGTGGGGACTCAGTCCCATGGTGAGGCTGCCTTCTCTATCAGACCCTCAGTCACTGTAATGCCTCATCTGGCTCAGTCTAGGGGGCGGTGTGCTAATACTGTGTGTCACTGATTCTAAAACATACCCTCCCTTATCCTTTGACTTCTCTGAAATCAAGATGCATCTTAGAATTACTATTGAATTTTGTCTTTCTTGGTGGCACATAAATTAGTGTGGGTCTATAAATGATGATCAAATAACCTTATTCTCATAAGGAATGCCATGAAACAATGAATGGCCTTCAGCTTTTTGCTCTACATTTAGGCTATCCTGTGAGACTGTTTCAGGCCCTTCTTCTAAAAGCCTGCTTTACACAATGTTGCAGGAAATACTGGTTAGAATTCAGAGTATAAGGAGAGTAACTGAGCCTGGTTCACTTCATGTGGCAGCGATGATGCCATAAGGAGCTTCCCACCATTCAAGGGCACCTTGGGCGCTTCCTCTGCACCGACAATCATTTCTCTTTGTCAATTTTCTGTGTACAAATGGTTTTATGTTCGTGAAGATACCTGCCTTTTGTCCGGCGCTGCAACGCCCTCTCATATCCAAGGCTGTGTCTCCCTTTAGCATCACCACTCGGTAGTTATAATTCCTCCTTTTATCAGAAGCTGATACATTTTCATCGGCATCTGATCGAATTTCTATGTACTCAATATCTGATACAGAAAGAAGAAGATTTTAGGAACCTATACTCTGCAACCTTTTGTCATTTGCAAACCTTATCAAAGAACATTATAAGCAACATGCAAGGCTGCCATTCCCAGGGAAAACACTGGGTGGTTTGGAAACTTTTCCTGGTTATGAGGATTCCTGGTCAGAAGCAACCAGATACCCAACCAACCTGTGGTCTCAGCTGTGCCCTTTTCTTAGTTCCCCTATTAAGAATTTCCTCCTAATGGTTTTCTTCTTCTTCTTATCTCATTTCAGCTTATCCCTATCTGCACTTCAACAGAACCTATTATGTCATCAGCTAAATATAATGTGTACCATAGCCAAATTTGTAAGTCCTGTCAGGCTTTGGAATAGAAAGCTTTGCATTTTTTTCTTGCTACAAGATATTATCAAGATAAGAATTCTTAGAAAATCTAAAAGAGATGTTCAAAAAGGGGTCTAAAGGCAATACTGGCATGATGAGAGGTCATATGAAGCGAGAGCTTGACACAGGGCTTTAGAAAGAGCATTCATGTTACACCATGTTAATTACCTTGTCCACGATAGGTACTTCGCCAAAGGTCACGAATAATTTTGTTGATTTCTTCCATTTTCATACTATGAAATTTCATTATTGCTCTGGAAAAAGAATCCACTGGTAAAGATAACATAATATTTAACTGGAGTGGGTTGCCTATTTCCTCCTCCAGGGGATCTTCCCAGCCCAGGGATCGAACCTGGGTCTTCTGCATTTCAGGCAGATTCTTTATCATCTGAGCCACCAGGGAAGACCAATATATTTAACAGTATATATTAAAAATATACAAAATGTTTAATAATATATATAGTAAGTAACATCATAACAATGAGATAACTTCCCCCATATTAATAATAAAAGTAGGATATAGTAAAAGCTAGAAAAAATAAACAGAACCAAAAGCTTGCTATTGGCTAGTACTGCGAACTGTCAGGCATATATAATTCCAGCACTCCAGGGTCCTTATCCTTCTCCACTTTCACTCTCTAGATCACACCCTGGTCTCCTGCATTGCAGGCTAATTCTTAACCATCTGAGTCACCAGGGAAGCTCCATAATAAGACAAACATTCCCTTAAATGCTTAAATACTGTGAAAACTTCTGAAAACAGTTTTTTATGAGACTTTTCCTTAGGTTTAACAGAAGCGCTGTTTCCACTGATACCAACTGGTTATACAAGAAGCTCTGCTGAATGGATGACAGTGAGTTAAAGAGGGGTAGAAGGTGTACAGGGTCCCTTAATCCACGGGAAAATAGGTGAATCTCTGGAACTGCTGCCTTTTTTCTCTTCTATTTTATTACAGTTTACCGAAGTCAACCTCTGAAGCTGCTTTTGTCTCAGATCTGTGAGCTTTTTACCAACCAGAAGTGCTGGTTCAGAGAGGAGGATACAGAGGCTTAAGCTGACCTGAACTTCAAAATTTTATTTTCCCTTACTAGTTAATGATTCAGAAATCCTAACTCCAAACATGTGCATTAACTTTCTTTGATCATGGCAGCCCTCTACCCTCCACAACACTCTTGAAATACTAGTAGTTTTGAAATACGAAAAAGAAAAGAAATGTCTGTAAAAACAAAAGTAGCCTGTCAAAATCTAACATCGTTTTTACTACAGTCACCTTTCACCAAAAAGCCCTTAGGTTCTCTGGAAGTGGGTTTATGAATTAATAAATGTTGCAACAGTCACAAAAAAGGCAAACATCACTGCCATCACCATACAAAGGATGTGAGGCGGACGTACTTCCATTTGCAAGTCTCTTATCTGATATATACAAAAAAAGAAACTGAACGTAATGCTACTGCCTCTGCAGAATCATTTCATGATCTTCTGGTTTACCAGCAAAAGAGAAAGAAATGACTCAACATAAATACATTTTAAATATCAGATGAAGGATTTTTAAGTATAAAGCCTGGAAAAAAACCATATTCTGCCTGTTGATGAGAATGCAACAAGTCTCTATTTTCTACTTTTATACATTTATCTCAGATTTTATACTTCTTTCAAAAGGACAGAGACACAACTTCTAAGTATTTGTCTAAAACCAAAAAAACCTCAGAGAATGTTCTTGAGATGAATCATGTGATCCTTAGCTTTATACATTATGATCTTGAGTCTTCAAATGACTTTTAAAAAATGTCATCTTTCCACTCAAGTTAAAAATCGTCCATAATTAACACAAATAAGCACTCTCAACGTGGAGGACAAGCTCCAGGTGGGGCACACATTTCCTAATACATACTTAAGAGTTTACACCATGGCTCCCTGGGACACCAGAGGTGGGGCATCCTCACCCATGCGTAGGTCTGCTGAGAGACTAGTCCTTAGGGCAGTCTACACTCACCAATGAGTGTGGCAGACAGCTGATGTCAACAGTAGTTGGACCACTCACTTTGTATCTTGCATGCACGCTCAGTCACGCACTTATGTCTGACTCTGTGGCTCCATGGACTGTAGTCTGCAAGGCTCCTTTGTCTGTGGGATTCACCAGGCATGGATACTGGAGTGGGTTGCCATTTCCTACTCCAGGGGCTCTTCCCAACTCAGGGATCAAACCAGCGTCTCCTGCATTGACAGGTGGTGGATTCTTTTACCACTGAGCCACAGGGGAATCCCACTTTGTATCTTCTCTCTGCTAATATGGAGTTTATAGCCCCACTATGCAATGATTACAGTAACTACATGGGTTCAATCCCTGGTCAGGGATTCCACAAGCTAGGCAACACGGCCAAAATGAAAAAAAGAAATGGAAAGATATCCCTATGTTCATGATCGGAAGAATTATGTTAAAATGTCAATACTACTCAAAGCTATGTATGTAATACAATGCAATTCTTATCAAAATTCCAATGGCATTTTTTATAGAAACAGAAAAAACACTCCTGAAACTTACATCGAACTACAAAAGACCCCAAATAGCCAAACAAACCTGAGAAAGAACAACAAAGCAATGGTATTGTATTTCCTGATTCCAAGTTATACTAAAACTACAGTAATTAAAGCAGTATTGTACTCCCATAGACAATTAATCTATGACAAAGGAGGCAAGAATATACAATGGAGAAAAGAGTCTCTTCAATAAGTGGTGCTGGGAAAGATGGACAGCTACATGTAAAAGAATGAAATCAGAACATTCTCTAACACCACACACAAAAGTAAACTTGAAATGGGTTAAAGACCTAAAGATAAGACTGTACATTGTATAATTCCTAGAGGAAAAACACAGGCAAAACACATTTGAAAATAAATTGCAGCAGTATCCTTTTGGATCCATCTCCTAGAGTAATGAAAATTAAAAACAAAAAGGGACCTAATTAAACTTAAAAGCTTTTGCAGAGCAAAGGAAATGATAAAATGAAAAGACAACCCACAGAATGGGATAAAATATTTGCAAAAGAAGCAACCAACAAGGAATTAATCTCCAAAAATATACCAACAACTTACACAGCTCAAAAAAAAAACTAAAAAAAGACAACCCATCAAAAAATGGGCAGAAGATCTTAACAGACATTTCTCAAAAGAAGATATACAGATGACCAAAACACACATGAAAAGATCCTCAACATCTCAAAAGAAATGCAAATCAAAACTACAATGAGGTATCACCTCAAACCAGTCAGAAGGGCCATCATCAAAAAGTCTACCAACAATAAATGCAGGAGAGAGTGCAGAGAAAAGCAAACTCTCCTATACTGTTGGTGGGAATGTAAACTGGTATGACCACTATGGAGAACAGTATGGAATTTCCTTTAAGAACTAAAAACAGAACTACCAGATGATCCAGCAATCCCATTCCTGGGCATATATCCAGAGAAAAACATAAGCTGAAAAGATATATGCACCCTAATGTTCACTGCAGCACTGTTTATAATAGCCAAGACACGGAAACAACCTGAATGTCCATCAACAGATAAAGAAGATGTGGTACATATATATAATGGAATATTATTCAGTCATTAAAAGAATGAAATAATGCCATTTGCAGCAACATGGAGGACCTAGAGATTTTCATGCTAAGGTGAAATAAGCCAGAGAAAGAAAGACAAAGATCATATGATATTGTTTATATGTGGAATCTGGAAAAAAAAAAAAAAAGATTAAAATAAACTTATGTAAAAAACAGAAATAGACCCACAGACACAGAAAACACTTATAGTTACCAAAGGGGAAGAAGGGAGGAGAGGGATAAATTAAGAGGTTGAGATTAACATATACATACTACTCTACATAAAATAGATAATCAGTAAGGACCTACTGTATTGGCACAGGGAATTATACTCAATCTTTTGTAATAAGCTATAAGGAAAAAGAATCTATAACATATGTATATATAACTGAATCACTGTGCTGTACATTTGAAACTAACATGACATTGTAAATCAACTATATTGATACTTCAATATAAAAAGAGACTTAAAAAAACACCTAGTATGGCAGTGACATAAATGACAGCCCAGAAATTAATCCAGGCACATACAGTAAACTAATGTTTGACAAGGGAACCAAAAACACTCAATGGAGAAAAGACAGTCTCTTCCGTATGGTGTTGCGAAAATGGGATATTCACATGTAAAAGAATGAAACTGGATCCCTATTTTAATCACTCATAAAATGAAAGCTAAATGAATCAAAGGCTTAAATGTAAAACCTGAAAGTATGAAACTGCCAGAAGAAAGTTCCTTGACATGGGTCTTGGTAATGATTTTTGGAAATCACACCTAAAGCACAAACAACAACAAAAACAAAACAAGTGGGGGAATACATTAAAAAGTTTCTGCACAGCTAAAGAAACAAACAAAGTGAAAAGACAACCTATGGGATGGGAAAACATATCTGAAAGCCATGTATTTGATAAGGAGTTAATATCCAAAATATATAAAGAACTCATACAACCTGGAAAAAAAAACAAACTCAATTTAAAAATGGACATAGGACCTTAATAGACATTTTTCCAAAGAGCATACATGAATGGCCAAAAGGTCCATGAAAAAGATGCTAACGGTCATTAGGGAAATACAGATTAAAACCACAATGAAAGAGCACCTCACATCTCTTAGAACATCCAACAAAACATAACAAATGATGGCATGGATGTGGAGAAAAGAAAACCCTTGTGCACTGTTGGTAGAATACTCTGTAAATTGGTACAGCCACTGTGGGAAACAGTATAGAGTCCTAAACAAATTAAAACTAGAAGTAACATACCATCTAGTGATTCCACTTTGGGGAATGTATCCAAAGGAAAGGAAAACACTAACTTGAAAAGTTATCTGCACCCCCCCTCCCCCATTCACAGCAGCATTGTTCGCAATAGCTAAGACACAGAAACAACCTAAGTGTCCATCATGGAATGAATGGATAAAGAAGATGTGAGAGATATATATATCTCTCTCAATATATCATATCTATACACACACATTTACACATATAATGGAACATTATTCAGCCATAAAAAAACTAAGAAGTCTTACCATTTGGAACAATGTTGGATGGACCTTGAAGGCATGTTAAAAGAAGTCAGTCAGAAAAAGACAAATACTATAAGATCTCACTTACATGTGGAATTTAATTTCCACTTATAAATATGTACTAGGTACATAATATACAATATGTTAACACTGCTGTATGACATAAGAATGCTAGGAGAGTAGATCCTAAGAGTTCTCATCACAAGAACTTTTTTCCTTTATATCTACATGAGATGATGGATGTTAACTAAACCTACTTTAATAATCTTCATAATATGTGTATATCAAGCCATCGTGCCATACACCTTAAACATATACAGTGATGTATGTTAACTATTTCTCAATAAAATAAAACAGAAGCTGGGGAGAAAACTGAGATTTAATCAAATTGGTAATGTGCTCAAGATCAGAGAAAAATGGGATATTAACAGCCCTTGAATATAATCAAAATTCTTTGAACGGGCAGTCAAAATGCCATCTTTAAAAGCCATCAGACTCAGATAGTTTTATAAATGAGTTTTCATATCTTCAAGGTACCCCTAGTTCCGAAGTATATAAATACTACATAGCAAGGAGAAACATAAGTAAGAAAAAAAAAAGGATAGGCTTGTTTTGCTTACAAATATAGATACAAATATTCTAAATAATACCAAATTTAGGGCTGAGCATATTAAAAACAGTGTATTACAACCAAATAGTGTTTATCTCAGGAACCCAAGAATGGTACAACAGATAATTAAGATAATTAACTTCATTAAAAGATTGCAAGAAAATATTATCGAAATAGATGTCAAAAAGTATAATACTGAGTTTTGATAAAAACTAAATACAGAGAAATAGAAAATTTTCTTAATTAGACAAGATGACTATCAGATAGCCACAGCAAGCATCAAACTTACTGTTAAAATGTACAAAAGTGTTCCTCTTAAAGCTAAGAACAAGAGAAAGAGAACTCTCAGTACTGCTACTCTAAAATAATGTCCTGGAGATCCCTAACAACTGAGCAAGACAGTAAAGAGAAATGAAGACTAAACGAGGGGAACAAAAATAACAACTTGTTATTGTTTCTGCAGATGATGTATCTATACACTCAGAAAACCTAAGAAATCAACTGACAAACTAAGACTGATAAGGTAGTCAGAAATAAACATACATTACTGTAGCAAAATTCAATATGAAATATAATAGAAAAATGGATCCTATTCATGATGGCAATAAAGACTAAGAAATACCAGGAGAAAAAAGGTACAGAATCTAAATGAAAAAGCTGTAATACTTTACAATAGAACAAAACAAACAAAAACAAAACCATCCTAAATAAATACATTACAGGGAGATTCAATATTGCAAACATTTTCTCTGAAGTAATCTTGAATTAAATGGAATCCAAACAAAACTCCCAAAAAGATTAAATAATTTTTTAAATAAAACCCACAAGATGACTCTAAAGTTCATATATGAGAGAGAATGCCAATGAATAAAATCATAGTAGAGGACAAGAATAAAAATTAAACCAACTATATACAGAACTTTATAACTGACATTTCAGGTCAATGGGAAAGGTTTTAATAGTGCTTAGAAGAGGAAAAAACTAAAATTATATCACTATCTTTTATCAAATTTCAAACAAAGTCCAAATAAAAGATTAAAAATAAATAAGACTATTAAAACATTTTTGTAATCTTAGGATTAGGAAGGTCCTTGTAATTAAGAAGCCATACATTAAAAGACCAAAGATTTATTGACCTAAAAACTAAGCTACAAATAATACCATCAAGAAAGCTAATGGACAAATGACAAACTAGGAAAAACTTGTGGTGTATGTAAAAAGGATGAATATCCAGAATCTATTTTAAAATAGTAATACAAATCACTTAGAAAAAGACAACCTAATAGAAAACTTGGCAAGGAGATATGACTGGACAATTCCTGGAGAAGAAATACAAACAGCCAACATATGAAAAGACATTTAACCTCACTATTAAATAGGGAAATGTAAAGTGAGAATATTTTATGTATAAGACTCAAAAATTTTAAAAGTTGATAATATGTAAAGCAGACATAAAGAAATGCCATACATTTAAGTAGGTACTTTCATGCACTACTGGTAGAAACAAACTTTGTGCTTTTGGAAGGCAATGTGGCACTAACAAGTTAAAAATGTACATACCCTCTGACCCAGTAGCTCTAAGTAGCCATCTTTCTGATATATCTGCACAAGTGTACGAAGACATACATTGTAGCATTATCTGCAGTAGCAAACATTTAAAGTTTTTCTAATATGTCTATCAGTGGTCAAATAAAGTAGGCAACATCCATCTTATAGAATATTATGCAGACATTAAAAATAATGAGGTATTTACATATACAAACATGAATTTCATCACATGGTAAAGTGAAAAAAAAATCTACAGTGTGATACTATTCACACTAAGCAAAAGATA
Source organism: Cervus canadensis (assembly GCF_019320065.1). Taxonomy (NCBI): domain Eukaryota; kingdom Metazoa; phylum Chordata; class Mammalia; order Artiodactyla; family Cervidae; genus Cervus; species Cervus canadensis. The sequence goes on along the minus strand of NC_057389.1, from coordinate 85,462,125 downwards.
TATTTATGTGTACATACATGCAAAAGCACTGTGAAGAAAATGAAAATGTCTCATCAGTGTAATTCTACTGAAGTGTTGACTAAATGTCAAAGCCTGTCAAGGAAATTTCAAGTCCCAATCTGAACCATGTTCTGTAATTTGCAGAATAATGGTGTAGAGGAAATAAAAATATCTGTAATACAAGACTGAATGGGTTAAGTGGTACAAAATATTATGATGTACAAAGGAAGAAAAAATTATAGCACTTGTATGTTACAGGCAATTAACACTTAAGAATGACCTTGAAGGTCCATGACATCTAGTAAACTATCATTCTGCTTAGGCAAAGATATATTTCATGGGCTGGAAACTATTGTGGGTAGGTGGTCATCGGGCTAGCTGCATCAGCCCCACCTGTGCCTATAATACTGATGCATGTTAAGTGTATGTTTTGTAAAAAAGGATTTCCCAAAATAAAATGAAAAGTTCTAAGATCTAAGAAAACAGTGATTTATAAATCAATCTTATATTGAAATATTCTTGGTAATTTGAAAGATTTTCTTGAAAATCTCAGTAACAATCTATTGCATTTTATGAGGACAAAGGATGGTTTTAGTGGTATTTAAATTCTAGTGATCCATGAAAGTGTTAGAATGTGATCCTCAGAGATGACAAAGGCTTAGCTGTTTGAAAGGGGGCACAATGAGGCCAAAAGACAAAAAGACATATACAGGTGAAACTATTCCATATGATACTATACGGGCAGTTGTTCTTCAGTCGCATCCAGCTCTTTGTGATCCCATGGACTGCAGCATGGCAGGCTACATGGGTAGTTACATGTCATTAAACATTTGTCTAATTGCACAGAATGTAGAACACCATGAGTGAAGCCAAATGTGAATTACAGATTTTGGTGAGTATGATGTTCATCAAATGTACCAATCTGGTAAGGGATGACTGTGGGATAGGCTATGGTCAGGGAAGGGTGGAGAAAGAGGTATATGGGAAATCTCTGTACTTTCTGCTCGATTTTACTGTGAACCTAAAACTGCTCAAAAAATAGTCTATTGAGAGAGACAGAGAGAGAAAGGAGTATGAACTAACGCAGTGTGTAGAGCTGTTTTCGTACATGTCCCTCTTCCCTCTTCACACACACAGCTCTTTGAATGCCAAGCTGACTGTCCTGTCCATCAGCACCTCTTCGCACTATGGCTTCTGCCCCAGCAACTTCTAGATGGCTTTCCTTTTTGTTCTAAGCTGTCAAACTGTCTCCACTTCTGGGCCTTTAATAAAAAGCTTCTGCAAGCCTTGGAGTTATCTATTTTCTAAGTACACATGGGTTTTAGCTTGATGTCACAAATGAAGCATGTTAGGCATCCCCAGCACAGTAGTTCAGAGTTTTTGCTACTGCTCTCTAGCCACTTTTAAAATCAAGACAGGACTTGGTCATTAGCAGAGAACTGAATGCCTGAAATGGAGTGGTCAGAAAATAAGTAGACTAAAACCTCACCTGCCAAACACCTTTTCAAATGTTACACCTTTCATATTTAAGCCATCTCCAGGGCTCCAACTGCTGAGGAAGGTTAGTTACCATTTTGCTACTCAAAGTCAGAAATGCATGTACAATGGCAAATTTTGAACTGGATTTCCCCATAACTCAAGCTATTTCAGTAAATATTAAAGGGGCCAAATACAAACCTTCCTAATAAAAGCAGTGGAAAAGATTATACTTACAAAGACTTTTTCCAACAATACTATTCTCATCCTCGCACATAAAATTGTACTAAACAGAGGTGGTACTTCCAAACAGAGGTGGAGTGGCAACCCACTCCAGTATTTTTTTTTTAATTAAGAAGTTGAAATATTTTATTATTAAACTGTTTCTTATTCTCCTGCAAGGCTGTTGCTTCACTGTATAAAAGTAGCACCAGCAAACACAGTATATTGCAAAATTAAGATAGTAATTATTCTTTTCTGGATGCTATACAACAAACAAACTTTCCTCTCCTGCCAGTTATTTCTAATGTGAAGATCATTTTGACCCAAATCCAGGGATGGCTGTAAGCAAGTTACAAAATTATATAAGGCTTAAGATAACCATGTTATCCTTGAATTACATAATTTTTATAACTAGTTTTACCAGATAATTTCAGGAATTCTGAATATTGTAACTGGAGCCTAGACTTAAAATCATAGGGTGCTGTCAAAAAGATGCACAGTGTTCTTCTGAAGTCATTAGGAAGTTAAGGGGTATTTTCTTCAGGAAACATTGTTACAAGTAGTTTCTTTTCCTAGAAGTTGCTGTTTAAATACATCAGTTCAGTTCAGTTCAGTTGCTCAGTGGTGTCAGGACTCTTTGCAACCCCATGAATCGCAGCACGCCAGGCCTCCCTGTCCATCATCAACTCGTGGAGTTTACTCAAACCCATGTCCATCGAGTTGGTGATGCCCTCCATTTAAATACATATCCACCCCTAATTTTAAGACAACTATGCTAGATTAAGTTGTTTCAAACTAGTTTATTTAGGGGTTCCATTTTCACTCCTCAATAGATTTTATGTATTTCTCATATGCTTCTTCACTCATTAGTTCCCCACTCCGGCATTTTTGCCTGGAGAATTCCATGGACAGAAGAGCCTGGTGGGCTATAGTTCATAGAGTTGCAAAGAGTCGGACACGATTGAGCAACTTTCACTTTGCTTTGCTTCACTTCCTGAGATATACAGGTTGCCAGAAAACTGGCTAAGATCAATTTTGTTGTTCATTATTATATTGAATACTCTTCCCTACTGTAGTTACCACCATGAGAACTTCCTGTCTTCCTACATATAGGTCAGCGGAAGTCCTCTAGTATAAGGGAAATGATATGATGAGTATCACATTCTACTGAGTATTGTGTTCCAAACTAGTAGTGATTTTTATTACTTAGCACAATTTAAAATCCCTAACTTGCCAATCTTAAGTTGCACATGTAAAAGAAAAATGTCCTCTTTTTCTGGATAAACCCTTTAAGACTATTAAACTAATTTCCTAAAACCCTTGAAATTATTGAACTGCTCTAATTTCCTTTGACCAGACTCCCAAATATCAGCTTTTAAAATTTAGGTAATGGGTCAACCACTATTGCTATAGTGGTTGATAAGTATTTGGTTAAAAAACCCTGCAAGTCATTGTGAAATGCCACTAGCTATCATTGGGTTTTATAATCTACTTGTTTGATGCTACGGGAGCTGATGTGAAACTGCGTTGTATCTAAGATAAGAATGAGAATGATGGCCATGAGGTGAGTTCTGCATCAAGCCCTCATTGAGAGTAAGAAGCTGGGTTCTGAAGAGACTCAAAGACAGCTGGCTGCCTTGGATATAAAACTTACATGTTTCCACTGAGTCTCAGAAGAAGTATGACTTAATATTCAACATCCCACATTTGGGGGAAAATAGTGTTAACATTTTGGGGATAGGGCAGAACAGTGTACTTTGAATGATATATTCCAAAATCACTTAATTTTAATCAATGGCTTCTTTTAAGGGAGTGGATAAGGGATAGTAAATTCTAAATAATGGATGTTTTCCCCTTGTCGAGTGAGTCTCTGACCATTGGTAATGCTGACAATCAGTGATGGTTTTAAATGATTACTAATAACAGATTGCAATCAGCTTTTCTTGAAAATGCACTGTTAATTTCCTGTGTTATCTTAAATAGATAGATGAATGCAACAATTACGACGACTGCATGCTTCTTCTAAGAGGTGAAACAATGAGGGAAATTTTGGACCTTTCTTCTTCTAGGTGAGAAGGCAAATTTAAGGCTCCTAGTATAAACCTTAAGAAGAGCTGCAAGCATAAGCCCACACACACTCAATTTTGGGGAAATCTGTACCACTTCTTCTCATTTAGAAGAATCCATCTAATTACCAGACAACAGAACTCAGTAAACAGCCTGACTTTGTTTCCTAGGCAAGCCTAAATTGCTGGGAAGCACCCCGGTACCTCCCCAACCCCACAAGCTCCCACATATGCCCTCACTCTGCTCAGTGTGATGCCTCTGTGAGTGAGGCTCTTTTCTCTCCTGAAATGCCCTCCCTTCATTATTCATGGCCCTGGTCAGTACAGACTGTGGACCATCCACCATGGTCTCTCCTATTGAGCGGTTACAACTTTACAGGAAGAACAGGGTATATTTCTATCTCCTCAGAGTCTGCCCAGAGAGAACAGAACAGGGATTTTTTTTTCAATGAACAGGTGCCTCACTGAGGGAATTTTTCTTCCTGCTGTCAGTGCTCTCAGGGTCTTGCAGGGTTAGCTGGAGGGTTCCTAGGTACAGCTTTCCATTCAGTTAACACCTATGAAACCCCAGGTCTGCAAGTCAGTGTACTAAGAGGAAAAGCTACTTTGTAGCAGAATTATGTACACTTAAGATTTAGGATAAAAAAAAAAAAAAAAAGATTTAGGATAAAACCAATCTACATACCTACTTTGGCGCTTAAGTCCCTTCTAGTTAGCCCCCATTTTTCTGCTACTCTTCACAACAGAAATTCTTTTTTTTAAATAAAGAGTTTACTGTACTCACTGTCTTCATTTCTTACCACCTACTGTCTCCTCATTCAACTCTAAGGCTTCAGTTCCAATCATGCCACTGAGCTTGTTCCCCAAAGTCATGAACATTCTCCATTTTATCAAATCAAGGGTCACTTCTTAGTCCTTATCTCATTTGACCTCTCAAGAACATTAGATTCCTGAAACAGTTTCTTTCCTTGGTTTTCAAGCTACCATGCCTTTAATTTTTTTTCCTTCTTCATCAGCTACTTCTTCACTTCATTAGTAAACATGAGTTTTGGGACCCTTCCCATCTCTATCCACAGTTATTCCATATGTAATCTCATTCCATGGCTTTAAATACTACATATATGCTGATAATTCCTAAATGTATAGCTTTCCCTTGAACTCTAGACTCTAAATTACAGATCCAACTGCCTGTCTGACATCTCTACTTAAAGTGCACCTCAAACTTCAAGTGTCCAAAAGACTTTCTCCTCCCCAATCCTGCCCATTTCAGGAAGTGGGAATTTGCTTCCCCAACATCCTATTGCTCATGAAAAAATACGTAGGATCAATCTTCCTTTTTTTTCACCTTTCCTCCCCTACATTCAGTTCAGAAGCAAGGCCTGTCAATTCTATTTCCAAAACAAAAATCGAGCCCATCTACTTCTCTCCATTTCCACTGCTACCATCCTAGTCCAGTCCACCCCTCTTCCTGGGTGCCTCCACAATCCATTCTCCACAGAGCAACAAGTGTGATTTCTTCCAACTATGAGTCAGGTTATACTACCTCCCTGCTTCAAACACTTCCAGTGACTTCTCATCACACTTAAAATAAAATCAAACTATTAACCAAGGCTGCAAGGCATGGCATGCTCTGGGAACTGTTCCCCTCTGACTTGATTCCCCTGCTCACTGTACCCAGCCACGCTTGCCTTCTTCCTATTCCTTGAACACCTCATGTTTGTATTGGTCTTAGGGCCTCTGCATCAGTTCTCTCTCCATCTGGAATGCCTGTATCTTCGCTTTTTGCATATCTTGTATGAATCACATTCCAGCTTAAATGTCAAATTCTCAAAAAAGATCCTGCCTTAGAAAAGGCCTAAAGTAGCCCATCAGTTATTCCCATCATCATGGCTAATTTTCACCATTTACAGATTTATTTCTGAACTTTCTGTTTCTACATCTCTACATACTTAGTATACAATATCTAAACAGTACCAAACGTACAAGCACTCAAATCTTAATTGAACAAAATCCTAATGCACATGACAAGATATGTTTTGCACATACATATACACAGTTTGCTGAGCAGGTATAAAATATATAAATTGACTATTGTGGCTCTTAACCAGGAAGTATGAGTTAAGTAAAAGGAAATTTTTAATATAAATATTAGCTTTTTAAAGATTAAAAAGAGGGGGAGAACGGTGGTAGCTGCACAGCACAGTGGGAATAGAAAGGCCTTAGTTCTGAGATCTAATTTCATCTCTACCATTTAGCTGGGTAATTTTGGACACTCTACTTGATCTCTCTGATGAATACTTGCTCTTTACAGCTCTATACTAGTAGTTCAGTCGCTCAGTTGTGACTGACTGTGACCCCATGGACTGCAGCATGGCAGGCTTCCCTGTCCATCACCAACTCCCAGAGCTTGCTCAAACTCAAGTCCAATAAGTTGGTGATGCCATCCAACCATCTCATCCTCTGTCATCCCCTTCTCCTCTTGCCTTCAATCTTTCCCAGCAACAGTTCTTTGCATCAGGTGGCCAAAGTACTGGAGCTTCATTCAGCTTCAGCATCAGTCCTTCCAATGAATAGTCAGGACTGATTTCCTTTAGGATTGACTGGTTTTGATCTCCTTGCAGTTCAAGGGACTCTCAAGAGTCTCCTCTAACACCACTGTGCAAAAGCATCAATTCTTTGGCGCTCAGCTTTCTTTATGGTCCAACTCTCCCATCCATACATGACTACTGGAAAAACCATAGCTTTGACTATATGGACCTTTGTCAGCAAAGTATTGTCTCTGCTTTATAATATGCTGGCTAGGTTGGTCATAGCTTTTCTTCCAAGGAGCAAGCGTCTTTCAAGTTCATGGTTGCAGTCACCATCTGCAGTGATTTTGGAACCCAAGAAAATAAAGGCTGTCATGGTTTCCATTGTTTCCCCATCTACTTGCCATGAAGTTATGGCTTTCTGTCATAAGGGTGGTATCATCTGCATATCTGAGGTTATTGATATGTCTCCCAGCAATCCTGATTCCAGCTTGTGCTTCATCCAGCCTGGCATTTTGCATGATGTACTCTACACAGAAGTTAAATAAACAGGGTGACAATACTTGACATACTCCTTGCACAATTTGGAACCAGTCCATTATTTCATGGCTGGTTTTAACTGTTGCTTCTTGATCTGCATACAGATTTCTCAGGAGGTAAGGTATTCTGGTACTCCCATCTCTTTAAGAATTTTCCACAGTTTGTTGAGATCGAATTCAATTAAATTATGGCTAACACAGATGACACCACCCATATGGCAGAAAGCGAAGAGGAACTAAACAGCCTCTTGAAGGTGAAAGAGTAGAGTGAAAAAGCTGGCTTAAAACTCAACATTCAAAAAACAAAGATCATGGCATCTGGTCCCATCACTTCATGGCAAATAGATGGGGAAACAATGGAAACAGTGACAGACTATTTTCTTGGGCTCCAAAATCACTGCAGATGGTGACTGCAGCCATGAAATTTTTTAAAAGACGCTTGTTCCTTGGAAGAAAAGCTATGACAGACCTAGACAGCATATGAAAAAGCAGACACATTACTTGGCCGATAAAGGTCTGTAGAGTCAAAGCCATGATTTTTCCAGTAGTCAGGTATCAATGTGAGAGTTGGCCTATAAAGAAAGCTCAGTGCTGAAGAATTGATGCTTTTGAACTATGGTGTTGGAGAAGACTCTTGAGAGTCCCTTGGACTGTAAGGAGATCTAACCAGTCCATCCTAAAGGAAATCAGTCCTGAATATTCATTGGAACAACTGATGTTGAAGGTGAAACTCCAATACTTTGGCCACCTGATGCGAAGAACTGACTCACTGGAAAAGACCCTGATGCTGGGAAAGATTGAAGACAGGAGAAGAAGGGGACGACAGAGGATGAGATGGTTGGATGGCATCACCGACTCCATGGACATGAGTTTGAGCAAGCTCCTGGAGTTCGTGATGGACAGGGAAGCCTGGCATGCTGCAGTCGCAAAGAGTCGGACACGACTGAGCAACTGAACACCACATATTAAGTATTTAATTACTATTAGTATCTCCTCTGCACAGCCCCTGCCTGAGAAATTTAGTCTTAAAGCACGTTTAGATAGAAACAACAGAAACCTACGCTTTCTTGGTCAAGTTCCTTGGTGCCCTTAAGAAATAGAGAATTTAACAATATACATTAAAGACTGTAACATAACAAAGAGAGCTGAACTAAGTGGCCTGTGAGTTTCCCTTTTAATTCTGACTCTACAATGACTGCTATAATGGACTTAAAATTTTTTTTCCATTTTATAGATAAGAAAACTGAAGCTCAGGGTATTTAAATAATTTGCTAAATGTCAAGTCAGATTCAGACAGCCTCTAGAGACTAGAGACAACACTTTTAACAACAAATTATGGATTTTTTTCAGGCCTCGAAAAGGTACAATTTATTAACTTTTATACAAACAGTTCTTGCTGTTTAAGACTCAGCTTAATTTTTTCATCAAAACCAAGTTAAGTTATCCTATTCTGTACAGACTTTTCTCTCTTTAAATAAACTTGCCAGTAAGGACTGGGTTTCCTATTCCTTAACATTCAACAAGTGTTCGGAACATTTACAACATACACAGCATCAGCTGTTAAAGAACTTGAAAAGTAATAAGGCTTCTAAAGGCATATATGCCTATAGCTGGATATACTAAAAAGAATTATGAAAGTTTTTTTAAAAAAGACAAATGTTGTATATGTAAAGCCTACCAGGCAAGGACTCTTTAATAATGTCCTGCATTTGCTCTTATATAAGAACATGAAATCTCAACAACTTAAACTACTGGAACTAAAAATCTAGGGGAGATTTCAATATCTGAAGACATTATAAACAAAAGTTCCTACCTGGTACAAACATACATATCCATGAGCCTTTCTGAACCCAAGGAGCACTGTAATGTTAGCTTATTCGCTCACTGAGAACGAGGACAAAAGATGTGTTCCTTCATTATAGAAGCCAAATGTAATCCAACAAAAACCTTACTAGTATTTATTTTTAAAAATGACTAACACAATTGGCTCAGTTCCAGTTTTCACTTATCTTAAAATACTATGTACTCTCCAAAACCTGTACATGCCAGAGTTACAGCTAAGTGATTCTGGGGCTACCCTTGCTATGTCATGAACTAAAAGAATCCTCAGATTGAAAAGTGGGGTCTTTCTGTTCTCCTGAGCCTTGTGGTCTGATTCCCAATGCTGAGGCTGGTCTGTTCACTAGGCTCTTTCCAGAGGAAGCCTTATAACATAAGAGATTCTATCGAGGAGGATATATTCTTTTTTAGACAATAGTAACGAACAAAATCTTAGGTCATTCTCTTGATAAAGCAGTTAGAAATGCTAGACAGATTTAGAACAAAAATTATTTTACAGTATAGCTGAGTTTACAAGAAAGGCAACTCTCTATGTGGTGGAAACAAAGAGAGAACTAAAAACCAGAATGGTCAGTGATAACTGCAGCTGAATTTAGTTATTATTTGCATAACCCAGGGTTTAGGTATTCTCACCTAGGACAGAAGATGAGGTATAGGGCCCAAGTGAGGCAAAGAGAAGTGACTCCCAATATAAAGGCTGAGACTCCTGAACAGTAACTTCAGGGAAAAAGTGGAAAATTAATAAGCTGAGAGTTCAAAGTCCTGGGCAAATCCCTTCCAAGAGTTTAAGTTCCTTTATTATAACACCAGTGTAGTTCAGGAGCTCCCAAATTGAAAAATTAACATAAAAACTAGACTCAGACCAGTGTTAGCCCTAGAGTGTCTAACAGATAACAAAACAACTATGTGGAAGGACATCCACATAAAAAAGTCACAGGGGCACTTCAGAGAGGAAAAAAAAAAAATCACCACTAAAGATGAGTTTACAATTAAATATTACATGAAACCCAAGAAATAATTCCCTAGAGCTAGAGTCAGCACACAATATAGCAGAAATAGACTCCTAAAAATGTGAAATAAAAAAGTGACTGTGAAAAAGAATATAATCTATATTTAAAATGAGTAAAGACATACAAGAAGGAATCAAAACACTAAGGAGAAAATAATTATGAAAAATAAAAAGTTCTGAAAATGAGTAAAATAAAACTTACAGAATTGAAAAATATCTTGAAATATTGAAATGAAAAATAGGTTAAAAATGGACACCTCAACAGGCAGTATAAGCAGAAACTAAAGAATCTGCACTGGAAGGTCTTCATTAGGGTGTTACCCAGGGTATTACCAGTATATGCAAGAGGCATTAAGCAATTTAGAGGAAAGAATAAGGTTTATTTATGTCTAATGACAAATGAAGGAGGGAAGAATAGTGAGAAATGGGACAAGGATAATATCTGAAGAGATAATACATGAGAATTTTCCAAAATTAATGAAATGTATCAATCCTCAGATCAATAGGCATAATTTTTAAATAGAACTAAAACGAAACCTACATCTAGACACACTCCAAAAAAATGCAGAATACAAGAGATAAGGGAAAACTCTTAAAAGAACCAGAGGAAAAAGGCAGATTACCTCCAAAGGAATAATTAGAATGATTTCTCAACAGCAATCATGGAGATCAAGAAGAAATGGAATATTTTCAAAGTACTGAAAGAAAAAAAACATCCTTTCAATCTAGAACTCTATGCTTAGCTAAAGTATCAAGATTGAGAGCAAAGATTTTCAAACTGAAAAAGAATTTACTACTCACAATTCTTCACTGAAAAAAACTATTAAAGGATATACTTCAAAAAAAGAAAGAAACTGAACCTAAAGAAGGAAGGAATGAGATTTGTAAGAAATTGGTAAACATGTGGGTTTATCAATAAATACCGACCATGAACCACATTAATTATTTTCCAATCTGACATATAAAAATAAGGTTAAATGAAAATACCAGGCAATAGAAACACAGCAGATAGGAGAAATGAACTTTCTGGAAGAACATAAAGCAAGTCATATCAGAGCCATGGTTCTTAAACTTTGGTGTGCATTGTAATCACCTGGAAGGCTTGTTAAAAGCACAGCCTGCTAAGCCTTGTCCCTAACATATCTAATGTAACAGATCTGGAGTGGAGACTGAGAATTTTCATTTCTAATAAGTTCCAAGGTGATGCTGGTAATGTTGCTCTAGGACCCCTTTGGGAATCAAAACATTTGATTTTTAGGTCGAATATGAATGTTAAAAAAAAGTAAAGGGAAACATCCAAATAACTAAAGCATATTATTTACAACCCAAAGAAGGGGAAAAAGATGAATAAAGAAAAATAAAACAATCCCATAGAAGTCAGGGAAGTAGAAAAAAAACAGAAATAAATACAACTAAGTAATCAATCACAATGAAATGAATGGACTAAATTCACTAGTTAAAAGACAAAGATGAGCTGATTCACTTTGTTGCACAGTAAACACAATACTGTAAAGTCTATATTCCAAAAAAAAAAAAAAAAGACAAAAGATGGACAGACTGAATAAAAAATAAAATTTCCCCATGCATTAAAACATAATGTAAAGTTACAGTAATTAAGAGAGTCTTGGTAATGGCACAAAGTGACCAATGAATTATGAAACCCAGAAATGACCCATGCACACATGGAATACTAAGATGACAGAAGTGACTGAAGATCATCAGGAAAGGATACACTACCCAATAAATAGAGCCAGGACAACTGGTATCCATAGGAAAAAAATGAAATTGGATTCCTACCTTATACTGTACACAAAATTAAATCTAGAATTAGATACTTAAATGTATTTGAGTGTGAAAGCAAAACTTTAGAACTTTTAGAAGAAAACATAGGAATAGGGAAGGATTTTTTAAACAAGACACAAAAGAGCTAACCTAAAAAGATGAGTAAATATAACTACCTAAGAATCAAATCTGTTTATTAAAAGTCACTATAAGAAAGTAAAAGGATAAATATAAAAAACTTGATAAGATTAATTATAACACCTATAACAAAAAAAATTAAAATTCAGAAAAGATAAAAGAACACATGCAAATCTGTAAGACCACCAAAATGGGTAAAAGCAAAGCAAAGTCGCTCCGTTGTGTCCGACTCTTTGCGACCCCACGGGCTGTGGCCCATCAGGCTCCTCAGTCCATGGGATTTTCCAGGCAAGGGTACTGGAGTGGGTTGCCATTGCCTTCTCTAGGGGATCTTCCCGACCCAGGGATCGAACCCAGGTCTTCTGCATTGCAGACAGATGTTTTACCCTCTGAGCCACCATGGAATATTTCAAAAAAGAAACATGATCAAACACAGAGATGTTCAGCATCATTAGAAATCCAGGGACTGCAAGGCTTTCCTCATGGTTCAGTGGTAAAGAATCCGCCTGCCAGTGTACGAGACACAGGTTCAATCCCTGGTCCAGGAAGATCCCAGAGCAGTAGAGCAACTAAAACCCATCTGCCACAACTACTGAGCCTGTGCTCTGGAGCACAGGGATGCTAACTCCTGAAGCCCACACACCCCAAAGCCTGTGCTCTACAACAAGAGAAGCCCCCGCAATGAGAGAAGCCAGCACAATGCAACTGGAGAGTAGCCCTCCACTCCCCACAACTAGGGAAAAACTCCCCACAGGAATGAAGACCCAGCAAAACCAAAATAAACACATTTTTTTTTTAAATAAACGGACTACAAATGAAGACCACAATGATTTATCATTTAAAACCCATTAAACTGCAAAAACTAAAATCGGCAAAATCAATGTCACAACATACATCAAAGGTAACTATTATATCCTGTTAGTGGTATAAATCATTAAAACTACCTTGGAAAATAATTTAACATTATTTTGTGAAACTGAGCATACCCTGCAACCCAGCAATTTTACTCCCATGTGTACTCCAGAGAATCTCTTACATCTTTGCTCCACAACACATGACACAAATGTTCCTAGCAATAACGGTTAGATTAGTAAAGACGTGGAAACAACCCAAACGTCCATCTACCAGAAAATGGATACATTATGGTATATTTCCACAACAGAATTCTGTACATCACTGAAAATGCATACACCACAGCTATAAGCAACTTAATAAAAGCAAAACAAGCAAAAAAAAAAAAACAAAAACAAATTCTAGAAGAGTACAAAGAATATAATTTTTTTTTAAAGCTAAAAACGTGATACACTTTACAAAATTATTTTTTAAAAAGCAGAGAGAGAGCAAAAATCTGTGTCAGCAGTTACAGGGAGTGGGGATGACTGTGGTTGAGATGAGGAGGAGCATCTCAGTGGATAGTAGTTAGTGATAATGGTAGAGTTCTCAGATTGGGTATGTGGGTGGGATCATGATGCTTGTTAATATTAATATGCCTTATAACTTCACTTCATAATTTAAGTAAGCATGCTTTACTTAACATACATACATATATTTTTCTATTCTCTGCTAGGTTTGAAATACATTAAAAAAGTTAAAAGGGAGTGGGGAGTAAAACTAAATTATGCTAGTTGATACAGATTGCAGTAGGAACCAAATCCCCAGTACTTACTGGTCAAGGGTCTTATAATAGATGTCCAGATCCTTGTTCACAAGCTCTGTTGTTCTCATAACAATCATCATTTCCCTGTACTTTTCCTCAGCATCCCGAAATTGAGGTTCTCGAAGTTCTTTCTTAAAATGAATGATTTCTTCCTCATAACCTTTCTGTCGCCCTATTGCCAAACTGTGATTTCTTTTTATATTGTCTATTTTTTCTTCCAACTTCTGATGTTCACTAGGAGGGAAAATAACAAATGAGGACCATTTTTAGATTTTAGCAGCCTACAGTAGAAAAGCCAGATTTCTTCAGCTAGATAAATAAATCATTCTCTTTGCAATCAGAATACTGTCTTTCCTTGCTTTTTCTTTAAGGCTTCAATACTAAAGAAAACTTTCTTCTTTCCAAATCTCTGAAGCATGCAGGTTTCTAAACAGCTGATTTTTGTGTGCTGAATGAAGTACTCTCACAACATGTGAACACTGAAAAAGTTCCTGATGTTTACACATTAACCTAAGTAAAGTACTTTTGGTGATTAATATTACAAATTTACGAACTTCTCATTGTGAACTAAGTGCACAGTTACCAACTCTGAGAAGTTACTAACAGGTTTCATCAGTTTGTTCACAGTATGTCAGACAAAATGAAGTTCTATCTCAAACTATTAATTTATGCAGTAATACCACTAATAGTTTATTTTCCTCTATGAAAACAAAATTTCTCTTACATAAGTATAAAGAGCATCACACTGATCAAGAAGGTAAAAAACTTAAACTTTTCTCATAACTTGGTAGATAATGCAGATTTTAACATATGCTTTAAAAACCTTCATTCAACAGTTACTTATTAAGTGTCCTCTTATTTGCCAAGCACACCTCTCAAGTTTATGAATATACTTAAAGAACCGGCCTGATTTCTGTTTTGTTGACATTGCTGTTGTGTCCTGAAGAAAGGTTTGAAAAACAGTTGTGCTTAGCAGTCTGAATGAATGTGAAAAGCACTGTTATGTGCCAATTACAGAAGGAAGTATAAAAATATCCGATTTTGGTCTTTAGTAGCAAGGAATATATGGTTGCATTTAAAGGCTATTTCTATAAGCTTTCCCCGCCCCCCCCCCCCCCAACTTGGCACCAAAAGCACCAACATTACAATGGTAAAGAGCGCAGCGTGGAAGCGAGGATATCTGGGTCATGTTCCTGGCTTTCATTCTCATTTCCTATTATCTTTTTTTCTGGGTCTCAGTGTCCTAATGCATAAAAAACAAACAGGCTGAAAGATAAAGAGCTCTTCTAGTTAAGCCTTATTTCTTTGATATATGAGATTGAAAATGGCCAATCCAAGAGAACTTACAATAACACAGGAGTAACTATTTGTTAGGTTTTAATAACTAAATTAAATTTCAATTTATTATATCTTTCAGAAAAACATAAGCATTCTTTGATCCAGATTTCTTTGTGAAGTCAAGAAGAAAAATGAAAATTCCATAAGGAATGACTGAATGAATGAGTATATCTAACCAGCTGAGGTGGGACCAAAAACTCTGTTTGGCTAGTACAACCTTTTACACCAGACTAGTGCCTCAGCCATTAACCAGGTTCTTACAGAATTCCTAAGGCAAAGAAAACAAGAATAAAATCTTTTCTGCTGTAGCAGGAAGATAGCAACTATAATAATTATCAATAAAACCAGATCAAAGAAGAATCTAATTAATCAAATGCTCTGGCTGTCACATAATTATACCTGGGACCATGTACAATGGGTCATCAAGGACAAAGAACTGGCTGTAACTCCACTAGCAATTACAGAATGAATAAGCACTGACCCAGGCAGGGTTCAGAGGCCAGGTATTCTTTCTATCATTAACTTGTGAAGCAGGCTTGCTAAAGTCTGTGAATTCGGTATTTTGAATACTGGCTATCACTGCATAGTTACAATGTGACTATAAATTCTGTGTTACTACTTCTTCAGTAATTCAGTTTATAAAGCCATTAAATGTATCTGTATGCAAGTGCCTACCTTCTTTCAAGTTTTAAAGGACACTTTGGCCACAGGCTTAAATTCTTAAAAAAAAAAAAAATGCATTGAATATATTTCACATTTCAATTATAAGGACCTTTATTTAAACTAAAGACTATTTTAAAAAACGCACTTTTTCATTTGTAAAACCTGCATTTGACCCATTTCCTTCAAATGTTGTTTTCTTTCTTCTTCAACTTCTTTTAGTTCTTCATTTCTTTTTCTTAAAGTAAGGTTATCCTGTAGCCACCTTTCTTGTATCTAAATGTAAATATTAAATTCGTTAACAAAAATAATCAAGTCACCAACATGTGATTCATAGCAGGTAACTGGCAACAGGAAGTACCAATTCTGCCTTAGACTCATGTGTGACTCAGCAGAGGGAGAAGCTAGTGTAAAGGGGCCTCCAGGCCTAGACAAATCTGGAAGGCCCCCACACACAAAACAAACATTTAAATGATGAGAGAAAATGCTACCGCTAGATTTCCAGTATTTCATATCCAGGCCCCACAGGATCATCTTTCCTAAGAACCTCAAAATGGAGCCCACTGATCTAAGAGATACAAGAGAGCAAGACTACTATCAAAGTCTCCCCCACTTTTTTTCCTGAGTTGTATCTGTCTACTAACATGTGCCAAGACCATTATATACTGTTAAATATGTCAGATAAGATCTTTACCTTCAAGCTGACAAGGTGGTGAGAAGTTTCACAAAAATAGTGTATCTATATACTTGATGACATTTTTTTCTGGCCACTGAATTGAACTGAAAAACTTTAAATTTAGCTGTTCTTGTTGAGTAGTTTTGTCCTTAAAAAGCAACCATTAAATCATTTGTTGGCAGCAGCACCACACAATTATTTCAGTAGTTTCCCTGGTGATTATAATGGACTATGTTGTCAAGAGACGAACAGAATACAATTTATAAGTTGACTCTTTGCAACTTAGGGAGAAAAAGTCTTCCTGCAAAAAAATGATGGTTTGGTCCAAAAAAGCCTGAATATAAAATATTTACCTTAACTTTGGAGTCAGGCCTTTTCAAAGAAGACCTTTCTAGAGCAACCTGAGATAAACTCAGTGTGGAGGGAGGTGGGGGAGAGGGGAGGAGGCAGATCTTTGGTAACAGTTTGTTGCCAAAGGAATGACTCCAGAGTCACTGCGGCTCTGGGAAGCCGGAGATCGGAAGGGAAGCCGCCCCCTCACATGCTTCATGCTCACATCCACCCCCGCCCACCTGTAAATCATTATTCTGAGTTTTGCTGGTTTTTTTTGTTGTTGTTAACTTCATTAAGGCTCCTTTCAGTCTTCCTAGAACTAATAATGTAAATATATACGTATCAATTAAAGGCATCATTATAAGCTAGAGATGACGAAAATGATATAGTTGTAAACCAACTTTTGTTGCCAAGGCAACCTAATGTACCACCACAGCTGCTAAGACTCCCCAAGCTTCTTCCCTGGGGGACTATGCTTATACTTCTTCCTTATTAGGAACAAAAGAATGTGGCATTGCTTGCTTTTATCTAACAGAACAATGGAATTTGCTTTCATGAATACCTGAAAGGACTCTTTGAAGGGCTATCACATTCTTAGGTGAGACTGATTTTTTGCATGAAATAATGTTCCTGGTCTGTTAGCCTGCATGGTCACCAGAAAGCTAGAGATTTCTTTCTTTCAGGTCAGCTTCTAATTGCTTTTTCATTTGGGAAGACAGTATACAGCACAATAGTTAAAGAGTATAGGCTTTGAAGTCAGATATACCTAGGCTCAAATCTCAGCACTGCAACTTTCAAACAGGATGACTTTGGGCAAACTAGTTTAAATTCTCTGAGCCTTAGTTTACTTGTAACATAGGGATAATAATACCACCTGTCAAGAGAACTACTTTGAAGATTAAAATAGTTATTGTATACAAAAAGTACTAAATGCAGTGCTTAGCTCAATAAGCTAGTGAAATACTTTTTGGGTCAAATTTGTCCTTGTACTTTAAGCAGTAAAAATTCCAGTTACAGTCTTCAAAATATAAAGTATCAGAGGAAGAAGAGATAAAGTATCAGACAAAACTAGATGCAGTCATAAAACTGTTTTTCCATTATACTAGCAATTTGACAATGTAGGGTCAAGTTCGACTCTATTACTTTTATGACCTTTGGCAAGTCAGGTCACCTCCAGTTTCCTTCATCTGAAAAATGAGGAAGATTATTAAACTTCCAAATTTTTAAATTCTGTGGAGTAAAGTACATAAATATGCTGTTAGGTTCTTCAACTGTTTGATAGTAATCCCAATCACTCAGTTCAGAGAGTAGTTAATGCATGCGGTTTGCCACCTAAAGGAAACATGAAAATTAGCTGCATTCTAGGTACTTTTGAGAGAGTAATATGCTGAATAAACCACATTCCAAAATCCACCAAAAATCTAGTTGGCGAAAATGCCATTTATAGACCAATTTCCTGAAAGCTATACAGTGTTCTGACAGTAACTGATATATAGTTAATGGGATACATCGGAACCCCTGAGGACCTTCAACAAAATATACATGCCTCTGCTCATGCCCCAGAGGTTCTGATTTATTGAGCTGGAATGGAGACAGATGTGTATTTTCAATAACCCAGGTGATTTTTTTTAAATTGAGACATAATTCACGTACCATAAAATTTGCCACTTTAAAGTATACAGTTCAGTGGTTTCAGTGTATTCATAAAGTGCTAATTCCAGCACATTTTATTGCTCCCAAAACTCCATACCCATTAGTAGTCACTCTCTATTCCCTTTTCTCTCCTTTCCCCTTACCCCAAGCAACACTAATCTGCTTTCTGTCTCTATGATTTGCCTATTCTATACATTTCATGTTAATAGAATCATACAATATGGTCTTTTGTGACTGACTTCTTTCATTTAAGCACAATAGTTTCAAGGTTTGTCCAGATTATAGCATCTATTATTTCCTTACTTTTAATGGTTGAGTAATATTCCACGATGGTTAATTTTATGTGTCAACTTGACACCACAGGGTGCCTAGACACCGGTCAAACATTATTCTGTCTATGACAGTATTTCTGGGTGAGATTAAAATTTAAATTGGTAGATGGAATAAAGCAGACTGTCCTTCCTAATGTGGATGGGCCGTATCCAGTCAACTAAAGACCTGAACAGCACAAAAAAGGCTGATTAAGGGGTAATCATCCTGCCTGACTGTATGAGTTGGGACGGTGTTTTTTTTCTTTCCTGTCTTCATATTTAAGGTGAAACGTTGGCTCTTCTTGGATTGAGAGAATATTTTAGCTCTCCTAGTTCTCAGGCCAGAACTACACTACACAATCAGCACTCCTCAGTCTCCAGCTTGCCAACCACAAATCTTGGGAATTCTCAGCCTCCACAATCACTTGAGTTAATTCCTTACAATAACTATCTATCTTTGTGATAAACTATCTTTGTTATAATATAAATACAGATGAAATCTGTATTTATCAGTCTCTTATTGGTTCTGTTTCTCTGGAAATTCCTGGCAAATATATATAAATATACCACATTCTGTTCACCCATTCATCAGGTGATAACAATTTGGGCTGTTTTCCATATTTTATGCAAATATATTGGAGAAGGCAATGGCAACCCACTCCAGTACTCTCGCCTGGAAAATCCCATGGACGGAGGAGCCTGGTAGGCTGCAGTCCATGGGGTCACACAGAGTCGAACACGACTGAGCAACTTCACTTTGTCACTTTTCACTTTCATGCACTGGGGAAGGAAATGGCAACCCACTCCAGTGCTCCTGCCTGGAGAATCCCAGGGATGGGGGAGCCTGGTGGGCTGCCGTCTATGGGGTTGCACAGAGTCAGACATGACTGAAGTGACTTAGCAGCGGCAGCAGCATGCAAATATATATTTTAAGTTCTTGGTTATATACTTAGGAGTGGGAAAAATCCATGTGATTTTGATAGGTGCCTATAGCTAACTTTTGCTCTCTAAACACTCTAACATTTATTCTAGGCTCCAAGCATACCACCTTCTACAGAATCTTCCTCAAGGGATAATAAACGTACTGAAACATACTGTGAAAAAAAGGGCCTCATGAAGTTTGTTGAAGACCTGGTTTCTATTAATCTATACAGTGTCTTCCTTTTTTTCCATGAATGCCTACAGAGACATTTTTCTCTGGTCTCAGTCCAGGAAACTGGTTTTTTTTAGTTTTGAGACAATGTGAATCTTAATTATGACTTTCTCTTTTCATGTGACTACTGAGATCTTCAGCAAGCATATCAGAGTTCATGGCCTACATTTTATATACTTAGCACTCTCCTGCTTCACTGCCGCCTTCTTATCCTTATTTCTACATTGTTTCATTTTCTCATTAATTTATTACTTAGCATTGCTTTATGTAAATAATTAGTAAATAACTTCTAGAACAAGGTAGGTTATAAAAGTAAACTAATGTAGTCAGATCTACTAAATTTAGACCATCAACTTGAAAAGGGTCACAGACTGGTATTATCTTAATTATCTCTGTATATTGGTATGGACTTTACTTATTTATAGATTGTGATTTTAAATAGAAAACACACGTAATAAGCTAATGATAACTATTATATATGCATCATAAATTTATATAGCATTTATTAGATGGCAGAGATTCGATTTACCTTTGACTGATACTCATATGGGAAGGACTGATGTTGAAGCTCAAACTCCAATACTTTGGCCACCTGATTGGAAGGGCTGACTCATTTGAAAAGACCCTGATGCTGGGAAAGATTGAGGGTAGGAGGAGAAGGGGACGACAGAGGATGAGATGGTTGGATGGCATCACCGACACAATGGACATGAGTTTGGGTAAACTCTGGGAGTTGGTGACGGACAGGGAGGCCTGGCGTGCTGCAGTTCAGGGGGTCACAAAGAGTCAGACATGACTGAGCTAATGAACTGAACTGATACTCACATTTAACATTCCTGGCACTATGGCCAGAGAATCTGCAGATATGGCTAATCTTTAAAGAGATTTTAACCATTATTTATAACCAAGTGTTTAAAGCATTCAAACATGAAATTTTGTTCAGAACAGCAAGAAGAGAGAAACGGTATAGTTTTTAAAGATATTAACCATCATGTTTATATTAGACATGTTGAAAATTATTTTCTCAATGTGATTTTAATTATACTGTAGAAATTAATGTCTTTAATAGAGAAAGCAAATAAAGGAATCAAATGAAAAACAATACATAGTCTACTTACAACATTTAAGAATAATATATAGAAGTGAGACTGACAATTGTCAGAAGGGGAGGGAGGCTTAATTTTATGTTTTTATGTTTAAACTTTTACCAAGGAAGTCTCTTACTGAAAACAAAAAAGGAAAGAAGAAATCACAATGTTATTAGAATTGCTTTTCTCAGGGAACACTCCTACACTGTTGGTGGGAATATAAATTGGTGCAGCCACTGTGGAAAAATAGTATGGAGGTTCCTCAGAAAATTGAAAATAGAATTACCATATGAACCGGCAATTCCACTCCTGGGCATACATCCAGATGAAATTATAATTCAAAAAGATACACGCAGTCCCATGTTCATAGCAGCACTATTCACAATAGCCAAGACATGCAAATAACCTAAATGTCCACTGACAAATGAATAAAGATGTGGTACATACATATGGAGTATTACTCAGCCATTAAAAAGAATGAAATAACTATTTGCAGTAACATGGATGCCACTAGAGCTTATACTACGTGAAGTCAGAAAGACAAAGACAAATACCATATGATATCATTTATATAGAGAATCTAAAATATGATACAAATGACCCTATGGTGGCACAGTGGTAAAGAATCCGCCTGCCACTGCAGGAGATGCAAGAGATGCAGGTTCAATCCCTGGGTCAGGAAAATCCCCTGTAGAAGGAAATGGCAACCCACTCCGGTGTTCTTGCCTGAGAAATCCCATGGACAGAGGAGCCTGGTGGGCTACATTCCATGGGATCACAAAGAATCAGACATGATTGAGCACGCATGCACACACATGAAACAGAATCATGGACAAAGAAAGAAGACTAGTGCTTGCCAAGGGGGAGGGATGTGAGAGAGGTTGGGGACTGGGAGTTAGGATTAGCATATGCAAACTGGCATACATAGAATGGATAAACAACAAAGTCCTACTGTATAGCACAGGGAACTACTATATCAATATCCTGTGATAAACCATAATGGAAAAGAATATGAAAAAGAGTGTATATATAATACATAACTGAGTCACTTCGTTGTATAGCAGTAACTGACACAGAATTGTAATTCAACTATACTTCAATTAAAAAAAAAAAATACAATCAGGAAAAAAAATGTTATGATCAAAAGAATCACAATAGCTTAAGTTACACCAAGTGCACTTTGTTGAAATTTCATTTTACAAATGAAAATATGTCTCTTTTTACATTGCCACAGGAAAATTTGCTTTGTCTCTCAATAACAAAAAAGAAAAACATACTTTTTATATAAATATATACACAAGAATTGCTTTTCCCTACTGTTTTCATATCTACTCAATGCAAGTATTGAAGAGTAAAAAATAAAAAAAGTAAGAATGTTACTGGTATAAATACCACCATAAATCATCAGCAAAAAAAGGACCTACCTTCTGTGTATCAATATCTTGTCTCATGATTCCCATTTCCTTATTAATCTTTTCTTTGTGTTTCTCGCATTCACTTAGTTGAGCTATTACTTTATTAAGTTCAGTTTCTTTTTGCTACAAAAAAGAAAATTTCTTAAGCACAAGAAATAAAAATATAACAAATCATTTTAAATTATATTCAATTAAGTAGTTTTAATTACCTTCTTATAGTCATCTTTTCCATCTTGAATATAATTCTCAATGTCTTTCATGTAACTGTGAATATTTTTAACTTTCTCTTTTATTTCATTTATCTGTAGAAAAATGCTTATTAAATATTGGGAGTAGGCATTTAGGAAGATTTATTTCCAAGGAATATCTTATATTAAGGTAACAAAAACTTAACAGGAGCATACAGTGAAACATGGGCTTAGAGGTTAGAAATGCTGGGTTCCAGTTTCCATCACTGACACATTTTATCTCAAATCAAATTTTACAATCTCCCTTTATTACCTATGAGATTAGATTAAAAGCTCTCAATTCTCAAACTTCTATTAATAGTTTAAATCAAGAAGCAAAATAACACAAAAAAAGCAAAATAATTTATAATTAATCCTTATTTAAAAAAGATTATGTCACAAATCTTATTATGTCACAAATATTATTTTATCATGCTTTTAATTTCATGTGAAATATTAGTGTCCAACATGGTGCTTTGAATATAATAATTTTAAAAAATGTTTTTGGTAAATATATAATAAATGAAATCTTACTTTATCTTGTGCTATTTTGTGGCTTGTATTTTTCTTGTTGATTAATTCTTCTTTCTCCTGCTGAAATTTTTCCAATGTTGTTTCCAAAGGGCTTAGCTGCTCTTTAGCATCCTAAAGATATAAAAAAATAAGACCTTATATAATAGCATTACATTAGCTTATTTCAGACTTCACAGTCATAATAAAACCATTTTCTATGTACCAGGCTTTAAAAATCATTTAAATGATTAAATCATTCATTTGCTCCTTTCAACAACCCTATGAGGAAAGTACCATTATTTTCATGCTAAATTCCAGATGAGCACAGAAATGATTTGTCCACGGTCCCCAAAATCAGTGAATGAAGGAGCCAGGATTCAGATCTCATTCAACTCCAGAGGCACTTTTTTTTTCCCCCCAGAGGCACTCTTTTAGCCACTATGTTATAGTGTGTCAGCAAGTATATATGCTACACTGACTTCTTTTTTTTCTTTTCAAAATTTTAATTTTGTCTTGGGGTATAGCCAATTAACAACGTTGTGACAGTTTTAGATGAACAGGGAAGAGACTGAGCCATACATATACACGTATCCATTCTCCCTCAAACTCCTCTCCTATCCCGGCTGCCATATAACATTGAGCAGAGTTCTATGTGCTACACAGTAGGTCCTTGCAGGTTATCCATTTTAAATATAGTAGTGTGTACATGTAAATCCCAAACTCTCTAATTATCCCTTTCCCTCATCACTCCCCAGCCTGGCAACCATAAATTCTTTCTCTAAGACTGTGAGTCTCCTTGTGTTTTGTAAGTTCATTTGTATCATTTCTTTTTAGATCATTGACTTGATTCTTAATCTATGCCATGTGCTTCCAATTGTATGAGCATGTGGCTTCAGGTATAAATTTTCCTGAGTTTGTAAGGGCCCATATCAGCTCTGTGTAACCAAAGAATAAGAAAGCTCTTTCAGTCCAGTGCTTTCTTTCACAGACAGAAATATGATCATAAAGGAACTTCTGACATTAAGCTTAGCTTGCTGAAGCTAAGTAGATATTTTATGGTAATTAAACCATACTAGTACACTGATGTAGGTGTGTTCTGACTTATTTTGGAAAGAAAGGGGTTTTCAAAAAACTATTTTAATCAGAAGTACACATCATTTGGCCTTGAAACATCTCTATAGCATAATATAATAACCGCTGTTCAAAACCATGATCCTCAAAAGATCCTGAGGTACCTAGTGAATTCATAAAGGTAGAAACAATTATTCAGAATTAGTTCAGTGTCAGTATATTTTATATTAGGAAGTGGTTTGGTGTGGTAGGAAGTCAAATGTCTTACACATCATAAGATATATACCAGTAAATTAACTCTGCCTCCTACTAACTGTATGAACTTGGACAAATCATGGAATATCTGGAAGTCTCAACTTCTTTTTCTTTAAGAAGGAAATTTAGAAAAAAAAAAAAAAGAAGGAAATTTAGTCACATTTATCAAAATGATACACTGAATGCAAAATGAGATACAACAGTTTAAATGTCACAGTGTTTTATAAGCAGTAAAGAAATAAAAAAATAAGGTAGTACTACTATTTATACTATACGCCTCTGATATTCTGTAATCTAAAACTACTTAAGAAACATTTATAGTAACAACAGATTCAGTAATATACTTAGTTCCTACTGAATGTGTATAATTATAAACCTAGATAAGATTATTTTTTCTAAAACTGTTCAAAAATTTAATTGGCTGAGTCTTAGGTTTGATTTGGGGCTTCCCTGGTGGTTCAGCTGGTAAAGAATCCACCTGCAAGCAATCCCACTCCTGGGCATACACACCAGGGAAACCAGATCTGAAAGAGACACGTGCACCCCAATGTTCATCGCAGCACTGTTTATAATAGCCAGGACATGGAAGCAACCTAGATGCCCATCAGCAGACGAATGGATAAGAAAGCTGTGGTACATATACACAATGGAATATTACTCAGCCATTAAAAAGAATACATTTGAATCAGTTCTAATGAGATGGATGAAACTGGAGCCCATTATACAGAGTGAAGTAAGTCAGAAAGATAAACATCAATACAGTATACTAACGCATACATATGGAATTTAAAAAGATGGTAACGATAACCCTATATGCAAAACAGAAAAAGAGACACAGATGTACAGACTTTGGGACTCTGTGGGAGAAGGCGAGGGTGGGATGCTCTGAGAGAACAGCATTGAAACAAGTATACTATCAAGGGTGAAAAAGATCACCAGTCCCAGTTGGATGCATGCGACAAGTGCTCAGGGCTGATGCACTGGGAAGACCCAGAGGGATGGGATGGGGAGGGAGGCGGGAAGGGGGATCAGGAAGGGGAACACATGTAAATCCATGGCTGATTTATGTCAATGTATGGCAAAAACCACTACAATATTATAATTAGCCTCCAACTAATAAAAATAAATGGAAAAAAAAAAAAGACTCCACCTGCAACACAGGAGACCTGGGTTTGATCCCTGGGTTGGGAAGATCCCCTGGAGAAGGGAGCAGCTACCCACTCCAGTGTTCTGGCCTGGAGAATTCCACGGACTGTATAGTCTGTGGGGTCACCAACAGTCGGACATGGCCGAGCGACTCTTACTTTCACTTTTTACTTAGGTTTGATTAAACTAGGTGAGGGATGCCAATTAGGTTCCATTCCATGTGTCAACTCAGTGCCTGCTGATTGTAGTGGGAAGTATGCTGAAATTACATCTGGAATCAAAGAAAAGTGCTATGTCTGAGAGGCAGTGTCTGCCATCCATGTAGGATTTTTAGATAAGACAAATCTCCAACACAAGTAGGAATCCTCATACGGAGTTAGCAGTCACCACCAGGCCACCTCCAGTAACAGGAAGTTCACTACTTAACCAGGCAGCCAGCTCCTTCTTATTATGGCCAGTAAATCTTCTCCCAGAAGTCTTTACCTATTAGTACAAGTTCTGTATACCATTTCGATTTGATTCTCACAATAACCATATTTTGGCCATTATCCCAAAAAGAGCATTTCATATATCTGAACTAATTTTAAAAAACAAATACATATGAATGTTTTTACCTTTATTTCTCTGTGTAAGGACTGAACTTCAGTGGATAATTCCACAGTCTGTTCCTCTAGCTGCTGACGACGTTGTAAGTTAGTGGATATCTGAAGTTTCTCTGATTTAAGTTCATTTGTTGTGCTTTTTAGGTGTTGAATCTGTTCCTGCTGGTCCTGTATAAGCTTACGGTTCAATTCTATCTTACTAGAAACTGCATGAGAACACATCCATACAGTTAATGAAAGGGCACAGAAAACACCATAAGTAACATCTTTCTAGTTTATAGGTCTGTGGCATTCACAAAGGCTGAGTTTCTGTGGGTCCCACCCACCACAAGAAAAATGCCAGAACTATCTATCCAGCTCCCAAACCCGCTTGCTGTCCCAACACCCATGGGTGAGCTCACAGGGCAAGCATGACTGAGAAAGAGAACAGCTTATCTATTATTTGGGCTACCCTTGTGGCTCAGCTGGTAAAGAATCCGCCTGCAATGCAGGAGACCTGGGTTCAATCCCCGGGTTGGGAAGATCCCCTGGAGAAGGGAAAGGCTATCCACTCCAGTATTCTGGCCAGGAGAAATCCATGGGCTCTACAGTTCACGTGGTCACAAAGAGACAGACATGACTGAGCGACTTTCACTTTCCATCTATTACTAATTATTCAAAAGTTCCTATTATTCAAAGTCTGTTCTGTAAAGAACGGAGAGAGGAGAAGTGATGCTTTTGAGAAGAGAAAGTGACTATACCGTGAACTGGAAGACCGTTTCTTGTCCACATAATAGTTATAAAATTAATGGTAAAAACCATATGCTGGGAATGTTGAAGTTTTTATAAGGAAACACACTCTATTACCTGTATCTAATTTGTGTTGTTTTTCTTGTTTTTCCTGGTTTACTTGCTGAACACTTCGATCCAAATCTAGTCCTTGGAGTTTAGCTGCTTGCTGTGCAATTTTTCTTTCAACATCTTTTAGTTCCATCTTAAGAATAAATCAAAGTTATTTCCTTTAGGAAATTTATGGCATTATCATTATTCAAAATCTTTAAAAATTAACTGCTTTTAATTACTTTAAAAAATCTAATTTGTAACTGTTCTCAGATATAATTTTAACAAATTTTAATACAATAAAAATGAAATTAATTTTAAGCTTCAGTCAGTCAGTTCAGTTGCTCAGTTGTATCCAACTCTGCCACTCCATGGACTGCAGCACACCAGGCTTCCTGTCCATCACTAATACCAGAGCTTGCTCAAACTCATGTCCATCGAGTCAGTGATGCCATCCAATCATCTCATCCTCTGTCGTCCCCTTCTCCTCCTGCCTTCAATCTTTCCCAGCATCAAGGTCTTTTCCAATGAATCAGTTCTTCACTTCAGGTGGCCAAAGTACTGGAGTTTCAGCTTCAGCATCAGTCCTTCCAATGAGTATTCAGGACTAATTTCCTTTAAGATTGACTGGTTTGAGCTCCTCACAGTCCAAGGGACTCTCAAGAGTCTTCTCCAACACCATAGTTCAAAAGCATCAATTCTTCAGCGCTCAGCTTTCTTTATAGTCCAACTCTCACATCCATACACGATTACAGGAAAAACCACAGCTTTGACTAGATGGGCCTTTGTCAGCAACGTACTGTCTCTCCTTTTTAATATGCTGTCTACGTTGGTCATAGCTTTTCTTCCAAGGAGCAAGCATCTTTTAATTCCATGGCTGCAGTCACCATCTGCAGTGATTTTGGAGCCTAAGAAAATAAGGTCTCTCACTGTTTCCCCACCTATTAGCCATGAAGTGATGGGACTGGATGCCATGATCTTAAGTTTTTTGAATGTTGAGTTTTAAGCCAGCTTTTTCACTCTCCTCTTTCACTTTCACCAAGAGGCTCTTTAGTTCTTCTTTGCTTTCTGCCTTAAGGGTGGTGTCATATGCTTATCTGAGGTTACTGATATTTCTCCTGGCAATCTTGATTCCAGTTTGTGCTTCATCCAGCCCGGAATTTTTCATGATGTACTCTGCATATAAGTTAAACAAGCAGGGTGACAGTATATAGCCTTGACGTACTCCTTTCTCAACTTGGAACCAGTCCATTGTTTCACAGCTGGTTCTAACTGTTGCTTCTTGACCTGCATACAGATTTCTCAGGAGGCAGGTAAGGTGGTCAGGCAGTCCTATCTCTTTAAGAATTTTCCACAGTTGGTTGTGATCCACACAGTCAAAGGCTTTGGCATAGTCAATACAGCAGATGTTTTTCTGGAATTCTCTTGCTTTTTCTATGATCCAATGAATGTTGGCAATTTGATCTCTGGTTCCTCTGCCTTTTCTAAATCCAGCTTGAACATCTGGAAGTTCACAGTTCATGTACTATTGAAGCTTGGCTTGGAGAATCTTGAGCATTACTTTGCTAGCATGTAAGATGAGTGTAATTGTGCGGGAGTTTGAACGTTCTTTGGTATTGCCTTTCCTTGAGATTGGAATGAAAACTGACCTTTCCCAGTCCTGTGGCCACTGCTGAGTTTTCCAAATTTGTTGGCATACTAAGTGCAGCTCTTTCACAGCATCATATTTTAGGATTTGAAAGAGCTCAGCTGGAATTCCATCACCTCCACTAGCTTTGTTCATAGTGAAGCTTCCTAAGGCCCACTTGACTTCACATTCCAGGATGTCTGGCTCTAGGTGAGTGATCACACCATTGTCATTATGTGGGTCATGAAGACCTTTTTTGTGTAGTTCTTCTGTGTATTCTTGCCACCTCTTCTTAATATCTTCTGCTTCTGTTAGGTCCACACCATTTCTGTCCATTATTGTGCCCATCTTTGCATGAAATGTTCCCTTGGTATCTCTAATTTTCTTGAAGAGCTCTCTAGTCTCTTAATTTTATGCTTAAGTTAATTTAAATGATGAAAATAAAAGGCATCTTCCCAGGTGGCTCAGTGGTAAAGAATCTGCCTGCCAATGCAGGAAACACAAGAGACATGGGTCTGATCCCTGGGTTGGGAAGATCTGTGGAGAAGGAAATGGCAATCTGCTCCAGTATTCTTGCCTGAAAAGATTCCCATGGAGAGAGGAACCTGGTGCGCTACAGTCCATGGGGCCACAATGAGTCAGACCCAACTGACTATTGGATTAAAGGAAGCAGACTAAAGCAAATTAAAGGAAGCAGACTAAAAAAGAAAAATAAACATAATTCTCCTAACTTATGGATAAAAAGAACTAAACTCAGAAATGTAAGTTAAGCAGTTACTCCCTGAAACTACCTGAAATTCAGAATAGGGAACACAATTTGTACCAGAAAACTAGCTATTTAAACACTCACATGTCATTTTCAAACCACCATGAAACAAGTTTTATTCATCTTTAAACTGCAGTAACTGTACCTGGAGCCTCTCCATAATTGTAACATCTGTCAGACACACTTTAGCACTTTCTTCCTCAGGTATAATTGCACCCAAGAGTGTTTCCTGTTCTTCTATGTCATTCTTGAGGCGCTGTATGTCTCTGTTCACGTTCTGCAGTTTATTTCTTAATTCTGGTATTTCCTTCTCCTTCAAATCAATTATGCTTTGCCTTCACAAAAACACAATTAAAAATAAGCAATGTAATGTTTCTTCATAAAGAGATGGAGGTTACATATTTTTGGCAAGAATACCATAGAAGTGATGTTGTATCCTTCTCAGGGCATCTTTAGTGGGCACATGATGTCATTATGTTACTCTTACTTAGTAAAGACAGTGTAAGCCAGATTTATCCATTGTAAAGTTACTATTTTTCTCTATGTAATCAATAAAAACCTAGGAGAAGTACACTGAAGACAATGTAAACATTCGGTTTTTCCTCAAACCTTTGTCCACTGATTTTAGTACCTATTAAGAGATCTTGATAGCAACAATTTTACCACGCTGTCTGCCAAACTGAAGGATATTTTACAAATTACCAAGACCATACTCATCAGAAGTGTCAAGATCATGAAAGACAAAGAACTATGGTAGACCACACAAGAGCCTAAGGATAAATATTAATAACAAGGATAATTACTACATGCAATGTGGAGATCCTAAGTTGGATCCTGAAATAGAAAAGGGATATTAACAGAAAGACTGCTAAAATTCAAATGTGGTTTGTAGTTTAATAGAATTACACCAAAGTTAATTTCTTGATTTTGACAGCCATATTATGGTAACATAAATTGTGAACATCAGGAGAAACGGGGTGAAGGATGTATGTGAACTCTCTGTACTACCTAAATTTTCTTTAAGTGTAAAATTACAAATTAAAAGTTTTAAAAGTTTAAAACTTTTAAAATAAAAACTTTAAACGTTAGAAAAATGAAGGATGGAAGAAAAGAAGAAGGAAGGAAGGAAACCATTCAGTCAAATGCTACATGGGTTTATGGTACAAAAGCTGTTAAACCCACTTTACTACTGCTATTCCAGCCAATGAATTAACACCCCTGTGGCAGGTACTGGCCCCAAACCTGTTTTTGTTAATACCTTGGAAACAACAAAACTTGTATTTAATCTGAAAAATAAAAAGCTATTAAGCTTATTTCAGAAAAGTTTTAAATTCTTAATCAAAATCAAATTAGTATGATAAACTGATTTCTAATGAGAATCTTATAATAAACTAGAAACTCAAGCATTAGCTATTACACTGTTATTACTTAATGATTTTTTAAAAGTCCACACTATGACCAAGAAATGCCAATCAACCAATCTGTGGTGACAAAAGACCTGTAATCTTTTATACCAGAGCAATGAAAAACTTTCCTGAATAAATATGAATGTATTTAGATTATGAATAATTCATGTTCACATTATTTCCTGATGTTATGGACCCTAAGTTTGTCTTAAGTTATGTGCCCACTACCTAAAAAGTGACAAAGCTACAACAGCCTAATGACAATCAAGCATTCACTTGACTGGGTGATCTTTGTGGAGAACTACAGGCATCCATTAAATTTTAACCCCATTTTTACATTTGCATACACACATAGACGTGGTCTATGTAAAAAAATAGCAGTAAAAAATAGCAGCAACACTATGACCAATAAAAAACAGCAGAAGTAACACTATGAGCTTCTGGGCCCAGGCCTTAACACATTTGCTATTAGAATACTTCCTGTGGCAATCTAGCCACTATGCTGCCAAAAGTCCAAGACACAGGTGGAGGTCAAATGAAGGCATTCTGTGTGACGGCCCAGGTAAGCCCGTGGCCAACCGTCAGCATCACCACCAACCATGTGAGTGAACCATCGTGAATGTCCAGGCCAGGAGAGCCTCAGATGAGCTCGTAGCCAACAGTCAGCACCATCACCGGCCATATGAGTGAACTCTACTGAATGTCCAGGCCAGTAGAGCCTTGAAATGACTGCAGCCAACATCTGACTGCAATTGCATGAAATACCCCAAATAAGAACTACTTCAGTTCAGTTCAGTTCAGTCGCTCAGTCGTGTCTGACTCTTTGTGACCCCATGAATTGCGGCACACCAGGCCTCCCTGTCCATCACCAACTCCTGGAGTTTACTCAAACTCATGTCCATCGAGTCAGTGATGCCATCTCATCTTCTGTCGTCCCCTTCTCCTCTGCCCCCAGTCCCACTGAGTTAGGCCCAATTATCCCACAGAACCATGGAAGATCATAATAAATCATTGTTGTGAGGTACCAAGTTCTGAGGGGGGTTTGTTAGGCAGCAATAAACACATGGAACTACAGTTACTACAGTTCTTATTCATTCAGCAAACAGTTACTTACCAAACTTACAAAACACAGAGAATTATGGAGGCACAACAATGAATAAGATACATACCTTACTCTGACAAGGGGAGCTATGTTGGCAAGGGTCCTAAAATATCAATACAGTGTTGATTTCTGCTCTTCATAATTTACCAGTTTGACACAGAACTACATGTACTTTCTACCAACTTCTTCTTTTTTTTTTTGGTCACAAAGTAGCTTTATTTTTGTCTATTGTCCAGCTCTATTTCTCAGGATTATGGAACTTTAGTATGAAATACATATGGTCTGAATGCTCACAGAACAGCAGTTTGCTCTTGCCTTAAAATAGATTCCTCAGCATTGCTGGTCATTCATTATACCAGGCTCCCAGCTGTGATTACACAGTTCATTACAGCTGGTTAGTCATCAAGTAGGAGTCTTCATTCTACCAACTTCTAATTTTATCTTTCACTTAATGTCTTTCTTTTTAAGATCTTGCCTTATTCCTTTTCATTCTCAAATTATTGCTTTTGTCACCATATGACATGCTCTCTGTAGCCCCTAATGATCTGGTTTTTATTCTTGATGATTATATTAGTTATCTATCGCTACATAACACAACACCCCAAAACTTAGCAGCTTAAAACACAATAGCACTTATTTCCCACAGATAGGAGGATTAGCTGCTACTTGGGTATTTTTGACTCAGGGTGTGTTACTGAAGGTGCGGTCAAGCTGTGAGCTGCAGTCATCTGAAGGTATTATTGCTGGAAAATCTGCTTCCAAATGGTACACTCACTCATGTGGTTGTTCAAAGGCCTCAGGTCCTCACCAAGTGGGTCCCTCCACAGGGCTGCTCACAACACAGCAGCTGGCTTCCCCCAGATCCAAGAGAAAGAAAAGGAGAGCGGGAAGCTATAGTGTCTTATATAACCTGATCCTCGAAGGAACCTGTGATCACTTCTGTTGTATTTTACTGGTTACATATCCTGGAACCCATCCTGGAACATGAGACAACTCTGCAAGAATGTGAATACCAGGAGGCAAGGATCACTGGGGACCATCTTACAGGCTGGCTACCACAAAGCACATCTTCTTGCATCTTTCCTTCTCCTTTTCCTTGCACTCCTCTTCAGTTTTCCAAGTCAACATACCCTCCTCCTTTTTTGCTTTTAGAGTTTTTCTCACTTTCATCCATTCAATGTATTAACATTAGATTAATTTTCCTAAGACACATTTTTCATTAAATCCCTGAGGATGGCTCCCCATCACCTAAAAGACAGAGCTGTAACTAGGAATGAACATAATGCAGCTCTGTCTTCCCTACTTATGGGAATCAGTCACTACAAATAAGTTCTCCAACTCCAGATAATGTTTCGACTGCAGCACATGTCTCACTCTTCCCTGTCCTTTATACACACTGGTCTAATTCCCCTCTCCCCTTTCCTTCTCTTTAATGAGTCAAATCACTTTTCTATGTTTTACATTCCTCCTCCTTCCCTCAAAATACTACCGTCATTCTATAGTCCACTGGCTTCTTTTTTCCTAACTAATGCATTTCCTTACAAAGATCATCAGCTCCATGAAGCTCATGTCTTATTGGTTTCTGTGACCATTTTTGTGCTCTATGTTCTGGGAAATACCAAGGCAATCTTCACATACTCTCTGACTTGATTTTATTTATAAATAGACCATCATCTGGATTTCTTATAGAAGAGAGGGAAAAATAAACAATAGAAATCATCTATAATTCATTCTTTCTGGAAGTGAGAAAAACCTAAGTATAGTTTAAAACTTGTCTCTTAAGGGGGGCTTTCCAGTACTCTAATTCTTCTGCTGGGTTTAGGAAGTGACACATCAGCAAATAGTCTGAAAATTTAGATTTAAAAATTTCTGCCCTCAACCCAAGTCTCAGGGATGAAACACACACACACACTCACAGAGTAAAGAATGTATCCATCCTGTGAGTAGTTTAAGAAACAAACTTACTTTGAAAGAAAACAATTCTTTCTTATCACATAAATTAACAGGGAAGGAACATTCTGGCTGAGATTCCTGACTTCAACCTCTATTCACTCAACTCCTGCTAACCGAATACCCACCCTATGCCAGGAGGCAGAGAGGCATCTCTCACAGTGCTGCTCTACAGGCACGGTAATGGGAAACGGCTCTTCTCACCTCATGGGCACTAGTCCCAGCATTTCATCACGCCGCTTTTCTTTTTTCTTTAGCTCTGATTCTGTCGACTTGAGCTTATCTGGAGCAAGCCTCAGCTTGGACTGCAAATCACTGATGACTTCTTGCAATTCAGCTTCTGTCTGAAAACCTCTCTGACAGACAGGGCAACACGCCTGGTCTTCATCCGTCAGCTGAGCAATGAACTGGGAGTAAACTGCCGTCGCTCCAGCCAGCATGGCTATTTAAAAACATATGCATATATACATTCTCAGTGAGATGCATATGAAATATGGTTTTGTTAATATACTTCTATCCTTTTCTGTAAATACATGATACTCTTCTTGCTTTATAAACACACTATGAAAGAAATAAAAATTCTGACATTTAAATCTTCTCAAGGGCACAATACATTCAGATTTATATAAATTATTTTCTGGTAACACAAAAAGTATAACAAAACTTATAGAGAGTGTTATGTGCCAGACACTATAATCTCATTTACTCCTCCCCAACGTCCTAGGCAATTATGTCCTCAGGCAATGAATCTGAAGTATAAAAAGTTTCAATAATCTGTCCAAAGTCATAAAGCAAGTAGGTTGTAGAACCAGAAGTGAAACTTGAGCCACCTGGCTCCAGCACCAAGTTTTTAAATCTCCCATCCTTAACAGCTACCTGTGAACAAAAATTCAAAAACATGAAAATGCCCTGATAACATAAAGAAGGTAACTTACCTCGTTGTTTTGATGATTTTTCAATTTCTTCTTTAAGTCTGTCCAAGTCATTTTCAAAATCCTGGCTACCACAGACATCAAACAGTTTGTCTTCATAGCTGGACAACTGCTCTTCCTTCCTTTTTAGCTCAATATTTATATGATTTTTATTTTGCTCAGCTGAAGCTAGTTCCTTGCTAAAATAAGAAAATAGATTACAATTTTAAAATATGAGAAATGAATTCAAAGTGTGAAGGCAGATACAAGACAAACTCTGCCAGAAAATACTACAATAGTCTGCTGTGACCAAGTGCTTTTTCTTTTTTAGAAGTCATGGCAACAGTCCACTCCTGCCTGCACTCTACTCCTATAGTATACTGACTCACTCTGGTCAGACACCTGCTCCCAGAAGAATGTGTACAGACCGAACTCTGCTTGGTTTGAGGGGGGATCATGGTCTGAGATCTTGCATTAAGAACCTTAGCAAGGAGAATATGCTTCACAGATCTACTGGAGGGAAATTAGAAAAAAGGAGAGCATTCACTTAACTCTGTCTGAACCCTTTCCAAACTGTACTTCCATTCCCTCCAGTAAAAAATTTTTCCTTTGTTCCCTCTTTGTTGCTGTCATCCAATGAGTTGGCCAAAAGCTTCCTTTGGTTTCAAAGTAAAACTAAAAGACACATTTTTCATTTTCATCAAGAACTTTACTGAACAATGTATTCACTGTTTTGTTCCACTACCTTCTGCCATTTTCTAAGCAACTCATAATTCCATCTTCTGAAAACTTTTTATCTTTTTGAGTAAAGAACTAGTTTGTTCCAGGTGCCTTTTACGGTCTTCCAAAGAACTGAAATTTTTTCCATTAAGAGAATTTCAGTTAGTTTAATTTGCAGCTGTACTTGTTGGAACTGTTTGGTTTTTTGGAAAGAGTTAATAGTAGAGGACTCACTTCCAATCCCACCATATACACAATATCAACTTCTCTGGATGAAGATTGGTCTTTGGTGTGTGGTTGGTGGTGTTCACTTTCCTTGACCCACGATCTCTTCCATTCCATATTATTGTACAGTTTCCACTCTTCATTGCCTGTCACAATTTCTTTTAAAAATGGAACTTTTTGTTATGTTTCAGTTGAGAATTGCATGTGGAAATATGGTCAAGAAGGTTTTTCACTCAATTTATGTGGAAGCCAAACATCAAATCGATTAACACAACCAAGCTGGTGCAAATGATTTTCAGAGCTTGATGTGGATATTTTGAGTATGTCAGCTACATCTCGCATGACATAACATGGACTGTTTTCAACCAGAGTACCTTCTCTATATATGGCACAAATCATTTTGGTGTTTCAGTTGCATTTTTACTTTTCTTGAAATAACAAAGCATAATATGTGAAAATGTTGCTTTTCTCTTTCATCTTCAATACTAAAATGGCTACACAAAATTCACCAATTTGGGGACATTTTATGTATTTATTTTAAAAAGCATGCTGACGGGACAGCTGTCACAATACAATCTAACAAAATCGCTCTGAATGAAGTTAAAGACAACTAGAGCTACCAGAGCCATCTCAGAGGAAAAACCGAACAAACAGCTTGGCCAAACCAGTTTTTACAACCTGATCGCGCATTCCCTCTCATTCACCAGACTTTGCTCACTAGTACAATTAATTTCCACTCCAGCTCTTAAATATTATCCTAGCCAGCCTCCGTGCCCATACAAATCAGGGGTTTTCAATGTACAGGTTTTGACACATTAGGTAAGTCATGTAATCAATTTAATGTATTATAGTCAGCATATTTTGAAAAACTGAATATACTATGCAGAATATATTGGAGTGGATTAAGCATAGTTAGTACTGGTACTATTTTAAGAAATCTGTTTCAGATAAATATTCATGAGTGCACACATGCCTCATCTTGATACTTTCCATTGTGAGTTGCAGTAAAAATTTGGAAATAAAATAACATGCAGATGATGCTTTCACCATCCTAGACATTGAGCACTGCTCATTAAGATCACTATTTTAACAGCACCACAAACATTTGGGCTCCTCCTTGGAAGAATATTTTCTCAAGGCAAACCAAATCACACTCCTCTCTTGCTCATACCCTGGCTCCCTGGGCATTTGGTTCTCTTGCTTCCTCTTCCCTTGCTCGCCAACAGTTTAAATGCTGGTGTTTTCCAGGAATCTGACTACAATTCTTTCTCTTCTCTTTGAATAACTCCAAGTTGTTATGTACTACTGACGCAAGTATCATTTGCAAAGCAACAACTTCCAATCTATTAAACCTCAAACTCCAATATTTTATTCCCTAACAGACATTTCCACAAGAAATATAAATTTAACATGGCCAAATTCACCATCTTCCTCAAAAATGTGTGGGATTTTTGACCCTCCTATCTAAATACCACTCAAGGTGATATTTGAAAAAAATGATCACTTTTTTTAAACTGTGGAAAAAACAAAATTTAACACCTTACCCATTTTAAATTGTATGGCATGGTGGTATTAACTGGATGCACATTTTTGTGTAACAGATCTCTAAAGCTTTTTCATCTTACAAAACTGAACTCTATACCCACTGAACACCCCACCCCACCCCACCCTCATCCTCTAGCTACTCTGAACCTCCAGTGCATATACTTTCTGTATCTAAGAGTTTGACAACTTTGAATATTCATTTAAGTGGAACCATGTAGTACTTTTTGTGACTAGTATACTTCACTTAGTACCCTCAAGGTTTCTCAACACACAAGATTTCCTTCTCTTACAAAGATAAATAATATTCCATTATACTACACCAAATTTTATTTATCCATCCATCAATAAGCATTCAGGTTGCTTCCACCTGTTGGCTATTGTGAATAATGCTGCAGTGAACATGGACTAACAAATATTTCCTTGAGATCATGTTTTCATTTGAATATATACCCACAAGTGGAGCTGCTCAATCATCTGGTTATTCTTTTCCTAATTTCTGAAGAACCTCCAAGGTTTTCTATAGTAACTGCACCATTTTACATTCCCACGAATAGTGCACAGAGTTCCAATTTCTCAATATCCTCACCAACACTTGTTTTCTGGGTTTTTAAAAAACTTATTTTACTTAATTGAAGTATAGTTGAATTACAATGTGTTAGTGTTAGCTGCACAGCAAAGTGATTCTGTTATATACATATTACTCTTTCATTTTCTATTATAGGTTATTATAACCCACTACTGTATTTCCTGTTGTTTTGATAACTATCATCCTAACCAGTATGGAGTGATATATCACCATGGTTTTGATTTGCATTTCCTTAATGATTAGCAATTCTGAGTATCTTTCTATATGCTTGTTGGCTAGTTGTATATCTATTGGAGAAACTGCTCTTCAAGTCCTTTGACATTTTTTAATCTGGGTATTTGTTTTTTCATTACCAAATTGTAAGAGTTCTTTATATATTCTGGATATTAACCCTTAATCATATTGTTCATATTGTTCATGGAAAAGGCAAAAAGATATGACACCGGAAGATGAGCCCACCAGGTTGGTAGGGGTCCAATATGCTACTGGGGAATAGTGAAGAAATAGCTCTAGAAAGAACGAAGAGGCTGGGCCAAAGTGGAAATGACGCTCAGTTGTAGATGTATCTGGTGGTGAAAGTAAAGTCCAATGCAGTAAAGAACAATATTGCATAAGAACCTGGAATGTTAGGTCCATGAATCAAGGTAAACTGGACGTGGTCAAGCAGGAGATGGCAAGAGTGAGCATTGACACTTTAGGAAACAGTGAACTAAAATGGATAGGAATGAGCAAATTTAACTCAGGTGACCGTTGTATCTACTACTGTGGGCAAGAATCCCTTAGAAGAAATGGAGCAGCCCTCATAGTCAACAAGAGAGTCCAAAATGCAGTTGATGTTTGTGTTCAGTTGCTCAGTCGTATTGACTCTTTGCAACTCCATGGACTGCAGCATGCCAGGCTTCCCTGTCCTTCACCATCTCCCGGAGTTTGCTCACACTCATGTCCATCGAGTCGGTGATGCCATCCGACCATCTCATCCTCTGTTGCCCCCTTCTCCTCATGCCCTCAATCTTTCCCAGCATCAGGGTCTTTTCCAATGAGTCAGCTCTTCACATCAGTGCAGTACTTGGGTGCAATCTCAAAACAACAGAATGATCTCGGTTTGTTTCCAAGGCAAACCATTCAATATCACTGTAATCCAAGTCTGTGCCCCAACCATTAATGCCAAAGAAGCTGAAAGCATACAGTTCTATGAAGACCTACAACACCTTCTAGAACCAAAACCAAAAAATGATGTCCTTTTCTTCATAGGGGATTGGAATGCAAAACTAGGAAGTCAAGAGACACCTGGAGTAACAAGCAAGTTTGGCCTTGGAGTACAAAATGAAGCAGGGCAAAAAATAATGGACTTTTGCCAAGAGAACGCACTGGTCATAGCAAACACCGTCTTACAATAGCACAAGAGACAACTATACATATGGACATCACCAGATGGTCAATACCAAAATCAGAGTGATTATATCCTTTGCAGCCGAAGATGGAGAAGCTCTATACAGTCAGCAAAAACAAGACCTGGAGGTGACTGTGGCTCAGATCATGAACGCCTTACTGCAAAATTCAGACTTAAATTGAAGAAAGCAGGGAAAACCACTAGACCTGAACCACTAGTTCAGGTATGACCTAAATCAAATCCCTTATGATTATACAATGGAGATGACAAATAGATTCAAGGGATTAGATCTGGTGGACACAGTCCCTGAAGAACTATGGACGGAGGTTCATAACACTAGCGGTGATCAAAACTATCCCAAAGAACAAGAAATGCAAGGAGGCAAAATGGTTGTCTGAGGAGGCCTTATATACAGCTGAGAAAAGAGAAACACAAGGCAAAGGTTCTGGGAAAGATATTCCATTGGGATATGAATGCAGAGTTCCAGAGAGTATCAAGGAGAGATGAGAAAGCTTTCATAGGTGAACAATGCAAAGATATAAAAGGAAACAACAGAATGGGAAAAACTACAGATCTCTTTAAGGAAACTAGAGATACCAAGTGAATATTTCAGGCAAAGGTGGGCATAATAAAGGACAGAAACAGCAAGGTCCTAACAGAAGCAGAAGAGGTATCTAGAATACACAGAAGAACAACAAAAACAGGTCTTAATGATCCAGATAATCACGACGGTATGGTCACTTAGACAATATATTAAAAGGCAGAGACATCACTTTGCCGACAAGGGTCCATAGTCAAAACTGGTTTTTCCCTGGTGGCTCAGACAGTAAACAATCTGCCTGCAATGCAGGAGACCCAAGTTTAATTCATGGGTTGAGAAGATCCCCTGGAGAAGGGAATGGCTACCCACTCCAGTATTCTTGCCTGGAGAATTCCAAGGGCAGAGGAGCCTGGCAGGCTAGTTCATGGGGTCGCAAAGATTTGGACACAACATGATTGACTTTCATCATTTCATTTCATAGTTTTTCCAACAGTCATGTATGGGTGTGAGAGTTGGACCATAAAGAAGGATGAGTGCTGAAGAATTGATGCTTTCAAAATGTGGCGCTAGAGAAAACTCTTGAGAGTCCCTTGGACAGCAAGGAGATCAAACCAGTCAGTCCTAAAGGAAATCAACCTTGAATATTCATTGGAAGGACTGATGCTGAAATTGAAGCTCCAATACTCTGGCCACCTGATGCGAAGAGTAACTCACTGGAAAAGACCTTGATGCAGGGAAAGACTGAGGGCAGGAGGCAGGAGGAGGGGGCAACAGAGGATGAGATGGTTGGATGGCATCACCAACTCCATGGACATGAGTTTTAGCAAAGTCCAGGAGACAGTGAAGGACAGGGAACCCTGGCATGCTGCAGTCCATGGGATTGCAAAGAGTTGAACATGACTTAGTGACTGAACAACCACCACACCTAAACAGATATATCATTTGCAAATGTTTTCTCCCATTACGTGGATTGCCTTTACCCTCTGTTGTGTAGCAGTTTTTAAGTATGATGTAGTCCCATCTGTCTAGTTTTGCTTCTGTTGCCTGTATTTTTGGGGTCATAACCAAGAAATCATTGCCAATTTCAACATAATGAAACTTGTCCCCACATTACCTTTTAGGAGTTTTGTATTTTCAAGTCTCACTTTTTACAGAGGAATATTTTAATTCTTTCTCTTAGTTCTGCAAACTTTTAAGGAACAAGAAGCTCAAATCACTGTTGCCATTTTACTTAATTTGTAAAATATAGGAGAATCAAAGTCAGTTAATAAGACATACCATTTCATGACAATAAATGATTTCAAAACAATTAAAAATGAAAGCATGACATAAGAGACTTCTATTACATCTTCAAATGTTACAACTACTTACTTCAACTTGGCAAGTCTGTCCCTGGTCTGATTAATTTCTTTTGATTTACTATGAAGCCAGTCTTCAAGCTGTTTTTTGTTGGG
This sequence comes from Cervus canadensis, assembly GCF_019320065.1. Lineage (NCBI taxonomy): Eukaryota > Metazoa > Chordata > Mammalia > Artiodactyla > Cervidae > Cervus > Cervus canadensis. The sequence goes on along the minus strand of NC_057389.1, from coordinate 85,421,386 downwards.
AAAATATCCTAACAATGATGTTAATTCATCACTATGCCTGTATTTTATTTTTCTGATTTGTTCATCTTTGTCAGCCTAAAGGGAAAAAAAAATCTTTTAAAAATGAAACTCAGTATCTCCACATAAAGAATAAACCCAAATTTTAGGTTGATTACAGTTCTAGGCTTAAAAATAAAACTGAAAATGCAAGGAGAAAAAGAAAAAAAATCACGTTTAATGTTGGCTGTGCTATGCAGCCTGTGCAGTCTCTCAGCTGCCTCACCAAGGACCGAGCTGGACCATGGCAGTGAAACCGCCAGTGATACTTGGCCACCAGGGAACTCTTGAAAACTTCTTACAGTATTAGAGGAAAGAATAACAGGTCTGATGACACAAAAATTAAAACTGAGCAAAACTACGTGTATGCTCAGTCTCTCAGCCATGTCTGACTCTGCGACCCGACGGACTTTAGCCTGCCAGGCTCCTCTCTCCATGGAAGTCTCCATGGAAGAACACTGGAATAGACTGCCACTCCCTTCTCCAGGGGATCTTCCCGACCCAGGGATCGAACCTGAGTCTCTTGAGCCTCCTGCACTGGAGGCAGATTCTTTACCACTGAGTCACTTGGGAAGATCAAAATTTCTGTATGATATATGTTAAAAATTAATAGAAATGTACATGTATGTGTTTGTGTAAATACTTTTGTACTGTTTCTTTTTTTTTGTAATTATAGTTTTTAAGCCTGAAAGTCTATTTTATAGAGCATAAAGCTCACTTAACCCTTAAAATATAAAGCCAATACCAACTAAATACTTCATAGTATAACAATTATGAATGTAAGATAAACTGTTTTAAACACCAGAGAGTATAACTAGAATAAAAAGAAAGGTCATACTTTGTCTTTGGTGAGCATCTCCATCTGGGTGCGTGCTGCTGTATGATGGTTTAATTGCTCCATCTCCTGGTCCAATTTACGCAGGGTCCTGTCTAGGTCTGCTTTCTCATTTTGAAGGCTTATTACTTCTGTTTTTAGAGTTTCTACATTGCTGTTTTTCTCAGCCTTGCTTAGCTCACGTTCCTTATTGATAATTCAAACAAACGAACAGGTTTAAACATTTTGGGTTAAAATGATGGCAAAGTGTATTAGAAATCAGCTACTCCTCAGAATGGTCAAAATACTACTTAGATTTTATTCAACAACAGAAAAACAGAAGGAATAAACTTTTTAAGAAATATCTTACAAAGTTACCTTACTATAAGAGCAGAGACTTAGTAAATAAATCTACAAGAGTCAAACAGGAGTGAAAATGAAAATTAGGTCAAAATTAAGAAAAATATGCCTAAGTATACAGTTCAGTGACTCTTCAGTCAATAATTAAGCATTTATCAAGGAAGTAAGTAACTCACTACACATTGCCTAGCATACAGAAAATGTGATGTGGTCCCTGACCAGTATCTCTCCATCACAACAGAGCAATATTGTGATCAACGGTTAAACTGACAAAAATATACGCTATCTGTTAAGCATGGGAACAAAAAGAAACATTTAAATAATCAAGATGGGACCAAAAGCAGGGATTTGCCAAGTTTTAGGATGCTTATTTTGCTAACACAGACACGAGGGAAGGGAACAGATTAGGAACGGAGAAGAAATTTTGGAAATTCACAGAAGGAAGAAGTGGGCTAAGAAAGTTTCTACCACAGAAAAAGTGGTAACATGGCAATAATCATATATCTAATCATATATTTAATCATAATATCTACAGTGTGTGGAACCTAGAGGGAAAATACTACTTTTTTTAAAACTGAGACAAGTGGTTCTCAACTACTTGTAAGAACCACCCAGTTCTGTTTTGAACATACATTTCCACATCCCACTCTTAAGAGACTTTTATTTGGAAGGTTTAAGATCTAAGTTTAAGTATTTTTTTTAAACCTTCCTTAGATGATTCTAATTTTCAGCACACCAGGTTTCAGGATTAGAGATGGGTGATTAAGACAGCCAAATAAATTCATTTTATAGGAGACTGATAGACAAAGTTGACATTTTTATTAAAATGCCGTAATCTTAGGACTAGCAAAAGATAAAATACTTCCAAATATCTTACACCTTAAAACTACTGGATTACACAGAGTATCTTACAGCTTTTGTGAGCTCCTGGTCCAGTTCAAGAATCCTGTCTGAAGAGCCTTCCAACTGCTGTAATTCGTACTTCACATTTTTCAGCTCATTCTGCTTCTTAGTTAGGATTTCTGACTTTAGCTCAATTATTCTTCCCAGTCCAGTTTTCTTATCCCTTATCTCATCTATTTGTTTTTGTTTCAGAGCCTCTTTTCCTGCGAAGTCATTCTAAATACATAGCAAGAAGCATAAGCATCAGTTTTTCACAAAAAAAAAACACCACTAAGGAAAAGTTTCTTTGATGCAAAAGTAATATAATCTGAGGAAAATACAGAAAGAATTTTTACCTAAAATCAAATAAGAAATGTAGGTCTGTATTTCCTTTGTACTTTTATAACTACAAACTTTACAAAATTTGCTTCCATAAAGGTTTTAATTTTACCTCATGGCTAATTTTAATGGATAACATTAATCCAAAAATATGACAAAATAAGATCCACCCCAAAATTAAAACAATTCAACCAGACAATGCGATACAAACAGAAAATAACAGTATTTACCAACAGATGGCTAGCAGTTTCTGCTTCCTTTTCCTGCCTCTCTCTCACAAGCTTGTGAAAATTTTTTATCTGTCTTTCACTGAATGGTCCAAGCTCAAAGCCATCCAATTCTAGCTGTGTTGCCAAAGACTGAATTAATGAATCTCTAGCTCGTATATGTTCCTGATGACGATCTGCTTGTAGTTGTAGACGGCCTTTAAAAAACATAATCATAGTAATTCTTTTATCAGTTGATTTTTTTAAAAAATTAAGACAATTGTACATTACATGCAATTGTAAAAAAAAAAAAAAAATAATAGAACAAGATCTCTTATATCCTTTGCCCAGTTTCCCCAATGGTAACTATATTATTGAGATACAGTAAGAAATCCACATTTGGTTTTGTCCTTGGTTATTGATACAGAGCTCCAAAAACTCAGAATTTCCCAGTGACAGGGGTGAGAGGAGTATCTTTGGTTATTCATTGTAAGCCCTTTTCAACTTTACCTGAGTTTATTCTAATGAGGTGACTCTTGGAGGATGGGACTTGGTCATCAGAGGAACCAACTATGTGATTAGAGAGTCCGAAGTTTCAATATCCACCCCTCCCATTTCTGGGGAGGGGCTGAAGTCTGAGTTCAATCACCAATGGCCAATGACTTAATCAATCAGGCCTACCTAATGCAACTTATAAAAACCCTAAGCAATGACACTCAAAGGGCTTCCATCGAGGTGCTGGGCAAGTTGCACATGTGGAGAAGGCATGGAAGCTCAATGTCCCTCTCCCCTATCCTGCCCTATGCACCTCTTCCATCTGTTTGTTCCTGAGCTCTATTCTTAATAACCTGGTGATAGTGTTTCCCTGAGTTCTAGGAAGTTACAGAAAATTACTGAACCTGAGAAAGGAGTTGTGGAAACCCCTGGTTTATATAGCCAGTTGGTCAGAAGTACAGGTGCTAGACAACCTGGGACTTGGGAGCAGCATCTGAAGTAAAGTGAGGGACAGTCTCACGGGACTGAGACCTTAATCTGTGGGATCTGTGCTAATTTCAGACCAGGGATGTCAGAAATGAATGAAATTACAGGACACCTGGTATCCACTGATAACTGGAAAATTGCTTGGTGTGGAAAAACCTACACATCTGATGTCAGAACTGTTGTTGAGTAGAAAAACAATGTTCTCTTTTAGTCATTTTGCAAAACTATAGTATATCACAATAAGGATAATGACATTAATACAATCCACCAATCTTTTATCTCCCCAGTTTAAATTGTATCTGTGTGTATAAGTTTTATATGATTTTATCAGCTGTGTTGGTTCTTACATTCACCATGACAGTCAAGACATCGAGCAGTTCAAATACCACAAGAACCCCTCTTCTTTCTTTTAAAACCAGAACCAGGGCCTCCCGAGTGACTCACTGGTAGAAAATCAGCCTGCCAACGCAGGAGACATGGGTTTGATCCCTGACCTGGGAAGACCCCCACATGCTGTGGAGCAACTAAGCCTGTGTGCCACAACTACTGAGCCAGTTCTCTAGAACCCGGGAACTGCAACTATTGAGCCCACACGTCCCAGACCCTGTGCTCTACAATAAGAGAAGCCACCCCAATGAGAAGCCCAGGCACCACAACTAGAGAGTAGTCTCCACTCTCTGCAACGACAGAAAAGCCTGTGCAGCAGTGAGGACCCAGCACAGCCAAAAATAAATAAATAAATAAGTAAATAAAATTATAAAACCATAATCATGCTAACCCTCCTCCCATTCTTCCTCCCCTGGCAATCACTAATCTATTCTAGATTTCTAAAATTTTAGTATTTCAAAATGCCATATAAAATGGAAACATATAATCTTTTGAGACTGACTTTTTTCACACAGCATAATTCCCTGGAGATTCATCATTCATACAGAAAATTCATAACATTATAATACAGGAAAAAAACAAGTAAACACTGTCCTACCCTGTTCCACAAGTAGTTCTGATTTTTCTTGATTGAGAAGCCTAGATTCTTTATTTAATTTTTCCAGTTCACGCTGACAGTCTACCAATCTCCTTTCTTTCTCCCTTACTGTTCTCTGGTGATTGTGATATAAATCATTTAGTTGCTCATCAGACCCTTGAAAAACCTGTGTAGAACGAAAATAAAGTATAACAAGGTATCACACTGAGGTACAAAATATGAACCAGAGCTTATTCAATATCCTTCCTTTTAACATAAACATGGAAGTAACACAAACATCAAGATTTCTATGTTTGGAAATGAGTGACAAAATGGGATCAAATGAGGTTCATGAAAATAATCTCAAAATTCTGAAGTAGAACAAAATTCTACCAGCACAAACCTTTTCCATTTTCTGTTCCAGTTCACTATTATCTTTTTCCATTTGCTTCTTTCGGCTTTCCAAAGCTTTAATTTCATTGTCGAGTCTCATTATTTTAGAGAGATTTTGTTCAATTTCTTTTAGACGATTCTGAAAATAAACACGCTGCATAAGTAAAATTCACTATAGTTTACACCACAAATAATTGAAGATAAATAATATGTCCCAGGGCCAGTCACTTAGTCACATTGCTATAAATGAGCACAGAGAAACTGAGGATTTTAGACATTGTAACTCGTGCAACGCCTTATAGCTCATAAAGAAAAGAAGGAAATAAACTCCCTTCTAACTCCAAAGCCCATGCCCTACCTTCAACACCTCTCACAAAAGTCATTCAGTCACTGGGTAACTGGAGTCACATTATGTAAAATACCACATTTTAAGAACTTAATCCTTAAAAGGATAACTATTTATTAAAAAAGAAATTAGAACTATTGAGTGGACTAGAAACTCATGCTGCATCACAAGTGAAATGTGACAAATGATCTCAGTGGCCTGCTTCTAGCAACAGCTGGCTGCCTCACCTCCTAGGAATATGGGTGACCTGGCTCAGAAAATTCCCTCCTTGGATGATGCTGGGGATATTCTTCCGGTGTTTTCCTCTACAATTCTAAGGCTGACCAATTCCTCTTCTAAGACACTTTTTAAACTAGCACATTACGGATATCAACTGTAAGCTTTCATACCTGTACCAAAACGCATCCTCAACTTCAAAGTCATTTACTAAATTATACTAAGGTGGCTCAGCTGGTAAAGAATCTGTCTGCACTGCAGGAGACCTCGGTTCGATCCCTGGGTTGGGAAGATCCCCTGGAGAAGGGAATGGCTACCAACTCCAGTGTTCTAGTATTCTGGCCTGGAGAAGTCCATGGACTGTGTAGTCCATGGGGTCAAAAAGAGTTGGCCATGACTCAGCGACTTTCACTTCACTAACACCATATCTTATGATTTATATAAAGGTAGTGTGTTATCATCATAGAAACGTTGTTCATTTTGTTCACCAATGCTTCCCCAGCACATGTAACAAGTGTTTAGTACGTTAGCTGAATGAGAGATTAAAAAACAATTATCAATAATAGTCATAGCTATCAGTGATCAAAGACTTGCTATATTGCAGACACTGTACTAAGTGCTGCTATATATTCCCTCTAAACATTATGACACCTCAAGCAAAGTGGGTTCAGTTCCAGACCACTGCAATAAAGTGATTATTGCAATAAAGCCAAGTCACACAAATCTTTTGACTTCACAGTGTATATAGAAATTGTTTACACTACCATGTAGAAGTGTGCAATAGTATTATGTCTTAAAAGAAAACACTGTTCATATTTTGATCTGTTCCCATGAATCATGAATATTCTTAATGGCATCTAGAATGGTAAATCCTTTCCAGAAGGTTTTCAATTTACCCAGATCCATCACTGGAATTACTATCTATGGCAACTACAGCCTTATGAAATGTATTTCTTAAAAAGACATGAAAGTGAAAAATGACTTCTTGATCCATGAGCTGCAGAATGGATGCTATGTTAGCAGACATGAAAACATAAATCTCATTGTACATCTCCATCAGCACTCTTGGGTGATCAGATACATGGTTGATGAGCAAAATTATGGATATTTTGGGAAAAAAAATTTTTTTTTGGGCAGTAGATCTCAACAATGGGTTTAAAATATTCACTGAACCATGCTGTGAATAGATACACTGTCATCCAGGTTGCTCCATTTATAGAACACAAGCATAGTAGATATAACATAATTTTTAACGGCTCTTAAGATTTTCAGAATGGTCAACAAGTACTGGCTTCCACTTAAAAGTCACATGCTATGTTAGTCCCTAACAACAGTCAGCCTGACCTTTGAAGCTTTGAGGCCAGGCATTAACTTCTCTCTAGCCATGAAAGTCCTAGATGGTATCTTGTATCAGTATAAGGCTGTTTCACCTACAGTGAAAATCTGCTGTACAATGAAGTCAACTTCATTCATGGTCTTAGCTATGTCTTCTGTATAACTTGCAGCTTCTGTATGAGCATTTGCTGCTTTACCTTGCACTCTGAAGTCTTGGGAGACAATATCTTTCCTTAAACCTTAAGATTCTCTGGCTACTTTCAAACCTTTCTTTTGCAGCGTCCTTACCTCTCAGCCTTCACAGAATTGAAGAGAGTTAGGACCTGGCTCTGGATGAGGCTTTCACTTAAGGGAATGTTGTGGCTGGTTTGATCTTCTATCCAGACAACTAAAATCTCCACATCAGCAATAATGCTGTTTCACTTTCTTATCATTTATGAGTTCACTGGAGTAACACTTTTAATTTCCTTCAAAAACTTTTTCCTTTGCATTCACAAGCTGGCTAACCACTTGACATATGAGACCCAGCTTTTGGCCTGTGATGGCTTTTGATATGCCCTCCTCACTGACCTTAATTATTTCTAGGTTTTGATTTAAAGTGAGAGATGTGTGACTCTTCCTGTCTCCTGAAGATGTGAGAGGCCCTTACAGGGTTAATAACTGGTCTAATTTCAATAATAGGTGTCTCAGAAGAAGAGGGAGAAAGGGGAATGGACAGGTGGTAGAGCAGTAAGAACACACACAACATTTATTGATTAAATGTGTCATCTTAAAAAAAGAAATTTAGTGAAGTACAACAATAAAATATTTGCTGTCTTATATGGGTGTGGTTTGTGGCACCCCAAAACAATTACAGTAGCAACACCAAAGATCATTGATTACAAAATACCATAATAATATAACAATGAAAAAGCTTGAAATATTCCAAGAATTACCAAAATGTGACACAGAGACACAAACTGGCGTTGGTGATACAGTGGTGAGCACAGCTGTCTTCCAAAATGAGCAAATGCTGTTGGAAAAATGACACCAACACACTTGCTTGACACAGAGTTACTACAAAAAAATCAATAAAAGAAAAAAGCAGTTATCTACAGAGCACAATAAAGCAAAGTGTGCCTGTACCTGCTGAGTAGAGCAGGAGACTCCAAGGACTTGTACAGAGTCCCAGACTTAAACATGGGTGAGGAGGACACTGGGAGGCAAGGTGGTGCAACAATGAAGACCACAGGCTCTGGGAGCTGGAATGACTGGACATCTATGTAAAGAAGTACATCTCAACCTCACCTCATACTGCATTAAAAAATTAACCTGAAATATACTTAAATATAAGAACTCAAGACTATAAAACTTCAAGAAGAAAATTTTTGTGATCCTGAGTCAGGCAAAGATTTCCTAGATAGGAAACAAAAAGCAAAAACTGTAAGAAAATGTTAATTTTGATGAAGTAAAAATCTCCTTGGAAGAAAAGCTATGATCAACCTAGACAGCATATTAAAAAGCAGAGATATTACTTTGCTGACAAAGTCCATATAGTCAAAGCTATGGTTTTTCCAGCAGTCATGTATGGATGTGAGAGTTGGACCATAAAGAAGGATGAGCACCAAAGAATTGATGCTTTTCAACTGTGGTGCTAGAGAAGACTCTTGAAGTCCTTTGGACAGCAAGATCAAATCAGTCAGTCCTAAAGGAAATCAACCCTGAATATTCACTGGAAGGACTGATGCTGAAGTTGAAGCTCCGATACACTGGTCACCTGAGAAGAGCCGACTCACTGGAAAGGACCCTGATGCTGGGAAAGGCTGAGGGCAAAAGGAGATGAGGGCGACAGAGGACGAGATGGCTGGATGGCATCACCAACTCAATGGACATGAATGTGAGCAAACTATGGGGGATGGTGAAGGACGGGGAGGCCTGTCGCCCTGTGGTCCGCGGGGCCGCAGGAAGTCGGGCAGGACTAAGCGACGAGCAGCAACGGCAGCAGCAGCCACACGTTTATGTTAATGGCTGAAATGAAAACCAGTAACACTAAGCGCTGATGAGGATGAAGCACAACTACACTCTTAAACATCACTGGGGACTACAGAGTGACCTCTGAAAAGTAGTTCGGCAACTAAGGTAAAACACACACTTAATATATAACCTAACAACTCACACTGAGGGAGTTACCCAAGAGAAATGAAAACATATCTCCAAATAAAGACCTCTACACAGAAGTTTATAGTAGTTTTATTTGTAATAGCTAAAAGCTGTTAACAACCTAATGTCCATCAACAAAAGAACAGATGAACAAACTGCAATATATCCTGACGCTGGAATATCCTCAGCAATAAAAAGGAATGAGCTACTCAAACATGCGACAACATAGGTAGATTTTAAAGTTGTTACGCTAACAGACACAAAGGCTACATAATGCATGATTCCACTGATGCGGCATTCTGGAAAAGGCAAAACACAAAACAAATGAGTGACCACCAAAGGCTGGGAGTGGAGGTAGCAGACTGACTACAAACAGACTTGAAAGAACTTTTGGAGGTGATGGAAAGTTCCCATATATTGACTGTACCCGCAGTAGTAATACTACTGTGTGCGTTTGTCCAAACTCATCATAGTCATTTCAAAAGTGTGGATTTTATTAAAAGTAAATTATATTTTGATAAATTTGACCAAAGAAGAAAAGTATGGGTTTAGGAATCAGAGAGGTCTGGAATTAAATCCTAGGTTTACCCCTTACTTCCAACATGAATACCTGTGCCTCAGTTTTCTTGTCTGAAAAACTTCACAGGGTTACCACGGGGCTTGTATAATGTGTTTTAAAGCATTCTGATCAGTGACAGGGCATACAGAAAGTCCTTCATGAATGTGATCATTCATATCAATTGTGGGGAAAAAACTGTATTCAGAAAATATATTGAGCAGTCTAACAAAGCAAAGTGGATTAATTCTCAATGGCAATAAACAGGAATACCTCTGTTACTGTAACAGAGGAGTCTCTACTTCTCAGAAACCTGTCGGCTTCCATCAGTATTTTCCCTGTGCTGTGGCAGCATTAGTATTATCTTGACTGGGGCTTCCCTAGCGGCTCAGTGAAGTCTGCCTACCAATGTAGGAGGTGTGGGTTTGATCCCTGGATCAGGAAGATCCTTTGGAAAAGGAAATGACAACTCACTCCAGGATTCTTGCCTAGGAAATATCATGGACAGAGGAGCTTGGTGGGCTATAGTCCCAAAGGGTTGCAAAAGAGTTGGACAAAACCTAATGACTAGACAACAACAACAAGGATTCTTTCTACACTCCAGATAAAAGTTCCTTGTCACATATGTAACTTGCAAATATTTTCTCCCATTCTGTGTGTGGTCTTCTTGCATTCTTGATGGTATAGTTTGCTAAATAAAAGTTTTTTGTTTTGATGAAGTCCAATTTATCTATTTTCTTGTTTCTTAATTGTGCCACAATCACCATCTTCAAGCTCTTAAAGAACCTATGTTTAAACTATACCATTCACATTGCTACAGCTCTTCATTTTACTTCTTTGTAATCCTAACTATCTTTCAAAATATATTCTATATTTCTCCAACTAGACTATTAGATCATTAAAAACAAAGTCTAAGTCTTTGACTTCCCTATCTTCAAGAGAACAGGACTCCAAAATCAATGCGGATGGTGACTGCAGCCACGAAATTAAAAGACACTTGCTCCTTGGAAGAATAGCTATGTCAAACCTAGACAGTGTTTCAAAGCAGAGACATTACTTTGCCAAGAAAGGTCTGTATAATCAAAGCTATGGTTTTTCCAGCAGTCATGTATAAATGTGAGAGTTGGTCTATAAAGAAGGCTGAGCACCGAAGAACGGATGCTTTCAAACTGTGGTGCTGGAGAAGACTCTTAGGAGTCCTTTGAACAGCAAGGAGATTAAATCACTCAATCCTAAAGGAAATCAACCCTGAATATTCATTGGAAGGACTGATGCTGAAACTGAAACTCCAATACTTTGGCCACCTGATGAGAAGATCTGACTCATGGGAAAAGATCCTGATGCTGGGAAAGATGAGGACAAGAGAAGAAGGGGGTGACAGAGGATGAGATGGCTGCATGGCATCACTAACTCAATGGACATGAGCTTGAGCAAACTCAGGGAGATAGTGATGGACAGAGAAGCCTGGCATGCTGCAATTTATGGGGTCGAAAAGAGATGGACATGACTTAGCGACTGATCAACAACAACAATCCTCAAGAGTACCCAGCACAGTGCTATGCACAAAACAGTAAGTCCTCACTAAAGGGTGCATTCATGTCAACAGGCACTGGGACAGAAAACCAAGCTATTTTCAGATTACAATTCAAATATCTATACCAGTTTTTATAAGAGTTTTAAAAAACCAAATCAGTAATTAAAAAAAAAAAAATTTAAACTCTCCTCTATCTGCTACTTTAAAAAGCCATTTTAAAAAATGTTTTTTTAGACCAGTAATACCTTAAATGGAAAGGACACTACTGTCGTTCTCTTTGCACCTGTAGCTCCAAACATAGTATATACTGGAAACACTTAATGCATGCTTGTGAAATGAATGAATGGGATTCTGTTAAAGTCTTGCTTACAAATCACAGAATTTAGAAATCTAACTCATTTGTAAATATATCAACATGCTATACATCAATTTCAAATTTTGTACAATGTCAAGAACATCCTACAAATTATAAAAATTGCAAAGACAGACCTGCTAATTAAAAAATAATCTCTTCCGGACTTCCTTGGTGGTAGAGTGATTGGGAATTCACCTGCCAATGCAGGGGACATGTTCAATCTCTGGTCCAGGAAGATCCCACATGCCACAGAGCAACTAATTCCACACACCACAACTACAGAGCCTGTGCTCCAGGGCCTGAAAGCCCACAGCCACAACTACTGAAGCCCATGCACCTACATATAGCCTGTGCTCTGCAACAAGAGAAGCGACCGCAATAAGCCTGTGCACTGCAATCAAAAGTAGCCCTTGCTCACAGCAACTAGAGAGAGCCTGCATGCAGCAACAAAGACTCAGTGCAACAATAAATAAATGATTAAAAAAATAATCTTCTTAAGAATACAGAACTTTAAGGTTGAGTCATTACACTGTTAAAAACTAGTGACATGACTCACTTAATATGATACTACAGATTTGTTTACTCTCAAATGCAAGATCTTCAGGCAACTTTAAGACTATTTTAACACAGACCTAAGACATAACCATGCTTCCCTGGTGGCTCAGAGGGTAAAGCATCTGCCTGCAATGCAGGAGACCCGGGTTTGATCCCTGGGTCAGGAAGATCAGCTGGAGAAGGAAATGGCAACCCACTCCAGTACTCTTGCCTGGAAAATCCCATGGATGGAGAAGCCTGATAGGCTACAGTCCATGGTCTTGCAAAGAGTCGACACGACTGAGCAACTTCACCTTCACTTTCAAGACATAACCATAATATATAGTCTCTGATCATTTTTTTCTAGAAATATACACACCATTCACAGAAAAATAAGTACTTTTAGGGTAAGAGATAGATAAATGATGACCTTCTCCTCAGCATACAAGAGATCAAATTACCTTCAATGGATCAAGTTCATTCTCATAGGATTTGACAATTTCCCTCGAGGATGTTAACTGGGCTTCCTTACTAGTAATCTGATCACGAATCTCACAAGCTTTTTCTTTGTTTTGCTTCAGGTATTTTAGTTCAGTTTGACATTCTTTTACTTTCTGACCTTGTGTCTGCCGTACCTGCCGAAGTGTTTCCAAGGCTTTTATGTACCTTTGAAGAAGTTAAATAAAGATGAAATTTCTTGGTAAGCATACTATAGTATATTCAAACAATGGATATTATGCAGTCATTAAGATAACATTTACAAAGTTTTTAGTAACTCAGAAAATGCTTATGACATAATAGTAAGTACAAATGTTACATGTATTCTGTCAACCAAGTGAATAAAGATGCAAAGAAAGAAAATTGAAAGGAAATATGCCCATTGGTTTCCACTGGATAAGTGATATAACTGCTAACTTTCTGTTGAGAAAAAGAAGCATCCAAATTACAATTCTGGCTCAATAACTTAATGGACTACAAAATCTAATTACAGGTTACAAACCTTGTTGCTGAAAAAATCTCATCAAATTTTTGCTTCAAAGCCTTTCCTTCACTTAAAGGCCAATTAGACTCTTCTTGGTGACAGAAAATGACATTATTTAGCACAGATTTGGAAACCCCAAGAGAACTTATCATCTCTCGGTCAATTTCTGCACACTTGGAGCTGAGACTGACTTTTTCACCATGCCTGCAGAAAAAGAAAATCAAGAATTTATGGAAAATGGCATCCAATTGTATCTAGTCTGTTACTTAATTAATTCTTTGTGCCCGTACTTACAAAAAAGCCAAAAAAAACCCCCCTCATCCATCCCTAGTGGATGGCCTTCTAATACTAAAAAGTACGACTCTCAAATGTTTCAGTATGTAAAAGTGAAATGAAAAAGTATGTAAAACAGGGTGGTAGGGAACAGGTGCTAGAGTTGTTTTGTTACTTAGCTGGAAAACATTTATAGGCAATACATAAAGGAAAATAAACTATCTTCCATCCTCAAAATTTTAAAATAAGGAAAATAAGAGACTCAAAAGATTAAAGCATGATGATACACAGCAGACAGGCAAAGGTACTTAAAAAAACATTGATACTGTGCTGACTAGATAAGGGACTGTTTAGCAAAAGATACAATAAAAGGAGTGTAAAGGCAAACCTTAGTGATGCCCCATCCAAGTAAATCCAAGGAAGATTCTTAATCGACAGACCTAAGTTCTAGGGTCATAATGACAAAACAATCAAAACAGAATTGCCTCAGGGCCTTTTAAATAAGTTCCCTATTTCATTACACCCGGGGCCAGGAGCATCCCTAGCCTTGGATTCCAAGTGATTTCTCAGTACCTTTCTTCAGAAGGGGAAACTGACCATTTTCTTTCAAATCTTCTGTCTTGTATCCAGTCAGTAGAGATAATGTCTGTCTTTACTGTCATTTTTGTATGTATTCTGAAAATGTTACGCTGAATGTACTAAAAATGTTTTGTAGGAGGACAGATCAGGACGTTGCAGGAGGCTTTCTAACGGGGAGCCAAGGGGGAAAGGATCATAAGCTTGTTTTTGAATATGTTGAAACTGAGGTTTCTTTGGAAGAACTGGTAGAAAATGAGAGAGACAGCTCGGTACATGGGTCTGGAAACAGGTCTGGTCTAGAGACATTCATGTATGAGTCACCTACAAATACATATGAATATGTACAAATACAAATGAAAAAGAATGAGAATGTAGAGCAAAAACAGGAGAGGATCTAAGACAGAGCCTATGGAACTCCAAACAATTGACTGGGTAGGATGTGAGTGAGGGAGAGAAAGAGGCAACAATATTGTGTTATGAAATGGAACTCTAGAAAAAACTTTTCAAGAAGTGATTAACAGCTACCATTTACTGAGCTGTACACAGAACAACGACCCTCCAGGATAGTTATATTCTAATTCTTGGAATTTGTAAATGCGTTAGTTTACATGGCTAAGTGGACTGACTGTTCCTCATCTGACTTTATTTTTGGAAACTGATGTTAAGAGTATTTTATTACAATTTTCAACATTTTAAAATATTTTCAAATTACATATAATAAACTTCACATATTAAAACTGTACAATGGCTTTTACTTTTGAAATATGCATATAATCATGACACCACTGCCACAGTAAAAATGAACATATTTATCATCTTCAACATATTCATCATGTCCCTTATAATTTTGACCTTCCTCTACCCCAACCCCTACTCTCAGCCAATGACTGACCTTTTTAATCACTACAGATTTATATTTTCAGGAGTTTTATATAAAACTCTTATAAAACTCCATTTATATAAATGGAGTAAGTATGTATTCTATTTTGTTTGACTTCTTTGAGATTTATCCATGCTGCTGTATCAACAGATCATTTTTTTTTTTTTTTTTTAACTGCTTAGTAGCATTTCACTGTACCATCTCACTTTAAATAGAGAGATTATCTGGGTGGGGCCAAGGTAATCACAGGGGATTAAATGTGGGAGAGTGAGGCAGAAGAGGAAATAAGGATGATGTGATAACTCTGCTCACTGTTGGAGACTTTCATGATACAAGGAATGTGGGTGGCCCCTGAAAGATGAAAGTGGAAAAGAAACAGATGTTCCCTAGGGCTTCCAGAAAGGAACAAAGCCTTGCCAATACTTTGATTTTAAGCCAGTGAGATCCAATTTGGACTTCTAAACTACAGAACTATAAAATAAGTTTGCACTGCTTTAAGCCACTAAGTTTGTGATTTGTTGTAGCAATCACAGAAAACTAATACATGAGTCTCAATTACACATTAAGCATTTTTTGTCCTTTACTTCAACCCTTAACATCTTTCTAAGATATCTACAGTGATAATGAAGCCATATTTTACAAATTAAAAAAAACAGAGACTCACTGCAAGGTCTATTTGGTAAACCAATAGCATTATTCTAATTAATACAGAGGTTGTGACAGTTGTCAGTTCAGGTCAGTTCAGTCACTCAGTCGTGTCCGACTCTTCGCAACCCCATGAATCGCAGCACGCCAGGCCTCCCTGTCCATCACCAACTCCCAGAGTTTACTCAAACTCATGCCCACCGAGTCGGTGATGCCATCCAGCCATCTCACCCTCTGTCATCCCCTTCTCCTCTGCCCCCAATCCCTCCCAGTATCAGGGTCTTTTCCAATGAGTCAATTCTTCGCATGAGGTGGCCAAAGTATTGGAGTTTCAGCTTCAGCATCAGTCCTTCCAATGAACACCCAGGACTGATCTCCTTTAGGATGGACTGGTTGGATCTCCTTGCAGTCCCAAGGACTCTCAAGAGTCTTCTCCCAACACCACAGTTCAAAAGCATCAATTTCTCGGCGCTCAGCTTTCTTCACAGTCCAACTCTCACATCCATACATGACAACTGGAAAAACCATAGCCTTGACCAGACGGACCTTTGTTGGCAAAGTGATGTCTCTGCTTTTTAATATGCTATCTGGGTTGGTCATAACTTTCCTTCCAAGGAGTAAGTGTCTTTTAATTTCATGGCTGCAGTCACCATCTGCAGTGATTTTGGAGCCCCCAAAAATAAAGTCTGACACTGTTTCCACTGTCTCCCCATCTATTTCCCATGAGGTGATGGGACCAGATGCCATGATCTTAGTTTTCTGAATGTTGAGCTTTAAGCCAACTTTTTTACTCTCCACTTTCACTTTCATCAAGAGGCTTTTTAGTTCCTCTTCACTTTCTGCCATAAGGGTGGTGTCATCTGCATATCTGAGGCTATTGATATTTCTCCCAGCAGTCTTAATTCCAGCTTGTGCTTCCTCCAGCCCAGCGTTTCTCATGATGTACTCTGCATATAAGTTAAATAAGCAGGGTGACAATATACATCCTTGACGTACTCCTTTTCCTATTTGGAACCACCCTGTTGTTCCATGTCCAGTTCTAACTGTTGCTTCCTAACCTGCATACCGGTTTCTCAAGAAGCAGGTCAGGTGGTCTGATATTCCCATCTCCTTCAGAATTTTCCACAGTTTATTGTGATCCACACAGTCGAAGGCTTTGGCGTAGTCAGTAAAGCAGAAATAGATGTTTTTCTGGAACTCTTGCTTTTTCGATGATCCAGCGGATATTGGCAATTTGATCTCTGGTTCCTCTGCCTTTTCTAAAACCAGCTCGAACATCTGGAAGTTCTTGATTCACGTATTGCTGAAGCCTGGCTTGGAGAATTTTGAGCATTACTTTACTAGCGTGTGAGATGAGTGCAATTGTGCGATAGTTTGAGCATTCTTTGGGATTGCCTTTCTTAGGGATTGGAATGAAAACCTTTTCCAGTCCTGTGTTCACTGCTGAGTTTTCCAAATTTGCTGGCATATGGAGTGCAGCACTTTCACAGCATTATCTTTTAGGATTCGGAATAGCTCAACTGGAATTCTATCACATCCACTAGCTTTGTTCGTAGTAATGCTTTCTAAGGCCCACTTGACGTCACATTCCAGGATGTCTGGCTCTAGGTGAGTGATTACACCATTGTGATTATCTGGGTCATGAAGATCTTTTTTGTACAGTTTTTGTACAGTTCTTCTGTGTATTCTTGCCACCTCTTCTTAATATCTTCTGCTGTTTCAATATACGAATGGGGCAAGAGAAGGCGTCAGGAGGAAGTGAAGAAATGGAGATAGTAAGTATCAATAACTCTTCTGAAAAAACTGACCATAAAGGGGAAGATGAAGACAGATTTGTAACTGAAGTGAAATGAAACCTGAGATTGCAGGCGAGACCTGAGTGTGTTTAAAAGCCACTGTCTCTAGCACATATAAGGTGTTACACATTATTGGTTAACAGATTATTTAATTAGTTTAACAAATCAATAAATGAAAGGGATAAGATGATAAATAATTTGCTCAATAAGGATAAAGCTTTGAACTCAGGGCAGCCTAATGCCAACATCCAAACCCATTACAAGATGACACCTGCCCTTACCAGAACGACAGCAGCTGAAAGGGACAATGTGCTCTCCTACCTGTCTGCCCCCTTGCCTGCCCCTGCAGACATGGTTGCTAGCACCTTTCACTCATTCAGTCTACATCTGAGTGACTATCACCTTCACTTCAGCAACTGTCCACAGATGACTCAAAGGGATGGACCATTGTTACTAAATCTTTAACGGGATCACTCTGTTTAACTGATAAATAGTATCAAATAAAAAATCAAATGGTGATAGTGGATAAGGCTGTGCAGGTATAGAGATAGATGAAATTCTATTTTCTGCTCAGCTGTGCTACGAAACTAAAACAGGTTTAAAGGTAAAGTCCATTAAAAAATTAATAAGTTCCATTTTTAATAGATTAAAAAACCAGACTGCAAACCCTTTGGTCCCCACCCCCCCCCAAACAAACCTTGTACCAGGCTTTTGGTCCAAATTGTGTATTCTATTAACCCATATGAGTGTATTTCTGTAAGCATAGTTATGTTTTAAAAAGCAAAACAATAAATAAGTTCCCTTAAAATACACTTAAAATGTAGAAGAAAAACATACAGATTTGTAGACCGAAAGACAAAAAGGATCAGACATTCAAATATAAAATAAACACCTACTTTGTTCTAGTAATGACTCCTTCCAAGGTTTTAAATTCTGTCTTTTTGCTTTTCTGAGTACAAAGCATAGATCTCTGCACAGCCACAAGTTCTCCATTGACATCACGAAACTGTAGACGAATCTGGGCTCTAACATCTGTTTCTTGAGCAACCTTTGAAGGTAAAATGAGGAAAATCATGCTACCTTAATAAGAATCAGAGTATTACTTCTGAAAAGAAAATATTCAAGCAATTTTACTTATCAAAAATGAAAAAAAAAACAAAACAAACAACAAAATGAATGAGATTATTACATGCTATTCAAAATATAGCAGGGCCACAAATAACCAAAGAATATTGAGAAAGAAAAACAGAGCTGGAGGAATAAGGCTCCCTGACTTCAGACTATACTCTAAAGCTACAGTAATCAAAACAGTACATAATGACACAAAGAGAAACTTCCAGATCAATGAATGGAACAGGCTAGAAAGATCAGAAATAAACCCACGTACCAATGGTCAATTGATCTACAACAATGGAGGCAAGAAGATATGACAGAGAAAAGACAGTCTCTTTAATAAGTGGTACTGGGAAAACTGGTGTGTGACATGTAAAACAATGAGATTAGAACATTCTCTAATACCATACACAAAAATGAACTCAAAATGGATCAAAGACCTAACTGTATGATGGGATACTATAATGCTTTTTGAGGAAAACTGTTGCAGAACAATCTTTGACATAAATCGCAGCAGTATCTTTTTAAGGCCACCTCCTAGACTAATCGAAACAAAAACAAATGGAACCTAATTAAACTTCAAAGCTTTTGCAGAGCAAAGGAAACCATAAAAAAAAAGGAAAATTCATCCCACAGAATGGGAGAAAATATTTGCAAATAATGCGACTGACAAGGGATTAACCTCCAAAATACACAAACAGCTCATGCAGCTCACTATCAACAAACAACCCAATCAGAAAATGGACAGAAAATCTAACTAGACATTTCTCCAAAAAAGACATACAGGGGAGCTATCAGGATGGAAGTGTAGTAGGACTTGAAGTTTACCTTCTCCCACAAACATATCAAAAATAAATATACATGTAGAATGATTCTCACAGAGTATCTATTGTAAAGCTGGCAGAAGACCTCAGACTTCTGAAAGGTTAAGAAAATCTCCACATAACCAGGTAGGAAAAAAGAACAAAAAGAAATAGAGAAAGGAATCAGGATGGGGCCTGCACCTGTGGAAGGGAGCCATGAGGGGAAAGGTTCCTGCACCCTGTGGACCTCCCTCACTGGCAGGGAGATTGGCCAGGACATAAGGGGAGTTTCTGAGTCTCAGAGAAGAATGTGCAGCTGGTTTGCATAGTCAGGCCAGAGGGACAACTGCACAGATGGTCAGTGCTGCCAACCTGCACTCCCTAGCATGAGATGCTCTTCTGTTGGTGCGGACAGGGGCTGAGTGTTGACAGTCGGGCTTCAGAGATCAGAACCAAAGAGAACTGTGGTTGGCCCTGCGGAAACAGCCTGGAGCGTGGGGCTAGAATCCAGTCTGAGCTCAACTCAAAGGAAGCCTGGGCGACCTTAGAGGCTAGCTGCCATTGTTTAGGGGGTGCAAAGAGAAGAGGGGCAGGACCCGGATAGCAGCCCTTTCCCCAGTGTGCGTACTAGTAGCGGACAAGACACTGCCTGCAGCATGGGCTTCTAGTGCTCTTCAGCCCCCACCACTTCCATTCCAGACACCAAGAATGGCTGCAAGCCCTCTCCACCTCCCTCCCAGAACCCAGGAGCAGTCACAACCCCCTGCTGCAGACTCAGGAATAGTCACGAGCCACCTCCGTTCCCACTGCATGCCCCAGGGGTGCCCCTGGGTCACCACTGCGAACCTCAGGACTGGGCAATAAGCCTCTGCATCTGTACACTCCCATCAAGGGGATAAAAACCAGTACACACTGAAGAAAGAGGCTCTAGGCATCAATATGAGAAAGTGCCTTCATACCAAATGTATTAATCCTATACAAGCTACAAAGGGACAACCCTACATATAAACAGCCCTCCAAGGCCACAGTATATAACTAGTTTTTCCTAAACTCAGAATAAGAAAAGTATAAGTAAAATGAAAAAGCAGAAGAACCATTCTCAATTAAAAGACCAAGAGAAATCCCCTGAAAGAACAATGAAACAGACCTCTTTTAATAAACATCTACTTCAAAAAGGAGGTAATGAAAATACTGAAGGAATAAGAAAGGCTATCAACAGAAATACAGACTACTGTAAAAAGAAACAAAGGACTACAAAGAACCAAGAACGACTAGAAAATTCATTTGCAGAGATGAAAGCTGAGCTAAAACCAATGAACAGCAGAATAAACAATGCAGAATAATGAATAAGTGACCTGGAAGATAAAATAATGGAAATCACTCAATCAGGACAGCAGATAGAAAGCCAAATGAAAAAAATGAAAGCAATATAAGAGACCTATGGGATAGTATAAGGCATGCAAATCCACCAATAAGATGGCTACCAGAAGGGGGTCTAAAATTATCTGAAGTAATCATGGCTGAAAACTTCCCAAACCTATAAAAGGAAACAGATATCCTGCTCTGTCCATGGGATTCTCAACGCAAGAATACTGGAGTGGGTTGTCATGCTCTCCTCCAGGGGATCTTCCCAACCCAGAGACTGAACTCACATCTCTGACTCTTGCATTGCAGGTGGACCCACTGAGCCATCTGGGAAGCCCTAACAGGAAGCACAGGAGGTCGCAAATAAGATAAACCCAAACAGATCTACACCAAGACATATTATATAAAAATGGCAAAAGTTAAAGAGAAAATTCTTAAGGCAGAAAGAAAAAAACAAAGATTTAATTATAAGGAACCCTCATAACGTTTATCACCTGTACAAAAACATTACAGGCCAGAAGGGAGTGGCAAGATATAGTCAAAGTCTTGAAAGGGAAAAATTTACAACCTAGAATACTCTACCCAGCAAGATTATCATTTAGAATAGAAGAAAAGATAAAGAATTTCTCAGACACGCATAAACTAAAAGAATACAGCACTACTAAACTTATCTTAAAGGAAATATTGAAAGATCTTCTCTAAATCTCTAAAGAAAAGAAGAATCTATAAGAGAAAATCAAAATTGGAAAGTAAATCACTTAAATAAACCATTACACATATGAAAAAATTTCAAAAACTTCTATTAAACTGATGATAACACAATGAAGAACAAAAGGATGAACATGAAGATATAGAACAGGACATCAAAATCATAACATGTGGAGGGGGAAAGTAAGAAAATGTAGTTTTCTTCCTAGAATGTCTTTCAGCCTATATGACTACCAGTCTAAGAGAAATACATAAGGAAGGGGTTGACACACTTGAAAAACAGGGTATCCACAAATCAAAAACATAAAATAGATTCAGAAAAACAAAAATGAACATAATACAAAAACAACAACAACAACATCAAAACTCAACAGGAAAAACAAAAAGAAAGGAAAAAAGAAGAAATATAAAATAAAGAGGAAAATGAGGTTTAAAATGGCAATAAATACATATCTATCAATAACTACCTTAAGTGTCAATGCACTAAATGTTCTAATTAAAAGACAGAGTGGCAGACTGGATTAACAAGAGCCTACAATATACCTAAAGATAACCACTTCAGGACAAAGGACACACATCGATTCAAAGTGAGAGGCTGGAAAAAGATATTTCATGCTAACAGAAACGACAAAAAAGCAAATACAAAATGACAAAAAAGCAATTACAATATTTGTATCAGACAAAATAGAATTTAAAACAAAGGCCACAGGATTTCCCTTGTAGTCCACAGGTTAAAAACTCACATGCCAATGTAGAGGACAGGGGTTCAATCCCTGGAATGGGAAGACCACACATGCTGCAAGGCAGTTAAGCCTATGTGCACTACAGCTACCGAGTCTGTAGCTCTAGAGCCGAGGCTCTCCAACAAGAGAAACCACTGAGTGAGAAGGCAGTACACCCAGCCGGAGAGTAACCGCTGCCCACCTTAAATGGAGAAAGCCCACACACAGCAATGAAGACCCAGCACATCCAAAAAGAAATAAGTGCATATGATTCAATTCCTTTTAAAAAAGGGCCAGAAAGAAGATAAAGAAAGATACTATACAATGACAAAAGGATCAATACAAGAAAAGGATTTTACACAACATATATGCACCTAAGATACAAGCATCCAAATATGTAAAATAAATACTAACACACGTACAGGAAGAAACTGACAGGAATACACTAATAAGAGACTATAACACCACACTCACATCAATGGACAGATCTTCTAGACAGAGAATCAGTAAAGAAAGAAAAATCCTAAATGATACAATAAAACAGACATAACTGATATTTTCAGGACATTACATCCAAAAAAATCCCAGAATACACATTCCTTTCAGGTGCACACTGAACATTCTCTAGGACTGATCACATACTATGACAAAAAACAAGCCTCAACAAATTTAAGAGTACAGAAATCATCTCAAGCATCTTTTCTGACCAAAACAGCATGAGACTAGAAATTAACCACAGAAAAAGAAATGAGAAAAAAACAATTACTGGAGATTAAACAACATGCTACTAAAAAACCAATGGGTCAATGACGAAATTAAAAAGGAAATTTTACAATACCTTGAGACAAATGACAATGAAAACACAACCATGCAAAATCTCTGGAATGCAGCAAAAGTAGTTCTTAGAGGGAAGTCCACAGTGATACATTCCTTCCTCAAAAACAAGAAAAATCTCAACCAACCAACCTGAATTACCACTTTTAAGAAATCAGGAGAAAAAAAAAAGGAAAAGAAAACCTAAAATCAGTCAAAAGAAGGAAATAATAAAGATATGAAAGAAAAAGTACCATACAATTTTTTTTTTAATATGAGAAAAAAAAAATCAATAAAATCAAGACCTGGTACTTTGAAAGGATAGACAAAACTGACAAACCTCTGGCCAGCCTGACCAGGAAGAATAGAGAATCCAAATCAACAAAATAAGAAATGACAAAGGAGATGTAACAACTGATACTGCAGAAATAAAAAAAAAACGTAAGGGAATACTATGCACAATTACACGGCAGCAAATTCGACAAACTAAAAGAAATGGACAAGTTTCTAGACACATATACTCCACCAAAATTGAATCAAGAAGAAATAGATCAATCACTAGTAGCAAAACAGAATCTGTAGTTAAAAAGATCTACACGGCTTCCTTGGTGGCTCAGAGGGAAAGAGTCTGCCTGCCAATAAAGGAGACGGGTTCGATCCCTGGTCCAGGAAGACGCCACCCACTGAGGAGCAACTAAGGCTGAGCACCACAACTACTGAGCCACAACTACTGGAGGCTGCACACTGCAACCACAGAGCGGCCCCCACTCGCTGCAACTGGAGAAAAGCCCAGGCAGCAACAAAGACCCAGCACAACCAAAAACAAATGAAATTATCTGTAAAACGAAAAAGCACTCTACAGGAGTCCAGGACCAGACAGCTTCACAGGAGAATTCTAGCAAACATATAAAGAACATACACTGATCCTCTTCCAACAAATGGAAGAGCAGGAAGCGCTCTCAACCCTGATACAGAAACCAAAGACACCATCAAAAAGAAAATTACGGGCCAATATCTTTGGTTAATATGGATGCAAAAGTTCTCAACAAAATATTAGCAAACTGAATCCAACAACACATAAAAAATATCACACACCACAATCAAGTGGGATTCATCCTAAGTTTATAAGGTTGATTCAACAAAAGCAAATCAATCAATGTGATAGAAGACACAAACAAAAGAAAAGACAAAAACCACATGATCATCTCAATAGATGCAGAGAAAAACATCTGACAAAAAGCAACATCCATTCATGATAAAAAGTCTTACCAAACTGGATATAGAGGGAACACATCTCAAGACAATAAAAGCTATTTGTGACAAACCCACAGTTAATATAATACTCAGTGGTGAAAAGCTGAAAGTCTTCCTGCTAACATCTGGAATGAGACAAGGATGCTCACTCTCATCTCTTTCATTTATTACGGTAGAGGAAAACCTAGCCATGGCTTATCAGTAAGGCAAAAAAAAGTAGGGGGGAGGGTATCCAAATTGGAAGGAAAGAGGTAAAATTGCCATTGTATGCAGATGATGTGATATTACATATAGAAAACGCTTTGGCATTGCCCTTCTTTGGGACTGGCATGAAAAACTGACCTTTTCCCATCCTGGAAAGGTTATGCTCAAAATCCTTCAAGCTAGGACTCTTCAGTACATCAACTGAGAACTTCCAGATATACAAAGTGGATTTAGAAAAGGCAGAGGAACCAGAGATCAGATCGCCAACCTTTACTGGGTCACAGAGAAAGCAAGGGAATTCCAGAAAAACACCTACTTCATTGACTACACTAAAGCTTTTGACTGTGTGGATCACAACAAACTATGGAAAATTCCTAGAGAGACGGGAATACCAGACCACCTTACCTGTCTCCTGAGAAACCTGTATGCAGGTCAAGAAGCAACAGTTAGAACTAGACATGGAACAACGAACTGGTTCAAAATTGGGAAAGGAGTACAAGGCTGTATATTGTCACCTTGCTTATTTAACTTATATGCAGAGTACATCATCTGCAGGGCTGGATGAATCACAAGCTGGAATCAAGACTGCCAGGAGAAATATCAACAATCTCAGATACACACAATACCACTCTAACGGCAGAGAGCGAAGAAGAACTAAAGAGCCTCTTGATGAGGGTAAAACAGGAGAGTGAAAAAGCTGACTTAAAACTCAGCATTCAAAAAACTAAGATCACGGCATCTGGTTCCATCACTTCGTGACAAACAGAAGGGGAAAAAGCGGAAGCAGTGACAGATCTTATTATTCTTGGGCTCCAAAATCACTGTGGATGTTGACTGCACCCATGAAATTAAAAGATGATTGATCCTTGGGAGGAAAGCTATGACAAACCTAAACAGCATATTAAAAGCAGAGACATAACTTTGCTGACAAAGATCCATATAGTCAAAGCTATGGTTTTTCCAGTAATCATGTATGGATGTGAGAGTTGGACCATAAAGAAGGCTGAGTGCTGAAGAACTGATGTTTTCGAGTTGTGGGGCTGGAGAAGACTCTTGAGACTCCCTTAGAATGCACGGAGATCAAATCCTGAAGAAAATATTCATTGGAGGGACTGATGCTAAGGTTCCAATATTTTGGTCCCCTCATGCAAAGAGCCGACTCATTGGAAAAGACCCTGATACTGGGAGAGACTGAAGACCAAAGGAGAAGGGGGTGACAGAGGATGAGATGGTTAGATAGCATCACCAACTCAATGAACATGAATCTGGACAAACTCCAAGGGATAGTGATGGACCAGGGGAGCCTGGCGTGCTGCATTCCATGAGGTTGCAAAGAGTTGCACATGACTGAACAATAGCAGTAACACAGAAAACCCTAAAGACTCACACAAAAGCTTCTAGAACTAAAAAAAGAATCCAGCAAGGTAGCAAGATACAAGATTAACAGACAGAAATCAGCTGCATTTCTTTACACCAACAATGAAATATCAGGAAGAAACTGGAAAAGAAAATACTATTTAAAATTGTAATCTCTAAAATACTTAGACATAAACTTCATCAAAGAAGTGAAAAACGTACACACTGAGGACTATAAAACATTAGTAAAGAAAACTGAGGTTCCAGTCAGGATGGTGGGGTAGAAGGACGTGTGTTCATCTCCTGCGAGAGCAGCATAACTGTAACTATCTGCTGAATAACCACTGACAGGAGGTCGCTGGAACCCACCAAAAAAAGATACCCTACGTCCAAAGACAAAGAAGAAGCTGCAGCAAGATAGTAGGAGGGTCACAATCACAGTAAAATCAAATTCTGTAACTACTGGGTGGTGACCCACAAACTGAAGGACAATAATACCAAAGAAATTCTCCCACTGTTGCGAATGTTCTGAACTCCACATCAGGCTTCACAGCCTGGGGATCTGACAAAGGGACTGGGAATCCCCAGGAAATCTAACTGTGAAGGCCAGTGGGATTTGATTACTAGACTCCTACAAGTCTAGGGTAAACAGACTCCAGTCTTGGAGAGCACAAACTCTCGTGCCCACCAAGACCCAGAGGAAAAGAGCACAGTGTCCCCACAGGAGACTGAACCAAAACTACCTATTAGTGTTGGAGGGTCTCCTATGGAGGCATGGGTCGGCAAGGGCTCACCACAGGGAAGGGGGCACTGGCACCAGCAGTCCGAGAAGGTCCCCCTCGAGCATAAGCCCTCTTAGAGGCCATCATTAACCCTACCATAGAGCCCACAGACCCCAGGGCTGGGTAGCCTCAGGCCAAACAACTCTGAGGGAGGTTTGAGTGCATCCCCACCAATCCGCAGATAACTGGATTAAAGCTTTACTGAGCAAGGCCCTGCCCACCAGTGCAAGACCCAGTTTTTTCTACCACCAGTCCCTCCCATAGGAAGCTTAAACAAGCCTCTCAGCCTCCTCCATCACAGAACTGACAGAAGCAGCAGGAAGAAGCACAGTCCCACAGCAGCTAAAACAAAAACCACATTACAGAAAGTTTCATCAGGATGAAAAAGCAGAAAGTTATGTCCCAGAGGAAGGGACAGAGTAAAATCCCAGATAAACAATTGAATGAAGTGGAGATAGGCAACTCTCCAGAAAAAGAATTCAGCATGATAGTAAAGATGACCCAGGATCTTGGGAAAACAATGGAGAAGATGCAAGAAATGTTTACCAATGACTTACAAGAACTAAAGAACAAACAGAGATGAATAATACACTAGAAGGAATCAACAGCAGAATAACTGAGGCAGAAGAATAGATAAATGACCTAGAGGACAGAATGGTGGAAATCACTGCCACAGAAAAGAATATAGAAAAAAAGAATGAAAAGAAATGAAGTCAGCCTAAGAGACCTATGGGACAACATTAAACGCATCAACAGTTGCATTACAGAGGTCCCAGGAGAGAGAGAGAAAGGACCTGAGAAAATATTTGAAGAGAGAACAGCTGAAAACATCAAGAATAGTCAGTCAAGTCCTGGAAGCAAAGCCTCAGGCAGGATAGACCCAAGGAAGAACACATCGAGGCACACAGTAATCAAACTGGCAAAAATTAAAGACAAAAATAAAATATTAAAAGCAATAAGGAAAAAGTCACAAATAACATACAAGGGAACTCCCATTAGGGGACTCTCAACTGAAACTCTACAAGGCAGAAGGGAATGGCATGATATATTTAAAGTGATGAAAGGAAAGAACCCACAACCAAGAATACTCCACCCAGCAAGACTCTCATTCAGATTCGATGGAGAAATCATAATCTTTCCAGACAAACAAAAGTTAAAAGGAGCTTCTCTAGGCAGGAAAAGACCTACAGAAGCTAAACCTAAAACAATTAAGAAAATGGTAAAAGGATCATAATATTGATAATTACCTTAAATGTAAATGGATTAAATGCACCAACCAAAAGACAGACTGGCTGGGCAGATGAAAATATGTGCATGTGTGCACTTCCACGTACCACATCACTCTGCTTGACCTCTCAAATTGTATGTGACTATTTTATATTGCTAGATTAATCATGTTCCCATTATGGCTTGCCATTGTAATTATCTTTTACTTTTTGTCTGGCTATTGATTGTGAAAACTGATGAATATCTTTTACTATTGTGATCATGTAACTATTACTCCCTTAATACCACTGCCTCATGATTGATTGGTCAAAAGAAAAATAATAGAATTCTGTATCACCAAAACTACTATTTAATAGAAAAATCTGTAATCACTTTTTAAAATCCTAATGCATATCAGAATTATCTTCAAATTTTTTGAAAAATACAAATGCCCAGATATTGGGGGTTTTTTGGCCAGAGGTCCAGAAATATTTCTAATAAGCAACCATATTTAAACACTACTGGACTATATGATGATCTTTTACTTTTATCTAGTTTCACTTTTTCTATTACATATTCAGTGCTCCTATCTCATTTAGTTTGTTTTCCAATTTCTCCATCTGTTTTTTGGAATGTTCTTTCTCAAAACTTTATCAAGCATAGTAGAAAAGCTTTTGTATATATATGTATAAATAATATGCATTATATATATTTTAGAAAACTTATGAATGTTTCTCTAACTAAAGCATTTATGATATTTTTATTCCACTTACAAATGCTTGACTTACAAATAGAATGCTAGATTTCCAATTTAAAAAAATAGATATGCAACAAGCAACAAGGGTTTACTGGATAGCACAGGGAACTATAGTCAACATCTTTTAATAACCTATAATGGAAAATAATTTCAAAACTAATATTTGTGTATGTTAGGTAGTCAGAATAGGGAAAAGGAGTCCAAAATGGCGGTGGCTAAAAGACAAGGAAGGGAAAAGCCTGTGAAAATAGAACAGAGGAAGGTCAGAGGAAGGTCCCAGGACCGGAGTGAGGACTTCAGGTAGAACAGCACTGCTGACAAAGCCCAATTTGCATAGGGCAGGCCCAGGGGGAAGGAAAAAAACATATAAAAAGAGGAGTCAAAGGGCTCTCTCTCTTTCTCTCCCACACGTGCATGCGCTCGTGTGCTCTTTCTCTCTCTCTCTCCCGTGCTCTGGGGTGCTCTTCTCTTCGTGTCTCTGGGTCGACACGCCTCGAAGATGGATTTTCCTGCTATCACCTAAATAAAACAGAGCTGTAACACTGATTTGTCTAAGAGCTAAAACACGGTCCGTTCGAGACCTGAGAGCTATAACACGGTCTGTCCAAGACCCAAGAGCTGTGACACGCCAAGGGGGGCTTTAATGTCCATCACTCCAAATCTTTGTTGTGACGAGACAGAACCGAGCAGCATACACTCACCTGACATGTATAACTGAATCACCTTACTGTGCATCTGAAACATTAAGTCAACTATACGTCAATAAAATATACATATATTAAGAAAAAAAGAAAACTGAAGATGATGCAGAGAAATGGAAAGCTATCCCAAGCTCTTGGCCGGGAAGAATTATTATTATTAAAATGTTCATACTACCCCAAGCAATGTACAGATTTAAGGCAATCCCTATCAAATTACCCATGACATTTTTCACAGAACTAGAATTCAGTTCAGTTCAGTTGCTCAGTCATGTCCGACTCTTTGCGACCCCATTAACTGCAGCACACCAGGCCTCCCTGTCCATCACCAACTCCCAGAGTTTACTCAAAACTCATGTCCATCAAGTCGGTGATGCCATCCAGCCATCTCATCTTCTGTCATCCCTTTCTCCTCCTGCCCATTCTAAAATTCATATGGAACCATAAAAGACTCAGTATCGCCAAAGCAATCCTGAAGAAGCAAGCAGGAGGCATAACCCTCCTAGATATCAGACAACACTAACAAAACTACAGTAATCAAAACAGTGTGGAATTGGCACAAAAACAGACATGGATCAATGGAATGGAATAGACAGCACAGAAAAATCCACACACCTATGGTCGATTAATTGACAAGACAAGAATTTACGAGAAAAAGACAACCTCTTCAGCAAGTGGTGTGGGCAAACTTGGAGAGCCACATGTAAATCAATGAACTTAGAACACACATTCTCACTATACACAAAAATAAACTCAAAATGGCTTAAAGACTTAAGTATAAGACACGACACCATAAGACTTCTAGAAGAGAACATTAGCAAAAACACTCTCTGACATAAATCATATCAATGTTTTCTTAGGTCAGTTTCCCAAGGCAATAGAAATAAAAGCAAAAATAAACAAATGGGACCTAATCAAACTTACAAGCTTTTGCACAGCAAAAGAAACCATAAACAGAATGAAAAGACAACCTATAGAATGGGAGAAAATATCTGCAAACAATGTGATCAAGGGCTAATTTCCAAAATACACAAACAATTCATACAACTCAACAACAGAAAAAAACAACCCAAACAAAAAATGGGCAGAAGACCTAAACAGACATTTATCAAAAAATGACATACAGATGGCCAATAGGCACATGAAAGATGCTCAACATTGCTAATTATTAGAGAAATGCAAATCAAAACTACAAGGAGGTATTACCTCACACTGGTCAGAATGGACATCATCAAAAAGTCTACAACCAATAAATGCTGGAGAGGGTGAAGAGAAAAGGGAAACTTCCTACACTGTTGGTGGGAATTTAAATTAGTACAGCCACTATGGAGAACAGTACTGAAGATCCTTAAAAAACTAAAAATAGAACTACCATATGATACAGCAATCCCATTCACAGCAATTCCATTCCTGGACATATATCCAGAGAAAATCATGATTCAAAAGGATACATGCACCCCAGTGTTCACTGTAGCACTATAATAGCCATGACATGGAAGCAACCTAAATGTCCATCAACAGAAGAACTAATAAGGAAGGTGTGATAATATATACAATGGAGTATTAATCAGCCATTAAAAAAAAAGGAATGAAATAATGCCATTTGGAGCAACATGGATGGACCTAGAGATTATCATACTAAGTGAGACAAAGAAAAATATGATATCACTTATATATGAAATCTAAAATAATCTTATTTATAAAACAGAAAGATTCACAGACTTCGAAAACAAACTTATAGTTACCAACAAGGAAAGCTAGGGGTGGGGGATAATTATGAGGTTGACATTAACATACTACTATATGTAAAATATAGGACTCCCCTGTAGCTCAAACGGCAAAGAATCTGCCTGCAACGTAGCAGGCCAGGGTTCAACCCTGGGTTCCCTGGGGCGGGAAGATCCTCTGGAGAAGGGAATGGCAATCCACTCTCCAGTATTCTTGCCTGGAGAATTCCATGGACAGAGAAGCCTGGCAGCCTACAGTTCGTGGGGTCGCAAAGAGTCGGACACGACTGAACAACTAACACACACACATATAGAAAATAGGCAATCAGCAAGGACCTACTGTAACATCCTAAGAGCCTCTACTCACTATTCTGTAATAATCTACCCAGGAAAAGAATCTGGAGGAAAAAAAGACATATGTATTGTATAAGAGAATCATTTTGCCGTACACCTGAAACTAACACAACATTGGAAATCAACCATACCTCAATATGAAATTAAAAAATTTTTAAGTAAATTAAGGGACTTCTCTAGTGGTCCACTGGCTAAAACTCTGTACTCCCAAAGAGGGGGGCTCAGGTTTGATCCCCTGGTTGGGGAACTAGATCACATGCCACAACTAAGAATGTGCATGTTGCAACAACAACAACAAAAATTCCACATGCCACAACTAAGACCCAGTGGAACCACATAAATAAATAAATTTTTAAGTAAATTAAAAAAATACATGCATGAGGAAAAGTACAGTTCAATTTACCAGAACTGTATTATCTACCTCCATTATTTTTCAAAAAAATGAATTTTATCTTTTTAAGCACCAAATGTTTGTTTCTAATATTTTAAAAAACAATCACAAGCTTACAGAAAAACAATTACAGTATACATCAGGACTTTTCCACTCAAACCACCCGAGAATGAATTGCTGATCTGACATCCAAACACCAGTATTTCCTACAAAACAAGGGCATTTTTTACTGTAAAAATCAGGAAATTGAGAATGATATATTACTACCATGTGGTCCTCAGTTCCCATTCAATTTTGCCAACTGTTCCAATATGTCCTTTACAATAACAGGATCCAGTTCAGAATTACACATTATATTATGCATTATTCAGAATTACACATTGTTGTCATGTCTCTTTAGTTTCTTTCAATCTCAAACAGTTCCTCAGATTTTCCCTGACTTTCATGACTGGTAATTTTAAAAATCACTGAACATTATTTTATAGAATGTCTCCCCAAATTTATATTTTTCTAATATTTCTTCAGGACTAGAATCAGATTATGTATCTTTACAGCAATATTGGGCTTCCCTGTGGCTCAGATGCCCACAAGGAGGGAGACCTGGGTTCGATCCCTGGGTCAGAAAGATCCCCTGGAGAAGGAAATGACAACCCACTCCAGTACTCCTGCCTGGAAAATTCCATGGACTGAGGAGCCTGGTGGGCTACAGTCCATGGGTCGCAAAGAGTCGGACGTGACTGAGCGACTTCACTTTTCTATAGCAATATCACAGAAATGATGATATATTCCTTACACTGCATCTTACCAGATGGGCACTATTTCAATTTGTATCATTGCTGAGGATGTTACCTTCTATCTCCTGGTAAAGGTGGTATCTGCCAGGCTTCCCCATCATATTATTATTATTTTTTTTTAACTTTGCTGTCAATATTTGGGAGACAGACACATTGAGACTGTGTAAATGTCTCATATCTCATCAAGCTTTTCCTCCACCAGTTTTAGCACCTCTACTAATGTTTCTTGTATCAATTATTACTGTGATAGCTATCAAATAATAATTTTCTAATTCCATTTTTCTTCCTGTATTTATTGGTTAAGATTCTACTATAAGGAAGGGATTTATCCTTCACACCCTGCCCTACACCCACCCACTCTGCAAATGCCACCCTGTTTTTCATTTTTAAAATATCACTATGGACTAACACATTCTTCTCTTGGGCTCTGACTCCCAATAAGGATTTTGTGGATGCCCTCCTCCTCCTACTAAATTCTGGACCTCTGTCATAGTGTATTATCTTCATGTATATAATGCTGAGTTTGACTTGCTAATATTTCATTATAGATCTCTGCATTTGTGAGAGTTACTCATTTGTAGTTTTCTTATAATGCCTTTGTCTAGTTTTTGGTAACACAGTAATACCACCTTCATAAAATGAGTTGGGACATATTACCTTTGCCTCTTTTCTGAAAACAGTTCGTGTGGAATTGACACTATTTCTTCCTAAAATGTTTTTTACAATTCACCAGTAAAATTATCAGAACCTGAAGCTCTTGTTGTGAGGATTTTCAGTTTCTTCACTAGGTGTATTTTTTTTTTGAGTAAACTTTGGTAGTTTATGTTCTTAAAAGAATTTGTCCATTTCATCTAAGTTGCTGAATTTACTGGCATAAACCTCCTAGCAATATTCCCTTATTACCTATATAATGTCTGTAGGATTCACAGTGATGTTGTCTCTTTCATTCCTAATATTGGTAATTTGTGTCTTATTTATCACTTTGCTTAGAGGTTTATTCATTTTATTGATTAAAAAAAAAAAAAGAACCACATTCTGCTTTCACTGGTTCTATTGTCTCTGTATTCTATATCACTGATTTTGCTCTTATCTTTATTTAATTTCCCTCTTTTACTTATTTTGAATTTAATTAGCTCTTCTTTTCCAAGTTTCTTAAGATAAAAGCTCAGGTCATTAATTGTAGGCAATTTTTGTTTTCTAATATAAACATGTTACCCTATAAATTTTTAACCATTATTTACCTGCAGTCCACAAATATTTATATGGTATGCTTTCATTTTATTTAAAGTATTTTTCAAATTATTTTCATGATTCCTTTTTTGACCCATGGGTTATTGAGAAATGTACTGTCTAATTTTCAAGTACCTGGAGATTTTTTCTTATTGACTTACAGTTTAATTCTAGTGTGGTCAGAGAATACATTCTGTAGGATTTCAATCCTTTGCAATTTATTTACACTTGTTTTACAGCTCAGAATATTTGTGAATGTTTTAGAGTGACTAAAAATAATGTGTACCTAGGCAAGCCCTGTAGACTCACTGCAGACTCACTAGGAGCAGGAGTGGATGTTGCAAGCACCAGCTGTGGGTGAAGATGGTGCTGCTGTACATGGCAGAGATCAAGCCCTGAGCCTTTGGAGTGGGAACACTGATTCAAAGACCCTAGACTACCAGAGAACTAATCCTAGGGGGTATCAAATAGTGAGAACTCACATAAAGGAAACCACTGGAATGCAAGACCCAGCATCATCCAACCACCAATAGCACCCTGTGCAGGATGCCTCTCTAAACAACAAGCAAAACAAAATACAAACCCAATCATCAGCAGACAGAATTACCACCTCACTAAGCCTTCCCCATCAGAGGAAAAACAAACAAACAAACACTCAGCACAAATCTCACTCTATAAGAAGTTTACACAAACCACTGGACCAACCTTAGGAAGGCAGAAACCAAAAGGAAGAAAGAATTCAACCTTGAAGCCTGGGAAAAGGAGACCTCAAACACAATAAGTTAATAAAATAGTAATAATAATGAAAAGGCAGAGAAATACTACACAAATGAAGGAACAAACGAGAAACACGGAAGTCCAAATAAATGAAGAGGAAATAGGCAAACTACCTGAAAAAGAATTCAGAATAATGATAGTAAAGATGATCAAAAACCTTGAAAGCAAAATGCAAGAATCAATTAACAAAGACCTAGAAGAATTAAAGAATAAACATGCAGACAACACAATTACTGAAATTAAAAATACTCTAGAAGGAACCAATACCAGAATATTTGAAGCAGAAGAATGAATCAGTGGCCTGGAAGATAAAATGCTGGAAATAACTTCTGAAGAGCAGAATAAAGTAAAAAGAATGAAAAGCATTGAGGATAGTCTCAGAGACCTCTGGGACAATATCAAACGCACCAATATTTGAATTATAGGGGTCCCAGAAGAAGAGAAGAAAGGGTATGAGAAAATTTTTGAAGAGATTATAGTTGAAAATTTCCCCAAAATGGAAAAGGAAATAGTCAATCAAGTCCAAGAGGCACAAAGAGTCCCATATAGGATAAACCCAAGGAGAAACACCCCAAGACACATACTAATCAAACTAACAGAGTCTAAACACAAAGAAAGAATATTAAAAACAGCAAGGGAGACGCCAACAAGTAACATACAAGGGAAACCTCATATGCTTAGCAGCTGATCTTTCAGCAGAAACTCTGCAGGCCAGAAGGGAATGGCAGGATATATTTAAAGTACTGAAAGGGGAAAATCTACAACCAAGATTACTGTACCTGGCAAGGATCTCATTCAAAGCTGATGGAGAAATCAAAAGCTTTTCAGACAAGCAGAAGTTAAGAGAATTCAGTACCACCAACAAATGTTAAACAGACTTATATAGTCAAGAAATACAAGAGTTAAAAAATAGATCTACAAAATCAACCCCAAACAATTAAGAAAATGGCAAGAGGAAAGTATATATCAATAATTACTTTAAATGTAAACAGATTAAATGCTCCAACCAAAAGACAGACTGGCTGAATGGATACAAAAACAAGATGCATATATATGCTGTCTAAAATGGCAACCCACTCCAGTACTCTTACCAGGAAAATTCCATGGTGGAGGAGCCTGGTAGGCTATAGTCCATGGGGTCACAAAGAGTCGAATATTACTGAACAACTTCACTTCACTTCACTTCACAAGAAACCCACTTCAGACCTAAAGACACATATAGACTGAAAGTAAGAGTATGGAAAAATATATTCCATGCAAATGGGAAGCAAAAGAAAGCTGGAGTAGAAATTCTCGTATCAGACAAAATAGACCTTAAAATAAAGACTACAAGAGATAAGGAAGGACACTATATAATGATCAAGGGAACAATCCAAGAGTAAGACATAACAATTGTAAATATCTATGCACCCAACATAGGAGCACCTCCATACATAAGATAAACACTAACAGACATAAAAGGAGAAATGGACAGTAACACAATAATAGTAGGAGACTTTAACACCCCACTCACACCAATGGACAGATCATCAAAACAGAAAATTATAAGGAGAAACAAGTATTAAATGATACATTAGATCAGATGGATCTAACTGATATCCTCAGGACATTCTAACCAAATGCAGAAGAATACACCTTCTTCTCAAATGCACATGGGATATTCTCCAGGATAGTCCACATCTTGGGTCACAAATCAAACCTCAGTAAATTTAAGAAAACTGAAACTATGTCAAGCATCTTCTCCAACCACAACACTGGGACTAGATATCAATTACAAGAAAAAAACTGTAAGAAACACAAACACATGGAGATTAAACATGTTTCTAAATAACCAACAGGTTACTGAAGAAATCAAAAGGGAAATCAAAAAATTTCTAGAAACAAATGACAATGAAAAACACGACAACTCAAAACCTATGGGATGCAGCAAAAGCAGTCCTAAGAGGGAAATTTACAGCAATACAACCCTACTTTAAGAAACAAGAAAAACACTGAGTAGACAACCTAACTTTATACCTAAAACAACTGGAAAAAAGAAGAACAAAAAACTCCCAAAATTAGTAGAAGGAAAGAAATCATAAAGATCCGAGCAGAAATAAATGAAAAAAATGAAAGAAGCAATAGTAAAGATTCAGTTCAATTCAGTTCAGTTGCTCAGTCATGTCCAACTCTTTGCGACCCCATGAACCGCAGCACGCCAGGCTTCCCTATCCATCACCAACTCCCAGAGTCCACCCAAACCCATGTCCATCGAGTCGATGATGCCACCCGACCATAGTAAAGATTAATAAAACTAAAAGCTGGATCTTTGAGAAGATAAGCAAAATTGACAAATCTTTAGCCAGACTCATCAAGAAAAAAAGAGAGGAGAATCAAATCAACAAAATTAAATATGAAAAAGAAGAGGTTACAACAGACAATGCAGAAATATGAAGAATTATAAGAGACTATTATGAATAACTATATGGCAATAAAATGGATAACCTGGAAGAAATGGACAGGTTCTTAGAAAAGTTCAATCTTCCAAGACTGAACCAGGAAAAAATAGAAATTATGAACAACCCAATTACAAGCACTGAAATTGAGGCTGTGATCAAAAATCTCCCAAAAATTGAAAGCCCAGGACCAGATGGCTTCACAGAAGAATTCTAACATTTAGAGAAGAGCTAATGCCTATCCTTCTAAAACTCTTTTCAAAAAATTGCAGAAGGAACACTTCCAAACTCGTTCTCCGAGGCCACCATCACCCTGATACCAAAACCAAAGAAAACACCAAAAAAGAAAACCACAGGCCAATATCACTGATGAACATAGATGCAAAAATCCTCAACAAAATTTTAGCAAACAGAATTCAGCAACAGATCAAAAACCTCATACAGCATGATCAAGTTGGGTTTATTCCAGGAATACAAGGATTCTTCAATATACACAAATCAATGTGATACACCACATTAACAAAGAGAAAGATAAAAACCATATGATAATCTCAACAGATGCAGAAAAAGCCTTTGACAAAATTCACCACTCATTTATGATTAAAACTCTTCAAAAAATGGGCATAGAAGGAAACTACCTCAACACAGAAAAGGCCATATATAAGCCTACAGCAAACCTTATTCTCAATGGTGAAAAACTGAAAGCACTCCCCCCTAAGATCAGGAACAAGACAAGGGTGTCCACTTTGGCCACTATTATTCAACATAGTTCTGGAAGTCCTAGCTACAGCAATCAAAGAAGAAAAAGAAATAAAAGGAATCCAGGTTGGAAAAGAAGAAGGAAAGCTCTCACTGTGTACAGATGTACATAGAAAACCCTAAAGATAGTATCAGAAAATTACTAGAGCTAATCAGTGAATTTAGCAAGGTTGTAGGATACAAAATCAATACACAGAAATCACTTGCATTTCTATATACTAACAATGAAAAATCAGAAAAAGAAATTAAGGAATCAATCCCATTCACCACTGCAACAAAAAGAATTAAATATGTAGGAATAAACTTACCTAAGGAGACCAAAGAACTGTACACAGAAAAGTATAAGACACTGATGAAAGAAACCAAAGACAACATAAACAGATGGAGAGATATTCCATGTTCCTGGGTAAGAAGAATCAATATTGTGAAAATGACTATACTGCCAAATGCAATCTACAGATTCAATGCAATCCCTCTCAAATTACCAATGGCATTTTTCACAGAACAAGAAAAAAAAATTTCACAATTTATATGGAAACACAAAAGACCCCAAATAGCCAAAGCAGCCTTGAGAAAGAAGAATGGAGCTGGAGGAATCAACTTTTGTGACTTCAGATTATACTACAACACTAGTCATCAAGACAGTATGGTACTGGCACAAAAACAGAAATATAGACCAATGGAACAAGACAGAAAGCCCAGAAATAAACCCATGCACCTATGGGTACCTTTTTTTTTGACAAAGGAGGCAAGAATATACAATAGGGCAAAGACAGCCTCTGATAAATGGTGCTGGGAAAACAGCTACATGTCAAAGAATGAAATTAGAACATTTTCTAACACCATACACAAAGATAAACTTAAAATGGATTATAGATCTAAATGTAAGACCAGAAACTATAAAACTCTTAGAGGAAAACATAGGCAGAACACTCGATGACATAAATCATAGCAAGATCCTCTATGACCCACCTCCTAGAGTAAGGGAAATAAAAACAAAAATTAACAAGTGGGATCTGATTAAACTTAAAAGCTTTTGCACAGCAAAGGAAACTATAAGCAAGGTGAAAAGACAATCCTCAGAATGGGAGAAAATAATAGCATATGAAACAACTGACAAAGGGTTAATTTCCAAAATATACAAGCAGCTCATACAATTCAATGCTAGAAAGACAAACAACCCAATCAAAAAGTGGGGAAAAGACCTAAACAGACATTTCTCCAAAGAAGACATACAGATGGGTAATAAACACATGAAAAGATGCTCAATATCACTCATTAGAGAAATGCAAATCAAAACCAAATGAGATATCACCTGACACCAGTCAGAATTGCCATCACCAAAGTCTACAAACAATAAATGCTGGAGGGTGTGGAGAAAAGGGAACGCTCTTGCACTGTTGGTGGGAATGTAAACTGATACAGTCACTATGGAAAATGGTATGGAGATTCCTTAAAATCTAGGAATAAAACCACCATATGACCCAGCAATCCCACTCCAAGGAATACACCCTGAGGAAACCAGGGTTGAAAAAGACACATGTATCCCACTGTTCATTGCTGCACTATTTACAATAGCTAGAACATGGAAGCAACCTAGATGTCCATCAACAGATGAATGGATAAAGAAGTTGTGGCAGCTATCCACAATGGAATATTACTCAGCCATAAAAAGGAATGCGTTTGAGTCAGTTCTGATGAGGTGGATGAACCCAGAACCTATTATACAGAGTGAAGTGAGTCAGAAAGAGAAAGATAAATATCATATTCTAATACACATATATGGAATCTAGAAAAATGGTACTGAAGAATTTATTTACAGGGCAGCAATGGAGAAATAGACATAGAGAACATACTTATGGACATGGGGAGAGGGGAGGAGAGGGTGAGATGTATGAAAGAGTAACATGGAAACTTACTTTACCATATGTAAAACAGATAGCCAACAGGAATTTGCTGTGTGGCTCGGGAAACTCAAACAGGGTCTCTGTATCAACCTAGAGGGGTGGGATGGGGAGGGAGGTGGGAGGGAGGTTCACAAGGGAGGGGATATATGTATACCTATGGCTGACTCATGTTGAGGTTTGACAGAAAACAAAATTCTATAAAGCAATTATCCTTCAATAAAAAAATAAATTAAAGAAAATAATGTATATTCTGCCATTCACTGTTAGAATGGACTATAAAAGTCAATTAGGTTAATTTGATTAATAGCGTTAAAGTTTTCCATGTCTTTCTGCTATTTTGTCTACTTTTTCTGTTTCTATACAGAGAGGGGCATTGAGATCTCCAACTATAATTGTAGATTTTTCTGTATCTCCTTTAGTTTCATAGATTTTTTTTGCCTCTTTCATATCAAAGCTCTAAATCTAGAGTTGTTATATCCTCTTGATGAACTGATTCTTTTACCATCATAAAACATCACTTCTTACCCCAATAGCATTACTAGTTCCAAAGTATATTGTCTGATGTTAATATAGCCAATTCAGTTTTCTTTTTATTAGCTGGCATATTTTAGTACATTTTCCATCCTTTTATGTTTAATTTATCTGTATTATTATATTTAAAAATACTGTTATTCCCTCTAAAAATTAACACAAATGAATATATATGTAAAACAGAAATATATAGAAAACAAACTTGTGGACACCAAAGAGGAGGGGAAAGGAATAAATTAGGGATAAAGGATTAACAGATACAAGATACTACATACAAAATAGATAAGCAACAAGAATGCAAAAGGAATTATACCCATTTTCTTGTAAAAACCTATAATGCAGTATAATCTGCAAAAATACTGAATCACTACAACACCTGAAAGTAACACAAAAATGTCAATCAACTATACTTTAGGAAAAAAGACCTACTGGTATTCCTTTTTCTTTATTGGGGTCTTTTTGTAAGGGAATGCCAGAAAAACATTTACTTCTACTTCATTGACTATGCTAAAGCATTTGTGTGGATCACAACAAACTGTGGAAAATTCCTTAAAGAGATGGGAATACCAGACCACCTTACCTGCTTCCTTAGAAACCTACGTGGGTCAAGAAGCAACAGTCAGAACTAGATATGAAACAACAGACTGGTTCAAAATTGGGAAAAGAGTATGTCAAGGCTGTATACTGTCTCCTTGCTTATTTAACTCATATGCAGAGTACATCATGCAAAATGCCAGGCTGGATGAATCACAAGCTGGAATCAAGATTGCCAGGAGAAATATCAACAATCTCAGATACACACAGGATAACACTCTAACGGCAGAAAGCGAAGAAGAACTAAAGAGCCTCTTGATGAAAGTGAAAGAGGAGAGTGAAAAAGCTGGCTTAAAACTTAACACCCATAAAACTAAGGTCATGGCTTCTGGTCCCATCACTTCATGGCAAATAGAAGGGGGGAAAAGTTCAAGTAGTGACAGGTTTTATTTTCTTGGGCTCCAACATCACTCTGGAAGGTGCCTGCGGCCATGAAATTAAGATACTTGCTCCTTGGAAGGAAAGCTAGAATCTCTATTCAGTTCACAATCCCACTTCTCTACCCCAGTAGCTGTTCTCTGCCAGTCCTCACTGAATCTCATTCTAAAACACAAGCAGCTTAGTATCTGGCAAAAGACTCATGGGTTCCTTATGAAGATTTCTGGGGTCCCATCTCTACATAGCAATCCCATCCCTGAACCTTGCCTCACAATTTACAACCACCTCAGCAAACCCAAACTTCTTTGTTTCATCTGCCGAGTGACTACTGCTCTCTGTTGGATTCTAATTCTATACACTGAAGTTTGCAAAGTGTCCCTAGGTAGAAAGCTAGAATAAATGTGCAGTCACCACATATATTTTTCTTTTCTCAGATATCACAACCCAGCATCTGTTGTCCAATGCCTGAAAGAGTTGATTCAAATATTTTTTTCCAGTTTAACAGCTGTTCATCTTGGGAGCACAAGTATGACAGTCATTATTCTGTTGCAACCAAAATCACAAACCCCGGGTTTTGCCTTTTTAAAAAAATTGTAGGTAACTTTTGTTGACCTTTTAATGACTGTTTAGCATAAATTTAACTTTCATATTCATCAATTGTTTAACAAATATTTTTTAGGCATTCATTAGCTTTCACGTGTTGTTTTGGTTCAAAAATGACACTTTTTCCTTTGGTGCATGGAAGACAGGGGTTAAACAAAAGGGCAGAAAAAGGAATGTAAAGCATCATCATAAGAGAAGTACAAGATGCTTTGAGAGCATAGAGTAAAGGCATCTAACTTATCTAGGAGAGTACTGGGAAGGTTTTCTAAAGGAAATGAATATTTAACTTGAAACCTGACAGAGATAAGCAGGAGCAAGCAGATGAAAAGATCTGAGACACTGAATGGCTAAAGTAATTTCAGAAAGTTTTCTGCAGAAAGAAGGGAAAAGGAAAGTAGAGACAGAAAATGGTTTCACTAATTAAAAGCTTTCTGAAACATGTTAAAAGAGTTTTGAACTTAAAGCAATGGAAAATCATTAAAGAGTTTATTCCAGGGGAAAGGCATGCAGTAGGTAATGCATTTTAGAAGAATCATTTTGTCTTCAGGGTAAATAGACTGGACTGAGGCAAGATAAGAAACTGAGAGTAATCCAGGAGAAATTTAGATATAGACATCTTAGTGAGGAGGTAGCAAAAGATTAATATTCAGCTTTGCCCAGGGACTTGATCCTGTCATTTCATCCCAAGGAAAGTAGCTGTTTTAGTCGCTAATTTGTGTCCAACTCTTTGCAACCCTCATGGACTATAACCCACCAGGCTTCTTTGTCCCTGGGATTCTCAAGGCAAGAATGCCGGAGTGGGTTGCCATTTCCTTCTCCAGGGATCTTCCTGACCCAGGGATCGAACCTGGGTCTCCTGCATTGCAGGCGGATTCTTTACTGACTGAGTTACGAGGGAAGCCAAGGAAAGTAACTACTGAGATTTTAATCCATGGCAGTTAAAGGATTTTCACATCTATGTACCAGAAAATGAGTTAACTTGTTTACAATACGCCTTGTTAGCTACAAATAGCCTGGTTAGCCATATACATATTTTTTCTCCTGGCATCTACCTGTCAAGAATCAAAACAGTAAATGTATTAGCAATTTAAAGAAGGGTTATTCTGTAGCATTTCAAGCACAATACTGTTGTTGATGCTCTTCAAAAAGGAGGGGCTTCCCCGGTGGCTCTTCCTCAGTAAAACTGAGGGATTTATTATGGTGGAGAAACATATATTACACTTTAGAAGAATTTCTACCCAAAAGAAAAAAATATAATAAGCCCTTCTCTTTCCAAACAATCTAGTTGTAAAACCATTAGATGGGGCAGAAGAAGGTACATGTGCATGCTAGCTGGAGGTGGGGGGACATGGTGGCTCAGTATGGAGCAGGCTGAATGAGCTTGAGCAGGCTGACAAGGGTACGCACATGGACAGACAGCTTGGCCCAGGGTTTCCGAAGTCCAAGGGTGTCAATTCAAGCAGGCTTAAAGGGCATCTGTGAGTAGGGATGGCCAAGCTCAGGAGAAGGACAATGTCTGTCCTAGGGGAAGGCATAATGTGGGGATGCAGAGCCTGACAACACTGAGGAGGGAATCCACATGGGGCGGGGAGAAGCCTGCTGGGACAATTCAGATGCCAGGTTAGAGACAGCAACCCTACAAGAGGCCTCGTGGTAAAGAGTATTTGTGGCTGAGAAAGGTAAGCAAGGTGTTCATGGGTGGAAAGCAGGAGGCAGCCTAGCATGCAAAGTCAGAGCCCTAGCGGAATGGGAAAACATCCTCCATCCATGAGGAGTTATAGCCCAAGAAGGATGAAGAGGGTTTGTACACAGGGGTGGAGGGTGGGGGGGGTGGGTAGAGTTGGTCCAGTATGGAGTGTTAAGAGTTCTGGTGCACTGATAGGAGATTCATTACATATAAGGTTTTTGATCAAATAAGTAAATCTATTGAGAACACAGTTTAAAAAAAAAAAAGAATATAGTAAATTCCTTGCCTCTTACTCCCTTCATTTTATTTACCAGGCAAACGCTCAACCTTGATTAAATCCAATTTTCCAACTCACTCAGTGTCTGCCACTGAGCAGCTAAAGAAAACTGAAAAAACACAAACACAATGATTGCTCTCCCTATAAATTTTCACCCGCAAACCTCAAGTGACCCCTTGACACCGTCACGTAACCCTTTAACACTTCCCTAATCAAGTTACTCTGAAATAAAAACTACTTTTTCATTTTACTAGCCTCAATCATTCCCTTCTCCCACTCTCAGCTAATGATTTCACTTCCTTTTTCCACTGAGGCTACAGAAACAATCAGAAGGGAACTGATTCATCCTCTCACCGCTAAATTTACCATATACCTCTGCCTGCAGTCCTTTTACAATGCATAAACAATGTGCACTCTTGTTAGCTCCTTCAGTTGAGCAATGGATCTTATCTCTTCTTGCCTACTCAAGGATTTTGCTCTATAATTGTCCCCTCCCTTAGATCAATTTCCCCCTCTATCCAGTGTCATTCCTATCAATTTATAAATGTTCTAGTATCTCCCACTTTTAGGAACACAATACATGGCCGCAAAATGGGATAAAGAAACTGCTAAGGAAATAAGCATCCAGAAAATTTATAGTATTAGCCAGAAGCAAAACAAACTTGATGAGATGCAGATAAACAGAGAAATGAGCTCCTGAGGGTCCAGGTCAACTGAAGAGATGCAAATTAGGTAGAAGAAGAATGGATGTACTCACGTAGCTGCAAGTTTGAAAGAAGTAGAGGAGAAAGGTGTGAAGTTAGGCAAATAAAGCAACATGGAAATCAAAGTACCTAAAAAGATAGAAACAACTGAACACAGGTAAGAAAAATTACTGAGAAAAGCCAGAAAAACCCAGACATTTGTTTAAGATAAACAATATTAGGTGCAGGGTCAAATTAAAACAGGGAAATAGAAAGACAAGAGAAGCTGAAGATACAAGAGGGTGAGAGAAACCGAAATGTTGAGAAGAACATAGCATATTGGGAAAACTGAGGGGATGTGGGCAGTTCAGGTGAGGGGAATAGCTCCACCCACAGTAGGAGGTGTGAGTGACTCAGGAGAGAAGAGTTGATGAACAAGTGTGGGTGGGAGCTCAGAACTGGAAAATGAGAGCAGCCAAAAAGCGGGTAATAAGTGAAGGGAACTAAACCACCAGAGCCAGAAGAACCACAGAGAGGATAGCTGAGAAAAACAGCTCTAGAAAGATGAAAGCAATTGGAAAGGGGGTGGGTGACAGATGAGACTGGCAGAGATACTAGAGCATCAATCAACATGGAAACATCCAGAAAATACACACATATGTAAAAAAAAAAAAGGAA
Organism: Cervus canadensis; assembly: GCF_019320065.1. NCBI lineage: Eukaryota > Metazoa > Chordata > Mammalia > Artiodactyla > Cervidae > Cervus > Cervus canadensis. Next base: position 85,376,655 of record NC_057389.1, on the reverse strand, counting down.
CAAAAGGCAAAAAAACTCTTCTTGATCTTGCATACCTTTTCAGTTATTGCCCCATCTCTTTCCACTTATAGTAAAACTCATGAAACAATTCTACATGTTTTACTTCCATACCTCCTGTTTTCTCAGATTACTAAAACTGGTTTTGTCAAGATCACCAATGACCTTCACATAGTCAAATCTGCTTCTTGATTGAGCTGTCGATGTATCTGACACAGCTGATGACTCCTCTTTCTTGTGACACTATTCTTTTGTCTTCTAAGATACCATTCTCTATTTTCCTTACTTTACTAGTTGTTTTTTCAGCATCTTTCGCTGGCTCCTCCTCTTTCTTATTTCTAAATGCTAATATGCTCTAGGCTCAGGTCTTCTCTATATTCACTTCCTAGGAGATCCCATCAGGCTTTAAGACTAACGATATACATGTGTAAGTATATCAACGATTCCTAATTTTAACTCAAACCTCTCCCCAGACATACTTTTATTTACCTACTGGACATCTCCTTTCAATATCTAACAAACATCCCCAATTTACATGTGTTTTTCTTTTTCTCTTTTTTAACTACACCACTCGGTTTGCAGGATCTTAGTTCCCTGAGCAGGGACTGAACCCAGGAGTGGCGGGGGTGGGGGGAGCGGGGTGGTGGGCCCTAGCAATGAAAGCACCGAGTCCTAACCACTGGACTGCCTGGGAATTCCCATCCCAATTTATACATTTAAACCAGAGGCCCTCAAACCTCCTTTTCTAGACTTTCCTCATTACTACTATTTTATCCATTTGCTAAAGTCAAAAAACTTGAAGTTCTGCTTGATGCTTCTATTTTTCTCATACACCACTACTGGTTCTACCTTTAAAACATCCCAAATCCAAGCATTTGTCATATTTTCTACCACTACCGCTTAATTAAGCCACCAATATTCCTCACCTGGATTACCACAAAATGCCCTTTATCGGTCTTCACCCTTCTACCCTTGCCATTTACAGAGAGCACTCTCAGCAGCTACACTGATCACTTTAAATAAAGATCATGCCCTTTTCCTGCTTAAATCTTCCAATGGATTCCTATTTAAATTAGAACCCCAAATCCTACAGATCTAGACACTTCAACTATTCTAACTTAATTTTCTACTAGCCTTCCCCTGATTATTTTGCTCCTCCCCTTGTGATTCCTTGAACACACCAAATATGATCCTACCTCAAGGACTCTGCACTTAGTATTAACACTGACTGGAATGTTCTTTCCTCAGACTTTAAAAGACCCACTCCCTGTTAAATGAATGAATAAATATTTAGAGATAATTTGTTGCTATTAGAAAAGAGATTCTTCTTTTCTATAAAAAAGAATTTCAATAATGAAGCAGGAGGGACCTCCCTGGTGGTCCAGTGGTTAAGACCTCACATGTCCACTGCAGGAGGAATGCGTTCAATCCCTGGTTGGGGAACTAAGATCCCACACGGCACAGCCAGAAAAAGAAAAGAATGAGGCAGGAAAACAAGTTTGCAGACTATCAGAAGAGCTCAAAGGGAAAAGGGTGGTGGCTTGGACCAGGAAATCAGTAGAGATGAAATGAAGGGACATATTCTGGACATATTGTAGAAGAGTAGGTAAGAATTGCTTATGAATTAGAAACAAGATGAGATGAAGGAATCACTAAAAGAATGGCAAACAGGTTTCTGCATGAGCAAATGTGCAGATGATGTCTATAGTTTAGGAAAGAAGTTAGGACTAAATATAATAATTGGGAATTCATCAGCATGTAACCACTGACCCAAACTGCCTGTCAAGGCCAGGCCCTATAGTAACCACCTGCTTGGGTTATCCTACAACAGGAGTTCTTGGTAAAGAATGTGGAACTAACAAGCTACCACCAACCGGAAGAATTTGGGAAACATCAAAAGGAGAGAGGAGACATTAATCCATATGTCCTACCAAACTCCCAAAATCCTTCTCACTGGAATCTATCCTGGATGAACAATGAGAACAGCACCAGGAAGGACCCTGAGTCAGAATGATTGGCCAGAGACAATCTGGAAGGTAACCCTATTACCATAAAACCTGAGACCACAAGTCACATGACAGAGCAGTTCTCCCGAGTTCCCTTACTCTGCTGCTCTTTGCCCGAGTACCCTTTCCCCATGAAGTCTCTTGCTTTTTCAGCACATGTCTCCTCAGACAATTCACTTCTGAGTGTTAGACAAGAGCCCACTCTTGGGCCCTGAAAGAGGTCCCTCTTCCTGCAACATAACCAATACTTAAAGCTGTGAGAGTGAATAATATCATCCAAGAAGAGTCAGGCAAAAGTAGACTCATTAAAGGAGACTAAAGTATGGCCCATCAAAAAAGAGGTATGAGATTATGGTGTCATGAAAGCCAAGAGAGCAATGTTTTAAAAAAAGAGGAAAACCAATTATTAATACATCAAATCTGCAGAGAAAGTATTGAGAACTAGAAAATAACCATTCTGAGACTCTCCTGGTGGTCCAGTGGCTAAGACTGTGTGCTCCCAACACAGGGGACCCCGGCCAGGAAACTAGAACCCAGATGCCACAAGATATAAAAACAAAGATTCTACATGTCACAACTAAAAAAAGAGAAGATCCCACATGCCACAAGATCAAAGACCCCAAGTGCCACCATGAAGACTTGCCACAGCTAAACAAATATTTTTTTTAAAAGTTATCTGGCAATATGGAGATTACTGGTGACCTTAAAAGAGCAGTTTTAGTGAGGGGAAAAAAGAAAATCTAAACAGAGTAGGTTGGGGAGAAAAGGGGAAGCAATAAAGTGAAAACAATGAGTACACATAACTCTTAAGAACTTTGGTATAAACAGAACAAAGAGTAGTAACCAGAGGCTGAACTGGAGTAAAGGGAGAGTTCGTCTGTTTGTAGACTGGAGCAACCAGACCAAGTTTATCTGCCGACTTAAATGATACCCTAAAGAGGGAGAAACTGAATGCAGGAGGCAAAGACAACTGAAAGGGAAAATGCCTGACTTGACAAAAGCGACTGATGTTGGATCTAGGTTCCAAGAGGTCTTGATTGACCTTAAAACAAATGATAAACAATTTACCCTTATTACAAAGGTGAAAACAGTACGGATATATATGCAGGGTAGTTTGGTAGATTTAATGATTGGAAATGAGGACTTCATCTGCTGCTGCTGCTGCTAAGTCACTTCAGTCATGTCTGACTCTGTGTGACCCCATAGACGGCAGCCCACCAAGGCTCCCCCATCCCTGGGATTCTCCAGGCAAGAACACTGGAGTGGGTTGCCATTTCCTTCTCCAATGCATGAAAGTGAAAAGTGAAAGTAAAGTCGCTTAGTCGTGTCCGACTCTTAGCGACCCCATGGACTGCAGCCTACCAGGCTCCTCCATCCATGGGATTTTCCAGGCAAGAGTACTGGAGTGGTGTCAGGAAGCATTTAACAAGAGGCTTCCTGAGTGCTGTTTTGGATCTGTCAGGAACCCTCTGGCCCTTATTAATTCCTGAATATTCAGGAAATAAGAGGAGAGGCACGCCTTTCTCGGGGCTGAGGAATCCGGGCATTTCTCATTAGGGTGATAAGTACCCTCTTCCTTTTTATGAGCCATAAGGTAAAAAGTGATTGTTTGCAACTCTCTCTTTGATAGGGATCGTTTTATGTTTTGTAAGTCTGGAATTTTAATCTTTATCTTTGCTGAGAATAACCACCTTGTAAAAAGTATATATTCACACACCGTGTTAATTAAAACACCTTTGTTCCATCAGAGCTTGGGTCCCCGTGTCTTTCTCTCTCTCTCTCTATTTCTGGCTAATTCCTTGGAGCGCGGAGGCCCGCTGAGCTCACTTTCTTGCCCGGGCTTCTAAGACCCTCTGGAGAAGGCGCACGGTGCCTTCACCCACTCGAGAGGGCGCCTGGTGCCTCCGTGCAGCAGCGCGAGCCCTAAGCACAGGACTCTACTGGCTTTCCGCCTAAACCAGGGGATGTCAGCCTCTTTCTCTCTCTTACTTTCTTATTGTCGACTCCGGACCACCAGGTTCCGGTCCATTAAAGGACCAACAAACACAGTGGGGTGCCATTGCCTTCTCCTCTTTTCATCTGATTCCTTCTATTTTCTCAAGAAAACACAAGGCAAGATCATCCATCAATTGAAAAGAGTGCATTTATTTAAGAGAAGGTATGAAATAATCATTGTAGAAAAGGCTCAGTAAATGTAGTAAAAGATTTACTATTTCTAAAGAAAAATTAATTCCTTTGTTGAGAACAATTAAACCACACTAAGGATAATTAGTAACACTAGGAATACACAAAAGAAGTATACAGAAAAGATCTTAATGACCTGGACAACCACGATGGTGTGATCATTCACCCAGAGCCAGACATCCTGTAGTGCAAAGTCAAGTGGGCCATAGGAAGCATCACTACAAATAAAGCTAGAGGAGGTGATGGAATTCCAGCTGAGCTATTTCAGATTCTAAAAGATGATGCTGTGAAAGTGCTGCATTCAGTATGCCAGCAAATTTGGAAAACTCAGCAGTGGCCACAGGACTGACAAAGGTCAGTTTTCATACCGGTCCCAAAGAAAGGCAATGCCAAAGAATGTTCAACATGCGGCACAACTGCACTCACTTCACATGCTAGCAAAGTAATGCTCAAAATTCTCCAAGATAGGCTTCCAACAGTATATGAACCGAGAACTTCTAGATGTTCAAGCTGGATTTAGAAAAGGCAGAGGAACCAGAGACAAATTGCCAACATCAGCTGGATCATAGAAAAAGCAAGAGAATTCCAGAAAAACATCTACTTCTGCTTCAATGACTACGCTAAAGCCTTTGTGTGGATCACAACAAACTGTGGAAAATTCCTTAAAGAAATGGGAATACCAGACCACCTTACCTGAGAAACATGTATGCAGGTCAAGAAACAACAGTTAGAACCAGACATGGAACAATGAACTGGTTCAAAATTGGGAAAAGAGTAAGTCAACGTTGTACATTGTCACCCTGCTTATTTAACTTATATACAGAGTATATCATGTGAAATGCCAGGTTGGATGAACACAAGCTGGAATCAAGACTGCCAGGAGAAATATCAATAACCTCAGATATGCTGATGACACCACCCTTATGGCAGAAAGCGAAGAGGAACTAAAGAACCTCTTGATGAAAGTGAAAGAGGAGAATGAAAAAGCTGGTTTAAAACTCAACATTCAAAAAACTAAGATCATGGCATCTGGCCCCATCACTTCATGGCAAATAGATGGGGAAACAATGGAAACAGTGACAGACTTCATTTTCCTGGGTTCCAAAATCACTGCAGATGGTGACTGCAGCCATGAAATTAAAAGACGCTTGCTCCTTGGAAGAAAAGCTATGACAAACACAGCACACTAAAAAGCAGAGACATTACTTTGCCAACAAAGATGTGTGTAGTCAAAGTTATGGTTTGTCCAGTAATCATGTACGGATGTGAGAGCTGGACCATAAAGAAAGCTGAGCAAAGAATTTATGCTTTTGAACTGTGTTGTTGGAGAAGACTCTTGAGAGTCCCTTGGACTGCAAGGAGATCAATCTAGTCAATCCTAAAAGAAATCAGTCCTGAATATTCATTGGAAGGACTGATGTTGAAGCTCCAATACTCTGGCCACCTGATGTGAAGAACTGACTCATTGGAAAAGACCCTGATGCTGGCAAAGACTGAAGGCAGGAGAAGGGGACGACATAGGAGAAGATGGTTGGATGGCATCACCAACTCAATAGACATGAGTTTGAGCAAGCTCTGGGAGATGGTGAAGGACACGGAAGCCTGGCATGCTGCAGTTCATGGGGTCACAAAGAGTCGGATACGAATGAGCAACTGACCACCACCACTAGGAAACTGAGCTGAGTGCCTTGTGGATAATAATTTCTCTTAAAGATAAGGATCAGTACAAAATAAAGTCAGACAATCTGGGATATACTGGGTTGTACCTAAGACAAATTCTTAACTTCTTACTTATGATCTTAATGATACTGTTAGCTATATTATTTTTTTACTTTGCCTGTTTTACAAGATTGTCATTTCTTGCGTTACCAATGTGTAACTGAGTCTCCAACAAAAATATATAGTTCTATATGAGGTCAATGATTAGAACAGTGGAACTCTTACATGAATGAGAAGAAGCTACAAGAGGGAATCTTTTCCTAGACCATAAGAGCCTAGTAATTAATACAGGTGGTATAGAGATTTATGGCTACTGTTAATAAGGCCTAGTCCAATAATAGCTCATTGAGCAGCCTAGCAACAAAATTTCACCAGACCCAGGAATGAGCATTCGGAGCACCATGGGATGAAACGGTTATGAAAGTGCCCTTTTTATGACCATAAAATTTATGACCATAAAGGGGCCCTGACAACTGGAGACTGGCACTCGCCACCTACCGCTGTAGGTTGCTGGCAAGGATTAAATCATGAGCTGCTGTAGCTGCTGACCTTTAACACCCCCTAAAAGACATTCAGGGTGGAGATCAGTAATGAGGCACTCACTCTGTGCTCTGGGAAAAACTGACAAAACAGGTCTTCAGATAGATATTTTCAAGAGATTTTACGAGCCCAAATTCTTGTATCTTCTCTTACCTAGAGAGGTACTAACATCATTAATGGCAGCATTTGCTTTGGCTATTAAGGAGAAAACTACAATTAAAAGTCAAAATGGAGTAACTATGCTTCAGACATCCAAGGCACTACGAAGTGACACTTAGTACTGGGTGTGATTTCAGACAAGTCCTTATACTGTTGAGAACTTAAGTTTTCTGAGTGGTGTCAGTCTTGAGATGCCACCAGCCATTCACCAGCCATGCTAACAGCTGGCAACTACAACCTTACTTTTTAAAGTCTCCTCTTGTAACTATTACATTTCTAGATATCAAAATTGCTTTACAAAATAACAAAAAGAGACATGTATGATGATCAACAGCTTATATTATTTATGTGTTAATATCACATCAAAGGTTAAAACCTAGTTAGATTAAACTAGACAACTCGCTACCTGGCTACAAGTCTCCCCAGAGCACTAGGTCCAAATTGGGTTTCAGGATTATTTTCCTGAGAGGAAATGAGATCTATTTTGCCTATTAATGTCAGGTTGTCCAACCAACTGAGTCTTTAACACCTACATCAAATCACACTGGGCTAACAGAAGCAGACATCAAAAATATGTAAGATCACGCCAAATGGCTCCATCCCTTCTCATAGAGTAACCCCAGTACTGACTCCATCTGGACCAGGATCAAAATTGCTACCATATATAACCTGGTTCTTACTCCTGCTTGGGTCCCTGGTTATAATAGTTCATTTATTGGTTTTTGGCCCCTGCCTTTTTAATCTACTTGTTAAGTTTGTCTCTTCCAGATTACAGCAGTTTCATATCAAGATAACGGCGATGCAGAGATGCCAGCCACTCCTCAGAACAGATCCCGCTGGTGTAACAAGAGAGGTCATCCTGGGCCCCTTAATGAGACAGGTTGAGAGCTCTGTGACCCCAACTAGGTAGGCTTACAAGTCCCATGCCAGCCCAAAAGACAGACCTTCATGCTTTATCCTCCAATAAAGATTTCTTGGGGTTCACGTCTCTCAGGGGGATTTGAGATAGGAGATAGATGGGCCCCAGGCTGAGCAGCTGGAGTTTATCCCATGTGGACAGATACTCCAAGATGAAAATAATAGCAGAAGTGAGGAGGACCTGAGCCCTGCCCAGATAGAGACCACGTATTTCTCATTCTTGAGGTCAAGGAGATGTTCCCAACAACATGTGCACAGAAAGGCTCCTAAGGGGCCAAAAAGAAGGGGGAACCACCCCATGGTAGATGATGTCAACCTACCCATAGGCCTCTTCACTAGAATCCACCTTGGTTGAGAAATGTACACTCACACAGGGGAGGACCTTGAGTTAAATCAAATACAGTCTCAGAACCAGGCAAAGTAATATGATTGGCCAGAGGACACCTGGAAGAAACGCCCCATATAAGTGATTCAAACTACCTCCAGGGCATGATTCTCTCTGAGTCTGCTCATGTCAGTCTATTCATACATACCCTTTTTCTTTCAAATAAACACTTTACATGTTTCACTACTTTCTGTCTCTGTGGAAATTCATTTCTACAAAACCAATGGGCCAGGGCCTTGTCACTGCCCACTGGCCCTGATGGTCTAGAGTCTAGGATTCAGTGCTCTATCGCAGCCTGACTTCAGTCTCTGGACACGGAGCCAATATCCTGCTTCAAGCCACTGCAGGCTAAGACTGCCCGAGATCATTTTCATAATCAGAGTTATCTTTAGCCATATAAAAGTGGAAACAATTTAAAAGACTATCAACAGTGGGTCAGTTAAATAAGCTAGAGAATATAAACTCAATGGAATACTATTAAGTATTACAAATAACGAAACAAAAGTATATATATTTTAATGTATCTACAGGTGGCGCAGTGGTAAAGAATCCATCTGCCAATGCAGGAGACACTGGTTTGTTTCCTGGGTTGGGAAGATCCCTGAGAGATGGCAACCCACTCCAGTATTCTTGTCTGGGAAATCCCATGGACAGAGGAGCCTGGAGGGCTACAGTTCATGGGGCCAGAAGAGTTGGACATGACTTAGCAACTAAAAAAACAGCAACAAAAATATCACAAAATAAATACTTGATTTGTACCATGGTAAAATAAAATTCTATTGATGTATTAAAATATTTATGTGAGTGTATTTATATACACACAGAGGGTTTTTTTTTTTTTTTATAAAGACACAAAAAAGCCTGGAAGAAATACACAACAAACTCTTGGGGTAATGAGAGGCACAGGACCTCACTACACATACACGAAAGAAAAACCTACTTAGGGAAGAGACATAAGCTAGGAGTTTGGGATTAGCAGTTACACAGTACTATATATAAGATAAGCAAGAGCGATTTAACACAGGCAACAATATTCTATATCTTGTAATAACCTATAATGGAAAATAATCTTAAAAAATATATGCATATCACTTTTCTGTATACCTAAAACTAACACAATATTGTGAATCAACAATAAAAAGGAAAAACTATAAGCCAAAATGTATATAGAAAAGTCTAAGTCCTAAACACACACTAATAGTTAAAATACCATAATTCAAAGATTCATACACAGACTTTCAGCATGGTACATTTTAATGAAAAGCTAAAAGCAAGACTAAATATAAGAAAATGATGCAATCATTAAAAATGTTCATAAAAGGTTACATATTTTAATAGAAAATATTTCAAAGTACAAAAATTAAAAAGGAACCCATGTACATAAACACAAGAGAATATTACTCAGCCGTTAAAAAGAATGCATTTGAATCAGTTCTAATGAGATGGATGAAACTGGAGTCTATTAGAGTGAAGTAAGTCAGAAAGAAAAACACCAATATAGTATACTAATGCATATGTATGGAATTTAGAAAGATGGTAACAATGACCTTATACTCGAGACAGCAAAAGAGACACAGATGTAAAGAACACTCTTTTGGACTCTGTGGGAGAAGGTGAGGGTGGGATGATTTGAGAGAGTAGTGTTGAAATGTGTGTATTATCATATGTAAAGCAGATCGCCAGTCCAGGTTCAATTCATGAGACAGGGTCCTCAGGGCTGGTTCACTGGGATGACTCTGGGGGATGGGATGGGGAGGGAGGTGGGAGGGATGTTCTGGATGGGGAACACATGTGCAGCTGTGGCTGACTCATGTTTTTGTATGGCAAAAACCACTATAATATTGTAAAGTAATTAGCCTCCAATTAAAATAAATAAATAAATAAATAAAAAGCACCCATGTACCAAACACCCAGACTAAGAATTTAATACAGTTTTTAACAACACAGGACTTTATAATAATGTTAGATGGGAAAAAAGCTCAGAATACAAAATTAGGAGTATGACTTCAGCTACTTAAGACAGTACACAAAGGAGAAGAAACACATGAAAATGTCAACAATGGCTATCACTCACTGACTGTACGTGAGTGACTTTCATATCTCATATTTTTCCATTGCCAAGTTTTCTACAACAAGCTATCACTTTTTTTTTTTATCACTTTTATCATTATGAAAATTTTATTAAAAAAATGTTTCTGGAGTAGGAAATGGCAACGCACTCCAGTATTTTTGCCTGGAAAATCCCATGGACAGAGGAGCCTGGTAAGCTGCAGTCCATGGGGTTGCAAAGAGTTGGATGTAGCTGAACACACACATACAAAACAGAAACAGACTCACAGACACAGATAACAGACTTGTGGTTGTCAAGGAGAAGAGGGGAGGAGGAGGGATGGACTGGGAGTTTGGAGTTAGTAGATGCAAACTATTACATTTAGCATGGATACACAACAAGGTCCAACTCTATAGCACAGGGAGCTATATTCGATATCCTGTAATAAACCATGATGGAAAAGAATATGAAAAAGAATATATATAACTGAATCACTTTGCTATGCAGAAATTAACACAAGTTAACATAATCAAATCAACTATACTTCAGTAAAATTAAAAAACAAAAGAAAAAAAATGTTTCACTGGCATCATTACCTTGGGATCATGAACAAATGTATTTCCTTTGGTTCCAGGAGGAAAATCTCCAGTACAAATATATTTTAGACATTCAATGATGGTCTAAAGAAATAGAAAATTATATTATTTACTTATTAGAAAACTGCAGAATTTAACCATAAAATGTTAATTCATTATAAATGTTTATAAAAGATAAAAGACTATAAGATATGATTAGGTAAATTTTGATATTATAAAACCTGACCTATAAATATAGAAAAGCTACATAATTAAGAAGGTATACTGAAATAAAAAATAATTATTATTTTGGGAGGAAAATTTTCTATTTCTAATTAAAATTAAACTAAGTTTTTAATAACAATGGCTTAAACAGCTCACCATAGCTGATTACACTATATTGTAGAAGTGAAATTTACTGAGAGTGAAACTTAAATGTTCTCTCTCACACACACACACACACACACAAACACACACATAAATATGTGAGGCTGATACCCTGCAGGGCCCTGGGCACAAGGACTTTCTGTGTCCCCCATTTCTTTGATTATAGGAAGCAGTCTTCATTCACCCTCCACGACCTTCCCTGAATTCCAAAGGGTAGATTCAAGCAATAAGGTTATTTAGGGAAGGGAGGGGATGTAGGGAAGGGAGGGGATGAGACCAGAGAGAGACAGTCAAGAGCAGCCTTGGGGCAAGGTCCTGTTTCCTTATCAACAGATACACACAATATCTTTGAGCTACTTTGCAGATACCAAAACCTCCTCCAGGTGGGATGCTGCCCAGGGAATGCAGCCAGACCCCAGAGTAATTACACCTGAGGGTTGATGATGTTGATTCCTACTTACCTCACCTTCAGAATGGCCACAAGCTAATCATGCTCTGTTACTATAAAACTTGTCACTATATTCCCCAATTGGGGACACATGGTCTGGAGGGCATGAGTCCACTGTGTCCCCTTTCCGAGGCAAAGCAATAAAGCTACCTTTTTCTACTTCACCCAAAACTGTCTCCGAGATTTAATTTGGCAACGTTGTACAGAGAAGCTGAGCTTTCTGGTTCAAGGTGATAGATATGTTAACTAACTAGAATAGGAGAAACCTTTTGGGAAACACATGTTTGTCAAATCACCATGATGTATACTTTAAAGAGCCTACAATGTATATGTATACAATGTATATGTATACAATGTATATGTATACTCCAATAAAGCTGAAATTTTTTAAAAAGCTGAAACAAAACAAATGGCTAGTATCAACCTTATTATGTGACAGGTACTGTACTAGCCACTTTTACATACATTAAGCATTTAATTCTCACATTAACCCTAGGCCATAGAAACTATTTTTAACATCCATTTTATAAATGAGAAAACTAAGGCAAAGAACATTTAGGTCACTTTTGCCCAGTCACACAACTAATAAATGGAGAAGCAAAAAAAAAAAAATTCTGTATTCAAGCAGCTAGGGCTCATAAACACTAAACATACTAATCTATCAGTAGAACACTTAATATAGTGCTTAGGCACATAAAAAAGCATTCAGTAAATAATATTTTTACATAAACAAATTGACAAGAGTCTGGCATTCAACTCTCAACACTAAACCTTGTCTTTCTCTCTGCTTTTCACTTCTTCTCCCTGTTATAATGGTTATCACCTTGCTTTTCTCAAACCACCCTTTCGGACCAGAGAGCCTCTTAGCTACACTTCTCTCATAATTGTGTACCATTCCAGGGCTCAACTCAAATTTCTAAGTATTTCCAGGGTTTTAAAGTCACAGTATATATGCCGTGCTCTAACCTTTTATTTGAACTAGGTAAGAGCATCCCAACAACAAAAGTTTCCCAATTTAACCAAGCCCCAATGGATGTTTCATTTTAAAACTGTTATTTATCTAGTCATTATGCTTAGTCGGGATAGTCAGTTTTCTTAAAGTCATACATCTATATTTATATTTTATAACTAAAAAAAAAAAAAAAATCCCGAACGGAGACAACTACCAGGAAATGAATGCTATGCCATGAGAATAAACAGAATTAAGAAAACATCTATATATATATATATATAAAAAGTTCCTGTGGGGCTGTGAGTTCGGTAAGCTCACGCAGATAGCTCCCGGCCTCTCGGGATTCTCAAATAAACCTTGTCCACTGGGCAGCACTGGACGTGAGTCTGGGAGGCGCCTCAGGCGCCAGAGACCTGAAGGCCAAACCAAGCCACGCTCCTGGACACGGAAGTCAGCTGGAGACCCAGGTGTACCCTGGGGCCCCAGGAGCTGAGTCATACTGACTCCTCTCACCCTGGAGTTCCGAACTCTGCAGATATTCTCCAGATTTGTAACACGTGGCGACTCATGAACTGAAGGCGGCTCCTTAGAGGACTTACCGTTTTCCCCGCCCCATTGGGTCCAACCAAAATTGTAAGGGGACTGAAGAAAGTGATAATTTGTTTATCTTTATCCTCTATTCCAAAACTCCGCACGCCCTGAATGCTCATCTTTTCGATCCGGGACATGTTTGCAAACGTTTCTTTTCTCAACAGCTGGGGTCTAGATCCCGGGGCCCACCAAAGTTTAGCAGCTGGACCGGAGCACAGCAAGAACGGGTCGTAAGGACTGCAGCGTCCCGGAAGGCTCGGGCTGGGACCGTCCCTCCCACATGGGCTTCCTTCCCTGCTGCAGGACGAGAGCGGGGGTGGGGGCCAGCCCGGGGCTGCCCGCCAGCACACCCAGGCCCAGGGAGCCCGAGACCGAGGCACTCACAGACTCCCGCCTTGGCTGCGCCGCGGGTCAGGTGGGTCGCTGCGCCGGCGCGCGTTTACGCCGCAGGCGCGGGGCACGCCGGGAAGTCGGAAGCTAGGTGCGCGCGCAGGTTTACAGCCTGAGACGGTCGCATGCCAGGTCTTCTGGAAAGCGGCTTGTGTCTCAAAGCTGCGGACTGAGGGAGGAGGGGCGAGAGGGAGGGGAGGAGGCGGGGCAGGGGTGAGGCAGCACTCAGTTAAGTTCAGTCGCTCAGTCGTGTCCTACTCTTTGCGACTCCATGGACTGTAGCAGGCCAGGCTTCCCTGTCCATCACCAATTCCCGGAGCTTGTTCAAACTCATGTCCATCGAGTAGGTGATGCCATCCAGCCATCTCATCCTCTGTCCTCCCCCTCTCCTCCTGCACTCAATCTTTCCCAGCATCAGGGTCGTTTCTACTGAGTCAGTTCTTCGCCCTAGGTGGCCCAACTATTGGAGTTTCAGTTTCAGCGTCAGTCCTTCCAATGAATAGTCAGGACTGATTTCCTTTAGGATTGACTGGCTTAATCTCCTTACAGTCCAAGGGACTCTCAAGAGTCTTCTACAACACCACAGTTCAAAAGCATCAATTCTTTTGGCTCAGCTTTCTTTATAGTCCAGCTCTCACATCCATATATGACTACTGGGAAAACCATAACTTTGACTATACAAACCTTTGTTGGCAAAGTAATGTCTCTGCTTTTTAGTATGCTGTGTTTGTCATAGCTTTTCTTCCAAGGAGAAAGCTTCTTTTAATTTTATGGCTGCAGTCACCATCTGCAGTGATTTTGGAGCCCAGGAAAATGAAGTCTGTCACTGTTTCCATTGTTTCTCCATCTATTTGCCATCTATTTCTCCATCTATTAGTGATGGGGCCAGATGCCATGATCTTAGTTTTTTGAATGTTGAGTTTTAAGCCAACTTTTTCACTCTCCTCTCACTTTTATCAAGAGGCTCTTTAGTTCTTATTTGCTTTCTGCCATAAGGGTGGTGTTATCTGCGTATCTGAGGTTATTGATGTTTCTCCCAGCAATCTTGATTCCAGCTTCTGCTTCATCCAGCCTGACATTTAGCATGCTGTACTCTGCATATAAGTTAAATAAGCAGAGTGACAATATACAGCCTTGATGTACCTCTTTCCAGATTTGGAACTGGTCTGTTCTTTCATGTCTGGTTCTAACTATTGCTTCTTGACCTGCACACAGATTTCTCAGGAGGCGGGTAAGGTAGTCTGGTATTCCCATCTCTTTAAGAATTTTCCACATTTTGTTGTGATCCACACAGTCAAAGGCTTTAGGGTAGTCAATAAAGCAGAAGTAGATGTTTTTCTGGAATTCTCTTGCTTTTTTGATGATCCTATAGATGTTGGCCTTTTGATCTCTGATTCCTCTGCCTTTTCTAAATCCAGCTTGAACATCTGGAAGTTCACAGTTCATGTACTGTTGAAGCCAGGCTTGGAGAATTTTTAGCATTACTTTGCTAGCTAGTGTGAGATGAGTGCAATTGTGTGGCAGTTTGAACATTCTTTGGCATTGCCTTTCTTTGGGATTGGAATGGAAACTGACCTTTCCCAGTCCTGTGGCCACTGCTGGGTTTCCCAGATTTGCTGGCATATTGAGTGTAGTGCTTTAACAGCATCATCTTTCAGAATTTGAAATAGCTCCACTGGCTTTGTTTGTCGTGATGCTTCCCAAGGCCTACTTGACTTTGCATTCCAGGATATCTGGCCCTAGGTGAGTGATCACACCATCGTGATTATCTGGGTCCTGAAGATCTTTTCTGTATAGTTCTTCTGTGTATTCTTGCCACCTCTTCTTAATATCTTCTGCTTCTGTTAGGTCCATACCATTTCTGTCCATTATTGTGCTCATCTTTGTATGAAACGTTCCCTGGGTATGTCTAATTTTCTTGAAGAGATCTCTAGTCTTTCCCATTCTATTGGTTGCCTCTCTTTATTTGCATTGATCACTGAGGAAGACTTTCTTATCTTTCCATGCTATTCTTTGTAACTCTGCATTCAAATGGGTATATCTTTCCTTTTCTCCTTTTCCTTTAGCTTCTCTTCTTTTCTCAACTATTTGTAAGGCCTCCTCAAACAACCATTTTGCCTTTTTGCATTTCTTTTTCTTGGGGGTGGACTTGATCACTGCCCCCTGTACAGTGTCACGAACCTCTGTCCATAGTTCTTCAGGCACTCTGTCTATCACATCTAATCCCTTGAATCTATTTGTCACTTCCATAAGCCTCTTGTCCTTATCCATGAGGGCAGACAGAATGAAAACCACAATCACTGAAAACTAATCAAACTGATCACATGGACTACAGCCTTGTGTAACTCAATGAAACTATGAGCCATGCCATGTAGGGCCACCCAAGACGGACGGGTCATGGTGGAGAGTTCTGACAAAATGTGGTCCACTGGAGAAGGGAATGGCAAACCACTTCAATATTTTTGCCTTGAGAACCCCATGAACAGTATGAAAAGGCAAAAAGGTAGGACACTGAAAGGTGAACTCCCCAGGTTCGTAAGTGCCCAATATGCTATTGAGAAGAGTGGAGCAATAATTCTAGAAAGAATGAAGAGAAGGAAACAAAGTGAAAACAACACCCAGTTGTAGATGTGACTGCTGATGGAAGTAAAGTCCGATGCTGTAAAGAACAATATTGCTCAGGAACCTGGAATGTTAGGTCCATGAATCAAGGAAAAGTGGAAGTGGTCAAACAGGAGATGGCCAGAGTAAACCCTGACATTTTAGGAATCAGTGAGCTAAAATGGACTGGAATGGGCGAATTTAATTCAGATGACCATTATATCTACTACTGTGGGCAAGAATACCTTAGAGGAAATGGAGTAACCCTCATAGTCAACAAAAGGGTCTGAAGTGCAGTACTTGGGTGCAGTCTCAAAAATGACAGAATGATCTCTGTCCATTTCCAAGGCAAACCATTCAATCTCACAGTAATCTAAGGCTGTGCCCCAACCAGTAATGCTGAAGAAGCTGTAGTTGAACAGTTCTATGAAGAACTACAAGACCTTCTAGAACTAACACCCCAAAAAAGATGTCCTTTTCATAATAGGGGAGTGGAATGCAAAAGTAAGAAGTTGAAAGATATCTGGAGTAACAGGCAAATTTACCCTTGGAATACAAAATGAAGCAGGGCAAAGGCTAACAGAGTTTTGCCAAGAGACTGCACTGGTCATAGCAAACACCCTCTTCCAGCAACACAGGAGAAGACCCTACACATGGACATCAATAGATGGTCAATACTGAAATCAGACTGATTATATTTGCAGCCATGGAGAAGCTCTACACAGTCAGCAAAAACAAGACCGGGAGCTGACTGTGGCTCAGACCATGAACTCCTTATTGCCAAATTAAGACTTAAATTGAAGAAAGTAGGGAAAACCACTAAACCATTCCGGTATGACCTAAATCAGATCCCTTACGATTATACAGAGGCAACACTAAGAGTTGCGAAGACTTGAGATGACCAGGGATTCCCAGAGTGTGATCGTGTGATCTCGGGACACCTGGAGTGGAGTGGGGGGCGTGGTGTCCATTTCTCAGTGGCCATTAGTGTACTGTGTTTTCTAGTAATCACGTGATGTCAGAGACACCATCGAAATGATGGCTGATGGACTGTACGCATGTATATTCTTGTGACTTTTTTAAAACTCAAATTTAGCTCCAAACTGAGTAAATATTAATAATTATAACTCACATAAAAGCTCTTTTGGATCCTCAGTAGTTTCAACAAGTGCAGACAGGAATTTAATACGAAAAAATTGTATACTATTGTAGACCAAAAGCTGTTATAAGACTCTGTGTGTGCGTGTGTTTGCACTCAGCCGGTCAGTTGTGTCCCACTCTTTGTGACCCCATGAACTGTATCCTGCCAAGCTCCCGTTTCCATGGAATTTTCCAGGCAAGAACACTGGCGTGGGTTGCCATTTCCTTCTCCAGGGGATCTTCCAGACCCAGGGATCAAAACCTACGTCTCCTGCAACTCCTGCACTGGCAGGCAAATTCTTTACTCTTGAGCCACCTGGGAAGCCCATGTTATAAGACTATAAAATTACACAAATATGTGAAGGAAGTTCACTTTTATAAGCAAAACTAATTGATGTTGTTTGGGCGGGGGCTCTAAAGAGCTCCGGTGCCATAGTCCTTTATGTCTCAGTGCAAAGAAGAATTCATCCAGAGCTAAGTGATAAGAAGTGATTTATTAGAATAGGACACTTGTGAGGCTTACACGCTGGCGAGTGAGCAATGCTGCACCCTGAGAATTTACTGGGCTACAGTTTTATAATCAAAGGAAAAATGCAGAGGGGAAGAAGGGTTTCTTTGTCTTTCTTGACTAGATGTCATGCTTCCATCATCAGTTCCTTCTCCAGATTGAGCAGGGGAGTTTTCTTGTCCCTACTGGGTCAAGCTAGTTCCACAAATTATTGTCTGTGTGTGCAGAGAGCATGTTGTAGGGAATCTTTAACTTTCTGAGCTCACTGGGCAGTATGTGGATCTCACGCCACAATTATTTCATTGTTTTGGGGCACGTCGCGTGCTTCTGCTGCATGGTTTTGTTGCTAAGCAAACCTGCTTGGTTTTGTGGTTAAGCAAACCTGTTTTCTTGAGTAATCATTAACTTACGTACCTACCATTAGCATACATATTTTTTTCTACTTACCATCCCCTAGTGGGATTAGCTATTTAATTACCTATTTTGTCCCTTCACTCTGTCCCTACCATAAGTACCACCACAAGAAAGGAATAGACACCTTTAAAATAAGAGGTTTTGTTATGCAAGATGAATACTGTACACCATCATGGGTATTTTTAACAACACTATATTATATACTTAAAAATTTGCCTAGATGGTAGATCTTGTGTTAACTATTCTTATCGCACACACAAAAAATATAATAGAAAATAAAAAAAGATGAGAAGAAACTTTTGGAGGTGATGGATATACCAAAGGCATTGAATATTTGGACAACCAGACATTATATGTCTCCTGCTGTGGTCTTAATATGAAGTAGCCCACATTACCTTTTATGAATTTAGATTAAGAAAAAATTTAACTTGAATCTTTAGCACCTTTAGATTAAACTTCCAGTTTATAAGAAGTATTAACTAATAACAACACAAGGATGAAAGAGGCAAATCTGGAAGGCAGAATGTGTTACAAGACATTGCCCCAGACTCTCAGATTAGTGTCATTAAAACAAGGGGTTTTGTAGATTCTATAAGACTGTGGAAAACTTTAGCCAAAAAAATAATCAGAGAAGTAAAAACAGGCAGAAACAAAGAAAAACAACAAAGGAGACCAAATAATAATGTGATCATTAAACGTAGTTTTGGGACCTTCAGTTTCTTCTCAAGGGCTGTAGAAAATACTCTGAGCTATATCCTGTGAACTGTTTTACAAATACCGAAAGCTCCACCAGGTGGAAGACGTTAACTACATGATGATCAGACCATAGCCATGACGTAAGGTGCCTCAGTTCCAAGAATTAGCCTCAAGGAAATGGGAAAAACTGACCATGGAACTGAAGACTAACTGTATCCAAAACAATCAAGATGATGCTGGTCAGACCACCAGTGACCGATTTCAACATGAATGCCAGAGCTGACTGTGCTGTTTCTGCATGTTGCCCCCTCCCTCTGTCTATAAAAGCTCTTGCCCCCTGATTGAGGGAAGGGGGAGGGATCAGTTTTTGGAGAGAAATCCATCCTCCCTCCACCTCTGCTGCTCCTGTTGCCGGCATTCAAAATAAAACAAGCCTTCTTTTCCACCAACCTGGCCTCTTTATTGGCTTTTGAGCAGTGAGCAGCCAGACCCCACTTTTACTAATGGTAGGAACACGTGGAATCTTCCTGGACCAGTTATCGAAACTGTGTCCCCTGTGTTGGCAGGCAGATTCTTAACCACTTGACTACCAGGGAAGTTCTATCAGCTTTCCTTTGATTAGTATTTATCTAGTGTGTCTTTCTGAGGCTTCCCAGGTGGCTCAGTGGTAAAGAATCTCCTGCCAATGCAGGAGAAACAGGTCGGGTCCCTGGATCACGAAGATCCATGGAGAAGGAAATGGCAACCTGCTCTGGTATTCTTGCCTGGAAAACTCCATGGATGGAGAAGTCTGGCAGGCTATAGTCCATAGGGTTGCAAAGAGTGAGCTACAACTGAGCACAAATGCATGCATGCACACAATGTGTCTTTCTATCCTTTGATTTTTAAACCCTTTTAATGTCGTTTTAGGCTTCAGGTGGCTCAGTGGGTAAAGAATATTCCTGCAATGCGGGAAACACAAGAGATGCAGGTTCCATCTCTGGGCTGGGAAGATCCCCTGGAGATGGACATCCCCTGGAGAAGGCAACCCACTCCAGTATTCTTGCCTGGAGAACCCCATGGACAGAGGACCCTGGTGGGCAAAGAGTCCATGGGGTTGGAAAGAGTCAGACACTACTGAATCGACTGAGTTCAGTGTCATTTTGCATGAAGTGAACTGTTATTCCTGATAAATTTGATTGTATTTCTCATATTTTGTGCTTTTTCCTTCTATTTCTCCTTTCTAGGTTTCTGGATTGATGGAGTTTTCATTATTCTCTTGTTTTATTTTACTGGTTTTGAAGTTGCACATTCTATTTTGATTCTTTTAATAGTTATTCTTGAATTTTTCACCTGCCTATTTTGAAATCTGAAGCTAATATCTTAAGTATCCTTTCAAACAATATAAGAACCACTGTATCTAATTCCATCTTAATTTTCCACATTATCAGTGTTTAGAATTTTTTTCCATATTGTCTTGAAATACCCTCATTTATTTTCTAAACCAGAATTGTTTATGTTTACCAACATATTTATCAACCTTTTTTATTAGCACTTCTTCTTTGGTTCATTTCATAGCACTCCTCTTTGGTTCATTTCTCTCATTATATTCTAGTGCTAAAGAATCTTGAGGGAAAGAAATCCATCCCACAGAGCTGATATCAAGATTAAACAAAGTTATTTTGTGAAAGTGCTTTATAAATGGTAAAACACAGGCTTCCCTGGTGGCTTAGTGGTAAAGAATCCACCTGCCAATGCAGGAGACATGGATTCGATCCTTCATCCAGAAAGATGACACGTGGCAGGGCAACTAAGCCCATGCACCCCAACTATTGAACCTGTGCTCCAGAGTCGGGGAGCCACAACTCCTGAAGCCCACCCCCCCGAGAGCCCGCGCTCCATAGCAGGAGAAGCCTGTGCGCTGCAACCATAGGAGCCCTGCTCGCTGTAACTGGACAAAAAAGCCCACACAGCAGTGAAGACCCAGCATAGCCAAAAATAAATAAAGTTGTGTTTTAATGGTAAAACACTGTAAAAATATGATTTATTTTTTGTGCGTTGAATATTTTTACAGGGTTTATCTGGTAAAATGTAACAAAGCTATTGAAATGAGCATGTAAGTTTCTCAGCATAAGGAAATATTTTTTAACTTATACATAGAGCTTTTTAATCGTGGAATACTAGCAACAACCCAAATGGTGAGGTAAACTGTGGTACACCAATTTCATCTAACAGCAGGTAAACTTTAAAAATAGCTTCCCCCCCCAAAAAAAAATAAATAAAATAAAAAATAAAAATAGCTTCCCCAGTGGCTCAGTGGTAAATTATCTGCCTGCCAATGCAGGAGACACAGAAGATGTGGGTTCGATCCCTGGGTTGGGATGATCCCCTGGAAGAGGAAATGGCAACACACTCCAGTATTCTTGCCTGGAAAATCCCATGGACAGAGGAGCCTTGTGGGCTACAGTCCATGGGGTCACAAAGAATCGGACACAACTGAGCACACACACATGCAACCTTTAAAATACTACACGGAAGAGAAGTATTAATAAGCAAAAAAAGATAAAATTGTACACATTCATTGATTGTAACTCTGTAAAGCTGTCTTAGTAAAGACTGGAAGTGATCAACAAAAATCTGATAGTTGCTATGCCAAGGGGAAGTTGTTCTGTGTTTATTTTCCTATGATGTTATTTATTCATTTAAAAATTATTCAAAAGATATACTTGGAGATTGAAAGGATGAGAGAGTAAGATCAAGAAAGAGATGCTATCATTTTACATTTAGTCACTACAAAAAAAAAAAAAAATGTGGCATCATGCCCTGTTGATTGATTAGAATCAGTTCATAGAAAAGTCATTTGACCTTAATGACTCAACGCTTAGTAAAAAAAAAACAAACAAACTTATCCTTATCATTTTTTAAAAACCATGTTGCCAATTTGGAAGCCATTAAGAGAGACAAAGGGCTTCCCTTGTAGCTCAGTCGGTAAAGAATCTGCCTGCAGTGCAGAAGATCTGGGTTTGATCCCTGGGTTGGGAAGATCCCCTGGAGAAGCAAATGGCAACCCACTCCAGTATCCTTGCCTGGAAAATCTCATGGACAGAGGAACTTGGTGGGCTGCAGTCCTTCACAAAGAGTTGGGCACGACTGAGCGACTAACACTTACTTCCTTACTTACTAATAGAGACAAAGGTTTTAGGAAAACAGGATGGATGCTGCCTACTAATACAACTTTTCAACAACAAAGTCCTTCTTTCAAACTATAAAATTATTAGTAACTCTTAAAAATTCTGTATACTGATTGCTAATTTCTTTCTAGTGTCCTAAAATAATGTGGGTTTTTCAAAATGCCATGGTAGTTAACACTGACTTGTTCTCTATAGATGAGCTTACACTTTTGCTCTATCTTGGAGCCCACCAAAGTTGTTTCTGTCTTCAGGGTCTTAGCCCCGGGCCACAGGCTCCTTCAGTTTCTACTGTACTCACATTAATGTGTTCATCTAACACAACCATGTTTGTTGTGTTAGTTGCTTAGCGTGTCTGACTCTTTGCAACTCCACTGACTGTAGCCAGCCAGGACACAACTAAGTGCCTGACTGTTTATTCAATAAACATTGAGTGTGTACAATAAGCTGCTCAATGAGGATAAAGAGATCAATTAAATAAAACCCTTATTCTCAAGGTGTTTACAATTTAGTGAAGTAAAAAAGTTCCCAAGTGCATGACACTTACAGGATACAAAGTCTTTTTACATCATAATAAAAATGTAAACAATCATTAACTTTTTTTCCAACTTGCAAGTTTATTTTTGATAATCTTTTTATTTGATGTAGCTTTAGATTTACAGGAAAGTTGCAAGGACATTAGAGTTCTGAGGTCCTCTGTACCCACTTTCCTCTGTTGTTCATGTTACTATAGTATGTTTGTCACAGCTGGGTAACCAACACTGGCACATTACTAGACTCCACGGTTTTGAGAGGGTTTTCTTCGTTTTTCCTTATCCTTTTTCTGTCTGGGATCTCATCCAGCACACCATATTGCACTTAGTCATCATGTTGTCTTAAATTACTCCGGGCTGTGACAGTTTTCAGACTTGACTTTGTTTTTGAACACCTTGACAGTTTTAAAGAGTACTGGTCAGGTATTTTTTCCTTCAGTTTGGGTATGTGTAGTATCTTTCTCATGGTTAGACAGAGGTTTTGAGTTTTGGGGAGTAAGACCACAAGAATAAAATGCCATTCTCATTACATCATGTTAAGGCAACACACAAGCAACATGACCTATGACTGCTGATGTTGACCTTGATCACCAAGCTGAAATTTGCCAGGTTTCTCCATTGCAAAGTTACTCTTCTCATAATCCCCTTTCCAGACTGCACTCTTTAAAATGAATCATATCCCACACTTACCTTAAGGGTATCCCACACTGAAAGGGAATTATACTCCATTTCCTTGAGGCTAGAATATCTACAAAAATTACTTGGTTATCCATTTCAAATAGAGCAGAGTGTACACGACGATCCCAAACTCCCGATCTTCTCTCTTCCTCCATTCTTCCCCCCAACACTGAACCCCGGCAACCATAAATTCATTAGCTAAGTCTGTGAGTCTGTTTCTGTTTCGTAAATAAGTTCATCTGTATCATTTCTTTTTTAGAAATGGATAACCAACAAGGTCCTACTTACTGTACAGCACAAGGAACTCTGCTTAGTGTTTCGGGGCAGCCTAGATGGGAGGGAGGTTTGAGGGAGAATGGATATACGTTTGGCTGAGTCCCTTTGCCATCCATCTGAAACTATCACAATATTGCTAATCAGCTACACTTCAATACAAAATAAAAATTTTTAATTACTTGGAATTCTGCACAAGAGATTAAAATTATTAACTTTTGTTTGAAGTTTTACATTAATAAACCTCTTTCAAATACATTATTTTATGGTCCCTGCTCAGAGAGAGTTTGCAATCAGGTTGGGGAAATCAGACTAATAGAGGAATAGTTAATGACTTATGACAATATTATAAGAAATGTAATCCTGTACATTCTTGTACATTCATGTTCATAATGGCATTATTCACAATAGCCAAAAGATGGAAGTGACCCTAAATGTCCATTGATAAATGAATGAATAAACAAAATGTGATATATACATACAGTGGAAAATTCCAGGCTTTCACTGCCATGGCCTGGGTTTAATCCCTCATTGTGGAACTAATCCCACGGGCGGTGTGGCATGACCAAAAAACCAAAAAAAAAAAAAAAAAAGGGAAGGAAATTCTGCCACATGCTACGAGAAGGATGAACCTTGAGGACACTATTGTAGGTGAAATAAGCCAGTCAGTAAATGACAAATACTATATGATTCCACTCATGTGAGTTACCTAGAATAGTCAAATCTGTGGAGACAGAAAGTAGAAGCATGGTTGCCAGGAGCTGGGAGGGAGGGGTGGGGAAAGAGAGCTGTTTAATGTGTATAGAGTTTCAGATTTGCGAGATAAAAAAGTGTTCTAGAAATGTGTTATACAACATTATGAATGTACTTAACACTACTGAACTATATACTTAAGAATGGTTGATGTCACATTTTATGTTACGTGTATTTTACCACAGTTTTTAAAAGTTTTGAGATGTCTAATTTTGAATAAGAGGATTTTTAAATAACTCGCCCTCCAATAGGGACCCACAGTTATACGATAGATCAGAGGCTGAGAAATAGCACCCTGTATGGTTTTAAAAACTATGAATTGCCGACATCTAAGAATCAGGAGATTATACACGATACTCAGGATTTCTGGCTTCTTTGAAAAATTGGATGATTTGGCAACATAAGTCCAAGGATGTCACATGGTAACAGGCAGCTGGAGCTGAGCACGTTTGCTGCCTGGAGACAGGTCACTCTGCTGCAGATTTCTGCAGCCCCACCATCTGTACTGTGTCACACCTGGCCCATTTCACTCATTTTCATAACCAGCCAGCATGACTCCCTAAAAATAGTGGGGGGTTGGTGAGCTTTTCTCCTGCTTTAGTGAACACTAGTACAGTGGTATCTTAGTCCTCCACCACCTAATTCCCTGCGCAACTCTATAACAGGAAGAAGTTTAAAACTCAGAACTTTGTGTATTTAAGGTACTAAAATAACAAGTCACATGGCAGTTCCTCTGAGACCTTCATCTAAGCCCACACGTTCTCGGCATAGCCCGTAGAAGTCAAGGAAAAACAGAGCAAACTCTCTGTGAAATCTTCCGGGGAGAGAAGTCAGCTTGAGTCAGCTTTGGTTTTGAGAGCACCGTTTTAAGAGCACCTTGATCTAGTCTATTGTGATTCCTACCTCATTACCTCACTCCTGAAATCTAAAAAAAAAAAAAAGTTTTTTCGAGTGTTCAAACAAAGAGTCCAAAACTTTAGCACGAACAAAACCAGACGTGAAGGCTGCTACTGAAGTCCCACACTACTTTTACGCTACCTGTGCAGAGGTGTGACTACACACACGCAAAAGGTTTGTGTACCTCCGGGGTACTTCTGCTTCTCATACACAGCTCTATCCAGCTTTGGAAGAGGATTCTAGGTAGCAATTTTTATTTGGTACCATCTCTGCTAGATACTCAAAATAGTCCTAGAGCCAACATAAAGGAGCCTCCACCCTGGATCATTTGACTGTATGAGATAACAAATCCCTCATTTGGCTTCAACCAGTTTGAGTTAGGTTTTGGTTACTGGCAATAGAAAGGATCCTAATCAAGAGTACAGTGAACACAACTTGACTGCTAAGTTTTGATGGTCTCCACTCTAATCACCATCTGTAATCACCAGTATTTTCAATTTCTTTTAAGACAGATCAACCTTGCTTACAACTGCATTAGAGTTTACTTGATCTGAAAAGAACTTCTCAGTATTTATGTATTTCAGCATAAAATTCTACGTAGTGGTTTACATGATACTTCTTTTTATACTCAGCTTTTAAAAGGAAATTCAATCTTCTGACTTTAAGACATGCAAATGTGGGGCAATGATATATCAGTCTAGTGATTTTCTTTGGAAACAGGAAACATTTTTAAAGGGGAAAAATAGGGATTTTGATTATTATTAAAAGATAAAAGTAAATCTATAAGATACAGGCATTGGAAATGTTTAGTTTCATAATATGCCACTATTAGGCATTCTCTATCTGATTGTTAGAAATTATTCATTTCCTCAAAGAGAGAGGATAA
The DNA here is from genome assembly GCF_019320065.1 of Cervus canadensis. NCBI lineage: Eukaryota > Metazoa > Chordata > Mammalia > Artiodactyla > Cervidae > Cervus > Cervus canadensis. Next base: position 85,350,808 of record NC_057389.1, on the reverse strand, counting down.
ATTGGTTGGGTATGCAATCTTGTACTATGCACTTTCTCTGCCAAGGCAAACGCTGAACGTTTCAGAGCCATGAGAATGCTTCTGCATTTGACTTTGGTTGCTCTTGGAGCTGCCCATGTTTGTGTCTTTGCTGTAGAAAGTACCCTGAGTAGACTGGTGGCAGAGACCTTGACATTGCTCTCCACTCATCGAACTCTGCTGATAGGTGATGGGGTAATTTTCTTTTTGAATCCTACTGCCTTTAAAATATATAGGTAATCATTTGTGGTGCCTAATTTTTAAAGATCTGTCATTAGTCATGAAATTATGAGAGATTAGTACAAATATAATTGATAATCATATGACTAGCAAGCATTTTTACTAAAAGTTACGAGTGTTAGAGTGCTTTTAAAATGAATGCATTTCCTTTCCTTTTCAGAACTTGATGATTCCTACTCCTGAGCATACAAATGTAAGTTAAATCATGATTTGATAAATGATTGAGTGAATAAGTGAATTTCATGTTTTAAGCTATAAAGCAAGGTTATCACTGGAATGATTTACTTTTCTCCATTTTGCTTTTATATGTGTGAATACAAAAGTATGTACTTAAAAATATTAGGAATGACTTTATAACAAGTAAAATCCATTAAACAAGTGGATCAGGCCCTCTAGTGATGTCAGTTCTCCATCTCAAACAGCCTTGAGTCAGGCATTCATTTTTTTTAGGTATTTAATGTCTTTTTACTTTAAAAATTAAGTTATTTTTTAAATTGAAGTATAGATGATTTACAATGTTGTGTAAGTGATTCAGTTACATGTGTGTGTGTTTGTATATACATTATTTTATATATATTGCTTTTCAGATTGTTTTCCCTCCTTTCCATATAGGTTATTATAAAATATTGAAAAAAAAAACAAAAAAAAATAAAAAAAATAAAATATTGAGTATAGGTGATACTCAATAGGTCCTTGTTGTTTATCTGTTTTATATATAGTAGTGTGTATATGTTACTCCCAAATTCCTAATCTATCCCTTCCCTCTACCTTTCTCCTTTGTTAAGCATAAGTTTGTTCTCTATATCTGTGAGTCTGTTTTATAAATAAGTTCTTTGGTATCATTTTTTTAGATTCTACATATAAGTGATATATGATATTTGTCTTTTCTCTGTCTGACTTACTTCACTTAGTGTGATAGTCTCTAGGTCCATCCATGTTGCTGCAAATGGCATTATTTCATTCCTTTGATAGTTGAACAATAGTCCATTGTTCATTCTTTATTCATTTATTCATTATTCATTCTTTATATTCATTTTTTATTTCTTTATTCATTCTTCTGTCAATGGATATTGGCTATTGTAAACAGCACATCTTTCTATAAGAATCCCATATTGAGTGAGAGGAGCCTCCTAGTCTCCATTCAAGTCTGACTACCTATGACTTTCCTCACTTTTATGTCTTTCTGAAACTTGAGCAAGGTAGGGTTATACTTTTAGAATCATGATCAGTAGACATTAAAATATACAATGAATGCCCTATATTAATATGTGTGTCATTTCTACATATTTAAATTATTATGATTGTATAAAGGAATTGCATACATTTAAAGTAAGTCATGGTTGTATTAAAATGTAAAATATATGATTTTATTAGTCTAAATAAAATAAAATTACTGGCTGGAACTACAAAAGGAAACTCATGTGAGGTCAATCAGTACTGTAGTTACATTATACTTCCTAAACATTTTAACTTTGGTTAAGGAGTTAATTTATATCATTTGTAAAACTCCTCAGTAATTACAAAAATTTTATCTACTTTTGGAAATTATATCTCACTGTGAAGTGTTCTGCTACTTGGAAAAGGAACAAGTAAAACATTCTTTGGAGAAGGGAACTCATGTAAACAACACAACTAACTTCTGGGACCAAATTTTTATACCTTGTTTTGATTATTTATTGTTTTAAATCTTCCTCATTTAGCACCAACTATGCATTGAAGAAGTCTTTCAGGGAATAGACACATTGAAGAATCAAACTGCACAAGGGGATGGCGTGAAAAAAATATTCAAAAACTTGTCTTTAATAAAAGAACACATAGACAGCCAAAAAGTAAGCTAAAAACATTTAGTGGAAACTTAAGTATATTTGTCTGGTTCTGCCTACATTTGTAGGAATTGACAGTTTCCTACAATACTTATTGTCTGTTCTTTTCACAGAAGAAGTGTGGAGGAGAAAGATGGAGAGTCAAACAATTCCTAGACTACCTGCAAGTTTTTCTTGGTGTGATAAACACGGAGTGGACAATGGAAAGTTGAGACCTACCTCTTTCACTGTAGGGAAAGCTTTTGGAGGAGGAGAAGGATGTTTTAATGCAACAAGGATGAGGGCCAACCAATGGTGGAGACTTAATATTCAGTGTAATTAAACTTCAGAAGCAAAGTAAATATTTTAGGCATACAACTGTTTTACCTCACACAGGCAGAAAGTGCATAAAAACAAAAAATTTGAGTTGTATTTCAGATGTCAGAATCACTGAAGTATCTTCCACCAGTTTGCTCCAGGCAAAATAGATACATACATATATATATACTTTTATCTATCTTATTTAACATAACATTTTGTAAAATGTCTGTTAACTTAATATTATTTATGAAATAATTGAGAACTTAGAAAATTAATATTTATTTCACCTTAAGCTATGTTTCAATAAAACAAAAATAGACAACTCTAGTCCAGTTTGTTGCTGACCTTTGTCTTACTCCTGCAGAAAGGTCTGTGTGAGACCATGCTGAGTTTGGAGGTCTTTCCCATTCCGGGTGGCAGACATGGCAGGTTGCTAGGAGTACCGCTGGTGGATGTGACCTAGTGGGACCGAATGGGGAAGGAGGCAGCAGGGACACGGGCAGGGGCTGAAGCCTGGCTTCCGTTCCACTACACCCAGAGACTAGGATGATGCAGGCTAAATGGCGGGTGATGAATGAATGAGTGAATGAATGAATGAATGAATGATTATAAGGGCTGGCCAGAGAATTCAAATGAGTTTCACCACTTTGCTCAGAGAGGAGGGCACTGTAGGAATCTGTATTTAGGTTTCTTTCCAGTCTATGAGAAGAATGTGGCAGACCAGTCCCACTGCCAGATTGGGGAAGGGGCTGGAAATGCTCTTTGTGGAGCCCGGAGCACTGTGGACCTGGGGGAGTTCTTCACCTCACCTGACATTGTGGCCCAGCAACAGGCAGAGAAGCACTGGTAGGCAGTTATATTGGGGAGACTCTGTTCTAGAGTTCTCTGTTCACCGTCTATATTTCCAGGGAAGAACAGCATTAGGCAGAACAACAACCCAATCACCCTGTTTACCACTATCGGTACCATATTTGAAAGTTCCTCTGCTTGAGGAAATTTCTGAAGGATTCAGAAAATATGTTTTTTAAAGATATACTTTAAAACTGAGACCTAGGGTTCGATCTCTGATCTGGGAAGAACCCACAGGCCACGGAACAACTAAGCCTACGTGCCACAGCTACTGAGTCTGTGATCTAGGGCCTGGGAGCCACAATCACGAAGCCCACATGCCCTGCAGCCCATGCTCTGCAACAAGTCACTTGAATGAGAAGCCCTCCAACCACAAGAGAGCAGCCCCCGCTCACCATAACTAGAGAAAAGCCTGAACAGCCAAAAATAAAAAAATTAAAAAAACCTGAGACCTGAAGGAGTGGCCCAGTAACAACATTTATTATGCCACTAATTCCTTCCTTCATTTACTGATCACAGGTCCAGTACGGTGAGCTGGGAGAGAGCCGCGCACATGTGCTAGAGGGCCTTACAGATGGTGCCCTTAGCCTGGCATTAGCTGCATGGATTGCACGTGTTGTGCTCCATTGCTTGTGTGAAGAAACTGCTCCTGCTGTTTCTGGGAGTGGGAGAGGGGCCAGGGCCATTGCACACAGGCTCCCAGTGGGAGAATGCAAGTCCTTTTGTGCAAGAAGACGCATTTGCCTTCCAGCACAAACTCAGGCAAGGTAGTCAGCACTCTGCTGTGGCTTAGGTTCCCAACCTGTGCACCCAGTAAGCCCCAAGAGCTGGGGCTGAGCTGATTAAGAGATGTCAGCACAGCACCACGCTGAGTACTCTCGAAACTGACAGGAAACAGGAAACTCAATTTGAGAAGAGACTGAATGTCAGTTTAACTCAAGTCAGCAAATATTTATTGAGCTCCCATATGCTCCAGGATTGTTCTAGGAACTAGGATTCATCAGTGAATAAAAAGGACAAAATTCCCTGCCCTTGTAAACTTACACGTCTGTGTTAAATCGCTTCAGTTGTGTCTGATGCTTTGTGGTCCCGTGGACCGTAACCCACCAGGCTCCTCTGTCTATGGAATTCTCCAGGCTGTCATTTCATCCTCTAGGGGATCTTCCTGACCCAGGGATCAAATCTGCATCTCCTGTGTCTCCTGCATTGCAGGCAGATTCTTTACTGCTGAGCCACCAGGGAAACTATATATATATATGTATATGTATATATGTATATAACTCTATATATGTATGTATCTAATGGAATACTACTTAGCCATAAAAAGAATGAAAATTTGCCATTTGTAACATGGATGGACCTGGAGGGTATTGTGCTTCGTGAATTAAGTCAGACAGAGAAAGACAAATACTGTGTGTTATCACTTAAATGCAGACTCTACAAAATTAAACAGGTGAATGTAACAAAAAAGAAATAGACTCATGAATATAGAGAACAAACTGGTTACCCATGGAGAGGAGCAGGGGGAGGCAATATTGAGGTAATGATTAAGAAGCACAAAGTGCTATGTATAAAATAAATAAGCTACAAGGATATATTGTACAGTACAGGGGATACAGTAAATATTTTAAAATCATTTAAGTGGAGTATAATCTATACAAATTTTGAATCACTATGTTGTAGACCTGAAACTAAAATAATATTGTAATTCAACTATACCTCAATTTTTAAAATAAAAATAAAATTAACTTGGCAGGAAAAAAAAACTGTCATTTTCCTACTTCTTTATCAAGGTCCAATATAGCTATTGTGGATTTAAGGTTGGAATATCCTATCTAAAGTCCCACTCATCAACTCTTACCAATCTACCAGTCTCAGAGAAGCCCAAAGCTATCAGGGTTGCATGACACTCACAGAAATGGAACTTCTTACACCTACCAAGGATTTTTAAGGTGGAAACAATGATTTCCCAGCTGAGTCTATAAAACAATACCAATCAGTGGCCCCTGGTCAGGGAGAGGGGGACTCCTACAAGTTATATGAAGCACTTCTTCACCTAGGCCTAACTACTGCGGGGCTCCAGAACCTAGGACAGCAGAGGAGAGGGCCTGGCAGGCTCCAGGTTACAAAAGACTTTCATGAGTCTTGTTTTCCCTCTCAAAAGCTTATTCCAATAAAAGAGCATCTATTTGCACTCTGCCTTAGTGATGCTGCTGTTAATGTCCAGTGGGAGGTGCCAGAGTGAGATATCAGGTTAAGTTTTGGAGGGACACAGAGGAACCTTTCCAGAGAACACCTGAACACAATGCATTTAAAACCAAAGCCCCCTCTCTGTCATCCATCCCCATCCCCTCAAACCTGCTGCTGCTGCTCTTCCTTGTCCTTCTTTGTCCTCTTCCTTCGAGGTTCCCTACTTGGCTAATATAACCATGACTACTTTCCTATTTAACCTATATGCAGAGTACATCATGAGAAACCCTGGGCTGGATGAAGCACAAGCTGGAATCAAGATTGCTGGGAGAAATATCAATAACCTCAGATATGCAGATGACATCACTCTTATGGCAGAAAGTGAAGAAGAACTAAAGAGCCTCTTGATGAAAGTGAAAGAGGAGAGTGAAAAAGTTGGCTTAAAGCTCAACATTCAGAAAACTAAGATCATGGCATCCAGTCCCATCACTTCATGGCAAATAGGTGGGGAAACAGTGGCTGACTTTATTTTTGGGGGCTCCAAAATCACTGCAGATGGTGACTGCAGCCATGAAATTAAAAGACGCTTGCTCCTTGGAAGGAAAGTTATGACCAACCTAGACAGCATATTAAAAAGCAGAGACATTACTTTGCCAACAAAGGTCCGTCTCATCAAAGCTATGGTTTTTCCAGTAGTCATGTATGGATGTGAGAGTTGGACTACAAAGAAAGCTGAGTGCCAAAGAATTGATGCTTTTGAACTGTGGTGTTGGCGAAGACTCTTGAGAGTCCCTTGGACTGCAATGAGATCCAACCAGTCCATCCTAAAGGAGATCAGTCCTGGGTGTTCATTGAAGGACTGATGTTGAAGCTAAAACTCCAATACTTTGGTCACCTGATGAGAAGAGCTGACTTATTCGAAAGACCCTGATGCTGGGAAAGATTGAGGGCAGGAGGAGAAGGGGATGACAGAGGATGAGATGGTTGGATGGTATCACCAACTCGGTGGATATGAGTTTGGGTAAACTCCAGGAGTTGGTGATGGACAGGGAGGCCTGGCGTGCTATGGTCCATGAGGTTGCAAAGAGTAGGACACAACTGAGCGACTTAACTGAGTTGAACCTTCCTATCACCCTTCTGGAAGACTCCCTGACTTTAACCCTCTGTGCCCTTCCATCAACCATCCAGCCTCTGGCATGTCTCTCCAATTCCCCCTCTCCATCAGTGCTTCAGTTGAGGCCCTCACCTGTCACCTAGACGCAGCCATCACCAGCTCCCTACTTCAGGCTCCCCCCATAACTGCCAAGTCAGGGCTATTGATAAAATACACTCACATCCACATGTCACTGCTGCAAACAAAACTCTCTGGTTCTCAAGTCCATTTTCTTTACAGGTCATACCATTGTCCCCTCTAAGCGCTACCATTCAGAAACACAGGCATCTCTCATTAAACATTGCTTGAAAGAAAATGCTAAACAGGAGCCTCATTGCCATTATTTTAAATGGGAAAACTATTCGTGCATTATGTCTTAATCCAAAATCCTCAACCAACTTTCCAAAACATAAAACACAGTAAAATGCCTGTATATAACCAACAAGCTGACATATTAGGCTGTAAAATATTTTAAGGTTTATATTTCTGTATTTGTCCGTTTAATAAATTGTGGTGAAATAAGAATGTAAAATATTTAAAACGGTACTTCCTGATCATGAAACCATTACTATGGCTTCTTTATCTAATGTGCTACATCCCTTAGCTGACATTCAGAGCCGTTCCAGTTGTATTCTGTGAACTTCAATATGCTACCAATATGCTATATTGGGAATAAACCTAAAGGTTTTCTCTGTTGAGCTCGCCGCCCCATCACTCTGTTTAAAAATGCATCAGGGTTGGGGTACATATATGTAGCATTGTATTTCGGAAGGCATATATGTTCTATGAATAAATGTTCTACGTGGAAAACTGGGAAGAAGTTCTGTAGGGAATGCAAGCTCTTCCAGCATACCCAGGGATTTTCCCATTTCTGTGCCTTTACCCACCCTGTCTCAGGACATCTGTCTTTTCCCACACAGGGAACCTGCAGTTATCCTTTGGATGTTTTCATCTATCCCTTTCTCTCTGCTCTCACAGTCAGGCTCCAATACTAGCTAATTACACTAATGAGTTACACTAATATCTTTGATTCTCTCTCTGCCTAGCCCAGCAGTATTAGATGCCCTGCATTACTTTGGGCATTCCTCTATCAGAGACCTTGTTTTTATTTTTTTTTTAATTTTTTTTGGCTGCATCACAGAACAGCTTGTCAGATTTTGGCTCCCCAATCAGCAATGGCACCTGGACCCTCAGCAATGAAAGTGCAGTCTTAACCCCTGGACTGCTAGAGAATTCCTGTTCCAGAGCTCTTGTTTTTATATTGTAGTCTTTTCAGATCCATCTTCTACAACTCTGAATATGCATCAGTCAGAATTATCTAGAGGATGCTAAAGTGATAAATTACCTCTGAATCTCAGCGGAGGGACACAAGGGGAGTTTCTTTCTTAATCACACTGTGGGTGTCAACTGGACAGCCCTGCACAGTAGCTGTCCTCCACGGGTTGGCTCAGGTTCCAGGATGTTTCCATCCCAGGGTGCTGCCACATCAACAGCTGCTGGCTGTCCAATGGTTAACCACTGCAAGGGGCATGGGTTTGATCCTTGTTCAGGGAACTAAGATCCTGCATGCTGCGTGGCTTCACCAAAAAACAAACAAACAAAACAATTGCTTTTTCCGCTATCCTTGGAGAACCACACCTCAGTTCTAAAAATCATACCATCACATGGAGGCAGGAAGACACACAGCAAGTCTCAGCAAGTATGTCTGCCCATCACATCCTGCGGAAGCATTGAAAGAAGAATACTTTAGAACAGTACAGAGAAAGGGCAAAAGAGAGGGGAGCTGATATGCTGGGCTCCCTTTTCTCTCCCATACCCCATCAGTCAAGGTTTACTCCACCAGAGCTCAACTCCCGGTACTTTCAAGTCACATCATCTGGTCATCGGCAGCCACATAAGAGGCCTGACCTCATCTGACAAGAGAGGGCATACAAACATGTGTCCTATTCCAGACAGGAATTCCCAAAACTGATGCCAGAAGGCAAAGGGAACCAGAAGGGTTCTATAACCGTTAAAGAAATCTGGTCAATCATCTAAAATCTTCCCACAAAGAATACACAAAGGCCAGAGAGTTCTATTGGTAAGTCTCCACAAATTTCCAAGTCAACATGTAATTCTAAACATACATAAACTTTTACAGAAAATAAAATGGAATACTTCACAGTTCATTTTATGAAACTAATACTTAACTATAGTAAAATCCAAGGGGGATTATATAAGAATAGAAATTTATGATCCTAAACTCATGAACATGGATGCAAAAACTGTAAACAAATGTTATCAATTCATGTCCAGTACATATAAAAATATATGGTGTAATAAACTGAGTTGAATTTATTTCAAGAATTCAAGGTTAAATAGATTAAAAATCCATTAATATAATTTACTACAGTAACCAAAGAGATTAACTACATTATATTGATGAAATAAAACAATTACTGAAATTCAAAATCTATTTATTATAACTACTTTCAGCAGGGTTGAAATAGAAAGGAATGTCTTTCAGCTGATAAGCTTACAGCAAATACCACACTCAATGGTGATGACTAAAAGTATTTCTTAGAAAGCATGGGCCATGCAAGAAAGCCTGCAGGACCACTGAAGGTATATGTGAACTCTACAATCTGCAGGAAGCACCATTTACCTCACAGACATTGAAGATTTGAATATGAATCATGAGGGTTTCCTAGTCTCTAGGAAAGATGGTATGGCCAGTACATCACATCATCTTCCTTCACATCTTTCTTCCCTCACTCCTCCATTCTCCTCAGCATCACCAGCCTAGGCTTATAACTGCCAAATAAAGTGTCAGCACTCCAATCCTTGCCTCACATTCCACTTTCTGAGGAGAACTGGGCTATGACAATCGGTATCAGGTGTAATGAATCCTTGGAATGGAATTTTGCAGCTGGATCACTCACCTCTGTAAAATAATAGGAGCTTTTTGCTGGGAATAAGTGGAGTGGCAATAACTTCTGATGTGTAGTGGCTTGGGAATGTCTTAAGCTTTAAACTCTGGCTAATTTGGGTGAAGGGAAGATGGAGAACAAGGCAATGGCGGTTAAAGTGGCTGGGAATTTATGGGAACCATATTGTTAATAATTACAAGGATTGCAGCATACTCTCCTGACCTTACCAAAAGAGAATGATAGGCTCAGGACAATCCAATTCCACTTTAAGATATGCTCCAATTACTAGAATATTCTATGGCAACTTTAAAGGAGGCCCTTATCTCCTACAGTCTCAGGGCAGACTGAGCTGAAAATTAGGCTCAGGGTCTGATTACTTGCAGGTCTTCGTAGAGCTTCAAGGGAGAATAGTTGTGTACCTTTGACCTTCTTCTATAGTTGGGGCTCTTATAAGGGAAAGAATGAGACCATGAGACCTGGGATAGTAACTTTTGGGTGAGAAAACCTGAGACTCTTGAAGATCCCAATTTTCCTGAGGTTTCCTTAATTGGCATAAGCAGCATTTTCCCTCTTACCAGAGTAGAGTAGCGTCTCCTTGCTTGGAGGCAGAATAATCATTTTTCCTGAAACATGTGCTTTACATGATGACATTTGTTCTCCTTGTAACCCTCCCTCAACACCCCTCACTGTCTCCAGGCCAATAATCAGAGTCAGATCTCAGACTGTATAATTTAGGGCCCAATTAGAAGACAGAAACTATACTGGTTACTTTAATAGAATCGAATATTAATAACCGTTAAGCAGGTATTTGAAAACAGGAAGTGCAAAAAGGGAACAATAAGGTATTTCATGAAGCTAGCAACTGTTGGAAGCTGCTCTCACCCCTATGGCTGGGAATCGAATGGAAGGAGTAGAAATATTAAAACCTAGAATCTTGGAGGGCCTGAAACTCAGGCCCCTGGAGGAGGGGAACTGCCCTACTGACGGTAGTGTTTCTGAGCCAGGGGAGAAAATGGGTCTCTGGGGATGGGATCCAGATCTCTGAGAGGGTGCCAGGTGGCTGGTGCTGGGATCCAGGAAATGAGTTTGTGCCGAGGTTGGTTCTGTGAATGTTGGAAAACCTGCAAAGTGTAATCACTTGCTGCTACTGGAACAAACTGCTGCAGCCAGGGTTAACCTTAGGGTTAGGAATACGAATATCAAAGATGGGAGTAGAAAACAAAAATAAGGACTAGGAAACAAACAGGAAGAAGCAAGTCCCTTCTTCCTCCAGCTTCCTAGTCTAGCACCTGCTATTGACAGTCTAACAGAGAAACAGCTGGCAAAGGAGAAGTTGGTTTGCAGAACCCAGTCCTAGCAGAGTATAGAAGGCAGGTGTGAAGCTGAAAGGCAATAGCTTCAAAACTGACATTCAGTCTTGGCAGGGAAGCAAAAGGCCTGCAGGAGCTCACTAATATACGCTGTCCAAATCCAGAGCACAGTGGACCTGAGTCTATTAGTCTAGAAGAACATAGAGTTGAGTAGGGCTGAGTTCATTGACATGCAGGCGACTCACTGTGACTTAGGATTTAATGTTTTGGCAAGAACTCTTGGAGCCGATCCTGACAGTTTGCTGGAATGGTGCTCTGAAACCTGACCTCGATATTGGCCTACGAAACAGTGATGCCAGAACTTCCTTTCTGTGGTTTTGAAGCTCTATGTTCCCTAGACTCTAGGGCCTAGAAGGCACAGGGGATGGTCCTTCACTAACACAGCAACAATAACTTCACTAACACTAGTGAGGAGAAACAGGCATCATGACACAGCTTGGCAGTGCATGTTCTCTGTAAGCTGGGTGGAAGGTGGGGGATGCCGCCATTATGAGCTTCCTAATATCAGTGGGCATGATGGGATCCCTGGAGTGGCAGTGGCCAGTTTGGGGGCACATGATCATCAGAGGCAAGGTGGACATCATTCTACGACTGGCAGCAAGGCCATAGTGGCAGTCAGGGTCCCTTGATCTTTGACTCTCAGGGATTTATTGTGATGGCTGTTACATTCAGTTGCTCCTAGAGCAAGAAACGTGGATAATCAAATGCCATTCAATGTACAGTCGTCCCTCAGGCTTAAGCAAACCAGCTTTCACAAACTAGTCCTTTGGCTGTAGCCCACCAGGCTCCTCTGTCCATGGGATTCTCAGGCAAGAATGCTGGAGTGGGTGGCCATTCCCTTCTCCAGGGGATCTTCCCAACCCAGGGGTGGAACCCAGATCTCCTGCATTGCAGGCAGATTCTTTACTGTTTGAACTACCCAGGAAGCCCTAAGAACAATTAGGAAAGTTGATTAAATAGTTTTTAAAATCTATTTAAAAGTCAGAGCACAAGGCAATAAAGACATAAAATATGAAAGTCCCAGAGAGAGGGAAACTTAAAAGTGAGCCAGACATGGCATAACTTTTAACTTGAGGCATTTACTAATAAGCATTGGTCATACTCAGCTGAATGCAGAGTTCCAGAGAATAGCAAGGAGATATAAGAAGGCCTTCTTAAATGAACAATGGAAGTAAATAGAGGAAAATAATAAATGGGAAAAACTAGCGATATCTTCTGGAGAAGGCAATGGCAACCCAATCCAGTACTCTTGCCTGGAAAATCCCATGGATGGAGGAGCCTGGTAGGCTGCAGTCCATGGGGTCTCGAAGAGTCCGACACGACTGAGCGACTTCACTTTCACTTTTCACTTTCATGCATTGGAGAAGGAAATGGCAACCCACTCCAGTGTTCTTGCCTGGAGAATCCCAGGGATGGGGGAGCCTGGTGGGCTCCCGTCTATGGGGTCGCACAGAGTCGGACACGACTGAAGTGACTTAGCAGCAGCAGCAGCAGACATATCTTCAAGAAAATTGGAGATATTGAGGGAGCATTTCATGCAAAGATGGGCACAATAAAGGACAGAAACAGTAAAGAACTAACAGAAGTAGAAGAGATTAAGAGGAAGTCACAAGAATACACAGGAAAAGTATACAAAAAAGGGTCTTAATGACCTGGATAACCATGATAGTGTGATTACTCACCTAGAGCCAGACATCCTGGAGTGTGAAGTCAAGTGGGCCTTAGGAAGCATTACTATGAACAAAGCTAGTGTTCAAAATGATGAAATTCCAGCTGAATTATTTAAATTCCTAAACGATGATGCTGTTCAAGTGCTGCACTCAATATGCCAGTAAATTTGGAAAACTCAGCAGTGGCGACAGGACTGGCAAAGGTCAGTTTTCATTCCAATCCCAAAGAAGGACAATGCCAAAGAATGTTCAAACTACTGTACAATTGTGCTCATCTCCCATGCTAGCAAGGTAATGCTCAAACTCCTTCAAGCTACGCTTCAGCAGTGTGTGAACTGAGAACTTCCAGATATATAAGCTGAGTTTCAAAGAGGCAGAGAATACGTGTGTGCTAAGTCGCTTCAGTTGTGTCTGACTCTTTGCAACTGTATGGAGTATAGCCCACCAGCCTCCTCTGTCCATGGGTTCTCCAGGCAAGGATCCTGGAGTGGGTTGCCATTTTCTACTCCAAGGATCTTCCCAACCCAGGGATTGAAACCCTGTCTTTTATGTCTCCTGCATTGGCAGGCAGATTCTTTACTGCCAGTACCTTCTGGGAGGCAGCGGAACAAGAGAATGAATTGCCTACATTCATTGGATCATGGAGAAAGCAAAGGAGTTCCAGAAAAACATCTACTTCTGCTTCATTGACTCTGCTAAAGCCTCTGACTGTATGGATCACAACAAACTGTGGAAAATTCTTAAAGAGATAGGAGTACCAGACCACCTTACCTGTCTCCTGAGAAACTTATTTGCAGGTCAAGAAGCAACAGTTAGAACCAGACATGGAACAATGGGCTGGTTTCAAATTGGGAAAGGAGTACATCAAGGCTATATACTGTCACCCTGCTTATTTAACTTATGTGCAGAGTACATTATACAAAATGCTGGGCTGGATGACTTACAAGCTGGAATCAGGATTGCCAGGAGAAATATCAACAACTCAAACACATAAATGATACCACTCTAATGGCAAAAAGTGAAGAGGAACTAAAGATCTTCTTGACGAAGGTGAAAGAGGAAAGTGAAAAAGCTGGCTTGAAATTCAACATTCAAAAAACTAAGATAAAGGCATTTGGTTCCATCACTCCATGGCATATAAAAGAGGAAAAAGTGGAAGCAGAGATGGATTTTATTTTCTTGGGTTCCAAAAATCACTGTAGACAGTGTCTGCAGCCATGAAATTAAAAGACACTTGCTCCTCGAAGGGAAAGTTTCCAAAAAAGCATGTTAAAAAGCCGAGACATAACTTTGTCCACAAAGTTTCATATAGTCAAAGCTATGGTTTTTCCAGTAGTCATGTATGGATGTGAGAGCTGGACCATAAAGAAGGCTGAGTGCTGAAAAATTGATGCTTTCAAATTGTGGTTCCAGAGAAGACTCCTGAAAGTCCCTTGGACTGCAAGGAGATCCAACCAGTCAATCAATCCTAAGGGAAATCAACCCTGAATATTTATTGGAAGGACTGATACTAAAGCTGAAGCTCTAATACTTTGGCCACCTGATGGGAAGAGCTGACTCATTAGAAAAGACCCTGATGCTGGGAAAGATTGAAGGCAAAAGGAGAGGGGAGCAGCAGAGAATGAGATGGTTAGATAGCCCATCATCGACTCAATGGACATGCATTTGAGCAAACTATGGAGAGAGTGAAGGACAGAGGAGCCTGGTGTGCCGCAGTTTACGAGGTGGCAAAGACTCGGACACGACTCAGAAGCTGAACAGCAACAAACCATTGGTCTAGAGAATGAGGAGCTGAGCCACAGAGACGCTGACAGAAGAGCTGTGGCTGAGGGACTGTGGATAAAGCAGAGTTTTACGAGGTCTCAAGGGTAAGGGGGAACGAAAATGGGAGTTCAGCGCCTACCAGGTAGGCACAGTAAATACTGCTGTTTTCAGCTGGGACCCCTGGAGATTTATACTCTCAGAATAAGAACTAACTTAAAATAAACCAGTCTTTTAAAACCAAAACCCACAATCAAGAAACGGGCAGATCTAAATAGACATTTCCCCAAAGAAGACATACATATGGCAGGAAAGCACATGAAAAGATGCTCAACATCACTAATTATTAGAGAAATGCAAACCAAATGAGGTGTCACCTCACACCAGTCAGAATGACAACCATCAAAAACCCCATGAACTATACAGTCCATGGAATTCTCCAGGCCAGAATACTGAAGAGGGTAGCCTTTCCCTTCTCCAGGGGATCTTCACAATCCAGGGATCAATCCCAGGTCTCCTGCATGGTGGGCAGATTCTTTGCCAGCTGAGCCGCAAGGGAAGCCCAAGAATACTGGAGTGGGCAGCCTATCCCTTCTCGAGTGGATCTTCCTGACCCAGGAATCAAACTGGGGTCTCCTGCATTGCAGGCAGGTGCTTTATCACCTGAGCTGTCAGGGAAACCCTCCAAAAGTCTACAAACGATAAATGCTGGGGAGGGTGTGGAGAAAAGGGACACCTGCTACACTGTCGGTGAGAATGTAAATTGGTGGAGCCACTATGGAGAACAGTATGGAAGTTTCTTAAAAAGCTAAAAATAGAACTGATGTTTAGTCGTTTTAAGGTCGTGTCTGACTCTTTGCGACCCCATGGACTGGAGCTCACCAGGCTCCTCTTTCCAGGGGATGTCCCAGGCAAGAATATTGGAGTGGGTTGCCATTTCCTCTGCCAGGGGATCTCCCCGACCCTGGCATCGAACCCACATCTCCTGTGTCTCCTGTATTGGCAGGTGGCTTCTATACCACTGAGCCACCTGGGAAGCCAAAAGTGAGAACAGGGTGTAGGAAAACCTGAAGGAAAATGCAGTCCCCTGAGACTAATCACAGGAGCTGCAACAAGAGAGAAAATAGTATCTAAAACTTTGCGCTCCGGAGGGCTGCGTGGAGAGGGTCACGGGTAGGAGCCAGGACCCTCAGCCAAGGGACACAGCCGTTGCGCTGCATGATGCTCAACGACTTTGCAAGATGGCGGCTGGGAGGACACGTAGCCTAGCTTGACTGAGCTCCCAGCCAAACCCAATGGGGAGCCTTCGAACACAGAATCATTAATGGAGTCCACACTGGTATGCCTCCCAGGACACAGAAGAAGCTAAAGAAGGGGTGGGAGGGGGTCTAAAGGGGCACACAGGTGCTCTCCAGCACCAAGACAAGGCTTTTGCAAATAAATCCCCAAAGTATAGATTATTAAAGGAAAGATGGATACAGTCAACATTTCTCAAAATGTACCATAAGGAGGGTGAAGAGACAAACCACAATCTAGGACAAATATTTGTATCATGTATAAAAGGCAAAGGATTCATTTCTAGACCATGTAACAAAATCCTCATTATCAATAAGAAAAAGATAAATAACCCACTACAAAAAGAAGGTAAATGACATGAATAAGCACTTCTCAGAACAGGAAACTCAGATGGCCAATAAACATATCAAGAGATGTTCAACCTTGTTAGTAGTCAGGGAAATGCAAAATTAAACCGCAATGAGATAACATTTCACACCCACCAGACTGGCAAAAATGAAAAAGTCAGATATTACAAGTCTTGCCCAGGGTGTGAAGTAAAAGGAATTCTTACACGTTCTAAAGTATAAGTGTAAGCAAGGGTGTAAACTAGTACTTTTGAAATGTAGTACCCAGTAAAATGGAAGATGGGTGCACTCTTAGACCCAGAAATTCAACTTACAGTGTAGTCTACAAAAATTCTTGCATGTGTACACCAGAAACCATAAGTTTGTTCCTAACAGCACTGGCTTTTTTTTAAATAAAATTTTATTTTAGAATAGTTTTAGATTTACAAAAAAATTGTAAATTTTGTGAGGAGAGTACAGAGTACTCCACACTGAATTTCCCCTATTATTAACATCTTATGTAAGTAATGTGGTGCTTCCTAGGTGGCACTAGTGGTAAAGAATCTGTCTGCCAATGCAGGAGACATAACAGACGTGAGTTCGATCCCTCGGTTGGGAAGATCCCCTGGAGGAGGGCAAGGCAATCCACTCCAGTATTCTTGTCTGGAGAATCCCATGGACAGAGGAGCCTAGCAGGCTACAGTCCATAGGGTTGCCAAGAGTCAGACACGACTGAAGCGACTTAGCACGCATGTAAGTAATGTACATTTGTCACACTGATGAACCAATACTGATATGTTATTATTAATTAAAGTTTATGCCTTATTCAGATTTCCTTATTATTTATCTAATCCTTTTTGCATCATTGTTTTTAACAGCGAACACTTGGGACTTCCCTGGTGGTCCAGTGGTAAAAAATCTGCCTGCTAATACAGGGACATGGGTTTGACCCCTGATGTGGGAAGATTCCACATCTTAGTTGTGGGGGCAACTAAGCCTGTGTATCACAACTACTGAAGCCTGCACACCAAGACCCTGTGCTCTGCAATGAGAGAAGCCACCTCAACACGAGAAGCCTGTGCACTGCAACTAAAGAGAACGCCGCCCCCCACTCGCAGAAACTAGAGAAAGCCATCGATCGGGCAGCAATGAAGACCCAGCACACCCAAAACTCAGCAAAAAGTAAACAACAAAAAAATTTTTTTAATATAAAAGTTGAGGGGAAATGTAAATAAATTGTGGTTTATCCATTCACCCGATTATAGTAAATACAGTAAATAAATGTACAGTTATATGGGTCAATGTGGATGAATTTGAAAACATTTTGTTGAGCAATAAAAGCCAGTTTTAAATACTGATTCCATTTATGAGCAGTTCAAAACCCAGCAAAATATAATCATATGTAATTTGAGGATATTTACGTATGTGATAAAATTATAAAGAATAACAAAGAAATAATTAACCAGAAAATCAAGACAGTGGTTACTTCTGGTGGGGACGGAGAGGGATGCTGTGGAAGAAACACATTCGATGGGTTTTTATTTTGTTAAACTTTAAACTGTCCATGTACACTATATTTTATATGTATGATACATTCATAATAGTAACTTTAAAGCTCTTTACCCTCGTGCACTTTCCCCGCCTCCCAAAACATGTTTTCCACGCAGTCCTCATCCTCCAGAATTCTGGTTTAAGGGAAAAGGTGATGCGTTCGAGTCAGAGGAAACAGGAACCCCAGCCCTCCATGCTCAAACCAGAGAAATGTGATTATGTCTCTTATCGTCCTTTCAAACCCCACCACACATCATGGTGCTTCCTGTTTCTCAGAAGTTGAAAAAGGTGCTGACATCATGTAATGAGTGGAAGCCAGGCTGCCGTTTATACAGATCCACTCAGAACCCTGGGTATCAGGCTGGACAGGGTTGGACAGGCTGGACTCCCAGCTGTGGTCAGGAACAAAGGCCAAGCAGAGGCCCGTCGTTGGGGAATGACCCCCAGTTTGAAGATTCAAGGAGCTGATGACCTTTGTAATGATGTGAGGGCCAGCAAGGTCACATCCGTCGCCTGCCCTCAGAGAAGCCCGGTGCCCCCAGTGGAGGCACCGTGGGGCTCTGGGCGTGGCCTCAGCTGGGGCTGAGGACATCTGCCACCACCCGTGCCCTCAGGCCCTCCAGATCCATCCCTCCCTTGTCTGGTCACGTGGCTGATTATCCAGCACCCAGCAAACACTCACCGAGCACATGTGATGTGCCACACTGTTCTCGGTACTGGCGACGTGGCAGGGAGCAGGACCTGGCCTGCTCGAGCTCCATTACACCAGCAGCGGGGTCAGATAACAGGCAGACGGAACAACTGTAAACCGTGGTGAGCGCTAGACAAAGGTGGAGGAAAATAACCACCAGGTCAAGCTATCAGTGTGAAACTCAGGCTACGTGCTAAGTCACTTCAGTCATGCCTGACTCTTGGCGACCCTGCGGACTGCAGCCCGCCAGGTTCTTCTATCCATGGGATTCTCCAGGCAAGAATATTGGAGTGGGTTGTCATGCCATCCTCCAGGTGATCTTCCCGACCCAGGGATCGAATCCGTGTCTCTTAGGCTCCCTGCGCTGGCAGGCAGATTCTTTACCACTAGTGCCACCTTGGAAGCCCCGAAAGTCAGGCTACCTGAGTTCAAATTCTACTGCCCATTCTTTGGGCAGGTTAACTAACCTTTCTTGGCCTCAGTCTCCCTTTCTGTAAATTGGCAGTGATAATCAAACTTACTGTATAGAGTTGGCTGAACACTGATTTGTTCAGAAACTATTTACTGAGCACCTCTATGTGCCAGGCTTCCTTGGTGGCTCAGATGGTAAAGAATCTGCCTGCAATGTGGGAGACCTGGGTTCGATTCCTGGGTTGGGAAGATTCCTTGCCGAAGGGACTGGCTACCCACTCCAGTGTTCTTGCCTGGAGAATTCCATAGACAGAGAAGCCTGGAGGGCTACAGTCCATGGGGTTGCAAAGAGTCAGACACGACTGAATGACTAACACTTCTCTGTGCCAGGCACAAAGGATCAGTAGTGAAGACGACAGGCAAGGCCTTGCCCTCAACATGCTTACATCACAGTGGAGGAAGTCAGTGGTTAAGCAAAGGACATTACAGATCGTGGTAAAGGCCGGGTACTTGAGGTGATGCAGGGAGACCGAGGAGGTGTTGGGGAGCAAGGGCCACCGTAGGTATCAGGGAAGGCCTCTCTGCTAATGGTGAAAAGGAGCCACCTCTGTGGAAGGCACAGCCAAACAGAAGGAGCAGCAAGCATGGGAGTCCCGAAGCGGCGTGAACTTGGTGTGGCTGAGGAACAGCAGGAAGACAGAGATGCCAGAGCATGTTAGCTGGGGGTCTGGAGACAAGGCTAGGGAGAGAAGGGAGGGCCCGTGCAGGTCATGGAGAGGACTCAGCATTTCTTCTACTGTGGGAACTCACTGAATGTTTCAAGCAGAAGAGGGACTTTATCTGACATGTTCTTAAAAAAAAAAAAATCTTGCCTCTGTGTAGAAACAGATGAGGGTACTAATGTTTAATCAAGGAAATCAGTTAGGAGGCTATTGCTCTAGTGTCGGTGGCTTGAATTTGGGTCTGTGTGTGATACAGGGGATGGTGTGGGATGGGCTGGAGGGAGCAGAATCCCATCATGTGGGAGCCTGATCTCTGTCTTTTCCCACCCCTGCGGCTTCTTCCGTGGACCTAAGGTCCCTGCCCGCTATCTCCCCACCTGCTACTTCATGGCCCGGGAGCCCTCTCCTGTAACTCAGAGATGAGTGAGTGCTAGTTTGGTCTGGCTCCTGAGACCTGGATGAACAGGCTCCAGCTCCCTGTCTGCCCACCCACGGTCTTTGCCAAGGTAGCCGCAGGTTCCAGGGGCTTGTGTTCCCATGACCACCACTGGCTCCCTGCTCCTGCAATCTGCGCTCTATCCAGATACTCTCTGAGCGCTGCTCCTAGCATGCAGCCCTTTCCACTGAATCCTGTTCGCACAGCAAAGCTGACCAGCCACCCAGACCTCTGTGACAGAAGCGGTCTCAAACTGAGCACTCGTGTTCCTGGTCTTTGAAGTCGTGCGGTGAATTTCCCTCTTCTCCATCTCCTTTTTCACGACCCTTGTCTCCAACCTCGTGCCATCTTGCCAACTCCCCTTCCCTACTCACCCAATTCCAGTTCGTTTGTTATACAGAGCGAATTCCTAGAGGTTTGGGGACCTCAGCTCCTCTTTTCACCCAGGGACCCACCATCTCAGCCTCCTGGCTCCCTCTACTGGCTGATCCGGGTATTTCCCTAATAATTCCTACTGAAGCCGGATACGGTGACTGGCTGCAAGGCTGCCATTGAAGCCCCTGAACGTATACTGGTCCTAAGAGTTTAAGGTGCTTTAGACATCAGGAAACAAACGAAAACTGTCTGACACGGAAACCTGGGCTAAAGGAAACCAAGCTCTCGTTACTGTTCCCTGGCTGAGGGAGAATTTTCTGGGGTATTCACATGCCCCAACACTGCCCTCTGGTGGCTGACAGATGTTAATTCTAAAACCCACTGTTCCCACCTCTAACCGCAAAGCCTTCCCTAGCCTTATGCCGATCGGCTCACTCCCCAGATCGAGACAGAGACAAGTCCTTGGACCAAGTTCTGTCTTCTGCGAAGGGGCCATTATATTTCTGGGGACCTACCCAGTTGAGTCTCAGCGGTGATCTGAGTTCAGTCAAGGGAAGAGGTCAGGTGGGACCTTGAACCTGAAAGGCCAAGGGGAAGTAGAGATGATTCATCTTAGGTCTCAAGTCCTTCTCTTGACCACTCGATGTCTCACGGCTTCTTGATTTCCACCCTAAACATTGGCCCAGTTGGCAGCGAGAACAAATCCAGGGGACAAGGGTGAGTAAGGCCAATGGCTTAGCACCAAATGCACTGACAGAACTAAAATTGTGTCCAAGCATCCCTTTTTCTTTCCTCACCCCTCAGACTTGTGTCAGTGCCAGCTCAGTGGTGGGGAGGGGCCTGCCCTGCCCTCAGATCCCAGCACAGTGCTGGCAATCCACAAGTGTCGGATGGCAGAGTGATCAGATTCAGGGAATGAAGGTGTGTACTGAACCCTGGCTCATTCGTTCCCTCCTGCCTTCTCATCCTGCCTCTACAATACAGCGTGCTGTGGCTCTTAAAATAGCTTCCCACTTCACTACCTCCCCTACTTTCCCATCTCCAGCCCCCAAGTGACAATTTTTCTGGTTCCTCTCCTGGCCTCGGTCCCTTGTTGTCAGAACACTGGGCTAGGTGTCTGGACTCCCAGCTCTGCTGTCAGTGACCTCCCAGAGGCTCTCATGGCCCCAACCATAACCAAAATGGGGCACTCCCAGACCTAGGAAGTAAGTGGGATGAGAAGGTACCCAACCTTACTTAGGACTGTGCTGTCCTAACCCAGAGTTGTGATTCTTTCTCTTTTTTTTCTGTATCAAAAGTGTTACATGCATGGTGTGAATATATATGTGTGTGTGTGTGTGTGTGTGTGTATTCACGATGTATAAAGCAAAATTTTCCCAGATGTATCCTCCAGTCAGTTGGGGATATGTTGTTACTTTATAGCCTTGGTCTTTTTCACTTTGCCAGGTGGGCACTTTAATTACCCGTCTTTTATAGATGAGGAAAGTGAGGGTTAGAGAGGCCAAGTAACTAGCTCAAAGTCACACAGCTTGTGAATGGTTGGGATATGGAATAAGGACAAAAGATACATGCTGGGAGAGCAATCTGAAAAGAGAAAAAGTTTTCTCATGTGTTCAGCTTTACCATCAGCTAGCCTGTGTTTTCTGTCACTCCAGCTGTGGATGCAAAGTTAGTGTTAGAGGTAACCAGCTGCAGGAGGATGTCTGAGTTGGGTGGGGTGGGTGGGGGTGTTCTAGCTTTAGGCTCCCACAGTTTCTATTCCTGTAACTCTGGGTCACAGAACTGTCAATTTCCTTGTCACTGGAACCTGTGCTCCAGGGCAACCACTGTGTTTTATTCTACAGCTTTACTGAGGTATCATTAACAAAGGAGAAACTGAACTTAGTTAAATTGGGCAATTTAATAAATTTGGAATACGTTTGCATCTGTGAAACCATCACCATAATCAAGAGACTGAACAGATCAATCACCCCTAAAAGTTTCACTGTGCCACTTAGCAATCCTTTCCTCCACTTTTTTTTGGGGCCTCCCCTCCCCTAGGCAGTCATGAATCTGCTTTTTCTCACTATAGATTAGTTTGCATTTTCTAGAATTTTATAAAAATGGGATCACCCTCAGCCTGGCTTCTTTGACTCGGCAGAATTACTTTGCAATTTATCATATTGTTGTATACGTCAACTTTGGCCACCTGATGTGAAGAACTGACTCATTGGAAAAGACCCTGATGCTGGGAAAGATTGAAGGTGGGAGGAGAAGGGGATGACAGAGGATGAGATGGTTGGATGGCATCACTGACTCAATAGACATGAGTTTGAGTAAGCTCCAGGAGTTGATGATGGACAGGGAAGCCTGGAGTGTTGCAGTCCATGGGGTCGCAAAGAGTTGGACGTGACTGAGTGACTGAACTGACTGTATACATCAGTAGGGCTGGCTTTTGAACAGCCTGGGTTTGAACTTGCAATGAGTCCGCTTAATGAAGATTTTTAAAAATAAATACACATATGTGCTGTAAATGTATTCTCTCTTCCTTACTATTTTCTTAGTAACTTTACTTTCCTCTAACTTACTTTATTCTAAGAATATAGTACATAATACATATAGAAAATACGTGTTAGGAAATTCCCTGGAGGTCTAGTAGTTAGGGCTCTGTGTTTCCACTGCAGGGGGAAGAGTTTGATTCCTGATTGGGGAACTAAGATCCCACAAGCTTTCAGGTGCAGCCAAACAAAAATGTGTGTGTGTGTGTGTGTGTGTGTGTGTGTGTGTGTGTGTGTATGTGTGTGTGAATCAACTGTTTGTGTTATCTGTGAGGGTTCCAGGCAACAGTAGGATATTAGTAGTCAAGAGTGGAGGCAGTCAAAAGTTATATCTCAGGTTTTGGCTATATGGGGGAATTGGATCCCTAACTTAGCGTGGTTCAGGGTCAGCTAGTTTATTCTTTATTTTTATTTATTTAGAGTTATATTTACATTAACTTACAGTAAAACAAAAACTTTTAAAATAAAAATATCTATTTATTTGGCTGCATCAGGTCTTAGCTGTGGCACACGGGATTCTTACTGGGTCACGTGGGATCTTTTGTTGTGGCGTGTGGACTCTCTGGCTGCAGCAGTAACAGCCTAGTTCCTCTGCCACATGTGGGATCTTAGTTCCCTGACCAGGGATCGAACCCGTGTCTCCTGCTTTGCAAGGAGGATTCCTAACCACTGGACCACCAAGAAAGTCCCCTACAGGGGAAAAAAAAAAACTTTTTTGGTGAACAGCACTATGAATTTTAACATGGGTATGGATTTGAGTAACCAACACCACAGAATCAGAATACAGAACAGAAAACTCCTTGATGCTATCTCCACCCTGAACGTCTGGGAACTAATGATCTGATCTCCATCAACATGGTTTCGTCTTTTCGAGAATGTCATATTAGTGGAATCAGACAGCATGTAGCCTTCTGAGATCAGTTTCCTTTACTCAGCACGATGACTAAGAAATTCACCCAAATCGTGGGTTCATTTCTGTTTCCTTCCTTCTTTTTCTTTTCTTTCTTTCTCTCTCTTTTTCTCTCTTCCCTCCCTCCCTTTCTTTTTTTGAAGAGTAGTATTTCATTGCATGGGTGTATGAGTTTGTTTATCCATTTACTTGGTGCATATTTGAGTTGCTTCCAGTACTTGACAGCTATAAATAAAACTGCTATAAACATTTGTGCACAGGTGTTTGTGTGAACTTGTAATACATCTTCATCTATCTAGGATAAATACCTAGAAGGAGGATCGCTGGATTGTATAATAAATGTTGTTTAACTTTATAAGAAACTGTCAAATTCTTTTCCAAAGTGGCTGTATCATTTTGTATTTTCACCTGAAATATATGAGAATTCCAGTTGCTCCATTTTCTCACCAATACTTGGTCTTGCCAATACTTTTTATTCTAATAGATGTGTAGTGGTACCTCATCATAGTTATAATTTGCATTTACCTAGTAGTTAGTGATGCTGAAATGTTTGCATCTAATGTAATTAATGATGTATTGTGGCTTAAATCTTCCATTTCTTTTTGTTCATTTTCTGTTTGTTCTCTCATTTCTTTGTTTTCTTTTCTCTGCTTTCTGAATTCTTTATATACTAGATATGTCTTTTATCCAATATAGGATTTCAAATGTTTTCAAATCTTAAGCTTAACTTTTCATTTTCTTGATGATGTCTTTTGAAAAGCAAAAGTTTTCTATTTTGAAGTCTAATTTGTCAATTTTTCATTTAGTATTGTGGTTTTGGTAGTGTAGCTCGGAGCTCTTTGCTTAAAGATAATCTCCTGTGTTTGCTTCTAAACATTTTATAGCTTTAACTCTTACAGTTATGTCTATGATCCATTTTGAATATTTATGTGAGGTAATTATATAACTTCTTCATGAATGTAGATAATCAACTGTCCTAGTACCATTTGTTGTAAATACAATTGAATTGTCCTGACACCTTTACTAAAAACGAATTGACTATAAATGTAAGAATTTGTTTTAGTACTCTCAAGTCTGTTCCAAATATATATGTGTATAAATTTGAATACAGATATGTATTATCTTTGTGTCAGTACCATACTCTTTTGATTACAGTAGCATTATAGTAAGTTTTAAAATTTTTATTTTCATTGAGCTATATTTGAAACATAATACATATAAGTTTAAGGTGTACAGTGTATGGATTTTATACAGTTATATTACAACATAATTGCCATAAGAGCAGTCATTTTGTTGTTTTGATGCTATTGTGAATGAGACACTTTCTTTTACAGACGTTTTATTGTTAGTGTATAGAAAAGCAGCTTATTTCTACGCATTGATTTCATATCCTGCAACTTTACAAAATTCATTGATTAGATCCAAGAAATTTTTAAGTTGAGTCTTTGGGGTTTTTCAATATAAAAGGTCATATAGCCAGTAAATAGCAATAACTTAACCTCTTCCTTTCTAATTTGTATGCCTTTTATTTCTTTGTTTTGCCTGAGTGCTCTAGGTAGAACTTAGGGTACTGTGTTGAATAAGAGTGGTGAGAGTGGGCACCCTTATCTTGTTCCTTATCTTACCGGAAAAGTTTTCCATTTTTCTCTATCAATTATAATGCTAGTTGTGGGTTTGTTGTATATGGCCTTTATTACATTTAGCTATGTCTCTTCTACACCCAACCAATTGAGGATTTTTATCATGAAGGGATGTTGCAGTTTGTCAGATGCCTTTTCTGCATCTATTGAGATGATCATATGATTTTTTTCCTTCATTCTATTAATGTGAGGTATCACATTTATTGACTTGCATTTGTTGAACCATCCTTGTATCCCAGGGATAAATCTCACTTGGCCATGGCATATAACCTTTATAATGAGTTCTTCAACTAAGTTTGCTAATTTTTGTTGAGAATGTTTGCATCTATGTTCACCAGGGATATTCATCTATAATTTTCTTTTCTTGTGATGTGCTTATGTGGCTTTGGTGTCAGGGTAATGCTGGCCTCGTAAAATGAATTTGGGAGTGTTCCCTCTCCTTCAGTTTTTGAGAAGAGTTGGAGATGGTTTGGGGTTCCTCTTTAGTTGTTTGGTAGAATAATCCTGTGGAGCCATCTTGCCCTCGAGATTTCTATATTGGGAGGTTTTTGATTACTGGTTCAACTTCCTTACTCTTTATTGGCCTGTTCAGACTTGCTAGTTCTCCCTGGTTCAGTCTTGCTAGGTTGTATGATTCTAGGAAATTATTCCTTTCTTCTAGGCTATCTAATTTATTGGTATATAACTATTCATAGTAGTCTCTTATGATTGTATGTGTTTCTGTAGTGTGAGTTATTATTTCTCCTCTTTCATTTTTTATTTTGAGTCCTCTTATTTTTTCTACTAGTCTCACTAAAGATTTGTCAATTTTGCTTATCTTCTTAAAAAGCAGCTCTTAGTTTCATTGATCTTTGCTATTGTTTTTCTGACCTCTATTTCATTTATTTCTATTATTTTCTCCTATGATCTATTATTTTCTTCCTTCTGCTAACTTTAGCCTTTAATTTGCTCTTCTTTTTCTAGTTCCTTGAGGCGAAAGCTAAGCTTTTATTTACAGTGTTTATAATTTCTTTTATTTCTTTCTTTTTTTAATGAGCACTTTCTCTCTTTCTTTTTTATTTACTTACTTGGCTGTGCCAGGTCTTAGTTGCAGCATGCAGGATCTTTAGTTGTAACATTTGAACCCTTAGTTGCAGCAAGTGCAATCTGTTAATAGTTCCCTGACCAGGGATCAGGGTCTTTTCCAATGAGTCAACTCTTCACATGAGGGGGCCAAAGTATTGGAGTTTCAGCTTCAGCATCAGTCCTTCCAATGAACACCCAGGACTGATCCCCTTTAGGATGGACTGGTTGGATCTCCTTGCAGTCCAAGGGACTCTCAAGAGTCTTCGCCAACACCACAGTTCAAAAGCATCAATTTTTTTGCTCTCAGCTTTCTTCACAGTCCAACTCTCACATCCATACATGACCACTGGAAAAACCATAGCCTTGACCAGATGGGCCTTTGTTGGCAAAGTGATGTCTCTGCTTTTTAATATGCTGTCTAGGTTGGTCATAACTTTCCTTCCAAGGAGTAAGTGTCTTTTAATTTCATGGCTGCAATCACCATCTGCAGTGATTTTTGGAGCCCAAAAAATAAAGTCTGACACTGCTTCCACTGTTTCCCCATCTATTTGCCATGAAGTGATGGGACCGCATGTCATGATCTTAGTTTTCTGAATATTGAGCTTTAAGCCAACTTTTTCACTCTCCTCTTTCACTTTCATCAAGAGGCTTTTTAGTTCCTCTTCACTTTCTGCCATAAGGGTGGTGTCATCTGCATATCTGAGGTTATTGATATTTCTCCCAGCAATCTTGATTCCAGCTTGTGCTTCTTCGAGCCCAGTGTTTCTCATGATGTACTCTGCATATAGGTTAAATAAGCAGGGTGACAATATACAGCCTTGACATACTCCTTTTCCTATTTGGAACCAGTCTGTTGTTCCATGTTCAGTTCTAACTGTTGCTTCCTGACCTGCATATAGGTTTCTCAAGAGGCAGGTCAGGTGGTCTGGTATTCCCATCTCTTTCAGAATTTCCCACTGTTTATTGTGATCCACACAGAGTAAACTCCGGGAGTTGGTGATGGACAGGGAGGCCTGGCATGCTGCGATTCATGGGGTCACAAAGAGTCGGATACGAATGAGCGACTGAACTGAACTGAAGTGACCAGGGATCAAACCCCGGCTTCCTGCACTGGGAGTACGTAGTCTTAGCCACTGGATCACCAGGGATGCATCCTTAAGAGTTTGCCGTTCAGTTGTGTCTGACTCTCAGCGACCGCATGGACTGTAGCCCACCAGGCTCCTCTGTCCATGGGATTCTCCAGGCAGGAGTACTAGAGTGGGTTGCCATTCCCTTCTCCAGGGGATCTTCTCGACCCAGGGATTGAATCTGGGTCTCCCGCATTGCAGGCAGACTCTTTACTGTCTGAGCCACGAGGAAAGACTGGACTACCAGCAAAGTCCCTCTGATTCCTTAACACAAGCATTTATCACCGTAAAACGCTCTCTTAGAGCAGCTTTTGCAGAAGCCCATAGGTTCTGGTAAATTGTGTTTCTATTTTCATTTGTTCTGAGGCATTCTTTGATTTCTCTTTTGATTTCTTTTGGTTGTTCAGGAGTGTGCTGTTTGGTTTCCACCCTGTGTCGTCTCCAGTTTTCCTTGTGTTGTTGATTTCTAGTTTTGTACCACTGTGATCCAAAAGATACTTGGTATGGGACTTCCATGGTGGTCTAGTGGCTAAGACTCCTTGATTCCACTGCAGGGGACACAGGTTCCATTCCCGGTTGGGTCGGGAAACTAAGATCCCACATGCCACGTGGCACGGCAGGGGGAGAAAAAAGATACTTGGCATAATTTTAATCTTAAATTCACTAAGACTTGTTTTATGTCTTACCATATGATTTACCCTTGAGAATGTTCCCTGTGTAGCTGAAAATACAGACAAAACAAACAACCTCAATTCCTTCAGAACCCAGCCCACTCTGCTCCCTCTGGTACTAAGAACCGAACTGAGAATTCAGGCTACTGTCTTCAAGGCCTTCACCAGGCTGCGGAGAGAGGATTGGGCCTTCGTAAGTTAAAACAACTACAAAATTCTCCTATCAAGATTCAGCATTTTGTTTTTGCTTTGTTTTTCTTGATGAAGTATTCCTGTTACTTGCTTGCTTAGTCATTCAGTCGTGTCCAACTCTGCAACTCCATGGACTGTGGCCCACCAGGCTCTCTGTCTGGGGAATTTTCCAGGCAAAAATATTGAAGTGGGTTGCCATTTCCTTCTCCAGGGGATCTTCCTGACCCAGGGATCTAACCCAAGTCTCCTGAGGCTCCTGAATTGCAGGCAGATTCTTTACCACTGAGCCATCGGGAAGCCCAAGCATTTTCCTAGTTGCTGTAAAATCTTGGTAGGTATCCAGAGTTCCAATAAAGCCAGTTCTGACAGGTTTGCCAGTTTATCTGCTGCTTTTGTGTACAGATAAGCTTTTGGTGCTCCTTACTCCACCACTTTTGCTGCCGTCCCTCCTAGTCTGTTTACACGTATTGTAATTATTGATATGGTTGGATTTATGTCTAGAGATTTTATTATTTATTTTCTGTTTTCCCTCCCTCTGTTCCCTTTATCCTGAGTACGTCTGGATTGCTTGAACATCTTTTTAAGCATTCCAGTTAAATCCATTTGTTGTGTTTTTAACTACCTCTCTCTTTTTTCAGTGGTTACTCTAAGGATTACAAGATACGTATTTCCTTTTTAGGCTTGCTTAGGATAGACATTTTTACCATTTTAAACAGAATGTAAAAACTAACCATCATATAGCTTCCTTTACTCTCCCTTCTTTCTGTTGTAGTTTTCTTACATATTGCATACACATACCTTGAACATACCATCAGAAAATGTCACAATTTTTGTTTTAAATATAAATTTTTTAAAAAGAACTCAAGAGCAAAAGAGTAGAATGTAAAATTAACCCATATTTTACCATTCTGTTGTTCTTCCTTCATTCCTGATACTCCAAGTACACTTTTGGTACTATTTCCCTTCTATCTGAAAAAATTTTGCAAATTATTTTAGAATAGGTCTGCAGTCAAGGAATTCTTTCAGATTTCCTTCATCTGAAAATTTCACCTTCACTCTTTTTTATTGAATACAGAATTGTATCTAATTCTAGTTGATGTTCTTTTCCTCTTGTACTTTAAAGATGTGATCTCTTCATTCTGGTTTCCACAATAAGATATTTTCTTCTGGCAGATATATGTCTATGTGTGTATGCATATACATATACCAAAATATATACATATTTTAAAGTATTTACACACAAATATATAACGTATAACACTGAGGATGGTGACTGCAGCCATGAAATTAAAAGATGCTTGCTCCTTGGAAGAAAAGTTATGACAAACCTAGACGGCATATTAAAAAGCAGAGACATTACTTTGCCAACAAAGGTCTGTATAGTCAAAGCTATGGTTTTTCCAGTAGCCATGTATGGATGTGAGAGTTGGACCTTAAAGAAGGCTGAGCACCAAAGAATTGATGCTTTTGATCTGTGGTGTTGGAAAATTCTTGAGAGTCCCTTGGACATCAAGGAGATCAAACCAGTCAATCCTAAATATTCATTGGAAGGACTGATGCTGAAGCTGAAACTCCAACACTTTGGCCACCTGATGTGAAGAGCCGACTTAGACCCTGATGCTGGGAAAGATTGAGGGCGGGAGGAGAAGGGGATGACAGAGGATGAGATCCTTGGATGGCATCACCGACTCAATGGACATGAGTTTGAGCAAGTACTGGGAGATGGTGAAGGACAGGGAAACCTGGCATGCTGCAATGCATGGGGTCGCAAAGAGTTGGACACAACTGAACGACTGAACAATAGTGAAAAACACACATACACATATATGTGGTGTTATGTATTCTTAAGTTTTCAACAGTTTCATGAATTTCTTGGTTTACCCTTTTTGGAACTTGCTGAGATGTTTGAATCCAAAGGTTTATGTCATTTGTCATATTTTGGAAGTTTTCAGTCATTATTTTTGCCTTTATTGCACTCTTTCTCCTCTCTTTATGAAACTCCAATGATAGACTTTCTGGGACTTTGAGGCTCTTTTCATTTTTTAAAAAAGTCTTTTTCTCACTGTTACCCAAATTGGATAATTTGTACTGGTCTACCTTCAAGTTTACTTACTGACTTCTCTGTCATTGCTATTCTGCTCTTGAGCTTATCTAGTGAGTATTTGATTTTGGCTCATATTTTTAAGTTCTAAAATTTTAGTTTCTCTATTTATCTTTTATTTATTTGTTAAGACTTTCATTCATTTCAGGAGTGTTAGCCTTTACCTTTTGGAGCATTTTCATTATAGCAGTTTAAAGGCTTTGTCACTTAACTTTAATATCTCCCTGTTGGCCTCTTTTGGTCATATTTTACCATGCAAGTCGAAGTTTTCCTGGATCTTTCTATGCCAAATAATTTTAAATCCTGGACATTTGAATTTTATGAGATTCCGGGTCCTATTCGAATACTATGGAGAACGTTGACATGTCTGTTTTAGCAGGCAATTGACTACTGGGCTTGAGACACCAATCCTGAGTAGCCTTCTGGGGATTGTGGTTTCAAGGCAAGTTCCCTTTTCAAAACCTTTCCGGTGCTGTTTAGATTTGTGCCGTACGTGCACCCTCTAGTGGTAATTCTGAGAACAGGCGGTGGTTCAGTTCAGTCCTCCAGTCTTGGGTGTGCTGATGGGGATTGAATCCATGCACGCTCATCTTGGGGGTGAGAGCACAGTTCATAAACAATTTTATGGAATTAATTTCCCAAGGGCCTTATCCACAATTTCCTTGGTACTCTGGGGCTCCCTGGGGCTCCTCGTTTTGGTTCTCCTTTTGGTTCTTTAGTTGCTTCGCTTTGTTGTGTACTTCCTACAACTGTGCCCTCACCCAGGGCTAAGTGGCAAAAGGACGAAGAAAAGAGAAACCGAGCGAGTGAAACAGGAGAGCGGTTAGATTTGTCCCAATCTCCTGATACACCTGCAATCGGAATGAAAGTGTCTCTTCCTTAAGAATTTTAGGTGCCTTAACGCCTCAGATGTCACTGTAGCAGGAGTATTAGGGGGCTGGGGCATGAAGAGCAGAGAAAAAATTTTAAAGGGGTGTTTCTTCACTCACTCTGAACATTAGGAGTTCCTTTCCCATTCTTCAAACCAGAACTAGAAGGGTTCTCCTAGAGTTTTCACCCTCTACGGCCCAGTTGCCCACTTTCACCTGAAAGTTCCAGGCTGCTTTGAGTCTGGCCAGGGAATGTTGTTGTTTAGTTGCTCATTCGTGTCCGACTCTGCAACCCCATGGACTGTAGCCTGCCGGGTTCCTCTGTCCGTGGTATCTTCCAGGCAAGAATACTGGAGTGAGTTGCCATTTCCTTCTCCAGGGGATCTTCCCGACCCAGGAATCCAACCTGCCATCTGCTGCATTGGCTGGCAGATTCTTTAGCACTGAACCACCTGGGGAGCCCAGCCAGGAAATACTGGAGGGAAAACAGGAAACTCATCCCCAGTTCAACGGTACTCCAAATTCTGTTTTCCTTCCCCAGTTCACCCGCTATTGATGTTTACTCTTTTTTCTTACAACTTTTTAAATGATTTTTTTTTTTAATGTGGACCATTTTTAAAGTCTTTATTGGCTTTGTTACAATACTGCTTGTCTTTCGTGTTTTGGCTTTTTGGCCCCAAGGCATGTGGGATCTCAGCTTCCCCGACCAGGGGTCAAACCCACAGCCCCTGCCCTGGAAGGTGAAGTCTTAACCTCTGGACAGCCAGGGACGTCCCTGATATTTACTCTTGAAAGTTTTTCATGCATTCAGTCCAGGTTTTAATGTTGAATTTACAGGGAGAGACAGGGAGGAGAATGTTTACTCCATGTTACCTAGTTCATTCCTTTTTTCTGCCAAGTGGTATTTCACTGTATAGATATCCTACTATCTTTTCATCAATTCTCTTATTAATGGTCATTTTTGTTGTTTCCAATTTCTGGCTTTTACAAAGTAAGCAGCAATAAGCATTCATGTACAATTCTTCATGGACACATACTTTCATTTATTTTGCATACATACCTAGGAATGGAAAGCTTAGGTTATATGGTAAGTGTACATTTAACTTTTTAGGAAAATGCCAAAACGTTTTCCAAAGTAGTTGTATCATTTTACATTCCCGTCAGTAGCTTAAGAGCATTCCATTTGTTCCATATCATTGCTCAGACTTGGTATAGTCTTTTGCTGTGTGGTGGTATTTCACTGTGGTCTTCGTTTGCATGTTTCTTTTACCAAAGAAGATGGAAAACAGCCATTCAAATCTGACCATTAAAAAAATGTGCTGTCTTCTTCTTACTGAGTTTTAAACATTCTTTGCTTAAACTTATATTCTACATATAAGTCCTTTATCAGACATGGTTTGCAAATACTTTCTCCCATTCTGCAGCCGCTGTGTTTTGTGTAGCTCTGTTTGGCCTTCCCTCCATACTCTGCCTGGATCCACCCCCTGTTCTGTCCACTGATACCACCACCACTCTTTTTCGTCTCTCCTGGATCATCCTCCTACCCTGGCCTCCCCCATGGTCTTCTTGCTTCACACTTGCAGAAGGACTGGGATTGGACCACAGTTCAATCTGCAAACAGCAGTCACTGAGCATTTAAAAATGCACACTGAATCATTTCTCCTCTATGCATAACATTATACAAAGGCTCTCTGTTCCCTTGGCATAATGCTAAAGCCCTAAATGCCCCACGCTATCGGACCCTTGCCTATTTTACTGGATGCTTTTTCTATCATTCTCCCCTTGACCGCCATGCTGGAGTCACAAGAATCTTTTTCCTTAAACACACTGAGTTTGTTTTCTTCCCAAGACCTTTGCACCAGCTATTCCTTCTGCTTGGGGTGCTCTTCACCCTGTTTTGCACATTGCTGCCCCTTCTGTCATTTAGAAAGTTAAAATATTACCCCTTTAGAGAGATATTCTTTGAACACAAAATCTAAAGTTGCTACCTCCACACTGTCTTGACTTCATGCTATTTTATTTCTCTGCAGAATAGTTACCACAGTGTGACACTTTCCTTGTTATTTCCTGTCTTCACTAGAATATGTTTCATGGGAATAGGGACTTCATCTCATTCATTTCGATATCCCTAGTGTCTAGAGCCATGCTTGGCACATAGTACAGGCTCAATAAATTCTTGTTGACGGTCTGCGCCCATAGCACCTACCTCTGTGCCTGTCACCTGGCTAGAAAGCAAATGTTTGCTGTCTGAATTTGTCAAGTAATCCATCCCCATGGCACCAATGATCAAAAAGCATCCCTGGGCTAGAAGAGGGAGAGAAAAGACACATATTTAGGAAAATGACAAGAGAAAAATTGCAGAGAAGCTTGAGAGAAAATCAGTTTCTCTAGACGTGTGTGGGGAGTTTTATGACAGAGTTGTCATATCACTGGATTTGGTATGGGCTCCCACCCTAGGGAGACCTCTACGTTGGTTGCTGGTGCTATTAGGCCCGCACATAATGCACATGAGGTAATGGCGCAGTTTGTAAGCACAGCCCAAAGGTCTGCATGAGGCGTGCTTGTCAAAGGAAATTAGACCCTTTTGACCTAATCCACTGTTCACTCTGCTCCTCTACTTCCTGGAGTCTGCACGGTAATTTTCCCACTCCACAACCCTCAGCACGGTGGGTGAGCTCCCCCATGAATGGGAATAGCTCACTGCTCCCATGGTCCCCACTCTCTCTCAAGCCATTTGGCACCAGTCCTCTTGGCTGAGCCATGAAATTAAAAATCGCTTGCTCCTTGGAAGAAAGGCTCTGACAAACCTAGACAGTGTATTAAAAAGCAGAGACATTACTTTGCTGATAAAGGTCCATCTAGTCAAAGCTATGGTTTTTCCAGGAGCCATGTACAGATGTGACAATTGGACCATAAAGAGGGCTAAGCGTTGAAGAGCTGATGCTTTTGAATTGTGATGCTGGAGAAGACTCTTGACAGTCCCTTGGACTGCAAGGAGATTACACCAGTTCATCCTAAGGAAAATCATCCCTGAATATTCATTGGAAGGAACGATGCTGAAGCTCTAGCTCCAATACTTTGGCCACCTGATGTGAAGAGCTAACTCACTGGAAAAGACCCTGATGCTGGGAAAGACAGAGCAGGAGAAGAAGGGGATGACAGAAGATGAGATGGTTGGATGGCATCACCAACTCAATGGACATGAGTCTGAGCAAATTCTGGAAGATACTGATGGACAGGGAAGTCTGGCGTGGTGCAGACCATGGGGTCGCAAGGAGTCTGACATGACTTAGTGACTGAACGACAACAATGAACAACTGCTGGGTGAGGTGGCACCCAGTGTGCATAGGCAGTTTTAGCACACAGCTCTTCTCTCCAAGGACCCTCCTTTAGGCCTCATCTCTCCCTGAGAACCTGGTAGGTGAGTGCTCTGAAGAGTCTCTGCGCGGAGCTCACATCGAGCCGCTGAACCAAGATGGCTGCCAAGGCCACGCCTGGGCCATGGCGAGGAGCTGCGCTGCCGAGCACTAGGCCCTCTCTAGGGCGCAGTCCCGAAGTGGGCAGCAGACACCCTGTCTCGGCCTGGGAAACAAGTTTCCTGGGGGGCGGAGTGGGGGCAAGACTGCTGCCTGGGCTCCAAGGAGCCAGGCGAGGCCTCGGGTTTCACGCTAACCGAGACTCACAATGTAAACAAACTCCCAGAAGCTTCTTATCTGAGGTGGGGACTCCAGATGCCAGGGTCATGGGAGGGCACAACTCATCGGGGAAATTCACCTTCTGGGGAAGTGGCTGCCCAAGGTATGGCCTTAACTGTGGGCTTCCTGGCTCAGAGATGGGGGAAGGAGGTGGCGCCTGTGGGGTCCTCTCGCCTCTCTGTCCGCTAGGCATCTCACTGCACTCCAAATCGGTCCCTGTGTCCCAGGCACTGGCCTGGGGCTCAGGAGGGAAGTGAGTCCAGATAAGGTTTGAATCTGAGAAGCCAGACAGCTGCTCATGGACTCTGTGACCGGTCCTTGTCTCCATTCTCAGCCAGGATTGGACAGTTGGGCAGGAATTCTGTCTGGGGATGACTCTTCCTCTTTTTAGAGTGCCTAGGGCACTGTCTGTCCCCTCCCAGGCCTAACCCTTGGCCCTCGGTCCCAAGACAAATCACTCTAGGGATCAGAGGGGTTGCTCTGGGAGAACCTGATGGGGTTCCTGAGCCCACCTGAAGAGATGTGTGCTCAGCCTAGGATGTAGGCCTTCTTGGGCTATGACCCCAGGGGAGAAGACAGGGTCCTCGTTCTCTTGCCTCCCCCAGAAGTCACCTTAGAAAACCCCATCTCTTCCTTTTCTTGGAGTCAGCTAAAGGCTACTGACAAGGAAACATGGTGCTCTGTTTACCAGGTGGCACCTGCCTATCTACCTCAGCCAAAGTCCACCCTCAATTCCTGCTCCCACCCTCTGAGTCAGCACTGTCTCTGCACCCTTTTTTCTTCCCTAGACTCCAAGAAGGGTGCTATCCAGCAGGGGGCGCTGCAGTCACGGGGTCAGAGCTTCCAGAGGGCTGGGGCTTGTGAGTAGAACTCGAATCCCCTGGGAACACAGGTGGCCCTGGGGGTGGACTCTGGTCCTGCTAGACAGCAGAGGGAAGATGAATTTATAGACACACCCCATCCAGCAGTGGGGCACCCTTATCCAGCCTTCCTGGCCTGTTGTACCCACACACCCAGTGTCCAAAGGGCAGGGCCAAACAGTGCTGGTATGTTGTTTCAGGTTCTGGCTGTAATCACCAGTGACCTGGGTATTCCTGGGACAATGTGTGAATTTTAATCACCTGTCCTACACTTTAGCTCAATGCCCTCAGCTCCCCAGACTCACAACCTGAGATCAAAGCAATGGCCCCTTAGGCAAAGTGGGGAATCTCCCTACATTTCTCCCAGAATGGGGAACCTTGGGAAGGCCTGGGAAGGGTTCTACTCCAACCCATCTCACATCCGGGCCATCCACGGATACTGCTGTTAACTAAGCTCACTTCTCTCCATCCCCCGTGGCCAGAGCCCCAGTCCATGTGGAGTGACCCGAGCTGCCTCCTATCCATTGCCCTGCCTTGGTTTGCAGCAGGGTCCCAGACAAGGGCAATGCAAGTCGGGGCCTGCGGTATGACATTCAAGGGGAGGCACTCACTCTCATGGTCAAGCAAGAACAGGGTTGCGCGAGCGTCTCCTCCACAGAGAGATTTCTGAAGCACAGATCAGACTCTCAGTTTCACCCCGCAGAGCCAGGATCAAGTCCATACTTCTGAGGAGCACTCAAGCCTCTTCACGGTATGGCTCCTGTGGGCTGGTCCAGCCTTAATTCCTGGAGCAGCCATACAAGGCCACAAGGCCACACCACAAGCAGGATCTGTCCTGCACTTGGGAGCCTCCAGGCTTTTGCTTGGGCTGTGCCTACAACCTAAACACGTTCTCCCACGGCTGACTCATCACCCTTCAAGGCCCTTGAATGCCAGTTCCTCAGAGTGGCTGCCTGTGAACTCTGGCTGAGATAAGTCGCTTCTGTCCCCACGTCCCAGCATCTCTGCTCCTTCGCCTCATACTCCAGGTACGATATACATCTGTCATTCTGCAATCAAGTGCACTTACTAATTGCCTGCTGTTTGCAAGGAATGAGCTGGGTGTCAGGGAGGGGGCTCTGAGGGTAATAACCCCATCTTTTGTCCCCAGAGAGCTTATATCCAGGGTAGCTGGTGGCAGGTGG
Organism: Cervus canadensis; assembly: GCF_019320065.1. NCBI lineage: Eukaryota > Metazoa > Chordata > Mammalia > Artiodactyla > Cervidae > Cervus > Cervus canadensis. The sequence goes on along the minus strand of NC_057389.1, from coordinate 85,313,866 downwards.
GGACCGTGCCGACTCACTTCGAAGTGCCTCTGCATGGCTGGTACAGGCATGGGCCTGAGAAACATTCCATGCCCATCAGATGCCCCTATGTCTTCAGGCTTCTAGAGTCACCACTCAACTAGCAACAAAGAATACATGTGTGCTCCAGCCCATGAGGCTGTGGGAAGTCTTTTCCAACATTCTTGAGGGTTTTTGAGGAAAGGAGACTAATTTTTGTTTCCTGGCAGTGGCAAGTCACCAGGGGCCTCCTGGCTAAGAGCTCCTTCTCCCAGCAAACCCTGGTCCATTTTACCCCAAATGTGGACTGAGTCCTCTGAAATACTCCCAGAGCAGCAATCTAGGAGTTAGCTATCACAGTGGCTATCCAACCTGGTGACATGATCATTGCAGTCTCTCACTTGCCAAGCTGGAGGGCAGTCAGTCGTGCTTTCTCCGGACTATCCAGGCAGGTGGGCCTCTGCTGACCCTTCACCCCTCCTGCCTGTCAGTCAGTCAGTCAAGAGAGACTTTCTTGATACTCACTCATGCAGAGAAAGGACTGGAACCTCTCACATTGAGCTGAGGTTCTATCTAAATTGAGGCCTTTGTGGACCTACCTTCCAGGAGAGGAAGAGAAACCCTACCTGATGTTAACAGCCCCTTCCCCTTGTTACGTGGCTGGCTGGCCGATGTCACTGGACACCCAGTCTCTCTGCATGATTAGGAGCGGACACAATGTGAAGACAACTGGAAAGGGAGCAGAGATCCCCTTGGAATGACAGACCCACACAGAAATGACCACAGTGATGCTCAGGAAAGCCATGTCCCTCCCTTCTTCTTTACCACTGGGGGCATACTGCTGAGACAATCCGAATCCATCATCCATCCATCCATGCCCATCCATGCCACACCTCGCTCATAGGGTATCTGCTGTGTTCAGGCAAGGCTGGATCCTGGGGTTACAGCAGTGAACAGGACAGAGCACCTGCTGGGCTAACCCCCTTTTCTCCTGTCTCTTGCCCTGTTTTCCTTCTGTGAACATTCCTATAACTCAGCAGTTGCTGAATACAAGCTACAAAGACATACTCCTGTTGCTGTTTTCTAGCTTAAGCTACATCTACTGTTTCCAAAAGGAGACTGCAAATGAAGTCCGACATAGACACTCGAAGACCAGGTCCTTCACCAAGTCCACTTTAAGGGAGAGGATCAGGGATCGGGGTTGAGTTCTCTGCCTCAGAGAGACTGTTTGGTCTAGGCAGAGGACCAGCAACGGTGGGTCCAGACTTGGGCCACAAGAGAAGGAGGAGACAAGACCTTATTTGGTCTGGAGCCTCACTAAACTGCTGCCATGGTCTCCGGACACCTTAGGGGCACCCCCTCAATGTCTTAACCCTTCTTTCCATGGCAGCCCCTGGAGTTGGGATTCCCAGGCTGAGTCACCAGGGTCACTAGGGACTGTGTTCATAGCACAAGACCCACTCTTGCAGCATTTGGAGTTTCCCTGGCCCTCTCCCAGGCCAGCCACCCTTCTCCTGAGCCTGGGCCAGAGGAAACCAATGCTGGACTGGACAAGGAATGCTTGAGGGTCTGTCTGCCCCTCCACTGGCTAGCTGGGTGCCTCAGAGTGGCCACTGGTACTCACTGTTCCACCCTCAGCTTCTCTGGACTCAGGGAGCTCTACTTGTTTGATTTGTCTTTCCAAGAGCCATGTTCTCAAGGCTATAAGCAAGGAGATCTTTATGTGGGAGCTCCAAAGCAAGGATTTAGGAAATATGTGTGCGCAGCCCACCTTAACCACAGGCATGACTTTGGTCTGAAGAGGTCAGGGTAGGGTGCTAGACTCTGCCGCACAATCCCAAACTCCCAGCCTCACTGGCTCAGATGCAGGCCCAACCCCCAATTATCCCAGGCCTGAGCTGCAAGCCCTGGAGAGGGAAGGAAGTGACCGACCCCCACAGCAACATTCCTCTGTGATGACGACAGTGTGCTCACTGCCCAGCCACCCCATCTGGAGGGCAGTTCTCTGGAAGTCACAGGGGACTCCCTCCCAAGGAGGCTGAGGCCTCTCTTACAGAGTGGGACTTCCTTCAGCTGGGGCATCAGCTTGACCTGACCAGGCTAGGGGGCAAGAACAGCTGGGGGCCCCGAGGGAGCAGCTCCCCTGGGAGCAGCTCAGAAGGCCACAGGGGCCACCCTAAATGCCTCTAACTCATTCCATTTCTTCATCCATTCAATAAGCACTCACCCGATATCCTCCTTGTGTTAGCCCCATCAGAGGCTCTCAGGACCCAGCAGGCTGGACTAGGCAGGCAGGGCCACACCCTCAAGGGGCTCCAAGACAGGTGGGAGGAATCCTCTAGCACATACACACAAAGGATAATTTCAGCAATGGTAAGTGCTATGAAGACAATGATAAGAGTTATGAAGACAACACAACAAGCCAGTGTTACAGTTGGGGACCTCGGCCCTTTGAGGGGGGCCTCCACAGTCCTGACAGTCCGGTCTTCTCATGCAAGTGTAGCCCCTGCATCCACACCGCACCACGCTCCCTTAGGAACGAACGCCGCCCGGGAGGAGGCTGGGGGCAGGTGCATGCAGGTGGGGCTTTTCCAAGGCCGGTTTTCCCCGGCTCCCGCTGGAACTTCCAGAGGGCCACGGACCCGCGACACTGGACACCCGCCCGTCCCCCTCCTCCTCCTGCATCCGCAGCTCGCGAGCCTCTGCGCTCCCGGCGAGGTTCCCGGAAACTCCTCGATTTCCCTGTCGCCGCCGCGTTTGCAAGAAACCGAAACCCAGGCCCCGCCCCCCGCGCCAGCCGGGAGCTGGCAACTGGGGCCTGCGCCCGGGGCTGGGTCTGAACTGGGCGGCCGGAGCGGCCCCTCCCGGACCGACGGAGCCGAGATGGAGGTGGGAGGCCCTTCTGAGTGCCAGGGCTGCGCTCGGCGCCCACCCCCTGCAGGTGTCGTCCCCAGCGGCTCAGCACCGCCCGCGGGAAAGCTGCAGTTCTAACCCGATCGTTCAGGTTGCATCCGATGGCGGAGTGCCCAGCGAGGGCGGGGGGCAGCCAAGACAGCTCCCCTGCAACAATGTAGAGGTGGGCGCCATTTGTGTGCGCCTACTGTGCGTCCGCCAAACCAGGGGAGGGGGGCAGAGGGGATAAGAAGGAAGGGCAGGGGCGTTTACAAAGAGCTCTGTACTCCGACTCTGCACCCCTTCATCGTGGGGGGGGGGGGGGGCGGGCACAGAGCAGTTTGGCAACTTGCCCCAGATCACACAGCCTGTAGCTGCGAAGCTGGCTGCAAACCTGTGGCCCGCAGCGGGAGGCTGGGCGAAGAAGGAGGAAGTGCCCCGGCCGGCTGCCGGCAGGTGAGCTGCCTGGCACGGGCGGGGCAGCCAGCTGCGGAGGGGGAGGGGCGGTCCCAGGCCGCCACCCGGGCCGCGAGGACTGGAGGCTTTGCTTTTCTCCTTCCCTCCCTCCCTTTCCAGGAAGCCGGCCAGCCCAGAGCCGGCCGCTCACCCCAACTCACCCCCAGCCTGGGCCGAGCAGGAATGTGGAAGTTGGCCGGAAGAGCTCGCGCCCCCTCCCCTCCAAAAACACACCCATCTCAGACCCCGGGAAGCGTGAACTTGGGTCACCTAGGGCGAGGGGCTCCAGACCAGGACTCGATTACCCAGGACGAAGTAGGGGTGCTGTTACCCCCAGCAAGGCCAAGAAGCCTGCCAGGGGCGCTGGCCGTAGTGCAAGACCCATTGGCGGGGGTGGGGTGGGAGTAGGAAGGGTGGAGGAGGGTGCAGGTCCCATCCAGCCCCACTCCGGGTCACGGCCACTGAGCCTGGCCACAGAGCTTCAGCCCCGCCTCGGGGCCCCTTGGGGTGGTTGGAGAGCCGAGGCTGCTTTTCCTCCCAACGCAGTGTTTATAAGAAATGAAACTGCAGAGGGCATCAGCGGCAGCCCACACTGACACCCAGCTCCCGCTCCGGGGTTCCGGTCCCAGAGCGCTGGAGCAATCCTCGGCCCACTCTTATATCGCCAGACCCCTAGTGCTTTCCCAGTCAGCTGCAGCCTCCCACTCTGCGTTTAGTATTTTTATAACAGCACAACGTGTATTCTGCTGTGTCATACACCATTTTTGCCTGAGTTGTGAGAGGGGAGGGGCTAGTCTTGTGCCTGAGCACATCTCCAGGGCCAAACCTGGAAGTGACCCAGAGCAGGAGTGCCATTCATATTTGTTGAATGAATTAAAAAACGACTTTCTTCATCTCCAATTAGGCTCATTTCAGCTAGGGTGATGATGCCTAGATTCTAACTTAAAGCTTTGGGTTGCTTTTATATTATTTTATGCCTGACTTTGTGTTCTGCGCTTCATAGTTTAGGACTGCCCTGCTTCCAAGTTGCTGTGAAAATAAATGATGGCTGGGATGGACTTTTAGCATCAAAGATAGCCCTCTCTCTGGACCTGGGGGGTGAAATGCCTGCTGGGTTTCATCTGCTTTGGGGACTGTGGCCTCTTCTCTGTGTGGCAGGCCCTACAGGGGCCCAGGGCTGCACTACTCTCAAAAACCTAGTTAAAGCCTTGCTGGGTCCTGTACTTCAGGATTAACTGGAACCCACCCTGGGTGGTGAACACTGAGAGCCTCTGAGAGCCTGAGAGAGGGGACTGGGGGCATGATTTGGTTCATCGAGGAAAAGGTTTCCAGATAGCTGATCTTGCCCTCAGCAGCCTGATTGCAGAGGTGGTTCTGCCAGCCAGTCAGCCTCATCTGCCAGCCCAGAAAACTCCAGACCCTAGTACAGAACAGCTGCAATAAATGTATCCTTACTGAGTGACAGTATAGATGGAAGGTATCCTTGAGTGAGACCCTGCTCTGGAGCTAACTCCAGCTGCAGTGTGAGGAACCCTGCAGAAAACCCTCGGGTCTCTTGCAGAAAAACCAGACTTTGGGACTTCCCTGGTGGTCCAGTGGTTAAGACTTTGTGCTTCCACTGCAGGGGGCATGGGTTTGATCCCTGGGAACTAAGATCTTGCATAATGTTCAGCTGGTAAAAAAAAAAACAAAAAACAAATGCAGACTTTGTTCCACAGAGAATCACCACCCAGAAGGTGATAAGTAGAAGAGAAAAGACAATATGAAAGTTGAGGGCTAGGGGGTTTTGAGGAGGGGAAGGATTTCTGGTTGGCTGCTTTGGAGATGCTTCATAGAAGACCAGGCATTTGCTCTGGGCCTTAAAACAGAGACTAAAATTGAAGTGGGGGGAGTGGGGGGCGGGCAGCAGGTAAGGTGAGTGATGCAAGTATCCTAGGAAGTCAGGGATGAGGAGCAAATGGAAAGAGCAAAGACAGGGGAAAAATACAAAGTGTGTTTAGAAAATGGAAATACAGTGAAAGGTTCATGCATTACTGTGAGTACATGTCATTTGAGTAATGTCTTACACTTGAGAAAGGAATTTGATAGTCTATATAATTTCTTTCATCTTTGTAACAATCAGGACAGATGCGCAGAGAGTACTTCTATTTTACAGATGAGAAAACTGAGACCCAGAGAAGGACAGTAACTTGCCTGAGGTCACACGGAAAAGTGGCAAAAAGCACAAGATGCAGCTTCACAACTCAAATTCTGTGTTATCTTTCCATGGCCCTATAGTCCAAGGGTAGGGGAGTTGTGGGACAGAAGGTTGGAATGGGACCCTTGGGACCAGAGTCAGCAGTGAATTGAATGTGGGGCTAAAGAGTCTAAGGGAACTCAAATCTTCTGTGTGTACCCTAAATGTTAGGGAGATCATCAAAGTTACAGAAATAATTCTAGTGCAGAGGTGCCTGGAGGGCAGGCCAGATAGAGAGGCACTCCCAGGGGGAGGCTGTGGCAACAACAGTCTGATCCTCAAATGTGAAAGCAGGACTTGATGTAGGGAAGAAAAACCCAGAGGACCAGGTGAGGCCAAGGGGGGAGGAGGATGGGAAAGACTTCACCAGAGAGGGAGCTGGGACTAGGAAGAAATGTGCTGGGGACAGTGTGGAAAGGGGAGGCCAAGAGTTGTTTGCTGTGTGTGGAATCTGTGGTTAGGTTTGTAGGGGAGCAGCCAGAAGGCAGCCACAGCATGGTTTTGGAGGTCACCTGCCCAAAGGGGATGGCTGGAAGTACGAAGAGTATTTTGAGTCAGAAATGTGGAAAGGCCAGCCCCGAATTACTGACAGAAACCTAAAAAGGACAAAATGCGTCTGTCCAGCTTCACAAGGAATGTGTGATACATTTTAGAATGGGATTCATCAAGAACAGTTACATAAAAATGTGAGATGCTTAAACAGGGGTTAGCTTTATTTCACTGATTTGAAGTATAGCACCCCCAATCATAATAAGCATCAAGAGTATGTAAGAATCCCTAAAGTTAAAAATTTAAAAAAAAAAAAAAGGCAAAGAACACTTCAAAAATGTAAAATGACAATTTCACTGGTAAATACTAACACTGGGGAATTTCTCCTTAGCAAAAAAATGATTGGTGTGTGCAAAGATTTAGCTACACTGTGCTGTCTGTATTATGAAAAAATGGAAATAACCTAAATGTCCTACAATAGGGGATTAATTGGGTAAATTTTTATTTATCCTTATGGTGGAATAATATATACCCATTATAAATGATATTGCAGAAGTACATTTCTTGACACAGAAAGATGCTCATTAGAGATGTATACATACAGATGATTATCTATGAATTAAAATTCTTATTTTAAAGCACACTTTACTCTCTCCTGTTGCCTTCCCAAGGTCAATGTCTCAGATGACATCAAATGCAAACTTCACTTCCCTAATCTCACTCTGCATTTTCCAGCAGATATGTCAGGTTCCTAGGGGTAGGACAAGCACCCATTTGCTGCACAGAAAACAGACTTAGCAACTCAGGAGCCACTTGTTTTCTTCTCTTCTTGCTTGAAAGGTGTTGGTTTCTGTAGTGCATTCCCACTCCCTCCTGTCATTTAAAGCACCCCAACCCTTCTCCCCCTTCCAGGGCCTCAGCACCTTGCATTTGCTTAACACCCAGGTAGTCTCATTCTTCACAGTTTCTCCTGTCTCTCTGCCTCTCAGTTCTCCCAGCCATCAGTATCTGGGAGACAGCTCTGACCCATTCCTATTGGTTTCCTGGGAACCAAGTGTGGCCTTAGTCACAGCATCAGATTCTGGTGTACCAGAATTGGATTAACCCATCCATTTCCTCTGTGGGAGGAAAGCTACAGTGTGACTGACAGGTGGAATGGTGCATCCACATGTCTATTTATAGTCTGAAACATTGCAACGGGGTGCTGCTATGGAGGGAGAGCTGGGGTGACCGGAATGATACAACCAACCTGACCTGGAAGAGAGATTTACTTCTGAGTCAGCAGCTCTGGGGAGATGAAGGAAGAAGCCTGCTGGCCAGAGCTCTGGAGAGAAATATGAACATTCAGCCCGGCCTCTAGGAGTACAAGTAGGGCATGGTCTAGTTGTAAGCACAAGAGTTCGATAGCTGTCATTCCCAAAGCACCTGGGACCTGGGCTCCCCAACCTTTTAGCTAGACCCATGGCCTTGATCAAGGTAAGCAATTACCCCATTTGCCCAGAATCTCTCTGGACCAAGCCCTGAGGCCCCAGAAACTAAACCAGTGCTGCCAGGGAAGGCTCTCAGGCAAGGGCCACTTGAGGCTGTGGAGGTGGCCTAAGGCAGGAGTGCTAGGAGGAACCAAGGTTACCCCACCCCCGACCCCAACTCAGCAGTCCTGGCTTCTCTGAAACCCTTCTCTCTTTCCCTAAGGCCAGCAGTGGGGCAGTCCCAAGGATGCAGATGGAGAAGCGGAAGAGGTCTCTCCTGGTCACAGAGTCTGGCAGGGGCCTCGAAAACCACGCATCATCTGCTGCCCAAGTAGGGCATGATGTTTCACAGACATCATCTCTGTCACAGTAAAGCAGCAAAATAGGGCTATTGTTTTGGAGTTGAGGAAACTACAGCGGCCAAACTGGGATTTCTTCTCGTCTTGGCAGCCCCACGCAGGGTAGGCTTTCCTTTACTTCCCCGGGGAAGGTGAACCCCCCGGAGGTGGGCCACCCCTCGAAAAGGGACAGTTTGAAAACCGAAACCCTCCCTTCTTGACACCCATTAACGGGCTTGAGGAAGCAGGTTGGTTTTCAAGGACTCAATCCTTGAGTCCACTCTAAACAGGACGGCAGGTGCCGGGGTGACCCCCTCACCGGGGCTGGGAAGACAGAGATCCCGGGGGCATCCCCAGGAAAGAAGGGCAAAGAGATGGCCTCAGGAACTAGCAGGCTGGGTGAGCGCCGAGTGAGGGGAGTAACTGCGGGCCGGGGGCGTTCGACTTTCCAGGAGCGCTTTCTCCCGGGTGCGCTGGTATGGGGGTGGAGTGGGAGCCGGCGGGGCGGGCCCGCGATCGCCCCGGGGCGGCGGCGCCAGGCCGGAGGGGGTGGGGAGGGGCAGCCGCCCTGTACTTCCCCTTCGCCGCTAGCTCTACAACAGCCTGATTTCCCCGAAATGATGAGGCGGCGCTGGCCAATGGGCGTCCTCTCGGCTCTTTAGGAGGCGGGGCCCAGCCTGGGCTGGGGGAATCCCGCTAAGTGTTTAGATTCTCCGCGGCGCCGCGGTTCAGGCAGAGCGCGCCACTCCTTCGTCGAGGCAGGACGTGCACCCAAGTCGGGCTAGCAGAGGCCAGCGAGAGCCGTGCCAAGTCAAGGCCAGCCGTGCCCAGCGGCTCCGCGACCCGGGCATCCTCTGCCTTCTCCCCGTTCCCACTGGAATCGCGCTCCTAGCGCTCGCAAAAAGCAGCGCTCGCCGGGACCCTCGGTTGCTGCCGTCGGATAGCGTTTGCTGTCGAGGTGAGCCCGCCTTCGCCGCAGGGGGCACCGGTGGCAGCGGACGAAGGCGCGCTCGGTGCACCAGGAAATGGGGGACGAAAACCCTTGCCGGGAGAGCGACGGGCCCCCGCGCGGGCTGGGGAGGGCGCTGGAGGAGCCGCAAGCAGCTGTGCGGGGAGGGCGGGCAGCGGCGTGGACCGCCCACCCCGCCGAGGTTGTCCGTGCCTGGCCGCTGTCGCAGACCTGTGTGCGCGAAGCCGCTGGCGGCCTCTGGGTGGCCCTGTGTGTTCGTTGCGCGCATCCGAGGGCTGTGCGCGGGGTTCGAGTGTATATCAGCGTGTGGGCGCCCTTTGCTCCCCGCGCCGGCTTTTCGGCGGTTCCAGCTCAGACTCAGGCCCCAGGTTTCAGGCTGTCTCTGCAGGTGGCGGGGGCTGGGGCTGGCTGCGCTGGGTGGTTGGAGGACCTCCCGGAGCCGCGGGAAGAGGCGCCACAGGTGTTCTTTGGGCCACTTCACTCAAGGAGGGCAACCAGGTCGAAAGGATTAGCGTGCGGGCCTTGGCACTGTGGCTGTCAGGGAGGCATAGGATAGATTGGGGGGTGGTGGTGACCAGGATGAAGGGTGACTGTCCATTAGGGAAGGTGCACGGCTAGTGACAACTCAAACAGGAAAATTTCTTGGCATCAAGCAAAAGAAGCCCTCTCTTTCCAAATAATTTGAATTTGGGGAGAAAAGTTCTAGTACTTAGATATCTGTGTGTTTTGTCTCTTCCTTAACATAAATCTTGAAAGTATCACTTGGCATGTCTGTCTCCTCCCAAGACTGTCCAGGAGGGGCTGAGGGAAGGAGTGTGTTGCTCAAGATGCTGAAAAGATTTGGAGGGCGGTTTTATTAGAGAGAAAGTCCTCTTCAGCATGATTGTAGTACTTGGTATCTAGATGAGGGCAGGAGAGGGTAACTGAATGACCTGGGGTGGGGCTGGGTAGTGGCCAGGGACTGCTCAACAGACTCCAAATAGGAGCCTTCTGTCTTCTCTTCACAGACAACATGCCCATCACTCGGATGCGCATGAGACCTTGGCTAGAGATGCAGATTAATTCCAACCAAATCCCAGGGCTGATCTGGATTAATAAAGTGAGTGTTACTCTTTGGATTTTTCTGCCACTGTTTTAACGTATGTTCTTTAGGGGTCCAGAGCTTCAGATGCAGTTCAAAAAGGGAAGTGATAGGGAGTAGGTAGATGTATTTCCCAGTGGATCCTGCAGGGAGTGTATAAGACCCAGCCTAGGCAGGGCCCCACTGGCTGCCTTCTGCCCACCTCCCTTCTTGAGGTATGCATGGGGCATTCACCTGAGGCCACTTACAGTTTTCCAGTAGCAAGATTCTCCCAGCATCTGCAGAGCCAGAGTTCTGGCCTGTACTGAGGGAGACCTCTACAGGCACACACAGCCTTCTAGAGGGCTCCACTTGGGCAGATAGGAAACAGAGAAGTGGGCACTGCTGGCAGGAAGAGGTGGCTGACCCAGCAGGGGACCCAAGAATTAATCTTGCACCAGTTGTCCAGACCCAAGTGGCCTCTTGCTGTTTAAAAAAGAACAACAGACCCTGAAGGCTTAGTAGTACTAATTGTATTCATAATAATAGCGAATGCTTACTATGCTCACTTACTAGGAGTGAGCAGGGCACCATGTTAAGTGTTACTTACACTGTGTCATTTAATCCTCAAAGTAGCCATGTGAGGAAGATTTTACTAATATCTCCATTTTCAGATGAGGAAACAGGCACTGAGAGGTAGATAATGAGATCACACAAAAAGCGATAGAGCCAAGATTTGAACCTGAGCAACCTGACTCAAAAATCCATACTGTTAACCACCAGTAATGATAACAGTGGGACCTTAGCTTTTATATTTGTTACTGTGGTTTTTTTTTTTTTTTTTGCTCCCATTTCATGGAAACCAGTGAGGGATAAAGAGGTACAGTGTCAATGCCAGGGTCACACAGGTAGGCATCATCCAAGTCTGGTCCTGGGCCCCTGCAGGTATATGACCAGGACCCCCTTTGTAGGAGCCAGTGTTCACAGTTGTTCTGAGAAGCCCCATATAATGGACCAAGTTCTCACTTCCATGTTGGTGCTGACAAGCCAGAGAGAAGCATCCAGGGGTCCTCTGTATGGGTCCTAGCACATCTGTAATGAGCAGAAGGAGGTCTTTGCTGACCTGATGATGCCATAGCTCATCAGAACCCAGAGCCTCTTCTGAGAGATCCAGAGAGATGGACCAGTCTGTTTAGGCCATTGTCGGGATGGGTCAACCCCAGCCAGATGTCAGGGTGAAAAAGGGAAGTCAGTCTTTTCCCAGACCTGGGGGGCTGGGCAGATTAGGGCCCAAAGCCTGTGGTCTCTGAGCTGACACAGCCTTGTGTGTACGTGTGCTGGTGTGCTGTGTAGGAGGAGATGATCTTCCAGATCCCATGGAAGCACGCTGCGAAGCATGGCTGGGATATCAACAAGGATGCCTGTCTGTTTCGGAGCTGGGCCATTCACACAGGTGAGTGTGCTGGACTCTAGCTTAAGAGGAGCTGGAAGGAGAGAAGGGGAGGCACTTCTTTTAACATGGAGGATCTTCACTGGGGTCTCTGAGTTCCCTGAGATGTACATAATTCAGGGTGGGCAGGGAGCAGGCCTTTGTTTTGGGGGAGAGGTTCATCATTTCAGCAAGTTCACAAAGGAATTTATAAAGCTAAAATCTTAAAAAGTGTGGCTTCATGGAGTTTGTGGCTGAATTAAAGTTCTCCCTGGCAAAAGCAGTGGCAAGCACGGACACTGAAAAAGATCCAGGCCTTCCTTTTTCTTGATGTTGACCAATGGTCCTGGGCCCATCTGGTTGGCAGCCTCCTTTTATCCTTCAAGGATGGGGCTCTTGGCCCATCTTGGACCACTCAGTCCCCCTATCAGTAAATATTCTTTGTTGCCTACTCTGTGTCCTCTCCCATGTTTGGAACTATCAGATAAGCACCAGTGCCTTCTTTCTGGCTGCTGACAGCCAAAGAGGGACTGCCTTGATCCGTGACAAAGATAGCACTTTGGGCTTGGGCTCTCTAGTGCTTCTGGGTAGGCCTTTCCTGGAGGCTTGCTGGATGTATCAAATGCCCAAGTCTGGGCATTTGAGAAGCCCAGGGCCTGCACCAGTGTCATCCAGGAATACCTGCTGTTTTGATCATTGTGGATCTCTGGCAGCATGCAAGCTTTAAGGATACCCTTGTCTTTGTCCTTCCGAGCCAGGGCACAAATGAGGATTCCCACCTATAGCCCTGATGATCCTCTCCACCTTTCCTGCCCACTAGGCCGATACAAAGCAGGGGAAAAGGAGCCTGATCCCAAGACCTGGAAGGCCAACTTTCGCTGCGCCATGAACTCCCTGCCAGATATTGAGGAGGTGAAGGACCAGAGCAGGAACAAGGGCAGTTCAGCTGTGCGGGTGTACCGGATGCTCCCACCCCTCACCAAGAACCAGAGGAAAGGTACCCAAAGGGCTCTGGGTCCTGGGGAAGCCCTCAGGGAGAGAGGGAAGGAGGAGGAAGGGCAGCTGGGGCCGGCATGCCTGCCTCTACCAGTGCTGGGCTGACAGCCTATCTGCCCCACAGAGAGAAAGTCCAAGTCCAGCCGAGACGCTAAGAGCAAGGCCAAGAAGAAGGTGAGTGTGATCCTAAGCAGTTAGCCTTTGGTTTCCTGAGGGTCAGGGTGGGTAGTGAAAGGAGTGCCACAGCAAGCCTAGGCCTAAGCGTCTTTCTCCTTCTACAGCCATATGGGGAATACAGCCCCGATACCTTCTCTGATGGACTCAGTAGCTCCACCCTGCCTGATGACCATAGCAACTACACAGTTCGCAGCTACATGGGGCAGGACCTAGACATTGAACGGACTCTCACTCCAGGTGAGGAGGGCTGGGGCTGTCAGGGAACCGCATAGATTGGTGGGAAGGCTCTTACTCTTGGATCTAGCAGGCACTGAGCTTGTGGATGGTGGCCTGTTGGAGCAGGCTATAAGTGGGGGCGGGGGATGCTGGGTATCCTGGCAAACTAAGACAGCACACAGCTCTGACCCTCAGTTTCTGTTGTCCTGAAGCGCTGTCACCGAGCGTCAGTAGTACTCTTTCTATCTGGCCCATTCCAGTGGAAGCCGTGCCAGACAGCACCAGCGACCTGTACAACTTTCAGGTGTCGCCCATGCCCTCCACCTCCGAAGGTTCGTGCTTCTGGGGCCTGGCCTTCCTGTTGGGGTCCAAGGAGGGGTTTCCTGAGGGAGAAAAGACGCTCAGAACTCCGCTTGGCACTGAGCTGACTGGTGGGCTGGAGAGGAGAGGGAAGAGGTGGGAAGAGGTGTGGCTTCAGGGTTCAAGAGGCTGAGTCACCAGGACAATGTTTTGTTCTGTAATCTTCACGGCAGGCAGACATCTGCTGGGAGGCCAGTGTGTGTGTGTGTGTGTGTATGTGTGAAGGGGCAGGGGGACCGGGTGGGCTAGCACTTCAGGGTGGGCCTGGCTGACCTCAGCTAACCTCTCTGCTGTTCCCCATCCACAGCTGCAACAGATGAGGACGAGGAAGGGAAATTAACTGAGGACATCATGAAGGTAAAAGCCCCTTCCTTCCTCCTTTGGTGCCCTTTAGAGGTGGCTACTTCTCAGTGAGGGCTTCCAAACTGGAGGTCAGGCAGCTGCTGCTGTTGTGACCTGTTGGCTTGCATAGTCCGACAAGTGTCACATCCGTGTGGTTGGGGACCACTGGCCTTTTTGGCTGACGGGAAAGAAACACTGAGAATGAGGGCAAGAGGGAGGCTGGGTTTCTGACATGCTGTCCTAAAGCAGGCTTCAGATAGCTCTGACTCAGCTCCCATCAGTGCTGGGTCCCTGGCCCGCGTCCTCCGCCCCAACATGCCCCAGTCCTGTTAGTTTGGGAAATGCACATCAGGTTTCAATAATCAGCCTCTGGGATCTGTAACATGATGGCTTTTTTTTTTTTTTTTAAAGCAAATTATTCTCCAGGTTTTTTTCTGTTTCAGTTTTTAAAATAAATACAAAAAAAAAGTTTTTGCAGTAGCTGTACCCAGGCTGTGTTCCTTCAGCACAGAAAATGGAGACATGGGCATAATTCCCTATCTCTAGCTGAAATTTCTAGGCATCTTTTCTTAGCATGTTAACCATTGCTGTAAGCCACCCTCCCAGTTGGTATGTCCTTACTCTATAGAGAGGGAGGTCTTGGAGATTCTATGCCAGAAGGTAGATGTGGGAATGTTAGCCCAGGGCAGACCCTCACCTCCAGGCCTCTATCCTAACTGCACTCCACATCTGTATCCATCTGAGAATATGAAAATAGCCAAGGACCTGATCCTGGCTGGGAAGCTTTGGCTCATTGCGGGCAGGGCCAGAGGATGAGTCTGTACTGGAAGTGAGCTGATGGCTTCTTATTTATCTGTCCCCAGCTCTTGGAGCAAACAGGGTGGCAGCAGACAAGCGTGGATGGGAAGGGGTACCTGCTTAATGAACCCGGGGCCCAGCCCACCTCTGTCTACGGAGAGTTCAGTTGCAAGGAGGAGCCAGAAGTTGACAGCCCTGGGGGTAAGACGACCCTGGATCCAATATAGTTTCTCAAAGATGGGAAAAACCATGGAAGTGGTGGGGGAGTCTTGGGGGCAGGATGAGACAGCAGCAGAGGTAAAGCATCCTTCTTAAATTCATCGGGGTACAGACAGCTTGCAGACTGGCTGTGGCTCCCAGGCCCTCAGGTTTGCCTAAGATGAGGCTGCTGAGGGGTGGACCGCAGGAGCTGCTGTGTCTGTGCCTTCCAGGAATGGGCTGGAGGGTTGGTGGGGTGGGGGAACACACCTGCCTCCTCACCCCCGTCCTCACACAACCTTCTTCATATCTTCTAGGGTATATTGGCCTGATATCTTCAGATATGAAGAACATGGATGCCAGCTGGTTGGACAGCCTGCTGACCCCGGTCAGGCTGCCCTCCGTCCAGGCCATTCCTTGTGCACCATAGATGGGCCCCCTGGCCTCCTTTGACTCCTTTAGGCCACAGGGCCTGGCATCATGGTGGTGGTGGTGCAGAGAAGCAGGAATCCTGTGGCCCCTTGATATGATGAAGTGTGACCCCACTGCTGACGAAGGGTGAAGGCTCCTCGGGACAGTGGCCCCCTGCAGTCCGGCAGGGCAGGGTCTGGACTCAACTTGTGGGGTAAAGCTGGCCCTGCCTCCTGGGAAGATGGGGATCTGAGATTGGCATGTCAGATGGCAGTCTCAGACAGGAGTCAGCCTCCAACTTTCCCCTCTGAGCCCCACTGCCTGGAGAGGGCTTTGCTATCCCTGAGCTGGCCCGAGGGAACGGACCAGTGACCTCAGAAAACACGGCACCGACTCCAGGGCGGGCTCTGCACTAAGAGACAATTGCACTAAGTGGATCCTGTTCCCAAAGTGACCGCCTCCCCTCCTAGCTGAGCCCTGGGGACTGTTCCAAAGCCAGTGAAATGTGAAGGAAGAATGGGGTCCCTGTGGGACAGTGCCCCCCCTGCCTCAGAGGAGCTCTGCCCTGCTCCCTGCTTAGGCTGAGGGGCTTGTGAAAAAAAACCCTGGCACTTTTTCTTGTGGACCTTGCCACGTTTCTGATCAGAGGTGTACACTAACGTTTTCCCAAGCTCTTGGCCTTCGCATTTATTTATACTGTGCCTTGCCCTGCTCCCACGTGCCGCCTCAGGCAGGCCCCGGCAGCCCCCAGCAGGCCCAGAGAGGCAAGCGTGAGTGCCTTGGTGTGATTTAAAATTGGAAATACCATCTGACCACTAAGTCTTGTGTAACCACACATGTACATGTGTGTAAATATGTACATTTGTCTTTTTATAAAAATTGTATTGTTTATAAGGGTTGTGGCCTTTTATTTAGAGATAAATCATAGGTGATTTTACTTTTCATAGACACATTCTGATGGATTCAGTGTTGGCATCCTGCCTGAGCTTAACTTTGGGATGAGTGGTAACACACCTTTTGTGAAATCCTTTCAGTTGTGGTCATGGAGAAGATGGCAGGAGAAAGGACAGTTGTGGCACTGGGACATGTTCATGTAAATACAGTCATTGCCCTTGGCTATACAGGTAGAGCTATGAGTTGACCTGGGGCTCCTGGGGCCCAAGGAATGTTAGGTTTGAGTTCTTCTGAGGGATGTGCCATCAACTAATGTTTTGCTATAAACTCAAATGCAAGTGTACTCAGGTGCTACTTCACAAAGTTATCAGTTAACACAGCATGGTCACCATCAGATCAGACACCAGCCCCATAAAGATCCCCGAGGCCTTCTATGCTGAGCATAACTTGCTGTCCATTTTCTGCAGTGATGGGAATGTTCTCTGTGTTGTCCACTACAACAGGCAGTGGTATAGTCACATGTGCTAAACCAAACACTTGAAATGTGGCCAGTACAATGGAGGAACTGGATTAAAAAAATTTTTTTTGGCTGTGCTGCTCGCATGCAAGATCTTGGTTCCTGGACCCAGGATAGAACCCATGCCCCCTGCAGTGGAAGTTTGGAGTCCTAATCACTGGACGCCAGGGATTTCCCTGGATTTTAAAAAGTTTCATTTAGTTAGTTAAAATTCAAAAAGCCACACGTGGCCAGTGGCTACCATATTGGACAGTACAGGTAGATACTGGATTGGGAACAGATTTGAGGGGGAGGGGCTGGGGTAGCTGGAGGACACTGGGGACTGGGGCTTGGGACTATTCATCTGACTGTTCAAAAGTATTTTACTGTTTTGACAGTCAATAATAACTGGTGCTGAAAATCAGCCCTGCAGTGTACTGTGTAACAGCTCCATGTGCAAATGTGTTAGGAAAATCTTGGATGAACTTACGTGAAGCAGACGTCCTTATTGCACATCTTTTCAGGGTTCTGCCTAGGCTAACACACACAGAATCTCTGGGTGAAAAATCAGGACAGTGTTTCTGAAAACTGCAGGTTGGGAATTACTGATACAAGGCAATGAAGGACCGATTCAGGGATCTGGAAATGGGCTTTTCTCATTTCTCTCTGCAGGCTGGCTCTAGGGCTAAACAGCACCCAGCCATAGGCAGGCCAGCCGAGGAAAGCCAGCAGGCATCACTAGTATCCTCCAGGGAATGAAGCCATGGCGGTGAAGGGGTTGCTCAGGAAAATCAAGACCATATTCTTGGTCCGAGAAACCCCTTGTTGGGCCGAGCTGTCTGGAAAGAGTGTGAGAGGGGGAAGGCTGAGTGGGAAAATAAAGAAAAAACTGGAAAATGGGTAAAAGTTCAGTCAGCCATTCTCTGCAAAGCTTATGAAGTATTGTTCCTTGAATGGCAGGTGGCCTCCTGCTGAGTAGGCATTCTACTTGTGGAGGTCTAGACAGACTCGTTTCAAGCCCTGCCCATCAGAAGATCCACCTGGATCTTCCAAGAGTAACATCACCTGGCGACAGGAGAGGAATAAGGCCTTTCCCAGCTCTTCCAGGGCCCAGCCCTTACTGTGAAAAATAGTATTGGGGGAGGCCAGCCTTCTATGGCTTCTAACTGGGGGCTTGGCAAGGTCTAGTGGGTGGCTTTTCCAACTAATGATGGCTGGAAATAGTGTGAAGCCAGGTAGATCAGACCTAGGAGGGATGTCGGGGGAGGCATGCAACCCAGAGCAAACAGCAGGGACCTCAGACTTAATCCCTGATAGTAAGTAGGCAGTGGATATGCCCAGATAGGTATATGTCCCAGATAGGTATGGATATGTCCCAGATAGGTATGGATATCTCTCACGTTTTAGTACACAAAGTTCATCACTTATAAGTTTCCAAAATGGGAAAGGAATTCCATCAATGAGCTCCCAATCTCTAGAGCCAAGACGGAGTTTCTAGAGTCCTGGTCTCCAACTCTTCATACCCTAGGCATCTGAGACAACTGGAACCAACTCCTTGGAATCTCCAGAAGGGACCCCAAAAATATCCCCCTCCCCTTCCCAAGGGAGCTGGGTCCCAGTGGCCAGACCTGGAGGGGTAGTGTGAGATGGAGCCAGATTTTCCAGGATGGCGAGCTATCTTACCACACCCCACCACGCCTGAGGAGAAAAAGGAAAGTCCAATGCTCACTTAAGGATGATGGCAGCTGACACTAACTCATTAGCCAAATAGTGCCTGAAATGGAGCAACATCAGTATAATCTGTGTCAGATTTGAGAATAATAATTTAAATTCATTTGAAGAACCTGCCAATGCTTTTATGGCTTACTCGCAAGAACTTCAGTTGAAGCACTAATGGTAGAAGCTCTTGGCTGAGGGACTAGGAGTTCATAGAAAGATCTGCTTTGCGGGGGTTGTGAGAACCTCACTGACATGAGGGACCACCTTCCAACGGGATAAACCAACAAAGTAGGATTCAGGCACACCGGGCAGAACTGCCAAGTCTACAGATGTTCCAGGGCGTTTCTGGTTAGTGAAAGGAATTTCCTCGCCTTACTCTGAAGGTGTCCCTTTAATTGGGCTGTTATATTCATTCAGCTCACTTGGCAACAGAAAGAAAGCTAGAGGCTAGTATGCTAGCTTCCTAGAAGACCTTTAGGGAAGACATGCCAATCATCCCTTCTTGACATATCAGTGTGCAGTATCTCTCAGTGTACTGTGTGCAAGATAAGCACTTTCTCAGATCTTTCTGGAAGTCTTGGGTGGGGACTGCCAAAGACAGAACTGAAGTCTTGGAAAAAGTCCTGCGCCTGGCTGGAGGTGGGGTCCTTTCCCCTGGAAGTGATGCCCCCAGGCTGGTGGGGCTGGGTCACACCCAGGCTGTCTGTCATTCCCTGGGAACATTTGGTCTTTTACACAGTCTGCACACATCCAAAAATCCTTGTGTGAGCAAGGTACAGGATTCCCCAGCAGCCGTGCTGGAGCACCCAGGAAGCTTTTGTCTGTCAGACGTAGTGCCCTTTCTCAATTTGGGCACAGCTAAGCCTCCCATCACAACGACATTTGAAATTCATCAGAACTCTGCACTCACCTTTCCTACTCGTGCCAGTCAAAGGGGCAGAGGCTTGCAGGGAGAATGAGGAGCTCATGTACTTCTTTTTCCAGGAGTCAAAGTACTGGGCAGAGTGAGGCAAGCCTGGGAGGCCTTTGTCAGCCAGGGCTCGCCTGGGAGGCCAAGTCTAAGGCAGCACAAGGGTACACACGGCCACATGGTTTTCCCAGCTCTAGGCAGCTCCCAAGAGACCCATTTCTGCCCATTTCCTAGGGGTGGGGAGTTGTAGAAGAACCCCCTACTTCTGTAAGGTCAGCGGTGAGGCAGGCTGAGGGAGTCTATGCTGAGTTTAATTTAAACTGGGAAGATATTGGAGGCAATGAGGCCAGGACGTGGGGACTGAGTATAAGGGGACAGACAGACGTCTGCCCACCGCAACATCCCCCATCCAGCTCCACAAGCTCAGGGAGGAGCAGAACTGACCAAGGACCTCAGAGTCCGGCTAGGTAATGACAACATGCCCTGAGGGCTCACTTTGCACCCGGGGCTTGCCAAGCTCCCTGTCTGCACCACGGCTCTGGCACCCCACTGCAGCCCCTGGTCACGGACACGGAAACCAAAGCTCAGCTGGCACAAGGCGCTTGTCCGGGATGATTCAGCTAATCAGCATGGGGCCTGGATTCCAACCTACATCTGTCTGCCCAGAGCCCAGACTGGTTCCACAGTGTCAGGCTGCCCAGAGAGGAGGAAACTGAGACCTCGGGAAGACGTCTGGGATAGCTTGCCTGGGGCAGCTAGTATCTCATGCACAAAAATCATTTGTAGACATGGAAGGCAGCAGAAGCTGCAGCTGCCCCGACACTGTGTGGGACCCCGTTCTTCAGCTCCCTGCCCCCACCCCAGGCAACTAGGCTGTGGGCCACCGGGGCCCCAGTGAGGTGAGGCTTGACTTGGTCCTAAAGGGAAGTGATGCAAATGCCCTGGAGGCCACCTGCAGTTCAGTGGGTGGGGCCCCCGAGGGTGGAACACTGGCCTGTAACTTGGCCTCAGCGCAGGGCTTAGTCCTGCAAGTCTCTGTGAACCAGCTCCCAGCTCCAGGGGACTCCAGCCTGCTAGGCCTTAGCTCAGCCCTAGGGATCCAAGAGGACTTTTTCAGCTGCGTTTCTGTCTGAGCAAGGCAACCGGGTCTCTCTTGTTCTGCTGTAAATCAGGCTGTTTGCTAAGTCCTTGGGGCCCTCAGAGATCTGGACTCTGGCTCTGGGTAGGAGCCAAGCCTGTCAGTGGTGCATCTTAACTCTCAGACACAAGGCTGGGGCCACCCTCTGGCTGTTTTGAGTCGACTCCTGGCTTTGTGACCCCTGAGAAAACCCAGCACCTCTGGCAGCCCTACATCAGGTGGGCTCTCAGATTCACTGGCAAGCTTCTTTCAGGAAAGGCCTCCCCCACCCTTCGGACCCTGCTGAGAGACAGCCAGGGTGCCGCTTAGCTCCATTTCTGGCCGTCTGCCTTTGACTGGTCTGGGTCCTTCTCTGTCTTTGTTCTCCCCTTTCCCTTGCCAGCCAGGTGGGTGTGTCTTCTCCCTCACACTGTCAATCCCAAATCGGCCGAGAACTATAGGGCAGGTGCACAACAGTTAGAAATATCCAGCCACACCTTTGCTCAGACAGGTGAAGGGGTACGCTTGGGATCATAGTTCAGGAGCAAAGTAAGTGGCCCAGGCCATCTGAGTCCTCAGGTCGGGGTTGAGGGGAGGAAATTGTGTGTCAGGCTTCTCTGAGAAAGCTGACTTCATGGAACGAGGAAGTTTTGTGGTTGTGTGGAGCTGGTCTTTAGGGATCTGGTAGGTGAATAGGGAGGGAGGGAGTCATTATGCCAGAAGAGCAGTTGCATTCTTTAAAACTGAGAGAAGTCAAGAAGTCCTTTCATGTTGCCCATACAACAGCGATGGTAAACTGGGGTGGAGCTGCTGCCCTTGCCTGTGGGAGGTGGAACGTGGTTGCCTCTGATGGGGACTCAGAGCTCCCCTTCCAGTGCTCCTTCTGAGCTTGCCAGGCGGAGGGGTGTGGCAGAGGAGGGCCTGAAAGATGTTCAAACTTCTAAGACTCAGAACAGCATCTGAAAACAGTTCATTGCCGCACTTCTGTCATGAACTGACAAGCCACTTGAGTTCTCCTCCTAGGAGACCATCTGCCACCCACTTGACAGGCCTTCCTCAGGATCCTCAGGAGGACCCTAGTTTTGGTCTCTGGCCAGACTGAGACACATGCAATGCAGTCTTGGGGCCCTCACAGATCTGACTGCTCACACAGGCAAAACCTCACCAGCCAGTGCCTCTTCCCTTCCTGTCTGCTACTCCCCACGTGCCCAACCACTCTGACCAGACTGGAAGCTCCACCAAGGCAAGCAGTTCATCTCCATATTCTCACAGGAGGAGATCCTGTTCAGGCAGGATCTTGAGGCGCTTGAGGACATTTCCAAAATGCTGGGCCGGCAAAGCCCTGCAGTTAGCATCTGCTCACCTTCTCTACTCACAGTCCACCTGGCTTGTCTGAGTCCTTCCTTGGGGGATAATCAAGGCTGGACTCTGGGGTGCAGGGAGCAGGAAGAGAGACAGGGAGGGCGCAGAGTGGTAACTAGCTCTGACCCTGCAGGGCAGCCTTGGGCAGAATGGGCCATGACCAGCCAGAGGCCAAAGGCCCCAGAACAAGGGCCACTGTGTCCCACGACAAGCAGCACAACCCATCTGTGTCCCTCCGTGGGACTGCTGGAGATGGAAGGCTGAGTCATTAATTACTTTCTTTTATTAAAAATGTACACAAGTAAAAAAGAACATGGTTTAATTGTACAGAGTTAAGAAATACAGATGAGTAAACAGAAACATTAATTAAAGCCACCTGCAATCCACCACCCCAAAGTAATCGGGCTGTTAAATGTTTAGGGTCCGGGTGCAAGCACAGTTTTTCACTCCCCCGTCCACATATTTAGGAGCTCTGCCCCATGTAGATACGTGGCATGGGTCCAGGAGTGCTGCCTCTGCTGGGAACACTGCAAGCTGGGATCTGTGCTTCCCCAGCACTCGACTGGAGCCTTTCATCAGCCCCCAGATCTCTGCTCCCAGACACCAGGCAGAGGGTGGCATCAAAGAGTCCAAAGGGCCATCCATCCAGGCTGCTGAGGTAATCTAGAGTAGATTAGTAGGGGCAAAGGGCCTTGGAGGTAGAATGACTAAGTGTTCTAGTGTGCTCAGGACAGATGAGTTTCATGGGATGTGGGAATTTTCAGTGCTAAAACTGAGAAAGTCCTGGGTCAAATGGGGTAAGCTGGTCACCTTACTTGGAGGGTAGCCCTCCTCCTGGGTCTTAGATCGCTGGGGACCTCAGCAGGCAGCCCAGGGACAGAGGCTCCACAGGGTCCATGGCTCCCTCAGGTCCCCACAAAGTTCCAGCCTGAGGCCCAGAGAAGGAGTGGTAAAAGGGAATGAGTAAAGGCAGACAAGCAGTCACACTGAGGAAAGGGGCCAGGTAAGCTCTGGCTGTCAAGGGCAGTCAGAGATGCTGAGGTAGAGGGGCTTCAATACTTGGCTGCCTGCTCCAGGCCTGGACCTACCCTTAGACCTCAGCACCTGAGTGCTCTGAGACAAGGCTCAGGCCCCAGTCCTTAGAAGCCCAAGGGTCTTTGCGTGGGAGGTGCGCAGCTCCCAGGGCTTCTTACAGCCCTGCTGCATCCAGCCTGCATCCCCTCTCCCCCATGTCCACACTCCCTGGCGCTTCCTACCTAACTCCTCTCTACCTAAGACTGGGAGCAGAGGATGGGAAAAGAGGAATCAAGAACAGGTTGAGCTGAAGGAGAGGACCTAAGCATAAAGGACCTCTCCTAATAAGGGTGGGCACATCCTGACTGTGGTCTGGTCTGGCCTGCTTTCTGTGCCTCAGAACAGGGCCTCTGGAGAACCCAGAGGAGGTAGGCAGAATAATGGTCCATGGTGGAATCAAGACGTCCACATCTTAACGTATGGAATCTGTGCGTTACATGGCAATGGGGAATTATGGTTGCCAATTAGCTCACTTTGAAATAAAGAGATTATTCTGGATTATTTGGATGGGTCTAATGTAATTGGGAGTGTCCTTAAATGAAGGAGGCAGAAGAATCAGAATCAGGCGGACAGCATTATGTGAAAGACTTGACCAACCATTGCTGGCTTTGAAGATGGAAGAAGGGGCTACAAGGCAAGGAATGCAAGTGGTCTCTAAGAGCCAGAATGGGCAAGGAAGCCAACTGTCTACTAGAGCTCCCCAGAAAGGAACGCAGCCCTGCTGACACCTCGAGTTTAGTTCAGTGAGACCCGTTTTGGACTTCTGACCTACAGAAATAAAATAAATTTGTGTTGTTTTAAGCCACTTAGTTTATGGTGATTTGTTAGAGAAGTAGTTCTGGAACACCACCTGAGGGACGTAGCTGCTCAGAATCCCTCGGTTAGAGTTAGCCTCACAGAGTTCCACAGCCCCTCTGGGAAGAAGCTGCCTCTGTCCTGGGAGACACTGTGATTCTGGAGTCCAGGGCAGGGCATGCGCCCCATGACTGGGTGGGTCAAGAAGGATGTCTGAAGAGTAGTGCCTCTGTGGGGCTAGCCCACAGGAAGCAGCTGCCTCCCTAAACCCACTCCCCAAACCTCCGATGGTGCCGGCTCTGAGTTGTCCTGAAGAGCTGCCCTGAGGTCAGGCCACTCAGCGGATCCAGCCAGAGCCGACAGCACTTGGCTTAACACTCCCAGGGCGGTATTCTGTGTCCTTTCCACACACCCATAGTGCGCACAGCTCTGTCAGTCTCTGGCCTCACTAAAAGGATTTTCTTCCAGTTTAGCTTAGGACAAGCTAGGACTAGAGAGAAAGAAAGTTGAGAGGGAAAAAAAAATCACCAAAGTGATTTAAAGTCAGCTAGATCTTCATAAAATCCCTGCTTTGCTACTTTGTGGCTGTGTGGCCTCAAAGAAGGCACTAAACCTCTTAGGAGACTGCCTCTTCATCTGTACAATGGGTGAGACAGCCTTTGTCTCACCTGCCTGACTGTGTGTGTGTGTGTCTCGGGAAAGACAATGCGTGAGGAAACGCTGTACCGCGCAGACTGAGATGCTGTGGTCGTTCACGAGCAGTAACTATCCGTAATAACGATCGCAGCCCCACAGGCTTCTGTATGGAGTGGGTGACACATCCTGTGTCAGGGAAGGAAGGCTGAGTGCAAACTCATCAACTCTGCCTGCCCGCAGACAGGAGGCTGCAGCCTGGGCAGGAGAGGAGAGAAGGACTCGCCTTTCTTGGTGCCGCTGCCTCAGAGCTCAGACCGGACGTGAGACAGAGCCACCCTGCAGCCCGCCGGATGTCCTCCCAACCACTGCAGACTGGGGCTTTGCACATTTTTTTTTTTTCTCCTAAGCAAAGTAGTTTTCTAGAATTTCTTTTGCATAAAAAATGGTCCTTCTTTCTCATGAAACACAATTTTACAGGGGAAAAGATGGAACATGAAACTCTACACAATACAGTTCCAATCTAATGAATATATAATGTATAATTTTATACATGGGATGCCTACTAGAAGAAATGCATCAGAATACTAATGGTGATATCTTTGGTTGGTAGGACTGTAGGCGGTTGTATTTTCTTCTTTATATTGCTGTAACTTAAAAATGCTTAACAATGACCTATAAGTACTTTTACAGTTAGAAAAAAATTATATATATATGTACGTATGAAAAATGCCAGGTACTTCCTTTTGTGTAACCACATGCTGGACTGGAAGTCATCTGAGCTGGGTGCTGCAAAGGCAGGAGTCCTGACTCTGGTCCTCGCTGCAGAACCTCAGAGATTCAACGGCTTTTCTTCCCTGGTCTCTGCTGGCCCAGTGAGACTGGACGCTGGACAAGATGCTCTCTAGGATTCTCTGCAGTTCAATAATTAGAGCATTCATCTTAGTCACATCCATCTCTGCTCCATGCTCAGCTTCCAGTGGGCTTCTTCTAGAGAATTCCTTACCACCTCCCTCACCAGCTTCCTTTCCACCAGACCTGCCCTGGGAATCGCTGCCTCCTGACAATTGCCTGCATCACAGGCTGTGCTTCTCAGAGCCCTGCCCTTCCTTGAAGAACAAAGCCTGGTCTAATCCTAAACAGCCTGCCAGCCTGCAATGAACCCTGCTCCCCTCTTAACTTGTACATAACAATAGCTACCATTTATTGACTGTTAACTTCAGGTCACACAGCCAAAGTGGTCTCGTTTAATCCTAGGCCACCAGCAGCTGTAGAGACTAAACTGTGAATGGCACCCCCTGGAGTTGTGGAGTGCAGGGACCCTATTTGATCATCTTTGCCTCTGAGGGATGGATTGTTATTTCCATTTCACTGAGGAGATAACCAACACTCAGAGAGGTCAAGTCAACTCATCCATGGTCCCACAGTGGGTCTGTGGCAGAGCTAGGACTTGATCTCTAGACAGTTCAGCTTCAGAGTTTTTTCACTCCCACAGTGGTGTCTTCCTCAATAACTCTCACATTCCAGCACTGGAGGGCAGGGAGGATGCATTCTGAACTGAACCCGCAGAGAGCACCCAAGGAACGTCTGAATGTCACTGGTGGTGGTGTGGATCACAGTGCATTCAACCATTCAATCAACAAGTCTTCCCAGAGTGTCTGCGAGCTCTCAGGGGGCCATGGACAGGCCTATTCTGTTCACTGTCATATTCCAGCACCTAGCAGTGCCTGATGAATACTGCATGCTCAGTAAATGACACTGAAGTTATGTCTGTCCATTCAAATAAAGAAAATAGTAAAGTAAATAATAGGAGCTGATATCTGTGGACTTTTATTGACTATCTATTTATTGACTATGCCAAAGCCTTTGACTGTGTGGATCACAACAAACTGTGGAAAATTCTGAAAGAGATGGGAATACCAGACCATCTGACCTGCCTCTTGAGAAACCTATATGCAGATCAGGAAGCAACAGTTAGAACTGGACATGGAACAACAGACTGGTTCCAAATAGGAAAGAGAGTACGTCAAGGCTGTACATTGTCACCCTGCTTATTTAACTTATATGCAGAGTACATCATGAGAAACACTGGGCTGGAAGAAGCACAAGCTGGAATCAAGATTGCTGGGAGAAATATCAATAACCTCAGATATGCAGATGACACCACTCTTATGGCAGAAAGTGAAGAGGTACTAAGGAGCCTCTTGATGAAAGTGAAAGAGGACAGTGAAAAAGTTGGCTTAGAGCTCAATATTCAGAAAACTAAAATCATGGCAGCCGGTCCCATCACTTCATGGGAAATAGATGGGGAGACAGTGGAAACAGTGTCAGACTTTATTTGTTGGGTTCCAAAATCACTGCAGATGGTGACTGCAGCCATGAAATTAAAAGACACTTACTCCTTGGAAGGAAAGTTATGACCAACCTAGACAGCATATTAAAAAGCAGAGACAAGGACTTCCCTGGTGGTCCAGTGGCCGAGACTGTGCTCCCAATGCGGGGGGCCTGGGTTCGATCCCTGGTCGGGGAACTAGATTCCACATGCTGCAACTGAGTTCACATGCCACAACCAAGACTTGGCACAGCCAAATAAATAAATAAAAATAAATTAAAAAAAAAAAAAAAAGCAGAGACATCACTTTGCCAACAAAGGCCCATCTGGTCAAGGCTATGGTTTTTCCAGTGGTCATGTATGAATGTGAGAGTTGGACTGTGAAGAAAGCTGAGCACCGAAAAATTGATGCTTTTGAACTGTGGTGTTGGCGAAGACTCTTGAGAGTCCCTTGGACTGCAATGAGATCCAACCAGTCCATCCTAAAGGAGATCAGTCCTGGGTGTTCATTGGAAGGACTGATGCTGAAGCTGAAACTCCAATACTTTGGCCACCTCATGCGAAGAGTTGACTCATTGGAAAAGACCCTGATGCTGGGAGAGATTGGGGGCAGGAGGAGAAGGGGACGACAGAGGATGAGAAGGCTGGATGGCATCACCGGCTCGATGGACAAGAGCTTGAGTAAACTCCAGGAGTTGGTGATGGACAGGGAGGCCTGGCGTGCTGCGATTCATGGGGTTGCAAACAGTCGGACACGACTGAGCGACTGAACTGAACTGAGTATCTATGGAGTGCCTACATTTAGCCAACAATCAGGGAGTCTCCAGGAGAGTTGAGGAGAAATATGACACTGTGACAACGGTTACAGCTTGGGGCTGTAACCCCATCCAAAAGTTGTCATGCAAAGGCTATGAGAATACCAAAGAAAGAAAGACACTCAGCAGTAACCATGAACCTTCCGACCATGTCCAAGGCCACGCCAGCTGCTGTCACCATCACAGCTTCAATACACTGACTGGCAAAGCACACAAACCTAAATCTGCCATCTGCAGGCATGTTTCTGCCTGTTCAGACCATGTCTGGATATTTTTATTACCTCTCAAGACTGGATAACCAGAATACTGAGGGCTATAAGACAAATGATTGTGGAAACTGGTGATATTTAGGTTGGAAAGAAACAAAATAAAACGGAGGGTGATCTTTGATACTTGATGGGCTACTGCTGGGCCAGAGCCCTGGGGGCTCCTGAGGAAGTCTGTTGTAACCGGCTGAGATGGCTGGAGATGGGCCAGAGAAGCAGGGTGCCTGGCAGGCTGCGCCTCTGGAGCCTGATGAGACCTTACTCTCTACAGCATATATTCTATAAAAAGGTTTATTAGCAGTCATTCATTGCCTACTCCATGGTAGGGAAATGAGGATAAATAAAACAAGCTTGCCACCTTGGAAATGCCAGCACCCCCAGAGGTCGAGTCGGGAAAGCCGCATCCGGTAGCCTTCGACTCTTTGTTGCGCATCCTATAAGGCCCTGTCTCAGCCACTGAGGAGGGCTGTTTTCTTCCTGGATCCTGAAGGGGTTAGGCATACAGCAGATAATCAACAAATATACACATCCCTAAAGAGGGGATCCTGGGATGGGAGTTCCAGCTGAATCAACCCTCTATGGGGGCCAAGCAGGCTGGGTCCTGGCTGTGGTCTTTGCGTGTGTCCTTCTGCCCTTTCAGATCCCCTCAAGTTCAGCCAGGTCTTGACCATGGTGTGATCCAGCCCTTGTTTCCACAACCACTGGCTGCAATGATATGTCAATATCATTGTCCAATCCATTGAACATATCATTGTCAATCCTAAACTCCACAATGGCCTTTATCTTCCATTCCTGCCAAGGCTCCTCATCTGCAGTTAACACCTGTGCTTCAGCAAACAGTGTGGGACTCCTGCATGCTGTTTCAAAAAAAAAAAAGGCTCACGTCAGGCAGAGCTCATCCTGCTGTCCTGTCCATTCACTGAACAGTTCAGTGCTAGAACTGACATACACACACTTGTTTTTTATTGCAAAACAATAATTATGCAGAAAAAATGCACAAAGCACAGGTTCAGTTTAATAAGTACAAAATATAAAGCAAATATCTGTATAACCACCACCAGGTCGAGAAATAAAACAATGCCAGCACCCTCAAAGACCCCTCTGCCCCTCCTAATCACAACCTCAACCCTCCCCTGTGGTCATGACTACATTGACTTTTGTGGTAATTTCTGTGCTTTTTATAGTTTTACCTTCCCTGCACATATCCTTAAACAAACAATACAATTCAGTTTTGCCAGCTGTTAAACTTTCCATGAAAGGAATTACACTGTGTGTATTCTTTTGCGGTTTCACGTAAACATTATGTTGATGAGGGCCACAGCATTATTGTGGTATTATTATCCAATATGACAGTATCACGGGTCACTGTGGTTCATTCATTTTCACTGCAGGAATGTTGCACAGTTTATTCGCATTCTCTAGTGCTGATGGGCATTTGGACTCTTGCTGGTGCTGTGTGAATATTGTGCTGCACATGAGTGAGACTCTGGTTAGAGCAGATTCTGAGAAGTGGGGTTGCTGGGTTATAGGGTACATGTATTTTCAGTGTTACCAGATCGTTTATGTATTTTTCAATTCTGAACATGTTTCTGTCTGGCATAGAGGAAATGAAGGATGCCTGCCCTTGCATCTGACTGGCCCACCTCCTGTCCTCCAAACTTGTCTTGTTCAGCCCAGCCATTCTATCCCCTCTGGCTC
Source organism: Cervus canadensis (assembly GCF_019320065.1). Lineage (NCBI taxonomy): Eukaryota > Metazoa > Chordata > Mammalia > Artiodactyla > Cervidae > Cervus > Cervus canadensis. The sequence continues at coordinate 85,284,921 of NC_057389.1, read as the reverse complement.
CCATAGGTCAGGGCCTCTCGCAGCAGACTCCTCTCCAGCCTCCCTACTTCAGTGACACAGTTGGGTGAGGGTGGGAGGAGGCTGAGAATGAGGAAGTGGAAACCAAATATGAGGGCCGCAGAGAAGTCCAGCCCACAAACCTCAGTGTTTCAGCAGCATGCTCCGTGGGAGAGGAACGTGCAGGCTGCACACCTCTCAGGCTCCTAGCTTACAGGTGCCAAGGCGCGCCACTGGACAAGCCACCACTTGGTACTAGCTTCCTGCACGTGGCGTAAGTTATGCCACGTAATCCTCACCCCAAACCTGTGAGGGAGGTGTTAGCATCCCATGCCACAGCAGGAGAGACTGAGTCAGAGACATTGAGCAACTGGCAATACAGTATGACAGTTAAGAGCGTAGGATCTGGATTTGTTTAAACTGGGTTTAGATTGTGGCTTTCCTACTTATTGGTGCAACACCAGGCCAGTTACCTCTATTAGCCTCAGTTTCCTCATCTGTAAAATGGGGCTAATTCACTCACAGGGTTATTGAGAGAGCTGAAAGAGATAATGAGTAGAAAGAGCTTAGCAGAGTGCCTGGTACAAATGAGGAATGGACAGAGCTATGAAATAGGAACTATGGAGTTCCAAGCTAGGAGATGGTGGGAGTGGGAGGGAACAAGTTATTCTGGCAAGCTGGGAGCAGGCCATTAAGCTGAGGATGCAGACCAATGCTGTGCGGAGACTCAGTGGCACACTGGCCCAGTGGACTCTGAAATGTGGGCACCCAGGCAAGTCCTACTGTCCTGGCACCTTTGCCCTGAGCTCTCTACCTATCTGTGCTGCTTCAAAGGGCAGTGATTTGACAGGTAGCAGCTGGATCCCTGCTCAAGAGGAAGCGTCAGCGCTGGCCTGCAGAAGTCTCATTGGCTAGCAGCAGCAGTGGCAGCCAATGGGCAGCGAAGCCTGTTGCTAGGGTCACTGGTGAACCTTATTTGACAACATCAGGCTGACCCTGCATTCACCTCTGAGAACCCTGGGAAACGCCAACCACAGATGTGAAGTGAACATCTTAAAACCACAACTGCATTTCCTTTGAGAAAAGATTCAGCTCTCTTCTCTGGCCTGCCTCTCGGGCTGGACGTCTTGTGTACAGTGGCTTGCAACCTCAAGAAAGGAGCCTGGGTGGAGAGTCTGCTACAAACCCGTCCTGGGTTTCCCGGGTAGGAAAAGGGTAGGGTCTACCGCACAGGTGGCCCTGGGACCCACCAAGGACCTGGAAGGGTTCTGTTCTCACCCTGGCAGCTGCCGACCTCCAGCCCAAGCCTCCCCGCACACACCCTGAAGTGTTCCTGGCCCCACTTCCTGTAGCCTTGGGAAGCGGCTGGTATGAGGAAGACCCGTGGCACGCAGGGAGGAAGTGGGCCTGCCCAGGCCCTCACCATCTGCACCGGCCACACGTTTCAGTGCAGCCTACAGCTCAAACGGTTGGTGGTTTCAGTTCGTCACCTTCCTTTGGTGCATCTTCTAGCTTAACATTTAATAAGCTGTTGCCCCACCCCAAACAAATGTGGGAGGGAAGCTGTGCCTTCAGTATTTCCAACATATTCCCCTCTTTCCTCTTATTTGCCCAGCACCTTTGGGTCTGGGAACTATGCTCACATTTGTCATCTTGTTGGCGCCTCACAAACCTTGGTAAGGTAATAATAGCTAACAATGACTAAGCCCTCAACCAGTGTCAGGAACGTGAATTAGTACACAGAATTCACTATGATTGTTCCCATTTGACAGAAAAACGAGGCAAAGATAGATTCAGTGACTGGCTCAAGGTCCCGTAGTCCGTAAATGCACGGCTGACATTTTATCCCAGATAGCCCAATTCCAAAGTAAGCCTTATTATCTTCTGTTATATTGGCTTCGAGGCACATTCAAAAGAACAAATCCTATTTCTGGATGAGAAAGTGAGGCTGAGAAGAATAAAAGACAAGGGGCCTGAAATCAGAGCTGCTTTCATGTCCACGTCTCCTCCCGGAGGACCATTCACTGGCATCTTCTTCTTTTTTTTTTTTAAATCACTGTCACACTTCCCCCTCTCCCCACACTCAATGCCAGTTTGTCTCCTCCTGACCTATTTGCTAACATGGCCTTTCTTGGGACTTCCCTGGAGGTAGAGTGGTTAAGAGTCCACTCTTACACTGCTGGGACTGTGGGTTCAATTCCTGGTTGAGGAAAGAAGATCTCACATGCCTCACAGCCCAAAATAAAAATAATCATAAAGTGGCCTTTGTTTTTTGGGGTAGCTCAGAGAGCCAAAGTCCTGGCTTGCTGGGAAGAGGGTATATGAGCCCATCTGACAGGAGAAGGAGGCAAAGCCAGGACTATGGAGGGTGAGCCACAGAAGAACCCCACACTAAGCCCTCGCCTGTACACACCGGGACGGGAAAAGCAGTCCATGGGCCTGGACACTGCGGACAGCAGAGCTGGGGCATCTATCTGTCCACTGCCTCCTCAGCTGAAGGTGCTATGAGGGGCCAGGGTGGGTGTGGACACTGAGATACGCCAGTGCGCTAGAGTACTGTCCTTCTGCTGGGCATTTCAGGCTGCCCTCACTCATGGAACATATATTTTTGTGTGTCCCTACCAAGTGTCAAATACTATGCAAAAGATCAAGGATTCAGCAGTAAATAACACAGATCATGTTCCAGGCCTTGAGGAGTCTTTAGTTCCAATGAGGGACACAGACGTGAGGCAAATAATTACACAAATATCTGGAAAACACAGTGTCCTGTGAGAGGATTCACTCTCAAGGTCCTAATCAAAGAAGGAGTGCGTGGGATGGGGGGCTGGGCAGCCAGGATGGTGTGGAGTTAGTGGGTAGGGACAGTTCTTGGCCCCTATCCCACTGGCCTCCTCTCCCCCGCATTCCAGTCCCTTCAGGAAATCTGTTTCCAGGAAGGCTGCTCTGCTAAGCATCTTCAAGGCTGCCTCAAGCGGCGTCTTTGTGAAAGCTCTTTTAGCGTTTGTGCCTGGGTGAGCACAAACTCAGGTGTGTGTGGTGTGGGAGACCAGAGGGGCGGGCAGATGAGGGTGTTTGATCTTTGATCCTCAGCTAAACTCAAGCCTCTCCAGTCCTCATCAAAGGCCTGTGTGTGCGTGTGGGAGAGCCCGGTGGGGCAAGAAGTTGCTGGGATGAAATGCTGGTATGAAACTTTCAATTCTGAGAAACAATTTTCAGATTAACTGAGAGCCAGGACTCTTCCTAAAGTACCTCTGAAAATAGCCGTTCAACATAAAGCCTGAAATTAGCTTCTGCAGGAGAGGAAGCCCTCTAGGGCTGACAGTGGCCAGCCAGCCAGCCCCCGGAGCCATCCTTGCCGGCACCGCCCGGCCTGCAGGCCACCACTGCAACCCTGCCTCAGTGTGCCCACCGGCAGGCTCCTTAAGAAACACCTTGGGGCCTTCACTAAACATGCTTCTCCCTGCTCCTCTGCTTCTTTTACCCTCAGGGACTCTCCCTGTGGAAAAGAAACCCCACTTCCTTGGGCTGTGAGGCTGTGATTTCCGGTTTCATTTTTCAGTTTCCATATAGAAGCGGTTCTGCCAGCTCTCCACTCCTCATGCCCCAGGGCACCAGAGGGGCTGAGAGGCAGAAGAAAAATGTGTTCCTGTCAGTACCCTGCTCCATGGAGCTCATGGAGGTGGGGACTGGGCGAACCCTGGGGTAGGGGAGATTGTTAAAATGCAGATCCCCGGCTCCCCTGTCTCTGAGGTGGTAGGTTTGGGTCCTTCTGATTCTGACGCGGCCTTTGGACCCTACAAGGACTCATAGCCTCAGAGACCATCAAAACAGCCAGACCTCAGCTGAGCAGAGCCCAATCACTCCCCAAGGCTCTTCCCACAACTGCCTGTGAAGCTTTGTTCCACATGCCCTGCCTCTTCCCTGCCTGGAATTGGACATGTTTCAGATGTCAGTTCTTTGGGGGTGGAGATCTGAGGAAGTCCAGGTTGTGGTCCTCACACAATCTCCTTTCTTCCTCACACTCCAGATCTCCCTTTAAGATGCTAATTTGTAATAGACATTAAAATAGGCATTAATAGAAACAAAAGAAAGAAAAATTCTATTAAGAGCCCTTAAGTCCTTTTGTTCTGTCCCTGCTAATTCCAAAAAGGATTTAAGAACATTTACACATCTGTATTTTTCCCTATGTGTGTGAGAGAGACAGACAGAGACAGAAACAGAGAGAGAGAGAAAACCTGTGTGTGGGGTGGGTCTTCCAAAGTACCCTTGCCCTGGTTTGACCTTGGAGGAAGCAGGTGGTTAGGTCCCCAAGCCTGGCAGATGTAGACCTTTGCTAATCTCTAGGGCAAATTTGTTCTTCAGTGTTTCTAGTATCACTTTTTGATCAATCATTAATCAAAGTTGCAATAAAAAGATAATCTTCTCACGACTGGGCTATAAAGGTTTTGGTTGAAGCCTTAAATAAACCCTTTTGTGGAGGCCTCAAAGCTGAGAGAGAAGGGTCTTACGTCTGTGGCTGGATTTAGAAACAAATGAAGGCTGGGCACAGACATGAACTTTAGCCACCTGAGTGACGGTGGCCTCCTGATTCACCTCTCACTGCCAGTGAAGCTGGCTATGTCCTGGCTCCTGGACCAGGTGGCGAAGCTGGGGAGGGAGGCAGCAGCTGGGCCCAGATGTGAGGGTCTGGGAGCACTTCCACAAGGCGTGACAGTGGCACAGCTCTGGAGGCCAGGCCTGTGGCAGCCCCCAAAGCCCACAGGGCCCACGCGGTGGAAGGCACCCTTATCTCTCATAGCTGGGCTCATTCCTGCCGACTCAAGGCTGTGCAGGGCAGGGTAGTGCCTGGTGTGAAGAAGAAGGCCCACTTCTCAAGGGAGGAAGAGAGGAAGTGGCTGCTTCTCCCAGGACCCAGCAGGCGTAGAGTCTATGGGACCCTACTCCTCTCTGTGCTCCCTCACGGTGGAGAGGGTGGATCTGCTCCTGGGGACTGGGGCTACAGGCTCTTGGCTGCAGAACCTGGATCTAGGAGCTAGAATCAACAGCGATAATGTGAGGCCCAGCACCAGGTCCAAGAAGCAAGGACCCCTAAGGCAGTGCATGTGGACCTGGGCTAAGTGCAGCCTGGACCAACAGGCTTGGCGTTTAAGTTGTCAGCGACCTTTGCAGGAGCCACAGCAACTGCATCATCCAAGAAAGCTGACGTGCTCAGAAGCACGTATCTAAGACCTGCAGTATCTGAGAAAGTGGGAGAGGCACTCGCTGTTCTCTCCAACCCCTCCAGACATATTACCAGGCCCGCTTTGTACCATATTTCAGACCCACGGAAGAAATGGGCATTTTCAGTGAAGAGTAACCCTAGAAGCAGTGAAATTATAACAGGTGTGAGAAATTGCTCAAAGGATTGTTGTACAAAACAGGGATAGCCTCGTTTTGAATGTCTGGAAAGGAGGAAGCAGCACCAACAGGAACAATTAAGACAATTGAGGGACACGTGGTGAGGCTTTCTATAGGTCCAGTGTGGTCTCCAAAGATACACACACACACACACACTCACTCACTTTTTTTTTTAAAGAGAGAGAATGAGAAAGGAATGGGAAGATACACACAGAAATTTTAACAGCAAGCTTTCTCTAGCTGGTAAGATTATGAATGATTTGAACTTTTCCCGTTTGAGCTTATCAATAGTTTCTAAAATGCCTACATTGTACCCAAATTACTTTATAATGGCAAATATATATATAACATAACATTTACCATTTTAACCATTTTTCAGTGTGCAATTCAATAACATTAAGTACATTTACATTGTGATGCAGCCATCACTACCATCCAACTCCAGATTTTTTTCATCATCCTCAACATAGACTCCAAACCCAGCAAACTAATTCCTCATTCTCTCCTACTGCCGGTGGTTGGCAACCCCCATTCTCCTTTCTATCTCTATGAATTTGACTATTTTAGGTACCTCATATAAGTTGAATCATACAATATTTGCCCTTTTGTGTCTGGCTTATTTCACTTCCTACTTTAGAAAGTGAAATAGCTTTTGTTTTCAAGGTTTATCCATGCAGCATGAATTTCAGGAATTTCACTCATGCATATGACAGAATTTCGTTCCTTTTTGAGGCTGAATAATATTCCATGTGTGTATATACCACATTTTGTTTATCCATTCATCTGTCAAAGGACGCTTGTCAACTGTTTGCACCTTTAGGCTACTATGAACATGGGTATACAAATGTCTCTTTGAGACTCTGGTTTTAGTTCTTTTTGATTCTACCAGAGGTAGAATTGCTGGATTATATGGTAAGTTTATTTTCATTTTTTGAGGAACTGCCATCCTATTTTCCACAATGGCTGTACCATTTCCACAGTGGCAGGGCATCAGTTCAGTTCAGTTCAGTTCAGTCACTCAGTTGTGTCTGACTTTGCGACCCCATGGACTGCAGCATGCCAGGCTTCCCTGTCCATCACCAATACCAACTCCAACTCCCAGAGCTTGTTTAACTCATATCCATCAAGTTGGTGATGCCATCCAACCATCTCATCCTCTGTCGTCCCCTTCTCCTCCTACCTTTAGTCTTTCCCAGCGTCAGGGTCTTTTCCAATGACTCAGTTCTTCACATCAGGTGGCCAAAGTATTGGAGCTTCAGCTTCAGCATCAGTCCTTCCATAGGGGTTCGAATTTCTCCACACCTTCACCAACACTTGTTATTTTCTTTCTTTCTTTTTTAATAATTGTCATTCTAAAGGGTGTTAAGTGGTATGTCATTGTGGTTTTGATTTGCATTTCCCTAATCCAAACTAATTATTATTTTTTAAAATATTTATTTATTTGGCTGTGCTTAGTTTCAGCATGGAGATCAAGATTTTTAGTTGTGGCATGAGGGATCTAGTTCCTTGACCAGGGATCAAACCTGGACCCCCTGCATTGGGAGCACAGAGTCTTAGCTACTAGACCACCAGGGAAGTCCCAAACTATTTATTTTTAATCCAATTTTGCCTGAATCAAATCATCTGTCCTTTATTTCTTAATAATATGGACCTTTTCCTCCTTTTTTGGTAATACTTAATCTTTGCACTTTGGTTTTTTTAAATTGTGGTAAAATACACATAACACAAAATATACATTCATAACCATTTATAAATGTACAGTTCAATATTGCTAAGTAAATTCACTGTTGTGACCAAACATTACAATGATTCAAAGAACCGAAAGGCTATTAAAAAAGAGGAAGAAGAAATATGTGGATCCTCAGGCCCTGAAGATGTTCACACACTTTAGCTCAGCCTTGGCAGAGACATGCATTCATCTAGAGCACTGCTGATGTTCTGGGCTCTGTGCCAGGTAGGAGGAGGCACTAAGTGAGTGTAGTCTGGTCTCTGCCCTCAGAATTCAACCTCTGTGGGAAGTAGTTACACCCAAGGCTTCTGTGGGCCCAGTGGGCCACAGTGTCTTCAGGTACAGCATAGAGAAGGCAGCACAGATGAGGTGGCTTGTGAGCTGTGCCCCAGAAGAAGAGCAGACGTTTGCAGGTGTGTGAGGGCAGAAAGGAACTGGTCTGTGCTGTTGGGCTGTGGCAGCCCCTCCATTAGCACTTGGTAATGATTAATGCCTCTCTTCCCTACTTGACTATAAGCTTCATGAGAGCAGGGCCGGGTAGTCTCGTTCACTGTTGAACCTGCTCTGCCCAGCGCAGACAGGGATAAAACGGATACTTGCTGAATAAATGAGCAGGGGAGGAGAAGGAAGAAGGGAGAGGAGATGTCTCATTCCAGAATCTTGGCCATGAGAGGCAGACAGCACGGCTGTACTCCATGGGGAAGGGGATGGAGGGAAACATCACAGGGATGGTGGAGATGGGGGCATGCCAAGTACTGCACCCCAGGAGCCAGGGGAGCAGGAAAGTTTGAAGACCCAGGTTTGAGAGAGCTGAAGGGCTTGACTGCTGGACAGGGGGCTGGGTGAAAGGGGAGAGACGGGGGTGCAGGGTCAATGGGAGGAGAGGGGTCTCTCACTTTATGATATGTGGATGGTCAATATGAAGAAAATAGGAAATGCAAGTCGCTGACAAGGATGTGAAGCACCTGGAGCTCTCATACACTGCCGGGAGAGTACTCTTCCAGGCTTCAGACAGCACTCTGGTTGCTGGCTGGTTCAGGCTACCATTTGGGCCAATCAAGGGAACCATAGCATCTGCACTTGGACTATCAGACATAAAATACTTTATGTCCAGAGCAATTTCCAAGATGGGCCTGAATCCAGGGGACATGGAACAACCAAGAGCCCAGAGTTGGCTCTGGACTCACCAGGCTCCAAACTGTCAACTTTGCCCACATGCCTCCATGGACCTCATCTCACATCAGAGAGCTGGCAGGACTTCAGTCAGCAGAAGGTGGACTCTGCTCTTTTCTAGCACACATGGTGCCAGCTCTGGGCACCGTGGTAAACTCCATCAGGGTATGCACACCCCGTCAGGCACCAGCATCTGAGCCCTCTACCAGATGAGCAGCACGTGTGCCAACACAGAGCCCTCACGGGATAGCACTGCTTGACACCTGCGGAGCTCCAGGCTGAGGGAAGGACTCTGTGTGTGATCTGTATTTTTTTGCATCTTCCTTTCCAATTTGGAGGACATTATCACTGAGTTACCAATTGCCACTTAACCCACTGTGGGGGAGCACAGAGAAGTGTCCAGCAGTCCTGGATGCGGCTGCAGCAGGGGAGGAGATGAGCACAGATGATGCAATGAGGACTTAATAGAAGGCAAGGTGTAATTGGGAGCCACATTGTGAGTTCTCACTCTAAGAGCTGCAGAAGTTCAGAGGAGTAAGGGGTCAAGTACAGGGAAAGGGGCCAAGGAAGGTCCTGGATCAGGGCCCCCAAGGTGGGGCACAGAGGACAGGGAAGACCAGTACAGGTGAGGGAAACAACTGGGACCTATGTGCAAACCTGTAGAACTTAAGAGCTAGCCAGGCCTGGCCTCATGTGGAAGAGCCCCACAGGCTGCCTTTTGACCCAGAACAGAGGCCACAGACAGCAGGCCTCCCTCAGCTTTACATGGAGCAAATGCTCCTTTGCCCTCAGCCTGACCACAATGCCACACGAGCTGCGTCCCACTCATGCTGGCCTGGAAACTGGGAAGTACCTGGCATGGGGCCCCTCCACTTCCTCCACATGAATGCCTAGAGCTCCAAGGGGACCGGAAAGGGGTGATTTTTGTGGTCAGGAAATGCCTGTGGCAGCTGTGGACACCACAGGCCCTCCCTGAACCCGTCTGAAGTGGAGACCACATTCCCAAAGACTTTCAACTGCCTGAACTCCAGCTCCAATCTCTTGCTTCTTCCTGGGAGGTTCATCGTGGCATGGCAGGTAACAGGCATCTTTCCCCATGTCCATTAGGTCCCTCAGATCCAAAATACTCTAAGCTCAAAGGCAGAACACTGAGAAGCAGAACAGAAGACATGAAGTTGTGGTTTAGCTCAATGGTTTTTAACCTTGGCTGCACACTAGAGCCACCTAAGGAACGTCTTGAAAGTACTCATGTCCAAACACTTCAACAGGCACTTTGCAAAGGGGGGACCTAATGGCTAACATGTGAAAAGGTGTTCAACTGCATTAGTCATTAGGGAAATGCAAATTAAAACCACACTGTGATATCATCACACACCCACCAGCATGGCTAAAATGAAAAAGTTAGAAAACACCAATCACTGGCAAAGACGGAGAGCAACCAGAACTCTTATACATCACTGAGAAAGTATAAATTGGTGCAGTCACTTTGGAAATTATTTGGCATAAGGTACTAAAGCTGTACAGACTGATTTTTATACTTGCCCAGCAACTCCATGTCCAAGTACGGACCCAAGAGAAACGCAAGCAAATGTCCTCTAAGACACCAATGAAGGCTCATAGCAGCAGTAGTCATAATAACCCCAAATGGCCAAGTACAACCCAGATAGTCAAATACAGAGAAGCAGAGGAATATCCACATGGTGGAACACCCTATAGCAATGAGAATGAACTAGCTACAACAACTACAAGCAATTGTAAGATAGCTTTGATGAACCTCACAAACATAATGTTGAGCAGAAGAAGCCAGATATAAAAGAATATATTCTATTTGATTATACTTACATAATATAAAGCATAAAACAGGTAAAACTAAATTTCTACCATTAGAAATGAGAATGGCAGTTATGCTTTGGGGCACCAGGGGATGAAAGTCATGTTTCTTGATCTGGAAGCGACTTAGGATAAATTCACTTTGTCAAAATTCACCAAGCTTTACACTCATGTGTTTTTTTTTTTTTTTTTTTTCCTCTCTCTTATTTTTTTGCATGTATATTATCTGTCAATAAAGACTTAATTTTTTTTTTTAATAAAAGCCCAGATCAATCCAGTCAGTATCTTTGGGGTTAGGATGAGGTCCAGGCATCAGTACTTTCAATATTCTAAATAACTGTAATGTGAAGCCAGGATTGAAAGCCATTGGTTTAATTTCTTGGGAGAAGCAGATCTATTAAGAGGCTGTAAAGGGTCTTGATAAAAGGCACTTCCAGCTCGGTGGAGTGGGATGCTGGGGTGAGAAGTCCAACTTTGTTGATGCGATGAAGCCTTCTGCCTGGGCAGAGGAAGTACTGCAGTATGCTGTTGTAATGTGCTTCTTCCCTGGCACGGTCTGCTGAAAGCTGGTTGCGTCAGTTTGCAGTGGTGCATCATGGGAATCAAGTGGGCCCTGGCCCCTCCTCAGGCAAGGCAGGGTGGGTAGGTTCCATTCAAGGTGTCTACGTTTGTGGCTAACAGCCCACTCTGGGCTCTAGATGATGCACAAACTCTCTGGCCTCTGCGTCCAGATTAGGAACTTGCGATATCTTGCTGAGGATGACAGCAGGCTTGGTGCATGTGCCTGGGTTCAGAATTTTCCTTCTATTCCAAGTGGTTAGTGGCAGCCGCCCAAGCAATGGCTGAATTCTGGCACACCCTAAGCTGGGCTGGATGAAGCACAAGCTGGAATCAAGATTGCCAGAAGAAATATCAATAACCTCAGATATGCAGATGACACCACCCTTATGGCAGAAAGTGAAGAAGAACTAAACAGGCTCTTGATGAAAGTGAAAGAGGAGAGTGAAAAAGCTGGCTTAAAGCTCAATATTCAGAAAACTAAGATCATGGCATCTGGTCCCATCACCTCATGGGAAATAGATGGGGAGACAGTGGAAACAGTGTCAGACTTTATTTTTGGGGGCTCCAAAATCACTGCAGATGGTGACTGCAGCCTTGAAATTAAAAGATGCTTGCTCCTTGGAAGAAATGCTATGACCAACCTAGACAGCATATTAAAAAGCAGAGACATTACTTTGCCAACAAAGGTCCATCTCGTCAAAGCTATGGTTTTTCCGGTAGTCGTGCATGGATGTGAGAGTTCGACTATAAAGAAAGCTGAATGCCAAAGAACTGATGCTTTTGAACTGTGGTGTTGGAGAAGACTCTTGGGAGTCCCTTGGACTGCAAGGAGATCCAACCAGTCTATCCTAAAGGATTTCAATCCTGAATATTCATTGGAAGGACTGATGCTAAAGCTGAAACTCCAATACTTTTCCACCTGATGCGAAGAACTGACTCATTGGAAAAAGACCCTGATGCTGGGAAAGATTGAAGGTGGGAGGAGCAGGGGACGACAGAGGATAAGAAGGTTGGATGGCATCACTGACTTAATGGACATGAGTTTGAGTAAGCTCCAAGAGTTGGTGATGGACATGGAAGTCTGGTGTGCTGCAGTCCCAAGGGGTCGCAAAGAGTTGGACATGATTGAGCAACTGAACTGAACTGAAGCAAACTATGGGCAGTTTGGAAAGGACATGGACTTACACACTACACAAGTGTTCTGCCTGCTTGGGGCCCATCCACCCTCCCAGAAGTGCATGGACCTTGAACCTTCGGCTATGGGAGGAGTGCAGAGAGGCCCCAGAAACCTCCCCCAGCCCTCCAGGGTCCTCCACTTTCTAGCCAGGGGCTGGTTCCTCTGGCCATGTTCCTACATATCTGTCTCCCAGCGGTGCGTTTACAGAGCAAGAATGAACAGGATGGGGCCTGGGGCCTCTTGCACCTCTGTTGGGTGGGACGCTTCAGCTCACTTGGCTGAAGGACACAGAGTGGTGTAGGTTGAAACAGAATAAGGTAAACTGAAAAAGGCTACATCACTTGAGGGTAGTCACACTGAAAATAACAAACCCTTCTCCAACTGCCCTGTCCCCACTCCTCAAATTATTAATAAAATAATTTTATTAATAAAAAAAAGTCCTTAGAGGTAAGAGAATCATGAATAAGGAAGCCAGGGTATAAGCATGTCTCTCTACTGAAGCTGCAGCCCTTGATCTCCCTGGCTTTGGGCTCCTTCCTGTGAGACAGGGCAATGCCTCCAGGCCTTTTCCTCCTGCCCAGGAGGGCTGAGGGTCCAGGAGTCTGCTGGTGTGGGTCGGGGAGGTTGGGCCCTGAGGGCTGTGCCTGTGCTGCCCCTGGCTGGGACATCAGCCCCCATGTGCCACCTCACCACCCGTCTGTGAACTGCCACAGTGGCAACCTTGGCCAGCCAGAGTGACACTACCCCTTCCTGTCATCATCTTTGAGAAGTATTTATGATACATTTCCTTTTTCTGCTTTAGGAAATGGGTGGCCAGGAAAAATTCTGCTTGAAAGGGGTGCATAAATTCACCAAGGGTGGACTGGACAGCAGGTGAGGAGGTAAGAGAATCCAGAGAGCATTCCAGAAGGTGAGTCGCGAGGGCTGAGCTCAGAGGTGCCACGGGAGAGCTCGGCTGCTGTAGGGTGTGAGCCCTGATGCTGCTGCAGGGCTGTGGGGCTCACTGGGCTCTAGTGGACAGACAAGCACATGGCACTTCCCAGAGCAAAAGCATCAGAGAAGCTACTGACCGGGAAGCACAGAGGCCTGGCAGGTCTGAACTGAGGGACTTCTAATGTCACACTGGGGGAATCCCACTCAGAATTGCTCTGGATGTCCCCCAAATACCCACTTTACCTTAGACCCAGCAAGGATCTGTTATGCAGGAAGGGATTTAATCCTTTTCTAAAACCCCTGATATTTTCCAGCCTGTGATATAATTTCTGAAAGTCATCATAAATTCTCTCTCCTGGTTTCCTTCTATTTACGTGCTTATTTTCCTTTTCAAAACACTTCAGTAACATTTCCCCACATGAAGACGTCACTAATGCCATACCCTCTACTATCTATTCTGCTTAACAACTAGGAAGTGAATTTTCAAAAGCCCCTGAGTAACCCAGAGATGTCAAGGAGCTCACAGAGAACATTTTAAAGAGGATGCTCAGGGCTCATGCAGGGACCATTATTGTTTTAGAAGCAAATCAGAAGTTTCTGTCTGGGCAGGGTCCCGGTAACGAGCAGAGCTTAAGGAGGGACTGTTTCCAAGGGGGTGAGCAGCATGGAGGAAAGGAGAAACACCTTGGAATCAGTGACAATGGGGAGCTGTTACCATGGCCTGGAGGGAGGAGGAGGTGGGACTGTTACTAGGACCCTGAGAGAGCAGAAAGAAGGGCTGCTGCGAGTTGCAGTGGCTTTAAGGAGAAGAACACAGTCCTGACCTGAGGCCTGGCAAGGGAGGGAGCTGGCGGGGCTGGGGGGCGGGGTGGATAAAGTACCCTAATATACCCCAACATTATTCTCATATCTCCTGCAGGGGCCTTCATCTGGCCAAACCCAACTGGAAGCACGAGGGCATGGAGCCTGGTTGGTGCAATCCACAAAGGTCAAAAACTGGGAGGTGTGGGAAAGGGTAGAAAATGTATAGGGGCAGGCTGGTAGGGGGATACCCTGCATGTGTGCGTCCTAAGTTACTTCAGTTCTGTCCGATTCTTTGTGACCCCGTGGACTGTAGCCCGCCAGGCTCCTCTGTCCATGGGATTTTTCAGGCAAGAATACTGGAGTGGGTTACCATGTCTTCCTCCAGGGAATCTGCCCGACCCAGGGATCGAACTCGCGTCTCCTGCCTTGGCAGGCAGATTCTTTTCTGTTGATCTACCAGCGAAGTCCATACCCTGCATGGTCATCTAGTTTAGTAGCCATTTAAAAGGAGTAAATTAGAAGTTAATGAGCTGTAATATGGCCCCCTCACCACATATAAATGGGAAAAGAGGCAGTCAGAGACAGAGATGTCCATGAAATAAGGTTTAAGTAATTTTGGTATAGTGATCTGCATCCTCAACATGAAGGGGGACAGAGAGCTTTACTTAGTTTAATAATTCCAAAGTAAACATGTATGTTCATAAAGAAGATTCTAAATTATCAATAACACATTAAATGTGGTCACTGTACTACTTAACTGAGCTTCAACAGGGAAAGGAAGATTATAACACAATTTAGAGATACCATATATCCACTCAAGGAGATTCCCAGGTGGCACAGTGGTAAAGAACCCACCTGCCAATGCAGGAGATGTAACAGACCCAGGTTCAATCCCTGGGTCGGGAAGATCCCCTGGAGAAGGAAATGGCAACCAACTCCAGTATTCTTGCCTGGAAAATCCCATGGACAGAGGAGCCTCGCAGAGGGTTGCAAAGAGCTGGAGACAACTGAGCACACCCCCCCCCCCCACACACACACATCCATTCAAAAGAAGTGTAACAAACTATCATTAAACATGTCAGGTTATTCACATGTCTCTACCTCCTTTCTCTCCTGAAGTGTCACTAAAAATGCCAGTCAAGAAGTAAAATGGTAAATATGCTCAAGAGCAAACAGAATGGTAAAGAGACATTAGCGGATGAGAGACCTCAGCAAACTCTGGGAAACTGGAAAGCAGATGGAAGAATGAGGGAGGGCTGATATGGAAAAAGTTAGTCTCTTAAGGGCTCCCAGAGGGGGAGACTGACATGAGGCAAGCCACTTCTGTCTCAGAACCGTGGGGGAGCTCAGACCTTGGGGAGACCAGGTATTATGATGGTGGGGGTCAAGTACAGAGAACGTAGGGAAAGGAACCAGGGCCATTGTTTGGAATCCTCCCAGATCCCACGTCATACTCTGTCCAACACAGCAGGAGACTGCAGACACTAAATGGGAGAGACACTGGCAGAAGAGAGGGCAGATGGACACAAGGATGTAAATGCAGGAATGACGGCAAGTCTACATACCCCAACTTGCCCAGGCGTGTATCATCTTGTACCACAGTATAGTGAATTTCAAACATGGCTACAAAAATTTTTGACACTTTTTGAGAGGGAGGACTCTTCCCCTTTCCTTAATCTGGATGGGCTTGTATTACAGGGGAAGTGATGTTATGTGACTTCCAAAAGGCCCTGCAGCTTCCGTATTGCTGGCAGGAACATTCACACTAGAATCCTGAGCTACAACACAAGAGGCCCAACTACCAGGCTGTTGTCCTGGGGAGGCCATGGGTCGTCTGCCTGGTCTCCAGTCCTGCTGCACCCAGTCTTCCAGCTATCCCTGCCGAATGAAGAACCATGTTGGAAGTGGATCCTTCAGCTGCAGCTGGTTCCAACTTTCAGCCGTCTCAGACACTGTCGAGCAGAGAAGAGCCATGCCTTTTCCCAATTCCTGACTTGCATCACAACAAAGTGGTTGTTGTTCATGCTACCAAGTATTGGTGTGGTTTGTTAGGCAGTAATAGTAATTGGAACAGGAGTTAGAACCCTTCTCTTGAGAGGCCGTGTGGCTCTAGAGCAATGGTACTTAAGGAGGTAATTTTGCTCCCCAGAGAACATTTGGTGAGGTTTACTGACATGTTTGGTTATCACCACTCTGGGAGGAGGGTTACTACAGGCACCTGGAGAGCAGAGTTCAGTGATACCACTAAACATCCTACAACAAAGAATTATTTGGCCCCGAGTGTCAACATGCCGAGGTGGCGAAAGCCAGCTCTAGAGAAAAGAGTCTGACATTTAGAGGCTTGTTAATGAAAAGACTGGCTTGCTTCCTAGAGTGATGCCCCAGTCAAGTTTTCCCCAAATACAGTTTAATTCAGCTTTTTATTGCTTCACTCATAAATATCAATAGATATTTATGATATTTGAGGAAAACTTCCAATGTAGAAGAGAGAGAGAGAGAAAAAACAAAAAGAAGCCAGGTGGAAACAAAGACAATTTAGAGAATAGAAAAACATTAAAAACTAACAGACAAATGAAAAATAAGTAATACCTTCAGAGAAATAAATGGGAGATAGTGTATCCATAAAACAAGACTGTAATATTATGAAAAAGAAGCAATCAGAAACAAGAATGAGTATTTGTATATTAAAAATATAAAAGCCAAAAATTTTAAAAATCAAGAAAGTATTTCCAAAAGGCAAATGGAGGGGAAATAAAAGAGAAAACATAAGAAAATTAGATGATTAATCCAGTAGGTTCAACAGGCAAAACAGAGGGGAGAAAATTATCAAAGAATTAATTTTTTTCCCCTAGAACTCAAGGACAGATACATCACACATGACTTAGCACAGCGGTAAAGAATGTCTACATTCACTATGTGTTGAGTTAACCAAAAATCTTGTTAGTCTTACTGGAAGGATGGAAGAAGAACTGGAGGTGGTTTTGTAGGTGAGCTCAATTCTCAGATACCACAAGAAGTACACAGAGGTCTAAAACTGGTAAATCAAGAAATAACATCATAAATAGAAACAGAAAATAATAAAAGGGTTGAGGGGGGTTCCTCTGAACAGAGTGGGGCAGAAAAACATCGAGAGAGGATTTTTATTAATATTATAAGCCTCTATTTTGTTTAAACCATATGCGTGCATTATTTTGATAAATTTGAAAAAATAAACATTTATTAAAAATGAATCCAATAAACAAATTGCAGTGTGATGGGATTAAATTTAATTATTTGGAAAATTCACCCAGGTGGGCAAATCATGCCCCAAGAATGCTCAATAAATTGGCATGGGCAGCACAGAGCTCATTCATGTGGAAGAAGTCTCCTGATATCACTGGTCAGCAGCTGGTGGGTGGGAGCAGGGGTGGGGACAGGGGGGTGGCAGAGCAGCCCTTGGGCAGTCATTACCAGATCCCTTTCCCAGCAGGTTGTATTTCTTGGGAGACCCTGCCCTTGAGCGTGGATTCTGAGGGTGGGCCAAGAGCTGAGCCCGTGGCTGCAGCCCCGCCCCGCAGGTTGTCTCCGCAGCCAACCGGGACTATATATATACACTCCTTATCATCTGATGGGTCACCATATCTCCTACTAGCGGCTCCCCAGGTTGGCAAAGTGGGGAACGTGCTTGTGAGGTCTGGGGCCTTACCTCTGAGGTACATTTAAATGGGCACCAGCCCTCAAGCCTAACCATCCTTTTCCTTCACCCACTCACTGACTATTATCCCTCTCCCTCTCCACTACCTTCTACCTCAATCCTCAGGAGCTTTGCCCTGGAGATTGCTCAGTTGGCCTGCCTGAAGTTTGTTTTCTCTTTTAAACCTTTTCAACTGTTACTTCCTTTTAAAAAATTACATCATCATTATATAAGTGTGGATGAAAAATATTGCCTGCCATATCAGCAAACAAAGGATGCTATGACCATCAAGCATTACCACCACTCCCAACAGTGAGCCTGAGATACTGGCCAGAATACTGGCCTTAGACAGCTAAGGTGCATATCAAAGGAATGATTTCAATGA
Source organism: Cervus canadensis (assembly GCF_019320065.1). Taxonomy (NCBI): domain Eukaryota; kingdom Metazoa; phylum Chordata; class Mammalia; order Artiodactyla; family Cervidae; genus Cervus; species Cervus canadensis. Next base: position 85,267,262 of record NC_057389.1, on the reverse strand, counting down.
GCCTAGACTCTTGCATGTTCCCATACACAGAAAAGCGCTAAATTCATTAACTCGAGGTGTCTGATTTTCTTTAATTAACAGTAATTTTTTTATGTCCTTACTACCTGCTTTTTGTGGCGAAACTCCTTTCTATCCTGGCTCCTTCCTTACCTTACCTCTTTGAGAACAGTCCCCCAGAGCTATCTCAGAGGCTGACACCCAGGCTTGAAGTCCTCATAAAATCCATGGAATAAAACACAATTCTTTCAAAAAAACAAAACAAAACAAAAAAACACAATTCTCATTTAGGCTGCATTTTTTTTTTTCAGTCAACATAAGTAAAATGTATTCCTTGCAGAAAAGTTTTAAACTGTTGAAAATCATCTATAATTCTAACTAGCCAAATAAAATCAATATTTGTCTATGAATTTGCAGAATGTTTCCACGCTTCCTCACAGGTACCCAGGAAAAGTACTACTGGTTCATGTTTCATCTGAATACCACCAGCACTCACTACATGTTGGACCCTGAGCTGGGCCTTTAGAGGTGTTAATTCCACTAAATCCTCACAACTCTTCAAGGCAGGCCTTATTATGCTCATTTTACAAGCAGGAGACAGAGGCTTAAGGAGATCATATCACTTGCCTGAGTTCTCATGTGGGTTAAGAGACTGATCTCGATTTAAACCCACTAGGCTGAGTACAAAGCTACTTTCCTTGCGTGTTTTGTTAAGATTTTTCCATTTTTCTTTTTCTCTCTGTTGGGGTGCATCTCACAGGCCTATAAGGCCTGTACTTGCCCAGTTTCAAGACTGAAGAAAGAGCCTGGAGTCAGTGACAGAGACATCAATGATATAAATGGATAGGGGGATCCATCTTACAAATGTGAAGCAAAGTCCTGGAGCAACACCCCCCATGTGATGGTGAGCAGGACAAGGAGGCAACCTTCGCTCCTGGTAAGGGGAGACTGCCTGTTACAGGGGGAATAGAGAGCAGGTTGGCTCATCGGATACCAGGGAACCTAGCAGAGGGGCACGCCCTTCACTGCCTCTTGGACAAGAACAATCTCTAGCTGGGGCCTGTGGCAAGCAAGTATATAGGAAGGTCAGTCATGTGAATGGGGTGTAGGTGAAGCAGGCACTGATCTAGCATGGCATGTACAGAGAGCAAGAGAATAGCCATTCTGGGCTTCCCTGGTGGCTCAGTGGTAAAGAATCCACCTGCCAATCTATCTGACATGGGTTCAACGCCTGTCTGATCTGGGAAGATCCCACATGCTGATGAGCTACTAAGCCTGTGTGCCACAACTACTGCGCCTGTGCTCTAGAGCCGGGGAGCCGAAACTACCAAGCCCACGTGCTGCGGCTATTGAAGCCTGTGCGCCCTAGAACTCGTGTTCCACAAGAGAAGTCACCGCAACGAGAAGCCCTGGCATCACAAATGGAGAACAGACCCCATTCTCTGCAACTAGAGAAAAGCCTGAGCAGCAATGAAGACCCAACAAAGTAGCAACAAAGCCAAAAATAAATAAATAAAATTATATTTAAAAAACAAAACAAAAAAGAGAAGAGCCCTTCTGAATGGCCTGACCATACACTTTTTTTTTTTTTTAACCTAGCAATACATGTAAACATTATTCTTATCAATATATATACACCCCTGGGCCATGCTGCTGCATGATGTGTCTTTGTGTAGATATGCCAGATTTTAAACAACCAACTCCTTTTTGTTGGGCTTTCCAATGTTTCCTTTTTTCCTATTATAAACAATGCAGTTATAAATATCTTTATTCATCCACCTTTGCAAACATGTGTTTATTTCCAGAGGATAAATTCCAGATGGGAGAACTGCTTGGACAAAAGCTAGATACATTTTTAAAAGGGGCCCCTTTTCCAATCACATCAGCAGTACACATCGTTGCACATTCCCCCCACATTCATTATTTACTGAGTATTTTCACTTTTTAAAATTTGGACTGTGATTTAACACAGAAACAGAGACCCCTCTATGCTGGAAGCATCCTAGTATATTCCTCTAGACTTAGAACCAAACCATTCTTGCTTTTAAAAAAAAGAAAAAGCCCATACACTCTGCCAAGGCCCGCTCTGACTTCAGCAGGCGGGGCAGAACCTCCAGAGAGACCAAAGAAGAGGAGAGGCCTGGAGGGAGGAAAGCAGAGGAGGAGGACCAGGCTGTGGGCCCATGACTGACTGTCGTGGGGGAGGCTGCCAGGTTTTCCCAAGGGAAGCACTGTCCTCCTGGGTCTGAAGACTGCATAGCCGCCTCTGCTGACCCATTCCTCAATACTTAGCTGTTCCTCACTGTCCCCAGCTCTCACTCTAACCAAGAAGTCAACACCAGCTTCCGCACCTTCACTTTATTTGTCAGCCAACACTTTCAGCCCTCTGGGTCTATACTGAATACATTTCAAGGCCTTTTAAGTTGAGAAGTTTTAAACTAGACACAGTCTTATTGTTCTTTTACCTTGATGTTGTTTTCCTTCAACAGGCTGCAAACTGGCACCTGTAGGTAAAAAGGAAAGTAAGTGATTAAGGAAGCGCACTAAGGGGGAGCCTTGGGGCAAAGTAAACCTGAATGGAAGTTGAGTGATGAGTGCTCATCTGTGGCAACTCAGCTGTGAGTTGGCTGCATGTTGGTCCAAGGCAGAAACAGGCCCCTGACATCCACACAGGGGTATTCTCCTGCCCAGGGCAGTTCTTTCTCATTTGGCTCATTGACACTCTTTTGCTGGCAGAAACCTTTTTCCCCTCGTCTCAAAGTCTTATATAAACAGTAAGTGGTTCTGTCATACCTTTTTTTTTGCGGGGGGTGGGTGGGGGTGGGCATGTCATGTGGTATATGGGATCTTAGTTCCCTGACCCGGGATCAAACCCATGTCCCCTGCAGTGGAAGTGTGGAGTCTTAACAACTGGACCACCAGAGAAATCCCCATCATATATTTTTATTCATATATCCATTCACGAAATATTTACTGAGCACCTACCATATGCCAGGCACTGTCCTGGGGCTCTAGAAATATAGCACGAGACAAAACAGATGAAAACCCTGCCCTTGTGGAACCTGAAGACCAACCAAATAAATTAATTAAATAGTAATCAGAAAAGTTAACTGCTCTGGAGGAAAAACAAAGCAAAAGGTGGTAGAAGGAAATGTTGGAGCAGAAGGTGGAAAGGAGTGCTAAAACTGTAAATACTGTAGCCAGGGAAGCCCAGATATCTGAGAAGATAACTTGTGAACAAAGACCTGAAGGAAAGGAGGACATGAACCCTGAGAATAAGTAGGGAAGAAGCTTCCCAGGTGGGGTCAACAGCATGTGCAAAGGCCAGAAGGGAAGAGCCTGTCTGAGATGGTAAAGATCGGAGAGGAGGGGAGTGTGGCCAGGGAAGAGTGAGTGAAGAGGAAGCAAGGGAGGGGAGCAGAGAGGCGGTGAGAGGCTCCAGAGTGTGCAGAGCACTGGAGTTCATCAAGCGCTGACCTTGAGCTTTGACTCAAGATGGGGGCTACTGGAAAGTTTTACACAGAGAAGGGACACGATGTGTCTCACACGTTAACAAGGTCACTCTGGCTGTGTTGAGAGTAACCTGGGGAGCACAGGTCAAATCAATTGGGAGGATACTGCAGAAATCCTGGAAAAGACAATGGTGGCTTGGACTGGAGAGGTAGCCTGGGGCGGGGGACAGGTATTGAGATCTAGTCAGATACTAGAAAGTAGAGCCAACAGGATATGTTGATGGATTTAGAAGAGAAATATGAAATAAAGGAGTCAAAGAGGACTCTGAGATTTTGGCTTGAGAAAATGAGAAGAAGGAATAGTCATCTGCATGCAGAAGCCTGACGATGGAGCATGTCTGGCAGGGAGATAAGGAGCTCAGTTTTGTTAAGCATGAGATGACTTTTAGACACTCAAGTGGAGAGGTGAGTAGGCAGGTGGATATTTGTGTCTGGAGTTCAGGGGAAGAGAGATCCAGACTGGAAATGAAGATTTGCAAGCGCTCAGCATGTAGTTCTTACGAAGCCATGCTATAGGAGGAGGTCACCAAGGGGGGTAACTGTCAATATACAAGCTGCCTTCAGTTCATGAAGACTGTGTGTATGTGTAGTTGCTCAGTTGTGTCCGGCTCTTTGTGACCCCATGGACTGTAGCCCGCCAGGCTCCTCTATCCATGGGGATTCTCCAGACAAGAATACTGGAGTGGGTTGACACGCCCTCCTCCAGGGTGATCTTCTCAACCCAGGGATCGAACCCACGTCTCCCACACTGCAGGCGGATTCTTTACCGTCTGAGCCACCAGGGAAGCCCTCATGAGGGCTAAGCTCCATTCAATTGCTCAGCAAAGGAGACTGAGAAGGAGTAGCAAGTACAATAGGAAGGAAACCAGGAGAAAGGGTTTTGAGGAGATGGAGCACTTCACTGTGATAGGTCAAGTCATATGAGGACAGAGAATTAATAACTGGATTTAGTGTCTTGGCAGCACAGGCGATCTCGGTCAAGGGCAGAGTCAACGGAACGGCTGGGATGAGAACCTGACTGGAACAGGTTCAAAAGAGAGGAGCCCAAGTCATGAGCTAGAGGACAGATGGGGCTGGCAGCCTCAGGAGCTCTGGAAGCGAAGGGGTAAGGGATGATCAGATAAACTGCTTCTAGCTTCACTTCACTCATTTATAAGCTGTAAAGCACAAAGCTGGCACTTCCACAACACACGTAACAATTTGGCAGCTGCTGTTACCAAGCTGGACCAGGTTCTCCATGTTGCTGAGCTTCAACCAGTTCTGGTCCCCAGAGAGAGTAATCAGCTTGTCTCTAGACTCCCAAGATGTTAATCCCATTTTCTCCAGGTCACCTCGAGCCTTAGGATCAATGCTCACAATTTCAGAGGGCTCCTGGACAGCCTGGTCTGCTTCTTATAGACCAAGATTTTACTCAGGTCTCTTCTGATGGGAAGTCAGAGGAGCAAGAAGGCAGGGGTCCTGCCCCTACAAAGCCTGCCTTCTGGTGGAGAGGACGAATAACCACCCAGAACAGATGAGCAGCAGGTCACTGCAGACATAGTTAAGTGCAATGAAGACAATAAAATGGGGTGAGGGAAGGAGAGAGAATGTAGGAGGGGCTTCCTTCAGCCCGGGTGTGCGATCAGGAGGACTTTCTGGCAGACGACATTTCAGATGAGACCCAGGGAAGCCTGGCGTGCTGCAGTCCATGGGGTTGCAAAGAGTCAGATACGACTGAGCGACTGAACTGAACAGAGGGCAGCTCATTCTCCTCAAACTGTCCCCAATCCCACACTGCTCTTAAGCTTTCAAACCTCCCAAGGCTAGGTAGGGACTGGAACCAGCTAAGTACATGTCCAAAAAGAGATATTCTCTTCTTTCTCTAATATATATTGTGGGGATTCTTCTCTCCATGATTAGAAAATACACACATTTTTTTTCACTGAAAGATGTGGAAATACTGAAAACAGAAGTTTCAATTCCAGTACCCTGAGATCGTTATTGCTCATACTTTTATTTTTACTGTTCACATTTGGTGTGTATCTTTCTAGACATTTTTCTACGCACATATACACAAATTTTTAAAAAATGGGATCATGTTGTATATACTGTTTTGTGTACATTGTTTTAGTCATGAGTTGTGACTAAATTATAAGCACTCAGATAATTTTCTTCTCCATACGATTCTTAATGGCTGCATAGTATTTCATTGAATGCATACTTTTGTCATATTTTATTTAATTCCAAAACACTGGCCATTTAGATTGCTCCCAGGTGACTGCTACTATGAGTAAATACTATAATGAGTAATCCTATATGTATCTTTGTTCTTTAGTGGAAGAGGCTTGCAAATTTCTCATTGTCTCCTTGGATTAAGTGAAAATGTCACTGCCCAGTGGGAGTGCCACAGATGTCGTGGCATCAAGAGGCAGCCTGAGGCTGAGGGCAGAGGGCGGGCAGGGCTGAGCCCTGCACCCAAGAGCCCCAGAGCCTGATTTAATCCTCTGACATAGCCCGGGCCTGACTTCCTCCCTAGAGGACCTGAGGAGTAGGAAAATAATAGGCCCCTCCCATAGGCCAAGTGAAATCCAAAGGGATTCCCCACCTGAGCCAGGAAGGGGGTGTCTCTCTCTGACCTGAGCACAGACAGCACCACCCCTCCCTTGAAATCCCCTCGGGGAAGCTCCTCCGTCCACCCCTTCCTGGGGAAAATATCTGAGGGGTCAGGCAGGCCGTCTTTCTTTGGGGCAGGGCTGCTGGGGAGTGCTTGTGAAAGAGAGGGTTCTACAGAAATAGGAGCTCCTCTCTTACTCCTGATCCAGCCTTGCTCCCGAATCCCTGAATTCCTCAGAGGAGCCAGCAGGGACAGTTTGTGCCTCCCATGTGAGGAATGTCCTCAGAGACAGTGAGTTCTGGAGTGAGTGGGAAAAGCACAAGCCCAGGAGGTCATCAGACCTGGGTTTGAATCTGAGCTCTGGCACATTTCAGCCTCATCTTGAGCAAGTGACTTCACCTGTGGAATGTAAGCTCTAGGAGGGAGGGACTTGGATCTCCCTTGTTTACTGTTATATCTGTAAAATTTAGCATGTAGTAGGTGCTCAATAAATCCCATGCCAGGTCAATGTATGCTCCTTTTGGAGCCTCAGTTTGTTCATCTGTAAAATGGGGTGATAACACCTCACTGGTTTGTTGTGAATTAAAAAATAAAACATGGGTAAATACTTAACACAGTGTCAGGTATTCGAGAAACACTAGCGGCCAAAGCCCTGGAGAGGTGCTTCCACCATGCTCTGCACACGGCGCTGACATGAAGCTCTGCAGTTCACCCTTGTTAGAATTAGTTTACTCTGCTCACTACTGCATCCCAAACGTGCCTCTGGTGCGGTACACATTACACTGTGTGTGCTTGTCCAAGTACCCCGTTAGGCTTAGGGCAGTTTAAGGACAAGAATTCTGTCTGTATCCCCTGTGTCTCTGAACAACAATATGAAGTAATAAGCAAGGTTGTTATTCCCATTCTACAGATGAGGAAACTGAGGCTGAGAAAGGTTAGATGCCTTGCCCTAGTTGCACAGACTGGGAGTGGCAGAGCAAGATCTAAACCCAGTTCTGATTTCTGGGCCCCTGCTCACTTTTAGGTGACTCTCTTAACAAATAGAATGGGGGTAAGAAGGAAGCAAGCTAGTTCCCAGGGCCTCTGAGGGAAAAGGCCAGCAGAACTCCAAGAGGAGTGGGGTCTTCAGGGAGCTGGAGAGTTGTCAGGGCACCAGCAGTCACCGGAGCCCCCTCTTACCCTCCTATGGATCACCATGCATGCAACAGCTGCAACCCCCAGAGGCCCGTGGCTTAGCTGGTCTGCGACAGGCTGATGCAAAGGTGGGGACCCCAGGCAGCATCTGTCAGTGTGGGACCCAGCCAGCAAGGGGACTTAGGTTTCTCCTGCCCAGAGCTGATGGTCTTGGCCCCAGCAACAGGGGTGGCAGCTTCAGGGTATCTGCTCAGGGATGGCCTGAATTCAACTATGCGGCAAGACAAGCTCCCTATCAGACCACAAGCATCTTGATTTACTCATCTCCATGACCTTAGGATCCTACCGAATGAGTGAGAGCCCCCAGCCTCCAACAGTGGCGACTAAGGGAGAGGGAGCAGTTAGACGTAAACCAGGGATGTGGAGGGAGGAAACAGGGACCAGGCAGGAGGGTTTTAATGACCAAGAACAACCTCTGTCTCCTTTCCCCTTTACTAAACTGTACGTTTCTGGAGGGCAGGTCTGTGGCTGATTCATCTGTGTCTCTACCACACCCAGTAGAATACTTTGGTATTCGGTAATAGCAACTGAATTGTAGCTTACTGAGGTATAGCTGGAAGCCAGTATAAAGGATGACAGACGGCATTGGCTCTCTGTGCCGGGGTCATCCCGGAAAGGGCGGTCCTGCGAGTCCAGTGTCCTGACCAGGACGGCCCCAGAGAGGGGCAGGGACTCTTCAGCTGGGCTATTCAGGGTATGTGCCTCCCTCCCCAAATCCCACCCAGGTGACTAACTCTCCTTTCCCCAGCCAAAGAAAGACCACCTGGGGGGGAATCTCCTGACTCTGTGCGTCTCTCTGGTGACAGAAACAGACTGGGTGTATGGTGTAACATCCTTGTCCTGAGGAATGTGGGAGGGCTGTGGGCCAGGAGAAAGAAACATTCAGAGCAATTATCTCTTCTTTAAAGTAAAACTGCTGCTTTTGCCTGAATGGTCAGATCAGCAGGTTCTTTTTCCACCTGCCATTCCCACGGTATGTGGTGTTGTTTTTGTGAGCTCAGCTGTGTCCAACTCTGCAACTCCATGGACTTTAGCCCACCAGGCTTCTCTGTCCATGGGATTCTCCAGGCAAGAATACTGGTGCAGGGTGCCATTTTCTCCTTCAGGGGATCTTCCTGACCCAGGGATTGAACCCATGTCTCTTGCAGCTCCTGCACTGGCAGGTCGATTTTTTTTTTTTTTTTACCACTGAGCCACCTGGGAAGCCCCTGCATGCATGTGTTACATGGCTATAAATAATCCTGGTGTTGCATACTTAAAATAATGCCTTTCTTCAATCCTTGTTGGCCCGTCAGTGTAAACTGTGTTGCCCTCTGACGATGTGCTTTGTACAGGGCTCGTCTCTACAAGGCCAAACTCAGCATGCATTTTATCACTTGCACAACTGTACAGCCTTAAGCTTAAGCCTTAAGACTTAAGGCTGAAGGTATCTAGATCCTGTAGGGGGACACCCTGGAAATCACATACAACACACATCTATCCACATGGCCCTAAATTAAGTCTATAGGATTAGGTCTAAGCTCAGACAGCAGCCAAAGGCCTCCACACTATGGCCCACTTTACCTGCCTAAAAACACCCTCCCATCTTGCACTTCACTTACTTAAGTAAGTGAATGTGACTCACATGAGATGCAATTACCTGGACCAGCCAGTGTGTCCCAAAGTGTGGTTCCCAGACCAGCAGCATCAGCATCAGCCGGAAATTGTTGGAAATGCAAATTCTCAGGTCTTACTCCAGAGCTACTGAACCAACATCTCTGGGTGGGGCCCAGCTGCCTGTGTTTTCAAGTCCTCCAGATGATTCTGACATGTGCTAAAGCCTGAGAACCACCTGGATGTGCCATTCCCTAAGCCTGGGTTGTCCTTCTCAGGCCTTCTCTGCTTGTTGTCATCTCAACCCTTGTCAAAGTTCTGCTCAATCCTATTCCTTTCAGGAAGCCCTCCTAGTCCCCTGAGCACTGGTGAATGCCTCTTCCTGAATCACACAGTCCCTTTGTCATTCCCTTCCCCATCAAGGTAAAATGGATTCTTTTCTGCTTTTTCTTCTTCTTTTTTTTTTAGCATGTATTTTCTGCTTCGTTTTACAGCAAACTGAGCATTTGTTAACTGCATCCCAAACTGATTTCACCTTAACACACACACACACACGTTACTCTGAAAACATCTTTGAGAGTAAACGCCGCGTCTTCCTTTGCTCGCTCTGTCAACAAATATTTACTTCCAGAGATAAAATGTGTGGTCACCCCCAGGAGCACAAGATCATACAATATGTACTTTCTTGGTGTCTGGCTTTTTTTACTCAACATGTCTGAGATTCATCTGTATTGTTATGTGCCAACATAGTTTGTTCTTTTTCAAATTGCTGTGGTGTATTCCACTGTATGCATATGACACAACTTACTTATCCATTCTGTTGCTGATGGCCACTTGGGCTGTTTCCAGTTGATGTATAAGAGGATATACACACTCATTCCTACTGAGTACATACTTAAGAGTGGAACTGATAGTTTATAGAATGAATATAATCTCAGCTTTAGTAGATACTACTAAATAGTTTTCCAAATTTCCAAACGCTCAAATTTATACTCCTATCACCAACATATGAAAGTGAAAGTCGCTCAGTCGTGTCCGACTCTTTGGGACCCGATGGACTATAAAGTCCATGAATCCTCCAGGCCAGAACTGGAGTGGGTAGCCTTTCCCTTCTCCAGGGGATCTTCCCAACCCAGGGATCAAACCCAGGTCTCCCGCATTGCAGGAGGATTCTTTACCAGCTGAGCCACCAGGGAAGCCCACCAATACATGAGGATTTGCCTATATTTGGTATTATCAATCTTTTAGGCTTTGGTCCTTTAGGGTAGATATACAGTGTTATACGTTCTAACTTGCAAAGTGACTATTTAGACATCCACTTTGAACATGTTCTTGCTCAAGGCCTTTGCTGATTCTGCCTGTCTTTTTCTTATTGACCTACAGGCGTTCTTCATATATTCTGACTACAAGTCCTCTGTCACTGAAAGTATCAGCCTGTGGTTTGCCTTTTCATTCTTTTAATGGTATCTTTTGATGAACAAAAGACCATGAAAGTTCAATTTATCTATCTTTTCATCTATGACTATTGCTTTTTGTACACTGTTTAAGAAATCTTTATTTTAGGGGCTTCCCTAGTGGCTCAGTAGTAAAGAATCCACCTGTCAATGCAGGAGACATGGATTCGATCCCTGATCTGGGAGGATCCCACATGCCAGGAGCAAGTAAGGCCAAGTGCCACAACCACCAAGCCTGAGCTCTAGAGCCTGGAAGAAGCCATAACAAGAGAAGACAGTGCAATGAGAAGTCCAGGCACTGCAGCTAGAGAGTAGCCCCTACTCACCATAACTAGAGTAAAGCCCACGGAGCAACAAAGATCCAGCACAGCCAAAAATAAATAAATAAAACAAACATAAAAATAACTAAATTCTTTAAAAAAGAAATATTTGTTTTAATGTCAATAAATCCAGTAAACACAGACATAATCACAAAAAGCTAATGTTTAAAAATACAAAGAATTGAAAAGACAAAGTCTGACTGAGTGGGAGAAAGACTGCATTCGTCCATGAGGGTGTGCCCACTTGAGTGTGACATGCAAAGCCTGTGCTTCATTCTAGGATGTGATGTAGGCGAGAGGTGAGTCTCTGATCAGTTCAACAAGCCGGTGTTGGTGTCCAGTTTGGATAGGGTGCTGTGCCAGCTCTGAGAATGGCTCTGTGGGGACAGGGGGACCCTGGCTGACTGGCTCAAGAGAAGGAACCCCCCACCATCATGTGTGTTAAACTGGGTCCAGCCCCGCAAACCCTGGGGGTTTCCCCTAGTCCATGCCCTGCTCCTCCTCCTCCATGCTGAAACCTGCAGAGAGAGCAGTTTTGACACTTGTCCAGCTGGCTTGCGATGGGGGAATTCTCCCCTCTTCGAGTCACCACAAACAGAAGGAGCTTCACATCACAAGCATGGGACTACAGATGATTGCATGTTTGTTTCACTATGCTGCATCACTTCCAAAATCCCCTGCGAGGCTTTCAGATGAAGTCTAGATCCCAAAACTTCCCCCATGTTTCCCCCAGTTTGAAGAGAACAATACCCAGGGAATCACAAGCTGCCTCATAAAGCTGACTTCCCCAAAGAAAATAAGAGAGATCTCAGACTCAAGGTTATAAGTATGCAGTCCAGAATGACCAAGCCGCCGCCTCTTCTGCTGGGGGGTGGTGGTAGCAGGCTGGTGGCCCCTGTCACCTTGCCAACAGGACCTTGGCCCACCAGAGGGACACAAGGCTCCTCCAGCAGAAAGGCAGTTCCAGATATACTCAGTATATCTCAGATACACTCTGAGCTCTTGGGAGCTCAGAGATGTGGTGCACAGGCCCCCAGCATCACTACCTACAGAAGCACTAGCCAGGTGACAGACTTCATTTCTGACGTGTTCACACGACGGGTCTTGGGGAAAACCACAAAGTGGTCACAGCAGCAGCACCCAGTGCCCTTGTTTGTCCCGGTTCCTACTCCTCATCACTACCTTCTCCCATTCGCCGTCCTCTCATAAGAACTCAGAACTCTAGGGTGAGATTAAAGGGCTCCTTGAAATCCACAAGTGGTATACAAAATCCTGGATGTTCATGAGTTTTCCTGGGGAAATGGTCCATCTATTTCCCTAGGTTCTAAAAGAGGTGTGTGACTTAAAAATTGCTGAGAACCACTGAACCAAGCCCTCTATTTAAAGATGAAGGTAGTTTACAGTATAAAGTTAAATTACACTAACGACTTAAATGCATCTTTAGCTAACTGTATTTTCAAAACAACACCTCAGGAAGGAGAATGCTTAACTGAAAGCGCATTTCTAAGGGCAAAATTGAAGTACAGTTGAAACCTGAGGTAGGGAGGATGACACTGAGGCAAGAGGCCTTCCTGCTATCCTTTCAGCCACTCCCACTGGTGCAGAAGATTGGTTTTTCTGTCTAGATGGCTTCTTGAAGGCTACTACAGGAGAGACAGGCATTGCCAAAAGAGACATAGGAATTTCTCAGATGAAGCTCAGTCCCTCAGGTTCAAGACACCTCCAAGGCCACTGAGGCTGCTAAGGCCTTTGAAAGAAGGGAAGATTCTCACTGTGACTTAGGGGCCCAGGAACCCTGTTTCTATGATCACATCAGTCCTCAAGTGGGAGGAACGTATCTGAAGCATATGCTCCTTCGCAAAAGGGCCAAGCCTTCAGAAAAGTTATGGCTGCTGCATCCTGGGTCCCTACTCTCTGCTGGTGATAAGACACAGCAGCTGTCCTGATGAGGAGCAATCTGAGGCCTCCTCAGCCCTCCCACTGTGCCCTGTTCTTCCTCCTCTGCGTGGTCAGCGAGCTTCATGACCACGCCAGGGCCCTGCCCCCACTGCAGCCAGGAGGAAGTGATTCTGCAGCAAGGCCTCCCAGGGACTCCCAGGGCTGGCTCAGGCATCACGCTGTTAAATAAGTGGGATTTTTTCCCAGTGTTTTCAGAAACTGTCGTGTAAAAAAATATAACCATCCAAAAACTGTTTATGTAATTCCTGGGAAGTCTCAACAGATATGGTTCCCTATTTATAATTGTGGCCAGGACTTAAAAAATAAAAGTAGGGGGGTTGTCAAGATTGCAGAGGCTGTCATATTAAAGCTCTGTGCTTCTGCGGCATCAGGACTGTTTCCCTAATATGGAGACCAGAATCTGCCCAGAACTCAGGTTTGTAGGGGATTTCAGCCTGGTTATGCTGGAATTCATTTAAAAGCCTGGCAACACTCTATTCTCATAAACATTCCATGCCCACCAGAGCCAACATGGCTCCCTTGCCCCCCTCCACACACCTGCAGGGTCTGCCCTGTTTCTGGGCTGGTGTCCTTGGAGGTGGACATCAGACTACTTGGCACAACTCTCAGGGGTTCAGGTCTCTGGATCTCTACCAACAGAACCCATACGGTCCTGGTCCCTAAACCACAAACTTTGATTACAGGGGACACGCAAAGTTCCCGAGGGACAATCACAGTGTGAAGGTGACAGTCTGGGCGTCTTTCTAGCATCACCCTGGGATTGCCTAGTTGGCAGTCCAGCTAGAATCCAGCTTTTACAGAAAAACATCTCCTTTATTTATTTATTTAATTAGAAAGGCTATTCTTCTTTGGGCTACAGTATAGTTTGGATCACAGACTTTTCCAGTAAAAAAGAATCTGATGAAAGCTATGTCTCCACCAAATACACAATAAAATACCACTTGAGGGGACAGAATAGGTTCACAGCCCACGAAGATGAGCCTGTGAACCTAGAGATAAGAACCTCGGGCCTTGGAGGGGCTTTCAGATAAAGCAAAGCCTCTAAGCATTCCTAACCACCACCAAGCAAGCACCAGCAGCTGAGTCCCCAGTCCGGGACCGCCCTATTCCTCTTGCACTGAACACCCTGGACAGAAGGCAGAGGGCACAGGACCATCCCACCTTGACAGAAAACCCTTGTGCTTCTCCTCAGGCCCCACAGCTTGGAGAGGTTGAAGAGAGGAGGCAGAACATGGCCACCCCAGCCCTAACCTCCTTCCGCTGAGGGACAGTGGCCAACGGACACGTAAAGGAGGCTGAAGAGCCTGGGTCAGTAGTTCTTCCTCTCAGTTCTCTCCACTCACCCTGATCCCCACACCAAGCCCTAATGTCAGCCCTGCTATGCCCACTCTGAAAACCCTCCACCACTTCCCACAGGTCCCCACCCAGGGAAGTTCTTTAACTGGTGGGTGTGGGAAAGAGGAAGAGGAAAAATATTTCTATGCCTCCCAATTCCCTCCACTCTCTAAATATACTCAGTTAGAAAATAACTGGAGATCTCATGCCAGGTACCCTAATGGCTCGCTTACATCCATAAAGAGAATGACTGATGAAGAAATGCAAAATCCCAACACATAAAAATGTGTTTGATAAAGGGAAGCCCCCCCAAAAGTTCCCATCTGTTGACCAGAGGCAATAAAATAAAGACTTACACACACACAAAACCTTTGGGGTCTTTCCAAATCACAGAGGAAAACATAAACAGACAAAGACACGCTCTAGTCTTAAAACTCTGACTTGGTACCAAACCAAGTGATCCCTAACAACAGTAAACAACCTCTCCCCAGCACCCTTCGGCCTGCTTTGCCTCACCCACATGAGGTCCCGGATAATTCTGCAAACATTTATTGACCACTGACTTTGCGTCCTACCATTCTAGGAGCTGGAGTTACGCAGTCTCTGGGCATTTTGAGAGGAGCAGGAAAACAGTTCAGTCAACATTTATTGTATACCTACATGGTGCTAGGTTTTAAAGTTTGAGGGGACAAGAATCTGAGAAGAGAGTAGCTAGGAATAATCCAACCTGGGAAGCACTGATCTACAAATGGCACCTCAGGCCCAAGGAGCAACTAGTTCTCATGGTGGGATCAGGGAAGGTGACCTAGAGAGGTGACATTTAAGTCAGGCTTTTAAAACATACTAGGATTTTGATGGGTAAAGCTGGGAAGGAGTGATATTCCAAGCAGAAAGAACTGAGAGAACAAAGCTTAGGGTTTGGGGAGGGAGTGGAATGGACAGTTGGTTGCATGGGGTATATCATGTAGTTAGGCCAGCAGCACCAGAGCCTGAGGTCTGGGGGCAGGGAATGAGAAAATAAAAGGCAGGCTGCAGTTTATGATAGCCGTGGATAAGTGCCATTCAGAGGGCCTGCTGTGTGGAGTGACCACCTGCAGCTTCAGCATCTGCCATACCAACCATTCAAGTCAAGGCCCCACTGCCTCCTAGGAAGCTCCCAGCCAGGAGCAGACTATGGCAGGGGTGTTAGGGCCTGTCTATTTCTGCTCCTAGTGGTACTCCTTTAATGGGCAATCTTTATGCTGGAGCTTCCCAGTGAGCTTACTGAGAGGTTCTCAGAGCTGCATCACAGTCAGAGGGTCTTCCTACTCAATCTTTCTTCCTTCCCCATCTCCCTTCCCAGGAGGTCGACCTCGATTGCTGGACTTCCCTCTGGAGGCTGCCTTCTCCTGACCTACTCCTGCTGCCTTCCCTTTATCTATTTAAAAGAATTCAATTAATTTATTTATTTTGGCCACACTGGGTCTTCAATGCCGCTGTGGGTTTTCTCTAGTTATGGTGAGCAGGGGCTATTCGCTAGTTGCAGTGTGCGAGCGTCTCATTGCCGTGGCTTCTCTTGTTGCAGAGCACAGGCTCTAGAGCACCAGCTTAGTAGTTGTGGCACATGGGCTTAGTTGCATGTGGAATCTTCCAAGACCAGAGATGGAACCGTGTACACTGCACTGACAGGCAGATTCTTAACCACTGGACCACCAGGGAAGTCCTCCTTTCATCTTTCATAGGCATTACCCCCCAGCCCTCGTGTAATCTCCTGCACTTTGAATTCCACCTTGGTGTCTGCTACCGAGAGGATCCAAATTGACTGAGAAGGATCCTGGATGAATCCTCAGTGTCTGGACTCTGACTTGTTGGCAAGGAGG
The DNA here is from genome assembly GCF_019320065.1 of Cervus canadensis. Classification (NCBI taxonomy): domain Eukaryota; kingdom Metazoa; phylum Chordata; class Mammalia; order Artiodactyla; family Cervidae; genus Cervus; species Cervus canadensis. Next base: position 85,251,446 of record NC_057389.1, on the reverse strand, counting down.
AGCCACTGGGGTCTTTTAAATATGGGAAGCATGATCAAATATGAATTTTACAAATTTATCTAGCAACAGAGTGAGGAATGAACCAGTAGGGACGGAATGTGGCGGTGAAAGGACCATTTAAAAGGACAGTGCATTTACTGGTACAAGATTTTGACATGAAGAAACTGGCAGCCTGTATAATTTACTATGTATATACTCTTTAACTCAACAATCCCAATTTTAGAAGTCTTACAGAAATGCTAGGGCAAATGCATGAAAATATAATAATGAGGGCGTTTATAGTAGCCTTATATATATTAGCATGACATTAGAAAACTCCATGTTCATCTGTAGGAAGGAAGATAAAAAATGGTACATCCACACAATAAAATAATATACTATGCAGTCTTTAAAAAGAATGTAGCAGGCCTCTTTGTACTGTCTTAGAAAGAAAGAGGTTTACATTATATTGCCATTTGTAAAAAGCCTGTTGCTGAACAAATATAGTGCATGATCCAGTTTTCAAGAACATAAGTGTGCATATACATATCTTCTACATGTGCTTATATACATAAGTCTGGAAGGAGGTACATCAACTGTTGATAATGGTTATTTCTCAGGGCGGAGGGCTTTCACTTTTTTACTTTATATTTTTACAAAGTACTATTAAGAGAGAGAATCGGGCTTTTATTTTTACTTATTTTGGTGCTTTTCTGTATTTTCCAATTTTTAAGGTGATAAACACAGATAATCTCTCTTAAAACAAAATTGCAATTTAAAAAGCTCCATGTCCTCCTGGGAAAAAATATATAAAAATTCTTCATATTTCTTATCCAGAGGAAAATATAACAAAGAGCAGAGCTTCTGGGATATTGGGGAGGTCTGTCAATGTCAATGGCCTGGTCTAGGTAAACAGGAACTAGAGGTGATTGGGAATAGAGCTGAATGCAGGGTGGCAAAGACAGAAGTTCCAGAAGAAGCCCAGAGTGCTATCCTGGGTAGTGAGTACATGACTCGCAGAGGAGGAGCGGTTGGAGGAAGGAGATGCAGAGGGGATGTGTGCCGGAGTGTACTGGCCTGAGTGCAGAGGCTTGGGCCAAGCCAGGTGGTGTAAATGAGAAGTGATGCTGGCTTCTGTCCCACAGCTAGGAGGGTAACTGGGGATAGAAACTTATAACCTACAGAAGAGCCACAACTCACCAGCAGCACTTACCAGTGGACTAAAATGCTGAATATAAACAGTGAAACTGTTAAAAAAAAAAAAAAAACTAGAAAAAATATTGGTGAATGTTATCTGATCTGAATGGAGAAGCACTTTAAACACAAATGCAAACAGCATTTTAAAAGTCTGTTAACTTTTTACAACATTAAAAATAAACACCTATTCTTTAAAAACAAAACACAAACGAAACCAAAAGGCACGCAAAAACGGGGCGAATATTCACAACATGTACAGAGAAGAAATATCATTCTTATGTTAAAAAAAAACCACTAACAAAAAAAATGGCTCAGATAGAAACAAGCATTTTGTATTGATTAGAATTTTGTCCAATTACATTTAACAGAAAATAACAGGGGCTTAAACAAGATGTCAGTTTATTTCACTCTTACATTAAAAAAAAAAAAAGAAGTTCATAGTCGGCTCAGGGATAGGATGGTAACTCCAGGAGTCATTAGACACAGGCATCTTGCTCATTCTGCCCCATCCTTAGGGTGCAGCTCTCAGCCCATGCTGGTTGCTAGAGCTCTAGTCAACATGCCTTCATTTAAGGAGGTCAGATGGAGAAAGGGAGGGTGAGTAGAACAATACACTCTTCTCCTTTTAAGGGGACTTATTAGAAATCCCACATAATGATTACATCTCATTGGCCAGAGCTCAGTCACATGGCCATACCAAGCTTCAGGGAAACACAGACTTTCAGTCATGTGGCAAAGGGCTCAGCTAAAAAACTGGATTTGTTACTAAGAAACGGGGTGGGGATAGAAATTGGAAAACAACTAGCAATTTCTAACATACATGTAAAGAGAACTAAAATCCCATGTGCTGCACGATATGGCTGAAAAGAAGAAAAAGAATTCTCAAAAGAAATACAAATGTAAAGTGTTTTTAAAATGTCAACTTTAACTAATAAATAAATGCAAAGAAGCCTTCTTTTAGTCTCCTCATGCTAAGATCTTGAAGGCCAGACAAGCCATCAAGAGGACACTTAGGAGCTGACAGTCTTTATAACAACTTCCATACAGCTGCCCATCAATAAGAATCCCAAGGTAAAGGCCCTTCCACCTGCTGAGTGTCTCCTGGCCTTTCTCCCCAGAGTCTCCCTCCAAACCCAAATGATGTCAGATTCTATAAACAGGAGGTGGAGAAAATTTTACACCCAGGGGTTCTCTAACTCAACTATGGCTACAATTAAATTTTAGGTGTTTTTGAAAGTTCCTTAAAAAGTAATATCCTCATGCAAACTGAATCAGCAGTTTCAGAACTAAAAAGAACCTCTGCCCCTTTGCTTGGAGTGTCACAAACCAAGCATAAAAACTGGCCACTATAATAAGGAATAGTGTGAGGGAGAATTGGGCAACCCCAACTTAACTCTTCTGGCCAACTGAGAAATTTTACTTTGGGCTCCAGTGGACTATCGTGTCAGCACTACCACCCCTGAAAACGTGGAGAAGACACAGCCAACCGTGGACTCTGAAAGCGTTTTATGCTTTTAGGCCTATTTTTAACAGCAATTATGCCTTTTCTCCATCTCAAACTGTAACCATCACTTCTCACTATTTAACTGAAAGCCTGCTTTTAGCACTGACTTATAATTTATGCTCTTTTTAAATGGTTGTGGATTAGGAAACAAAATACAAGAGCAAGTGGATATTTAGTGGAGTCTGGGGGAGGTGGTGTTTAGTCCTGGGAAGCAATGTGACATATGACTGAACATATGTGTGTTTAGTCACATGTAGATTTGAGTGCTAGTTCTACCATTTGCCCGCTGTGTGTTCTTGAACAAGTTATTAAATTTATCTTAACCTCAGGTTCCTTATCTTACAACGGGATAATATTGTGCTTCCCTCTTGGCTGGATGACATCACTGACTTGATGGTTGGATGGCATCACCAACTCTATGGACATGAGTTTGAGTAAGCTGTGGGAGTTGATGATGGACTGGGAAGCCTGGCTGCTACAGTCCATGGGGTCGCAAAGAGTTGAACATGACTGAGCAACTGAACTGAACTGTGCTTCCCTCAAAAAGTTTATCGTACCATCAGGGTCCTGGAGGAAACAGATGGCACACTCATATTGGAAGGGTTTAAGGAAATCAACAACGGTTAGTGAAGCACTTTAGGGCTGGCGACAATGGGGAGCTGTTACTACTTCTAGCCTGAAGATGTGAAGGAAGGGAAGAGGTAAACGAGCCCAGGGAAGGCTGCTGTCTGAACAGGTGTCTGACTGGAGTTGTGGGATTCAGTGGAGGATGCAACTGGCCTGCAGTGAATCAATGGCAAACCAGGGGAATAAATTCTTGATCTAGTTTTCCTGTGTTCACCGATCTCTGGCCAGTACTCTCTATTAGCCAAACCTAGCCAGAAGTCAGAGGCAAGGCAGATGGTGGTGCAGTGCATACAGGTCAGTCTTCCACAGCACAGAGCGGGTGGAGATGGTGGAGAACAGATCTGGAGGCACAAATGGAAGAGCTTTTGGAAAGATTAAACAAAACAGAGAATGTGATGAGCTTAGCAGAAGGCCTTGAACATAGTAAGTCCACAAGTCCTCAATAAATGTTAATTCATTCTGAACTTTGGTTCTCTCTCTCTCTCTCACTTGCTCTCTTTCTGGCTGCCTTCTTAACTTACGGCTTACTTTCTGGATTTTAAAAGGTCACAAATGATTGAGGTGTCTTACAAGTAATAAACTGCTGTTATCACTATTACAGGGTTTTGAGGGTGCAATGAGTACATAAAAAAGATAATCAGGGGCTCTGGGGGCTAGGGAAGAGAGAGAAACAAAATAAGGGGAGAAGGTAGGAGGAAAGGATGGGAGAAAGCTGTATGTTCCCTATCAGGCTGAAGTGAACATGGGATTATCTTAGTTTATGATCAAATTAAGCACTTACTGGGATGTAACAACCGTGCCTTTGCAATTTTACAGCCTAGTGAGACTTGCCAGAAAGCCTAGTGAGACTTCTAAGTATGCAAAGAGGTATTCCTACCCTAAATACAAAATCTTGTTCTTACCCATAGATTAATAGGTTTTAACTCAGTACCCTCTTTCCTCCAAAAATGAAGTAGTCAAATTTGTTCACATGGATGTTCATGCATGCTCGCATCTATGTGCCTGGTTCAAGTGAATCTTATATTCTAATTTGGGAAGTGTCTGCTTGGAGTGAGTTGGTCCTCTCATGGGATGACTCCCAGCAGGCAGGGAGGTCCAGAGAGTTGTCTGAGCTCTTGAACCCCAGAATCCTTTCCTTAAGCCTTTGCCTGCTGCTGACGTGGCCCCTGAGGAATCTGTCTTAACTCTGCAAGCTACTCTTGAGTGTCTGGTATAGGCTACAGAGCAGAACATTCTTGTGTATCTGCTCTTTCTCACACGTGCTGACTCTCCCCCTCCAGGCCTTTGCACAGGCCATCCTCTTTGCCTGGAACATACACTCTGCCTTCTTCGCCTGACTAATCTCACCTCATCCTCCAAACCCTCCCAGATGTCACTGCCTCCAGGAAGCCTTATTGAACTTGTCTCCTCCTCTCAACACCCAAAAGGGCTGGGAAGCCCTCTGTATGATCCCACTAACTCTCTTTGATCATCTCACAGTACATACTACACTGTCCTGTTTCCTGGCCTAACTCTCCCAACAGACTGAAAACCTCCTGAGGGACCTTGACATACTCATGTTGGTTTTATCACCACTCAGCAGAATGCCTGGCACACAAAGGATACTGAATGAAAGAATGTTTAAGAAATAATTCAGAAAATAGAAGTGTCACAAATCCCAAGGCATCAAATTAACCAAACTATATGTTCTATAGCATTCTTCCTTTCCTCCTGTCACCCTGCCTCTCCTGCACCAACAGCAGTCAGGACAGGTAACCTTATGGCTGCTCACCTGCTCTTTCCTCAGTCTTCTTCTTTTTCAGGAATCTCTTAAATGCCACTTCCTCAGAGGCTGCCTCTGACCCCTGATCCAAAGCAGTCACTCAGTCACTTGATTACACATCAGTTATTTTAATTTACTATATCGCATTTACTGTGTTGACACTTTATTTATGTGTTTATTTTAATTATTTTCTATCTCCACCACTAGACTCTAAGCTCCATATGAGCAGGAACCTTGTTCATAACTGTATGCCTGGCACCTGGCAAAGTATGTGCCATTTAGCGGGGTGTTCATGAAATATCTGTCAAATGAATGCATGCAACTATTACTGTATTTTGATTTAATTTGATGTATACCTTCTCTCACAGCTGTTGGAGTAGGACATCCAGAGAAACTGAGACGCGTCTCCCTCATGGCACTGGAGGCCGGGAGGGGGACCTCGGCTCCTTCCCAGGCCAAGGTGGGATATGCTGCCTGCTTACAGCGTCCTTGTGACCAGAGGCTGAGGAATCTTGGCCCATGTATCTGCAGGCTCCAGATGCTGAGAATGCGCCTCCAGCTTTCTGTGAGAGTGGCTCCAGATGCCCACTGCTCAGACTGACAGAGGAACGTGCTCAGGGTTCCCAGCTGGGCTGGCACCCAGCAGGAAGGAAGTGCAGTGTCCAGCACACTGAGAACAGAAATCTTCCTTTCCCATATCACCACCCTGAGTGGTGGTGATACACGGACCTGCCTGGCTGGGTGTAGCAGCTGGCCCTGCCTCACATGGCTTGGCAGCATGTCTCTCTGGCTCTGCCACAGAAACAGCCTTGAGAAGCTGTGGCCTCTCTCCTGCCCCTCTGCTCCTGCAGAAACTGCTCTGCCAGCTCAGCGCTGGGCCAGGCCTTGAGTCTCTCCCTTGCCCCTGGCCCTTCCTTGAAGTCCCTTGGTTTACTGGAAACCATAAACTGTGAGAGACAGTCTTTATCACACCCTGAACAGTGCACTCTTAATGTTTAACGCCAGAGGCCAAAACGACCAGGGACACTGGCCTCCTGGTTACTCCCAGTGACTGATATTTGCACCTGGTAATTGAGGTCAGATTTGCTTCTCTTAAGTCACGTGGTTTGCTTCAAGGCAGGAAGACATCGGGGCCACTTGTTGCAAAGGAACCAGGAGGTGAGCACAGAAATGCTGCAAACCAGTTTTGGCAGCAAAGGCTGTGCTTTCCAGGGACCCAGCCCTGGGATCATGGAGCTGAGCTGGTAAATGACCCCTGTGAGGTCTAAACCCTAACATTTAGCTCAGAGCAAGCTTAGGATACCTTCTTCCCTCTAAGAAACCTGCTGAATGGAAAGTCATTTTGAATCCTTTCTGGAATACAGTGCGGCATTAACAAACTAGTTAAACATACTGAATTAACCATCCAAAAGATTCTGGTCACTTAAGGGTCTCCAAATCACAGTTCAGGCCCCACCCTATCCAGACACCCTAATCTTGCTCCAGCATTTGCTTGACCTCAGGTAATTATCTTCCGGTTGTCATGGAAGCTGCTCAGATAAACAGCAACACAGCCAACCTGGCTCCTCTGCCAGACTTGGGTCCTTCTGAGAGCGGTGGTGCTCCCTGGTGGCCACCGGTGGCCCTGCCTGCTGGGCTGGACACAGCCCTACACCAACTGGCACCTGACGTCTCGTTCATGTGGACTCTGGAGGCACAAAATAGGTGCTCAATAAGTGCTTGCTGAACGAAGAACCCCCCAGGGTGGATGCTGGTTTTCAGGCCTCCGGGCACCTTGGGGAGCCCTGGAGGGGCTGCTGTGGCTGGAGCAGATCCACCACCACCTGCGTCAACCCAGGGACTGCGGGCCACGCCACACGGCCTCTCATCTCCTCAAGAGGTCCAGCGGGCCCGCAGGCCACTTTCTCTGCTCTCAGAGCCAGGAGTCCTACAGACCTCTGAGGAAGGAGGCAGCTGTGGCCAGGCAACTTGGCTGGAGGGCAGACAGGGATGAAGAGTGGCCACATTTGCACCAGATGCCAAGCACCACGGTCAGAGTGGCAGAAGGTCCCACCCTCAGCATGCCAGGGGAACGTCACCCTCGCTGTCAGCGTGTCCATCTGACGACCGAGCACACCCTCAACAGAACAACCCTCAAGGGTGGACAACTGGCCTCGAGAGGCCACTGCAAGGGGACTAAGGGGGAAGCCACTGCCCCTGCAGACCCTGAAGTGGCCACCAAAGGAAGCGTCACAGTGTCCTCAGGGAAGCTTCTACAAGAAGACAGATTCTCCTTCTCCCCTCTGTGACACACAGGGAGGGGGCTGGGGGACAGACCAGACCACCTGACTCCTCAGGGCCACCAAGGTCAACCACTGCCCTGTTCAGGGAGGCGGTACAGGGCTGAGCGTGGACTCTCAAACTGGACCCACGAGGCCCGGCTCTGCTGCGTGGCAGCAGTGTAGCCTTAGGCCTCATTTACCCTCTGGTTCTTCATCTGGTTGTCATGGGAATTAAAGAAGATAAGATGCATAAAACTTTTAGTTATAAAACCTTCAATACATTTTAGCTATGTAACTATTTTTTCTTTCAAGAACAATGAACTAAACAGAAGGGAAACAGGGAATTGAATGGCATGGCATTACACACCAGCAGAAACTAGATTACCTACCTGGGATAACAGAAATGACTACAGATAACAGTACAGCAAAGACAGGCTTGAGCTCTTTGGCTCAGTCATTCTAGGCTCCTGATGTACGGCCTTCAACAGACTGAACCACACATGAAAGCTGTTTCCACCCACAGACTAGTGGAGCCTACTGATATGCTTGACAAGGATGATAAAAATAGCTACCATGGGCCATGCACATGCTAAACAGTTCACGCAGGTTATTGTATTTAATTTAAGCTGCAAATCTGTGAGGCAGGCATTCTTTGTTCCCATTTTACAGATGTAGAAAGTGAGAGGTGAAGAAGCTGAACAGTTTCCCACGTACACCCCCACTCACCTGTGTACACATACAAAGACGCACACCCAGGATTCAAGCCCAGGCCTGACGGACTGTGGACTTCCCCACGGTGCTATACTAGCTAAAGCAAAAATTTAAGAGCTGTGCACATCCTGGGAAAACCCACTTGGGTAGACCTTAAAAGTCCTTTGCTAGGAGCAAGGGCCACAACTGTGTATCTAAGACCAGCGGGAGCAGTCCTCGGGCTGCAGGGTGACCAGGGCAGCTGGAAAGAGCATCTGCCATCCCTGCCCCATAGGGCAAGTCAGAGGGTCTCAGGAGACTCCTCCCACACCCCGTTTGCAGGCCTGACGTAGAGTCCTGCTGTAGGGGTGAGGGCCCAGCTTTGCTCAGGGCAGAGAGTTCTCGAGTGCCCACCTGCCACCTGCATGTTTGCTCAGGCCCCTCCACACTCCAGGTTTAGTCTGTGTCGCCCCGGGGAGAGGGCAAGGGTGGTGCAGGTCTGCTCTGGTCTGGTGGGGAATGGGGAAGAGAACACTGGAAGCACACTGCCCCCAGCCCTGCTCTGCCTCTCAGAAAACAAAGGAGGCTCCCAGCATCTGTTACCATGGATGCCCTTCTATGAGGGGCTCCTAATGCCCAAGACTGAGGGTCCCGTGTGTTGAGAAGGCCTTGTGCCTCAATCCCCTGCAACAGCCAGTACCAGCTGCCAGAGGATTAGCCTCAGAACTGTTCCTGTATATTATCATTTTCTCTTGGACACCAAAGTGAATCCTGGGGAGAAAGCACTGGCTTGGGACTCCATGAGCCATGTCTTCTATTTCCAGCTTTGCTCCTGACTCTCCACATGACCTTAAGCAAGTCGCTCGATCTCCCTGGTCTAAACTATCATCATAGCTGACATTCACTGAGGTTTTACTCTGAGCCAGGCCCTATGCTGGATGCATCAGCACATTCATCTTCAGAGACTCCTTTGAGGTAGCTATTATTTTCACTGCCATTTGCAGGAAACTGTGGAGGCACAGGAAAGTTAGGAGACATGCCCAGAGCCACACAGTTAGAAAGGGTGGCTCTGGCTCTCAGGATCATGTGTTTTCTAAGCTGTTCCCCACTGTGACATAGAGTTACTTTATAAAGGACATTTGTAAAAACGTTTCAAAGCAAAAACAAAAAACAAAAAACGGGAAGAGGGGCTTCGAAATATAAATAAAAATCACAACTCCCCAGACATCACTTAAGGTATAACCCTAATCCCCTGAAGCACATTTTGTAGCATGTGTCCACAAAATCAGAGACCTCCAAGACGGGAAAGACCCTCAATAAGTCATTTTTTCCCCTCTTCCTTTCCTGCGGGCAAGAATGCCACGACGAGCCAAATTCTATGGATGACACCAGAAAGGTTAAGCAAAGTTGGCCAACTTAGCCCCTCAGCAGGGAGATTAAGAGGAAAACAGAACTAGGATTCCCATTTGTGTTAAGGTGGAGCCCCTCCAACCAAAACTTAAACATTTTAATATAATATTCAAGTACACCCTTTCTAACCTTAAAAGCAAATTTTATTTCATGACAAAGCTGGTCAATATTGAATTCTGACCATAGTTGGTCTTCCCTCTCCTGGCAAAGCTCTGTATCAGGGCTCATAGTTGCAGACAATGGAACTAACAGTGGCTAATACTGCTAGGGAAGGGTCTAAACAGAATTCTGAGATGGGAGGCCAACCAACCAGGAACAATGCTTCAACCACACCCTAGAGCTGGGAGGAGAACAAAGCCCTACCTTCCCTCCGTGCCCTGCAAGGCTCGCCCCTCCTCCGGCCGAGGGCTCTCTGGTGCACGGGCCTCCTTCCTGTTCTGCAAACAGTCCCCACTCAGGGCTATGAATTTACTGTTCCCTCTGCCTGGAACAAGGACATTCACTTCGCTTGCTCCCTGACTTCACCTAGACTTCTGCTCAAAGACCCCGTTGAAGAAGTGTTCCTGGACTACCTTGTCACTCTAAGCCCTTCGCCGGCTTGACTCTCCCTCATGGCATCTACTGCTCCCAAACACCGCATAAAGCATTGCCTGTCGGAGCTTCCCTGGTGGCTCAGCGGGAAAGGATTCACCAGCCAGTGCAGGAGACACGGGTTTGACCCCTAGTCTGGGAAGACGCTACACGCCATGGAGCAACTAAGCCTGTGCGCCACAACTACTGAGCCTGTGCTCTAGAGCCCACGAACCGCAGCTACTGAGCCCCCACGACCTAGAGGGGTGCTCCACAACAAGAGAAGCCACCGCAATGAGAAACCCTTGCAACGCAACTAGCATGTAGCCTCCACTCTCGGCAACTAGAGAAAAACCCGCACGGCAATGAACATCCAGCACAGCCAACAACAAATAAATAAAATTAAAAAAAAAAAAAAAAAGGCATTGCCTGTCTCCAGAATCAGACTGCAAGCTCCATGAAAGCAGGCTGTTTTGTTTACTGCTGTAATCTCACAGACTGACATCTTTAAAGTGCTTAGCTATTTGCCGAATACTTTACGAAGGAATAAACAAAGGAATGAATGGAAAACTTCAGCACAGCTCCTCACGTTCTCTGGCCTGCGCTGGAGGGTTAAGGTAGCAGCAAGAGTCAGCTTGTGTTGTGTTTGCAGCTGTGCTGTCACCCTGCCCAGATCTTGATCAGCCCTGTGGCTCCCACTCTGGAGGGAAGACACGCCTGGGGACCTGTACCTCCAAAACTCCCCTGTCAGTCTCTGCAGCTCTCGGAACTTGTCTGGGCTGTTGCTGTGCAGACCATGAAGGCCTGGCTAGGTTCCTGTCCCTGCTTTCCCAGGGCCTCAGACAGGCTGGCAAGTGAGTTGCCCAAAGTCTCCTTTCTCCCCTGGACCGGTTCAGCCCAGCGAGTGACACAAACAAATGCAGCCATGTACAGATTCAGAGGGTCACATGAGGTCAGGGTTGGGGGAAGCCTTCATGAACTGGAGAGCAGCCTGTGCTCTGCAGATAAGGCAGGCCGGTGTAGACGCAAGTGTGCGTGTGTGAACTCTGGGTTCTGGAAGATCCAACCTCCGCCAACCATGTGATTTTGGAGAGTCATTTCAAAAGACAACATTTGAAAAACACTGCTTTTCTCAGGTGCAAAATGGAAATAAATGTCCCCCCTTTATATAGTAAGCCTGTCTTCCTGTTCAAACGCCTTTACTTCCTACTCTTTGTGATATCAAGTCAAACTCCCTGGCTTGATCATCAAATCCCACCATCACCAAAATCCAGTCAACCCAGTGTACCAGGTATGGTCCCTCCGACTTCCTCCAACACTCCTGCTCCTTCTCATACCTGCGCACTTGGGGCTAACACCCACCTTCTTCTCCCCTACCAGAGTCAACCTAAGCCCAGGGGCAGGCGTCACGAAGTCTCCCCAACATGGGCTTTTCTGGGCACTCACTGGTGTAAGTATTGCATGTTAACAGATAGGAACAAAGTTTTGACTCTCCAAGCAGAATGCGGGATCCTTGAGGGCAACTGTCTCTTCTCTTATGATGTCTCCTCCTTCAGTTCAGTTCAGTTCAGTCGCTCAGTCGTGTCCGACTTTTTGTGACCCCATGAATCACAGCACGCCAGGCCTCCCTGTCCATCACCAACTCCTGGAGTCTACCCAAACCCATGCCCATCGAGTCGGTGATGCCATCCAGCCATCTCATCCTGTCGTCCCCTTCTCCTCCTGCCCCCAATCCCTCCCAGCATCAGGGTCTTTTCCAATGAGTCAACTCTTCGCATGAGGTGGCCAAGGTACTGGAGTTTCAGCTTCAGCATCAGTCCTTCCAATGAACACTCAGGACTGATCTCATTAAATAATACATAAAAATTCTTGCTGACTCATCTGAGGTTAGAATTCAGTTAAAATGCTCCCCAATACCACCTCTATTACCCAAGGGAAGGGAAAAAAAAAACCACCTCAGCCTCCAACCCAGACTTGACAGGTAAAAGAACTCCCTAAAAACAATGCATTGAATAAATCACAAGGACTAGTCTCACTTCAAGATTTCAGGAAGGAAAACACAGTTAAACTGAAAACTGTTAACTGGTGTTAAAAACACACACACACACACACACACACACAACAAACAGACAGGAAGTGTTTTTTAGGACCATGTCTATCAAAGACCCTTAGGGGCTGATTCACCCTTCAGCATATTCTTTCTAACACCTGCTTTTACTAAAAACCAACAGCTCAACACCAGAGCGTTCTGAGTCAGAAGCAGAGTGAAACTGGACACAGAAGCACTCAGCCGTGGAGCACAACACCCAGAGAGCAAGCAATACGCACACTAAGTATGACTGGCCAGCGCCCTGTGGCCAAGGGGGGTGGGCCCTGGGGAAGCTGAGCAACATCACCTGAGATTTTCCTCTTGCCTTGTTCCTCTCTCTGGCCCATGCCTCTGCTTCCCCCACTCATCTACTAAATACATCTGGAAAAAAGTACTTGCCTAACTCCCCACGTAAACTAATTCTACATTGTCTCAAGTAAGACCTAAGGACCAATGCATATTTCTTTCTTGTGTGTTTTTAAAGAATATTAAAAGATACCACTTAGAAAACTCAAGAGATAGAGTATCAAGAGAAGAATTAGATATAATATCTTTTGATTTTAACCTGGTATTAGATAATCTTTTTGAGTGCAATTCTACATCGACACGAAGAAAATGTACCTTTAAATTTCAAACAGCATCAACTTAGTTCTTTTCCTTTATCATACTTGTAAAAATAGGACTTGGTCACTACAGCTTATAGAGTCACAAAACATCGTCCACACAAAACCTGTACACAAAAATGGTCACTGCAGCATTATTTGTAATAGCCCCAAAATAGAAATAACCCTAACATCCATCAAATGATGAATGAATAAATAAAATGTGGTATCCCCATACAATGGAATATTATTTGGCAACAGACAGGAATGGAATACTGACATATGCTACAATGTGGATGAACCTTGAAAACATCAAGCTAAGTGCAAGAAGCCAGATGCAAAAGACCACATATTGTATGGTTTTATTCATATGATCCAGGATAGGCAAATCTATAGGGACAGAAAGTAGATTAGCAGTTTTCAGGGGCTGGGGGAAATGGGGAGATTGGGGAGGCAATAATTAGGGGTACAGAGGTTTTTTTAGGGGTAATTAAAAATGTTTTAAGTTGACTTTGGTGATGAATGCACAATTCCATGAACATCCTAAAAACCACTGAACTGTACATTTTAAATAGGTGAATTGCACAGTATGAGAAATATATTTAAATAAAGCTGTTTCTTAAAAAGAAGACATGACACCATAAAGAAGACATCACACCATAAAACTCCTCAAAAAGAACACAGGCAAAACATTGTCTGACACAAATCATACCAATGGTTTCTTGGGTCGGTCTCCCAAGGCAATGGAAATAAGCAAAAATAAACAAATGGATCCTAATCAAACAGCAAAGGAAATAACAGACAAAACAAAAAGATGACCTACGGACTGGAAGAAAATATTTGCAAATGACATGACCAACAACAGCCTAATTTCCAAAATATACAAACAACTCATACAGCTCAATAACAAAAAAACCCCAAACAACCCAAATGAAAAGTGGGCAAAAGACCTAAATAGATATTTCTCCAAAGACAGCATGCTCATTGTCGCTAATTATTAGACAAATGTAAATCAAAACTACAATGAGGTACCATCTCACACTGGTCAGAATGGCCATCATTAAAAAAAATCTACAAACAACAAATGCTGGAGAAGGTATAGAGAAAAGGGAACCCTCTGACACTGTTGGTGGGAATGTAAATTAGTGCAAACACTACGGAAAATAGTATGCAGGTTCCTCTAAAAACTAAAAATAGAGTTGTCACATGATCCAGCAATTCCTTTCCTTGGCATATATCCAGACAAAAGTATAATTCAAAAATATACACGCACCCCTATGTTCATAGCAGCACTATTCACAATAGCCAAGACACGAAAACGACCTAATTGTCCACCTAACTGTCTTTGGATGGATAAAGAAGATATACCATGTATATACAATGGAGTATTAGTCATAAAGAATAAAACAATGCTGTTTGCAACAACATGGATAAACCTAGAGATTATCATACTAAGTGAAATAAGTCCGAACGAGAAGGACAAATAACATACAGTATCACTTACATGTGAAATCTAAAATATAACACGAATGAACATATCTATGAACCAGAAAGACTCACAGATATAGAGAACAGGCTTGCGGCTGCCAAGAAGGGAGGGCATGGGTGAGGGAAGGACGGGGAGTTGGGATTAGCAGATGCAAACAATTATTAATATATACAGAATATACAAATAACGAGGTCCTACTATATAGCACAGGAAACTATATTCAATATCCTATGATAAACCATAATGGAAAAGAATATGAAAAATAATACATATATGTACAACTGGATATATATATATGTATAACCCATTTTGCTGTACAAAGAAACTAACACAACATTTTAAATCAACTATACTTCAATAAAAAATTTTTAAAAAGAGGACACAGAAAAAGTACTCCACAATCCCAAGTCAGTGACTGTGATTTCTGAGACTGCTGTATAAATCTATCAGTTTGAAACACCCAGAATTAATCTGTCCTCAAGGCTATCCTGAGTGGCCTGAGGATAAGTGCCCTAAAGCAGTCCCACAGGACAAAGGACAGCTTTTCTTTCATGGACCACAGTTTTAACTGTAATATTTTAAAACATTCAGATATTAGCAGGTACTTATTAGTGACCTGGTTTATAAAACAGCTGATCTTGACAACAACTTAGACTTGGGTTGTGTCAGTTTTACTAGAACTAGGCTGAGAAAGATTTACTCTTAGAGTTTGTCCGTTTGTTCCTCCTCAAACAGCTCACCAAACCTCCCAGGTGCAGAGGAAGACTTCAGATTTTTGAAATCAAACCTTTCCAACTTATGGAGGTTACAGGTTCTTCAGATGAACTACTGAACTACCCTGCATCAACTGGTACACATAATGATGCACATAAGGCAAACAGTAATAAAGGCAAATTTTACCAGTGTGTGCCAACGGTTCAGGTTAAATAAAATATGAGAAAAGAAGTGTATTACAGATACACGTATGCAAATATAATTCATCTTCTACCTGTAGGTGGACAGTCTCACCAACAAAAAAAATAATTTTATTTATTTTGGGGGATCTGTACTGGGTCTTCGGTGCAGGGAGGGCTTCTCTCTAGCTGCAGCGAGCAGGGGCCACCCTCTAGGGCACGTGGGCCTCAGTAGCTGCGGCACAGAGGTCAATAGTCGTGGTGCAGGGGCTTAGTTGCTCTGCCGCATATGGGATCTTCCCAGATCAGAGGTGGAACCCATGTCTCCTTCACTGGCAGGCGAAGTCTTTGTCACTGGAGCTATCAGGGAAGGCGCAGCCTAAATTTCTGATAACAGGCAAGAGCTTCAGAGACCTTGGGCTGCCACTCTGGCTTGTTACATTTTCGCTCTGAAAGTAATCTAATCTCTGAGTCCTGGCTTCCACATTGGAAACAAATGAATTGTATCACTTATTTGACCAAGTTTGCAGGGAGGCTGAATAAGCTGTAAACCGTGGGGCATAGTGCCTAACACACAGAGGCTTGAGGCAAAGCTGGTGCGGATTGCGGTGAAGGTCGAGGGAACATCAGGTTCCTCGCAAAGACTTGTGACACCGAGAGGGAAGATGTCCCGGGACTCTTGTCGGGCAGGGCCCCGAAGGGGCTGCAGCTCAGGGAAGGACACCACCATACCTAGAAGATGCTGAAAATCAAGGAAGGCCTTTGCGAGACCCCATCAGAATGCCAAGAAGTGGGGTAGCAGTCCTCAGCGTTCCGGACAGAAAGTATTCTTATTACCAAATATAAAACTTAGAATTACTGCCTGCTGAGGACAAGTCTCACAAATGGGGGTAAAATAGAACAATCTCTACTCCAGCTGCTCAGATTACAACACCAGTGGTGGTTTTAGGACAGATAAACGAGAGCTGTGAAATTACCCAGCGTGGGATCAGGGGGAGACCAGGGGGAGAAGCCCTCTGTGAGGGCAACAAGGTCAGGGTGAGGAGAAAGGAACCCTGGGCCTTCCTGGCCCAGGGGTGTCTCTCCAGCAGTGCAGGACAACGTGCCCAGTGAGCAGCTGCAAAAAGGACCACAAAGTCCACGCACAGAACACTGCGTATTTCCAACTTACCACTCACTTGCCGAATTAAAGGGTCTGCCTGGGCGGGTACCAGCTCCCAGGATGACAAAAGGGACAGGCCCGAGGAGCATAAGTGAAGGGATACCACACTCCCAGTGCAGAGGATGACCACCTGGCCCTCCATTCCCTTATAGTCCAGTAATATATTCCAGTAACATTCCAGTAATATTTCTGGTTTCACTGCTATTGCTTTTCTGTTTTTATAAACAAACTGTGAAAATCAACAAACTACCTCCAAATCAAACAACTGTGGTCTATACCAATCCTATATAACAACAACCAATATTGTGGAACAAATAAGAGAAAAACTCTGGTCAAGCTGGAAGCTCACCCATGGCTGGTGGCTGGCATTCTTGTCTTCAGGAGGAGGGAGTCCATTTTCTTGTTTCTCTGCTGCCCAGCCTCATCACTGCCTGCAGGGCAGGGAAGTCCAGGGCCTACTGCCATCTGCAGGCAAAACAGAAAAAAACACAAGTTACGGCTCAAATCACCCACCTGAAGCCCTCCTGTCTGGGCTGAAACACCTGGGTCCTGTCCAGGTGCAAGAAACAGAAGAACTCACTCAGTTCTGCATCTGGGATCCCACCACAGAGCTGAGACATGGTAAAAATTCTAAACAATCAAGGGCTCAAGTACATCTTAATATCAGCAAACCCTTATACGGGGCTCATCATGTGCCAGACATTGCTCTGAATGCCTTATATTTATTAGCTCATTTAATCCTCATAAAAATTGGGTGAATGTTTTAGGAGGTCTCTGCCAATGTGCCTGATTATTGAGTTAAGCTGAATAACTAAAATGAAAAACTTGGTAAAATACCTTATTTCAAAGAAGGGTCAGATAAGAAAACTCTGGGACAGATTCTGAACATCCCCCAGATCATCCATCCCCTGAATATTTATCAAATGCCCGTTATAGAGCAGACGCTGCTCTAGGACCTGGGAATAACGGCATGAACGCAAAAGACAAAGTCCCTGCTCTCACAGAGCTTCCATTCTAGTGGAGGGAAGCCACAATAGAGGAGGTGATGAATGTTGTACAGAAGAAAAAAGCAGGGTAAAGGGGATAGAGGGTGATGACCATGCTGCTAATATTCATTCATTTATTCATTCATTTCCAAGTGCTTACTAACCATTCGCCACAAGCAGACTCCGTACTGAGATGCACGGATGGGATGAAAATAGACATGGCCCCTGACTGTAAGGGTTACTTACTCATACAGGAGAA
Source organism: Cervus canadensis (assembly GCF_019320065.1). NCBI lineage: Eukaryota > Metazoa > Chordata > Mammalia > Artiodactyla > Cervidae > Cervus > Cervus canadensis. Next base: position 85,233,966 of record NC_057389.1, on the reverse strand, counting down.
GCATATGATCACCTAAGTAAAAGCAAAGATGTTAACCTGTAGTAGGTGTGATAGCAGAACAGCATGGATCCCAGTGACAGCATCTTAGGGAGCTCAGGAACCTGGGATGGAGTGGGAGAAGGAGAAGCACCCTTGGTAAAAAGCAGACCATGTGCAAAGGCTGGATCACAGACAGCAGGGCAGAGGCAGAGTGGGGAGATGGGAAATGGAAGGAGGGGAGCAGGGGTGTGGCCCTTGCATGGCACTTCCAGCCACAGGAGGTCCTTATCCTTTGAGGAGAGCACCACACCAAGGGCCTTAGGCAGAGAAGTAACATGGTTGGATGAGTGTGTTTTTAAACGATTACATTATAGTGTAGACTGAATAATGGTCTAATGGTCTCGCCAAAGAAGTCAGTATCTAAATCCCCAGAAGCTATGACTATATTGCCTTACAAAGGCAAAAAGAGCACTGGAGATATGACTAAGGATCTCAAGATGGGGAGATTGTCCAGGTGGGCCCAATGGAATCACAAGTGTCCCTGTAAGAGGGAGGCAAAGTGAGATTCAGAGGATGAGCGTCAGAGTGTTGCAGCGTGAGAAACACTTGTTAGTTTAGAGGTGGAGGAAGGGTCTATGAGCCAAGGAATGCAGGAAGCCTCCCGAAGCTGGAAGAGTCAACAGAATGATTGTCCTCCAGGAGCTCCAGAAGGAAAAGAGCACTTCTGAAAACTCTGCAATGGTAACATAATACATTTGGATTGTTAAAAGCTACTAATTTTGTGTTCATTTGTTATAGCAACAATACATTACTACACATTGGCTTCTGTAAAACACATACTATAAGTAAGGGGAAGTGGAGGCAGGGACCAGCTGGAGGTCACTGTGTCCCCCAGACAAGAGATGGGAGAGCCTAAACAACAGCAGTGGCAGACAGGTGAAGAGGAGCAGAAGGACCCCAGGAGGGGAGGTATTGGCCAGTCAAGTTCCAGACCTTATTGGAATGCTGAAGCAGGCTTTCTTTAGGCTCAGGACCTGCCCGGCTCACCCTAGGCAGAGAACACCACCCTCTGCAGAAGGAGGAAGTTTGCACAGGGCTGTGAGACCACCTCCAGACAGAGACACCATTTGTTCAACTGACAGGGACCTGCCAACCCCTTTCCCACAAAGAAGTCCAGGGACTTCCAGGAATACGCTCTAAGAAGGAACAACCTAGGAATTTCTACCAGGAAAAAAGTAGCAAGTGTTCTGGCCAAGCATGAGGCCTTGCTGTGAACCTTTTTTTCTTCCTAAGAGAGATTTTGTAATCCTGGAAAGGAGGCATCCAAAATTTAAATATACATATCTTAAACCCATGTGAAACAGAAAGATGGTTTTACCCAACATGTAGAAATTTCATGGTCAGTAGAATAATGCAGAAATTACAGAAAGAGAATAAAGGAGAAACTAGGAGACCCTCTCTCACCGTCTCCTCCATTCCTATCTGATGATTCAGACCCGCTAAGAAAGTGGGATTCTAATCTGGCCCAACCTAATAGGGCTACTGAGAAGAAGAGGCAATAAAAATTATTTCAGGGAATTTTAGATATATTCTGTTTTACTCCAAAAGTATAAACATAGACACACTAAGAATACCTTGGAGGACACTGAGTGGTAACAAGAAGTCTTCTCAAGCTCCTGTGGCTCTGCAGACCACAGAGACCGGTCTGGGTTCTGGGAGCATACATACAAGGATGCAGGAGTGCCTACAGACAGCAAAATACCAGGCAGTCCTGACCATTTAAATGGGTTCATTTTAAAACAGTTATTTGTATAAACTGTTTTTCTGTTGACAAAAGTGACATGTTTATTAGTGGAAAAAAACAAAAATTTCCTGTAGTCCCAATGGTTCAGAGGTAACTTATTTGCAAATATTTCTTCTAATAATTTTTGAGATTCTCACACACAGACATACATACAAACATACACTTTCTAACAATATTAGGATCCTGTGCATATTTGCAACCAGCTTTGTTTTATCTAATAGTATACAATTTTTCCATGTCATTAAATACACTTTTAATAGTTGGCACTATTCTATCACTATTTTTCCGTGGTATCAAAATCTCTTAATTAATCCCTAACTGCTGGACAAGTGGCTGGTTTCTAATTTCATGATAACAGAAGTCAGACTGGGAGGAAGAGCCCCATCTATAAGAAAACCTCCTCACTTAAAATCTGTGTCTGAAGCCCAGATTATTTTTCAGGCTTGTGTTTCACACCTTTCAGCCATCCATACATCACTATTATTATTTTCCCATAATTAAATGTCATATATACTGTACTTAACATTTCTCTTTAAATCAACTCATTTCTACCCTTAGATAAATGTCTTAAAAGCAAACCTTATTTACTACTGTAAATGGAAAGCCAGCATTAAATGTCATAAATGAAGGCAGTCATAAGACTAAGTACAATGGAAAACACGATGGTGTCATGAAAATATAGTTGATATTGCTATCGCTTTGCTCATCCTTTCATATCAAGTGGGAGATTAGGAAGGCTTAACACGGTGTTAAAAACATACTCGTACCAAGCTGAGATTTTTCTCCTTCCCGTGATCAGAAGATTGGAAAGGAATCGACCAGAGGAATAACTTTCTCACCATGGGAGTCAGTGTTACGTAATGCTGCAAATATACCCCACCTAGAGTTATACCCTGTACCACCTGAAAAAAGCCCAAAGGCAAATGTGTTTTAGGATACATGCTGAAAGTAGAATTACTGGGATAAAAACATATGGACACTTTAAGAAGGTTTTGATAAACTCCATCCAAGTCAGTTTTACCATAGTTTTACTATTAGAGTGCCTGATTTACTTCACCCTCAAATACTGTCATAAACAAAAATGTTTAGCTTTGTAGTATAAGATATTCAGCAGCTGAATTTTTCAAAGCTATTTTCATATTCCTCTGGCCAGTTTCTGACGCAGGGGGGAAGGCAATTATATAAACTTTCAGCTAGTGATATTGCAAAACTGATATTGCACTTGGTTTAACCAAGCTAAAGTAAACTCAGTAAAATATGAGGAAGTGACTTTAGCATTTGCAAATATTTTAGAATGCTTTTGTTCTGGCAAAGGTCAAATGAGGATCAGAATAGCATGGATTCCACATAATACTTTTGAGAAATAAAGAGACCCAGAGAGGCACTACTCTTGAGACACAAATCACTAAAAATTTTCAGTATGTCAATCAAAACTCTAAAATAAACATATATTCAAGCCTTCCTATCTTGGTGTGATAGGTAATTGCAAATATGCTACAAATTAATGCAATTCTTAAGAAAAGACTTCTAAAATAGAAAAATAAAAATGTATTTTGAAGCATGAAGAGTTAATAACAATAAGAAGCTTCCAGATTATTTCAATAATTCTCAGGCAGACACACACATGTGCATGTGCCTGTGGGAGAAGAAGAGAATTAAAAACATGCTAAAATGTTTCTTATGTTTGGGATGAAATTGGAGATTTTAATTAATTTTTAGCATTTGTAGGAAAATGTTTACCTATGCTTAGGGCTCCTAATAGGATACAGAATTCCAAGTCACTGAATGAAATTAAGGAAGGAAAGAATGGAGCCAAAGACACCTTGATGATTTCAGATGTCATAAGAAAAAAGAAACAATATATAAATAACACAACTCAGTAACAAATACAATCAAATTTTCCAAACAGATATGAACAGACATTACTCCAAAGAAGATATACAAATAATTAATAAGCACATTAAAAGATGCTCAATATCATTAGTCATCCAGGAAGTGCAAATTAAAACCACAAAGAGCTAGAAATTTACACCTGCTAGGATGGCTATAATAAAAAATATACACAAGTGTTGGTGAGGATGTAGACAAACTGAAACACTCATGCACTGCTGGTAAGAATGTAAAATGTTGCAGCTACTTGGGAAAAGTATGGCAGCATGGCAGCCCACTCCAGTATTCTTGCCTGGAGAATCCCATGAGCAGAAGAGCCTGGCAGGCTACAGTCCATAGGGTCACAGAGAGCCAGACACAACTGAAGTGACTTTGCATGCACGAACTGGAAGTTTAAACACAGACACACCATATGATCCAGCAATTCCACTTGTATTGATAGGTATATACCCAAGAGAAATTAAAATATATGCTTACACAAAAATTTGTACGTGGGTGTTCACGGAAACATTATTCATAATAGCCAGAAAGCAAAAACAATCTAAATGTCCATCAACTGATAAATGGATAAACAAAATGCAGTATAGCCACAGGATGGAATATACTGGGCAATAAAAAGGAACAAATTACTGATACATGCTATAATGTGGATAAACCTCCAAAAGATTACTCTTAAGTGTACAAAGCCAGTCACAACAAACCACATATTATACAATCTCATTTATACAAAATGCCTGAAAAAGGCAAGTATATAGAGGCAGAAAGTAGATTAGTGCTTGCCTAGGGCTGGAGAGGGGAATATTAAGGGCTGCTGGAGAGTGATTGCTAATGAAGTAATACAAATGTTCTAAAATTAGATTATGGAGATAGTTACACCTCCTGCAAATATATTATAAACCACTGAACTGTATCCTTTTAATGGGTGGATTTTATGGTATGTAAATTATATCTTAATAAAGGTGCTAATAATAATAATAAATGAAGACCATAAATAAAGTTAACAGATGGGTGACCAGACTAGGGGATGATTTATAACACTGCCATTCCATGAAGGATTAACATTTTAGTGAGCATACCAATATATAAGGGTCAAAATGAAAACCAGACAAAAAAATATCAGAAACCTAAAGGAAGAGCAAACGAGACAAACAGGCAATTCACAAGTGGCAGAACAATATGTGGTGCTCAACTAAAACAGAAATGGAGTTCTGCTTTAACTTACTAGTTTGACAAAAAATTAGTAAATTAGATAATAGTAAGTGCTGGCAGATGATGGAAAAGGGACCCTTCACGGCACTCCTGATGGGAGAATGATGAAGCCATTCTGCAGCACAAAGCAGCAGTTTTTAGTAAATGACATCATACAAGTATTCCAAAATTAGCAACCTATCTCCCCATCTATCTATCTCAGAGACGTTCTTGCTGGAGAACTTCTGGTGCAGTACTGTTTGTGGAAGCAAGGAGATGAAGATCACCTAATGTCTATTCCCTGGAGACTAGTTAAGAACTTGTGGTGTACACTCTTGATAGAAAAGTACACAACAGCCAGGACTAATGAATTAGACTCACATATATCAAGATGGTTTGACTTAAAAACATGATGCTGAGGGAAAAAAAGAAACAGTATGAGCAGTCCAGTGGTTAGGACTCCTCACTCTCACTGCCAAGGGTCCAGGTTTGATTCTCGGGAAGTAAAATCCTACAAGCCACACAATGTGGCCAAAAAAAAAGAGAGAAGCAAACAGTATGAGATTTATAGCATAATGGCTTTTATTCAGATAAGTACAACAAAAGCAAAACATGACATACCTTCCAAAGACACACATTTTCTGAGAAGATATAAGGAAAGATGTAAGAACAAATATGTCACCATGCCTGCCCAAGTATGCAAGTATGGGAGTGAGGGTGTTGAGAAATGGAAGATAAAAGGAGGAAATAAAATAAAACAAAATGATTCTAAACAGACCAAGGATTAGAGTGTGCCATTAACTGAAGAGTATGAGCAATTTAGTTCTGAAGTCCTGACATCCTAAGGAAAATAAAATCCCACGCATTATTTTCTTCTGAAAAATGTAATAAAAGTTCATCACATGCTAAACTAATGAATAATAAAGCCAGGAGAAAAGAAGGCACTGGGGAAGACAGAGGCTTGCCTGATCTTTAGTGGAGTCATTCAGTTTTCACCATCATGGAAGCAAGAACCTGGCAGGGTGAACATGCTGTGGATGGTGTCCACTACAACGCTCTCTCTCTCCACCCCCAGACAGAAGAGGAAAGGGAGAGAACCATGCATTACAGCTTAAATTTAGTTAACAGGAGAGAGAGAGAAGAGAGAGACATTATGGAATTCTGAAGAAAAGGAACAGCTTGTTGAAAGTACATTGCAAAAATCAAAGAATCTGATTCTCTGGCTCATGATAAAGGTGGTATTTTCTAAAAACAGTGAATTCTCACCACCATCCTGAAGCAGAGTACAAAAGAGGAACTGCATGTTTTAAAAATTAGGAAGGACCTATATCTTTGGTTAAAGCTGTTTTCAAAGTTAAGGTTATTCAAGTTTTCTTTCAGTAATGGGTATTATGATCAGATACATGTGATTAGACTAAAGTTGAGTAAAATGGGGGGTGGTGTTCTTGGTATTGCCTACAAAAACCATCTTCTCTCAAATCAAGTGCCTGCAGATTTAGTCACTTTACTCCTAACATTTAGTGTCTTTGCTCATCTACACAACTGGTTTTGCATATATATATTCTCTTGCCAGGGAATGAGGGGCACCCAACAGCAGAGACTGTCCCAACAGCCTTGAGGAGGAGCCCAATTCTGAGCGGGCATACAAGACCTGGGCGTTCATCTTTCACCCTTCTGCTGGCGGACTCTGCACAGAAAGCGTCCTGTCTGGGATCTACTGAGTTTCAGTGCACCCACCCCTGACCGTTTCCGCCAGCCATGGATAGGGGCTCCTGAAGAGTCAGCCCGTTTTCACCTGGACAGAGCCTTGGGAAGCGGGTGGCATCCTGGCCTAGCTCCTCTCCATACCTACGACCAAAAGAGACTAGTCGCAAGCTTGGAGGGCATCCCAACTGCGTGCAAGTGCACCAGATCTGAAAAACTTAGCCAAACAAGCGAGGTTTGGGGCTGCGTGCGGAAACAGAGGAGTTTGATAGGTAAGAAGGGGTAAATTATGACTTCCTCCCTGCTGGGCTCAGGTGAGACACTTTTCTCAGCATTTTATATACATCCCCCCACTTTGATTTTTATCGAAACTCGGTGGGGGTGGGGGTGGGGCGGGACGGGGGATGGTCGGGGCGGCATTCTACAGAAAAGAAAATGTGTGCTGGGAGGGGTGGCCTGGCTTGCACCCGCCCCACCTCGACCTCAGGCTGCCAGATCCTTGGCACGTTAGCCCGAGACTCGCCCAGGTCTTCCAGCCCGGCCTGGAGGACCAGAGCCCCGAAAGCCCCAGTAGTGCCGCATCTCAAGCCCTCCCAACCCCGCGGCAGGAACCCCCAGCCGGGCCTGCCAGCGTCCAACGGCCGCCTGGCGTCCCGCCCGCGCGGTCCGCAAGGAGGAGCCCGCGAGGCGACCGCGAAAGGAGCTGCGCTTACCTCGCCGGGTGCGGGCTGAGGCTCCGGCTCACCCGCTCCAGGCTGGGCACCCCGCACGGTGCGCCCCTCGCCCCGACGGCTGCCGCGCAGGCTCTGGACACTGCCACTTTCATTTTCCTCAACGCTCTCGGCAAGAAAGCGAAAGCGAAAACGGCCGAGAGGCGGGCCCGAGTGCGCGGAGAACGCGGGGCGCGGGCCGGCAGCCAGAGGCTGGGGCTCCAGGCCTCGGGTCTGCGCTCGGCGGTCCCGGCGGCGTCCCGGCTGGAGCCGCGTCCACCTGAGACGCTAAGCCAGCCCTTGGCGCACGTCGCGGCGGCGCAGCGTTCCCTCGCCCGCTACGAGGCCCGCGGCGCCTCGGTCCCGTGGCGCCGTTTCCCTCATCTGCCTTTCGTTTCAGCGCCCGCCGGGGCCTCGCGGCTGCAGGCCGGCCCGAAACCTGACTGCCCGCGGCGCTTCGTGGGTTTCTGGCCTGAGCAGGCGGGTGCCGGCCTCGGTGGCCGGGAGCCTGTCACTGAGGGGTCCCCGTTGGAGGCGCTGAGGGAACTGGAGCGGGTTTCGCTCGCAGACCCCAGGGGTCCGGCGCTCCCCAGCCCAGACATGCGCACTGGTCCCACGGCTGAGCTGGGGGCACCAGCAAGGCTACAGCCGGGTCCTGACCGTGAGGTACCAGGCTCTTCATCCTGGGTCAGCGGAGAACTAAAAGTCAGTGATGCCTGTGAGATGAGGAACGCTTCGTTTGATAAGGAAAACTGAAACTGCAAGTTTAAGGTTTGGACCCCCTGGCCTAAGTGGTCCCCATCAATACCCGAGGGTTTAGAGATTCCAGGTTCGATCGAGCACAGATTCTGGCAATTTTTGGCTGGGTGATTTAGAGAAAAATATTTACTCCTTTTAGCCTTAGTTTATTCTCCTGTAGGATGGGGATAAAAACCATACCTACCTCAGGGTTGTGGGAATTAAATTAAATTATATAAGGGAGAAAATACTTGGTATTTTCTATTAGGCTCTAGGTGGGTTCTGTGAGGGCAGTGATCAAGTTGTTTTTCTGGATGCTTGATAGACATTCTCTAATGATCAGCTGAAGTTTTCAAAGTTTGAACCGTGTTACCTTGACTTAGAAGAACTGAGGGGGAGGGGGAACACTGCAGTCTTTTTGGGGGGCACCTCACGCTGAGCCTGACAATTAGCCCCTGTAATTATGCCACTGCTCCAAAGTTTGACAGAAGTCTCTACAGCTCTGTCCAGCATCAGCCACTGACATCTGAAAAATACTTCTGTAGGCACTTCCATAGAAACCAAAATACACTGTCAAGACTCCATACTCTAAACACAATTTACCATGGGTTTGTTTGGTGTTTTTATCACAGAGTGGTCTGATAACTGGAACAGAAAAACAAAACAAACTGCTTAATCTGCCAGAGTCACTTTGGTTTGCCTGTGTGTAATTTAGGCACGTTCCCTGTACGATGGAGGTCTTCATCTGTGACTGATGTTGTGGCTTTTTATGTGTCCTGGCAGTGTTTCCCTCAAGAGCAGGTGAGGAACGGGGGCAGGCCAAATGATGACCTTAGAAAAACATATGTCCGCCTCCGGAAGATGATGCTTTTAGTGTGTAGTGTGAAGCAAAAAAAAAAAAAAAAATTCAAAACAGCCTCGGAGCCTCTCCCTTGTTAAAGGGTGATGATTCATGACTCTGTAACAGCAAAGTAGACCTAAATCTGCTTCTGCATAAGAAATATGTCTGGGAGATAGGGGGCAGGGAAAAGACAAGAAAAGACACTAGGAGATAAAGTCAAATCCTGGTTACCTTTTATAGATGTTACCCATGGGAACAGGGAGGTGCCAGGAGGTGAGGGCTAGCCTGGAGTCTTGGTGATTTCCCAAGGTCTAGATTTGGTCCTTGACCTTGTGGGATCAAAACTTTCATCTTTTCAGTGTTCCAGCTTTGATTAAAAATCAGCGAAGTATAAAATCAGAATGCAAACTAACTGATTTCATTAACTATTTGCTAGACACTTCAGTTCAGTTCAGTTCAGTCGCTCAGTCGTGTCTGACTCTTTGCGACCCCATGAACTGCAGCACGCCAGACCCCCCCCGTCCATCACCAACTCCCAGAGCCACCCAAACCCATGCCCATTGAGTCGGTGATGCCATCCAACCATCTTATCCTCTGTCATCCCCTTCTCCTCCTGCCCTCAATCTTTCCCAGCATCAGGGTCTTTTCAAATGAATCAGCTGTCCACATCAGGTGGCCAAAGTATTGGAGTTTCAGCTTCAACATCAGTCCTTCCAATGTACACCCAGGACTGATCTCCTTCAGGATGGACTAGTTGGATCTCCTTGCAGTCCAGGGGACTCTTAAGAGTCTTTGCAAACACCACAGTTCAAAAGCATCAATTCTTCGGTGCTCAGCTTTCTTTATAGTCCAACTCTCACATCCATACATGACAACTGGAAAAACCATAGCCTTGACGAGACAGACCTTTGTTGGCAAAGTAATGTCTCTGCTTTTTAATATGCTGTTTAGGTTGGTCATAACTTTCCTTCCAAGGAGTAAGCATCTTTTAATTTCATGGCTGCAATCACCATCTGCAGTGATTTTGGAGCCCAGAAAAATAAAGTCAGCCACTGTTTCCACTGGTTCCCCTAACTATTTGCCATGAAGTGATGGGACCGGATACCATGATCTTAGTTTTCTGAATGTTGAGCTTTAAGCCAACTGTTTCACTCTTCTCTTTCACTTTCATCAAGAGGCTCTTTAGTTCTTCTTCACTTTCTGCCATAAGGGTGGTGTCATCTGCATATCCGAGGTTATTGATATTTCTCCCAGCAATCTTGATTCCAGCTTGTGCTTCCTCCAGCCCAGTATTTCTCATGATGTACTCTGCATAAAAGTTAAATAAGCAGGGTGACAACATATAGCCTTGATGTACTCCTTTTCCTATTTGGAACCAGTCTGCTGTTCCACGTCCAGTTCTAACTGTTGCTTCCTGGTCTGCGTACAGGTTTCTCAAGAGGCAGGTCAGATGGTCTGGTATTCCCATCTTTCAGAATTTTCCACAGTTTATTGTGATCCACACAGTCAAAGGCTTTGGCATAGTCAATAAAGCAGAAATAGATGTTTTTCTGGAACTCTCTTGCTTTTTTGATGATCCAGCGGATGTTGGCAATTTGATCTCTGGTTCCTCTGCCTTTTCTAAAACCAGCTTGAACATCTGGAAGTTCACGGTTCACATATTGCTGAAGCCTGGCTTGCAGAATTTTGAGCATTACTTTACTAGCATGTGAGATGAGTGCAACTGTGCAGCAGTTTGAGCATTTTTTGGCATTGCCTTTCTTTGGGATTGGAATGAAAACTGACCTTTCCCAGTCCTGTGGCCGCTGCTCAATTTTCCAAATTTGCTGACATATTGAGTGTAGCACTTTCACAGCATCATCTTTTAGAATTTGAAATAGCTCAACTGGAATTCCATTGCCTCCACTAGCTTTGTTCGCAGTGATGCTTCCTAAGGCCTACCTGACTTCACACTCCAGGATGTCCGGCTCTAGGTGAGTGGGAGTGATCACACCTTTGTGATTATCTGGGTTGTGAAGATCTTTCTTGTACAGTCCTTCTGTGTATTCTTGCCACCTCTTCTTAATATCTTCTGCTTCTGTTAGGTTCATACCATTTCTGTCCTTTATTGAGCCCATCTTTGCATGAAATGTTCTCTTGGTATCTCTAATTTTCTTGAAGAGATCTCTAGTCTTTCCCATTCTATTGTTTTCCTCTATTTCTTTGTATTGATCACTGAGGAAGGCTTTCTTACTCTCCTTGCTATTCTTTGGAACTCTGCATGTACATTAATGTTAAGTACATTACATATATTGCCTCATTTAATTCTCTCTACAGTCATGTGATACCTTGTGATCTTTTTTCATTTGGGGAAAAAAGATGAAGGAAATCCCCAAGATCCCACAGTTAGGGTGTATATAAGTGGTAGAGTCAGGATTCAAATAAAGGTCATCTGATTCCAAAATCTGGAGCCTAACTGGTCCTGTGAGAAGCAAAACTGTCCAGAGAACTGGACTCTAGAGTTTGCCTAATGAATTCATTACCTTCTCGTAAGTGTGCAATTTGGAGCCTAATCATTAGCAAGTGGGTTCGCGAGCTTGGCAGAGAATCGGAAAAGTGAATTGTCTGCCTTAAATGTTTAATGATAACAGCCTTGGGTAGCCTGCTATGTCTCCTTCCACACCAAAGGTCAAATGACCTGCTGGGAGGACTGGGCACTCATTCCTCCTGGCCTGGCTGGCCCTTCTCCTTGGAATGGTACCCGATTGACCCTCAAATTTTTTTTATGCTTCATGGGCTGCTCCTTCTCAGATGCTCACATTCCTTTTTTAGATAAATTAAGGCCTTACTGAATAACAGTATTGTTAGGCCTTTTAGGTCCTGGAGTCCTCCTTTCTTTTTATGGAAGCCTGTCTTTGCTCTGATTGATTTGATTTATAATCTAATTGTGTGTTCCAGCTCTTTGGGGGTAACTCACTTTATTTTCTTACCCTCCCTGACCTTCTAACTCTAGAATAAAATATTGTGCAATAGCAAGTTCTGCAATAAGCACTTTATCCAAGCCTGCAGTACTCATCAATGAAGACCCAAAATCTAAGTCCATGGTCAGAGCTCAGAAATTTTATCATGGTCAGAGAGTAGGAATGGAGGTGGGGATGGAGATAATGCAATATAGATAGAGAACAATATAAATGGAAATACATGGTTAGAAAAGAAAACACCTGGTGTGTGATTCAAATAAAAAGTAAAAAAAATTTTAAAATCTTTTAGATACTTCAGTCATTCAAAAAGTGTTTTGTGGCAACTACAAAATGCAGCCACTCTGCTAATCCTGGGGATTCAATAATGAGTGAAAATAGATAGTCTCTGCCCTTAGGAAACACAATTTAGTGATGTAGTCAGACAATCAAATAGTCAGTCAATTATAGAATACTGTCCTAAATGTTACAAAGGGAATTTGATTCTATGAGTAGGATTTGAACTTCCCTGGGGGGAGGAAGAGAGTCAGAGAAGTTTGTTTAGATGAAGGGTTGTTTGAACTGGGAGGAAGAATGAGGATTAGTTAACTGGGTAAAGGAGATGGGGTTGGAGAAGAGATAATCAGTGAAAGAAAGCATGTGCAAAGGCCCCAAGGCAGGAAAGAACCAACCTGGAGCATTTGAAGAACTGGAAGTGGGTGGAATCTGAACCATTATCTACCTGATACCCCAAAGGGTCAATTGAGCAGTTAGGAGAACCCAAGTCCCAGGAGGCTGGAGAGCAAGGCAGAAGCCATATCAGGTAGAGCCTTGAAGGTCATGCTAAGGATTTAGGTCTTTATCCCATGAGCACTGATGTTGTTTAAGCAAGGAGTTATATCATCTGACTTGTGTTTTGGAAAGATTGTCTGCTGTGTGGTGAATGGATTGAAAGATAGTCACCAGTTGGGAGCAAGATGATGGTGGTAGTGGTAGAGGAGATGGAGAGAAATGGACAGATGTGAGAGCTGTTTAGGAGATAAAATGGATACCAGGAACATACCAATGGATTGGGTCACAGAGATAAGAGAGAAGAAGATACCATACATGACTCCCAGGTTACATAATTGAATGACTGATTCTGGCAGCTATGTAGGTATTCAGCTCTCTCTTCAAGAGCCCCTTCTAGGGCTTCCCTGGTGTCTCAGTGGTAAGGAATCTGCTTGCTAGTGCAGGAGACATGGGTTTGATCCCTGATCCAGGACGGTCCCACATTCTGCGGAGCAACTAAGCCTGTGCTGTAGAACCCAGGACCCACAAATATACTGAGCCCATGTGCCTCCACTACTGAGGCTGGGTGCCCTAGAGCCTGTGCTTCACATAAAGAGAAGTCACTGCAATGAGGGTAGCCCCCGCCCTCTGTAACTAGAGAAAAGCTCTCTCAACAACAAAACCCAGCACAATAAAAAATAAATTAAAAAAAAAAAAAGCCCCTTTCTATGATAAACGTGGCTGTGAGCCTGGAGCCACTGCACCTTTAGATCCACTGCAGTGTTCACACAAGGCCTCACACTCTGGCTGCTGCCAGTCAATGAACCATCACAGGGCGGATACCAGAGCCAGGCCATTTCTGCCCGAGGTGGGACTCCAACAACGAATCTGTATTCTGAGACGTCCTGTAAGTGTGGCCAGCACTTTCCCAGAACTGCTTTGCAGTCTGAGGCTCTTTCTACCTAGTCCCCCTTCTTCCCTCTCCTCTTTCATAAGGCGACATACCTGCATCATCATCTGAGTCTTTCTGCCTTTTCTCGCTCCCTCTCCTCTTAACCCTTCATGAGCACTTTCCCCATTAAGCTCACACATTTAATTCCATTTTGTCACCTGCTCTAGGAGGACTCAGACACAACAGTGCCCTTCTCTGAGCTGGAGAGTCTGGAAAAGGACCCTATTTTGGAGGACTTCAGTTCTGCCCACGTCGGGTGAGGTGTCAGGTGGGTAGGGGACCTCTCTATCCACTTTCCCATTCATAAGATATATTCTGCTCTACTATGAAACTATCAGCTGTGTCCTCTGTGTGAGCTGGTATCTTCTTTATAATATGTTTGTTCCATGGATAATCTCCAAACCTCAGTTTAGAACTCAGTACTGTAACTATTGGTCTCTACAGAAATATGACCAACCAATAGCAAAAATAACTTTCAACCTTCTTGAGGAGGAGGCAAGAATCAAAAATAGAAAGGAGTGAGCAATTATTCTTGAATAATCGAAGGTAAATTATTTTTCTGTAGGTGACCCTGGTTTTCTGGGAAAAAGAAGTCTTTTATAAGTGTTCCCAAAGGGAAAGACATACATTTGGCAGTACAGATGGAAATCTCTGTCATTCTGTGCGAAAAATAAGTTAGCACACCAAAAATCACTCCTGCTCTGATATCTTTCTTCCTGAGCAAGTTTCCCTTGGAGAGCTTGGTGGCATAAGATGACCTGGCCCCAGAGGATGCCTGTTGGAGTGAATCACCTGTGAGAGGGCAGAGCTCTTTAGGTCCAACACTGGCTTATCCTACTGAAGCAGGCTTGAACACAGACCATGACTACTACTGTGCTTTCTCAAAGGACAAACAATTTCTTCACTAATCCCAGATCCCAGACAACCCATACCCATCTCACTGTGAAGTGTGCAGGCTGACTGTAGGTGAGTTTACATGTTTTGTTACCTAGCTTTTGAGAAGCCTAGATACCATTAGTCCACTTGGACTAAAAAGAAAAAGAAGTCTGTGTGAAGTAGACATATTTCTTGAAATATATTTTCCTGAGAGGTCTGTCTCTCATTAACGAATGAATGAGTAAAAGTATTTGTTGAAAAATGACCAAATGTAAAGTGAATGTACTGCTTAAGTACTCTAGGGTTAGAAGATCTGTCTTTTTCTCCCAAAGGTAGTTATAATTCCCTTCATGAAACCAAACAGAAAATAAAGATTATTTGTAGACTCAAAAATTACATTGGAGGGAGGAGAAATAGCAATATTGTTATCAACACAAATTTAGTTCTGCTACGTACTTTACACGCATGATCCAATTGAATCCTTATAAAAACCTAATGAGATAGGTTACAATAGACCACCTATTCAATAACTGAGGAAATTGAGTCTCAGAATGGTTAAGTGAGTTGCTCAAACTTATAGAACTAGTAAGTGGAGAAGCCTGCTTTTGGATCTCAGGGACCACATATCTGCTTTGGTGTGGACACTTAGCTGTAGCTATAGTGCCTCCCAGGAGAGGATGTGCTTTGAGTTAAACTTTGAACATGGGTGGAGTTAGGATAATCAGAGGTGAAGGAGGACAATGTATATATGAAGGCAGGAGTGACAAAAAGAAATATAAAACTGAAAGTGTGTCATATCAGGAGTTGAAATACATTAAAATTTGTGAAAGCTTGGGGGTTGGGTGGGAGGAGTTTAAAAAATACTGAAAAGTACACAGAAGAAAATAATCCATCCTCATTTTCATCTTGCACATTTACTTCCAGTTTTGTTTTTTAACTAAAACTGCTTAAAAATGTATACATGCTCATCATAAGAAATATAAACACTATGGCAAATACAACAATAAATGTGTTAAAAGCTCCACAAATCCTTCTATCTAAAAAGTACAACTACTAATATTAGGAAAATATTGTTAGATAGATTTTTCTTTGCACTTATTCAGAGAGAAGGAGGAATAGACAGTATAGTTTTCATTTGTACTTCTCTTATTAGGAGAGAGGTACAGAATCTTCTCATAGGTGTAAAAGTTATCTCTAGGGCTTCCCAAGTGGCATTAGTGGTAAAGAACCTGCCTGCCAATGCAGAAGACATGAGAGACTTTAGTGTGATCCCTGGGTCGGGAAGATCCCCTATAGAAAGAAATGGCAACCCACTCCGGTATTCTTGCCTGGAGAATCTCATGGACAGAGAAGCCTGGCAGGCTACAGTCCACAATGTCGCAAAGAGTCAGACGCAGCTGAAGCAACTTAGCTCACACTGGTGCCACAGTGGTAAAGAATCTGCCTGCCACTGCAGCTTTGATCCCTGATCCGGGAAGATCCCACATGCCGTGGAGCAGCTAAGCCCATGAACCACAACTACTGAGCCTGTGCTCTAGAGCCCAGGAGCTGCAATAACTGAAGCCTCAGTGCCCTCAAGCCAGTGCTCTGCTACAAGAGAGGCCACTACAGCGAGAAGCCCGGACACTGCAACTAGAGAAATGCCTGACAGCATTGAAGACCCAGTACAGTCAATACAGATTGTTTTTATTTCTTGAGCAATTTTCTATTGGGGTTGTTGATTTCTTATTTTTTATTCTATTATTGTAGTAGATCTTTCTGTACTAGGTAAATTAGCTCTTTGTTATATGAGGTGCAGACATCCTGGAGTGTGAAGTCAAGCGGGTCTTAGGAAGCATTTCTATGAACAAAGCTAGTGGAGGAGATGGAATTTCAGCTGAGCTATTTCAAATCCTTAAAGATGATGCTGTGAAAGTGCTGCACTCAATATGCCAGCAAATTTGGAAAATTCAGCAGTGACCATAGGACTAGAAAAGGTCAGTTTTCATTCCAGTTCCAAAGAAAGGCAATGCTAAAGAAGGTTCAAACTACTGTCTACTTGCGCTCATTTCACATACTAGCAAGGTAATGCTCAAAATCCTTCAAGCTAGGCTTCAGCAGTACGTGAACCAAGAAATTCCAGATTTACAAGCTGGATTAGAAAAGGCAAAGGAACCAGAGATCGCACTGCCAACATCTGTTGGATTATAGAGATAGCAAGGGAATTCCAGAAAACCATCTGCTTCATTGGTACGCTCAAGCCTTGACTATGTGGATCACAGTAAACTGGGGAAAATTCTTAAAGAGATGAGAATGCCAAACCACTTTACCTGTCTCCTGAGAAACCTGTGTGCAGGACAAGAAGCAACAAGAAGTTTGAACCAGACATGAAACAACAGACTGATTCAAAATTGGGAAGGGAGTATGTCAAAGCTGTATATTGTCACCCTGCTCATTTAAGTTATATGCAAAGTATATCATGCGAAATGCCAGGCTGGATGAATCACAAGCTAGAATCAGGGAGAAATATCAACAACCTTAGATGTGCAGATGATACCACTCTAATGACAGAAAGTGAAGAGGAACTAAAGAGCCTCTTGGTGAAGGTGAAAGAGGAGAGTGAAAAAGCTGGCTTACAACTCAGCATTCAAAAAACTCTGATCAGAGCATCCCTTCCTATCACTTCATGGCAAAGAGATGGGGAAAAAGTGGAAACGGTAACAGATTTTACTTTCTTAGGCTCCAAAATCACTGTGGGTGGTGACTGCAGCCATGAAATTAAAAGATGCCTTGCTGCTTGGAAGAAAAGCTATGACAAACCTAAATAGTGTATTAAAAGCAGAGACATCATTTTGCTGACAAAGATCCAGAAGTCAAAGCTATGGTTTTTCCAGTAGTCATGTACAGATGTGAGAGTTGGATCATAAAGAAGACTGAGTGCTGAAGAATTGATGTTTTCAAATTGTGGTGCTGCAAATCACACCAGTCAATCCTAAAGGAAATCAACTCTGAATATTCATTGGAAGGACTGATGCTGAAGCTGAAGCTCCAATAGCTTCAACAGCTTTGGATACCTGTTGTGAAGAACTGACTCATTGGAAAAGACCCTGATGCTGGGAAAGATTGAAGGCGGAGAAGGAGACAACAGAGGACGAGATGGTTGGATGGCATCATCGACTCAGTGGACATGAGTGAACAAGCTCCAGGAGTTGGTGATGGACAGGGAAGCCTGGTGTGCTGCAGTCCATGGGGTCGCAAAGCTTGGGAGACGACTGATCAACTGAACTGAACTGATTCATTGGAAGGGCTGATGCTGGAGCTGAAGCTCCAGTACTTTGGCCAACTGATGTGGCGAGCCGACTCATTGGAAAAGTCCCTGATGCTGGGAAAGACTGAGGGCAGGAGGAAAAGGAGGTGGCAGAGAATGAGATGGTTGGATGGCATGACCGCCTCAGTCGACATTAGTTTGAGCAAACTCCAGGAGATAGGGAAGGACAGGGAAGGAAGGACTGGCGTGCTGCAATCTATGGGGTTGCAAAGAGTCAGATATGACTTAGTGACTGAACAACAACAAAATATGAGTTGCAAATGGATTGGCAATGGGCTGGATTTAATTTTTAGATAATTTCCTTCAAAAAGGATTTATGGGTACCTTATTGCTTGAATTTCGCATTTGAGAATATTTATTTCCATTATACTTGAACAATTCTTTTAAAATTATTGTGGTAAAATATATGTAACATAAAATTTACCATTTTAACCATTTTTGAGTATACAATTCAGTGGCATTATGTACATTCAAATTGTGCAGTCAACACTGCCATCCATCTCCAGAATGGTGATGGTGTTTTTATCATCTCAAGCTGAAACTATTTACTCACTAAACAGTATTTCCCGTGACCTCTTCCTCCTCGGCCCATGGTCACCATTATTCGTTTTTTGTCTCTAGTAATTTGAGTATTCTAGGTACCTAATATAAATGAATTCATATAGTATTTGTCCTTTTGTGTCTGGTTTATTTCCCTTAACAGTGTTTTTATGGCTCCTCCATGCTATAGCACGTCTCATAATTCCAGTCCTTCTTAAGGCTAAATAGTATTTCATTGTGTATACATACCACAGTTTGTTTATCCACCCATCTGTTAATGGAAACTTGGGTTGTTTCCACCTTTTGTCTATTGTAAATAATACTGCTATAAATATAGTTGTACAAATATATTTAACTGTGTGCTTTCAATTTGTTTGGACTTATACCTAGAAGTGGGCTTCCCTTGTGGCTCAGCTGGTAAAGAATCCACCTGCAATGTGGGAGACCTGGGTTCAATCCCTGGGTTGGGAGGATCCTCTGGAGAAGGGAACACCTACCTACTCCTACTCCAGCATTCTGGCCTGGAAAATTCTGTGGACTGTATAGGCCATAGGGTTGCAAAGAGTCAGACATGACTAAGTGACTTTCACTGTCACTTTCATAACTAGAAGTAGAGTTTCTGGATCATATAGTAACTCTGTTTGGGTTGTTTTTTTTTTTTTTGAGGAAAGGCCATGCTGTTTTCCATAGTAGCTGTACTATTTTATATTCCCACTAGCAATGCACAAGGGTTCCAGTTTCCCCACATCCTCACCAATGCTGTTTTGTTTTTAATAACAGCCATCCTATTGGGTGTGAAGTGGTATCTTATTGTGGTTTTGATTTGCATTTCCCTAATGCAAATCTTTTCGTGTTCTAACACATGTTTCATGCCTAACACATCTTTTCATGTGCTTATTGGCCATTTGTAGATCTTGTTTGAAGAAATGTCTCCTCAAATCTTTTGCCCATTAAAATTTTTTTTAAATTGTTGAGTTGTCAGAGTTCCTTATATATTTTGGATATTAACCCTGTATTAGATATATGATTTGCAATTTTTTTTTCCCATTCTGTAGGTTGCTTTTTATCTCTTGGTAATGTCCTATACCAAGGACAAAATATTGGGCGATACACAAAACTTACCCTCCCCAGCTTGATTGAGATATAATCAACATACAACAAAAGTTTTTCATTTTGATGAAGTCCAACTTATCTATTCCTTTGTTGCCCATACCATCCAATATCAAGCTTCCCTGCTGACTCAGTGGTAAAGAATCCACCTGTCAATGCAGGAGACCTGGGTTCAATCCCTGGGTTGGGAAGATCCCCTGGAGAAGGAAATGGCAACCCACTCTGGTACTCTTGCCTGGAAAATCCCATGGGCGGAGAAGCCTGGTAGGCTACAGTCTATAGGGTAGCAAAGACTCTGACACGATTGAGTGACTTCACTTCACTAAAGTAACCCTACCGGCCAATGCAGGAGATGCAAGAGACACATGCTTAATCACTGGGTTGGGAAGATCCCCTGGAGTAGGAAATGACAACCCACTCCAGTATCCCTGCCTGGAAAATTCCATGGACAGAGGAGCCTGGTGGATTACACAGTCCATGAGGTTGCAGAGAGTTGGACACAACTGAGCACACACACACACACACACACACACACACACCCACCCACCCAGTTTTGGAAGCACCATTGTTGAAAAGACTGTCCTTCCTTTGTTTTGAGGCTCTCTATTCTGTTTCGTTGGTCTATATATCCGTCTTTCTGCCAGTACCACAGTGTTTTCAATACTGTAGCTTCATTTTATTCTTCTCACTTTGGCTACGTTTTAGTTCTTCTTGCCTAATTATTACTATGGTCAGAACTCCCTGCACAGTATTGAGCAGAAATGGCCAGATGAACATCCTTGTCATGTTACTTATCTTAGGGGATGAACTTTCAGTTTCACCAGTGAGTATAGCATTAGCTATGGGGTTTTTATAGAGGTCATTTATCAAATTGCTGCTGCTGCTGCTAAGTTGCTTCAGTCGTGTCCGGCTCTGTGCGACCCCATAGACGGCAGCCCACCAGGCTCCCCCGTCCCTGGGATTCTCCAGGCAAGAACACTGGAGTGGGTTGCCATTTCCTTCTCCAGTGCATGAAAGTGAAAAGTGAAAGTGAAGTCGCTCAGTCGTGTCCATGGACTGCAGCCTACCAGGCTCCTCCATCCATGGGATTTTCCAGGCAAGAGTACTAGAGTGGGGTGCCATTGCCTTCTCCATTTATCACATTGAAGGAGTTCTATTTCTAGTTTGTTGAGTGTTTTGTCCTTTTTTTGTGTGTGTGTCAAGAAAAGGTGTTGCATATTATCAAATGATTTGGGTTTTTTTTCAGCTGTGTAGTTTGTGGGATCTTAGTTCCCTGACCAGTGATTGAACCCATGCCCCCTGCAGTGGAAGCACGGAGCCCTAACCACTGGATAATCTGGGAATTCCCTGTTAAATGATTTTCTGCATCAATTTATATCATCACTTTTTAAAACCTTCATTCTGTTAATGTGCTGTATTACATTGATTAATGTTTGTACATTAAACTACCTTTGTATTCCTGGGATAAATCCCACTTGGTCAAATATGTAATCCTCTTATTATACTGCAGAATTTGGCTTGCTGGTATTGTGTAGAGTATTTTACATCTATTTTCATAAGGGATATTGATCTATAGATTTCTTCTGATGTCTTTGTCAGGATTTGGTCTCAGAATAATGCTGGCCTCATAGAATGAATTAGGAAGTGTCTTCTACTTTTGGGAAGAAGTTGAGAAGGATTGGTATTAATTCTTTAAATGCTTGGTAGATTCACCAGTGAAGCCATTTGATCCTGGGCTTTTTTTTGTTGGGAGGTTGTTTATTAATTCAAAGTCTGCTCCGATTTTATTTCTCCTTAAGACAATTTTGATAATTTGTGTGTTTGCAGGAATTTGTCCAGTTCATCTAGCTTATCTAATTTGTTTGCATATGATTGTTTATAGTATTCTCTTATTGGTAGTGATTTCCTCACTCTCATTAACACAGTCTTTTATATTTATTAGTTAGTTCCAGTTTATCTGTATTCTTTATTCTTTCACGTGTTTTTATGTTAGTGTTGTTCTTTCATTTCAGCCTAAAGGACTCCCTTTACCATTTCTCATTGAACAGGTCTCACTTCTTTTTTTTTTGGCCATGCTTGGCAACATGCAGGATTAGTTCCCCAACCAGGGGTCAAACCCACGTCCCTGGCACTGGAGCCACAGGGGAACTCCCAAACAGGTCTCACTTCTTTCAGAGTGATTAGCCTCGTTGGTAGTTGCCAACTTCTATGGTAGTTGCCAAAAATCTTTGAATAGGGAAATAGAGACCTTCACCCAGTTTGCTATTTGTCAGATGTGGGAGTAAGTAGAGACTGTTTCAGATGTTGATGATTTTTTATTCATAGTATGGCTGAAGAGTTGAGGGGCAATGTTAGTTAGAATCTTCTATTTCTTTCCTTCCACCAGTTTCTAAAGTGTATTAAGTTATGCTGCTTTCTTGTTTGGTTCATTTTTGGTGAAAAAAAAAAACTCATAGGTTTTTACATTTTAATGCTCTGTTTCATCTAGGGGAAGGCAATTCTAAGATGACATTTTTTTTTTTCAGAACTATTTTGTTCATAATCAAAGGTTATATGATTATGAATAAAGTAGTTCTGAAGGCTCAGTAGACCAGCCTGGGAAATACTGACACCGCTGCATGCATTCAGCAAACTCTCCTTGAGGTATAAGGTTTATTTCCACATCTTCCCTACGCATCCATGAAAAGAGTTTCTCATGTGAGACTCCTGGGGTGAAGAGTCAGTCTGGTTCTTGACTGTTGCCTTCTGGCTGGCCCAGCAGAGAGATGATGTCCCAGTGTCTCTGGCAGCCTCTTGCACACCTGTGCTTAAAATGAGGCCTGTTCTTCCCAAGGTGAGACCTTCTGGGGTGGGTCTGCCTGAGACTCCAGGTAGCTATGATTTCTGCTGAGAAACCTCTGATGTGTCATCCTGGGCATCCTTTCTCAATCTCATAAGACTTTTATGAGAATCAAATGAAAATATAGATGTATTTTTCCAAAGTGCTTTTATAGCAACGGCACACAACATAAGGTATTGTTAGTGCTGAATTGCATCATGCCTCTTTCTGTCACCTTAAAAAGTCCTTTAGGTGGGGAATACATGTACACCCATGGCTGATTCATGTCAGTGTATGGCAAGACCCACTACAATATTGTGAAGTAATTAGCCTCCAATTAAAATAAATAAATTTTTTTTAAAAGTCCTTTAGGAAAATAAGTGACAAACACCCAGGGGAAAGATTTCTTGTGCTACTTACCACCTGACAGAGAAGACCCTCTGCCCAACATGTTCACCATCATTATTCTAGATATTAAGCAGACTAATTCTCCTTGGCAAACACTAGGCTTCTGGAATTTAGAAGAGTGTTTAGGGAAGTCTGGAGGCAGGAACTATTTGCCAAGAATAGGAAAATATTATAGGGTACACTCCTGTTTTCACTTTGATCTGTGGTAGAAAGCTTTTCATTATTTTAAAAATCTGAATTATTCCTCCATTTCCTTTGCTTTGTCTTTCGTATTTCTATGGGCTTCCCTGTGGCTCAGATGGTATAGAATCTGCTGACAATGTGGGAGACCTGGGTTCAATCCCTGAGTCCAGAACATCCCCAGGAGAAGGGAACAGCAACCCACCCCAGTATTTTTGCCAGGAGAATTTCGAAGAGTTGGATGTGACTGAGCAACTGAGCACACACACACACAACTGCACAGAAGCACTGGTCTTCCGCCCCACTTGCAGGGGAACCCAGGCTAAGACATTTGTGCACGAACTCTGGCTCAGTCCATAGTCAACAGAGCGAGGGTGTCTAGTACACGGGGATTAAATCTTAGCTTTAGAGACCAATTATAAACTTCTGTTAGAATTAGTCCAAGCTGACAGAGAGAAAAGTCACGTGAAGGTGTGGTTTGACTTACCAGACTGTGAAAATAAAACTTGTGGGCAGTTATTATTTTAAAAAATCATTTATTAAAACATCTTCATTTCCCAAGGCACTTCAGTAGCTTTCACAAAAATACTTTTTTTTTTTTTTTAAACCAGGTGAAGCATATGCTCTAGGAGTACCATGGTAACATATTCAGAAAAGAGAAGACAATTTTACACTGAACACAGAGTATCTCCCAGTGTTAAACCACTGAAGTGAGCAACTCTGAAAGACCGTGAGCACAACTTAACCTTCTTCTCTGTAATTTCTTCCCCATGATTAAGTAGCACAAAAGGAACACACACAATGACGTCATTTTTGGCACTCAGAGAAGTGCTAGTATAGCTAAGGCTGGTGAGGCCTTGCAGAGGTGGCAACTGCAAACCATTGCCCGAGTGATTCTGGGTTGAAATGAACAATCGACAAAAGACAAAACCAGGAGGCTAAGGAACCAGCCTTTCCTAAGTCTATTCTGAAGGGCAAATAACTTAAGGAGAAAAAAGACATAACAAACAAACAACAAACAAAACACAAACAATCAAAATCCACATTATAGTTTTGGGAGAGGAGACACGTTTGCTTGTCTCTCTCACTGATTTACTTCCTTCAAACCATACGTCAGAAACCATAGTAGCTAGGAGACCTGATTCACAGAGCAGTGGAAAACAAGTATAGTAGATTCAGTGATGCATCTCTTATGGGCCCGGACAAGCCCAGTGCTTTGATCAGATGTAAACAAGTCTACCCAGTAGTCACTCTGAGTGGTTTAAGTGCTCGTAAGTCAATGCCCTTGTCTATGTTCTGTATCTGCTCAGTTCCCTCCATATTAAATTCTTCTAGCTTTCCCCAGACCTGTGTTCTCTTGCCCTGGGGAAGCAACAATATCCTTTGTAACTGAGAAAGTATGAGAAATCAAACTTCCTGTGAAATTACTTCTCTTCCTCTAAAGGGCACCATTAGAGGGAAATGGGGAAAAGATGTTTAGTGGGGTGGGGGTTGGGGAGGGGAGGACTAGACCCTCAAGTCTATCAGAGGCCTTTTTTAGGCAGTCTGAAATTAAAATGTAAATTTAGCAAATGCCTCTCCTATTTTTCCAAATTCTACTGGTTCCAGTTAGTGGTTAACTTCTTAGAAAGTGCCAAGTCCCATTGTAATGGTTAGGATTTATCCAAAGTTGTCTGTCAGTAGCCAGAGTCCCTGGAGAAAGGTAGTGTCTAGGACCATAAGCAGCTGAGTTTGGGTGTCCATCCATGAGCAAGGCAGACATGGCATCCATAGAATCAATAGCAAAGACCTTTGCCACTGAAGGACCAGTGTCTGCACAAGCCACTTCTGACAAGACAGTCTTTCCTCTTCACTTTCTCACTGGAGGTTGTGTTAGAAGGATGTGCTTTTAAGAACTGTGGGGCTTTCTTCACCATCCTTTAACATCCTTGTGTGGCTTGGAGTTTGCCTGTATTTTATTCTGTAAAAACAAATCAAACAAAAGTTAGTAACAAATCTTAGAAAGATTATCTACCAGTCTCAAAACAAACCCCACCCCCGCCATTGCCATAGCTGAGGTTATCTCATCAAAGGGGGGAAAAAAAATCATACAGCAGATTCTGAAAGGTTTCTCCTTGTCTCTGTACTATCCCAGAGTTGCTGTTGCTGTGGAGAGATGCGTGATGACCTGGTGGTCTAGGTCCGGCCAGAAAGAACAGGCTGTAAGCACCTTGCCACGTCTGATCCTCTTATGGCTAAACTCGTCCATGGCATTTCTGAGTTTGTGGGGAACTCTCTGCCAGGCCCAAATCTAGCGCATTAACTTTGTGAAGAAGGAGGCCTCCTTACCCTTTGACCCTTAGCATCTGGTCAATGGTGTCTGGGAGTGGAATGCCAAAGGTCTCCGGGAGGAACAAGGTGAGGATGGCTGTCAGGATGGTCAGACTCCCCATGAGAATGTAGGGCAGGAAGCGGTCGTAGGCACCTGTGGCGAAGCAGACAGAGTCCCAAGCTGGGGTGCAATTAGACGTGGTCTCTCCCCTCCTTTCATGTCCCCAGGACTCTAATGGGTATAACCTGGCTTCTCGGCCTCGGCATCTCCCAGTCTGAGCTGCCATATTGGAATGTGGCACCTAGGCAGGTCACAGAACCCAGAGTTGGCACAAACCAGCAGTACCTTGATGCAGGGGAGGGGTGTAGACTGGAAAGATAGGGCTGGGCCATTTCTATTTGTATTTCCTTTCTTTTTTTTTTTTTTTGCTATCCCCTGTGGCATGCGGGATATCTCAGTTCCCCGACCAGGGATCAAACCCACGCCCTCTGCAGTGGAATCGCAGAGTCTTAGCCACTGGGCCGCCAGGGAAGTCCCTCCATTCCTATTTCCTAATGCTGGATTTCCAAGGAACTCGAGGTACTTATCCAGAGACGGGAATAACTCCTTCACCTCTCCAGACATGTCACAACCCACTCCATTTGTCTTCAGGCCAGGTCAGGAGGTGTTTCTGCTTGTCAGATCTTTGCAGCATGTTCACAAAGTGCTCCCGAGGCGGGGCCAACCCTCCCCAGAGATGTGCCAGCTAGGAATGTGCAGGGGGACTGCAGCTGCTCTGAGGAAACAATTCTGAGAAAGATAAAACTGGGGCCCTGTCACATAAGATGCCATAATGCAGATCTCTGCACAGTGTAAAGCTGCTGCGTTGAGTGCTTCAAGTTACAGAGGTTCTTTGTTCACCAGATCTCTTCAGTGGACATCCTTCCCTCCCTATTTCTATTCCTTTTAAATTCCCAGAAGGAATTTCACCAATTAAGTACACTGGCTACCTAAACATGCTGCAATTTCTTAGGACTGGGGAATTAAGTTCTCTGACAGAAGGCCTAGGAAGGCTAAAACAGGCACAAAAGCCTCCACTCTTGTCAATTTCGAGCTTGTCTGTAGGTTGTTTTCCACATGAGTGCTTCCACCACAGTGCACCTCAGTAGGAACCTCCCCCAGGCACAGATCCTGTCTTGGCTGCATGCACTCTTGTTTTCCTGTTGAGCAGTCCCCGGCCCACATTACAGCCAATCAGTGTTTCCACCCCAACCCTCCTGTGTGTGATCTGCCCCGAGGGACTTACCAAGGTAAATGAAGTAGGGAGACAGGATGCTGCCCAGGCGGGACGCTGTGGAGCTGACGCCCACGCCCATGTTCCTGACCACGGTGGGGTACAGCTCGGCCGTGTACACGTAGACCATGGAAAAGGCAGCTGTGACTCCAAACTTACCCACCATCACCAGGACTGTAGCCAAGTAATACAGCTCTGGAGAGGCAAAGGGAGGCAAGTAGGAGGAGGCAACAGAGGGTTGTTTTTTTGGTTTGTTTTTTGCCTGAAACAGACATATTTTCTCCCTTTCTTTCTGGGAAGGGTTGGGGAGGGAAGTTTCTATAACTTCCTACTATGGAATAAGGGGCTTATGTCCCTCCAAGTTGCTTACTGAGAGGAGGCTGGGACCGGCAGCTGTGTGAGGACATACTCTTCTCCTCAGCCTCGAGACCACCAGAGTGAGCCCCTCAGTAATCCAAAGGAAACCTGCTCCCCAGTCACAAAGTCACTAAAGACATGGAACCTCATGCTGCCAGCACTGTGGAATTATCTAAGGATTTGCGTATAAATGGGAAGTTCAGTCATAACTCACTTCATGCTATCACTCTACTCAACACTTCACAGACCAGCAGACCTTCAGAAATGACCCTCTGATCTCCCCTGCTTGCTATGCCAATGAGGAGATGCTGCAAGTACCCTGTGGGTCTCCCCGAGATCTGGTGTGAGCCTCCACATACACCCCCGGGCTCCCAGCCACACTATGCAGTGTTGCCAGCCTCAGGGATCCAGAGGTCCCTACAACTCGATCCATAACAACTCGGGGTACCACCATGGACATGAGGGTCCATAAACCATTTTGTGAATTTTCAAAGACCTCACACCCTTCTGTAGGATACAAAGATGGTTTTACAAATAAACTCCTGCAGCTGGCCTGTGAGAACCGTGCTGTGGACTGACCTCCCGTTTTCCTCCCCTCACCTCTTACCATACAGTCCAAGCTCATTATCCTCCTCAGGGTCTTGGCCTTTTTTTTTTTTTGGCCTGAAATGTTCTGCTTCTAGACTTTTTCCTGGGTTTCTCCATCATTTCATCTGTTGCTACTCAACTGTCCCCTCTTCAGGGACACTGTCTGTGACCACTCTATATAAACCAGCTCTCCACTGTACTTCACTGTCATTATAAAAGGTAACACTGCCTGTGCTACACTAAGCATTTTATTGACTTGTTCATTTTCTGTTTTCCCAACTGGAACCTGAGCTCCAGGAAGACCTGGGGCCCTGCCCAACTAGTTTACTTCTGCTCCTTAGCCCCAAGAACAGCGCCTCCCCCACAGTAGACACTGCTCAGCTGCTTATTGGATGAGTGAATGAATGACTGAGACGGGGCCAGACTGAAAAGACACAGGGATGGCTCTCTTCCCTCCCCCTCACTCTGCAGAAACAAACACGCTCACTTTAGCTTGGGTAGAAGAGTACCATCAACTGCCAGCCCCACATGGCTGCTGTCCCTCCTGCCCCCAAAGCCAGGCCGTGATGACTGTCTGGTCCCGGGAGGTACTTTCTCCTGATTTGTTGGACGAGAACACAGATATGCAGGCAAGCTGTGACGGCATCACTTCATGCTCTTTACTAACTGGGTGAGACAGTCTGCTAGAAACCGGGTGACTCAGTGGATACGTCAGGCCGCAGACACGTATGGGACCTACCTGGGGGCACGAGCTGCACAAAGAGAAGAACGCTGCCACCTAGGAAGAGGGCCGTGGCCATGGAGTATCGCCGGGGCAGGTGCCGCAGCAGCAGCCAGGCCAACACGTACGCTGGGACTTCAACCACGGCCGAAAGGAAGCAGTTCAAATAGACGTCCCCATGCAAGTTAGGGGTGTCAAGGGAGAGCCCGAAGTAGCCCACAGATATGGTCATCCTGAAACAGAGTGCCGAAGAAAGCTGGAGAAGCAGCATCCAGGTGCCTCCCTACCTGGGCGACTTTTAAAATATCATTACTGCAGGAAATTCAAAACTATCATCACCAGGAGGGCAACAGACTTAACCTTGAGTCCTGCTTCTTAGAAACAAAGATAACTTCCCCCAGACCAGGGTACCTTTTGGGTCAGAGCACTTTCAAAGCATTCCAAAGTGTCCCAGCAAAGACATATAATTCAGATAGATTTCCTGTGTTGGAAAAAAACACCAAGACCCAACAACCTGTCAATAGGCCTTTTGACTTTACAAATCCTAAGCTGTGTGTGCTCAGCAGTGTCTGACTCTGCGACCCCATGGACTGTAGCCCGCCAGGCTCCTCTGTCCATGGGATTCTCCAGGCAAGAATACTGGAATGGGTTGCCATGCCCTCCTCCAGGGGAACTTCCTGATCCAGGGATTGAATCAGTCTTCAGCATCTTCTTCTCCTGCGTCTTCTGCACTGGCAGGCAGATTGTTTACCACCGAGCCACCCAGGAATCCTAAGCTGAAGCACTCACAAAAGCCTACCTCCCTACTCTCCGAACCTTCCAGATCCAGCAACTGCAGAAGGAGCTCGGGAATGAGTAAAGAGGCAGCTATTAAGTGGGGTGCGGTAAAATTGGTGATATAACATAAAATAAGGAATAGTCACTGGTCAAATATTTAGAGAAAGATCCCTGGCAGATCCTCTGGGGCGACGAGCTAAGAGACTGGTCAGAAGCAGTTGATCCCAACCCCACCAGACTTGTGAGGAGGAAAGGGAGCTCCCAGTGGGCCATCTGAGTGCCTGTCTCCAGCAGACACTCCCTCTGTTGACGGTCAGCACTTTTTGGCAAACCAGACCAACATGAATCGGATTCTTTCTAACTCATCTGCAGGTTGAAGTCACAGCCATTATAATCAGGGAAGAGGGCTCATACAGGAGTCCCTGGGAAATCCAGAGCAGGTGGAGAGCCTGGGTGAACCTCAGGACTGGTGACTCACTGCAGGCTGGCAAGTCTGTGGTGCAGGCTGAATGCTGGTTTTGTCTGAGGCCGACTCAGGGGTGGTGTGCTGCCCTGAGGGATCCCGGGCCATTCCTTGGAAATGGGTGACTCATAGTACCGCCCAGGGAGCAACCCAGCTGGTTGCCAAGGCTTGTTGACTCTAGCAATAAGGACTCTGAGATGTAGCCTGCCTTCCTCCCCCACTGCAGGCTCAGGTAGTCACCTGTAATCCCAAGGGTCTGGCCACTGAGCAAACACTCTCTAGGCACTTAGATGTGTTCCTTCTTTCTGGTAAGTCACAAATCCCTGCCTGACACACTTGGGGAGATGCCACATTAGAAGGAACTTGAACAGCATATGCAGGCCATGGCTCTGCCTCCAGGACAGTCTCCAAACATTCCAGAGAGAAGACTTCCTGCTTCCACATTTCAAGAATGTAACCTAAAGGACGTGGAGTCTTCACTTAGAACTTCTTAAAGACCTCACCAGTCCTCCTCTGTCACCGTCTGATGCACTGTCGACAGGAACAACTAAACTAGGGACCCAACATGAGCAACTCTTCACCTTATGACCCGGAGGGATCTCCACAGACCCCGTATCTTCCTCAAGAGCCCCCACAACACTTTTCATACTCCTCTTCTGAGATTCCGTTAAGAACCAGGACATGCCCACTTCTTTAATTGCAAGGCACATCTGTGCCACTTTCTGATGACACAGGCTTTCAATTTTGGTCTGAGACATGTCTGCAAATGTGAAGTCTGAGAGCTACTGCCAGAAGCTGCATCTGGAGGACCCAGGTAGGTCTCACTTACGCACCACAGAATTATGGACATGACGGTGATCATCCGGATGTTCCGAGTTCGGACCAGATCCAGGATGCTGTGGGACTGCTGCTTCTTGGAGCTTAGGTCTTGTAGCTGCGGACAACAGGACAGGGTATGGGAGGGAGAGAGGGCTGCAGACTTAGAGACTCCAGAACATACTCGAAACCCTGGCATCTTAGCTTTCTATGTCTCTGACTTGGGAAGTGGTTCATGTTTCTTGCTTGAAAAGAAGAGTAGGTATAGAGGCTGTGTCTTGGGCTGCAGAAGGCTTCACCAGGCCTTGTTGATAACAAATTAGTGAACAAGAAAGAGGAATAAAAGTAAGTGACCAGCCTGTAATGCAATGCAGCCAAGGAGGAGGCCTAAGCCGATGGCTCTCTCTGAGCACCACCCCGAACCCAGTCAATGGCCACATTCCAGGGAGGCCTCTGAGCATTCCTTCCCAAGCCTGGCTCCCAGCCCTCTGGGTCAGAGAGAGAAACTGGCTGTGTAGTTTATTGATATGATATTTTTTAAAGAATTAATGTTTTTTGGTCCTCCTACCATGTAGTTACTGGTCTACTTCCAAGGAAAAAAAATTTTCAGATAGAAAAACAGGAAAATTGACCTTGGCTTCACCCAGTGTAACTTCCTATGAAATTTGGCACAGCCAAGGACATTAATAAACCACACGTCTAAACACACTGATGTTGCTTTCTTAAGCAAACCCAGCTTTGGAGTCTGTTTTTCCTGAGTTAGCAGTTCAACAAAAGGTCAACTTTTGACCTAACAGATCCCCTGAAATACCCTCATTTCTATAAAGATGCCGGTGGATTCATGCGTTCACCAGAATGACCTCTGCAAAGCTACCAAGGCTACCTCACTAGAAGCCTTCCCGCCATCTACCCCTTGCTGAACTCTGACCGAGTCCTTTCTAGGACATGCTGAGTGGGAGCTGGTGCTGGGCCACTTCTTAACTGTGAGGCTGGCAGGGCTGGCAGTGGCCAGCGGCTTCTTTGCCACCTCTAGTAACTGGTCTCTCTTTCCCAAACCTGAACTCTGCATCGGAAGTCAGACTGGCTCGAACGTGCCTTTGCACACAGCAATATGCTCCTGCTGGCTCTTCTCACAGCCAGGCCCTTGTCTTTGTCAGAGCAGAGACACACTCCAGAACCCCATCAGCCAACAATGACAACGTCTAACCTCTTCTGGGAGCCATGGGACTGAGGAAAACGGCTTGCTACAGACAGGGTGGAAACAAAGGGAACAGGAAAGAGAAGCAAGACCCAGGAATCAGGCAGAGCCAGGAAATTACTCACTGCACGGGAGAACAGGGTTTGCAGGAAGGCGTGAGTTTGGGGGAGGGTGGATATCAAAAAGGACCTGGCTCTAAGACGATACTCAACAACTCTGCACTGGTAGGTGGAAGGAGACAGAACAGTTTTAACTCCAAATCTATTTTTGTTTCATATTTTAGGCAGTGATTTTTTTTTAATTAGAAACTGACCAAGGTATAAGAAACAATGATTTCCCAGAATGCCAACTTCATGGAAGACCTATTACACATAGAGAGTTTTTATTATGAAAAGTAATGGTTCCACTGTATGATCACCTAAAAGAGAAGATTTATACAAAGTATGAAAATCTAAAATCCACAGGAAAGGTAAAGGAATTGAGGCAGCTGGCACCTTCTCAACTTCTGAATTTTAACAGGACCTGCCTTGGGGGCAGCTGGGGCCTTAGGCATGGAGGGGGCTGGGCTGCTGTGTAAAGGGAGGGCTTTGGGGCTGTGTGATGCTGCCCTAAAATTGTGGTCGCCGGGACCCTCCCACCGGCCCCTGCAAGGTGCTCACCTCACTGGAGTCAAAGATGGTTGAAGGTGCAGTGATCCCATTGGTTTTGGCAGCCCTGCGGATGATCACCTCTGCCTCCTGAAATCGTCCCTGAGAGATGAGCCATCGGGGGGACTCAGGGATGAACCTGGAAGTACAAGAAGCAATCTGAGCCTTCTGTCCCTCAGACCAGGTGGAGCACAAGTGGAGGTGGGAAATGGGGTTTCAGAACCAGAGCGAGGTTTGAGGAATGTTTGATACTTCCAAGCCAGAAGCTAAGAGATGCACCGTGCTACAGCCAGTGAGTGTGAGCCTCTGATTACACTGAAGTACACAGAAGTTACAGGGGCCAGCACACCCTGATGGGGTTCCTCTCTGGCTGGCCACCTCCTACTTCTGGGGAGTAGTGGTGCCACCTGCTGGAGACTAAGTAGACAGGCGCAACATGGGTTCCTGCAGCCTGGCTTCGGTCATGGGCTGAGCCTGGGGCCGGGGGAGGAACCTCACCTTGGTACTCCCCTGCTTGCTCCTGGCATCCACAGAAGCTTCTGCACTGGCCTCTGACAGCCTCTAGTTTATCCTCATCCCTCCCTCCTTGATTTTCCCAGTTGACCCTCTATAAGGCACTTGGGTGTTCTGAGACTTCGTGGATCTTATTTTCTACCTCACCAGGTGGCCTCTGCCCTTGGGTCATAACCAGGACTCATCTGTGTCTTCTGTGCCCTGTATCTTCCCCCTACTGTGCTCTGTAATGCTCTCACATCCGGGTGGGCCAGGGCCCTCACCATCCCCACCTGCAAAGTGGAACTCCCGCCTCAGCCCCTCAGCTGCATTCTCTCTCTTGGTATGGAATAGCCTCCTCTCTACTTGTCCAGCTCTATGTTGGAGGCTAAGATGGAGCCTGGCTTCCGCCATCCTGCTACCTGGAGGGATTCTCACTTACAATGTGCTCCCTCTCCTCTCAGTCCTGTGGCACGAGGCTGCAGCAACACCCAACACCAGAGCCAGGGCCTAAGCTGTCTTGTCCTGCGGTCTGACAGCTTCCTGGAGGTCATGCTAGACTATCATCTCACATCTACTGCTTTTTCCTCTCTGTACACTCCGATCAACCCAGTACAGGGCTGAGAACAAGTCTGTTGATTTCCTGAGGTTGTTTTGTTTGGGGCTTTTCTGTGGATGGAAAAAACATTCTGAAAGAACATAGGATGTGTGGGTTGCTGCTGCCCCCTAGTGAAAGCCAGACAGAAGACACCAGGGACCCTGGCGGGTACCACCAGGGTACAGGGCACACTCACCACCACAGCACCGCACACAGCACCCCCGGCACCGTCAGTGCCAGCAGCAGCATCCGCCAGTCTCTGATGAAGTAAGCAAACAGGGGCAGCAGCATGTAGCCAAACGCATAAAATATGCACACGCCTAACGTAGAGAATATAATACGAACTGACTTGCCAAGAATTTCTGTTCCTGTTCAAAACAAGGGAGGAGTCAGGTTAGTATTTTAATTCTGGTCATTTCCTTATTCATCTTCTCTTGTGTAATTTTCAACATACAGATAAGGGATCAGGCAGAGTTATCTCGAAGTTTCCAAGCCTTTGGGAGCGACAGGATTCTGACCACCTGCTGCGGGGACCTCAGGGTTCTCTCCTGACACTGACATCACTTCCCGAAACCCTATGCTAAAGATGCCATGTGGGGCCTCAAATTTAAATCTTCACTGAGGAAGGGTTCATTAAAGGGGAAGTTGCTTTATAGCCACACGTGCTGACTATTGCACTTTTAAGAAAAATTTTTCCATTAAATGTGAAGAGAAACAAATAATCCTTTCAACGATCAGCCCAAGGAACCCAATGACCCAAAAGCTAGAGTTAGATTCCTCCGAACAGTGCGACTGGCAGCTTCTCTGTGAGAGCAGGCCCAAGCCCTGCACTGTGGATTATGAATTAAAATCCTGAAGGTCTCGTGACTAATGCCCACCCCTATCAATCCATTCTTTTAAGATTTTTTTAAAAAATGTGGACCATTTTTAAAGTCTTTATTGAATTTTTTACAACATTGCTTGTCTTATGTTTTGGGTTTTTTCTTTTTTTTTTTTTTTTGCCCAATGGGCATGTGGGATCTTAGCTTCACAACCAGGAACTGAATTCTCACCCCCTGCATTGGAAGGCAAAGTCTTAACCACTGGACCACCAACGAAGTCCCTCAATTCATTCTTGCCAGTCGATTTCACTAGGCACTGTGTGTTTCAGAAGAGGCAGTTTTCTTCCTTGGCGAGCTTGCCAATCATGGCCCTTGCTCCTCATGTCATGCCTCCCTCTTTCCTTAGCTACCCCAGCCCTGGGAAATGGCAGGCCCTATTTTTAAACAGAAGATGTTTAGGTGAATTCTAGTAAAATGGCCATCAAGTACTAATGAGACCAAGGTGCCACACGTTGGGGGCCAGAGAAGAACTGGAAATCAGCAGTCAGGCTATTGTGCTGCTGGGGACGCAAGGCTAGGTGGGCACTTGGAGGACTCAGTTTCCATGCCTACTAATTGGGTCCACCAAGGATCCCTGGTTGGCATTGCCAGAGACCACCTCCCCGCAGGGACATCACAGCTGTCCCCAGAAAGTGGGTGGTGGGATGATGATGAAACACAGGATCAAGTACTCAACTCCAAACTGATGGCCATACCCAGGACAAATGCTGCCACATAGTTGGAGATCTGGCCCATGCCTACAAGGAAAAACAGCACGGTAAACATCTCAAAGTTCTTCGAGAAGATCTGCAGGAAGCTGAAGCCTGTCTGCATGCCCATCGTCACAAACAGCACGTTCTTCCGACCAAACCTGGGAAAGAAAGGAGAGTGACAGAGAACCAGCTGGGAGAAGGCAGCAGGAATGGCCCCCCAAGGGGTCTTTCCCCGGGGTCATTCAGGGAGGGGCTGCGGACAGTGCTGTCAGGGCACTTGGTGCGGGGGCAGTCCTGGTCTCTGGGTCCCTAGGCTGTTACCAATGCACAGCCTGGGCACCAGCATTGCCCAAAAGGCAGTGCCAGAGTTGACACAATGATCACAAGGGACTGAAACACATTCATTATACTTAAGTTCATACATTCATAATTAATATTTTTAAAGAGTTGGTTTACTTTGGAGGATAATGGAGAAACAATTCATTATAGATGAAAACTGTTTAAATAAAGGGGAAGACATTTGTCCTGACTTTTATGTAAACTATATGAACAGTAACCAGTAACAGATGAGGGAAAGTATCATTTCATAAAAGTATTCCAACTATTAAATGAAACCAAAGTGATAAAATTAGAATATCATCCTTTTACGACTCCCAGTGAACGAACAGATATGGGCATCATGTTTCAATGACTCCTAACATCATAAAAAGAGACACTTGAACATTGTATGACTCCTATAGTCTTGCCAAAGAGGCTGGATCTGAATCTGATGAAGTCTCTGGATCTAGCTGCAATTTGCAAGAAATGCAGAGAAAAAAGGAATATGTTCAATTGCACTGTAAGTATACCCTCAGCAAAATTCAGACTGGGAAATTCTACAGGTAGAATAGCCCAGGCAGAGAAAAGGATGGAGAACCCCTAGGTTAAAGCAGACTAACAGACATGTAAAATTTTTTAAGTGAGCAAGACTAAACTTGTGTTTAAGGATGCACATTTGGATGATAAAACTACCAAAAACCCACAGGGAAGTGATTATTATAAGTCAGGCTAGTGTTTACTGATAGGTGAGGGAGGCTATTGTCCTTGGAATGGAACAGATGAGTGGGCCTTCCTGGTGGCCAGCAAAGTTCTATTTCTTGACTTGATGTTATTTATATGGTTATTTCCCTGGAATAATTCATTAAACCTCATTTGTTCTATGTGGTTTTCTATACCTATGTTCAACTTAAAATTTTTAAAATGTTGGGTTTTTTGGATTTGTTTGGTTTTAAAGACAGTGCTACAAAAAGTAGGAACAAGTCAACCTAGTTCATTCAACCTAGCAGATTCAGCTTGAGTCTGGCCAGGGCTATCAGATACCCATTTTCATTCAATGAATATTTATTTCAACATCTATTATATACTAGTCACTAGAAATGTATTTGAATAAGAAGAAAAGACACTGATTCTGCCCTCAAGGAGCTTATAGTGTATAGCTGGTGAGACACACAGTAGTCATATTTTAATCACACTGCTCAATGTACGATCACACACTGATACAAGGGCGTTGAAGGATCAGCATCCTGACCCACAAGGGACCCAAGAAGGAACCTGTCCTGGGCTGCAGGTAGGGGCTGGGGACTTGGGCATTCAGGGGAGGTCTCCTTGAAGATGGGGCACCAAGATCAGACCCAAAGGTAAAGTAGTTGTTCACAAGAGAGGGTAAGGGAGCGTGAGCAAGCTTTTAATGATATTCACATACAGAGGGGGAGGTCAACATTAATCATATGATAACATCTTTTATTTATTTCTGATAGGCAATGTGAAGGCAAGGCACAAGGAACCAGCGTAATAATGTAAACCAGACACCCTGAGGAGGTCACCTGTGTGGTCAAGGAAGGCCGTGGCACAGGGGTAGGGGTCTGGGAATGTTTTGCTGTGACTATGAGAAGAGCACGTACAACCATGGTTGGAGGGGAAAGACGAATGCACGCGAGGGGCAGCTGGTCAGGGGGGGACTGCAGAGGGTGCCAGGGGGCCAGACTGCACAAGGCCTTCAGCCACGGTAAAGAGTTTGGTGCTTCTCCCCATTACAACAGGGTTTTGTTGTTTTTGATGATACTGGCATCTAGTAAATAAAGGCCAGATATGTTCTAAACATCTGAAAATGCCCACAATAGTCTCCCACAAAAAAGCAGTCTCTGGGGCAAAATGTCAACAGTGCCGAGCTTGAGCAACCCTGGCCTAAAAGGAGACTCCCCTGCATTGTTCTGTAACAATAGTGCGCAGCACGCCAACCAAGGGGTGGGGCCTCCCTACCCTGCTCTCCCCTCCCAAGGGCTCCCTGGAGAGTAGTCAAGAGGACAACTCAGGGAGCCCTTCCATTGCAACAGTCCTTGGCAATCTGGGTTTGGGACTCAAAACAGTCACTTTTAAAAAGAAACATTTGGCTATTTTTATTTATACAGCACATTTGTAAAATACAGAAAAGCACAGAGAAGAAAATAAAAATCAGCTATATTCTTTGACAGCCACTAACATTTTTTTTCTTTATTTTTCTAAATTGAAGTATAGCCAATTAACAATGTTGGGCTAATTTCTGCTGTGCAGCAAAGTGACTCAATTATATAGAGATAGACATTCTTTTTTCCTCCTCTTTTCCATTACAGTTTATCCCAGGAGATTGGATATAGTTTCTTGTGCTAGACAGTATTCAATAGGATATTGTTTATCCATTCTAAACAAAATAGTTTGCATCTACCAACCCCAAACTCCCAGTCCATCTCTCCCCACCTCCCTTTCCCTTGGCAACCACAACGTTGTTCTCTATGTCTGTCTGTTACTGTTTTGTAGATAGGTTCATTTGTGTCATATTTTAGATTCCACATATAAGTGATATTGTATGGTATGTGTCTTTCCTTTTCTGACTTACTTCATTTAATATGACAATATCTAGTTTTATCCATGATGCCACTAATGGCATTATTTTGTTCTTTTTTTATGGCTGAGTAGAATTCCATTGTACATATGTCCCATATCTTCTTTATTCATTCATCTACCGATGAACATTTAGGTTGTTTCCATGTCTTTGCTATCATGAACAGTGCTACTATGAATATAGGGGTGTACGTACCTTTCTGAATTACAGTTTTGTCCAGGAGTGGGACTGTTGGTCATGTGGTAGTTCTACTTTTAGCTTTCTGAGAAACCGAGACACTGTCCTCCATAGTGGCTGCATCAACTTACATTCCTACCAACAACGTAGGAGGGTTCCCTTTTCTCCACACCCCCTCCAGCATTTGGTTTTTTTTTTTTTTCCTTTCCCAGCAATTGTTATTTGTAGACTTTTTAATGATGGCCTTCTGACTGGTATGAGGTGATACTTGTCACTGCAGTTTTGATTTGCAAGAAAGGCTCACTTTTAAAATCTGTCAACAAAAGGTTAAACACACACATGTCCACAAAAATAAAAAAAATCAGCTACTTCTTCCCCAGGGTTGTGCCTCCCTTATAATTCTGCACCTAAAGGTAACTCAGTGACATCAGATAAAACACTCTGGCAACCCAGGATTATTTTATTGCTCTTGACCTTTAGGCTTATTCATATTCCTGAAAGGAGTCCTATATAAAAAGTTACTGTTGCTATCACAGACAACACTGGAGGGCATGAATGTACTGCTCTAAGGCAATCTGTTAGGCTTAGGTTTTTGACCTGGCTCACTTAGGAGAAAACTGTCCACCCCGCAGAGCCCTGGGGCCGCACAAGCCTAAGCTTGTGCAGACAAGCTTGAGGGGTGGTACAAGGAGCTAAAGGCAGGTGCTGCAGCCAAAACAGCCACATTTTTGGCTATTTCATGTACTGGACTTAAAGGATCCTACTTAAAAGAAGAAGTCTGCTGGCAAAAAAAATTTTTTAAAGGTTTGAGAAGCACTCTACTAGTCCTTCTGAAGAATAAGGTAGTCTTCAACACAGTCACTAACTTTGTTTCTATTGTTTCCTTGGGAGCAGATCTTTTGAAACTTAAACGCGTTCCTCAGATCATCATGGTGTTACATGGTCATCAGGCTCCGAAGCTGACCCACAAAGATCTACCTATTCTATGATACAGCTGACCAGAGAAATGCACTGGGTTTCAACTCTGAAACTGGGGTACTTCCTCCTAGTTTTTCACATCAACGTAATTATTCTGAGTCTCAGCTGCCACCCCACCCTGTGAGGAGGACCTCCCACTTCCACTCCAGGAGGCCCTCTAAGCTCAGTCCACGGCATGCCCTTCTCTCACTCTACACTGTTCCCATCCACTTGCCGGGCTTTGATGAGGGTTCTGTGAACTGACAATTCCCAAATGTGTTTCTCTAGCCCAAACCTCTCATGGAGCACCCTATCCATACATCCAACTCCATACTCAATTATTTCTATGAGACCCTAAGTCTCATAGTCACCCTGAATTAAGTATGTTCAAATGGAATTCAATATCTTCTTCTACAAACTTGGTCCTCTTCCACAGGGCTTTGTCTTTGGGAAAGGTATCATCATCTACACAGCTGTGCAGGCCAGGCGTCTCCCTCCCCTCACTTCCTGTGTGCACATAGCTAAGTCCTGTTGGTTTTACCTTCTACTCCTCTCCATGTCTACTGCCTTCAGGCTAGTCCACATCACGCTCATTTCCTGTATAAATCATTGTGATAACCTCTCACTTGGTCTTTCCACCATCCCTCTTGCTTCCTTTCAATCCTTTCTCCACCAAGTTATCAAACGACTTTTTAAAAATGCAAACCTGATGATGTCACACTCTCAAAAGCTCCACCCTGCTTTGTGATGAAAGCCCAGACTCCTGTCACCTGCTAAGCCTGGCCTGCTCTTCTGCGTGGGACTCAGCCTGCCTCACTGCTGTGTCTCTATTCCACTTTCCACACCACCCCAGAGCACTGTCTCCAAGCTCCTATGGTGCACCATGCCTTTTCTTGAGTCTAGGCTTAAGCACTCTTGGCTTTCCTGCACAGAACACTCTTTCCTTTCTCCATCCCTTTAGCTGGCTAATGCCTACTCATTTTTCAACCCCTAGCTCATGGTTCACCATCTCAGGCCTCCTCTGTCATACCCTCTCTGAGTACCTTGTACTTCTCTCTATCATCTACCATCACAAAGGGTAATAAGTATTTCCCTCAATTTGTTGTTTAATACATTCTGCCTTGCTAGAAGGCAAGTTCTAGAAGAGTGGGCACCTAGAACAGTAGTTCACAGGAAACAGAGGATCAGGACTCTCTGGCCCCAAATCCTAGCCCTGCCACTTGCCAGCTGTGTGACTCGGGGCGAGTCACTTAATTCCTCTGGGCTTCATTTTTCCCATCTATAAAATGAGAAGAATACGACTTCCTGTATCATAGGGTTACAGAGATTAAATTATTTGTTGTTTATTTGTACAGTACTTGTAAGAGTGAATGGCACATATTAGAAGCTCCACATGTATGTATTATCTATTTATTCATTTACTTTAACTGTGCTGTGCAGCTTATGGGATCTTGGTTCCCTGCCCCGACTAGGAACTGAACCTGTGACCTTGGCAATGAAAGTGCAGAGTCCTAACCACTGGACCCCTGGGGAATTCTCAGATGCTCTGTGTTTACTAAGTAAATGTAAGTAACTAACTGATGCTTGCCGTAGGTTAAGAGTTCTCTTGGGTGGGGTAGCTGAGTCATAGAGTCAGTGTATATTCACCTTCAGTAAATACTGCTATGCTCTAAGTGTATTTATAAAGGAAAAACAGGGGAAAAAAAGTTTCATTAAAATATGCATTTAAGTATGTAAATGTTGAGATATCTTAGTTCCCCGCCCCCCCAGTAGGAACTGAACCTGTGAGCTTGGGAATGAAAGCACGGAGTCCTAACCACTGGACTACCAAGGAATTCTCAGATCCTCTATGTTTATTAAATAAATGTAAGTAACTAACTGATACTTGCTGCTAGGTTAAGAGTCTGGGGAAGCAAAGGCCTTTCGCCTAAAGGAGCAAGTGTCTCAGGCTCATCTAAAGTCAACAGTCAGTGGTCACAGCCTACTTAACTCTTTAATGCTTACAGGTGACTGTGGGAATTTGTCCCTTTCAAAAATCACTAGATGACACACCGGAAAAAACAAATCTAGTGAAAAATGCACATATTTCTTATGAGGAAAGACTTCTCAGGTAAAGATATTAATCCATAGATGCAACATGCCCAAACATCCCTCTGCATGAAAGCTACAGGGTAAAATGGCTGTGTTCTCAAAGCAGGATGACATCCTCAGCCTGAACCTATGAGAGACTCCCCCTGCTGGGAGGATGCTGGGACTCCTCTCCACTGGGTGATCCAGTGTGGCCAAGGACCTTGCTGAAGGCTATTCTCCTTGCCACAGGCTTCTCTCACAGACCCTGAAGTCCTGAGATAGAAAGAACAATATCATAAACCCCTCTGTGAATATTGTGGCAACTCTGGAATTGTCTCCAGAAAAATGCTCGCATACAATCTCTAAAATTTTGTAGGTAATCTCCAGAGGAGATGAACTCCCTAAGCCCCAGACCTTGAGTCAAGAGCCCTGGAATTATACAAATCACCTGCTTATGGGTTGAAACAGCACACTTCCTGATTGCTGTGAAGTACCATAAATAATAACCACAAGCCTGTTAGCTAAAGGGAAACAGCCCTATGGACTTAAGAGTTCTGCCCATCACACTGCCATTGGCTAGTGAGACCTCCTCTTATCTTGAGGAAAGAGTGATGGTTTTTGGGAACAAAGAGGCAACTGTCTATGGAATGCCCTAAGATCTAGAATATAGCTCATGTGCTTGTGTGTGGTGTCTCCCTCTCCTAATGTGTGAAGACACCAAAGAGTGATACTTACCTGGGGAAGGCCAGCCAGGCGCCACAGAAGTGAATCAAGGCATATTTTCTGGTCAACTGGGTCATGGATACACTCAGCTGAGGTTGTTTTGCTCAGCAAGCATCAGTGAGAGGAGGCCGCTGACTCTCCTTACCTGGAATGGAGTCTATCGTATCGATGTGCCTGCCCCCTTTGCAAACAGACAGCCCAGGTTGAGAGAACACTACCTGGCTCTGTGCTGGGGTCCCCAGCAGCTACAGGAGACAGATACACACCTTACCTGTCTGAGAGCTGCCCCGAAATGAAGGAGCCCATCAGCACACCCACGAAAAACAAGGAGATTGTGAGCGGGGCCTTCCAGTCGTCCTCACACACCAGGTTCCACTGAAAGAGGAGAGAGGGGTGTATTACTTCTTTTTAAAAATGCTGTAAACGTTCGGCTTCTTGGAAAATGAAATCAAAACATCCCATATCCCTGCATGCTCTGTTTACATGACTGCAAGGGTGTGTGAGCTCACTAAGGCAGGTGATGGCCCATCAGGCAGCAAGGCATGGCGCAGGTTTCCCCTCAATGGGCAGACTGGCCATCTTGTTTTTCACAGCTTTTAGCCTCACTGTTTTGTTATCAGTTTCAGGAGGGGAGACAGGCAGGGAGTAGGTAGTCTGCCCACGTGCCAACCCAAGAGGAAGGGCAAGGCTTAATATGGTCACTTCTAAGGATCTGGGCTGAGGCTGGGACTGTGGGTGGAGTAGGTAACCTCTCAGTGGGGTTCAGGCCATTGGCAGGGATGGCACATGAGTGTTTCTGGAGCAGGGCTCTGCAGCTCCAAGGGTCAAGGCATCCAGCAAGGAAATGCAGCCAGAAGGCCTAGTATGCACCTTCTGGATCTGTTCCTTCAGCTCTGCTCAGGTCCTGACTCTGGGCCAATGACCCCTGGCTTCTTCTGCTGACATTTAGAGCTGTTATCCCTGATGCTGTGCCAATGTAAGGCCCGATTACAGCCAAGAGCTCTGAGCTGGGAGCCAAGAAGCTGGGTTGTAGCTTCTACTCTGTTAACTAGCTACCAACCCCATCTTGCCTTAATCTCCCCATTTATGACACAGTGACTGGGGGAGGGAACAGGTTACAGTGCTTGAGGTTCCTGGAACCTGGTATAGAGTTGCAACCATAGTTGGCATGGGAAGAGATCTGCAGGCACGGAGAAGCACTGAACACTCACACATGAGATTGCTCCAGCCTAACAAGGGCCAAGAGAAGGATGAGAAACCAAAATAGGAAGCTTGCTGGTTCCCAGAAGAATGTTTCCCAGAACAGAGAGATGGTGCTCTGTAATAACCAAGAAGGCCACCTTCCAGGGAATTCAGCCCCTTGCTTGCCCAGTGACAGGCTGCAGGCCTGTCCTCCATGGATCCTGTTGGCTCCTGGGGAGTGCATGGCTTCCAAGAAGAAAGCATCTCTTCCAGGTCAAGGTCAGAGGGAAAAACAAGTCTGCTTCTCAGCCCTGCTGGGCAGTGCATGCAGAAAGCCTCCAGGCACCTCAGAATGGGTAGGAGGGCAGCCCTCAGGATGGATCAAGAACCCTGGCAGAAGATGATAAGGATCACTCAGCCGCAAGCTGGCCCTCCACTCAGGAGCAAGCCTGCGCCTTGGATGGACTGAGAATGGGTGGTGATCCCCACTCCAGGGAAGAGTTGGGGGTCACCAACTCTTAAGTCTAGAGGAAGCCCAGACTATCAGGGGACAAGCAAGGAGCACTAAGGCCCAAAAGTTCAGGCAATGGCAGCCTTCTCATCTCTGCAGTCTTGGTGGTGCCAGCACCCAGATACCATCTTCCTTCTAGGAGGGTGTGTGCTCCTAGGGCAGCTGCCATCCAGACACAGCTGCTGAAGTCAGGATAGGAGTGGCAGGGAGTTAGAGCTGAGGGACTCAGTGAGGGGGTGCCAGCCTCTGGGTGTTAGAGCTTCAGGGCCAGATTATGGTTATGGCCACAAGAGAATATGATGGGATCTATTCCCAGCTAGCAGGCACTATTTTTGTAGTGACAAGAGATTTTAAAAAAGACTGAATAGAGTCATTAGCTGCTTCTCAATAGGTTTCTCATGAGAGCTGGGGTCTGATACAGCTGAGCCAGACTAGAAGTCCAAAGGGGCTTTTTCAATGAGTTCTGGAGTGGAACCTCTAACCCCCCACCTCATGTCAGGTCTCCCAGTATAGGCTTCTAGGGACTTCTCGACTGGCAAGGCCAGATGCTACCTGAAACCAGGTCAAACAATGCTCTGCAGGAGATAAGGCGACTGTAGTCCTCCTCATGAGGATCCCCAGAGCATCTCTCCAGCGCCGGCAGCCTCAACCCCACCACTTGGTTCAGTGTCCTTACTCTGGGCAAGCGTGTAACTACCTTAAGTAACTGGGCTCTCCATCTACTACCGACATTTCTTAACAATTCTCATGGCCTGGCTCTGGGCCCTCCAAAAGCAAGCATGGGTTAACAGTTCCTTCTTACTGGGAAGGAGTGGGATGAGAAGCCCATAGAGTCCAGGTTATGACCCAAGGTTTGCTGTCTTAAAAATAATCTAGTATTTCTCTACCGAGTTCCTTGCTTGGCAGCCGTGACTAAGGCAGCTACAGATCTGCTCACTGAAGAAGCCACCTGGTATGAAGGATGAACTGTACTGGCTGTTGATAATAGGTATTAACCTTAGAACTAAATGTGTAGGCTTAAGATTTATTTCATGAGCCTAGCATCATTACCCCTCAGCTGGGTGAGCTATAAAAGCAGGAGCAAACTGAGGAAAAAAAAAAAAAAAAAAAAAAATCTGACAGTAACCCTGGCAAGGGGCCTAGGCTTGCTACCCTTTCTGGTTAGAAATGTGCCTTTCTAGAACACCATGTATACTATCTATG
Source organism: Cervus canadensis (assembly GCF_019320065.1). Lineage (NCBI taxonomy): Eukaryota > Metazoa > Chordata > Mammalia > Artiodactyla > Cervidae > Cervus > Cervus canadensis. Next base: position 85,189,660 of record NC_057389.1, on the reverse strand, counting down.
GTGAAACAGATCACCAGCCCAGGTGGGATGCATGAGACAAGTGCTCCGGCCTGGTGCACTGGGAAGACCCAGAGGAATCGGGTGGAGAGGGAGATGGGAGGGGGGATCGGGATGGGGAATAAGTGTAAATCTATGGCTGATTCATATCAATGTATGACAAAACCCACTGAAATGTTGTGAAGTAATTAGCCTCCAACTAATAAAAAAATTAAAAAAAAAAAAAAAAAGAAATGTGCCTTTCTAGCGGCGATAGCTTCTTGGAGATAGCTTATATATATATATATATATATATATATATATATATATATATAAAGCTTTTAAAATTACATACTATAGTTAGGCACAGTTTGTTTTATGTAATTTATACCTCAATAAAGCTGTTTAAATTTTTAAAAAGAAAGAGAACTGTGTCTCTTGAACGCAGTATGTAATTGGTGCTACTTCTCAGTTATGGGAAGTACAGAGATGATGTAGTTCCCTGGGACTAAATGTTCTTACCTGTGAGTTAACTGGAAGAAAACAGTGATAGAGCCTGTGCCCACAGGGCAGAAGCTCTTCCCTAAGATGTACCGAGCCTGACCGCATCAGTGGTCAAACACACTGGTAAGCACTACCTGTTACTGAAGGCCATGCCATCCTACACACATTTCATCCTGCCTCCTGCTGCAGTTAATGGTGAATCCTTGACCCAAGGCTATCAGGGCAAGGAGAAGAATTTGCAACCACATCCTCTAAAAGCCTGGCAGAGCCCTGCAGCAGAGAGACTCAGTACCTGTTTGATACCTAGGTGAGTGAGTGACTCGATGCATAAAGGACTGTTAACCTTCCAAACCATACTATCCCTTGGGTTTCATCCTTGGGTTTAGCTGCCCAAAGCCCAGTTGAACCCTGAACTTCATTCTCAACAGATTATTTTCCTTTCTCCCTCATTCCTTCTCTGTGTCAACTGTCAGAACTTTGACCCAGGGTGTTGGTTCTCAGCTAGCTAGAGTCTCAATCTGACTGCTCATGGTCAGATGGGTCTGCTGTGACTTATGTACACAGGGGCCCTCGGGGATTTGCCATGAGCTGCAGGGGCAGAGAAAAGAGTCTACACTTCCCTAGAGTGAGGGGAATCAGAAAGGCAGAGCAGTGAGGCACTGGCTCTGGGTCTCTCTGGTCTCCCCACCCTATAGTCAGCCCGGGGCCTGCCTCCCCAGTTGATGTAGCCTTTTCTTTAGGTGGATGTGGAGGTAACAGTGGGTGCTCTCCTATTTTCTAAGACTATACACTTATGAGATAAGGCTGATGGAAAAGCTGGTCGACAAAAAGAGGCTTTCCAGGACAATAGGGAGTGAGTAAGAGTGCTGCCAAGGGCCGGGCCAGGGTGCTTCTGGGAAGCAGAGACTGGCAAGGGGCAAGGGGCCACAGAGAACTGCTGGATTTTTGGCTGAAGAGACCCTAACTCATGAGTGCCGGAGTGCCTAGACATTTCCAAAGGAAAACTCTACAGCCACAGGCTGTGCTATGGCAACACCAAAAGGCAGGTGACCCAGGCAGCCGGAAAAATCACCCATGCTCCCAGAGAAGGAGGCGGTGCTGGGCCAAGGAACACACAGGGATTGGAGTGGCTCCACTGCACAATGGAGCAGCCGATGCCCCGGGGTGACTGAAGGGCTACAGGAGGGCTCAGCCTAGAAGCTCCCGAACCACTAACCTATTCCAGAAACATGGGAGAACAACGTCTTTCACCTCATAAACAGTGTCCCCTTCTTTCTGCCACTCCCAACACCTTGTTGCAGATCCACACGGGCACAAGCACCAGTCTCTGGAGTGGGGGATTATGTTTACTTTGAAATATTCCACTTAATGCTTTTTGACCACCCCTGAGTTTCTCTTCTATGAGTTAAACCTGTCCTTTTCTTCTTCAGTTCTCCCACGGTGGAGAAGATTTCAAAATGATTCATTAATCCATTCAACAAAAATGTTCCTGAGCACTCGATCTGCATCCAGCATCAATGTCAGGACTTGCAAGATATAAGTGCACCACAAAGTTTAGTACTATGTGTGTACTCGTCAACTCCAACAAAGAAAAAAAAAAATCAAACATGAAACTGGGGGTTTTCATCTTCTGCTGAAAAACATGAATAGGAATTCCATACCAGCATACTTACAAACACCTCTAGGCATGATTTGGGGCAGAGGGCAGGCTTGAAGACATTTAACAGGCACAGGACTAGCTGCAGTAGTCAGCCGGGCAGGTCCGATTGAAAGAAAAGGGGCCTTAGAAAAATGGAGCCATCAGAATGTTAATGTAACAGCTTCCAACAGTGACTGTTCACCAGAGGAGAAAGAGCAGCCTTGAACCTAAAAGTCTGGCATACCAGCATCCTCAAACAAGGAGCTAAGTAATGTATTAATCTTCTCTCCCTGCAAACACTGACAACCTGGAAGTAGGTGAAAGGGCACAGCGCTCTTATGAAACTGTTTAGACAGCTAAAGAAAGCTGAAACATATAAAAGGAAAGGCTGATATTGGTAGCAACATAGCTCAAGGACCCTTCTGGAACAGTCTGCCTTTGGGAGCTCATCAGTGCCATCACTGCTCTCAGCCAAAGGTAGGATGGGGTCAGCAAAGAAAGAGCAAATGATTCGAGTAAATCAGAAACATTAGGGGTTAGGGCAAAGTCTTAAGAAATGCCACGAGCTGCTTCTGACGTCACTGCCTTCTCCTTCTGCAGGCAGCCAGATGCAGAATTTGCAGGGACTTCTAAGTCATGGAGTATGGCTTCCCCTCCGTGGTCTTTGCCTGCAATCTGAGGGACAGCCTCTACTTTCACAATGCTCACTGGCTTCCAGGAGGGTGACAGACTCACTTGGGAGGCTAGGATCGAGGATTTGTGATGACTGGAGGTTTTAATGCTCCGTGCCCTCTTCAGCCACAGATCACAGTCAACTACCTCCAAGCAGTGCCTCTTCTCTCAAGCAGCAATGCCTGAGGACACTGGAATGGTGTCGCTTGCTGAGATCCCAGTGGGGCTCTTCTCACACTCCTCCTACACACATCTGGGGACATCAAATGTCCAAATATACAAAAAACAACACACACCCACAAGTTTGTTGTGGCAGCACTCAGACTACCTTGAAGGGTGACAACCCCCAGAAGCAACACACACACACAGTCTCCATGTAAGCCTCCTTGCGGCTCCAGTAGGGTTTGATGCCATACCAGGAACTATGGACCATTCCCTTCAGCCTCTTCCCTGTGAATTCTGACCTCATGCCAGAATTGTTTCTTGATGTTCCAGACTTTGTCTCTGTTGAGCTATACACCGCAGACTCATCGACAAGCCTCCTTCTCCAAGAAGCCTTCCCTACTCCTCAAACCCCTGTTCCTGACACCCAGTGAACCTGGGCACCCGAGAGTCTATCAAGAAGTGCTCTTTTTAATGTCCTGCTTGCTCAGTTCTGCTGAGACTACACAGAGTCAGAGTGCCAGAGCTGGAGTAAGATGCAAAGCAGAACCACATGCCACCATAAATATCACATCATACATCCAGCTTTAATGACTACAAGGTCACCGGGGATAGAAAAGGCTGCCCAAAAGGAAAATCCAAGGGCCTGGGGAATGAGAAAGGTTTTCCCCCTGCTTCCGATGAACTAAGGCTGTATGCTTTAACTAAATCTGGCTAAAGACATTTATACCCTAAAACATTCCAGGTCAAGAAGTCACTCCGAATGGATCTTCAGATGCACAGAATCCTAAAAGACTAATGATAACTGACCATGAGTAAAAAGTAAACAATTTTTTTTTTTAATGGGGAATGACTTTGACTGCTCAGTATCTTGGAGTATTTACAAGGAATTGCCAGGGCCTTCTTGACTTCCTCTCCAAGGTAGCTAACAAGGATGGGTGGCCAGACAGAACCGTGCTGCGATGGCCATGATCTCTCTGGAAGTCACCACGAAAAGTGCTCCAGAGCCACCTGGCTGGAGGATGTCCATCACCAGTATGTAGTGAGTCCGCGGAGACGGAGTGACAGCATCCAGCACGCACCTTGGCGGGTGGAGTGCGTGACCTTAAAGACAGTAAAGGTCCTGCCTACGTCTAGGTCTCAGGCCCTGAGCGCGGAGCTGGTACCCACCTCGGTGACGATGGTGGACAGGTAGATGTCCTGGCTGAAATCCCAGCCATCCAGGCAGCCCTCCTGCTCCAGCTGCTCCAGGTCCACATCGCGCCCAGGCTCCAGCCCGAGCGCCGAGAAGTTGACGATCGTAGCTAGTCGGTAGCGGCGGCAGCTCTGAAGCACCTCGCGGCCGTCCTGCAGCCGCACCGGGACACTGTGGTTGCGCCACGCGCTGCTCAGGTTCGCGGTGTCCGGCACCCGGCAGTGGTGTTCAGGGGTCGCCGTAAAGAACACAGACGACAGGCCATTGAAGCCGTTGGGGATGATGCTGGCGCTGAGCAGGAAGAAGATGAGGCGCTGAAAGGGCCCCCACTCGCCCAGGAAGGCGGTCACTTCGTCGTAGTCCTGCATGCCGCGTTCAGCTGCCGGCGCGCGGCGCGCGGCCCGGGGTCGGAGGACGCGGCGGCGCGCGGGGGCGGAGCGTGGCGAGCGTGCGCGCGTGCGCGGCGGATCCCCACAGCGCGGCCGAGCAAGGGCCGGAGCTTGGGGACGGCCCGCTGACTGAACAGGTTCGCAAGCTCCTTCCGCCGCCGCGGCCGAAGCGACTGGCCTTACATAGCGCGCGAGGCCGGGGCGGGCTCTGGGCCTGAGCCGCCCAGCCCGCCGGTGGTGCGGCGCGGACGGGGGTGGAGCTGGACCGCGAGTGACGGCGGGGGGCGGGCCCGGGCCGCCGGGCGCACCTGGAGCTCCGGCTGGTCGCTGCCTCCGGGCGCGCTCGGTCTCCGCTGGCCTCCGTGGGCCAAGCCCTGAGGTTACAGCCGAAGGAGCCCTGGCTGGGCTGAGGAAGGCCGCGAGACTTGTGACCTCGCCGGCGTCTGAGGCCAAGCTCGCTGGCCCAGCGCGGAGCCCGGGGAGCGCCCGAGTGGGTGAGCCGGCAGCTAGGCTCAGGTGTTAAAAATACTGCAGCGTCCCTTCCCCGACCTCTTCTTTTACAGAGGCCTAAAGGGGTAGGTGACTAGCCCAGGGTCTCGTAGTTAGTATATGCCCTTGACACCGCCCATTTTTGTAAAGGAGACCGTGATTATTTTGAAACCGGAACCGTTAACTACCCCAATGGAGAGACTGGGAACAAGCACTTAATTCTAATCCACATGCCCTTTTCACATTGTGGTCTGTAACAAGCCCTTTTCGTTGTCCTTTAACTTGTTCAAGCAGATGTAAAATTTTAACTTCAGGGTTATTGAGGATCTCAGTCTAGGATTAAATGTTCCTCAGATCAGTTATTTCTGCGCAGAGTTAAGAGTTGAAGGGTAATTTTTAAAAGCATCTAAGTGATTCTAAAGCTTCACTGTCCAATAGAATAAGTAGCTACATTTGTAATTTAAAGTTTTCTAGTAGTCATATTAATTAAGTTACCAGATCTAGCAGGTAAAAGTGTAGGACACCAAGTTAAAATTTGAATTTCTTATATACAAGAAAATTTTTTTTGACCAAAACATAAATCCTGTGGAGTCTCAGTTCCAGATCAGGGGATTGAACCTCTAGCTATGGCAGTGAAAGCTGGAAATCCTAAGCTTTGGACCACTAGAGAACTCGCAAACAATGAATAATTTTATACTAATAAAATGTGCACAGGGACATATGAAATTCAAATGTGTACAGCAAACCTACATAATAAAGTCAAAAGAAATGGGTGAAATTAACTTTAATAACATATTTATTTAATCCAATATACCCATAACATTTCATAGTGTAATCAATATAGAAATTATTGTAATAGTTTACATTTTTACATAAGATCTTATATTTTTATAATTTTCATACTAAATCATAAGAATCTAGTGTGTAAAAAAAAAAAAAAGAATCTAGTGTGTGATTTTATAGCACATTTCAGTTTGGATTAGCCAAACTTTTAAGAGCTCAGTAGCCACATGTAGCTTACGGGCTATTTTATTGGACAGCACTGTTCTAAGGCTTTAAGAATTAGGGTTGTTAAATTTAACATTGGGGCATTTTCCTTTTTGTAATAATAGTGGCTTAGTGATAGAGAACTAAACTTTCACTTTTAAATATAACCTGTTGGATAAACCAATTGTGATGGATTCTACATTGAAAATAAAAAAAGAGGAGAAGCTATCCTTGCCAGGATGTTTTACACAAAGAAACATTTCCATAAAATGCAAGGATTTTTAAAAAATTAGGCTCAAATTCTTTATACAGGTTTTAATCTTACTAAACAGGTCTTGCTTGTTTACACCGACTGTAACCTACTACTCTTTCTGCCTCCTGAAGATGCTTGGCGAGGATTAAATGTACTTAATCCTTTCTAGCATCTTATCTCAAGTAACAGTCCTTTGCTGGAACTAACAGAAAGGAAAACGATGCTTCTTGAACATAAACTTTTTTTTTATTAACTTTCAGAATTGTTTTAATATTGCAAAATAAATGAAAGCTTCTATGAGAAAAATGCTGACCTGTGTCCAGACCAAAGGAGGTGAAAAAGCCTTATTTTAAGAAATAATCAGTTGAGCATCAGAAAACAGACCTGAAAGGGTTTAGAAACAATTCAATAGGCTACTAAAGAGGTTGCAGATCTTGAAAAGAAAACAAACCATTTCTCGTGTATGGCTTATCCAAATGCACAAAGCCAAGAGCAACTCAGGGCCTTCCAGTTCTTGGTGGGGCAGGGATTCATCTCTGAATGTTATTATTATTTGAATTGCATCTTTTCAAAAGAGATTGAACTCAGAATCTGAATCAGTTACCTGAGTCCCTTTAACCCTTAAGATTCTGAATTAGGATGTTCTTACTTTATGAATAAAAAAATAAAACTGATTTTTATGGTAGATAGCAAATTCAGGATTAGGACCCTATATTAAATGGATTAAAATGTTAGCAGATGTGGTAGTTGGTCTCCAGGATAATACACAATGATCGTTGTGTCCTGTGTTATTACAAAACAAAAATGAAAACGGAGTCAGTATTGCTAAGAGAGCTTTATAAATTGAGTCAGAGGCCATTAAAGAAGTGTGATTTATGAATGTCTTAATCTGAGTGGAATCTGACCTTTTGGCCTGATGAAGTCATCCAAAACACCTACCAGAAACTCAAGCTATTCTTGGGGACCCTTCAGTTCAGTTCTGTCAGTCAGTTGTGTCCAACTCTTTGTGACCCCATGGACTGCAGCATGCCAGGCTTCCCTGTCCATCGCCAACACCTGAAGCTTGCTCAAACTCATGTCTGTTGGGTCAGTGCTGCCATCTTATCCTCTGTCATCCCCTTCACCTCCTACCTTCAATCTTTCCCAGCATCAGGGTCTTCTCCAGTGTGTCAGTTCTTCACATCAAGTGGCCAATGTATTGGAGCTTCAGCTTCAGCTTCACCATCAGTCATGCCAATGAATATTTAGGACTGATCTTTAGGATGGACTGGTTGGATCTCCTTGAAGTCCAAGGGACTCTCAAGAGTCTTCTCCAACACCACAGTTCAAAAGCATCAATTCTTTAGCACTCAGCTTTCTTTATGGTCGAACTCTCACATCCACACGTGACTACTGGAAAAAACATAGCTTTGACTATTCAGACATTTGTTGGCAAAATAATGTCTCTGCTTTTTAATATGCTGTCTAGGTTGGTCATAACTTTTCTTTCAAGGAGCAAGCGTCTTTTAATTTCATGGCTGCAGTCACCATCTGCAGTGATTTTGGAGTCCCCCAAAATAAAGTCTCACACTGTTTCCATTGGTTCCCCACCTATTTGCCAAGAAGTGATGAGACTGGATGTCATGATATTGGTTTTCTGAATGTTGAGTTTTAAGCCAACTTTTTCACTCTCTTCTTTCACTTTCATCAAGAGGCTCTTTAGTTCTTCTTCTCTTTCTGCCATAAGGGTGTATCATCTGCATATCTGAGGTTATGGATATTTCTCCTAGCAATCTTGATTCCAGCTTGTGCTTCATCCAGCCTAGCATTTCCCATGATGTACTGTGCATATAAGTTAAGTAAACAGGGTGACAACATACAGCCTTGATGTACTCCTTTCCCAATGTGGAACCAGTCTGTTGTTCCATGTCCCGTTTTAACTGTTGCTTTGTAACCTGCATACAGATTTCTCAGGAGGCAGGTAAGATGGTCTGGTATTCCCACCTCTTTCAGAATTTTCCACAGTTTGTTGTGATCCACGCAGTCAAAGGTTTTGGTGTAATCAATAAAGCAAAAGTAGATGTTTTTCTGGAATTCTGTTGCTTTTTCGATGATCCAATGGATGTTGGCAATTTGATCTCTGGTTCCTCTGCATTTTCTAAACCCAGCTTGAACATCTGGAAATTCACCGTTCATGTACTGTTGAAGCCTGGCTTGGAGGATTTTGAGCATTACTTTGCTAGCGTGTGAGATGAATGCAATTGTGCAGTAGTTTGAGCATTCTTTGGCATTACCTTTCTTTGGGGTTGAAATGAAAACTGACCTTTTCCAGTCCTATGGCCACTGCTGAGTTTTCCAAATTTGCAGGCATATTGAGTGCGGCACTTTCACAGCATCATCTTTTAGAATTTGAAATAGCTCAACTGGAATTCCATCACCTCCACTAGCTTTGTTTGTAGTGATGCTTCCTAAGGCCCACCTGACTTTGCATTCCAGGACATCTGGCTCTAGGTGAGTGATCACACCACCATGGTTATCTGTGTCATGAAGATCTTTTTTGTATAGTTCTTCTGTGTATTCTTGCCACCTCTTCTTAATATCTTCTGCTTCTGTTAGGTCCATACCATTTCTGTCCTTTATTGAACCCATCTTTGCATGAAATGTTCCCTTGGTATCTCTAATTTTCTTGAAGAGAGCTCTAGTCTTTCCCATTTTATTGTTTTCCTCTATTTCTTTGCATTGATCACCAAGGAAGGCTTTCTTATCTCTCCGTGCTATTCTTTGGAACTCTGCTTTCAAATGGGTACATCTTTCCTTTTCTCCTTTGCCTTTAACTTTTCTTTTCTCAGCTATTTGTAAGGCCTCCTCAGACATCCATTTTGCTATTTTGCGTTTCTTTTTCTTGGGGATGGTCTTGATCACTGTCTCCTGTACAATGTCATGAACCTCTGTCCATAGTTCTAGGCAGTCTGTTTATCAGATCTAATCCCTTGAATCTATTTCTCACTTCCACTGTATAATCGTAAGGGATTTGATTTAGGTCATACCTGAATGGTCTAGTGGTTTTCCCTACTTTCTTCAATTTAAGTCTGAATTTGGCAATAAGGAGTTCATGATCTGAGTCACAGTCAGCTCTCAGACTCTTTTTTGCTGACTGTATAGAGCTTTTCCATCTTGGGCTGTAAAGAATATACTCAGTCCGATTTCGGTATTGACCATCTGGTGATGTCCATGTGTAGAGTCTTTTCTTCTGTTGTTGGAAGAGGGTGTTTGCTATGACCAGTGTGTGCTTTTGGCAAAACTCTGTTAGTCTTTGCCCTGCTTCATTTTGGACTCCAGGGCCAAATTTGCCTGTTCCTCCAGGTATCTGTTGGCTTCCTACTTTTGCATTCCAGTCCCCTATAATGAAAAGGACATCTTTTTTGGGTGTTAGTTCTAGAAGGTCTTGTAGGTCTTCATAGAACCATTCAACCTCAGCTTCTTCAGCATTACTGGTTGGGGCATAAATTTGGATTACTGTGATATTGAATGGTTTGCCTTGGAAATGGACAGAGATCATTCTGTCATTTTTGAGATTGCACCCAAGTACTGCATTTTGGACTCTTATTGACTGTGAGGGCTACTCCATTTCTCCTAAGGGATTCTTGCCCACAGTAGTAGATATAATGGTCATCTGAGTTAAATTCACCCATTCCAGTCCACTTTAGTTCACTGATTCCTAAAATGTCTAAGTTCACTCTTGCCGTCTCCTGTTTGACCACTTGGAATTTGCCTTGATTCATGGATACATACCTTGATACATGCAATTTACCTAACCTTCCAGGTTCCTATGCAATATTGTTCTTTACAGCATTGGACTTTACTTCCATCACCAGACACATCCACAACTAGGTGTTGTTTTTGCTTTGGCTCCGTCTCTTCATTCTTTCTGGAGTTATTTCTCCACTCTTCTCCAGTAGCATATTGGGCACCTACCGACCTGGGGAGTTCATCTTTCAGTGTCATATCTTTTTGCCTTTTCATACTATTCATGGGGTTCTCAAGGCAAGAATACTGAAGTAGTTTGCCATTCCCTTCTCCAGTGGACCACACCATGAGAGTCAGAACTCTCCACCATGACCCGTCCATCTTGGGTGTCCCTACATGGCATGGCTCATAGTTTCATTGAATTAGACAAGGTTGTGGTCCATGTGATCAGTTTGGGACCCTTACTCTGATTTAACTTGTAATAGTCTCTCTACTTTTCAGACTCCTACCCTAAAACAGCTCATGATTCCTTAAGGGCAATTGTTTTCTGACTTGCATCAGAGTCAGTTACACCTCTTGCCAGGCAACTTTTAACAACTTCCATGCCTTTTTATCTTTATAAGCCCGTGGCTCTTTCTCTCCCATGGAACACTCCTTCAGGGTTAACCCTAATCTGTGTCTCCTGAATTGTAATTCTTAAGACCCAGGTAAACTATGTTCTTATTTACAGCCTCCTGTGATTTTGTTGTTGTTGTTGACAGTATTCATATTCTTGTGTAGGCTTCCCCCACTTAGTACCAGGATTGGTCTTTGTGACCAAGAGCATATAGCACACGTGATATTTCATCACTTCAGTGATTACATTTTAAAGTGACCTCCCTCCTAGATACCACCCCCACCGTTTTCTCTGTCTGTCTTTTTCTTTGGGAGAAGCAAGGTGTCTGCCATGTTGTAGACAGCCCTTTGACTGTTCCAGGTGATGGCAAAGAATGAAGACTCCTGCCAACAGGCAATGAGGAACCAAGGCGCTCTGACCTGATATGAGTGAGCTTGTGAGGGGCGACTTCAGCATCAGTTGAATCTTTAGATGACTGCAGCCCTAACCAATAGCTTGACTGCAACCTCATGAGAAACTGTGAGCTAGCACCACCCAGCTAAGGTAGCTCCCAGATTCCTGAGCCTCATCAACTATAAGAGATAAAAGTTCATTGTCTTAAGTTGCTAAATTTTGAGGTACTTGTTATGCAGCAATATATAACTAATACATAGATTATTGAACAATATGTTGACTTAAAATACAGAAGAATAAACATCTGTAACTCCTTGATTTGTTTTACCTTCTAAACATCAGAATAGAATTTTACAGATAAGCTTTATAATTTATTTCCCTGATAAGAGGTAACGTAGTGTATTGGTTAAAAGTATAACCTCTGAATAAAGATCAGCAGTCAACTGCTGACTCCTTCAAGTCTTAGCTTAGCAAGTTTTTAAAACTTTCCAAGCCTCAGGTTCCCAGATGCTAGTGCTTAACTTAGCGCAGTGCTTAACTCAGCGCCTAGGGTCCATTAAGTGTGAAATAAATATTAGCTATAACTAATGGTTTTATTTTGATTACTGACTTTAAAAAAAAAACACCTTTGGATGTGTCTGTGGGTTGCGTGGGATGAAGCAGTCAGTACCTACTTGCCCGAGGAAGAGGAAAGCTCTAAAGAACTCCTTTGAGAAAAAAAAGAGTAGAGGGTCCAGGCTTAGAGGAATAATAGAGCTTCTCCATCAGAATAGAGGAGAATGCAGAAGGTCTGTCTAGCCTCTTCAGGTGATCCCCTAGACTGTGTATGGATTTTATAGAAAGGGGACCTTGCGTAAAATTTAAAATAGCTATCTTTCGCCCAAGATCTCTGTGAGACATTGTTTGCCTTGGCCTCAAAACACCAGAGTATGACTCAAGAGTGAAGGAACAGGACTCTATCCACATCACCAGACAACATCCCAAGTGGCATGTCATCACCCCCGGATATCAGCACTTTGGGCACAGTAGAGCAGCTGCAGCTGAGCTCGGCATGCATGACTTCAGTTGTCAGTGGGTACGCAGCGCTTTTGTGCTGTTATCCGGGTGTCTACTACAGACTCATCTCAGGGAAAAAAAAAGAGAAGTCTATGTTCATGAGCCCAACTGTGGTTGGAGATTGGAGTTTCTCAAACAGAGGGGCCAGAGAAATCACATTTGTGCTAGACTGTTTTGTCCTGGACAGATAGGTAGCTAATCATGAAGAGAATGGGCCTTGAAACATTCTGCAGACTAAAAAATTATATAATCAAATACTTTGAACAGTTTTCAGAGGACTTATCAGATATCCAGACTTTTCCTTTGAATGAGTGTAATTTCTAATACAAAAACCCACAATCTAGCTTCAAGAGACACATAAGAGTTTAAAAATTTCATATAATACTGCCACAAAAGTGGGGGTAGAAATATAAACTTGTTCCTTTCAGGTACACCTACAGAGAATGAGATGTGAAATAGGTTGCTTGCATTTTAAAGGCTAGTTAGCACATTCTAGAACAGATGGAAGAGACTTCGGTGACAGCTAACATTAGAAATACAAATTTACCACCAAAGGATTTTATGAGCATCTGTGACATAGAAGGAAAATTGGATTGTTAATGTTATTTACTTCTTCATTCATTCAGCAAATTAGGTTATATGCCCAACCTTGTTCTGGAATTGAGAAAGACACTGTTCTCAGAGAGCTCAGATGGTGAGATAATTGGAGGATGGTGAAACCAACCGTAAACTTGTGAAAATAAGTATAAGTGTCAAATAGTGGTTAAGTGCCAAGTAGAGATAAAAGAGCATAAGGGTGTAAAGAGTGACAGTCAGTGGGTGGCTACTTTAAACTGAATGGTGAGTGAATATTTTTCTGAGAAGGTGATATCTGAGCTGAGACACAGGGGTGAGAAGGAGTCTATCATGTGAGGAACTGGAAGACAGTGTCCCAAGCAGAGGAACAAGTGCAAAGGCACTTAGGGTGTTTGAGCAACAGAGGGAAGGTCAACATTACTGGAACATAGTGATCAAAGTGAGTAGTGATGGGACATAAGATCAGAGACATTGGCAAGAGGCCAGACCATCTAGTGCTTTGTAGACAATGTCAAGGAGTTTGAATTTTATACTCGGTGCCATGAGAAACCACCAGAGTATTTTTAAGCAGAGAAAGGATAAGGCGTGGTTTCTATCCTCAAAAGAGTACTCTGGCTGCTCTGTGGAGAACTGACCGTAGAGGACAAGAATGAAAACAGATCGACTGGTTAGGAAACTTCTGGAGCATCACAGGCGAGAGTGGTATGTGTGGAAGAGATAAGTGGATGAATTCAGAATACAATTTGGAAGCAAAAGGTAACATGACTTACTAACTATTGGATATGGGCATGAGAGAAGGAATTAAAATGACTCCTGGTTTTGGGCTTAAGTAACCTGGTGCCAGTTTTTGGAATGAGGAAATTGGGTGGGGTGGGGGATTTGGGAAATCAAGAATTTTGCTTTAATTAAAAATTTTATTGTGATAAAATACACATAATGTAAAATTTATCATCGTAACTCTAAGTGTACAGTTTAGTGGCATTAAGTATGTTCATGATGTTTTACAACCATCACCAGCTCTTTGCATCTTGCAGAATTGAAACTGTGTCCATTAAGCAGTAACTGCACATTTGCCACCCTCCTCAGCCCCTAGCAACCACCTTTCTACTTTCTGTCTCTGTGAATTTGACCATTCTATGTACCTCATTTACATGGAATCATGCAGTATTTGTCCTTTGTGACTGCTCATTTCAGTAAGCATAATGTCCTCAAGGTTCATCTGTGCTAAAGCATGTGTCAGAATTGTCTTCCTTTTTAAGACTGAATAATAGTCCATTGTTTGTATGATATTCTACAGTTTGTTTTTCCATTCATCTGTCAGTGGACACTTGGGTTGCTTCCATCTTTTGGCTATTGTGTATAGTGTGAATATAGGTGTATAAATATCTCTTCAAGTCCTTGCTTTCAATTCTCTGAGTATATATCCAGAATGGAGTTTCTGGATTATATGGTAACTCTATTTTTAATTTTTGGAGGAACTGCCATACTGTTTTCCATAGGGACTGCACCATTTTACATTTCCATCAACAGGGCAACAAGATCCTCCTTGACACTTGTTACTTTCCCCTTGTTTAAAAAATAGTAGCTATTCTATTAATAACAAGGTACAAAGTGATATTTCATTGTGATTTGTGATGATCAGTGATGTTGAGCGTCAATTCATGTGCTTATTGGTCATTTGTGTGTTTTTTTTGAAGAAATGTCTATCCAAATTCTGTGCCAGTTTTAACTGGGTGATTTTTTTGTTGTTGTGATGTAGGAGTTCTTTTTATGTTCTATGTATTAACCCCTTATAAGATGTGTAGTTCCCAAATATTTCCTCCCATTCCATGGGTTGCCTTTTTACTCTGTTGATTAGATCCCTTTATGTTAAGGAGTTTTAAGTTTTGATGGAGTTGAATTTTATCTATATTTTCTTTTGTTGCCTGTGCAAAAAGAGTTTTATTTTAAATATAAAAGTAAACTAATATTTAAATATAAAGTTTGGAGATAGTTGGACATACAAGTCTGAAGATCATAGGAGAGGTCTGAATGAGATACAGAGTTATCCATGTATGGGTGGTATTTATAACCATGGGTCTGCATGAGACCAACCAGAAGAGAAGATACATAGGAACACATAGGTCTCCTAATAGGATACAGTCATACTGAAGTAAGATTTCATAGGAAAATATCAGAAGGTTTTGACTGAGTTAAATTCGAGTAATATGAGTTATTGAAGATCTTAATCTTCTGAGCTAGATGCCTGGTTATAAATTAGAAACTCCTGGAAAAGTATCAACCTTCTTTGCTATTGTATTATTACAATAATAATACTAACAATAGCCTAAGACATAATTTAGTCCTCACAGTGGCTGCTTAAGATATTCTTATTGTCCCCACGTTACAGAGAAAGAAACCAAAGTGAGTAATTCACCTAGTTATTATAGTTAGTAAGTGGCAGGGCCAAATTAAAACTCTGGTTGGTCTACCTCAAGCCTACACTATTAATTATTAATCTCATTATTATGAAAAATGGAATCTATCCCCCGGCCTTTACCAACTGACTGCATTCAGTCTCCTTAGGTTTCGTATCACCATAGTCAAGTCTTTGCTGGTGGTGAATGGTCCAGGAAAGGTGGAAACAATCCTGACACCTTTAGTTAGGCTGATCTGCAGCACTTTGAACACTCTGGATCTTAAAACTGTGCCAGGTTCTCATACACCAAAAAGAAAAGAAAAAGACTGACGGACACAGCACACAAGAAACAACAGAAGTTGTCACATTTTTATTCCCTTTCATCTTCAATTTAGATATTATGGTCCTTTGCTTCAAAAGTGCTTCCCTGATAGCTCAGTTGGTAAAGAATCTGCCTACAATGCAGGAGACCCTGGTTCCATTCCTGGGTCGGGAAGATCCCCTGGAGAAGGGAAAGGCTACCCACTCCAGTATTCTTGGGCTTCACTTGTGGTTCAGTTGGTTAAGAATCCGCCTGCAATGCGGGAGACCTGGGTTTGATCCCTTGGTTGGGAGGATCCCCTGGAGAAGGGAACGGCTATCCACTCCAGTATTCTAGCCTAGAGAATTCCTTGGACTGCATAGTCCATGGGGTCACAAAGAGTCGGACACGACGGAGCGACTTTCACTCTCACTCACTTTGCTTCAATCTCAGTTCCTCCGTTGTCTTGTCATTCTGCTCACCTGTACTGCAAAACCCCCAATCCAGTCCTTTGTGCGTTTCATTCCTGGGACCGTAGAGAAGATCACACAACTATGTGAATTGGTGTCTCTACAAATTTACCTTTTCAATCACAGGTGGACTTGTGCCCCACTTGTCATTCTCCCAACCCACGTGTTCCTCCAGTCCATCAGTGATCCCCCTTCCCTTCTGTATCTTGATTCAGGAGCAGATTGAGAGTGAAGAGTAAAATGGTTTTGATTTATCTTTGGCTTAGATTTTGCAAAATGGGTAAACAGAATGATTCGGGTAGCAGTGTGAGTGTAATGAAGGGATCATGAGGTATAAACTGGAAGGGAGAGGAAGGGATGTCAAGGTCAGAGCTAAACAGTTGTGAAGAAAATAAAAGGTCCTGGAATGAGGTGGAGTTGTTGTGACTGATGATGGGGCCCAGGGTGTGTCCCTGTCAGGGAGGAATTATAGGACTGTAAAGTCAAGTTATTATGAGGATGTGGTGTAGGATTACTCATTACCTGAGCACAAAAGTCAATACCTCAGGTTGGATTCCAGACAACCCACAGAATGTGGATAAATAACTGGCACATTGTTGGTAACAGCAAACAGAAGGGCAGAGCGCAAACCTTGAAGGAAACATTTTATATATGTGAAGGTGAGGGAGTTGTGGTGGAGAACAAGGGAAGTCCTGAGATCTTACCTGGCTCTGAAGTTCACAGGAGGTAGAAAAGAAAGAGCCTCCATTTAAAAGACAGGAGCACGAGGCAGCGGAGTGCCCAGGGGAAGCTGGAGCTCTGTCAGGGCGAGGGTGTGGAGAGAGCAACCAGGGATTTTCTTGATGGAGGAAAGCTGCCTATCCACAGTGGAGCAGGGCTTCAGAGGACAGAGTAGCAGGGAAGGAAACAGTGGGAGTGGGAGACGGCAGGCTACGCAGGGGCAGGGAGCACAGAGGGGAGCCAGAATGAGAGTATTCAACAAAAGGGATTAAATTTGCAGTGCTGGAGAGAGACAGTTTCAAGGTTCTAAAAATCAGGTTTCAGACATTTCTGTTCTAACTCAGAGACACTGAGTGATGGGTCAGATCCTCATAACTTTTTATGACCCATTCATCAGTCTCTCTCTCTCTTTTTTTTATCAGTCTCTTAAACATGACCTCATGAAAAGGTAATTTACCTCAGCAGAGCGAGTTTGACTTGATCTGAATCAGGGTAGAGGCGACTGCTGCTCAAGCAGAGTGAGAGGAGAGAGAAAAATGCCAAGTTGGGATGGGAGAAAATGACTTTGACCTGGGTTTCAACTCCACAGTGCTCAGGTCCAGGTTGGGGCACCGACCTAGTTACTGAGGCCAAAGGGAAGGAGCTTATGATCTGGCTAGACTGTGTCCATGAGAGTTCCAGTTTTATATTCTTTATGTTTTTCGTCTTTGCTCCCCAATACTTTATAATCATATAGAAATTAAAAAAGAAAAATTTCTATTAATACTCAATAAAATGAAAGTAAAAAATAAAAAATTTAATTTTTTAACTTCTATATGATTATAAAAATATGTTATTTGTAAACAATTATAAAGTATGGAAGACTGCAGAAAAGAAACTAAAATAGAAGTCATCTATAATACCCCATCAAAACATACCTACTGTTAATACCTTGAGATATTTCCTTCAAGTTATTTTTTTCATGTTTTTTAAACATAGTTTATTCATCCATGAATTCATTAATTGGTCAGTACTACTGTATACATTTAAAAATACTTGCACTATATCACAAATATTGTATCATGTTATTAAAAATAATTCTTAAACACTATTTTTAAAGGCTGAATAACATTCTTTCATAAAAACACCATTATTGATTTAACTATTTCCATACTGAGTTTTTAAAATTGTAATTAAAAAATTTAAATTTACCATCTTACCTATTTTTTTGAGTACAGTTCTGTAGTATTAAATATATTTACATTGTTGTGCACAGATCTCTAGAACTTTTTCATCTTGCAAAACCAAAATGTACCAAGCACTAATTCCTCCTCATCTCTTTTTCTCTCTTTCCTCCTGACTTGGTAACTGTCTTTCTAATTTCTATGATTTTGACTGTTTTAGATACTTCCTATGAGTGGAATCATACAGAATTTGTCCTTTTTTGACTGGTTTATTTCACTCAAGGATATGCTAGTATCCTTGAGGTTCATCTGTTTTTAAGGCTTTATAACATTCCATTGTATGTATAAGCCACATTATCTTTATCCACTCATTTGTAGATGGACATTTGGGCTGCTTCCAGCTCTTTGCTATTATGAATAATGCTGTGATGAACATGGGTGTGCAAAACAGCTCTTTGAGATCCTGCTTTGAATCATTTTAGATATATATCCAGAATTGGGATTGATAGATGATACAATAATTCTATTTTTTAATTTTTTGAGGAACCTCTATACTCTGTGTGTTATGGAAAATTTCTGTTTTCCATAATGGCTGTACCATCTTACATTCTCACCAGTGGTGCACAAGGATTCCACTTTCTCCACATCCTTACCCATATGTGTCTTCTGTTCTGTTGTTAATGGCTATACTAATGAGTATGAGGTAGTATCTCATTATGGTTTTGATTTCCATGTGCATTTCTTTAATGATGAAAACAATAGAATGGGAAAGACTAGAGATCTCTTCAAGAAAATTAGAGATACCAACATTTCATGCAAAGATGGGCTCAATAAAGGACAGAGATAGTATGGATCTAACAGAAACAGAAGATATTAAGAAGAGGTGGCAAGAATATACAGAGGAACTGTACAAAAGGGATTTTAACAACCCAGATGATCACGATGGTGTGATCACTCACCTAGAGCCAGACGTCCTGGAATGTGAAGTCAAGTGGGCCTTAGGAAGCATCACTACAAACAAAGCTAGTGGAGGTGATGGAATTCCAGTTGAGCCATTTCAAATCCTCAAAGATGATGCTGTGAAAGTGCTGTACTCAATATGCCTGCAAATTTGGAAAACTTAGCAGTGGCCACAGGACTGGAAAAGGTCAGTTTCCATTCCAATTCCTAAGAAAGGCAATGCCAAAGAATGCTCAAACTACTGCACAATTGCACTCATCTCACACGCTAGCAAAGTAATGCTCAAAATTCTCCAAGCCAGGCTTCAACAATACATGAACTGTGAACTTCCAGATGTTCAAACTGGTTTTAGAAAAGGCAGAGGAACCAAAGATCAAATTGCCAACATTTGTCGGATCATCGAAAAAGCAAGAGAGTTCCAGAAAAACATCTATTTCTGCTTTATTGACTATGCCAAAGCCTTTGACTGTGTAGATCACAACAAACTGTGGAAAATTCTGAAAGAGATGGGAATACCAGATCACATGACCTGCCTGTTGAGAAATCTGTATGCAGGTCAGGAAGCAACAGTTAGAACTGGAAATGAAACAACAGACTGGTTCCAATTAGGAAAAGGAGTACATCAAGGCTGTATATTGTCACCCTGCTTATTTAACTAATATGCAGAGTACATCATGAGAAACGCTGGGCTGGATGAAGCACAAGCTGGAATCAAGATTGCTGGGAGAAATATCAGTAACCTCAGATATGCAGATGACACCACCCTTATGGCAGAAAGTGAAGAAGAACTAAAGAGCCTCTTGATGAAAGTGAAACAGGAGAGTGAAAAAGTTGGCTTAAAGCTCAACATTCAGAAAACTAAGATCATGGCATCTGGTCCCATCACTTCATGGGAAATAGATGGGGAGACAGTGAAAACAGTGTCAGCCTTTATTTTTTTGGGCTCCAAAATCACTGCAGATGGTGACTGCAGCCATGAAATTAAAAGATGCTTACTCCTTGGAAAGAAAGCTATGACCAACCTAGATAGCATATGAAAAAGCAAAGACATTACTTTGCCAACAAAGGTCCATCTAGTCAAGGCTATGGTTTTTCCAGTGGTCATGTATAGATGTGAGAGCTGGACTGTGAAGAAAGCTGAGCGCCGAGAAATTGATGCTTTTGAACTGTGGTGTTGGAAAAGACTCTTGAGAGTTCCTTGGACTGCAAGGAGATCCAACCAGTCCATCCTAAAGGAGATCAGTCCTGAGGGTTCATTGGAGGGACTGATGCTGAAGCTGAAACTCCAATACTTTGGCCATCTGATGCGACAAGCTGACTCATTTGAAAAGACCCTGATGCTGGGGAAGATTGAAGGTGGGAGAAGAACGGCTGACAGAGGATGAGATGGTTGGATGGCATCACCAACTCGATGGACATGAGTTTGAGTAAACTCTGGGAGTTGGTGATGGACAGGGAGGCATGGCGTGCTGCAGTCCATGGGGTCGCAAAAGTCAGACACAACTGAGTGACTGAACTGAACTGAATGATGAGTGATGTTGAGCATCATTTCTTACAAATGCCTGCCATTTTCATATCTTCTTTGGAGAACTGTCAGTTCAATTCCTTTGCTCATTTTAATATCAGGTTATTTGCTTTTTTGTTGTTGAGTTGTATGAGTTCTTTTTGTATTCTAAGTATTAAACCTTCAGCAGATATATGATTTGTAAATATTTGCCCTCATTTTCTAGGTTGTCTTTTTGTTCTGGTGTTTCCTTTGACACTCAGAAGTTTTAAATTATGATGTAATCCCGTTTGTCTGTTTTTGCTTTTGTTGCCAGTGCTTTAATGTCATAGCCAAGAAATCATTGCCAAATTCAAAGTCTTGAAGCTTTTCTTCTCAGAGTTGATAGTTTTAGGTCTTACAGTTAAGTCTGTTTTGAGCTCATTTTTATATATGGTGTAAGGTATGGGTCCAATTTCATTGTTTTGCACATGAATGTACAGTTTTCAAAAAAAATATGTTGACGGGACTGTCCTTTTACCATTGTGTAGTCTTGGCATGCTTGTGAAAATCATTTGGCTATATGTGCAAGAGTTTGTTTCTGGTATCTCTACTCTGTTCCATTGGTTCATATATCTTGCTTTATGCCAGTATCAAACTATCTTGATTGCTGTTGCTCTTTAGTATTACTTTTGAAACTGGGAAGTGAGAGGCCTCCAATTCTTTTCTTCTTTTTCAAAATTGTTTTGGCTCTTCAGAGTTCCTTAAGATTCCATATGAATTTTAGGATGATTCTTTTTCCTACTTCTTAAAAAATGCCATTGGGATTATGATAAAGATGACATTGAATATGTAGGTCAGTTTAGTTAGTATGGACATTTCACTGATATCTGAGACTTCCAATCTATAAGCATAGCATGTCTTTCCATCTGTTTCTAACTTCTTTTAGCAGTGTTTCATGTTTCCAGTGTACAAGTCTTTTACCTCCTTTGCTAGGCCATGTTGTTGCTATTTAGTCACTAAATCGTGTCTTGACACTTTTGCAACCCCATGAACTGTAGCCTGCCAGGTTCCTCTGTCCATAGGATTTCCCAGGCAAGAATACCAGCGTGGGTTGCCGTTTCCTCCTTCAGGGGATCTTCCCAACCCAGGGATTGAATCTGCATCTCCCACATTGGCAGGCCAATTCTTTACCACTGAGCCACCAGGGAAGTCCCTTGTTAGGTCATACTTAATTTTTTAAGATTGCAAATAATGCTTTGATAAATATGTATGTTCATAAATATTTCATGTATCTCTGATTATTTCTTAGCTGTTGAGTTACTATATTAAAAAAAAAGGTATTTTAAGACTCTCAATACACTTTGCCATTTTCTTTCTAGAAAAAATAAACCAGTTTTACATTTCCACCAGAAGAGTATGAAAGTGTATCTCATCATACTCAATACTGACACAGTCATTCTGTAATCTTTGTTAAAGTGTTACATGGAAAATGGAATCACATTGTCACTTCACTTGTGAAGCAGGAACACCTTTTTTTTTTTTTGGTTGTAAGACATATGAAATCTTAGTTCCCTAATCAGGGATTGAACCTGGCCCCTCGGCAGTGAAAGGTCAGAGTCCTAACCACAAGACCACTGGACCAGGGGGGAATTCCCAAGGACACTTTTTTGTGTGTGTCTGTGTGTATTTATTGGCCAGCCAATGTTTTCTTGTTTGAAAATTAATAATTTCTTTTACTCATTTAACTATAATAATGATAACAGTAACACATGCATTCATTTTTTTTCAACAAACATTTATTGAGCACTACTATGTGCTCAGCACTATTTTAATTGCTAATGAGACAAATGTATGCCTCTGGGATGTAAGTTCCATGAGAAAAGAGAAGAATGCAGTGAAGAAGAAGTAAATAGTTAGGATGTCAGGGAGTGATATGGAGAAACATGAAGCAGGAACAGGTAAGGTTAGGAGGAAGAGAGAACAGGCTACAATTTTAAATAGGGTCTTCAAGGAAGGATTACTTAGGCAGGTGACATTTGAGCAAAGACATAAAGGAAATAGGGACCCAACCACGTAGATACCCGGGAAAAGCATTCCTAAGAAGAGGGAACATGCAGAAGCACATGTTATAAACAACAAGGTCCTACTGTAAAGCACAGGAAACTATAATCAATATCCTGTGATAAACCATAATGGAAAAGAACATGAAAAAGAGTGTGTATACATATATATATATATATATGTATATACATATATTGTATGTATACACACACACACACACACAACTGAGTCACTTTGTTGTATAGCAGAAATTAAACATAAAAACATTGTAAATTAACTATATTTCAATAAAATGAAGAAGCATGTTCAAAGGAGAACAAGGCCTGAGTAACCTGAAGAGACAGCAAAGGAGAGAGTAATAGGAGATGAAGTCAGGGAGCTAAAGGGTGGGGACACACGGAGGAGGGTCCTAAAATTTGGGTGATCACATACACTTTATTATCCAAGTTGGGACATTTTTAGAGTGAAAGGTGGGAGGTATCAGTAGGTATTGTGAAGCGTGTGAAAGTGTTAATCTCTCAGTCGTGTCCGACTCTTCGCAACCCCACAGGCTGTAGCCCACCAGGCTCCTCTGTCCATGGGATCTTCCAGGTAAGAATACTGTAGTGGGTTGCCATTTCCTTCTCCGGGGGATCTTCCTGACCCAGGGATCAAACCTGGGTCTCCTGCATTGCAGGCAGATTCTTTACTGTCTGAGCCATCAGGGAGGTCCATTAATAGGTATTACACTGGGTCTATAGATAGAAGCTGCAAGTGTCCTGGGAAAACTGGGACATGGGATCATCCTACTTATAGACTACTATAAAGACTTTAGCTTTTAAGAACTCTGACTGAGATGGAAAGCTATAGAAAGATTTTGAGCAGTAACATGATATGATCTCATTTAGATAACTCATATTGCTATGCTGAGAACAGACTGAAGGAAAGCAGGAGCAGGATTAAGGAGGGGGGACCAGTTAGGAAGCTAACAGAATTAAATTCCAGGTCTTAAAACTCCACATTCAAAAAGCTAAGATCATGGCATCCGGTCCCATCACTTCACGGCAAATAGATGGGAAAAAATGAGAATAGTGAGAGTCTTTATTTTCTTGGGGCTCCAGAATCATGGCAGATGGTGACTGCAGTCATGAAGTTAAAAGATGCTTGCTTTTTGGAAGAAAAGCTATGACAAACCTAGACAGCATATTAATTAGTAGAGACATTACTTTGCCAACAAAGGTCTGAATCATTAAAGCTATGGTTTTTCCAGTGGTCATGTATAGATGTGAGAGTTGGACCATAAAGAAAGCTGAGTGCCGAAGAACTGATGCTTTTGAACTGTGGTGTTGGAGAAGACTCCTGAGAGTCCCTTGGACTGCAAGGAGATCAAATCAATCAATCCTAAAGGAAATCAGTCCTGAATATTCATTGGAATGACTTGATGCTGAAGCTGAAGCTCCAATATTTTGGCCACCTGATGTGAAGAACTGACTCATTGGAAAGGACCCTGATGCTGGGAAAGACTGAAGGCAGGAGAAGAAGCAGATGGCGTCATTCGGATGGCATCACTGACTGGATGGACATGAGACTCCCGAGCAAGCTCTGGGAGTTGGTAAAAGACAGGGAAGTCTGGCGTGCTGCAGTCCACGGGGTTGCAGAGAGACAGACACAACTGAGCGACTAAACTGGACTGAACTGTGTAGGGAGTTCTGACCATAATAATAATTAGGCAAGAAGAAGAAATAAAAAGTAACCAAATTGAGAAGAATAAAATGAAGCTACAGTAATGAAAACACTGTGGTACTGGCAGAAAGACAGATATATAGACCAATGAAACAGAATAGGAAAAGCAGATTTGGGATGGAAGTGGGGGAGAGTAAGAGTACAAAGTAAACTGAGGTGTGTTAAGTTTAAGATTCCCATTAGACATCTGTGAGGATAGTGAATTGGTGTGTGAGCCTGAAGTTAAGCTCTCTCTGTATTTGGTGGTTGTTAATGTAGAAGTGGTATTTAAAATTGTAAGTTTTTTTTTTTTTTTTTAGAAGAGGAAGAAGACCAAAGACTAAGTTCTGGGCACTCTAATGGTTAGCAATAGAGGAGATGAGAAAGGGCCAGTGAAGGAAATGGTGAAGGAACAGTCAACAAAGCAGGAGGAAAACCAAGCAAATGTGATATCCGGAAAACATTTCAAGGGAAGAGAAATCAGTTTGTCTGATCCCTTGAGAGGGGTGGTAAGATGAGGACTATGAATTGACCTTTCAGTTCAGAAACATATAGGCCATTGGGGACCTTGAAGTTTGCTCTGGTGAAGAGGTGGGGGCTAAAACTTCATTGTAGTGGGCTCAAGAGAAAACTGGAAGGAAAAACTTGGAAGTAGCAAATATAGAGCTAACTATATCTATCGAGAAGTTATGCTGTAAAGGGATAGGGAGAGACGGGGCAGTAGTTGAAGGCAGAAGTGGGGTCAAGGGAGAGCTTTTTCAGTATTATAGAAATACTAGCATGTTTGCATGATGAATGATAAAGATCCAGTAGAGAGAGAAAAGATTGATAGATCAATCATAGGGCAGGCAGGACAATTAATTGCTGGAGCAATGTCCTTGAGTAGGTAAGGAGGGGATGGGGGCACCAAATACAGAAACACACACATACAGAGGGAGAGAGAGAGAGAATTCTCTGCTGGGAGCAGAGACCATTGATCTCAAATAATAGGAGAAAAGACAGAGTGTAAGGATACAAAGGCAGTTAGATTGGTAGATTAAGACGATAAGAGCTTAAGTGAAATAGGAAGAAAAGGCACAGCTGAGGGTGAGCATGGGGGAGGAGATATTAGAGTTCTGAAGACAAAGGTCATTGAGGACAGAGAATGGACCAGGGGAGCAGTGGAGCATGACTGTCAGTCAGCATTAAAGTTCCTCTTGATGACTGATGATTAATTTTAAATGAAACCAGTCAGCATGTTTTGCATCTTTTTTCCCCCCAGCGATGTCTAGCAATGCAGGTGCTGATGGACGTAGGAGGGGACTGGATTTAACCAGCATTGCAGTTTGCCTAGGAGAGTAAGGTGGACTAAGAAAGGGCAAGGAAGTTGATTATAATGATTAACTGGTGAGTACAGTGAGATGTGAGATAGAGGAAAACATCTAAGTCTGCTAGGTAGGGGGCTAAATACGTGCATTATCTCATGTGCTCCTCAGAGTCATCCCATGGAACTGCTTGGCCTCCTTCAGAGATGAAGAGGCTGAGATTTAGGAAGACTCAAGAATATCAGAGATATCAAGCGTATCTCAGAGATACTGCAGGTCCAGTTCCAGACCACCATCATATCACAATAAAGTGAGCCACATGAATCCTTTGGTTTCCCAGTGCACATAAAAATTATGTTTACACCATACCACAGTCTGTTAAGTGTGTAATAGCATGGTGTCATTAAAAAAATGTTCAAACCTTAATTTAAAAATACTTTATTGCTAAAAAATGCTAACCATCATCTGAAAATGTAAGGTTGCACAAAACTTTGTAAAAAAAAAAAAGCAGTATCAGTGAAGCACAATAAAATGAGGTGTGCCTGTTTAACTTGCTCAAGGCTACCCAAGCAATAAATGACAGACCCTGCACTAGGCCCAAGAACACTGGTCTCCAAAGGTGCACTTAACCTTCCTACTATTTGCTTCAACTGGAGTATTAGCTGGTACTTTTAAATTGATGAATAAACAGAAAGGAAACTAACTTTGTCCAAAATATTTTTGTTAACATTTTTCAAATTTGTGTTAATTTTAAGATTTTGGTGTACAGAAAATTTTTAAAGTTTATAGCAAAATCTGTTTATTTTACCTTATCTTTAATTCCCTATCCATCCTGAGAGTAAACAATTACCTGTATTTTCTTTCAGCTTATTTATTACTTTTGACTCTTTAATCCAGTAAGAATTAATTTGGTATGTGTTTTATGGTAAGATCCTGTTTTTTCTCTAGTTTGTCGGTTGTCCCAGAACTAGTTTTGAATAGTTTATCTTTTTCTTGATAATTTGTAATGCACTTTATCATATGTTATAATTTTATAAACATTTGGGTCTGTTTCTGGCCTTCCCATTTATCTTTGTATTTTTAAATCTGAAGAATGTTTTACCTTACAACTCTTCTTTCCCCAAAATTTCTTAGTCTTGCCTATTATTCTTTCAGATGCCCTTTAAAATTATTTTTTGAGTTCCTAAAATATGTCACTGGAATATTAATTTTAGTGAGTTAATTTGGTAAGAATGGTAGGTAGGCCCACAGCACTCATTTTACACACAGCATGTCTCTACTCAACTCTTAATAAAATGGAATAATTTTTTCACTTAGACTTTATATGTTTGTTTAGAGATTATTTGTAGGTATTTTATGTTTTTATGACTATTAAGAATGGATCCTATTTTTTTCTAGTGTATTTTCTAGCTGATTATTTCTAGTACATAAAAAGTTGCTGATTTTGGAAAATTTCTTATATGCCTCCACTTAAGCTGAAACTCCTAAATATTAGAACTTTTAGTTAATTCTCTTGGACTTTAAAAATAAAATAGAATATGATTATAGAATCCTTGTAATATTGATAATTTTGCCCATTTTATAATAGCTTTATTTTTAATCTATATTTTATACTATGACTATAGTTACTAAAGCCCAAAAATGTTGAAAAGGTGCTAAAACACATATCCATAAAATTACTGTTAATGGGATGCTTCCAATATTTCACTCTAACATACAGTGTAATATTGGCTGTCAGTCTGAGACTGATATTCATTAGCCAGTTCAGGTCATTGCCTTGTAGGCCTAATTTTAAAAGTTGTTTTTAAAAATCAGGAATACATCTATTTGGGCATGTATTGATCTATTTGGGCTTTGAACTACCAAAGAGATACTGCATTTGTGTACTCATTGCTTTTTTATGAATAGATTTTTAAAAGTCATGTTTTTACAATTATAAACTATAATAATAAAGTACCCATATAATATGCATATAATAACTGCAGTAAAAGGCAATGATCATATCCTTAGTTTTTACATTAACAAAAAAAAGCTTTAAGTGCATTTTATACTTCAGTGTTTAAAAATTTAAATGTAAAAAAAAAAAAAATTTAAATGTCTATGTTTCAAACAACATTTTCACCAAGCTAGCATTACAAAGTATTTTAATTGAAAGGAATATCATCAAATGCCTGTTCCGTGCAAGAAAGCACTACAGTAAGGATAAAAAGATAAGCAAGGCGAGGCGCCTGGCCTCCCGGAGGCTTATGGACACGTGGAGTAGGAGAAGGGTGTGGGCAACTAGACAAGAACCCAACAGAGGCAAGGTATAAAAACAAGTACCAGAAGAGCACAGAGGAGTGAACAGTCAATGCCGGTGGGAAGGAAGTTGAAGGAGCATTTCCTGGAAGGCAGCAGGACAGGCTCTTTGCATGACAGGCAGCTAGTATCCAGCAGGGTAGGTAGAAAGGTGATCCAGACAGGTTGCCCCAGTGGGGGAGATAAAGGTGCCGGGTAGATGAAGCTGTGTACCTGAGTCCCCAGTGAGAAAGTGTAAACTCTCTCAAGAATTCTAGTGGGTTCTAAGGTAACACTCAGAAGTGGGATCAGTGTGTCCGTAGGGGTATAAATATGTTAGAAGTACGGCAATATAAAGAAAAACTTCTGAGATAATCTGAAAAGCTCAAGATAAGGGTCTTGAAGCAATAAGGATTGTTTGCCAAGATGTTTCATCAAAAGTTCCTTTGAAAAATATTTAGATAGTAAATATTTATATTTGGGGATAATAAATTTTAGGAGATGATGCCAACGAGAAGCATATTAAAAACCAGTGGCTGCCAGTACTAGTGGCACACCAATGCGCTGGTGGTGTTAAAGGGTCAGTAGCTTGTCCCTTGCTGCTCCGAGAGGAGCTGCTCCTGGTGAGAGTATGGGCCCCAGGTCTTCGGGAGGAACTGTTTGCTATGTTATCATCTCAGCATGCCTCAAATGTGGTGAGATGCAGAGCTGACATTTATCTTCTGAGCTTATGTTAATACATTATCCCATCGGCGGCTTTTACCTTGCTCATTCCTGGAACTGAGATTCTGCTATTGCTGACCAGATGCACCCGTGGTTAAAGAGGCTACAACTGCATATTGTATTTAGGGAGGTATATATTAAGGGAAAGAACTGGTTTAAAAGGATCTCCAGATTGTTAGCTTGGATAGTCTTCTTCTGTGGTGCTGACTTCTCTTGGCTATGGGGCACACAAACCACCTCTACCAGCCTAACTAGTTTGTGGTTTTCCTGATTTTCTTTTTACAAAAACAAAAACAAAAACCCCTTAAGTCTTAGGGAACAGAAAGCTTAGTCAAGTGCTTACAAAGAGCACAACAAATGTGAATCATTTGATAGCCTGTGAGCCATAGCCACTGAAATTGTAGCCAGGAGTGGCCTTGTTTCCTTCTTAAATGCTGACAGGCCATAGAGCCAGGCTGTCTGATCTCTTGAGGCATTTCACTTGTAAATGCTATTAGTATCTGCCATCAATTCTTCTCAAAGCAGTGTATAAAATTTGCTGGGTAGGAATACTGGATATATTTGGTCATTTTGAATGAGCTGGTTTACTTATACACACACACAAGCCTGATAGTTTTATTAATTCGATGAATTTTTTTAAAATTTGGATAGTCTTTGTATTTGGAAGTTTAATCATTATATACGGATTTTCCAATCCTTGACCAACACGTTTTCTAAAAATCCGACAAACCTAATTCATTGAATTAATTAGGAAAAGTCTCTAGAAATGGTTTGTTTTTTAAAATAAGGAGCTTATCTTCAAGTCTGGTCCAGAGTTTGCCATATGGCAAGCATTTCTTAATAGCAAGGTCCATTTTAGTGTTTTTCCTCCTAGTCAGTCCTTTTCATCAGGAACAGCTTTAGTTTCTTCACAGGCTTACGGACGTTTTTCAATTCACCAAATAGGATGGGAATTTTATTAGAATGAAGTTATTATAACTTTGGGATTTTCTTCTTTCTCTATTGAACCTTTTGTTTTTTTCCCATATCTGAACCTGAAAATAAGATAAATGCCAAAGAAAATTAAATGGAAAAAAAATGCCAAATTGACACAGAAAAACATTTTTCTAGTCAATGAACAAGTAATTACTTTAAAAAGAACCTCATGAGCATAGCTAGCACTAGTATTCACGATTTTAGAGTTCCACTGAGGAAAGAGTAGAGTGGTAAGCATGAAGTTCTTAGTAAGTTAAAGTTGACATTGAAGTAGTTTTATCATTAGGAGAAACAACCTATCAAAACTGGGCATCTTTTGCTATATACATCCAGTCTGGATCACAATCCATTCACATATGGACTTATTTTTTATCATGGCTATGCACTAAAAACACATTATCTTATATAACGTCACAAAAGTCATATGAACTATTCCCATATAACAGATGGGAATACTGAGGTCTAGTGAAAACTAAGCAAATTGCCCAAGTTTGCAGTAGATTTGGGTTTTGAAGCCAGGCAGTTTCTCTCTAGAATCTAAACTTCTCTTGGACTTCCCTGGCGGCCCAGTGGTTGAGAATCCGCCTGCCAATTCAGGGAGCATGGATTCAATCCCTGGCTGGGGAAGCTCCCAGGTGCTGCGGGGCAAATAAGTTCTAGAGCCACAACTGCTGAGCCAGCACTCTAGAGCCTGCAAGCCCCAACTACTGAAGCCTGCGTGCCTACAGCCGTGCTCTGCAACAAGAGAAACCACTACAGTGAGAAACCTGCATACCACAGCAAAGAGTAGCCATTGCTTGGCACATCTAAAGAAACCCTGCAGCAACGAAGACCCAGTGCAGACAACAATAAATAAATAGAAATAAATGAACCTTAAACTTCTACTACCGTACCACTGATCTTTTAAATGTTTGCCAGTCTGTGTTGTCATAGAAAGATACTTGATTTTTGTCCCTAGTTTCTGAATAGAGCTCCTAAATCCCTTGTAATTTTCTGAGAGACAAGGATAACAGGAGTGTCTTACCTCTTATTCTAATGAGGTGACTCTTGGTGAGTCCCTAGATAGCTTCACGATGGAGGCTGGTTTCCAGAAAGACCGAGCCTTGACTAGAAGCCTGGAACTTTCAGCCCACCCTCCAGCCCCCAGAGAAGGGAGAAGGGCTGAGGTTAATTCAATACTGATCATGCCTGTGTGGTGAAAAAACCTCCATAAAATCTCCTAAACATTTACTGGGGTCTGGAGAGCTTCTGAATTGGCAAACACATCCATGTGCCGGGATGGTGATGCTCCCCAACTCCACAGGACAGAGACTCCTGTGCTCTGGACCCTTCTGGACCTCACGTTTTCCCCTAGCTGTTCATTTGTGTTGTTTATAACAAACGGGTAATAGTAAGTAAAATGTTTTCCTGAGTTCTGTGCATCATTCTAGCAAATTCCTGAATGTGAGGAGGGGGGTTGTGGAAACACCAGACTTTGTAGTCAAGTTGGACGTGTTGCAGCTCAGGGCAGGCTGCCCCCAAACATGCCACAGTGGCATATTGATTATTTTGCATTTTGATTTTGTTTTTGCTTTTGGTCACGCAGCATGTGGGATCTTAGTTTCCCAACCAGGGACTGAACCTGAGCTCTCAACAGTGAAGGCATTAAGTCCTAACCACTGGACTGCCAGGGAAGTCCCCATTATGATTATTTTTAATTCAAGTTGCTTGTGAAGGAGCCAATGCAGAAGGAAGCTCTGGCGTCCTCTGTGCCCCCGAAAGCAGGAAATAAATTCCTCTTGGAAAAGGCCCACTCCCCACATAGGGAGGTAGAAGGACACCTTTATTACCAGAGATGGAGAATCCAGGGCAGGGCCAAAAAATCTGTATAAATAAACCTTGCTGTTTCTTTACTAATTTACCACCCAGGCCCACACTTTATTTAAATTCCTTACTAATTAAGTGCCCAAGTTCATGTCTTTGGGAAACTCCAGAAGATAGTGAGGGACAGGGAAGCCTGGCGTGCTGCAGTCCATGGGGTCGCAAAGAGTCTGACACTACTTGGCGACTGAACAACAATAACAATTAAGCACTCAAACTAAATTTCTTTGTCCTATCAATTCCTCTCAGTTTTGTTGTTTCTCTGTCTAAAAAGTGTAAAAGCTGTCTGCTTTGGCCATGTCTGCAGTCCTCTTTCTGAGAGATCTCTGTATGCATGAATTAAAATGTGTTTTTTTCCTCTTAACTTGACTTGTGTCAATTTTGTTATTAGTTCAGCCACAAGAACTTAAAGGGGTAAGGGAGTAAATTTCCCCCTTCCCAACAGCCAGAAATGTGGATAAGCTTGGGGACCCATTACTTGTGACTGGCAGCTGAAGAGTAAGCTGTCTTATGGGACTAAGCCTTTAACCTGTAGAGTCAGACGCTGCTGCCGCCAGATGCTAGTCCCGGGTAATTAGTGTCATAACTGGATGATATTATAGGACATTTATTTGGTGTCAGAATTGGTTGATATCAGGAAGAAACCCTCACACAATCTCATAGGCCAAAAAATGATATTGCATTAAAAAATTTTTTTATTAATGTGGACAGGTATTTCCTTTTCATATACATATTTGGCCCTGAAATGTTCTTTTCTATAAACTGCTTGTTCATGACTTTTGCTGGTTTTCTTACTGAGTTGTTGATCTTTTTCCCACTGATTGCTAAGAGCTTCTTGTATCTCATCAACTCTATCTCATATCTTAAGTTTATTAGCTCTGTCTAGTGTGTTGCAAATATTTTCCCCCTGGTTTGCCGACCTTTGTTCTAATTTATGGTTTTACTTTTGCTCTACTGACAATATCTAAAATTGCTTAATCAAATATGTCGATCTTTTCCTTAATGGCTTTTTGCTTTTCATATCACACTCAGAAAGGCCTTCTTTAAGGTTATAAAGTATTTATGTTTTATTCTGGTACATTTATGACTTTATATTTTTAGGTCTCAATTTTTAATCTTTCTGGAATTTATCATGATATATTTTGAAGTAGGATTTAAACTTTTTATGTAGCCAAAATGGCTAGTTGAATATTCTAACACTTTTTACTGAATAATCTAACTTTTCCCCACTGATTTTGAAGTGCTACTTGTTATCTCACACTGAATTCTCTTATTGTATTCAGTTTAATTTTGAACCCTATCCCATTCCAGTGATTTCTTTTTCTGTACCGTTATCATACTGTTTTAATTACCATTGCTTAATAATATGCTTTATTATCTGATAGTGATACTCTCCTCTTGTTACTCTTCCTTTTCAGAACCTTCCTGTTTAACTATCATGTTTATTCTTTTTTTATACATATAATTTTTTAAAGTTCCACTTACCCTTTCACTTTCTGCATCTGCTCTAGGGTCTCTGGTAGAGTCCTTCCAAAACTTTCGGGGAAAAAAAGAGTGATAATTCCGATCAGGACAGTCAGGCTCCCCATGAGGATGTAGGGCAGAACTCTGTTGTAAGCACCTGTAAGACACAGTTAGATGTAGGGACTCTCCAGATGCTCTTGAGAATCACTTAGTAATGGTGGCACACAGTTTTAAATCTGAATACTTACAGAAGAAAAAGAGTGTGCAAAATACACAGTTTCTGTTTGGCAGATGTCATTGCCTCTGAATTTCCATAATCATTCACTCTTGATCTTGCATTATCAAAAGATCTTTCATGTCAACTGGTATTCCCTAAGCTGCTACTTAATCAGGTGTGATAGATGTTCTTTTGATAGAAATCTTTGCCTACCAAAGTTCTCTTAAGGTAAAAGTCACTGGAGATGGGGGATGGGAGGACACCACAGGGAAAGAGGTAGATCAGGATGTTGCAGGGACGGGTACTGGCTATGATGACTGATATGACCTTTGCATTTGCCAAGACCAGTAGGCTGCTGTAGAAAGCTAGGTCCACAGAGCTGTGAGACTCTCAAAGAAAATCTAAGTAATATATTCAATCCAGTTTAAATCAATAAATGTCAGGCACTGTGGTTTCTTTCTGCAGCATTTATATACTTGGTTTTATATGTAATTGGGAGAACCACTCCACCTCTTTATCTGGTGTTACTCGGACAGGAGAATAATAGATCTTCATCTTGCTTCCCTTCTACATACAGAGATTACAGAGGAATAACACAACCAAGAATTTTATTTGACAAAAAAAAAATATAAATCATTAATAAAAAATAAAAAAAACAAAAAAATATATAAATCTTGAAGCTTCTCCAAGGCCTCTGCTGTCACCAACAGGAGCTGCGACTGTGGAATAGAAAGCTCTTTCTCAGACTCCTGCATTTCTTATGTAAGTGGTCCACCATTAGACCACATGAGCATGGTTTGAAAGCATAGGGAAGATGAAAAGACATTCTACATAATAATGTACTTTCTCAGGTATTCAGGGCAGCTGTGTGGAAAATGTCTCTCTTTCTCTGTAAGGTTTTAGAGTGTACCTTTTCTGAGAATTCACATATGTCTTTGGGGATGTATGTGTGTGTGTTTGAACCAGTAGTAACTAGGAAGAATAAGGAACTGCGTCTCCATCTCTCACCAATAAAGTTCTTATGAGGTTTAGACTTCGAGTGCTAGAACCTACATACACTGAACATCTCATGAAAGCCCTTCTGATGGATAAATATGATCACATAAAAGCCAAAGTTCCTACACTGCAAAAAAAGTCATGAAGTCAAAATGGAAATGATAAACTAGGAAAAAATATTTACAATATATATACAGAGGGCTAATTTTTTCAATTACAAAAAGCTCCCCCACTCAAAATATAAGCCATTAGAAAGATGGGAAAAGACATGGACAGTCAGATATCTTAAAAATAAATAGAATGTCAATAAATATATGAAAAAATGTTCAACCTTATTCATAGTTGAGAAAGAAATGAAAGCAACAATGATATCCATTTTTCACACAACAAATTATCAATGACTAAAAAATTGGATGATTCCCATTGTTGGTGAAGATGTGGAGAAACAGACACTCTCATATATTGATAGTTGGATTGTAAACTGGTATAGTATTCAGAAGCCAATTTGGCAATATCTATGAAATTTTTAAATTGCTCCAGCAATCCACTGATCCATATATACAAAGGCTGTGGGGGTGTAGGGCAATGTTCACTACAGTGTTATTTGCAATAACAAAAACTTGGAAATGGTCTAAATATTCATTCATGAACCTAGTTAAATAAATTATGTGTACACATATATTAGAAGTCTATGTACTAACTAAAAAGAAGAAAAAAGAACTACATACATACCAATTAGACCACATGAGCATGGTATGAAACTATAGGGAAGATGAAAGGCGAAGATGAAAACTATACATACACCAATCAGGAAAGATATTCTGATACAATGTTAAGTTTAAAAAAGTCATGAAACAATATTTATGATATAATGTTGTGTATTTAAAAATGTGTGTGTGTATTGTACAAAACGAAACGTCTGGAGGACTACTCACCAAATGTCAATATCAGTTCCTCTGAGGGCTGTGATTTGAGGAACTGAGAGAGTACAAGTGATCTTGTACTCTTTCTAGTATTTTCTGTGCTGTTTGCATTTTTCACAACAAAAAGTCCATTACTTATAGATATATTTTTAAAAAAGGATAGACTGATAAGCTGCATCTCACCTAGGTAAACAAAGTAGGGAGCAATGATGCTGCCCACTCTGGAGGCCATGGAGGTGACCCCCACTGCCATGTTCCTGACCAGGGTTGGGTAGAGCTCTGCAGTGAAGACATACAGCATGGCAAAGGCAGAAGTGACCCCAAATTTTCCCAACATGGCCAGACCAATGGACAAGAAGTTGTAATCTGGAAAAGAGACCCAGTGTAAACAGAGGTACTTTTAGAAACAATACACTTAACAGTTGTTTGTTTTGTCCTTATTGCTTATATAGGAATGTTTTATAATATGTTTCATATATAAATATTTTATAATGTAAAGATATTCCCTAAATTACACTTCTTCTTCAAAGTCTTACTAACTGGACCTAGAAAAAGATGGAGAGTGAAGGGTGCTTTGAGCTTCACTCTTCTATCATTCTAGATCATTTATGCATTCCGTGACCTTATCTACACTTTAATTACAACAGTTTCATAGTCAATTGTTAGCTTGTTAATGCAGTTAAGTTTAATCTTTGAAGAGAAGAACCAATCCTTTTATCCTACTTATTATTATTGAGATATATACTTCTATGTATAATACTATATATCAATAATCTGTTGACTTAATGCTGTAACAATATGAGAAACTTGGACATAAGAGGAAAAGAGAAGCGTGTATCTTTTCATGTGCTTTCCAACTAAAAGCTTACAGACCATAAAAATCATTGAATTTATACTGGAACTGGCATGTACTACCAACTCTTAACACTTGTATATATACATCAATCAGAGAGAAGGTTTAAAAGTACCAAGAAATTAGCACTCAGGTTTATGACTCAAAGAAAGGTTTGAGGGATTAGGTGAAAGTTTCTATGAAGGGGATGCACTGCGAGCATTACTCTTCTTCTGGTGGTGATTTCTGATTCTCTGAGGCTAACCCTTCTGTTTGAAGGGACTAATTTTGAACAAAGGAAATCACAGAGTTAGCTATCTCTCCTGTAACCGACTTATGAATGGTTTATTATGTAAGTGACAGTAAGTGAAAGTGAAGTCGCTCAGTCGTGTCCGACTTTTTGCGACCCCATGGACTATACAGTCCCTGGAATTCTCCAGGCCAGAATACTGGAGTAGGTAGCCTTTCCCTTCTCAGGGGATCTTCCCAACCCAGGGATCGAACCCAGGTCTCCCGCATTGCAGGCACATTCTTTACCAGCTGAGCCACAAGGGAAGACCATTTATTATGTAAAAGCTACATAAATAGGGAACAGTGACTAATAATTAGGGCTTCCCTAGTAACTCTGATGGTAAAGCATATGACTGCAATGCAGGAGACCCAGGTTTGATCCCTGGGTCAGGAAGACCCCCTGGAGAAGGGAATGGCTACCCACTCCAGTATTCTTGTCCATTCTTGCCATGGACAGAGGAACCTGGTGGGCTACAGTCTATGGGGTCGCTTGCAAAGAACTGGACACGACTAAACGACTAAGCACACACGCACACATGACTAATAACTAGCCTGGTCGAGGTGTGGATCTTTTCTGGTAAGTTGTTAATATTGCATAGCTTCTTACCGGCAGGTACCAATTGAATTAAGAGAAGCACACTTCCTCCAAAGAACAGTACTCCAGCTATGACATAACGTCTGGGTAGGGTTCGAAGTAGCAGCCAGGCTGCAATGTAGGCTGGAACTTCAATCAAGGCAGAGAAGAAACAGTTCAGGTAGGGATCTCCATGTAAATTAGGAGTATTGAGAGAGAGAGCAAAGTAACCCACGGAGGTTAACATCCTGGAAGTCAAAAGACAAAAATGACAAAAGGATGGCTTGAGTCACTTTACAATTTCATAATGGTTAGGAAGTTGTCCGTATCTTGGTATCTTACAAGTAGTGACTAGCCACATAGGGCTATTTAAAAGTATAAATTAAAATCAAATAAAATTTAAAATTTCATCCCTCACTTTGGCACTAGCCACACTTCAATTCCTTAGTAGCCACATGGAGCTAGTGGCTACTATAATGGACAACAGAGATATAAAATGTTTTTATTATTGAAGAAAGTTATGTTGGACAGCACTAAGTCTAAATATACAAATATTCAACAATTACCAACCCTAATCTAGCTAATTTCAGGTTTCAGTTAGAATAGCTTGTACAATACATTCTCATCCCCTTAGAGATATTATTTGAAGAAAGACTGTCACATCAGTGAACATAAAATCCATATTTCATTCTCCCCCCCCCAAAAAGAAAAAGATACATAGGTAATACTGTGGGATCCACTTACAGTAAATTCCAATTGACTTAGTAAAACTCACTTTAGGGAAAAAAATGAGTCTCACTCATAATGCTTCAAGGTATCACAGAATGCACATTGCATATCCCGCCATTATAGTTAACTTCCACATAAAAGCTTTTCTGTGGAAAAAACACTAAGTTATATATAACACTATGCAGACTCCTCTGTGGAGAAATTTGCTTATTATCAACATGACTGAAAAGCAGAGAAAATCTGAAAAATATTTTCAGGAACACTGTTGGATCTTCTTATATATACTCTACTAGGTTGGATAGCACAAGGGCTAATCCAAAACAAAACACGAAACTTTATTCCTCTAGGATCTTAGTGATTCTCACATTTGATAATAACAGCAGCATGAATAAAACTAATGACTACTTTATTGTTGGCCCAATAGTACCCCTTCTCAAGATATATTTGCATCCGTGATACCTGCTGACATATAAGAACTAATTAGGTCCATTGTGAGGAAAGCCACGTGTCTAGGACACACTTGCTTAATTCAGGGGCATAAATTCTGTTATTGATGACTTCTAATTGTAATACAAGGTGGCTCTAAAATTAGACTAGCTGCAGCGTGAGCCTGGTAGTTCTGATTACCGTCATTTTTTGTGCTGCCATCATGGAGTAGGCATGTTCTTTTCTTTCTGCCTTCTTCCTAATTTCTTGGCAGATATATTATTAAATCTTACCTATAAAGTCAGTTCATTATTTATGTGCCTTAAAAATCACTCAGTAAACTGCTGTTAGCAAGTGTAAAAAGCTTGTCAAAACTCCAAGTCAGGCAGTGGAGACTCAGGGTATTCTAACCTCACTGATTAATTGCCTGTACAACTTCTGGAAGCAGGAGATGAGTTAACATCTCAGCTTCAGGCATCAGGGATAGCATTAGTTTTAATCCCAGTAACTTTAGGAGGGGCAGGGGACCCTCTCCATGTGGGTCAAATTTCCCTTTAAATATTGTTCCCTTTGACAATTTTTTCAGTATCCAGTTCCATAAATCAAGTTGAAAGTGCAAGTTGCTCAGTTGTGTCCAATTCTTTGCTACCCCATGGACCATACAGTCCATGGAATTCTCCAGGCCAGAATACTGGAGTGGATAGCCTTTCACTTCTGCAGGGGATCTTCCCAACCCAGGGATCAAACCCAGGTCTCCCGCATTGCAGGTGAATTCTTTACCAGCTGAGCCACAAGGGAAGCCCAAGAATATTGGAGTGGGTAGCCTATCCTTTTTCCAGGGGATCCTCCCAACCCAGGAACTGAACTGGCGTCTCCTGCATTGCAGGCTAAGAGCAATGCAGTTTTACCAACTGAGCTATCAGAGAAGCCCTTAAATTAAGTTAAGGGCTTTCCAAATAACTTAGATTCTAAAATTCTAATTTTGTCTCAGGAGGACCCAGGCCTTGACCCTGTCCCTTGAATGAAAGAAAATCAGCTCTATATTTACACGCTGTATGTCACATTTCCAGATCTCTTATTACTTACCATAGCAGCAAAGACATAATGGTTATTGTAGCAATGTTCCGAGTCCTAAACAGGTCCAAAATGAAAACTTTCTG
Organism: Cervus canadensis; assembly: GCF_019320065.1. Taxonomy (NCBI): domain Eukaryota; kingdom Metazoa; phylum Chordata; class Mammalia; order Artiodactyla; family Cervidae; genus Cervus; species Cervus canadensis. The sequence goes on along the minus strand of NC_057389.1, from coordinate 85,151,016 downwards.
CTGCTTCAGGGGGAGTTGCTCCTGTTGCTAAAGTAATGCACACAACCATGAGATTAAGAGATGATGAGGAAGTATCTTTGGCTATGACAGTATGTTCTTAATGCGTGTAATTCACTTCACTTTGAACATGCTTAGAAGTCTGGAATTTGCATGGAGTAAGAGCATCTAAATATAGGATGCTTATTCTGACATTTAAAAATGTTTATGGCCCATTTTAGGCAGAAACCTTTAAAACATAAAAATTAGCTTCACTATCTCTTTATGTAAAGCCTGACTGCTAACATAGATTTGCCGTGACTCATGGGCATCACTATGGGTGACCTTAATCACACTGAACCTTAGGGCCTATTGAGTGGGTAGGGCCATATAGCCCCAAACTACCTTGAGGTTCATATCTGCTTTTTATACTTTTCCTGTTTTTGTCTCAGTGTTAGAATACACTTGGGTTAACTAGGGGACCTTGAAAAAGTTACTATTTATCCTCTGTGAGCCTCAGTTTACCTCTCTATAAAATGCGTATCATAATTAAGAGTTGAGAAGTTTAAGTGAGGTCATATATATAAATCTTAACATAGTACTTGAACCATGGTAAACACCCATACACTTTAACTATTATTTTAATTACTGCACCATTGAGGAAAACACGTAAGCTGTTGATGGTTGGTGGTATTCTTACTGTTGTTAATGGACTTCCTTCCCTTGCTTTTAATCTACTGAAATTAACTTTTCATGTGTTAGGAATCCAGATAATCAAGCTTATTAGAATCGGAACTATACTATTTGCATTAGCCAAGACAAGGATACAACCCAAGTGCCCATCAACAAATGATTGGCTTAAGATAATACGGTATATATACAATGGGATATTGGTCGTAAGAAAGAGTGAAACATTGTCATTTGCATCAGGAGAATATTTCACTCAATGAAGTAAGTCAGAGGGAGAAAGACAAATAAGATATCATTTATATATGTAATAAAAATGCAAATGAATCTATATAAAAAACAGAAATAGATTCACAGACATAGAAAACAAACTTATGGTTATCAAAGGGAAAAGGAAGGAGGGTCAGAGGGATAAACTAGGTGTATGGGGTTAACAGATACAAACCACTATACATAAAATAGATAAGGAACAAGGAGTATTTACTATACAGCATAGGGAAATATATTCCATATCTTTTCATAACCTATAATAGAAAATAATCTGAAAGAATAACTGAATCACTTTCTTGTACACCTGAAACTAATACAATATTACAAATCAACTATACTTCAATTTTTAAAAAAAGGAATTGAAAACTAAAAGAGTTACAAGGCTCTGAGGTGGAGAGTCTCTTCAGGATAAAGTTAAACTCTGTGACTCTGTGCGTGTATTCAGTCAGAGGCCGAGGAAAGAATTTCCACAATGAAGGAAATAAGAGTGCCAGACCTGCCCTTGTAGTAGCTGCTTCCCAAATATTAGCATCCTTCTTTTCGAGAACAATCAGGCACCTCCTCATGCAGCTGACAGTCATGTTACCTTTCTGATTCTGCACTATCTGGAGTGAAAACCTCAAGAATATGCCTCTGCAGTATTACCCAGTTATCACAAAGAAGAAAGTCCCTGTGTAAACTGCTGGGGACTAGCAGTCCTTCTGAAAGTTTTCCGGGAGTGGTACCACGTACAGACAGGACCTGGGGATCAGGCCTATGCTGACAATTGGCACTTCCACAGGGTCCTTGTGAAAATGCAGATTTCCAGGTCCCACATTGGGTTTGCTTAGTCTGAATCTTTCCTGGGGCTCAAGGGCCTGGGAATCTGTAATTTTTAAAAGCTCTTTGGGTAATGGTGATAAGCAGCCAGATTTGGAAACCTCAGGAAAAGAACATTTCTGTATCCCATGCTTGTCCCTGGCCTGTATGGAGCTGCCAAAATGCCTTTGGACCAGGCACCATGAGAAGGCTGAAGGTGCTTCAGAAAGGAAGCCAAAGAAACCCAAGATAGTGTTTGAAGATGGCATGACATGGTTTTTCTTCCTGTCCAAGTCAATGCCACTACCCTTAACATGAGATGAGAAAGAACTGTTAAAAGCATGCATTTTGGCACCAGAGTGAAACTTCTAGCTGTAAAATCCTGGGCAAATAATTTAACTTTTCAACTAAGAAGAACTATGCCTCAGTTACCTCTCCTGTGAAATGGGCCTATAATAATATGTACTAGCAATGACTGGCATAGCATCAAATGAGCTGAACAATGTGCCTGGCATCTGGTAGGCTCTTTATTACCATTCCGAGCAGTTTGCATTTGTTGGCACAGGGCCCTATATATCCTCCTTCAGAGGACCCTACCTGGGAGGTGAATAGGGAGGTGACTGGGCCTCAGGAAAGCACAAGCTCCCTTTTCCTCCTTGGGTTTGTTCAGTTGAGGTTCAATATGCCTCATGGCAGGAAGAAAGCATGTGTTTGACACTGGACTTTGTTCTCATTTGTCTATATAACTATGTATCTCTGAAATGTTTTATGATTGCTTTCATCCACATAGGCTTTATCTCTACCACTAGACTCTAAGGTCCTCAAAGCAGAAGTCAGACCACGTATCCATTAAACATCAAAAAAACATTCAGCACAGCCCTGAGATCCAGAAGTGTTAGACACTCCCAGTGTTATTTTTGCATCCAGTTAAATTGACCAAGGCTGGGAATGGAATTCTTGATCCGAAGAGCAAGGGATTAAGACATATTTTTCCTGGCAGCCCTCTGAAAGCTTGGGCTCACGGCCACTGTAATTAATCCTCCAGCCATCACCAAGGTGTCTGCTTCCGTAAAAGGTTCCAAAGGCCAAGAAGGAGGATAGAGTACTGGCAAGCTCGTCACCATCCAAAGTCCTGGGGTGGCCAGGGACACAGATGTGAACATGGAGGCAAGCATACAGACTAAGAGGTATATAGTCTTCTTGGGGTGTTCTGAGCAGTCTCTGACCCTTCTAGCCGTGAGTGCCCTTGCCCTATCATTTAAGTGTCCTCCCTGGTTTGGACCGGCCTCTTCAGCCCTGAATCACTTTGCTCTCTTTGCTGGCTCACCCTGTTTGCTCCTTGGGGACTTCCTTCCTCACCTCATCACTTATCTTCCATCTAATTCTCTTAACACTCTGGGTTATACTCTATGCTCCTTATGTGTCTAATTTTTCTTGTTTTCTCTGGGAGTTGGCATGAGGTATGGCCACGGACACGGTGAGTCCTTACGACTGTCAGGAAGTGAGCATGCTTCCACTGAATATCTGCTTTTTTCATGGCCTCCTTCCTGCAGGTGTGAATCCACCAGCCTATGCTCTCAGGCCTTAGGGTTCTAGACATGATATAGCAAGACTAAAGACAGGTACAGCTTGCCCAGCAGATTTTGGTAAGGTTCAGAATACAGTGGGGAACCCATGGGTGGAATATCTCTCAAACACATTTTTTCCCCACTTAATATAGATATTCAAAAATCACCAGTATGTAGCTGCATCAGTGGTACAGAGCAAGAACTAATATTTAATCAACACTTGCTGTATGCTCCCTGGAGAAGGGAATGGCTACACACTCCAGTATTCTTGTCTAGAGAATTCCATGGACAGAGGAGCCTGGTGGGCTGTAGTCCATGTGGTTGCAAAGAGTCGGACATGACTGAGCAACTAACACTTTCACTGCTATTTGTTAAGCAATTTATATACATTATTATATTTAATTGGTCCGCAGCCCTTTGAGATGGGTTTTATCTCAGAACTTCATCATCATTTTGTCTCTAAGGTCTTGAACACTGCGTGGTGCACAGTAGGCACTCAAAATCTATTGAATCAAATTAAATTCCATAATCAAGAATGCTGATCTCAAGAGAAAACATTTGCAAATCCTTACCTCCACAGGATCAAAAACCACCACTGGGGCAGTTATGTTGTTTATTTTTGCAGCTTTTTGGATAATATCTTCAGCTTCTTCAAATCTTCTCTGGGATATCAGCCATCGGGGAGATTCGGGGATAAACCTAAAATTCATTTTGGATGTTTTGTCATTTTTCACAGTAACAAGGTTGATGCTATCCACTGTAAGTTGCCCCCAAATAATTTTTATTTTGTAAAATTCTAGTTTGTCTTTTTAAAGAACATCAGGAGGGAGGCTTCATAAGATCTCCATTATTTGTAGGAATAAATAAAAGTACCTTCACGTTTGAAAGTTCTGATCAAATCATAAGACCAATGTTAGTTGTACTTGAAGCCAGGGCCAGCCTACAAGGGGTAACATTAACTATGGGCATGTTTAAACAAGGGCAGCTGGAGAATACCACCCAAAACTTCATACCCAGCATGGCTCATTAAAGAAACAGAGTCTAGTATCTTTCCAGTGTGTCGATCCCTAGGGGAATTCCTGGTGCCTCAGTTGGTGAGGCTCACAAGTTTACTGGGTAAAAGAAGGCATCTGTGTTCCTTGGGCTTTTCCTTAGGCAGTCAGAGGAGGAGGCGAGTGCATTGATACACTTCTGTGGGATGTCCCATGGCTTTCAACAGAATCTCAGCTCAGTGAGTACCCAAACCAGTTATGGGGAGACAGCCAATGTGGTCTCTCTCTCTCTCTTTTTTTAATTGTCTAGAAACATTTAAAATTTTTATTTTATATTGGAGTATAGTTGATTAACAATGTTGTGTTAGTTAGAAACTGACTTTTTATCACACAATCTACCCACATTTTTAACTGATGCTCAGACATGGCTGACTTCTATTCTTTCCTAATTTTTATATTTTTATTTATTTTTTATCATTCTTTCCTAATCTTTATTTCTCAGAATTGCTTAGCCATTCTTTTGCCGGCTCTTGTCTTCCTTATCTATTTGTCAGTATTAAGTGTCCTAGAAAATAAATTATATGTAGCAGATATAGTCTTCCTATAATTAACAGGCCCCTGCAAAGCCTCAACAGGAATTATCTCAGGGCAAAACACGACATATCAAATAGCTAACCCCCAGCTTCCGTCCCCAGCCTACCACAAGCACACGAGTTGAAAAATGAACCCACTTTGCATTTTTTGGAATATACACTTGGTTGGTCCCTGTAGCAACTGTGATGATGTTAGGCCACTGGCCCTTGGTAATTAGAGCTGTCCTGTCCCAGGGAACTTCCTCTGGTGCTGTGTATCTGTGCTGTTCAACGCAGCAGCCACTAACCAAATGTGGTTATTGAGTTGGTGTGACTAGTGTGATGGAAGAATCCAATTTTACATTTACTTGCAGCCCCTGGTGGTTCATATGGTAAAGAATCCTCCTGCAAGGTGGGAGACCCAGGTTTGATCCCCTGGAGAAGGGGCTGGCAACCCACTCCAGTATTCTTGCCTGGAGAATCCCATGGACAGAGAAGCCTGGCGGGCTACAGTCCATGGAGCGGCAAAGAGTCGGACATGACTGACAGACTAACACTCGCACTTCCTTAATTTTAACATGTGATTGCATGTGGCTAGTGGCAACTGCATTAATGAAGAACTATACAGCACGGGCACTTCTACTTCTGAGAGGTATCTTTCCCCAACCAAGTTGTTCTTAGACATATCCTAGCTTTCTTAACTCTCAGCTCTGAGGGCCATCACTGGCCTCAAGTTCCAAATGCTTAGTCAGCTAGATATTGCAAAACTTTCCCCATGTTGCATCTAGGGGCTCCTTCCCCACCTACAACACTCCATTCATACTTGTGGTCACCTACTGCCAAGCTTTTTAAAGGAAATTGGGGACATTAAAAAGCCCCAAAACACCTGCTCCAATTTTCAGCCCGTTGTACTTAGGGTTGCTGCCATCTTAACTTTTGAATTGCCATGGTTTTTTGGTGTATAAATAAGTCTAACTCATCATTTCAAGGTAGCGGAGGGCCAAATAAGGTTTACATTACAGCCTCTCTGTAGATTTAATTCAAACTGAACAGGGGAAAAGTGTTGCTGGAGAGTCTATACCACATACTGAGTAGGCAGCAGAGGTCACAGTAGCCTGAAGCCGTCCCCACATCATCCCAGCCCACCCCGATGGATGGGCATTGCTTCAGCAAATCCCACCCTCAAGGACAAGATGTTAAAAAGAGAGCTATTTTGTTTTTATTTTTAAAGAAAAATGATAAGACTGTTAAACTTTCAGGACAAGCACTCAGCTTATTTGTCCTGGCCCCGGGCTGCGCTCCGTCTGGGGCAGGCCTGTCCCGGGTACAACGTGCCCACAGCCAGGAGCACTCATGGAGCAGCCTATGGGCAACATGGGAACAACTCTCCTCAGGGCAAGAGTAAGGCAGCTCCTTGTGGGATGGACCTTCTGTGCTAGAAACCCAAGAGGCTGACCTGTCAGAGTTGTTCCTTGCTGTGGCATTTGGTTCCAAGGCAAAGATCCAAGCCCCACAAAGTAAAATCTGTACTAATCTCTTATAGTCAGTCAGGGCCCTTCTATTTTTGTTTTCTGTCTCTTATAGAATCATATAGTAATACAGTTGACTATAACATATTTTGAAAGTACTAGTCTCTTATGCTGAGATGACAACCAGAACCAAAGAACACAGATTACCAAAATCATTCAACTGAAGAGGCAGAAAGTAACCTCTGAAAAATCTCGTCTTGTGACTTGAGAGACTGTCTGGTCACCAGCACCTTTTACAATAAATTCAGTTAGCAGGGGGTGTTGTGGAGAGAGGGTGTGATGCTGATGTGATGGTGATGATGGTGATTCTCATTCAAGAAAACTGCCCTACTCTCAGACTGGGTCAGGAAATCAGAATAGTATCTAACACACTGTTTCTCAAATTCTAGGGAAGTAAGAAAAAAAAAAAAAGTGCTTTCTTTCCCCCATGCACACTCACGCCAAGGATTTGCACTGGTGAATCACATCAGCCTTAGAGACCATAAAAGGACAGTAGTTTGGAGTGGTCTAACCAGAGCTATCTGGTCTAACAAGGCCAAAAAGTACTACCTGTCAGCCTCTATGGCTGCCTAACAGTTGCAGCGAGATGAAGGTCCTTCTAGGAAACTTGCTAAGGCACACTTCCTAAGTATGTCCATAGGACAGGGCAACCATGAGGGCTAGTCTAAACTGTGAGCCCCAAAACATGATCAAAAATACTTTAATTGTTTGTAAGCAGACAGAAGTCAAGCAATTCAGTAAAACCAGTCACTGCTGGGAGATTTGATTTTGATATCATGAAACCAAATCAAGGCTAATCAATGAGAGAGAGAGCGAGAGAGAGAGAGAAAGAGAGAGAGAGTACCGGACTCAATAATGGGAAAAAAATCCCCTTTCCTTTTTTTTAAATATGGAAAAACCAAAGAAATGAGGAATCTCCCCCAAATAAAACATATGGCTGGGACCTTATTCCATTCTTGTCATTCTGTTCTCTCACGTAAAGTCTTCCCCATAGCCATATCTCGGTGAAACTGGGGTCAGCATCTCAACACTTTATTATTCCCACATTGATGTGTCAAAATTTGGTTGAAGAGTTGTGAGAGGAGTGAAGAGAATGTTTTCTCTAACAATTAATTAAACAGAAGTGATTCTCTAGCTCTTCAAGACAAAGCAGATAAACAGTCACATCTTAGATGCTAATCATTACATGATAGGGCAGCTTGCGGAAGTTACATTAATTGAAGCCATAAGGAAAAAGAGATTTCCTAGAGAAAAGTGTCAGAAGAGCAGGTGGGCAGAGCTAAAAGTAACAAAACCCAACAGTACCATCTCCACAAACAACAGCAACCATCCAGTAACAGAGAAGAGTTGGGATAGCCCAAGGGGGACTGGGTTTCCTGAGAACGGTGCTTTGCGGGATGGTGGGGAGTCAAACCCCAGCACGCATGCCCACCCCCAACAAGGGAAATGGTCTGTGGGCTTTGAGGCCTCAGCCTGCTCCAGTGAGATCAGCAGGCCCACGTCAAGGTCAGCACCAGGCTCCGGGCTCCAGGTTGCTGGCCCGCAGTAGGGGGCTGTCTGAGACAGAGCCACACTCACCACCACAGCGGGACACACAGCACCCCCGGCACCGTCAGCGCCAGCAGCAGCATCCGCCAGTCTCTGATGAAGTAAGCAAACAGGGGCAGCAGCATGTAGCCAACTGCAAAAAATGTGCACACTCCTAACGTAGAGAATATAATACGAACTGACTTGCCAAGAATTTCTGTTCCTGTTCAAAACAAGGGAGGAGTATTAGCATTTTAACTCACTTTAATATTTGCTTTTTCACATCATTACCTGGCAGTTAGAGTCAAAAAATATAACCACTTAGAAGAGGAACGAGTTATTTGCCTCCTGGCCCAGAGCAGGAGGGGTGAGTGTGGAGGAAGGTGGGACATGACCCAAGACTTACCACCTCATAGAAGGATGGGTTTTCATGAGATTTTAAAGGAGCTGTAGATTTTTTTTTTTTTAATGTCTCCTCATGTCATATGAACATCATGCTCAGCCCTGAGAGGTAACCTCTTCTGAGAATGCCACATTTCCAAAATAAAAGCCCCAGGGTGAGGAGCAGTGAGGGCGTCCCAGGAGACGTGGGAGCTCTCCTGAGGGTGTGTGGATCATGCGGCATTCAGCCTCTCCCACTATTCACCACTGTAAATAAGCAGATATGGGTCTCTTGGAAACAGTGGAGAGTTCAGTTACTGAGCTGTGTTAGGACACCCTTAGCTACCCTCGAGCCCTGAGAAATGATAAAGAGGATCCAGCTGGCTCTGGAGGTCCTCAGAGCCCAGGGCTGAATTCCACTGAGGCTACACAGTGTCCAGGTATCAGCCCCAGGCGGAAGCAGTCCATACAGCCCAGTGAAAGACAAGAAGAAGTTGCCCTTCTGGCCTGGCAGGTGGCAGCCCTGGAGCTGGGCACACATGGAGAGAACTCACAGAGCTTTCCCAGAACACCACAAAACCACCAGATGCTTGGCATCTGGCCCTGTTTTGGGAAAGGCTCCTGCTCTGTTCAGCACCACAGTGGATGGCTCAGCCCCAGTTCTTCAAGAGATGTTGCTTGCTTCTTGGAGCACTTGATTTGAGACAAGGAGTCTGAGAACAGGCTCCTTCTGTTGTCACAAAACTCAGGCCCTTTCCACAGAGTCCACTCTTGGTCCTCTGCCCCAGGGTGGAGATGTGGCCAATGGCAATAGCTCCATCTTTTGTTTGAAATCTGCCCACCACTACTGAGAAGTAACCCAGAAAATACAAAACAGATGATTTGAAGGTTATTCGGGCTTGGGTTTTAAGAAGGAATTTCTTAGTTGCGTTTATATGCCCTGAGCACAGGCTAAGGAATTAAGGACTAATTCCAGAGAAGCAGTAAAATGACTACTTCTGCTGGTTTCCCTTTCTCCCCTCCTACATGTTCCTATCCTTACCTCTCTTCTTCCTCACTCATCATAACTGAAGATGTGCCTCAGTGGTTCTGTCTTGAACAGCCATTTCTAAAAGCCAGACTAATAGAAATGGCCAGTATTGTATATCTCTCACATCTTGGACTGCAGACAATAGCTCTAACCACCCAGGGCATTTCTTAGCCTTTAAACTCATTTCCAGGAATAGGGCCAGACTTCTTTCAGGATCATGAGCGTTGTTCCCAGATCTTTTCTTACCTCATTAATGACCTTCCTGTCACTCCATAAGAAGACTCACCATGCCATGGTTTCTAAACACTTTGGCTGTGATTATCAAGATATGAGAATGAATAGTGCTTTATTCCTAAGCAGAGATTCAGAAGTGAAGCGGCAGAGGATGTGATTGTGGAAAAGAGAAAGTGCACAGGACCAAGTGGGAATCTTGTAGACTCATGAGGCCAAGGGAGCTCCCTCATACTTCCATGATCCTGATAAGAGAAGAGAAAGAAGTTACCCCACTGAATTTCTGGATAATGTCCTTCCTTAAGCTTGGGTCTCAGGTCAGGACAGAGTTGCTCTAGCTTTGCAGAGTACCCATGGGGGACAGAAGCTTCATTAATCTAGTCTTCTGCTCTTATGTGGAGCAACAGGGATGGCACAAATCTGAATAGTTCCTTGGGAGCATGACTTCCTGCTCTCTGACTTTTAGAAAATCACCCTGCCTTGAGCACCATCATCATCGTCTTCATAGTTAGCATTGTTTTGAGTAGGCACTTTGAGCCAGGTTCCAGACTGAGTGTTTACATATATTGTCTCTTTGAATCTTCACAACAATCATATAACAACTAATATTACTTCTGTTTTACATATCATCAGCTGAGACTTAAAGAGTTAAAGCAAATTGCCTAAACTCACACATATGCAATAAGTGGGACAGACAGGATTTAAGCCTGATCAGCTTAATCTATGGATACAGTCCAGAAAAAACAATTACATGGGAGCAAAGCCTTCGCCCTGTCAAGCTGTCCTTCGACTGAGTTCTAGCAGAGACATGTGTGAGAGATGGGTGGGGCCACACCTGCATTTTAGAAGTTAGGATTTGGTCTTCAAACGAACGAGAGGCCAACCAGTCCTCTCAGAGACACTGGGAGAGGAGTCTTATTTCCTGCAGACCTTTCACTGCCAGCAGGTGTCACAAACTCCATGTGACTGGCAGTGAGAGAGGTGACTGGTGATTCCGGCTCTGCTCACTAGGGGCTCCTTGTCCTGACCTCCTTTACCCCTTAGGTGTTTGCTCCTAGAACAAAGCCTGCTTGGTCTTGCTCTGCTTGGGCCTCTGAGTATCACTTGTGAGTGAGACTCTGACTGCTAAGCCAAAGAAGCATGTCCTGGCCAGGAGTGTTTGCCCACTGCCTGTCACCACCTCCAGGACCTGAGCACTCTCCCCGAGAGTGAGTGACTCAGAGAGGGCCAGGCTTGCTGTCATGTTGCTCAGGGCCCTTCTATGGTAATCAGCTCAGGAACCACTGGATCCCTTCCACTTGGGGCAGGATCTGCCCCTCCATGAATGACCAGCAGAGGTCTGCAGACCCCAGCTCAAGAAACATGACTGTGGTGCAGCTGCCAGGATATAGGGTAGGACCCAGGGTCCTCTATCAGCCACGTGCAGAGGCTGGGCCCCTTGATGCTCATTTGCTACTAGGGTGACTTTGATAAGTCCTACTTCATGGAGTTATTATTATGGGGACTTAGATTAATGTAGGTAAGGAGCCTAAGTAGGTGTCTGGCATGTAGCAGGTACTCAGGAATCATTAATTCTTTTATCCTGGTCAAATAATTGAAATGTACCAGATGTCAGGGGAATGTTGGAAAACAAAGAGATCCAACAGAAGACAGCAAAAACCTCTCTTTGCTCCTGGAAAATACTGAGAATTCCCATCAAAATAGCAGATATTCCCTTGTCCTCTTTCTTCTCTATAAACTTTCATGATCATTCTAGCTAAAAGGGACCTTTCTTGTCTATGCATATACACAGACAATTTATCTGTGCACCCCTCACACTCCTAGACCCATGACCCACATTCTCTGTAACAGCTGCCTTGGCTGCCTCTGCCGACCAGATTTGAGCCCTTTGAGGACAGACAGGAGTGAGTCCTACCTCCCTGTGTCCCCCAATTCTTCCCTCTCAGGGCAGTGCAAACAAGGGTTGCCAGCAAATCTATGCATCTTTTTAATGTATTTATATCCCATTCCTCCCTTGAAGTAGCTTATAATTTGAATAAAATAAAATAATGGTAACATTAAAGTAAAATACAAAGAAAGGTGAAAAGTGATGTCCTGGAGAAGAGAGCAAAAATATGCAACAGATCGCTTTGGAAAATAGTGTGACAGTTCCTTAAATGGTAAAACCTAAATTTCCCTAATGATCTAGCAAGTCCACTCCTAGGTACATGCCCAAGAGAACTGAAAACATAGGTCCACAAAAGACTTGTACTCAAATGCTGATAGCAACGTTCTTCAAATTGGTCAAAGAATGGTAACAACCCAGATGTCTGTCACCTGATGAAGAGATGACCAAAACGTGATATCTGCATACATTGGGGTACTGAGTCATTCTGCAGCACAGACCAACCTTGACAACATTAAATGAAGGAGTCAGTCACAAAGGCCACATATTGTAAAATTTTGTTTATCAGAAATGTCCAGAATATAGACAAATCCATTCAGACCGAAAGTAGATTAGTGGTTGCCAGGAGCTGGGGAAAGAGGAGAATGGGGAAGTAACTGCTAATAAGTTTCTTTTGTGAATGATGAAATGTTCAGGAGTTAGGTACAGTCAATGATTGTATGACGTTGTGAATACACTAATAACCACTGAATTTATACACCTTTATAAGAGTTAACATTATGCTATGTAAACTCAATTTTAAAACTTTTAAAAACTATGTGGCTAATAAAGGCTGCATGAGCTTCCTGGTAGCCAAACTTACAAAGGAAGATGCCATCAGTTATGTACTTATCAAAAGGGAGAAAACATGAAGACATCAGAGGAAGCAGCATTTTAAGTAGTTCAGCATGCTGGAACAAATATCGTTAACAGGGCTGGGAAAATACTGAATGAATGAATCAGTCAAGACAGGAGACAGTTAACTTTGCAAAATAAATTCAAGCAGCTAGTTACGAGAAATAAAGGAGGATGCCACTAGAGTTTCACCCAGAGGCTTTGGACAGGTCAAGGGTGTTATTTCTGGGAAACAGTAGGAGATTGTGAGGGGAGAGCTGGAATGTGGGTAGGGTCGGTGTCCTTGGTCCTGAGTGGTCACTTGCTGCTGAGCCAACATCGTTTTGGCAGCCTCTTCACTTTCAGGTGTAACCATGTTCTGTTTCTTTAAGAAGCACTGTTCCTTTCTTCCCCTTTCTTGTCTCCTGTGACTCTGGCAGGCTTTGTAATTGTTAAAAAGCAGAGCAAGGAGAGAATCCATTTTTGTACTGTGTTGAGAGTGGGAGTAATTCAGTTTCCTGAGTTAATGTGAGAATTCCTAAAATGGCAGATTATCACCGCACAGTTTTGCCAACCCTTCCCTGGAGCCAGAGGGCAAAAAAGTGAAGGTGAAGGGCCAGACAGAACTCAGACCAGATCCAAAGCTTAGGTTGCTTTTAGTCAACTGAAACCCATAATTTGGCTATTTCAGTCCTAGAACACCAGAGAGCGCTGCTGCGCTGCCAGAAGCCAGAGATGTTGCTGTGTCTCCAGGGCTTCTGGCTGCTCCAAGGGGCAGACTGATTTTCAGTGACACTGAAATGCTCAGGCCTGAGAACCCAGGACAAGGAGTTTCAAACCAGCACACAAATGTCAGCAGTTTCCTGTAGAACACCGAGGAGTAACACTACAGCCAGGGAGGCTCCCAGAGCACCCTACGCAGCTGATGGAGAGCCTGCTACACCCAGCGTCCCGCCCACTGACTGCTGGCTCCCACATCTAGGCTCTGACTGATCTTACAGCTCTTACTTTTCCCTTGGCCTTCCCACTCGTGTCAGCATAAGGAGCAGGGAGAGAAGCTGGTTGTAGTGTCAGGGTCAGCTGGGCAGAGGCTTCCCTGCAGGAAGCCTGGCGTGGGCTCTCCTGGCCTCATCCACTCACACGGGGGAAAAGGCTCTATGGCTTCAGAAGCACCCTGTGCCCTGGGAGGGCAGGTCCAAGCGCTGCCGTTCAGCAGGCCCTGGGGAATGCCGTGCACGGCAGAGACAACACCTGACTCCTGATCCCGAGGACAGGGCTTCTCTGGCTTCACTAGGACCTCGTGCCCTTCCATTTCAGGTGATTCTTTCAGTTCTCCTAAAGGTGCTCTGCTCACTCCAGACAGATTCCTCTGTTTAGTCTCCAGTATGTTCTGGCCCAAGCAAAGCTACCCATTGGGCTTTCCAGGTACGGGGTGGTCACCAAAAGGAAGATGGAGTCTGTGGGGTTTTAAACCATGAGAAAATCAAACTCTGCTGTGTTCAAGAGCCCTGTGTCCTTGGGGTCATCAGGCATTAGGAGGTCGCAACTTCTGTCCTGAATTCTTCCAGTCTCCAGTTTCTAGCACCACTGGCTGGCAGCTCGCTGTGTCCTCTCAATAAATCCTTCCCCCCTCCCCTCTTCCCCCTGCAGAAAGGACAGAGGTCCTCTCCTGCTGAAGAGGGTGCTTCTGCTGGGGCCGTGTGACTGCAGCATGCCTTCCCCACCTCCTTCTTCAGATGCCAAGGCTAGGCCTTTGGCAAGGAGCGCTTCACAAATGATTAAAGGAGTAGAATTTGAACAGTTCCAAGTTGGCAACCTGACAGGGTATACACATCCTCAACGAAGAGAACACAGGATCTTGAAAGCCAACAAGTCATCCAGAATCTTAAAAGCTATCAGAATCATCTTACTAGATTCAGACTTCTGAGATAAGAATCATTAGACTTACATTAAAGGGGTGCTATTGGTAACTACACTGTGGCAATAGGGACAAACTGAGACAGCCAACAAGGAAATATGATCACACCAGAGGTTATGGGAATGAGTATCTATTGTCCCAGAGGTGACCTCAGAGAGCCTGCTGGGGACTTCACTCCTGCAGATGACCCTTATCAACATGCCTGGAGCTCACCCTGCTGCTTCCTGGGAGAAGCTGCTGAAGACCCTGGGGGCCTCCCCCTGACCTTTAGCTTGTGAGTCCCCCTCATGCGCCCTGATATTCCAGAAGCAAGGTTGCTGCTAGGAGATAGGACAGCTCCCAGCAATGAGGCTTGTCCTGTATGCAGCTGATATGGTCTGGGGGTGGGCTTTGACTTAGGGGTGAAGCCAGATCTGCCCAAAGATGGACAGCTGGCACCGGACTCCTGTCTGGCACGTGCCTCCTCCACCTGTGTACCAGCCGCACCGACCACCCTTAATACCCCTATGGGCCAGGCCCAGCTGCCAGGAGACCGTTTAGCTGTGGCCCAGGCAGAAGTCTTGAGCCTTCATAGCTCAGATCAGACACATCCCCGGACTGTCTCTCCCTCAAGAATCCCTCCTCTGTGTCCTTCCCAAGCCCCGTGCTCCTGAAATGTGTCTCAGTTATCACTTGGCTCTTACTCACAGTCACATTTCAGGGCCAGCAAAGAGCTGGCTCCCTATGAGTGCCTGCCTTGCTTGTGACCTGTCAAAGAACCTGTGACCACAGCCTCCTCCCCAGCACATATGTCCCCGAAGCTGATCGCTTTTTGGAAGCACAGACCATGAATTACAGTGCTTCCTTCTGGGCTGAGTAAGAGCGCTCCCCGTGCCCTCTTCAGCGGCCCCCTCTTCCCAGGCCTCTCTGAGGACTGTAAGGAGGAGCCCTGCAGGTCAGAAGCCATTCCTACCTAGTATGAAGGCCACCACGTAGTTGGAGATCTGGCCCATGCCGACGATGACAAATAACACGGTGAACATCTCCCAGTTGATGGAAAAAATCTGCAGAAAGCTGAAGCCAGTCTGCACAGCCATGGTTGCGAAGAGGATGGTCTTTCTGCCAAATCTGTAGAATACAGCACAACACAAGAAGCAGCCTGTGCAGGTCACAGCAGCACTATACTCAGGGCTTGTGGAAGGCCTGAGTCAGGCATCCCTGCAGACGGTTTTTCTCAGGGCTGTGACAGGCTTTTCTCCTATCACACCCTCCCAGGTTCTTCCTGGGTGAGGTCTCAGGCATCCTTCTGCCCAGGAGGTAACTTTCTGAGATTCTGAGCCTCCTGTGGAGGCAGCAGATCTCGAAATCACACAGCAGCTTATGTAAGGACCACGTGGAAATTTGCTCTTTAGAATGAGTCATAGGTAGAAGCTGCCATCACGTTTCTGGAACATGAGCACAGTACAAACTGAAGATGCATCTAATGTCAGCAACATGAGAATTCTGTCAACCCAGAGCCAAGAGTCCCTCTGTGTCAGTGGTCTTGAACCTAGGTTGCGCTTGGGATCAAGAGAGCTTAAAAAATACTGTGACGGCCTTCTGAGATTCTTATTGTCTGGATGTAGACTGTTGGATGCAGTATGGGTGTCAGGGCTTAAAGATATTTCCCAGGTGACTCTACTGGGCATCCCAAATTGGGAACCACTGCTCTGTGGAAAGTAGCTTCCAGCAACATCCATAAATGACACTACAGTTGGCTTAAGTCTTAATTTCATTTTCTAATAGTGTCCAGTAGCTCAGAGGGAACACAGGACAACATCTCCCATCTCATCTTCCACACTCAGGTCATCTCAGGCTTTTGAGTCTGGGGTCCCATTGGGCTTCATGACTAAGCCATTCCTCTGGAAAGCCTTCCCCAACACTGCCATTGAGCACTCCCACCTTCCTGCCCTGGTCCCTACAGAACATTCAGGGATCAGTGTGGTCATGTCTCCCCACGCGGTGATGCTGTCTCCCCCTGATTGTGCACTCCAGGAGGCCCTGAACCAGCCTTGATCAGCTCTGTGGCCCAGTGTCCAGCCAGATGGTAAAGAATCTGCCCACAATGTTGGAGACCCTGGTTCGATCCCTGGGTCAGGAAGATCCCCTGGAGTAGGAAATGGCAACCCACTCTAGTATGCTTGCCTGGAGAATTCTGTGGACAGAAGAGCCTGGCAGGCTACAGTCATGAGGTTGCAAAGAGTTGGGTACAACTAAGAAACTAACAGTTGTGACATAAGAGCCCCATTTTCCAGTGGTTCCCCACAAGGGGCTGAGCACAGAGGATACAGGATACATCATAGTTCCTCCGGTCACTCACTTGGTAGCCTATGGGGCCTCCCTTCCTCTGGTGAAAATACCCTAAATTCAGTCCAACCCCAGGACAGGCAGTGTATCAAGTCACCTTTCCTCCCTCCCATCATCCTTACCTGTCTGACAGCTGCCCAGACACAAAGGAACCGAGAAGCACGCCTACAAAGAACAGGGACGTGGTAAGGGGCGTCTTCCAATCCTCCTCACACACCAGACTCCACTGCCAGGGAAAAACACAAAGTGTGAGCCCAGCCCTCCAGCAGCTCCGGCCCCTGCCCAGCTCCGAGGGCATATTAGCGTGGCAGCCAGGCAGGCTCTCCTGCCCTGTGCCAGGCTCACTACTGTGCAAAGGGCGTAGGCTTCACAGCCCTGGGGTTGACTGCTGACTCTGTCAGTCACTGTCCTGCCCGAGGCTCACCCCCCTCTTCTGAAAGGAGGAGTGATACCTCTGGCCATGCTTACATTGTATACGGAGAAGTGAGCTGAGGCATGGCTTTGGCTAGCGAGCCCTCAACTGTGAAGTAGTATGAAGCAGAGGCTCTATTTCTGCTTCAGAAGTTACTGAAGCATGACCCTCGGGCATGGAGGGACAGTGTTTGAAATGCCTGCAGGGCAGGGTGGTGGGCATGGTCACTTGATCCAGGTATAAAAGCTTCTTCTACCTGTTGAAAAATCCAAGTGGTCCCCCAAAACCTGTGATTATATTTTCTGAGCAGAATCCTCCAGAGAACCCTGTGCTCCCTGGGCCACGTAACACCTTAGGCCAGGCGTAGGGCTTGATCCGGAGCCCCACTGTGCTAGGGGTGGTGTTCCCACCCCTCCTCAGTGCTCCTTATCTCCCCTCCACACTCCTCCACCCTCCTTTCCATGCAGCCCTCCCAGAAGTGTGGTACCTCCCACTCCCCAGGGCCCATGGGCTGTTGTAGCTCTAACAAGTCTGCTTGTGGACCCATAAAATGAGAGTTTCAGCTCTTGACTTAAGTCAATTCAGCATAATCTCAAGGGGAGGTTGCAAAGATTTCAAAATGTGTTCAGTGAGTTTTTGTGAATTAAAAAAGAAGCAGGTGCCAATAAGCATTTTGGGATAGTGGGTCAGGGGATTGCTGTGTGTGGTAAGACGATAAAGTCTATAGGAAAAACCTCCTGCCTCCCACCCAATCCCAGTCACCCACTCAGCAATGGTACTGCACCCATGACATTCCTAAGGCAGATTGGTTCTTAATCCTTTCAACTTGCCTGACATAGATTTAAAAGTGAATTCACATATTTGTATCATGCCCCATTTGCAGCAGAGAGAGATGGATATGAGGATACATACAAGAAAGATGTGTACAACAAACAGCTAAGGGAATTGTGGCAAATGAAAATCTCAGAGGAGCAGGGGTTACAAAAATAACCAAGCCAGGGGTAAGACTGACCTCTGGCTGTCCTGCCCAAAGGCCTGTCAGCTTGCCAGCGAAGCCCTGAAATCTGGCTTTGAATATCCCAGCAGCTCGGCTCTCAGGATCACAGTGTGCAGAGTAATAAACTCATTCTGCGGTACTCAGTTTGTCTGAGTACCGAGACCTGGGAGAAGCCTCTCCTATATACTTCCTTCCACAAAGGGGCCACTCTGTTATGCTGAGAATAACGTCCTTGAGAACACCCCCATCCTGGAGACAACAGCAGGATTCACGAGACTGCCTCGCCTTGTGCTCACAATGCTGCTCACAGGCAAGCTGCCCAAGCACAGCTCTGCAGAAGAAAAAACAATGAACCAGAAACTCTCTACCCCTCAGGCACAACTGAGGGTCAGTCCGAAACCGCACCCAGAGGAAGGCTGCCTTAGCTGGGGTACCTTGAATGGGCTTCAGGGGAAAAGGCACAAACCCTCTAAAACTGTATGGCCAGATTCACATGCTCTGCCAGGCCACGGGTCAGAAGGGAGACACGTACCTGAATTAATAACCACCAGCTTCTAAAAGTCACTCTCCCAAGAGCCTGGATCTGCCCCAACGCACAGACTGAAGCCCCAAAGCCTCATGGTGTGGTACATAACCCATTTTGCAGAAGAGTAAACTTAGTCTCTGAGACTAGTATTTGCCTGAAGTCAAAGCAAGTAAATGGGCAAGCTAACAACTTGGGCCTCAGAACTTTACCTTGTACCCATGTCCTGCTTTGGACAAGAACACCAAAGGCCAGATAAAATGAATTTATTACATACCACCCCTACACTTCTTCAAGGAATGTGACATCAGGACTAGGGGCAGAAGACCTCTACCACAGCCGTTAGCCTTGCCACAGCCGTTAGCCTTGGGGCCACTAAGTATCCATTATCAACCATTACCATTACATCTGCAGCCAAGCAGAAAAGCTCTTCCCAAGATAACGTGCTCTCCTTTGCTGTTTTAAAAACATTTTTCTATCAGGACATTGCCTTTGGGCAGCATAGATAGGACTTAAGAGACAGAAAGGAAAGAGGACAGCTGTCAGATGTCAGGCCTTGCATGAGCAAAAGAGTAAACAGAACTGGCTCCCTAATTTTCAGGCCCAGTGTAACTTGAAAATGTCGGACCCCTTGTTCAAAACAATTAGGAATTTCAAGATGTCAATAGCAGAGCATTAAAAATAAACGTGGGGCCCTAGGTGACTGACTGCAGGGATTGATGCCCATCAAGCTGGCCCTGATGGTGGGTCAAGCCTGGTCTGTTTGGGAGATGCAGCAAGGAAAGGAAATGTGAATTGGGTTCTGAGAAGGGTGAGGTGAGGGCCAGCTCCCCATTGCTCTCCTACTGGAGGCCATGAGGCCATGCATGGTTCTAGGTCCCCCTTCCCTCCCTGAAGAGGCACCCCCAAAGCCCTGTCAGCATTGAGAAGCACAGGTGGCCATGTGCACACAGCAGCCGTCTGCCCCAGGCCCATGGGGGGTGCTGTCTGTCTTTGGTAGAGAGTGCTGTCTGTCTCTGCTCAAGTCTGGCAGAGTAAGGCAGCTGGACCTCATGCTACTTAAGGTTGTTTCCAAGCCTGGGTTCCCTCTCGGGGAGTCACTGGACCCAAAGAGTCTCTTTGAAAGTTGCAAGAGGTCTGGTAATAGGATACAAAATTGGCAGATAAAATATTGGCTTCAGCTTACGGGACTAGTGTTCCAATAAATCAGCTGCCAGCGTGTAGGGGGACCCTTTTCTCCATGGGGCCATTCTTGAGAAGGCCAGGCCCTGCTTGCCCCAGACCCTTGGGGTTTTAGGGATGTATCTTAGGGCCTCAACTGTCAGGTCTCAGGGAACTCCCTGTGGTTAACAATGATATGGCAGGACCAGTGGGAGACAGTCTTTTCCTTGATGAGACAGAAGTGTCCTGTGGGTCTCTGCACATGTGTGTACACACATGCACACACAGACATACATACACAGGGTCAACTTAGAGACTAATGGCTGATGTCCTGGTGAGAGGCTGCCTGGTATTGGCCTGGAGCTATGCCCTCAGGTCAAACACTACCATTTCTGAAACATAACCCACACTCCTACATGCACTCTGGACAGAGTGGAATGTTCCAAACTGTGCAGGGTTGAGGCACTGGATATACTCTCATAGAATTACTGTGTCTGTCTCATCCTCCAGGTCTTAGGCCAATATTCCCCATTTGACTGGGTCATTTAGCCTTAAAGAACAAAAAACCAGGTCACAAGGTAATAGGGAACATGAGGACACTTGACCTAGAAGAATATGCGTATCATGCCCTCAACAGTAATAACAGAAAGGACAAGAACAGTGTATTGATTGCTCACTGTGTGCCTTGCATCATTCACGGGATCTCAAAGTTGCCATCTAAAAGTGGGTATTCCCTTTATCCCCAGTTTACAAATGAGGAAATGAAGGCACAGAGCAATGAAGTGACTAGCCCAAATTCTAGTGGATTGGTAAAAGGAATTGCTTAATCATTTATTCAACAGTCACTGAGCACCTGATCTGGGCCAGATGCTGAAGGGGCACAAAGCTGAAGGTCAAGCATGCTTTACAGGACAGGTCAGGTGTGCACATGTGCATGCATAAGCCCAGCCATCCTGGGTGGGATGTTCTCGGCCACTGTGTCCTTGCTCTCCGGCAGGACAGGAAAAGAGGCACCCCCTGTTCAACCTCCTCCAGATGGACAGAGTTCTATTTTTTTTATTTTATTTTATTTTATTTTTGGACAGAGTTCTAAAACCTGAACACATTCATATAATCATTTTAGTTAACTGAAGTGTACAACACTAGGCACGTGGTAGATGCTTAACAAATTGTTGATGAACAAATGCTGAACAGTTAGGAATAATGGAAAACTAGTTTGGAAATGTATGGAATCACACAATCCTTTGAAAGTCACCCTCAACCTTGAACTCGGCAAGTAGCCAAAGTCTAGTAATTTTAGCCCTCACCAAAGCCATAAAGGATCATAAAGATAAGAGTAGCCCCATGACTACATAGAACTGAGAACTCTGGAAGGCAGCTCGATGCTGAGCAAAGAGCACAGGCTGTCTTGGGTTCTGCCATTTCTGACCGTGTGACTTTGGGCCACTCATTCACCCCTGTTAGCCTGCTTTCTCTTCTTCAAAGAGGTGACAGTGATACTCCCTCCCAAAACTGTTGTGAGCATTGGACAGGAAATGTAAGTAGAGTGTCTGACAGCATCTGACACATACAGACCTCCTTAAAGGGTAGTTCCCTTTCTACTAATCTCATGCCTTTTACAAATAGTATTAATGAATAAGCAAAGCAGGTTGTACTGAAACCTGACTAGGCAGAAGAGATTGTTAGAAATGAGAACTTTCTATTCAGACTAAAAACCAGAAAAGTTTTCACCACAAGGTGTAAAATCCCTTTATAAATGGACTTCAATCTCAGAGACAACTGTGAATGAAAACCTAGCAATAGTTCATTTAAGAAAGGCTTTCTGCATTCTCTTATTTTTCATTCTGTGGGGAAAAGAGGAAGGAGTAGTTAGTTAATAATAGTACATACCTCTATCCACAATTTCTTCTTTATAACTTAGTTGTAAACTTAAAGCTGGAAATTTACTGACCATGGAGTGATGGGAGAAAGCTTGCTATTTAATTCTTTTTGTTTATAAGAGCTTTATTGAGATATAATTTACATACCATAAAATTCATTCTTCTTATGTGTATAATTCATTTATAATTTACTATATTCACAGAGTTGTGCAATCATCAGTATCATCTAATTTTAGAACAGTTTCATCACCCCTGAAAGAAACCCCATGCCCACTAGAGTCACTTCCAATTTTCTTTTCCCAGCCTGTGGCAATCACTCACATACACTCAGTCTCTTTGGATTTGCCTATTCTGGGTGTTGGGTGAGCTGACACAGATTGTGAAAGAATTCACAGAAATATTAACAAGAGAAGAAAAGAGAGTTTTTATTCCCTTTCCAAGGGAGGAAAGGGCCAGATGCATAGAGTGGTTGCTGGCCCCCAAGGGTGGGGTTTGAGTCTTTTATTGAGTTCAGAGGGCAAGGTGCAGGATAGAGGTGGTGGGTTCATATCTTTTCTGGTCCATAGTTGTATCTGGGCTAGCTGTGCTTCAATAGGATGTGTTTTTTGTTTTGTTTTGTTTTTTATCTGAAAATCTGTAACTTCCTGTTTTCAATAATTTTCCAGTCCTTGGGTGTCTGAAAGAGACTTGACAGCGGCCCTCGACAGGTGCTACTCTATTTTGAACAATGTTAGATGGGTTTACACTGGACATTTAATATTAAGTGGAATCATACAATATATAATCTTTTGTGACTGGCTTCTTTCAGTTAGCATAATGTTTTCAAGGTTCATCCATGTTGTTCTAAGTATCAGTACTTCATTCAAGTACTAATTATCAGTACTTTATTCCTTTTTATGGTTGAATAATATTCCACTGTTTGGATATACCACCTTTTATTTAGCCATTTGCCAGTTGGTAGACATTTGGGTTGTTTCTACCTTTTGGCTATTATGAATAAAGCTGTTATAAACTTTTGTACACAAGATATTGCAAGGGTATATGTTCTCATTTCTCTTGGGTATTTCTAAAGTGGCTGCATCATTGTATAATCCCAACAATAATGAACAAATGTTTCAATTTTTCCATATTCCTATCAACACTTGTTATTGTATATATTTTTAATTTTAACCATCCCAGGAGGCATTAAGAAGTATTTCATTATGGTTTGGACTTGATTGTGGTTGTGATTTTCCTAATGACTAATGATATTGAATATCTTTTGTGTTGAATCTGTAGATCAGTTTGGGGAGTTGCCATCTTGACAATATTATCTTCTGCTTCATGAACAGAACATAAGATATCTTTTCATTTACTTAGATCTTCATTTCTTTCAAAGATGCTTTGTAGTTTTCAGGGAATAAGTTGTGCTTTAGAAAAATAATTATTCCTGAAGAACTTTCTTTAGTATTTCTTGTAAGGTAGCACTGCTAGCCAAAAATTCTCTTAGGTGTGTGTGTGTGAGAGAGAGAGAGAGAGAATATCTATTTCAGTTTTAAAAGATAGTTTTGCTAGTTACATTAATAAGACTTTTTGTTGATGTGCCTTTTCTTTTAGCAGTTTAAATACATTATCCCCCTGCCTTTGGCCTCCTTTGTTTCTTTTTAAAAATGTATTTACTTATGGCAGCACTGGGTCTTTTTTGCCATGCACAGGCTTTCTCTAGTTGCAGCGAGTGGGGGTTACTCTCTAGTTGTGGTGCACAGGCTTCTTGTAGTGGCTTCTCCAGTTGTGGAGCGCAGGCTCTAGGGTGTGTGGGCTTCAGTAGTTGTGGTGCACAGGCTTAGTTACCCCTCAGCATGTGGAATCTTCCCGGACCAAGGATCAAAGCCACGGACCCTGCATTGACAGGAAGATTCTTAACCACAGGACTACCTGGGAAGTCCCCTCCTTTCTTTCTTATGACAAGTCAAATGTAAATCTTATGAGGGTTCCCTTGTATGTGTCCTATTGTTCTTACTGTTTTCAAAAATTTCCCTTGGTGTTTGATTTTAAGTAATCTCACCATGATTTGTCTGTATGCAAAAATCTTTTTGTTTCTTGGAATTGAGCTGAACTGTGTAGATTAATGTTTTTAATCATATTTGGTAAGTTTTCAGTCATTATTTCTTTCACTATCTTTTTTTCTGCTCCTTTCTCTCCTCTCCTTCTAGTGTTCCCTTTATGCACATTAGTCTGGTTAATAATGTTCCACATTGCTCTAAGAACTTGTTCATTTTTCTTCACTCCTTTTTTTCTGTTTTTTGGATTAGATAATTTCTATTTCTCTGTCTTCAAATTTGCTCATTCTTTCTTCTGTCTGTTCAAAGTTACTAGTAAGGCTCTCTAGTGAATTTTTAAATTTCAGCTACTGTTTATTTCAATTACAGAACTTTTATTTGATTCTTTTTTATATAACTTTCATTTTAATAACTTAATTGGTATTCTGTATTTGATGAGACATTGTCATGGTACCTTCTTTTTACTTTTTAAGCATGAATTCCTTTAGTTCTTTGAAAATACTTAAAACGCTGCTTTGAAGTTTTTGTTAAATCTGACATCTAGGCCCTTTCAGGCAATTTCTGTTTCCTATTTTTTTCCTGAGTGTGGGTCATGTTTTCCTGTTTCTTTGTACGTCTTGTAATTTTTGGTTAAAAACTGGACATTTCAGAAAATACATTGTAGAAACTCTGAGCATTGAATTTTCTCCCCCACACCCCTTCTCACCCCGACACACACCAGGGATACCTGTCTTTGTTTTTGTTTGCTTTTTTGTTTGTTTAATCACTTGGCTGGATTCTTAGTTCACTAAGGATTCCCCTTAGTGCAGGGGAAATTCTTATTTCCCCTGAAGTGTGAAGCCTCTGGTGTTGCTCCTCAGAAGACACAGCCTTGGGCATGTGTGCCAGCACCCTGGGAGAACAATGGATTTAGCAGGGCTCTTTTTGACTGTCTCTTCCCCCATTTTTTCTATTAAGCTGTCTCCCTCTGCTGATATCACACCTAGCTGTTGTTGTTCAGTCGCTAAGTCGTGTCTGACTCTTTGCAACCCCATTAACTGCAGCATGCCAGGCCTCCCTGTCCTTCACTTTCTCCCTGAGTTTGCTTAAACTCATGTCCACTGACTCAGTGATGCCATCCAACCTAGCTGTTAGGCTCCACCCATTGCTATATCATTCCTTTATTATATATTCCTTTATCATTCCTTTGTCATTCTTTATTGTGCACAAAACATGGCACAGACTAGTTCAATTAAATTCAAGCCCCTTTGAAAGAGCAGTTTTGAGGCAAGTCTTTGAGGGTTGTTCGGACTCCAGGAGTGTTGCTCTGAGCTGTCTCTTTTTCTGGTTCTCTCCGGTAATCTAGTTGCCCTATGGGTTAGCTTGCTGCTCTAATGGAGCTACTAGTCTCCTCATGATTGTTAGTCACCACAATTTCTGTTGTTTTAAAGAGCACTCTCAGGCTTCAACTTCTGTACATCCTGTGTAAAATGAAGTTATTTCCTGTGGGGACAGCTTCAGAGCTCTCGGTTGTTATGGTTGTTACGGACTACTTCTTCCCCTGGGGGAAAATACCTGAGCCCCTGCTCCAGGCTGTGGTAAGGGAAAGTGCCCTCAGAATGGCACTCCCTGCCTTATGAGTTAGACACTGGTTGGAGGTGGTAGCATCCTTTTTGGTTTGCCTCTCTTGGCATGGAATCTCCACTCTACAACAAACTGGGATAAGGGCATCCAGGGCCCTCATATTGTCAGCCTGTGGAAACTAGAGTACAGGTGCCACTACATGAGTATGGACTGAGTGGAGGATGGGATCCTCCAGTCTCCTGGCTGCACTCACCAGGAATTAAGCCTCTGCACTTGGAGCTCAGAAGATGGGAGGCTAAATCTTAAAAACCTCAATATCTTTCTTTTCTTATATTAGAGGTAAAGAAAAAGCACCCATAGGTGGAGAGGCATTGGTGAAGAGTTCTGTGGTCATCAGAGGTGGAGCCAAAGCAAAAGACCCAGGGAGTTTAAGTGGGATGGTAGGGATGGGAATGAAGGGGCCTGAGGGAGGAAGAAGGGGCATGCAGTCCTGTTTCCAGTCCTGTAAACACAGAGCAGGAGCCGCTAGCCTTGGACTGTCTGTGTCCATTGTTGGGATATGTGAGTCAACTGAGCCTTTCCCCAGAGGCTCTATTCTTTCTACTTCAAATGGAGATCCCTGCCTTTTTATTTTTATTATTTTGGGCTCTAGAGACATGCTTAAAACTATACCAAGGCTTCAGATAACAAGGCAGGCCTGCATTAGCCTGGAAGAACCCACCTGCCAATGCAGGAGACATAAGAGACATAGGTTCGATCCCTGGGTCAGGAAGATCCCCTGGAGGAGGGCAGGGCAACCCACTTCAGTATTTTTGCCTGGAGAATCCCATGGAGAGAGGAGCCTGGCAGGCTACAGTCCATAGGGTCACAAAGAGTCAGACACGACTAAGTAACTTAGCACGCACACACAGCCTGTCACAAAGAAGAAATTACAGTCCCTTCACAGGCCCAAGGCATCTACAGCTCCTCCGACCAGCTCTGCCAAGCCGTGTTTTTGTCAATACACCACCCTATCTCTTGGACAAAGTGTGAGGGGTCTTCTGCCCACCAGGAAAGATGGACAAAATCTTTATTCAGAAACTTGGCGGGAGGCTTGGGTGAAGCAGCCTCTGGACGAAGGCACATTCTGAGATCCTGGTGGCCTTTGTCAGAGGAACAGAACTTAGAGGCAACAGACAAACTGTTTGGCACGAGGCAGCTGATAAACAGGGAAGCAAATTCAGGCCACAGCTAGGAAAAGCCCCTCAGTCTCCTGTATTTGTTCTCTTTCTGCAGCACTGCCTGGAAATAAAAGTCTGTTGGTGTTGGCTGGAGGCTGAGGCTCCCACTTTATCCCCTTTGGAATCTGCCAGAGGGCAGGTCTGATATTCAGGCTGTCCCGACAGCCAAGCTGCCAGTCTCATACTAGCCAGCAGTATTCCAGGGCAGCCTGTAAGTCTGATGGAAAGAAAACAGCCTAAACCTGCTTCTTGTTTAAACTCTTCAGCTTTGGCAGAGGCCCCAAAGGAGGTACATCCCTTTGAGCTGCCATATGGAGTCCCAAGTAGTTGTCAGATGCTAGGCTCATTCTGGTCTCATCATTCCCTCTTTCACCACTCCTAGTGCCTCACATAAGCACCCTGTTAGCAAAGGATAAGGCCCCTCTGTTCCTATTTTATACCTTTGAGCTATGGGTGGGGAATCAGTGTGTTCTATTCTGTCCAGGCCCTAATTCTAGGTCCCAAGAAAGATAGCACAAGGCTAGTGCCTCCAGAGGCCCAGGCCCTTTGTTGGACATTCTATCATGGTTAAGGGCATAGCTGCCTGCAGCTCCACCCATGGGTTCCTAGAGGATGCCCCCAGCTGAAGGAGAGGATAGCAACTGATATGGTGGAGCAGCAGCCCTGCCTCAGGTCACTGGTGGTCTGCCACAGAAAGCTGCTCTTTATCAAACAAGCCCCCCCCGCCCACCGCCCAGGGCATCTGGAGTATGGGCCCTGACTCAGAGATGACTGCCTAGTTTTCTCAGCCCATGGACTGAAGAGGGTCAAGTCTACCTAATGATGTTCCATGGGAGAAGAAGACATGTTTGAGGCAAAGGCCAGCCCATGCCTAGACTCTGGCCAGGAGCCAGACTCACCCCTAAGGTTTGTCCAGTGGCTCTGCTCCTGAATCTAGGACCCCTGGAGATCAGCACATTCTCTGTACTATTTTCAAAACTTTGCTCTAAATGAAATTATTTCGAAATAAAGCTTTGTTTTTTAAAGTGATTCTTAGTTCTAAACAGGACAGATAAATTGCATTTCACAAATAGTCCTTAAGGAAGGAAATTACCTTGTACACCTATATACCCAGACAGATGCACTAACACAGGTCCCAACTCAGATACCAGGTTCCCGCCTCCTGGCATCCACTGGAAAGTACTTGCATGGCAAAACATGCCCTCCTTTGGTCCCTGACTGACCTGTCTTCCCTGTGAAGGGGTCAGGGGTCAGTTCAGATGGGCTTCTCTGTCCCAGAGGGTATGCTCATCAGGAGATCCCATACAGAGGTATAAAGCAGAGACCATCTGAGGATGATCCCCGTGCCAGTGTGGGGCCACAGGGGTGCAGAGAACTTGCTCAGGGTCCCCAACTTGCTCTTGTCAGGGAGATGAGGGCATTTCTCCCCTGGCAGTGGATTCAGACCTGTGTCCTATTCTCTGGCCCTAGAATTCCACTCTAGGAAAGGGGCTCTGCCTTTAGCAAGTCTCATCACCCATTGTACTGGCTGAAACATGACCCTTAGAACATGGCCCCAAATACCCATGATGCTCAGACAGAGATGACGAGGTCCTGCCCTTACTGCTCCTCATCCACCCACCCGTGATGCCCATTTGTTGGTGCTATGGGATGTTGCATAGCACATGATCTCACTGAATCCTCTCAACAACTCAGATAAGCCGGGCATTCTTATGATCCTCATTTTTAACAATTGTAATAAAATTCACACAACATAAAATGTAGCATCTTAACAATTTTTAAGTGTACAGTTCAGCAGTGTTAAATATATTCACATTATTGTGCAGTCAATCTCCAGAACTCTTTTCATCTTGCAAAATTAAACTCTATATCTATTAAATAACACCCCATTTCCCTCCCCTCCCAGCCCCTGGCAACTACCATTCTACTTTCTGTTCCCATGAGTTTGACTACTCTTCATATGGCATATAAGTGAAATCAGTTTCTGTCTTTTTCTGTGACTAGCTTATTTCATTTGGCATAATATCTTCAAGGTTCATTCATGTTGTAGCATGTGTCAGAACTTCCTTCCTCTTTTAAGGCTGAATACTATTCCATTGTGTGTATACACCACATTTTATTTATCCATTCATCTGTTGCTGGGTATTTGAGTTGCTTTTACTCTTTGTGACTAATACTGCCATGAACATGAATATGCAAATATTTGAAGGCTAGTGCTTATGGGTGGGGCCAGAACCAGTCCACCCATCTGACTCCAGAACTCTTTGTCCCACCACTCTCTAGGGAGAACCACCCACCCTACTCTCATGCTTCTCCCCTCCTTCCTCCCAATGACTAGTGTTCCTTTGCTTTTTATTTTACTCCTAGTACCGAAAAAGAAAGCAAGTAAGGGAAAAGCTGCTGAAAAAGGCAAATCTGGTTGTGTGTTTGTGAGTGTGTAATGTTGTGCATCCTCAGATGGGGAACGATGTATTTTCCCACAGGCCCACTTGGGCCGGGTGTAACAGGGATAGCCATGGACTTGTAAACCAGCCGCCACCTACCCAACCCTCACATCCTGAGGTGAACAGAACTATTAAGGAAGGGGAAAGAGCTAGGTGAACCCAACTGTCAAGGAGGACTGCAGTTAGTAGGGCCAGCTCTAGCCCAGATGCTGACCGCACTTCCAGGAACTGGGATGAGCTGACCCCTACTTTTAGATGTCTCAGGATCAGACTATGCTCAGAAGGCAGGTAAGCACTAGGAGCCCCAGTTAGGGGATCAAAGCCAGAGATGCCTGTGAGCTGTATGCTTATACTGTCTCTGTGAGTCTGTCCTTTCATGAGTGCCTTGGGACCAGGGTTATGCCTCCTCTAGTTCCCTGTTCACCAGTATCAGGAGGCCTCCTGCTCCTTTGTGGAGAAATTAGAGCTTCAGGACAGGACCCAAGCCTTACTATAGTTGTATAGCAGAGCAGGAGAGCCCCTGATGCTTCCAGAAGTCTGTGGCCAGGGAACAGACCAGACCTGCCCATGCCCTGCTCAGCAATAAGACTCTACTTTGTGTCTGCACATAGTCTCAGCAGCATCCCCACACCCCTCCTCATGCCTGCGGCAGGAATTTGACTCAGTCTGTGCTTCTGGGGAGCCTGGGGTTGACAGTATCTAGGCTCTTGGGAAACAACTTCCTCTTGTGAAACTGCCAGAGAAAAAGGCAGTTGACAGCTGCCTCCCTTCTCAGTTCTTCATGCCCTCCCTACTAGACAAACTGACCAGGAACGATCCTAAGCGAGTCCTGCCCTCTTGGGCTGCACACCTGTGTTACAAGTATAACCCAGATGACTGCTAGCCAGGTCTGATGAGGAATTGGGGACGCTGAGCCAGGCATGGCTAGGGTGTCTCCAGGGGGACTGATGCAGATGAAGGGTCGCTCACACACCCACCTCGGTGACGATGGTGGACAGGTAGATGTCCTGGCTAAATTCCCAGCCATCCAGGCAGCCCTCCTGCTCCAGCTGCTCCAGGTCCACATCGCGCCCCGGCTCCAGCCCGAGCGCCGAGAAGTTGACGATTTTCTCGAGTCGGTAGCGCCGGCAGCTCTGAAGCACCTCGCGGCCGTCCTGCAGCCGCACGGGGACACTGTGGTTGCGCCACGCGCTGCTCAGGTTCGCGGTGTCCGGCACCCGGCAGCGATGTTCCGGGGTCCCTGCCAGAAACACGACTGACATACCGTTGAAGCCGTTGGGGATGATGCTGGCGCTGAGTAGGAAGAAGATGAGGCGCTGGAAGGGCCCCCACTTGCCCAGGAAGGCGGTCACTTCGTCGTAGTCCCGCATGCTCCGCGCCTCTCTGCAGCTGGCAACGCGGGGTGATGAGAGCGCGTTCCCCGGACAGCGCCGCGCGGTCCAGGGCGTGGGCGTCAAAACGTTCTCGCGGAGCCTGCAAGCTGAGGGAAGGCGGGGCACGCGGTCGGGACCTTTCCCGGGAAGCGGGCTGCGGGCGTTAGAAGGTGGCTGGGAACTGGACGCGAAGCTGGATCCACTTTCTGGAAACAGAAACTCGGGACCACACCCCCATCCCGGCCGGGGCGGGGCGGGACGGGGTGGGGTGGAGCTCCAGGGCGGCTCCGCCGGTGCTCCGCCCCGCGCCCGCGGCGACCGGGCGGGGGCTAGGAGGTCAGCTGGCCGCGGGCGTAGGAAAAAGAGGACTAGTTCCATTGCCGCCCCTACCTTGCCCCGGCAAGCCCGGGCGCCCCCTAAGTGCTGAGCGCCCAGCCCCGGGCTGCCGGGTTGGGCAGCGTGTAAGGGCAGAGTCGAGATAAAGGGCAGAGTCGAGGCCGCAGAGCAAGGACTCTGAGAGGTCGGACCTCCCTGTCGCCGTCGCCTCAGGCCTCGTCCGGGGCTGGGATCTCTCTGTTGCCGCTTCCGACTCGGGGTCTGAGTTCAGGGAGCCTCGGGCCGGGCGCGTACGGGCGAGTCCGTGGAGCCGGTGCTCCCGGGAAACCTTTGCGGGCGTAGGGGTGACAGGAGCGCTCCCGCGCCCGCCAACTCGGAGCTCCCAACCCCCAATCCTAGGCTGCCGGATTCAGTCACCTGCCGGCGGCTTCCGAACAGCCCGGAGCCTCACCTTGAATAGGGGGAAACAGGCCCAGCTCCCCGAAGAGATGATCGAGGTCACACTTCGTCAGAGACAGGCTCGGACTGAGGGGAGGTGGGGAGCAGGGACTACCGGGTGGTCCCGGGATCCTGTTGGGGCCTCTGGAGAAGATTCTACGCGGAGCTTGACCCTTTGTGAGAGCACGGTAATGGAGACCCAGCTGACACCACTCCTGGGCTCTGATTTTGATTTCCCGGGGCTCTTCGTCGAGGATGGCTGCCAGAGGCTTCTTGGACTAGAGGCCTCTGGTTTGCAGAAGCGACCGCCCCCAGTCGGGGAACAGAGGGAGGCAGGAAGGGAGAAGGAAAAGATTCAGTTTGTCGCCCAGATTTGGCAGGGTAGCCAGAGCAGGCACCAGTCTGCTAGTGTCCAGGCCTAAGACCCCTCTGCTGTTGTGTGAGCGAGTCTGGGACTGCAATGGGAGTCCTGGGGTTCTTGAGGTGGAAGGGATTGACAGGCTGAAGGGCCCACCTCTTGAAGATTCTGTACAAATGCATTTGCGTCCAGGCCCTGATTAAGAGGTGGGAGGCATTTCTGCTCCATTTTTTATAACCTCCAGTCTTGGCTGGCTTTCTATCCGCTTGGAACCTGTTTCCTTATGTGTAATAAGACCTTATGTCTGGATGGGCCAGGACAGCACTGTTTTATTAAGTGTTTTCCTTTCCTTTCAAAAGTATCCTTCTTTGAACAGTATTTCTTGTGGTCATTGTCTCACTTAACTTAGATTTCATCCTCCCTTCACCCCTGATAAAAATCAAAGCCTGAGATAAGAATTTATGTGGAGATCATTTATTTATAGTAGTGATCCTAGGGAAAGGAAAGAAGGATCAGGAAGAGTGAACAGGAAAGGAGGTTAAGGCCAACACAAGACTGCAATTGAATTGATCATTGGTAGTGACCAGGATTAGTGACAGTGCCGTGCTAAGACTCTAGAGCCTGAGGGCAAAGAAAAAATTAATAATAACTGATCATATCTTTACTTAAAATTTTGGAGCTTTGTTCATCATAGGGTTTCATATTGGTTTTGATTTTTATTTTTTTTATTTTTTTGGTTTTGATTTTTAAAAATACTGTGTTAAAATGTTATTTATCTTGATTATTGAATTTCCTGGCACCCTCTTAAATTTTGCACCGGAGGCAAGTGCCTCACTCATTTCACTTGCCTCAGCTTTTTCTCAACCCTAATTTCTATGGATAATTGGAGTTCAATCCTGCTGGGATCTTCTAAAGAGCTATACAGAATTGAAGACACTTTTTTTTTTTAAACTAGTTCTGGCTCCATTGGTCAACTCCCCTGTAATTCCAGGCTGTACACGTATGCGAAAGTCAACAGGTACCACTTGACAAAACAGTTTGCCCCAACCCATGAGTATATGTAAATCCATACCTTGAACCACTTTGCTTGCCACACAGAAAGAATGCCCAAGTACCCTACTTATACCTGGACCATTGAAAAATTTCCCTTCACCATTGTCCTTTAGGGCCACTCCTCAGTGGGGCTATGTTGCAGCAAACAATCTGTTTTTTGGTTGATAGCATCTGTGAGACAGGGCTGAGTATTTTCTTCCCTCTCTCAGTTGGTTATAGAGAACCCCCATAAAACCATAGGTTTGAGTTGAGGAGAAGTGTTGGTAGAGCTGAGGTGTAGGTGTCACAGAGTTAGAGCCACTGTTCATTAAATTACATGAGCTGCATGGACCTGCTCAGTCCTGATCCTGATCCTACCATTTCTATTATATGATAGATTGCTGATGTGCCTGCTTAATCTTATGACTTGATAGAATTTGACAATGCCCAGCTCTTACTAGATATTTCTAGTTGCATAGACCCTTGATATCACATTGGCAGGTACTCAGTTTTTACTATAGCCAAATAGCCGCTTTTCTAAAGGCAAATAGCTCCCTGCTGCAGAAGGCATGACCTTGCTCTGGCATCCTAGAGATCTTACTGAAATTATTTTATTAGGGCTTATCAGAGACTCTGCCCAGCATCGTTACCACCATGAACATCTCTAGCACCGTTGATTCTGATGGGTCACATAGTCCAAGTGGCAGGGAACCTTGGATACTCTGTAGCACTCTCTCTTGCTCTGGGCTTCACTCAAAAGTGGGAGCCTCCCAAAATACTCATTAAGCGGGTTACAGTAGTATTCCCACCAAGCACTATGTCTTTTTATCAGTGGTAGAGGGTACAAGGTACAACAACTTGCCTTTACCTTACAGAGGATGGCCTGGCATGCTCCGGACAACTGGATCTCTAATAACTTCACCAGTTAGCTTCAAAATCATATGGAATGAAAGAAGTGGGCAAGGATATAGATGAAATAAGTTTGGCCATAATAGTAGCCCTAGGGATTCATTTTTACTAGTTTGTCTAATTTTTATACATTTAACTCATTCTGGAACATAAAAGGTAAAAAAACAACTTCATCAGCATTGAAAGCCCTCAATCATACTTTTTATCTCCCATCTTCTAGGACATCTGTTCACTAGGTTATGACATATTAGCATTATGTCGTTAATATATCAATATATCAATTCCATAGACCATCATGATGTTCCATGGAATATCAAGACAATCAAAGTCACTAAATACTATGTTGTGACAAAGCAGGAGAATTAACATAACCCCAGGGCAAGACAGTGATATGTCCTGCTATTTATTCCACATAAAAGCGAAGAGATTTTGATCCTCACTGAAGGATATGAAGAAGAAAACCTTCTATTGGTGTGGATCTCTACATTTCTTCCCAGGAGCTGGTTTTACTTCTGATGTAATAAATTGGTCAAAAATGTGGGTGTGTTAGAGGTTTCTATTTGGTCCTTCTTACCATAATTGCTCTTATTTAATGGGGAGTAAATGTTAAGGTCTTGCCAGCTGCTAAGTGTATCTATCCTAGTTATGCACTTAGGGACCAGGGAACTACTAAAGATCCAGTGTGGATCTTTGGATCCATCACACTTGCTTGCAGGAGAACGCCATTTACCACCTGGCTTTCATGAGCCCCAAGTATAACCAGGGGATCCTAATGTTGCTTGCTGTCCCTTGGTATCAGTGCCAGCTCATATTCTGTATCCAAAAAGGCTGGGTCTTCCCCTTTCCTCAGGCCAGAGTTACTCAGGTAAAAGGCCACAGCTATGGACTGATTGTGCCCTCTCGAAATTCATATATTAAAGCCCTAACCTCCAGTGTAGAGGTGTGGTTAGAGATGGGGCCTTTGGGAAATAATTAGGTTTAGATCATGAGGGTGGGATTTTCATGATGGGATTAGTGCCCTTATAAAAAAGGATGTCAAAATAAATAAATAAATAAATAAAATAAAAAAAGGATGCCAGGGAGGTATGTACAAGCCAGGAAGAAGACTCACTAGGAACTGAATTGATTATCATTTGATCTTGGACTTTCCGGTCTCCAGAATTGTGAGGAAATAACTTTCTATTGTTTAAGCCCCTCAATCGGTGGTATTTTGTTATAGCAGCCTGAGTAGCCTGAGACAGTCACAGATCCCTTGTGGGGAAAAATTGGGGAAATAATTATCATATATACTTTTGGCAGTATAGGAGAGTTATTCCTTAAAGAGACTTGGCCTCCTTTTCAATCAGTAGGTTCTGAGCTTGTGAAATGGTCTGAATCTGGGAAATTTATAAGGAAATACTATTCTCTGTTGTGGCAGTTGTCATCAGCCTTCTGATCACTAGCACTTGATTTTTAGGGGTGAGGTTGTTATACAAGTTAAGTAATAGTATTATTTGAATGGTTCTATGAAGACCTACAAGACCTTCTAGAACTAACACCCAAAAAAGATGCCCTTTTCATCATAGGGAACTGGAATGCAAAAGTAGGAAGTCAAGAGATACCTGGAGTAACAGGCAAATTTGGCCCTGGAGACCAAAATGAAGCAGGGCAAAGGCTAACAGTTTTGCAAGAGAACACACTGGTCATAGCAAAAACCCTCTTCCAACAACACAAGAGAAGACTCTATACATGGACATCACCACATGATCAATACTGAAATCAGATTGATTATATTCTTTGCAGCCAAAATGGAGAAGCCCTATAGAGTCAGCAAAAACAGGACTGGGAGCTGACTGTGGCTCAGATCATGAACTCCTTATTGCCAAATTCAGACTTGAATTGAAGAAAGTAGGGAAAACCACTAGCCCATTCAGAGATGACCTAAATCAAATCACTTATGATTATACAGTGGAAATGATAACTAGATCAAGGGATTATATCTGATAGAATGCCTGAAGAACTATGGATGGAGGTTCATGACATTGTACAGGAGGCAGGGATCAAGACCATCCCCAAGAAAAAGAAATGCAAAAATGCAAAATGGTTGTCTGAGGAGGCCTTACAAATAGCTGAGAAAAGAGAAAAGGCAAAGGAGAAAAGGAAAGATAAACCCAGAGTTTCAATGCAGAGTTCCACAGAATAACACGGAGAGATAAGAAAGCCTTCCTCAGTGATCAATGCAAAGAAATAGAGGAAATCAATAGAACAGGAAAGACTAGAGATCTCTTCAAGATAGTTAGGGATAAAAAAGGGAATATTTAATGCAAAGATGGGCACAATAAAGGACAGAAATGGTATGAATCTAACAGAAGCAGAAGATATTAAGAAGAGGTGGCAAGAATACACAAAAGAGCTATATAAAAAAGATCTTCATGACCCAGATAACCACAATGGTGTGATCACTCACCTAGACCTAGACATCCTGGCATGTGAAGTCAAATGAGCCTTAGAAAGCATCACTACAACCAAAGCTAGTGGAGGTGATGGAATTCCAGTTGAGCTATTTCAAATCCTGAAAGATGATGCTGTGAAAGCGCTACACTCAATACGCCAGCAAATTTGGAAAACTCAGCAGTGGCCACAGGACTGGAAAAGGTCAGTTTTCATTCTAATCCCAAAGAAAGGCAATGCCAAAGAATGTTCAAACTACCACACAATTGCAGTCATCGCACATGCTAACAAAGTAGTGCTCAAAATTCACCAAGCCAGGCTTCAACAGTACATGAACGGTGAACTTCCAGATGTTCAAGCTGGATTTAGAAACCAGAGGAACCAGAGATCAAATTGCCAACATCTGTTGGATCATTGAAAAAACAAGAGAATTCCAGAAAAACATCTACTTCTACTTTATTGACTACACCAAAGCCCTTGACTGTGTTGATCACAACAAAATGTGAAAAATTCTGAAAGAGATGGGAATACCTGACCACCTGACCTGCCTCCTGAGAAATCTGTATGCAGGTCAAGAAGCAACAGTTAGAACCAGACATGGAACAATGGACTGGTTCCAAATTGGGAAAGGAGTACATCAAGGCTGTATATTGTCACCCTGCTTATTTAACTAATATGCAGAGTACATCATGGGAAATGCTGGGCTGGATGAAGCACATGCTGGAATCAAGATTGCTGGGAGAAATATCAATAACCTCAGATATGCAGATGATACCACCCTTAGGGCAGAAAGCGAAGGAGAACCAAAGAGCCTCTTGATGAAAGTGAAGTGGAGAGTAAAAAAGTTGGCTTAAAGC
This sequence comes from Cervus canadensis, assembly GCF_019320065.1. Classification (NCBI taxonomy): domain Eukaryota; kingdom Metazoa; phylum Chordata; class Mammalia; order Artiodactyla; family Cervidae; genus Cervus; species Cervus canadensis. Next base: position 85,114,482 of record NC_057389.1, on the reverse strand, counting down.
TCAACATTCAGAAAACTAAGGTCATGGCATCCAGTCTCACCACTTCTTGGCAAATAGATGGGGAACCAATGGAAACATGTGAGACTTTATTTTGGGGGGCTCCAAAATCTCTGTAGATGGTGACTGCAGCCATGAAATTAAAAGACGCTTGCTCCTTGGAAGAAAAGCTATGACCAACCTAGATAGCATATTAAAGAGCAGAGACATTACTTTGCCAACAAAGGTCCTTCTAGTCAGAGCTATGGTTTTTTTTTGTTTTTTTTTCATTAAAATTTTTTAATTGAAGTATAGGTGACTTACAATATTTGTTTCAGATGTACAACACAGTGATTCTATATTTGTACAGGTTATGCATCATACAAAGGTATTATAATATTATTGACTGTATTCTTTGTACCTTAAGTTACATCCTTGTGACTTATTTATTTTATAACTGGTAAATATCTTTTAATCCCCTTCACCTATTGCACCCATTCTCCCATTCTTCTCCCTTCTGGCAACCACTAGTTTGTTCTCTGTATCTATGAGTCTGTTTCTGGGTTTGGGGGGCTCATTTTTTTTTTATATTTTAGATTCCACATATAAGTGAAAACATACAGTATTCATCTTTCTCTGACTTATTTCACTTAGCATAATACCCTACAGATCCATCCATATTGTCACAAATTGCAAGATTTCATTCTTTTTTATGGCTAAGTGGTGTTGGGAAAACACGATAGCTATATGTAAAATAAAACTAGACCATTTTTTCACATCGTTTACAAAAATAAAGTCAAAATGAATTAAAAGACTTAAATATAAGATCTAAAACCATAAAACATCTAGAAGAAAACATAGGTGGTATGCTCTTTGAAGTCAGTCTTAGCAATATTTTCTTTTTTGATCAGTCTCCTCAGGCAAGGACAACAAAAGCAAAAATAAACAAATGGGACCATATGAAAACTAAAAAGCTTTTGCACAGCAAAGGGAACCATCAGCAAGACAAAAAACTACTGAATGGGAGAAGATGCTGGCAAATGATATGTCTGATAAGGGGTTAATATCCAAAATATATTAAGAACTCAGACAACTCAATACAAACAATCTGATTACAAAATGGGCAGAAGATCTAAATAGACATTTTCCAAAGAAGACACACAGATGACCAACAGGCACATGAAAAGATGCTCAACATCACTAATCACGAGGGAAATGAGAATCAAAACCACCTCAAATGCAATGAAACAGCACCTTACACCTGTCAGAATGCCACACTTTTTAGTGAATACTGTTTGCTGTTTTGGAATTCTCCCGTTTTCAGGTCTTTCAGATGGCCAACTCTTTCTGCTTACACAGATGCCCATTACTAGTTGACCTTGTAGTTATGATGATCTTCCCTTACCTGACGTTGTCTTGGCTATTCCCTGATCTGGTAATGCTCCAAATTTCCGATGCTGTTCATACCAGTCATTCACTGTCATAGATGCCAGACTTGGATAACCAGTTCCAAATACTTTGGCTTGGGCCATGTTCCGAGTGAGAACAAACGGTTTCATTGGAGGCCTGTCCTGACGAGATGACTGAGAAGTTGATGCCTCTTTTGTGGAGTCTTTTTCTCTCAAGATCTTTATCTCCTGGTCAATGCTCTCAATCTCTTCTAAGCTGATACCAATCCACCTTCGAAGGTGAAGGAGGTAATATTCACGAACATGCTCATCATCTGCTTGACCACTTTCCATAGCAGATTTCAGTGCAGACAACCTATGCTCCACCTCCTTCTTCTGCTTGTATCTCTCTGTTTTAGCCTGTCTCTGAGATGCCATAGCAACGATGCTAGGATAGGCCATGGAGGAATTAGCAGTGTTATTTTCAGCTGAGTTGGTCTTGGTTTTGGGCAGCTCAAACTCTGCCACATGATAGTGCTGGCACTGAGTTAAGTAGTTTAAAAAGTGTTCTCGAGCCCACTGCAAATGATCTAGACGCTTGCTGGGATTGACTTGTTTGATGGCGAACGCTCCTTGCAATGCTGGCACCATCAGGTACTTCAGGTCGGTGGACGCGATCTCCTCCAAATCTTCATTTTGGCTGAACAAGTCGAGCTGCGACATTTCAGCAGCCTTCTTCAGGAGATCCAGTCCCTTGAACACCTTATCTTGGATTATTCGGGAGCCGGTGGGCTCAGTTGAGATTTCCAGTTCGTCCAAAAGCTGCTTGCTGGTTTCGAACAGCTCAGGGAGCCGCGGTAACAGTAACTCATCTTCGGCTGCTGCCATCTTAGGGAGGGAGGAACCCAGAAAGCCTCACTTCTGGGGTCAAAGGCAACCCTGGGAAAGCTGACAGAGCTATGGTTTTTCCAGTAGTCATGTATGGATGTGAGGGTTGGACTATAAAGAAATCTGAGCACCGAAGAACTGATGCTTTTGAATTGTGGTGTTGGAGAAGACTCTTGAGAGTTCCTTGGACTGCAAGGAGATCCAACAAGTTAATCCTAAAGGAAATCAGTCTTGAATATTCATTGGAAGGACTGATGCTGAAGCTGAAGCTCCAATACTTTGGCCACCTGATGTGAAGAACTAACTCATTGGAAAAGACCCTGATGCTGGGAAAGAAAGATTGAAGGCAGGAGGAGAAGAGGACAACAGAAGATGAGATGGTTGGATGGCATCACCAACTCAATGGGCATGTGTTTGAGGCGAGCTTGGATGGGGTCACAGAGTTGGACATAACTGAGTGACTGAACTGAACTGAATACCCAGTCATCTGCCCATTTATTTAACTCCTAGGAAAAGCATGGCCTGTTAGCCATCACCACAGATCCCATGGGTTGAAGCACTCTGGTTGCCCCTTTGGTCTGTAATTACATACACCTTGCCTCTATTGTTTGTGTCACCATACAGCATCTCATTCTAATCCACCATCATAGGACTTCTGGCAAATGATGCCAGTGCATGCTGGGAGTATTACCATCCTACTTAATAACAGTGATCAAGTCCTTATCTCTTTTGAAAGGGGAATGTTCCTATTCTAGAATCCCTTCCTTGCAAGTCTGTCTTCTAGGCTGCCTTCTATTTGGGAATGCCTCTAAGGGAACAGGGGTAAGGGATGGTGGATAGTGAAACAGAGAAGAAAAGCAAGTACAGAGGTACAGTTTAGGGTTGTTTATATCTGTGGGGACCTGGGAGAATGTGTCCCAGAAATGTCTAAAATTCAGAAGTAGGTGACAGTTATCCATAGTTCCCACCCCTCTTTGGTTCAGGTGTGTCCTATTGGGTGTTAACCCTCCAGTACTTACAGATTGCACATGTATGCATATTGAGCAGTTTCCACATATGTTCCTTGCCTCAGCATCTGAGGAGTCCAGGAGCAGAAGGTGAGAAGTAAGCAGCACAGCTGAGATTGGGAAACTCCTGAGAAGCTAGTGGCTATTATCAGTGGCTGGTGTAAATAGTGTGCCTGGAATATCTGAAGCTCTGAGCTTGAGATGTCCTATGTGGCCACCCTACTCATATATGACTATGGAGGACACAACCTGTGTGGCCCCTCACTGGGTGCTTCCCAGGGACATGAGGAAGGCTTGACCCTGGAAGTTCCATTTATAGGGCTCTGCCTCTGCTCCTTGGACCTGGAGTCAACAATGTGGGCAGGTGGGAGCATTGACCACCCCCTGGCACCCAGGCAATCTGCTCCAACCCAGACACCTCCCAGGTGAACACTAAACCAGTGGTTGGGAAAGACAGATGAATGAAATTAGAAACGTTGGCAGGGGATAGACCATGCTTGGCCTCAAAAATTCTTAATTAAAAAAATTAGTCAATGAATTTTTATTGAAGTATAATTGATTTACAATATTGTGTTAGTTTCAGGCATGTAGCACAGTTTATATATATTTTCAGATTTATATTTTAAAGTATATATGTATTTCAGTTTTATATATATTTTCAGATTCTTTTCCCTTATAGGTTAGTACAAAATATTGAGATAACTCCCTGTGCTGTACAGTAGGTCCTTGTTGGTTATCTATTTTATATATCGTAGTGTGTATATGTTAATCCAAATCTCCTAATTTATCCCTCCCCCACCCCCCTTTCCCCTTTGATAACCATAAGTTTGCTGTATATATCTCTAAGTTTATTTTGGTTTTGTAAATAAGTACATTTATATAATTTTAAGGTTCTATATATAAGCGTTATCTTTCTCTGGCTTACTTCAATTAGAATAATCTCTAGGTCTATCCATGTTGCTGCAAATGGCATTATTTCATTCGTTTTCATGGCTGAGTAATATTCCACTGTGTGTGTGTGTTTGTGTGTGTGTGTGTGTGTGAGAGAGAGAGAGAGAGAGAGAGAGAGAGTGTCTGTGTGTGTATCTCACATCTTCTTTATCCGCTCATCTGTTGATGGACATTTAGGTTGCCTACATGTCTTGGCTATTGTAAATAGTTCTGCAATGAACATTAGGGTGCATGTGTCTTCTTAAAGTATGGTTTTCTCCAGATATATGCCCAGGAGTAGGATTGCAGGACCATATGGTAGCTCTATTTTTAGTTTTTTTAAGGAACCTCCATACTGTTCTCCATAGTGGCTCTACCAATTAACATTCCCACCAACATTGGAGGAAGGCTCCTTTCTCTCCACACATTCTCTAGCATTTATTATTTGTAGGCTTTTTGATGATGGCTATTCTGACTGGTATGAGGTGATGCCTCATTGTAGTTTTGATTTGAATTTTTCTAATAATGAGTGATGTTGAGCATCTTTTAAAAAATTATTCATTGTTAAATGGGCTTAGATTTAATTCTGAGGCAGTGGAAGTCAGGAAAACCTTATGTTTTAGGGTGATTCCCTCTGGTGGCCAAGTTGAGAATGCAAAGGAGGGAGCTAGAATGGAAGCAGAGACACCAAAGAAGAGATCATGGTAGCTGTCCAAGAGGGTGATGGTGTTGGTGGCTGAGAAATTAGATTCCAGAGCTGTTAAGGGGGCTTCTCAGGTGGCTCAGTGGTAAAAAAAAAAAAATCCGCATGCCAGTGCAGGAGATGCAGGAGACCCAGGTTCTATTCCTGGGTCAGGAAGACCCCCTGGAGGAGGAAGTGGCAACTTCTCCATTATTCTTGCCTGGAGAATCCCATGGACAGAGGAGCCTGGTGGGCTCCTCACCCAGCCCCACTGAACTGGTCTGGGAGGATAGAGCTCCGAGCTCTATATAGCTCAGTCCATGGGGTTGCCAAGAGTCGGACACAATTGAATGACTGAGCATGCATTCAGAGCTGTTAAGGCAGTAGCAAGGACAGGTCTTGATGACCAGCTAGATATGGAGATTAGGGAGGGGGAAAGGCAAGGAGGATGACAAATCTGGAGAATTGGATGGATGCGTGGATGGTGGTGTCTTTGTCTGAGAAGCACAGGAATAAGAGGGGTTGGAGAGAAGATGATGAAGTGCACTTGGGATGTTTTGAGCTTGAGGTGTCTTTGGGACATCCAGGTAGAGATGGCCAGTTGGTTAGAGCTCTGGGCTGGAGGTATAATGTTTGGAAGTGGTCTTAAGTGCAGAGTTTCTGAGGCCCTGTGCATGGATAAAGACTTCAAGGAGCAGAACTCCCAAGAATTGATGGGAAAGTTGGATATCTGGTAGGGAAAAGCAGAAATCTGCTGTGGAAGTGGTTCTGAGTGCTGGGAAGTAGACAAACCTAACTGGAATCATAGTCTGCTTAACATCAAGCCTGCAGAGGAAGAACCATCTGTTGGCTGGGCCCCTGAACTCTATTCCAGTGGGACTGGGTGAGACTATAGAAAGCGGCGAGGAGCAGTTTGGAAGGGATCACATCTTGAGGATGAGTATTTGGAGAAGGGAGAAGCTGGGTCAGGGACAGGCAGGGTAGTGGACAGGAACACAGGCTGAGAAGGCATCACATGAAGTAGGAGGGGAAGGGGTGAGGAGTCAGAGCAGTCCTTTAGCGCAGGGATCAGGACCTGACCTCAAGCACGAGTCAGGCAGGTGTGGGGGTGGTTTCGTGCTGACCAGAGCTTATGGACAAGTGTTGTGGGCACTGGCCTTGTCTACACCCAGTTCCAAAGCTTATGTGTATGTTAGTCACTGAGTTGTGTCCAACTCTTTGGTATCCCGTGGAGTATAGCCCGCCAGGCTCCTCTGTCCATGGAGTGGGTTGCCATTCCCTTCTCCACTGTATCTTCCTGACCCAGGAATTGAACCTAGGTCTCCTGCATTGCAGGTAGATTCTTTACCTTTTGAGCCACCAGGGAAGCGCTTGACTCACCTCATCTTCCACCATTTCATGGTCCATGGAGGAGCCTGGCTCTGTGTGAGGACTTGGTGAATCTGAACCTGCACTCTGGGCTGCTCTGGGGACCTTGACAAGCAGAGATAGGTCAGCACCCTTCAGAGGTGGCCTGGCAAGGGTTTCCAGACCATTGGTAGGACAGGCAATGTTCTCCAGGGAAGATGCATACTTGCAGTTGTTCTAGATGTCCTTGCCATGGAGATCAGCTAATCAGCATGTGACCTTGGCAAGTTTCTCAGCTTTTCATGAAATGAGGATAATAATTGTACTTCCTTTCAGGTTTGTGTGAGGATGAAAGAAGAGTAATATCAGTTCACTGAGGACTTGAAGATGAAGGCCTGGGACATATTAGCTCCTATTATATTTCTTATCCAATTTGCATCCCCTGAGACTTCCTCTCTGTCTGTAACTGTGCTCTGGCTTCACATGAAATGTGCCTTTAGGCCAAGAATACTCTGGGAGCAGCCAAGTGTCCTTCCGCTGCTACCCATGTTGGTAAAGAAGCTGGTGTGTGGTGCGGTGCTTCAGCAGAGACAGACCTGGTCAGAGGGCTGGTCAGTCAGGCCTCTGAGCCCACATGGCTGAGGCCAACACCAGACCCTGCAGGAAGAAGTGAGGCCTCTGGCAGCCTTTCCTGGGATTTCTAGACTCTGCCTTCAGCCACAAATGGTCCACATCAGACAGGAGCAAAGATGAAATTTGTTTCCAAGTATAGTTTCCTACTTGTGGTTGAAAGGGGACAGAAGGACAGTCCATGCTTATTAGAGAGACCCCTCTACTATCTGTTTCTTTTTAGATTTCCACCTCTTTTTAGAGATACCAAGGACTATTTTGTGGGAAAATTTTGAATATTGTGTGAGAAAAGGATAAATCAGGAAATTACCCAGAGCTGTGGAGAGCAAATCAGGGGCCCAAAAATCAAGAAGGTATTACCTTGAGTAAGAATGAGCTCCAGGATGGATCTGGAGTGCAGATAAGCTACACAAGGAGACCCACAGGTGGAGGAGGGGCAGGGCACTCCCCGAGTGGTCAGAGAGACTCTGGGCTCATAGCCCAGGCTTCTGGGTACTGCAGTGTGGGTCACAATGCCCCCAACTCAGCTCTTCATGGGCTATGCCCCCAGGGCCAGGCTACAGTGCCACGAGAGGGTCTGAGTCCTTGGACAGGAAAGGAGGGCTAGCATGAAGCAGCATCTGAGTTTCTCTTGCTCTCACCCCTTTCCTTGATTCTCAAGGTGGAAGCTGAGGGCAATAAAGCTTGTCACACAGAACCAAAAGGGAAAACTCAGTTTTCATTGCTAACTCTTTGGAGGGTCAAGGAAGCCTGTTAGAATCTGGCAAAAGATCTTGAGGAGGCTGAATTTACAGATTAGCAAAACAGCGATTACAGTGACCTGCGGCAGGGCTGTCAGTGAAGTTCAGCAGGGACTACACCTCAAGGGGCCTTGCGTGCAGGGTACAGGAATTTAGACTTTGTCCTAAGAGCAAAGGGGAGTCATGGAAGCTTTAAAAAACAAGAGTGACATAATCAGATTTGCATTTAAAAAATCTCTTTGACTTGTGTGGAGAAAGGATTAAGGAGCCGATAGCAGGCAGGAAGGCCAGGCAGGAGACTGATACAGCCCCCGGCAGAAGGTGGGGACCTGAACTGGAGCTGGAGCCAAGGAGGCAGAAGGACGGGGGCTAGTTAGGGATTAGTTAGGGATGAATGCAGTCAGGTCTACGAACTGGTCTCCCTGCTTCTACCTTTGCCCCTGACAGTCTATTCTCCATACAGCAGACAGAGTCATCCTGGTTAAAAGCCCAGGTCAGGCTACTCCTCTGGCTTCTCTTCTCAGAGTAAAAATCAAAGTCCTTCCTGAGGCATACAAGGTCAACATGGGCAGTCTTCCGACCCCCACCTCTCTCTGAGCTCACCTGCTTCTACTAGCGCCTCACTTACACCACTCCAGACATTGCTTCTCTGTTCTTAGAACACACAAGCCCGTGTCTCCTCCCCTCTGCCTCATTCAGGGCCTCTGTATCCACTGTTCCTTCTGCCTGAAATGTAGTTTTCCCAGATGTACTCACAGAAGCTCCCGCACTCCTGATGTGAAGGGATCATTTATACTCTACCATGAATCTTATTTATTTCCTTTATGGCACTGCTTATAATTTGTGCTTTGTAAATATGTTTATTCAGGAAACTTCCCTGGCGATTCAATGGTTAACACTTGGCACTTCCACTGCAAGAGAGGTGGATTTGATTCCCAGTTGGTGCAGCCAAAAAAAAGAAAGAAAAGAAAAAAATTTAAATATGTTTGTTCAAAATGTTTCCTATTACATAGCACAATGACTGGAACAGAACAGATTCTTAGTAAATAGTTGAATGAATGCGTCGAGGTGGCCTTACCTCCTTCTCAGGGTTTAGGCAGTATGCCAGCAGAAACCAGGACAGCAAAGTGAAGAGGAAAGAGGCAAGAGGCAGGGAGGCCCAGGGTGTGTGTGTGTGAGCGAGAGGGTAGGCGCTGCCCAGGGCTCCTGCACCTCTCGATGCTGGGTGGGATCTGGGCAGTATGGAGATAGGTCTGGGCCAGGCTCTGACTGAGGAGACAACAGGTTGTGCCGGAAGCACCAGAAAGGAATGGAAGGCGTAGGATGGAGGAAGGGCATGTGGTTGGGAGCTACTACTGACTTTGCCTGGGGATGGGCTGGCCAACGCTCTACTCTAGAGGAGGAAGCAGTGGAGCTGGGCTGTAGAAAGTGGTTAGGAGTTTCCTGAATGAAGAAGAAAGAGTAAAGGCATTTTGAGCTTGAGAAAAGGTCTGAGGGTATGAAAAGGCAGGATTGCTCAGAGAATGGTGAACAGTCCTGTGTAGCTGCTGCTGCTGCTGTTAAGTCGCGTTAGTCGTGTCCGACTCTGTGCGACCCCATAGACGGCAGCCCACCAGGCTCCCCTGTCCCTGGGATTCTCCAGGCGAGAACACTGGAGTGGGTTGCCATTTCCTTCTCCAAGCATGAAAGTGAAAAGTGAAAGTGAAGTCTCTCAGTCATGTCCGACCCTTAAGGACCCCATGGACTGCAGCCTACCAGGCTCCTCCATCCACGGGATTTTCCAGGCAAGAGTACTGGAGTGGGGTGCCATTGCCTTCTCCCATCCTGTGTAGCAGAGGAAGTAAAAACAGGCAGTTGGTCAGCAACCTGAAGTCTGAGAGGCCTTAATCAGTAGGCCGGTAATTGATAGGTCATGGGCTCCATCCTGAGGGCCCTAGGGCCATGCCCTGGGCCAGGGAAGGAGGTCCATGAAGCAAGGGAGTGAGAGAATCCTCCAGGAGTCCTGAAACAGACCCCAGAAATACCTAGGAGGCAGAACCCCAGACACAGTGATGGGTGGGATGGGATGGCTGGGAAGATGTCAAGGATGATGTCCAAGTCTCTGATTTGAAGGCCCCTGGAACGCAAAAGTAGGAAGTCAAGAAACACCTGGAGTAACAGGGAAATTTGGCCTTGGAGTACGAAATGAAGCAGGGCAAAAGTTAATAGAGTTTTGCCAAGAGAATGCACTGGTCAAAGCAAACACCCTCTTCCAACAACACAAGAGAAGCCTCTACACATGGACATCACCAGATGGTCAACACCGAATTCAGATTGATTATATTCTTTGCAGCCAAAGATGGAGAAGCTCTATACAGTCAGCAAAAACAAGACCGGGAGCTGACTGTGGCTCAGATCATGAACTCCTTATTGACAAATTCAGACTTAAATTGAAGAAAGCAGGGAAAACCACTAGACCATTCAGGTATGACCTAAATCAAATCCCTTATGACTATACAGTGGAAGTGAGAAATAGATTTAAGGGACTAGATCTGATAGACAGAGTGCCTGATGAACTATGGATGGAGGTTCGTGACATTGTACAGGAGACAGGGATCAAGATCATCCCCATGGAAAAGAAATGCAAAAATGCAAAATGGTTGTCTGAGGAGGCCTTACAAATAGCTGTGAAAAGAAGAGAAGCGAAAAACAAAGGAGAAAAGGGAAGATATTCCCATTTGAATGCAGAGTTCCAAAGAATAGCAAGGAGAGATAAGAAAGCCTTCCTCAGTGATCAATGCAAACAAATAGAGGAAAACAACAGAATGGGAAGGACTAGAGATCTCTTTAAGAAAATTAGAGATACCAAGGGAACATTTCATGCAAGGATGGGTTCGATAAAGGACAGAAATGGTATGGACCTAACAGAAGCAGAAGATATATATATATTTTTTAAAATTTTTATTTATTTGTTTATTTTTTCCATTTATTTTTATTAGTTGGAGGCTAATTACTTTACAATATTGTAGTGGTTTTTGTCATACATTGACATGAATCAGCCATGGAAGAAGCAGAAGATATTAAGAAGAGGTGGCAAGAATACACAGAAGGACTGTACAAAAAAGATCTTCATGACTCAGATAATCACGATGGTGTGATCACTCACCTAGAGCCAGACATCCTGGAATGTGAAGTCAGGTGGGCCTTAGAAAGCATCACTACGAACAAAGCTAGTGGAGGTGATGGAATTCCAGTTGAGCTATTTCAAATCCTGAAAGATGATGCTGTGAAAGTGCTGCACTCAATATGCCAGCAAATTTGGAAAACTCAGCAGTGGCCACAGGACTGGAAAAGGTCAGTTTCATTCCAATCCCTAAGAAAGGCAATCCCAAAGAATGCTCAAACTACCGCACATTGCACTCATCTCACACGCTAGTAAAGTAATGCTCAAAATTCTCCAAGCCAGGCTTCAGCAACACGTGAACCGTGAACTTCCACATGTTCAAGCTGGTTTTAGAAAGGCAGAAGAATAAGAGATCAAATTGCCAACATCCGCTGGAAAATCGAAAAAGCAAGAGAGTTCAGAAAAACATCTATTTCTGCTTTATTGACTATGCCAAAGCCCTTTGACTGTGTGGATCACAATAAACTGTGGAAAATTCTGAAAGAGATGGGAATACCAGACCACCTGACCTGCCTCTTGAGAAACCTGTATGCAGGTCAGGAAGCAACAGTTAGAACTGGACATGGAACAACAGACTGGTTCCAAATAGGAAAAGGAGTACGTCAAGGCTGTATATTGTCACCCTGCTTATTTAACTTATATGCAGAGTACATCATGAGAAACGCTGGGCTGGAAGAAGCACAAGCTGGAATCAAGATTGCCGGGAGAAATATCAATAACCTCAGATATGCAGATGACACCACCCTTATGGCAGAAAGTGAAGAGGAACTAAAAAGCCTCTTGATGAAAGTGAAAGTGGAGAGTGAAAAAGTTGGCTTAAAGCTCAACATTCAGAAAACTAAGATCATGGCATCTGGTCCCATCACTTCATGGGAAATAGATGGGGAAACAGTGGAAGCTGTGTCAGACTTTACTTTTGGGGGCTCCAAAATAACTGCAGATGGTGATTGCAGCCGTGAAAGTAAAAGACGCTTACTCCTTGGAAGGAAAGTTATGACCAACCTAGATAGCATATTAAAAAGCAGAGACATTACTTTGCCAACAAAGGTCCATCTCGTCAAGGCTATGGTTTTTCCAGTGGTCATGTGTGGATGTGACAGCTGGACTGTGAAGAAAGTTGAGTGCTGAAGAATTGATGCTTTTGAACTGTGGTGTTGGCGAAGACTCTTGAGAGTCCCTTGGACTGCAAGGAGATCCAACCAGTCCATCCTAAAGGAGATCAGTCCTGGGTGTTCATTGGAAGGACTGATGCTGAAGCTGAAACTCCAATACTTTGGCCACCTCATGTGAAGAGTTGACTCAATGGAAAAGACCCTGATGCTGGGAGGGATTGGGGGCAGGAGGAGAAGGGGATGACAGAGGAAGAGATGGCTGGATGGCATCACCGACTTGATGGGCATGAGTTTGAGTAAACTCCGGGAGTTGGTGATGGACAGGAAGGCCTGGCCTGCTGTGATTCATGGGGTCACAGAGAGTCGGACACGACTGAGTGACTGAACTGACTGACTGAGGTGAAGACCTGAAGAGGGGCAGTTTTGGGGGTAATAATGAGAGGTCGATCTGGTGGGGGGCAGGGGTTGGTGGGCTGGGCACTCTGAACTGCGGATCCTGGCTCTGTGTCTCCTCCTGGAGACTCAGCTGCTCTGTCTCAGGACTGGGACCCTGGGTCACAGAGATCCTGTTCCACAGGGACCCTGCCTGGTAACTGGGAGAGTGAACAAAGCCTGGGCCTTGAAGTGGGGAAGGCTGGCAGCTCTGGATGCCACTCCCCTTGGCTCTTGTCCCCTTAGCCCTCACCAGGATGCCTACCTCAGCAACGGTTGATCTGGTTTGAGAAACAATGTACAGGTCCCTCTGTCCTTGTCTTTTGAAGTAAAAGGCTGACTCACAAGTTAATGATTGGGAAATGTGAAATTGTGGAAACAAAGAATGGCTGTTGGGCTGGGGAACTAGTAACAATTGGACTATAAATCTGCCACATGGCAGAATCTCCAAACTCCTAGCTCCCTGAAAGATACAGATACAGGCCTGACACACATTTCTAGGATGTTTTACCAGGAAGCAGACCCCCACCAGATGAAAACCGCTGACCCCAAGAACAGAGACCCTACATTGGTTGAAACCAGAAAGTTGATGATACTTGAAATTTCAACTTAATGTCAACCTATCAGAGAACTATCTACGAGCTGATCATACCCTGCCCCTTGAACACTATTAAACTCCTCACTACCTCCTCCAGGGTGGGTCACACAGTCTTGAGGGCATTAGCCTTTGTCTGGCAAAGCAATAAAAGTTACTCTTCCCTACTTTACCCAGAACTCTGTTTCCAAATTTCTATGCGGCACTGGTGAACAGAGTTCCAGCAATAGTTGCTGCAGCCCTATTTGATCGTGAGGGGCTGTTGGTACATAGGCAACTCAAGAACCCCTCAATTTGGTTGGGTAGGCCATGTGTGGGGTGGTGGTGACTGTGGGATTAAGGCAAGCAAGGGCAGCTGCTGGGAATGAGGAGCTAGGTCTCTGCAGGTTTGAGTCTGGGAGAGGTGTGGGGGGCCTGTGCCAGGGGCTGCTGAGACTGATGACTTACCTGGCTGGGGATGCATGTCAGCCCTCTGCTCAGCCTGGTGCTGTTGGGACCTGGTCTGCAGATGAGATGGGTGGGGGGGAATGGCAGAGTCCTCACTGCCCCCACCCTACTGGGTGTGGCCCGAGGGGTGGTGGGGAGTTCATTTCTCGAGGGGACACTTGCCTACTGCCCTGGACTGTGCTCCTTGAGGAAGGGGCGGGGTAGGTGGGAGGAGCCTTGGAAGGAATTCTTGAAAACAAATTAAAGTGGGAACACAAAATCTATGAGAAGAAAATGGAAATGAAAATATACAAAAGTACTGTACAACACTCTGGGGATGAAAAAAAAAAAGTCAACCTAAGAAAGAGAGAAAAGATTTTATCTGAGCTAAACTGAGGTTTTTCACCCAACAGACAGTCTGAGAGCACTATGAGGACCATTTGACAAAGAAAGGTGGGGAGGTCAGTATATATGTGATTTTCGTTAAGGGGATACTAGCAATCCAGCTCACATCTCAGGAGAAGGTTGCTGCTAGTCATGAGCAGCAGACATCTTAGTTAATGGTTTTAGTGCTTTTTCTTAGTATGGGAAGATGTAAGAATCCAGGTTCATAAAAATTTTCTCCTGAAATCTGTCTAAAGGCCTTTTCTGTCACTTTTTCCAAAACACAGAGTGCCTTGCCTCATCCTGATCTTCCCCTTCTTTTCAGGGTCTGTTTTAAGTCAGTGACTGCAGTGGCTACTGACTTCATTTTTGTAGAATGGCAACATTTTTTGTTTTACAATCCCTTTTGGTCTTAATTTCAACCAAGGCTTGGCGGGCGGGGGGCGGGGGGTACATTTCATGACCAGTTTGTCTCACGGCACTAGGAATGCTTATTCCCAGGTCAGTCGGAGATTTCACTGATGGCCATTCAGTGTGCTATTACTGGACTAGGCCCTATTAACAGTAACCAATAGCCTTTGGACTGCATATCTCACTAGTCTGTTTTGGTCCAGGAAGTTGTTTCCTCTTGTTGCTTCTTCACATATCTAGTTACACGAGCATTATCATGAATCTTATGCAACTATATGTTTGGTCAGTCATTTCAAGTTGCCTAATCATCATTGATTTTATCTGAGGCTTGGTCACACATTTGATAATGCAAGGAACAATAATCAGGTAAAATAAGCAGAATATAAGATATATATCCAGTAACTTAATAAGGTCATAAGTTAAGTATTTAAGCTAAGAATGTCTATTAGGTGTGGCACAGTATTTACCCAGGTGGTCTGACCCGTCTATTCTGCACCCGTCGCTATCTTTAAGGGAAATTATATATTGGCATTGCATATAAAGTTCCTCAAATATGTTTGCACATACAAGGCAAGTGGTGGTGGGTCAGCATGAACCCTTACAAGGTTGAGAAAGGAATGTTACTTTCTAAGGAATTACGTGGCTGGTACCTGGAGAAAAATTGATCTTTATGGTCTAGCAGCATTTCTGCCAGTGTGGAGGTCTGTTTAACCACCTGGCAGCTTGCACAATACACGCTTGAGGGAAAGGAGGAGGCCAAAGGGCAGAGAAAGTTTTATGTTTACATTTTTTTGGTCTTGCCTTAAGATCTGAATTTTTATTTCATCAACCTGAAAAAATGCAGAATAAGCACAGATCACAGATTCCTCTGGGAGGAAAGGACTGTAACCAGTTCTTCTTACCTGAGTCTGTAGATTCAGGGTAACCCCAGTCACGGTTCAAAGAGGTTTGTTGTCTGTTTTTCCAGAGCCTGATATTGAGTCTAAATTGCTGGACAAATGGAAATGTATGAGAATAATCTTGGCATGTTTGTAAACAAAGAACAAGGAGAAGAGATTGGCACGTTAACTTCTTTAAAAGGTAATAATTAAATCAATATGATACTGTCTCAATAATGAGAAAATAGTTCAGTGGAATAGAGTCCAGTAACAAAGATTCTTGCAAAAATATGAAAAGTTGCTATCTATCATTAAACAGTTAAACCTCGGAAAAATGAGTGAAGCGTTTAGAGGAATTCTTGGAAGGAGAAGACCGTTCTGTTTCCTGTTCACTCAGCACTCACTAGCAAACACAACAAATATTTGTTGAATGAATGCTCATCCCTGGTAATCAGAGAAATGCAAATTAAAGCAACTACATATCTCATTTTACTTATCAGATTGGCAAAAATAAAAACAAAAACCTGATAATACCCTGAGTTGGCAAGAGCATGAGGAAGTGAGTACTGTTGTATGCCGATGGTGAGAGTGTGAACTGATAGCGGTCTTTTGTGGTTTGTGATAGTACAAAACTGAAAATAGCACAAACGTACATTACTGGGGGCTCACTAAATAAACAAGGCTGCTTCCTGTCCTGAGCAACTTAACAAGAGGGTTAGTCCACGTGACCCGGAGTCCAGGACGCGTCATCATCGTGTGTGAATAGCCAGGATTCATCAACTCTGCTACCACTATATTTGTTTAAAGTGCGAGTCTGTACCGGACTGTGCAACCGAGCCGGGAAGGGCTCAGGGCCGCCCCGCCACGCTGTCACCGCCGGGCCTCCGAGGAAGAGTGGCGTTTACTCTCGACTTCGGAGGCGAGTGTTCTTTTCTTTCTAAAATCTTCCTCTCTCTCTCACACACACGCACACACTCATTCACTCATTCACTCACTCCGCGCGCCCTCTGGTGGGCAGAGTGGGGGAAGGAGAAGGAAAGGAACTAACCGCTACGGGGCCGGGGGGTGGGGGCGCGGGGGTGGGGGCGCGGGGGTGGGGGCCGACCCGGAAGCGAGAAGGCAGAGGTGGCCGGGAGGCAGATACCGCCCGCAGCCAAACCGGTGACCTCCCGTCGTATCCCGGCGCGGTAGTCCCTCCTGCGGCTGCTAGGGGCCGCCCGCGCTCCTGCTGGTGCCCACACGGGGCTTTTCCTGCCTGTACTCGCTTTTAACACTGCTTTGCACACACAGTTCCTCACCCTGAGGAGCTCTTCCCTCCCACATCCCTTAGTTCCCAGCAGACACCTTCTTTGACTCCATACAGATCAAACCCTTTGGAGTGATGTCCCCTTATAAGCACCTCAGACCTCCCCTCCCTATTAATAGACTTGCCCTTGTGATTCCTGTCTGCCATCCACCCAGGCTGTGGCTTTCTTAAGGACAGGTGTACTAAGGCGCTTAGTGATGGCCGCCTCTTTGCGACCCCATGGACTGCAGCCCGCCAGCCTCCTCTGTCCATGGGATTCTCCAGGCAAGAGTACTGGAATGGGTAGCCATTTCCTTCTCCAGGGGATCTTCCCAACTCAGGGATCGAACCCAGGTCTCCTGCATTGCAGGCAGATTCTCTATCATCTGAGCCAGACAGCACAGTATTTATCTTGCTCACCGTTATAACCAGTGCCTGAGAAAATGCTTGGCATCTGGACCAGTGCAGCACTCGGGAGCCAGGGCCTGTGTTGGAGGGAGGCAGGCCAGGGCACCGACACAGCACAGGCGGAGCGGAGAAAGTTTATTAGACAGCCAGGGCGCAAACACATATTTACACGGATCGCGCGGGGACATTAAAAGAAGCAGAGGCGGGGACGCGACGTTCCGGGAGCGGCTCAGACGAGTTCCACCTTGGCATTAGGGTACACCGCCACCACGTCGTAGCCCTCGGGCGGCTTGACGCGCGCCTTGGCGTGGCTCTCGCAGTAAAGCCGCTCGTCCAGAAAGAAGTAACCGCGCTGTTTGAGGTTCAGGCCGCAGTCGCTGCACATGAAGCACTCGGGGTGGTAGAGTTTGTCCCGCGCCTTGACGATAGTGCCCCTAGAGGGTGATCGGAGAGGACGGCGTCAGGGGCTGACAGCTCAGTAAAGCACGGCCCTACTCAGGGCCTCGGACGGGGAACGCTGGGGGCAGGTGGGGAAGGCACGGGAGGTACTCACACGATGCCGTGGCCGCAGCGCGTGCATTCGGGCAGCCCCTGCAGGCCACTCAGCGGAGCGCCTAGCTTGCTGGTCGTGGGCTTGAGGTTCCGGGGACCGCCAGGTCCGGGCCGTTCCCCTGAAAGCCAGAGAGCGATTTGCCAGAGCCCGTTGCGGAGGTCAGAAAAAGCGGAAAACTTTACTTCTGCGGAGTGCGGGGCTGCGCCCTACTTTCGGAGCCACCCGCAAAGAGACTGGGGAGGGGGTTGGAGGGGCGTGAAAGGAGGAGTTGCGATTCCAGTGGAGTGCTGATCAGAAAGCCCCGGTGCAGCGAGGGGTGTGAGGAGGGGCAGAGAACACACGATGCTGTTCAGTCGCTAAGTCACGCGGGACACGTGGGAGGGGCTAATGGCTGGGAAGCAAGACGTGGGGTCGCGAAAGCGCCGATAGGTTAGGTCCTGAGGGCGGAGTTTGCTACCTCAAGGAGTGTGAAGACAGGTGGGGTAAAGAAAAGAGTCCTACCGCCCTCGCCGGCCTCCAGCATGCCCTGCAAATAGCGGAAAGAGCCTGACTGCTTGGGCTCCGCAGCTGCAGGCTCAGCTGGCTCCCGAAGCATCCTGTACACCTCTGAGCCCAGGTCGACTCCGCAGTCGCGACTCCTCGGAAGGCCTCTGGCTGGGTCAGTGCTGGACGAAAGAGATGCACGGAGGGACAGGGTTGCAGTACCAGCCTTCCCCTGCCAGTTCAGAGTTCTGGTGAGGTTTCATGAGTCAGAATGCAACCAGCTGAGACTCAAGGTTAAGGGTCAAGATGGGACCTGGTGTGAGATTTGAGGGATCAGGAATTAAGATGGGATCTGGGTAGGGCATCCAAGGTCCTGCCTCTGTACTACCTGTGGGGTGGAGACACGTGCAGGGCACCCATCTGGGCCAGTAAAGTAGCCTCAGTGTTGCTGCCATTGTGAGGGGCTGGGAGGCGAGGCGACTGCCCGTAAGGAGATCCCAAGCCCGGCCTGCCATCTTCTGGCCCAAGCCCGGTGGCTGAGGGCCGCCTGCTTGTCAGTGGACTGCCGTCCTAGGAGAGAGAGAAACCGGAGGCACTGGGAGACCCTCTGTGGTACACCCACCTGTGCCCTGCTACGCCAAGCCTTCTTGGGTGTTGGCTGACTACTCTTGCTCAGGCATCTCTGGGCTATGGTGCCTAGTCAGGGAACGGGTCTGTGGAGGAAAGGCTGAGCCTTGGGCCTGGTTCAACCCCTGAAGAAATGAGAAATGCTTATGGAAAGTCAGACACAAAAGCCCTGAATCCTTGAGACTCAACCTTGGCTCATGAGCCCTGTGGTGGTTCTGACTCCCACTGCCCATGTGGGTGGTGTTTGGGCAGGACCATGCCAAGAAGCCTTTTAAGGCCAGCATGCCTGTTGCAGAGTGTGTGGCTTCCTTGCGATGGTGGTCCTGGTGACAGGTTTTTTTACCTGTCAGAACCGCGCTGGGTACTAGATGGGCCCATGGCTGAGAATGCAAAACAGGAACTCCTGTTCTACAGCCAGGAAAGGTCATCAATCATTGTGTCCCAGGACCCTTTGGCAGGAGCAGGAGGTTTAAAGGTACCATTGTGGTACTTCCCTGGTGGTCCAGTGGCTAAGACTACAGTCCCAATGCAGGGGACCCAGATTTGATCCCTGGTCAGGGAATGTTATCCCACATACCACAACTAAGGGTTTGATTGCTGCAACTAAAAATCCAGCAAGCAATGACAACAAAGCTCAAAGATCCCTCATGCTGCAGCTAAGACCCAGTACAGCCAAATAAATTTTTTTTCTTTAAGAAAAGGTACCATTATGAGGTCAGCCTCCTCTAGGCCTGTATTTTCACCCCCACTTCCTGCTTCCCAGGCAAAAATGGGTGGCCTTCCATAGACAGAGCAGATGAGGGGCAGAGAACAGGCCAGGGCTCAAAGCTCCCCATCCCATGACCCCACAGCCAGCCTGATGCCCATGACAGAGTCATCTAGGAGAAGGATGCCCTGAATATGCCTCCTCAACCCATGAGAAGAGGGAAGTTTCTTTACAGGTGCGGGTCTGAATGGGGACTGGGGACCTTTGTCCCTGCAGTGCTCAGGGCCGTGTTTCCTCTAGTTTGTAGGTACATAGGCCTGTCCTCAGCAGTATGCTAACAGGCATGCACACTCTCACAATACCTTTACAGACACACCCATGCAGGAAGGCAACACACATGGATCAGCCAGTCCACCTACATACACCTAATCACACAGAGTTATGTGTACTTGGAGCCAGAGCTGGTCATGCTGGGGATGACCATGTCCCTATCCATTGACAGGGACACAGTTGGTAGCCAGAGCACCCTGACTTTAGGGTAGGGCCCAAGAGCCCAGGCCATGAAGGTGTCCTCAGCCCCAGTCTGGGAGGAAACATATAAACTGTCCCTCCACTCTACAGTGTGAACAGGGCTGTCAGGTGGGAGGAGAGGAGGCCTACCATAGGGGGAAAGAGCAAGCCTAGGACTCGGGCAGCCTCCATCTGGGGCACAGTTGAGCCTTCAGGGCTTTGCCCAAGCTGCTGCTTTCTGCAGGCTCTGAGCTGGGCAGGAGCATGAGGAATGGGTGAACTAGCAGCTGAGTGACTGAGCAGGGTTGGAGTCCCAGCTTCTCCCACCCTAAAAGACAAAGGAGAGGGTCTCTCGCTGCCCAGGTGGGCCCCCATCAATGAGGCAACAGCAGCAGAAAAACCTTTACCCCTCTGGGTCCAAGAAAAGCCCCTGAGAAACCCGAGCACTCTCCCACGTGTGTCTGCAGGGCAGGCAGGCCAGGGCTGGCCTGGCCTCTAATGGGGACCAGATGGGCCATGGACTGTGGGGGCAGGGCTGGGCCCCATACAAAAGAGGCTTCAACAGGATGCGGGGCTAGAAGGACCTAGAGGAAGAAGGCCCTCAACTTACCCCTGCCCAGCAGGGTGTGGGGGTTTACTGCAGGGTCATCAGAGCCCCTGCCCCTCCCATGGCCACCCATGTAGCAGCCTCTCCGCGGTTAAGACACACGTGATGACCTCAGTGTTGGTTGAGTCCCAGCTTTCTCACTTACTCACTGAGCCAGCTACTTCACCTCTGTGAACCTGAGTTTCCTCATCTGTGAAAGGGGAACATGATGGTTTCTATATCATAAGTTCCTGGTGGGTATAAAATGAGACCTTTGCATATAAAGCGCTGAGCGTAGTGCGTGGCACGCATCTATCATTGGATGAATGGCTGTCATGAGCATTCCTGAGCCCCCACTCCTGAACTTCCCCTCTCCATGATGTGCCCGAGTGCTCTCGGGGCCCGAGTCTCTGCCAGCTGCTGATTTAGTTGTTGAAGCCTCGATGTGTCACTCCATAGCATGGGGGTAACCGTGGGCTTGCTCATCAGCTCCCACGTGCCTGTGGTCAGAATCTGGGACACTCAACTCGGACAGAGGTGGGCACTAAATCCAGGTGAGCAGGTGGTACCTCCCAGAGGCCGAGCTTCGACTCTCTGCTTGTCTGGAGAGGACAGGCTGAGTCCTGCACTGCCTGCTGCACCTGGCTTGCCTTAAACCATCACCTGGTTCTCAGCTCAAATGCCACCCCCTCTGGGAAACCTTTCCCGATCACCATCCTTCCTTCACTGTGGGCTGTGTTCCCATGTGAGGCCTGAGAGAAGTCTTCTATGACCCTATATGGAAGGAGGGCCTGAAACCCCAGTTGGTGAGTGCCAGGGTACCTTGTGCTGGTCTGAGGGCCAGCTGTGGTTTTCCCCTCCTGTGATGGCTCCAGCTGGGCCCACCCCCGTCCCCCCTGCAGGCAGAAGGTGGGAGCAGTATGGGGACAATGGGCCCTGTGTCTGTGTTACTGAGGACACGACCGGGCAGGGGCTGGGTGGGGGTGTTTCTGTCGCCACCCATGGAGCTCATGACCTTTTAAGTACAAAATGGGGGCAGTAGCTAAGAGGTTGCCCTGCTGCTTGTGGAAAATCCCTCTGCTTCCAGCCTGAGCCACCAGCAGCCTGGCCCTTGAGGAGGTCAGTGAGGGGAAGTGTGGGGGCAGGGGGAACTGCCCTCCAGCCCCTGGCCCCCCTGGCCCAGAGCCTCTCCCGGAGGACTCAGCAGACCTGAGCTTCACTTTGCAAAGCCTGACACTTACACGTGAGTGCTGGGCTCATGCATGAGCTGGGGGCCTGCACCATGCTGTCCCCATTTGTCAGCCCCATATCAGGCCTGGCTGACTTGTCTATGTCTCCCACCTCCTGTCCCCATGGGTCTATGGGACTATGAGGAGCAAGCTCCTGAGACGCAGGTGTGGCCACAGATCTCTGCACGAACAGCTGAGGTCTGGGGCAGAGGAAACTGAGAGCCCTTAGCCCTCCCCTCTGCTCCCAGCCACCCCTGGGACTTTTCTCTGAGCCTCTGGTGCACAATCTCACCTCTGGGCCTCTGTATGTGCTTTACTTTGTACGTGGCACACTTCTCTCCAAGCCCCTTTGTTTGCCTTATTCTTCCTAGACCCTCAGGTCATGGCTTGGATATGCCCTCCTCCAGTTCTCTCTGACCCCTTGATTGAGTTTTATACCTCTCTGGACTCCTTCGACCCCTGGCTTCTGCCATCCCAGAACTGCTAGGTGCTTCTCCCCTTCCAGAATGGGCACTTCCTGCATATGGTATATATCTGGCCTCAGGGATGCCAGTAAAAGCAAAGTTGGAAACAAACATCAGAGAGAGATGGGGGCTGGGATAGGTGGTGAGGGCAAGACCACAGCAAATCCTTCCCTCTGGTACATATAGCAAAGCCGCCATGGAGAGACAGTGGAGATGAGAGATAGTCCCATATGCTAGGTCCCAAGTTCTGGATCCATCACAGACCAGTCGAGTTTCCACCTTGTTTAAACTCTGTGGCCCCAGAGATGTCAAGTTCACTCTGGATACCTCAGCCTTGCCACCTGGGCTACCCCTCAGGCCCATGGCAAAATGAGGCCCTAACGCAGCCTGGCCTCACCTTACATTCCTTGAGGACGGCACCATAGCTGTGACTCTTGTCATACACAGAAAGGTAACTGAGCAGATAGGCCTGCAGCCTGAGGTCTGCTAGCTGCAACTGCAGAATGGCTGGGAGAAAACTTCAGTCTTGGATAGGCAGGGCAGTGCCTTATATTCTAAGGTTGGCTCTGGCCAGGTAGGTGCCCAAGGTTAGGATGAGACAGAAGAGTACCCCATAACCTGTGGTCACTCCACAGCCTGTGGCTGTCCCCCACCCTGCCCCCAAGCCTGGTGACTTCCTCCTGATTTGGCATCACTGGGCAACCCAGCTGGGTAGGTGGTAGCCCTGAGCCAAAGCCTGGCCCAGTCCCTGCCCATCACAGGCACTATTGTCCCACAGTCCAGGACTGCCTGGGGTACCGGCAGAGCCCACTGCAGGTACCCATCACCTGGGGAGCACCTGAGGGGGCATGGACAGGGCTCGGAGAAGCCTTCTGCTTCAGTCTCTGGCGTGGGCATCTGAGAACCACAGTGAGGACATCCGCAGTTAAACCTGTGGGTGAGGCCCAGCCTCTCTGCCCTGGGCTTGCTCTGAGCCAGGCCAGGCTAGGTCAGGTGGTGTAAGTACAAACCTGGGCCTCGGAGTCGATGTGGATCCTGTGTGCCTGAGCCTTGTCCTCTGGGGTATTGGGCCAGCTCCTGCCTTCAGGCCTGTGGCAGAAATTAGGATGGTCACAAATCTCTGCTTATTAGCCCACTATGCCTGGGACGAGGACCAAGAAGGGTTGGGGTCTGGGCCCAGGGCCACCCTGGACCAGACTCGGTACTCTGCACGGATGAGGATTACCACCCCAGCACTTTCCCCTGTACCAGAATGGCGGCCGTTTCGGCAAGGAGACACAGCTCGGGATCCTGGGGTAGGCTGTGTGTCCCTTCTCCACCAGCTGCTCCTTCCCACTCTGGTCTGGTTCCTAGGAAGGAAGCCCTACAGCTTCCCCACTTTTCCACCCTCTCTGTCACCCATGGAAGCTCTGCACAGAGAGGGCCAAGCTCATGGCGGGCGGGGCAAGCCAGGCCTCACACACTGATCAGCTGGGAGCCCACCACTCCTCCCTCTTCCATCCACAGCTCTGCCCAGGCCTGCGGGTCAGGCACCCGGGGACTGTGGGGGGAAGTGAGATGGAGGCTCTGAGGGGTGCACCTCCCCTCCTGTAGCCGCCGGCAGAGTCATCACCAATGTCTGCCCAGCCCAGATGGGAAACAGGCCATTAGGAAATTCCTGCTTCGCCATAGAAACCAAAAGCCAAACACCACTCAGGAGGGAGAAAAACATCATAAACCTGCCATCAGTGGGGCAGGCGGGGCCGGGAGGCTACAGGCCTGGGGCCCAGTCCTGCCACCAACTAGTCCTGTGAGAAGGCAGGCCAGGAGGGTGTGTGGACCCTGGACTGGCAGGTGAGTGTGAGTGAGACTGGTTACATCAAAGGGGAATAATGTCCCAACTCCACCCCACAGGGCCTCCTGGGACTTCTCAGGGGTCTCACCACTGGGTTAGCAGCTCAACCCTGCCCCTCTCCCTCCACTCAGAAGAGGATTTTAACGATCTGACCACACCTGTAGTCCACAGTCCCTCTGCTCTTGCTCACCACTGCCCATTCCCTGGTCCCCTGCAGGCTACCTCTCTCCTCCACAGCTTTTCAGAGGCCTGTGGCACCAAGGCTATGCGGTCCCACCCCCACTGGCATCTGGCTCCAGCACCCTCAGCCATGCTCCCAAGTTACTGCCCTAACTCACAGTTAACTATGGCCTGGACATACTCAGAACTCTGCTGGGATAAACCTAGGACATCTCATGTGGCTCTTTGGCCTTATACTTCCTTGAAGTCCTGCCCAGAAGAGAGGTACAAGCCTGAGGTCTGAGGATCAGAGGGTACAAAGTACCCAGAGCCAGGAGAGTAGCCCAAGGCATCAGATTGGAATGAAAGGCTTATTTGTGTGTCAAATTCCACCCCCAGATCTCCACACTTTAGACTGGGCAGGTAGCTCTATCTGCCATCTTTAAGGCCCCCAAAGGGTGGGCTGGGCAAATCCATCTTGTGTCACATGTAATAGGTGACAGGGATCCGACCAGAGGCCCTGGGGTTGGAGCTGATGCCAGGAAGGTCCTGGACCTACAGAACGTGCCCAGGTTAGCTTGGACTGCTGGATATCTGACTGAGTTCCAGACAAAGTAAGCATAGCAGGGAAGCTGGGCCTTTACTTCACTTTTCATCCTGTGATGAATTGGAATTAGTCTGTGGAGGATTAGAGCTCTCTGTACACAAGACAGTAGGTAGGCAGGCTGGCCTGGGCAGAGCTCCACACAGAAGCTCCCTCCAGCCAGTTCGCCAGGTCCATGTCTGGGCCTCAGGCATAAATCCTGGCACAGCAGGCAGGACAGAGCAGGATCAGGGGCCTTGTAGGTGAGAAAGTCCCCAGGACAAGAGATGCTGGCCCAGAAAGTCAAGGTGGTCCTTGTCTTGATCCCCCAGAATCTGCATACATGAGAATTAGAGATAGGGGGCTGGGGGAAAGGACCCCAGCTTTTCAACCTGACTGAGCAGACATTGTATGTCACTAATTCCAGATCCTCTGTTTTGAAGTTGAGGAAGCTAAGGGCTCTGATACTAAGTCACCAGCTGGAGGACAGCACAGTTCTCAAGTGCAGAGCTGGGGCTGGAACCCAGAATCTGTGATAGGAGACAATGTGCTCTCCCTGGCTCCATGTCCAGCAGCATCTGGGAGCTGAAACACCCAGAGTGGAACAGGTCAGGGGACCCCTGGCTCCATCCATGCCTAGCTCGGAACAAATGACCAGGGAAGGAAGGAAGGAAGGGGGACCTCCACCCTGCCCCCGTCCTGCCACCCTCCCCTGACATTATCCCCTCTGCAGACCTCCTGAGTCAGGCCC
This sequence comes from Cervus canadensis, assembly GCF_019320065.1. Taxonomy (NCBI): domain Eukaryota; kingdom Metazoa; phylum Chordata; class Mammalia; order Artiodactyla; family Cervidae; genus Cervus; species Cervus canadensis. The sequence goes on along the minus strand of NC_057389.1, from coordinate 85,089,315 downwards.
CCTGTGAGCCTCCCCTGCCCCTCGCCCCACTACTACGAGGGCTTCCTTTATCTGGCCAAGCAGAGTCAAGGCCAGAGGTGAGTCAGGGCCCAGGAACCCAGCCAAGCTGGGTGGCCTCATGGGCAGAGCAGTACTGATGTTTCCCCCAGCCAGCCTGTACCCCCGTCTCAGAGAGGGTGATGAGTGTGATCGTGCTTTATGGAGAAGGAAACCCAGGCTCATGGAGGTCATCTCGTGTACCTCAGAGCCCTCACAGTCTGGAAGAGAGCCAGCTCTGCTGAACTCCTGGGACAGGGCCTCCTCACTGCAGGCCAGGTGGAGTGTACCAGGCCCTGGACTTGCAACTGGGCCCACTCAGCCCGGAGAAGAGTCAGGGGTCCTGACTTCAGCCCAGAGCAGGGCCAGACTCAAATGGGGCTACTTCAGAAGCCTTCCCACCATGTTTAACGGCTCTGAGCCAATGGATTACCCTCTGCCCCACCAGCTCTAAGGCCTGGTTGGCCACGTTGTGGTTTGGGGAGAATTCGCCTACACACATCCACAGGGGATCGTGGAAAGTCCCTGCTAACAGGGAACGTGGCAGAGCTGAGCAATTATGTCTGACTTCTCTGGATCCAGGGAAGACAGGGGGAGGGAGATCCCGCTGAGGCAGGACCCAGCCAACTGCCATCAGCCTCAGCAAGGTTTGACGGGTCAGCAGTCAAGCAGAGGGAGTGGCATCTTTGGTGAGCCTGAGAGAGACCTAGGGTCAGACAAATTGTGCTTCCCCATCGCTCCACTGTGTGACTTGAAGCACCCTCCAAACTTTCTGAATCTCAGTTGTCTCACATGTAAAGTGGAGCCTATATTAGATTTTACCTTATCAAGTTGGTTTGACAGTTAAACAAGGTGTTGGCCGATAAAATTTTTTGAACTGCTCATCAAGCTGGTCACTCATGGGTGGGGAAAGGACAGAGATCACACGTCCCCGACACCCCCGGCGTAAGGCTACCCCAGGTCTTATTTCAGCCCTGATTTTGGGTTGTCTACTCCCTGCCATAAGACCCCAACATAGTTCCAGCAATAGATTAAATGGGGGCTCCTTCCTTTCTTAAGCCACCCACATCTCCAAACAGTGCCTTCCAACCCCCTGTGAGAGCGCAGCTCCTTAGGCTTGGGGTGCCAGGGAGCAGAAGCAGAAAGGCTGTGTGAGGCCCTGCTCACCCAGGATGCTGGTGACCCAGAATTCATCCTCCCCTAACTCACCCCCATCATTCTGGCTCAGCCTGCCCTCCGCGTACCTGCTCACGGAGAGCGTGAGGTGGTCACGGCAGCCCTTGATGCGGTTCTGTGCTTCCAGGTGTGTCATGAACTCTGTGCTCTCACCATTGATGGCCTGGATCAGGTCTCCAGGGCACAGGGCAGCCAGGGAAGCCTTGCTACCAGCATGGACCTGTGGGTGGACAAGCCAGATGGCTGGGCATTGGTCATTACATGGCCTTGCTGCAGGCTCTGCTACAGACCCCTGCCAACCCCAGAACTGTGCCAGTGCGGCCCTGCTGCCAATGTGACCTGCGGGTGGGCAGACCATAAGACTGACTGAGTTCCCACATGGCCTGGCTGGAGCCTCTGCGCTAAAGGCCCCGACTGCCGCTCACGGAGGTCTGGTGCGATATGATGGCATATGACAGGAGGTTCCTCTGGGCTGGAACAAGTACGATGTCACTCTTGCAGCCCGCATACATGCCCATGGACGTGCAGGGGACACACAGGGATATGTGCTCTCAAATAGGTAGTTAATTCCAAACATGGACACATAGCTTACATTGCCCCATCCAGCCAGACCACAGAGTAAGTCCCTTGACCTGACACTCAAACCCTTAGTGACCTTGTTTCTTCTCATCCCCACCCCTCCATAGTTACCTCCACCTACTGAACTGAACCCACACTCTATCCAGACCACGTGAATTACTCACAGGCACCAGAGAGCTCCCTCTTACCTCCACACTTCTGCAGGTGCTGTTCCCTCTACCTGGAATACACTCCTTTGACCCCCAAACCCTGGTTACCAGCTTACTCCTCGTCATCCTTCAGGTCTTAGGCTCTCCACAGAGGCATTTCCCCTTGGAGCCTCTCGTCTGGGGCCCCGCAGTACCCTGTGTGCCGCCTTTATCACTTAGCTCCCCTAACAGTGTTAGCACCTCATTCTGTGTTGTCACCTCCCCAGGCAAGTTGAGGGCCATCTACTTCCGGCTGCCAGCCTGCATTCCTGGATCACAGCTCGCTTTCCTCTGGAGGACAGGCACTGAGGCCACCCCAGTGCCACTGTGGACCCCAGAGCGTCAGCAGGGTCCACAATGGAGCCTCCTTCAATGCTGATCCCTTGACATGAGTCACATGAGGTTGGGGATAGACTCATGGGATGCCTAAGTAAGCAGCCTGGGGGGAATTCAGGCAATAGGACATCCTTTACCCTGTCTCTGGTCCCTGCACAGCCTTTGGAGAGATTTTAGGGACCCTCATTCTTCCCAGCCTCTTAGCTAGTGGCAAGCCATGGCTCAAGAGCGGTCAGTGACACTGTTCCTATGGGGCGGGAGCTCCTGGAAGCCTGGCCAGGCTCTGCTTAGCCAGTTCTCTGTAGTGAGTAGACAAAGCTGAGGTGCTGGCAGCTCCTTGGCTGGAGTTCTGGTGTGGGCACTGCCGAGCTGACCTGCGCCAAAATAGGCTGCCCCAAGGGATATTCTTCTAGACCATGATACCCTCAGCCACCATTAATATTCCCTTGTTGGACACTGGCACCAACATAGGCCTGTCTTCCCAGGGGAGGCACCTACTTGGCACCATTCCACCCTCCCCCCTCAAGGCCCTGCCAGGCCCCTCTCTTTCATGGATACCTGCTCTGTAGCAGGGCCTGGGCTCAGTGCTTTAGCCATAACTAGCTCATGGCAACCTCTCAACCACCTAATGAGACAGAGGCTGTTCTCACCCTTATTTACAGATGAAGAAAGAGAGGTTTTGGGTATGGGGTACTTTGCCCCATTCCCCATTCTGGAGAGGAGTCTTCTTCCTCATGGGGTGGCTAGCGGCAGGATGACTCAGCCAGTACAAGGGGTGCATTCAGGCCCCTGTGGGTGGAGGAAGTTCTCGAAAGCAGGGGTGGCTGGGGCTCTGCCAGCGCTGCTAGCTCGGGAGTTCTGGTCAGAGAGGGCGTGAGGCCAGGAAACCGTGACTCTCCCAATTGCCTTTACATGCATTGTTTCATTAGTCCTCAAGGCAAGCCTATTTCCTAGATGAGGAAACCAAAGCCCAGAGAAGCACAGGACACTCAGCTGATAACCGGCAGAGTTAGGGTTTCAACCCAACCAATTCCAAATCCTTTGTTCTTAACCACAGTGTGCATTTCTATAAAACATAGAGGTGTTCTGAGTAGAAGGATCAGCATGTATAATGGCTCATCTTGGATTGAGAGTAAACGCAGGCTTCTGTGGCCAAAATATCATTGGTGAGGAGAGAGTGGAAGAGATGAAATCAGAAAAAAAGCAGGGACCAGACCTGCAGGTCTTGTAGGCCCAGAAGAGAAGCTGGCATCTCTCCTGGGCAGTTGGGGAAAAGGGAGGATTCTAAACAGGGAAATCACAGGAGAGAGTTGAATGCAGGCCAATTTGTCTGGATGCTGAATGCAGGATAAACAGATAAAAGGAAGAAACAGAGGAGCAGTGAGGTCAGCTGGGAGACTGGGGCATGAACCAGCGGCCTCACCAAAGCAGTTACTTTTAAAGCCCCTGTGTCACTCCACCTGGTCTAGATGCAAAAAGCCCCTCCAGGGAGTTGGGCATACAGTTGGTGGTATTTGTTCAGGGCACTAGTTTCTAGGGACCTGGTAGTAGCAACACCAATTAGGATGCCAAGGCTGTCAGTCACTATAGTTTGTGAGGAAGGAGCCCTGGACAGTGTTTTTTTTGGGGGGGGGGGCTCTCCGAGGCTTTGTGGGCTGAGGTTGCATAGCCCCGGCTCTGCCAGGCAGCCAGCCTCCTCTCTGTCTGAGTGTGGCTGCCTCCATCGGGTGGGGGAAGCCCCATGAGTGTGGGAGGGGTTGGGTCTTGAACCCCCCTGGTAAGGACACTCCCACATATCATCAGTGTCTGCAGAATCACCCTTGAGGTACCTGCTGGGCAAGCTGTGGCCTGTGCCTCCTCAGCCCCGTAAATCTCCCCAGATCCCACCCAAACCCAGGCTCAGCCATCCTGGCTCCTCAGGCCTGAGCTGCTGCTATGTGACTTTGGGGGACAAAGGAGGGGTTCTTCCTGGCAAACTCGTTTCAGCCTGTCTGCCTGCCAGCGGCCTGCATCATGATCGGCTCCAAACAAGGCCGCTGCTGCTGCCGCTGTGACGTGTGGAGGCCTTTCCTCGGCGGGCAGGCAGCCGCGTGGGCAACAGATGTCTCTGCTCCCTGCCGCCTGCGGCCGTCAGCCGCCGCCACTGAGCCTGTCAGCGGCCTCACGCCCAGGGTGCCTGGCCGGCTGGCCTGCCTAGCACCCCCACGAGCCTGCCTTGGTGGGTGGACACACAGCATGACATTCACAGGCAGACACAGATGTGTTCCCGCCCCCTCACACACACACACACCGCAGGGCTCTCTCAGGAAAGTGGGAGATGAAAGGCTCCCGGATGCGCTGAAGGCCCACATCACTCAGCCCCAGAGACCTAGTGGCCGTGGGGTGAGGGCCGATGTGGGAATTCTCCCAGGACAGCTGGGCCTGCCTGTCACCCTGGCCCCCAGAAACAGTATTCCATGATGCCATGCCCTACCAGGTGCCCAACCCCTCCCAAGAACTAGAAAGACGTCTCAGAAAGCCCAGCCAGCTTGGTCCAGTCCCCATGGCAAGAAGTGGCGGAGGGGTGGGGGAAGGTGTTCTCAGTTCCCATGACACAGGGTCTCGAAGGCCAAAGTAGCCTGTGTGGGGTCAAGGGATAGCCCCAGGTCCCTGCCTTTCTTCCCTTCGTACTGGGAGCCTCCAAGGGCAGGGTTCTCTCTTCTTGGCCCCCTACACTGGGACTCCTAGGGGCAGAGTCTGGGTCTCCTCTTCTGGCCCTTCAAATATGGGACTCCAAGGTTGGGCCAGGATCCTGTCTTTCCCAGTTTGGGCACCCCCTGACAGGGACAGAGTCCTCTCCTCTGCTCTCCTGTCCTCCCTGGATTAGCCACCACCCAGGGCTGTGCCCCCTCCTCTTCCTCTGCTGTCCTAAGCCTGGGGCAGTGCATGGCCAAGGAAACTTGAGGAACTGGGCTGAGGTTATCCTGGCCCCTGGCCTTGTGAATATTGTGGGGAAGGGGTCTCACAACTGCACAGACAGGCCTCCCCTTCCCCTGGAAACCAAAAATTCCTGGTCACTTCCCCTTAGGACAACTGAGGTCATGAATGAGAGACTGACCAAAACCAGAGAGGGGACCTGGCTGGATCTTTCTTTCTTCAGTTTCAGAGAGGACCCCAGACCTCTTTGGGGTCACACAGCTCTGCTGGCAGGGACCCTTGATAAGGGAAGGGGTCTCTCAGTCATTTTGCCCCAAATCTTCAGGAGGAGTTCAAATGTAAGCAGCATTTCTGGGCCTCTGTTGACCAGTTCTGATCCCTGGCCCATGACTTTGGTCCTTCCGTGGCCTGCGGTTGAATCCCCCCAAATGAGGCCAGCAGGGAGGCTGCTTTGTGAACTCTTTGGGGGGGGATCTTCCGAGGGACAGGGCAGGCAGGCCCATGGAGAGGGGGAGGGGTTGGGGCGGCGCTGCCCAGCCTGGAAGCCGCCTCTACAGCCTGTGGGTCACCGAGGCCAACGCTTGGCCTCCGAGCCCCCAGGACGTCGGGGATCCGGGTCCCGAGTGGACCTCAAGGGCTGGGTCTCAAGGTTCAGGACCACCCCGCCGCCCTGTGGTCGCTGGACTCACCCGCGAGATGGTGAGGGGTACGCTGAAGTCCCGGCCGCCCACCAGGCGGAAGCCCCAGGGTGAAGGGCCGCGCAGGGTCACCGAGTGGGGCATCGCGAGCCGGAGCCGCAGCCGGAGCTTGAGCCGGACACTGAGGAGCCGCCGCCGTCCCCGCCGCCGCCTGGACGCCGCGCCCCGCCCCCGGCCCGCCCGCCCCCTCACCCTCCCTCCTCCCGGCCCCCGCCCCCGCTCCCTGCGCGCCGGGATTGGCCCCGCTGCTGACCCGACCCTCCCACTTCGGGGGGCTCTGAGGACCCGCCCCTCAGCCCCGACCGCCTGCAGCCCGGCACCCCCACCAGGTTCTCAGAGACCCCGGACCCTGACGGCTCCGACGTCCGAGATCCTGCCCGAGTCTCAGCTCTGCGGGCTGCGGAAGCTCAAGCCGGGTCCTTTGAAGTTGCTTCTGAGGGGCGGCGCCCCAGCCCGGGGAAAGATGGGGGGCGGGGGCTACCCAGATGGGGGATGGGGCCTCGCCCGGTTTCGCACCTCCTCAGGGTCCTGGCAGGCAGTTCTGGGCCCCATCTCTCGCGTGCGAGGAGTCCTCTGAACCGCGAGCCCCGATGGGGAGCCCTGCCCCTGAGCAGACCCGGGCCAGTGTCACAGACTCAGGTTGACAGCCGGCAGTGCCGAGTATGGGAGGGGGCACAAAAAAAGTACCCGACCTGGCTTGGAGAGGTCAGGAAGGCTCTCTGGGGTGCCCTTACAAGTGTCACTGCTTCCCAGGACATCAGGCCTTCTCCAGCTGCCCTATCCTCCCAGGCTTTCTTCCTGCATTCATGGCCCTTTTTCATCCTCCCTTGTAAGGAGTTTTGGAAAGCTACCTACCTAGGAAAGGAGCAACTGTGTGGCTCCGGCTGTGGTTGTGCCACACTGCAGGGGTGTGAAGTACCTGAGCGGAGTGGAATCTGGGGCAGCCCTTCACTTGCGACCTTCCTGGCCTCTCTCAACCATTGTCCTTCAGGGTGCCGTGAAGGGTGCCATTGTCCGTCAAGGTGCCACGTTTGCAGGTGCTACGGCCTGGTACGGGCCCTACTGACCACCCTCAGGCCGTCATGGACACTTCGGCCTGGCTACATCAGGGAAGCACTGTGTGCTGTTCCAGACCCCGAGGAGGCCCCTCACTTAGCCATTCTTGATAACTCTGTGTGCCCTCTTGTCCAGCTTCTGTTAAGAACGCTGCCCTTGGGAGGCTAACAGGTTATGGGGTAAGATGGATCTGTCAGCTCTATAACACCTCAAGAAAGAGGACACTTGAGAGGCATGCACTTATGGTAGTCCAAGGAAGTGGGTGTGCTCTTCAGGGTGGAACGTGGGTGCCTCTCTGGGAGAAGGGCTGCTGTTTGCTGTCTGTTCAGGTGGCAGAGAAACATGAGTGGTGTGTGTGGCAGTGGTGTGTGTGTGTGTGTTGGAGGACATATTCGGGAATGCACGGGTTGGGGGGACATAACCAGAGAGTGCCAGCTCTTGAACTTTGAATTCTGTAAGCAAGGAGGTTTCTGCTCAACGCTGTACAGGCTTGTGTCCAACAGGGACCAACCAAGCAGAAGGGCTAGTAAAGAGTCGGTGGCTGGATGGTCTGTCAGGGGCCCTTAGGCCAGAGGATCCCCAGGACTTGGACTGCACTGAATGATGTGGCGACTGGGAGCAGCTAACATTGTCACTGACTGTCTGAGAACTAAGTGCACAGCATGACTGGGTGATCAGACACCTCATCGGCACTCCAAGAGCCACAGTGAATGTAAATAGTGCAGATCTTTGCTGTGGGGAGGTGGGACCTCAGGAGGCCGAGGAAGTTCCTGCCCAAGGCATCCCATAGTGGATTCCTGAAACTCTTCCTTAGACTTCTCCCAGCTTACACGCCCCACCAGGACTCCCAACCACCACCCCCATCCTGAAATTGCTTCACTGCCTTCCTCTTTACTTCCTTTGGGGGAAGTATATCACCCCTGTCCAGGAGTGGTCCTCTTGAGTATGTCTTTCCTAGCCCTTCAGGCTCTGGGCTGGGTAATCCAGCTCTGAAGGTTTCTCCCCTAGGGTTGAAGACAGGGGTGTGGTGGGGAGTGGCTCTTCCAAAATAAGGGGTATAAACTTTCCCGTATCATTGAGCAGTTTCCGGGGTAGTTCCAGGGTCCATGGCAGTCCCCTCCCTGACTTGAGGGGACGTCAGAGGCCCGCTTCGGACAGCACCCTCCCACAGGACACAGGCCTGGGCAAGGCTGAGTTCCTGGAGGTTGGAAGCAGACCTTCTTAGGAGTCACACTGTAGGCTCACTGCTGAGATGCCCTGCTTTGGACAGTGAGTTAGGCAAGCTGCTTCAGTCCATCCCCAATGCTCCCTCCAGAAACTCTCAGAATTTCCTTTTCATGCTTATTGCTCTTATTCCCTGGGGGATTGCTGTATTGCTGAATCCCTATCATGCTGAAGTACCAGGTCACAGGGCAGTGTACAGGGTCTGGGAGCCCTCTCCAAGGTGGGGATGATGGCAGCTGGGTCATGCCTCACCTCTGCCCTGGTGGCCTTCACTTATTCATTGCACACCCCACCAGGCATCTCTGCTGCTGGGTACAACCAGACTGCTCACTTCATGCATTCTTTATTCATTCAACAAAAACACATTGAGTGCTTTTCCATATGCCAGGGCCCGTGCCTGCCCAGGGCTGTGGTAGAGAGATCTGTAGGGACAAGGACTGTGTCTATCTTATTTATTTATGTTTCCCCAGCAGCCACAGAGAGCCTGGCACAGAAAGGGTGTTCAAAAACATTCATTAGTAACAATATTATTGTTGTTACAGGAATTATTATTACAGCTCATCCTTCAGCCATGGCCCAGAAAGAGGCAGGGCATGAGGGGATCCAGGAGGCAGAGACTTGTGCCCTTCTGTTCCTGCTGCCTTGGAGACATGCTCAGGGGCCCTGTCCTTCAGGGGAGCCTCAAGTAGCTCAGGGCACTATGCCCAGGCCTGCTGTGTGTGGCCAGATCTGTCCAAGGTCAGGAGAAACTACAATGCTTTTTCCTCAATGGACTGGCAGGCTCCAGCAGGAACAGATGCCCTTGGGAGATGCCCTTGGGACTCAGCCTAGGGTGGGGGTTGAGGGAAGGGCCGAAACAGGAACAGTCTCAGGCTGAAGTTGAGGCCAACCCAGGGGACCGCCCAGAGTAGGAAGCAGCCCCGAGTAGGGTGTGTAGTGAAACTGATGGAGCAGCCCTTGAGGATACCTTCCTGTGAAGTGCAAGGGGCTGACCAGAGAGACAAGACCCTAACCTGTCCTGTCCTGGCCCTGGGGCCACAGATCTCTAGATACAGTCTGCTCTATTCAGTCCAATACAGCCTTCCTTCAAGGCCCAGCCCTCTCCTGTCAGTCAATAGCCTGGATTCCAAGGAGATCTGAGTCTTGATAGGGGCACTTCCTCTTCACAGGATGCCCACTCCACAGTCCTGGCCACTCCAGGGCCCAGAGGATACCCAAAGAAGAACCCGAGAAACTCCCGTTTCAGTGTAGCCTATGTGGCCCGACTCCAGGTCCCATGGCCTCTGGCCTTCGTTGGGTCTGTTCACTAAGCAGTCTGCTGGTCAAGGCTAGGAACCTGTGAGTCTGCAGGGTGGAGAGAACAGCAGTCTGGGGCAGGGCTGGATGGGGAGAGGCTGTGGGGGCCTTCTGCAGGGTCAGAGCTTGGCCCTAGAGTGATAGGGAGCAAGGCAGGCCTTAGCAAGATTTGAGGGGCTCTCAAAGGGGAGGAGACAGCCAGGGTCATGGGCACCAGGTGACATCTGGAAAGAAGGTCTGAGGTGGTGTAGCTTTTGAAGTGGACTAAGGGCAATGCCCCACATATCCTGGGATGACAGGGCTAGTCAGGGAGGCAACAAAGCTGGCCTGTAAGCTGTGTTTGGTGCAGCAGAACTCAGGGGAGGGCGTGCCTATGACAAAGGGAGTTTCCCGGCTTTAGTTTTGTGCCATTTGATCCCTCAACAAACTTTTTGAGTGCGTGCTATATGTTTAGCCTAGACCTGATTAAGTAGGCTTGGCGATGTGGGGACTCCCCACCCCGCCGCAACCCCCCTGGGGGCTGAGAGGCAAGAGGCTCTAGAGGAAATCAGCCTCTGAAGATCCAAACAGGGACAAAGCCAATTCTGACAATCGGAGCCTCGTTGCTGGCCCTGAGCCAGATTCCAGGGCAGACACGAAAGCAGAACCAATTCTCATCAGAAAACTGAGCCTTGAGAAGGGTGAGTGTCCACTCCAAGCTCACATATTTTCTATGCAGTCAATCAGGGGTTTAGACCCTGCATTGGTGACTTATGCCATGCCCCTTGCACTGGGGACTAGACCTGTCCCGATCATGCCTGCCGTCCCCAATAGCACCCCTGTCGAACCTGCTTTGTGTCTGTTTTTACAGAGAAAACCCGTCTGCTCTGGGACCCAACAAAGGGACTGCCGGGCAGCAGGGTGGGGGCAGGTTTACCCAGCTGGGCCCAAGGAGGCTCTGGCCTGAGGCCTGGGAGTGGAGGGTGTTGGGAGGAATGGAAGGAGACAGCAGACAGGTGGGAGAGCCAGGAGCAGCCCAGCCCAGGTAGGGAAGTGACAGAACAGGTTGTCAGAGGTGGGAGTGAGGCCCATGTTGACTGAGTGCTTTCTTCAAGAAAGCAGCTTACAAAGGCACCATGGTCTCAGCCCCTGCCTCAAGGACACCCCCAAGCTTACCCTTCCTCCTGCTTCTTGCTCAGGCCAGAGGGTACAGTCAGCTTGCTCTAGAATCACCCAGCCTCTCCTAAGCACCAAATGCCTCAGTGCTGCTACCTGTAGCCCCTAAATAGAGGCCCAGTGCTGGAGTTCTCACCAGCTTCCCCTGATAGTTGAAGGCTTCTATCAGCCAGCCACACTGGGTCCCTGAGCAGAGACGGTGCCTCCTTTTACAAATCAGCTTCTCCAGGCAGAACAGCAGAGGGAACAGCATCCGTTCCCTAGACCCTCTCGGCCTTGGCTTGACCATCACCATACTCTAGCATAAGTAGGGGCTCAGGATCCATCCCTCTGCAGCTCTGGGGGAGAGACATGGCTATCAGGTACAGGTCAGACTACTGAAAGTGCAAGGATGACATAGAGGAACAATCGTGGGAGGCGGCCCAGGAATCTAATTACTGAGGCTCCTGAGATGCATGTCACTGCTCCTCTGTCAGCTTGGGACTCACTCCCTGGGCCTGGAGTCCTGGCACAGCTTAGCTCTGCCCCAGTCCACACATCCACAGACACTCATGTTTGGCAGTGACCTGGCCAGGACACTCTGTTCTCCTGGCTGAAGATTTTCCTCCTCTTCGGACCATTAGAGTTGACACTCAGGCCACTCAGAGAGAAGGCCAGGCCACTTCCACATTTCTAGGCTTTCAGTGAAATAAATATGGAAAAAAACGTGAGAATAGTGTTTTTTGTTTGTTGTAAGGATTTTTAAAATTTATTTGTTTATGTGATGGTTGCACTGGGTCTTCACTGTGGTGCATGGGCTCTCCATTGCTGTGCACACACTTTGTGTAATTGAGGCAAGCAGGGGCTACTCTTTCTTGTGGTGCACAGGCTTCTCATTGCGGTGGTTTCGAGTGTTGTGAAGCACAGGGTCTAGGAGCATGGGCTCAGTAGTTGTGGCACACAGGCTTAGTTGCCTCTTGGCATGTGGGGTCTTAGTTCCTGAACCAGGGATTGAACCCGTGTCCTCTGCATTGGTGGGCTGACCACTGGACCACCAGGGAAGTCCCTGAAAACTGTATTTCAAGAATCATGGTTTATGATATTTATGCTTTGGTCATTTATTCAACAAATATTTTTGAGAGCCTCCTATGGGTCAGGCACTGTTTTAGGCCTGAGTATTGAACAATTAAATGTTTATAACACCCATGTAAAATGTATAGCCTCATTTGGAGATAACTTCAAAGATTTAAATTCCAGACTTCCTAGTCCTTCTCCTCAAGATGAACCTTAGCAGCCCCTACCCCTCATAACTTTCTTACTGGTATAGATTTAGCCTCTGTCTCCTACTACCCAAGAGTCTTGGAGACTACGATGAGATTGGTGGAGGCCTCGAAGACTTCCCCAAGAGTCCAGCAAGCATGGTACTGGACTCCAGTCCAGCCTGTCGTCCCAGCTGCATCCTCTGTCTCTAAGGGCCACCTACCCCTCTACAGCACCAGCAACTTTAGTCTCTGATTTGTCTTGGTGAAATGCCCTGCCTGATGGTGCCCAGCACTGCCAAGTGGAGCCTGTGGGTGCCTCTAGCGACTGAGTCACAGGCTGGCATGGACTATTCAGGCTGACTTCACCTCCGGACCTGGCTTTGGGACACCCCAGCTGTGACCACCTGGTGTGAGCCTGGCCGTCTGTGTTGCTAGAAGAGTGGAGCAGAACTGTGCCCCTAGATTGCAGCAGCTGCCAGCTGGCCCCAGGGTGTGGGAATCCAGGTGCAGGGGGCCATGGGGATTAGAGCAGAAAAAGCCAGATACAGGCCTGGAAGGGTGAAGCTGGGTTCAGGCTACTCCGGGCCCATGGGGTGAATGGGCTGGAGCGGGATTCATGAGTCAGCCTCATGTCCTGGGTGGCTATATTTTTGGCTCCCAGGAATCTTCAAAAATCCTTTCCCACTTACTTTTCCTCCCAAGGCTAGGCCCATAGCAGTGCAGACCCAGGCTCAGCAGTGGGACATGGGCAGAGCCCTTGGTGTCGGGGTCTGAGCTCCTCACACCCCACATCTCTTGTTCCCGCCCCCTTACAAAGAATGTACATGTAACGTGGCCCCCGCTGAGAGGACACCTGATCAGATTGTTGCCTGTGAGATCATCTTTTTTGTAGGAAGGTAGGATTGCCTAAGGAACAGGAGAGGCAGGGTTGAGGGGGTGTAGAGGGGTGCCTCTCCCACACAGGAAGCCAGGATTGCTTGAAGAGAATGGATAGTGAGCTTTCTACGTGCTGAGAGTTAAGCAAGAACTGTCTCATCTCAGCGAAGAGGAAGGGAAAATGGCAGATCTGGACTAGACATGCGCTGAGTGTTGGAATGGGCCCTGCCCACAACTCGGGAACCAGCAGGCCCTGAGAGGTAGCTGTGTCTAGGATTAAAACAAGCTGACCACAAAGAGCTGTGACATTGGGCGTTCAAGCATGCAGCATTGTTGGCCCAGCCAAGGAACACAAGCATTCTCCCTCTGAGAACTGTGGTGTTCCTGAGCCAGAGTTCCCACAATTATTGTTAAGATCTATTTATTATGCTAACACCAAGGCAACCCCCTGCAAAGAAAATGGCAGATCCATCTAATTTGTGAATACAGCAAAGTGATTTCCATAGTATGTTAAAATGGTTATCGACTTGGTGATTTTCTAGGATTGCAAGCTTGATTTAACATTATAAAATCCATTGATTAATAAGAGTCAGACACAACTGAGTGACTGAATAGATTGAAGAGAAAAAAGGAACACTGTGATCAGCCCAAAAGACATTTGATAAAACTCACCAGCTATTCACAGTAAAAAGCTGGAAAATCGTGAAGAGGAAGAAACATTAACTTTTTAAATAACATATGTGTGCGTGTGTGCTCAGTTGTGTCTGACTCTGCCACTCCATGGACTGTAGCCCACCAGGTTCCTCTGCCCATCGGATTTTCCAGCCAAGAATACTGGTGTGGGTTGCCACTTTCTCCTTCAGGGCATCTTCCCAACCCAGAGAGTGAACCTGCTTCTAACACATTGCTGGTGATTCTTTACCACTGAGCCACCGGGGAAGCCCTAAATAACATATACTGGAAACCAAAAGCCAATATTGGGCTCACAACTCTACAGTTCCCATTAACGTCCAAACAATGGACATTATCCAAACAATGTCCCTTTCACTACTGCCATGCAGTGCTACTTTGGAGGTCCTTACTAGGACAATAAGGTGGAAAAAGAAAGAAATAATGGATTAGTAAAAGAAGTAAGTAATGGAAAGAGTCAGAGCGTCATTGCTGACAGATGTTATCATAGTTGTGTCTTCATAAAATCCAGGAGAATCAATTGAAAAACTCCCATGACTAGTAGAGGGATCTAGTCAGATGGAGCAGAATAAGGTATGTTCGGATATGTGTTCAGATTTTTAATACCTTTTAAAACTATTAAGTCACAACTACTGATATTTACCGCTGGTGATAGTGTTTTGAAACATTTACATTTTCTAGGTTATGTGTTTTGTCAGGGGTTTAATTTTATGTAACTATACTTATATTGTATTTATAACTAGAAAGATGAAGGTAATAAAATGAAAAATAAAGAAAAGAAGAAAAGGATAAACTTTCCTTTTTATATAAAAACCTTACAATAATATATGTCCACTTACCCCTCCCTTCCTTTCTATTGTGGTGTTGTACATTTATTTCTACAAACATGATAAACTCCATAATGAAGAGTTGTTATTTTTGCTTTAAATACTCAGTTGTCTCTTAAATTGTTTAGGAAACAAGAAAACATATTTTATATTTACTTATTACAGATCTTTGTTCTTTTGTTTAGAGCCAAGTTTCCATCAGGTATCATTTCTCCTCAGCGTTAAGAACTTCCTTGAACATTTCTGGTAATGCAGGTTCACTGGTGATAAATTCTCTCAGCTTTTTAAAAAATTCAAAATATTTTTATTTCTCATTTCTTTTATGGAGATAGTTTTTCTGGATATAGAATTCATGGTTGATTTTTAGTAGCATATTTAATATGCTATATATTTTTTGTGTTTTCATGTTTTCTGGCTTACATTACTTCTGATAATTGATAAGTGTTCATTCTTATCCTTGCTCCTCTTGATGTAACGTGTTTGTGCCTTTCAGTGTTTTTAAGATGTTTCCTTTGGTTTTAAGATATTTGATTATGATGTGCCTGGATGTGGTTTCCTTTGTATTTATCCTGGTTGAGGTTTTACAATCCTAAGCTTTTGGGGATGATGAGTTAATAATTTTTAAAATAAAATTTAGAATTTTAGTCACTATGTTATTTAAAGTTTCACCTTAATCTCTTTCCTTTCTTTCTGGGACTCTAATTTTATGTATACTAGTCTGCCTGATATTGTTTCCAGGTCATTTGCCTGAAGCTCTATTCACTTTTTTCCAGTCCATTTTTCTTCTGTGTTTCCATTTAAATGGTTTCTATTGACTTGATTTCAAGTTTATTGAACTTTTCTTCTGCAGTGTCCAGTCTACTCTTAAGACTACCTGGTAAAACTTTCATTTTACATATTATGTTTTTCAGTTCTAGAATTTCCATTTAGTTCTTTTTTTTTTTTTTTAATTTTTTTATTAGTTGGAGGCTAATTACTTCACAACATTTCGGTGGGTTTTGTCATACATTGATATGAATCAGCCATAGATTTACACTTATTCCCCATCCCGATCCCCCCTCCCATCTCCCTCTCCACCCGATTCCTCTGGGTCTTCCCAGTGCATTTAGTTCTTTTTTACAGCTTCCGTTTCTCTGCTGAGATGGCATATCTGATCATTTATTATGTCCATCTTATCACTCAAAAATTCCTGAACATATTTATAATAGGTGTTTTAAAGTCCTTATCTGCTACGTCCAGTATCTGTGTTATCTCTGAATCTGTTTCTATTCTCCTGGTTATATATCATATTTTCCTGCTTCTTCCTATGTCCGGTAATATTTGATTGTATGTTGGGAACTGTGGACAGTACATTGTTGAGTCTGGATTATGCTCTTCTTTATGGAGTGTTGAGTTTGCTTCATTGGGCAGTAAATCTACTAGAGGCTTAATTTGATCTTATTGAGGCTTTGTTAGGGCAGGTGTAAAGTAATGCATTCTATATGGCTCAGTTCAGTTCAGTTGCTCAGTAGTGTCCAACTCTTTGTGACCTCATGGACTGTAGCATGCCAGGCTTCTCTGTACATCACCAAGTCCTGGAGCTCATATCCATATCCATCAACTCATATCCATCGAGTCAGTGATGCCATCCAATCAGCTCATCCTCTGTCGTCCCCTTCTCCTCCACCTTCAATCTTTCCTAGCCTCAGGGTCTTTTCAAATGAGTCAGTTCTTTGCATCAGGTGGCCAAAGTATTGGAGTTTCAGCTTCAGCATCAGTCCTTCCAATGAGTATTCAGGACTGATTTTCTTCAGGATAGACTGGTTGGATCTCCTTGCAGTCCAAGGAACTCTCAAGAGTCTTCTCCAACACCACAGTTCTATATGGCTAGAGTGGCCCTATTCCTAAGGTATGGGCTTTCTAAGATTTTAATTAAATGTTCAGGGTTTTCAGCAAGATCTTTCCACTCTGGCCAGATCAGGTCTCAGCCCTGTATGAACTCTGGAATCCCGGTTTAGTTCACAGACTCAGAGTTTTTTATCCATCAGGCTTCAAATAGTCTTTCTCTGCAACTGTGCAACTTAGACAAAGCCTCAAGAGTGTATCTGTGCAGATTTCTAGAGCTTCTTCTCCATGCAGCTCCCTCCTTACTCTTTAATACCCTGCCCCACAAGTTCAGCCACCTCAGTATCCTCTGTCTCTGATCTCTATTTCCTTTACTCATCTACTTTGCTCTGTTTGGGCTCCACTTCCTTCTCCCTTAGTTTGGAAAATGCCCTAGGTAAAGAACTTTAGTGAATGTGGAATTCACCTCTTGTGTTTCCTTTCTCTCAAGGATGAAGGTGTTTGATGTCCAATGCCTGTAATCAGTTACTGTAAATGTTTTATCTAGCTTTGTATTTGTTTACAGTGGAGAAGTTAGTTTATTACCAGTTACTCACCCATGGTTGGAATCTAATAAAATTTTAAAAGAAGAAAGGAAAATGCTGCTACAGCTGCTAAGTCACTTCAGTCGTGTCCGACTGTGTGTGACCCCATAGACGGAAAATAGGGAGCCTTAATTCAGAATGTGGATGTGATGCCACAGGTGTCTGAGACTCTAAGCTGGAGCTGAAAACAGCTGGGCCAGTAGGGCCTATCCCTTTCCAGTATTTTCTAATCCAGTGTCAGAATTGAACCGAATAAAATTTCCAGTTCTGGCCATGGGGGCAGGTAGTATCAGAATACTCCTGCCAAAAGCAGTTAAGAAACTTGGATGAAATATAAAGGACAACTATTTGAGGACATTGGAGAACAACTAATGCAGGTAAGAATTGAAGGATCATAATCCTTGAGAAAAGGGAATAATGTGTACTGAGTTTTATATTTACCCTGGCTTTTCCCCTGAGGATTTCCCACACTGTTGTGTGGAACAACTGGAACAACACTGCTGCTGGGAGAGTAATTTTGTACAACCATCTAGAAAAATGGTTGGAAGTAACTACTATAGTTAAATATGTGTATATCCTATGACCTAGAAACTCCACTTCTGGGTTTATATTCTGTATAAATGAATGTTTATTTCCACTAAGAATGTACATGTGCAAATATATACAAAGCAGTTTTATTTGAAATAACTAAAAACTGGAAATAGTCCAAATGTTTGCCAACAATAGAATGGATAAATTATGATATATTCATATAATGGAATACCATACAGCAATGAAATAGAATGATGTACTACCAAAAACAGCAAGATAGGGCACTACCACAACCATAATGTTGAAGTTAAGAAGCAGACATAAAAGTATATAGTGTAAAAGTTCACTTTTATAAAATTCAAAATCTGAAAAAAATAATCAGAGAAGAAAGAATAGTAGTCAACTTTGGGAAGGTTTATGGACTATCATCGGGTTACAAGGGAGCCTTTTGACATTATGGAAATAGTCTATATCTTGAGCTAAGCGATGGTAATATGAATTTACATGTATTTGAAACACATTGGGTTATATATTAAGATAAGCAGTTTTCTTTTTGTTGAGTGTGTGTGTGTGTGTGCACTCAGTCATGTCTGATTCCAGGCAAGAATCCTGGAGTGGGTTGCCATTTCCTACTCCAGGGGATCTTCCCAATCCAGGGATCGAACTCACATCTCTTATGTAGTGCCACCTGATTATATCTTAATAAGCTTTTAAATAAAAGTTTAAAGTGGCCCTGGCTGCACATGCCATTCCACGCCTGCTGGCAGGAGTCTATGAAGTTCAAGCAGCTTTCCAGTGGGCAGAAGGAGGCCCTGCCTGGCCAGCACAGGGTTCCATGTGAATTAGTCATCCCACTCCCCCAGCCTTTTAATTTTTTTATTTTTGGCCACACAGCATGGCTTGTGGGATGTTAGTTTCCCAACCAGGGACTGAACCTGGCCCCTCAGCAGTGAGAGTATGGAGTCCTAACCACTGGTTCAGTTCAGTTCAGTTCAGTTCAGTCTCTCGGTCGTGTCTGACTCTTTGCGACCCCATGAAGCGCAGCACGCCAGGCCTCCCTGTCCATCACCAACTGCTGGAGTCTACCCAAACCGCCAGAGAATTCCCCCACCCCAGCCTTTGCAACTTCTGTCTCCCAGACCTCCATGATACCCCTTGGCTGACTTTTCAGAGAGGCCCAAACCCCACTCCCTCAACTGACCACTAGGAGGTGAGATGCCCTTCTGCATGTTCCCTCAGCCCCTGTGACTCATCATCAATTTCCTTGTCTGTTTCCTTGCCCCCTCCCTCACCAAAAAAGAACCCCGCTAGCTCTGTCAAACGCTTTTGTCAGACTCACCTCAGCCCCGTGTCTGCGTCCTTGGGCACCTAGGACTGGGCACAGAGAATGTGTTAGCAACTATTTATTGACTGACTGAAAGTAAGTGAGGGTGTAGAAGGCTTCTGAGGCCTTGGGCTGAGTGATCCTATTATGAAAGAGCAGATGGGCCTGGCTACTCCTCAGTATAGCCAGGGCAGTCCCATAACTAGGTAGGTCACTGAGCTGGATCCTCAAGTGTAGGCTGCAGGCAACTTTCCCAAAGTCCATGTCTTCCTCCTGGCTTGGTGCCCCCTATAGATTGAATCCAACCAAAAGTCATAGGGCAGGAGCATCTGCTGTGTCATCATGTAGGTTGGCAGCCAGGAGCACAAAGCAGGAGGGGAGCAAGAGACAAAGGTCTGAAGGAGCAAGCAGAAGTGTCCTCCACAGATGATGTCTGTGAAGTGTTAGGTTCCACTCCCTGGAACAGGGAGAGCACTCCATCCCTTAGCTGCCCTATCAGAGAAGCCCCTAGAACATCAGGGGAACCCAAAAGAGGACTGCCCATCCCTTCTCCTGTGGCCCCTCTCTTCAAGGAATCACCTCAACAGGAGCCCTGATATTCTAGGCATGCTCAGAGTCCTATCAGCAGCCTCCCCATCTCCTTACCTAACTTCACTGAGCTACTGGCCCTTGGGTTTTCTTTAGGCCTACTGGATGCTATGGCCTGAGGCTCCCCCCAGGCTGCAAGTCAACTTAACTGGCTGTGAAGGGCCTTGGTCACCCATAGTACCTTCTCTGCCTTTCCCACTACCAGAGGTCCCAGCATTGGAGGTATTCCATATGGCCTGGAAAACATCTCTATCTGCCTATGTTTACAGTTGCTCCTGTTTATGCAGTTCTCGGCAAGGGTTCCTGTTAAACCTTGGCAGGTTGTAGGAATAGAGCCGGAGATCAAGAACTGAGGGGCTTTTTGAGCAAAACTGGGACTGCTCCTTTAACTGGGTGGCCCATGGTGGGTTCCATGCACCCTCTGCTGGCCATCCTCATTTTTGCAGCTGGAGCTGTTGGGGCAAGACCAGAGCAGCAGAATTCTTCCGAAGAGACTTGTGGCCCTATTGCATGTCAGCCCAGGGACCCAGATAACTGCTCTTGTTCTGGGATGAAGTAAAGAAAAAAAATTCCGGGTCTTGATGAAGGCAATGGGTCAGCCTTGCCGCGGCCTATTGGGTGACTGTTGGGATGAGAGAATAACGCTTGCTCCCGAGACTGTTGACATACGACAGTGTCTGATGGCCAGACACTGCACGATAGCCATGTCTGTACCTTCGCTCTTCAGCCAGGGAGATACCCTGTCCAAACTGGCCCTGCTCCCCTTGGAGGTGTGATTCCTGCAGGTGATAGAAGCGGACATCTTTCTGATTCCAAGCATCAACTGTCTGGTTCAGGGTAAGGGATAAAGTCAGATTCTGGTTCCATGTTAACATTAAGTTGTGAGACAGAGTCAAGGTTAAGGGCAGAGCCAAGGTACAGAGCACAGAATCTCCTCCTTCTCATGTGAGAGGCCAAGTCCCACAAGCTTGTGCATGCGTGCACACCTCTATGTGCATGTGTGCATGCGCCTGTGTGTCCAGTGGGTAAGGATCCTTCCACCAAAGGCTGTGGCCAGGTCAGTCAAGCTTCTCACAGGTTCATGCAAATGATGGACACAGGGGAAAATGTAAAAAACTACAAAAAATAAAATTGTGACTATGAAATGCTAGTAACTATAACATTATGTCATGGAAACTAGTTAACTGAGACTCAGCCATGTTTTTACTGGGTAAGTACAAAGTGTACTTGTATGAGATGTGAGTGTACTGGAGTAAGTTTGATGTGGTGTGGAGTAGTGAGGGCCTCCAGAGGAATGAGTGCCTTGGCCTCCCTGTGGTGGGTCAGAGTCTGGAGCAGCGTTCCTTGGACAGAGGACGGGGCTCACCAACAAGATCAGATGACTGCGTCTCCTCAAGGGGCTGGGGGAGAGTCGGAGCCACAACCACAGCTGATACAGGCCAGGTGGCTGAGGGCTGGAGAGAGCCCACAGGAGGAGTGGGACTCCTGAAGGCCTCGTCCACAAGGGTGACTCAGGGGCCTGTGATTGTGTGGAAGCAGACATACCAAATCATACAACTGTTTTGTACAAATCAGCCAAGAATACCCCATTTGCAATTCATTTTATTTCTATCTACTCGTACATTGTCACGAATAATCAAATCTACAATGTCTGTGATGGGGATGGAGCCCCAGGATTGTGCAGTACAGAATTTGCACAACTTGACTGGGCTAGGGTCACTCGTGAATGGATATCCATCTCATTCCTGAAAGGATATGAGGTGCCTTAGAAACATGCATCACGAGAGCAGAAGTGCATTCACTTAAAAATAGGAGGGTGGGGGTGGTGGAAATGAAGCACAGGGTGAGGAAGGGTGATGTTAGTTAGTGCCAAGACCATGATTAACTGGGTGGTTTGTGGAAGGAGCCTTATGACTGAGGAAACCAGACGCTGTGATTAAGGACTCCATGTCAGTCTGAAACTCTCAAGGGTGCTGGTGTGATCTCTAGGGGTAACCAACTCGCTCCCTGTTCTCGTGTTTTCTGAGGGCTGCCACTGATTTCCTTCAGCAAGACCTGCTTTGGGGTGGCAGGGTCAAGGGAGCCAAGGATGAAAAGACCTCGTTCTGGGTGTGAATTAGGGCCTCAACCTGAAGAAGGAGCGCAGAATGGGGAGCAGAGTTTTCAAGAAATATTTGCTGGATAAATGAATGAACATAGCCTTCCTGGTCTACCTCCTTATTAATTCTTAAATCTACCTGCTTCTTTCTCTATGCGTTGCTATTCCCTACTTGAGATCAGCATCAGCTGTCATGTAGACCCTACACCACCCCCATCCCCAGTCACTCCCAGGCTCTGTTCCTCCTTCTCTTCCTCCTGACAGCAAGTGGACAGGATGCCCTCCCTAGATCCCAAATGGGATCTTGCTCCTCCCTAGCTTTCACCCTGGGGTGGCTGCTCCCAGCCCTCAGCATCATATCCAAACCCATTTTGGGGGCCCACAAAGTCAAGGGTGCTCTGACCCGAGAACACTGCAGTCTCACCTCTTGTTTCTCCTCTGCCCTCTGCTCTACTGGCTTCCTGACATTTTGACAAGGCCTGAAAAAAAAAAAAAAACAAGTAAAACCACTGAATGTTCAGCCTTTTAAACAGTAGCTAAGTCAGATGTTCAATAGCTATCCCTATTCTCACCTCATCCTCACCCATCCCCAATCCCTTCCCCAGCCCAAGGCTGGGGGAGGAGAGACAGGGTGATGGTGGGGGTAGGATGGGCCTCTGTGTTGTAATAGCAATAATTTTAAAAAGCATATTTATAATATCAGGATTTCTAAGCACTGCACCTATCTAACTCCTGGCCTTCTGGGTACTGGCACCAACCCAGAAACTTCTTGCTCAAGATGGAAGTGGGATGAGTGTGGTGAGGAGGGAAGACGAAGTCTAAGCCCGTTGTCTCTACCCTGAGGGCCTGCCCTGGACCTGCTGGGTAATTATAGCTCCCAGGCCCTGGATGCCGTTCTCCACCCCGTAATGACAGCCCAGCTTGTGCTTGCACTGCGGTCTTGAGTTGCAAGGGTCCATGGAGGAGGCAGCTAGGAGGGGACTTGTAGCCATTCCATTGGGTCTGTCTCATCTTTTGCATGCACCAAGTGGACGCTCTGGGGGGACCCACTTGGCCTTGTCCAGGGCTGGCACCGCAGGCTCCTGGGGATTCTGCCAGATTCTCTGTATCTACCCCAGGGTCCTACACCAGGCTGTAAGACCAGACTACCTGCGAGGCCCTATTTCTGAAGCAGTAGGGCCACCACTGGGCTTCCCAGGTGGTGCTAAAGGTAAATAACCTGCCTTCCGATGCAGGAGACATATGAGATATGGGCCTGATCCCTGGGTCAGGAAGATTCCCTGGAGGAGGGCATGGCAAGCCACTCCAATATTCTTGCCTGGAGAATCCCATGGACAGAGGAGCCTGGTGGGCTATACAATCCATAGGGTCACAGAGTCAGACACGCCTGAAGCCACTTGGCATGCATGCAAGGCCACCACTAGGTGGCCCCACTCAAGCTGCACCTCTTGCCCTCTCTCGCTGGCCTTGAGTCAAGATATATCGTCTTTTCTTGGTCCCTAAAGAGAGGAACCTGGAGAGGACGGTTGGACCCAAAGTCCAGCTGCATGCTGACTGTGTTGAAGGGTACAGATGTGTGTCAACATGCACAATACCCTCTGTAGCACTGGCTGATCTCAGGAACCCTGCTCTGGGGAATTCCATGGAGGGACCAGGCGCTCATAAACCCTGGCCAGGTTTCCGGCTGTTGTGGTAGTTTCCAGGCCCTGTAAGAGTCATCAGCAGTCTGGGAGACCTCCTGCTTCCCAGGTCAGGGATCACAGGTGAGTGGGGAAAGGCAGGAGCAGGGCAGGCTCAGGATGCCTCTTTAGACCCCTGCCTTTTAGAGCAGGAGTCCTTAGCATTTTTGGCATCAGGGACCAGTTTTGTGGAAGACAACTTTTCCATGGATGAGGGAGGGGAATGTTTTCGGAATGATTCAAGCACATTATATTTATTGTGCACTTTATTTCTATTATTATTACATTATGATATATAATGAAGTAATTATGCAGCTAACCACAATGCAGAATCATAAGGCATTAGATTCTTATAAGGAGTGCACAACCTAGATTCCTCACATGCACAGTTCTCGGTAGGGTTCGTGCTTCTGTGAGAATCTAACTGGAGGCAGAGGTCAGGCGGTAACGTGAGTGATGGGGAGTGGCTGTAAATACAGCTTAAGCTTCACTACTCTCTCGCCTGCTGTGTGGACCTGTACTGGTCCTTGGCTCAGGGGATGGGGACCCCCTGGGTTTAGCACAAAAGGCTGCATCACACCTGCCCTCTCATTCATCCAGTTACCTATCTGTCTAGCACAGATATTTTTGTCATCTCTTTCTGGAGAGATGCCAGGTCCTTCTCTGGGGTAGGGGTGGTGGGTAGACATGTCTAGCCTGCTTTGAGGAGCCATTGGCCAGGGTTACCACTTAGGGACAGTGTGGGGGTAGGGTTTCATTTGGTGATGCCCCGAATGAAACCAGGCTGGTGTCAAAGGTGGCAGTCACCTGATCTTGAGCCCAAGAAGGGTCTCTAAGACTGGGACTGGGTGGGCATCTGTTCACCTGCCAGTTTTCCCCACTAGACAGAGCCTCTTTGATCTTCATGGTCCCTGAACCCCGAGCCAGGGCCTCAGCTGGTGCCCATCAAATGTTTGTGGAGTGAATGCACGAATGAATAGGATAGAGCCACTACCAGAAGGGAGGTGTGGCTTTATTTACACAGTAGATTTGAGAGGAGGGGGGTGTGACATGACTCTTGATTTATTAAGTGACCCAAAATGGGTGTAGTGAAGCCTGTGGAGGCCACATTAGTGGGGCATGTCCATTCATTCATTCCTGTATTTTTCTTTCCCATTCTCTGTCTAGGTTCTGGGTTCTAGGCTCTGTGCTAGACCTGGAGACACAGTGATAAACAGGACAGAAGCAGCCCCCATCCCTAGGAAGGCAAAGTGGTGAAGGAAGTAGACACGACAGTCAGATCATCCTGATTCCCCAGGTGAGTCCTAAGTCCAACAGTAAGGATCCTTATATGAGACAGAGGAGGAGGAGAAGCAGACACTTGGGAATGAGTGGGGCCCAGGACTCTGAGGCTCTGTGGAGGCCTCAGTCAGCCTTTGGGCTACAGTTTTATGGAGCAAGGCTTTAAGGAGACACCCATCCCTTCATGTAGTCATGAAATATTTATTGAGTCCCAGTTTTGTGTTAGCTGCTGAGGATGTGATGATTTACAAAAACACACACTATTTATGTACTCCTGGAGACTCCAGGCCAGCGGGGGTGTGTGTGTGTGTGTGTGTGTGTGTGTGTGTGTGTGTGTGTGTGTGTGTGTGTGTGTGTGTGTGTGTGTGTGTGTGTGTGTGTGTGTGTGTGTGTGTGTGTGTGTGTGTGTGTGTGTGTAGTGGTGGACAGGGCAGGGGGAACAGACATTAAACTAAACAATCATTCAACTACAGCAACTGCTGCAAGTGTTACAAAGCATGGAGGGCATGAAAGACTGTTATAGGAGGTTTTGACCTGGTCAGGGAAGCGAGGAAATTCCTTCTGGGAGGATCTGAAGGATTTAATTGGGGAGGAGGGACATTTTCCAAGAGAGAAAGAAAAGAATGTGCAAAGGCCTGGGAGTGGAATGGGGAGGGGAAAATGGCCAGTTAGAGGGACTGGAGGGGAAGGTCAGTGCGGTTCAAGAAGTGAGCAGGGGCCAAACCATTCGCGGCCTTGTAGGTCACTTTGAGGATTTTTTTTCCTGAGAACAATGCAGTTTACTAAGCTGAAAGTGATGGGTTCAGAGCTGCATTCGGAGGAGGTCACTGTATGGAAGAGAGACGGGAGGAAACAATGGAGGGGGGCAGTCAGCTGGGAAACTGCTGCAGTCATTCAAGGGCAAGAGGATGGAGACCCGGGCTGCAGTCCTCATTTTGTCCCAAATAAAACTTAATTCTCATCTCTCATGTTTTGCATTTTTTTTAAGTACACATCTCTTTGATATCTAGATGCCTGTGCCAAGTTATTAAAGGATGGCATCCCATGGTTATATATTAAAAAAAAGAAAGAGGATGGAGAAAAATAAGTGAATTAGAGAGAGATTTAGGTGGTAGGATTGAACAGACGTGGGATACGGAAGGACACAGCCAGGGAAGAGGGAAATGCTGAGGGTGATTCCCAGGCTTCCAGTGAGGTAACTGGGGGTGGGGGTGGGGGGTTCCCCAGTGAGGCAGGGAGTACCAGAGGCATGGAGCAGGAGAAGGGGAGAGAGCATGAACTCCACCTTGGGCATGCTTTTACTGAGGAACCTGTGGACACTCAGCAGAGATGTAGATTGTGCAGCCAGTCTAGAGTTCAGGAGTCAGGGGCAAGGGTAGAGAGACAAGTGTGCTTCCTCTGTGTATAGGAAGAAGTTCTAGAAAGAGACTAGGAAAATAGAGTGCCTAGGCCTGAACTCTAGGGAACCCCCAACCTTTACTGACTAATGGGGACAGAGGGGGATGAGGTGGGGACGCAAATGGGCAGACATGGCCAGAGAGGATAGTGTGGGACGAGAGTGTTTCCGGGAGGCAGTGACCAAAGGCTGCTAGGGTGTCAGGTGGTGCGGGAGGCTTTGTCAAATGAGGACTGGAGAGTGGGCTGTTGAATTTAGACTTGGAAGTTATGGAGAGTTTGTTTGGTCTTGCGAGGGGGACAGAAGGCCCACTGCAGGGTTCTGAGGTTTGGGAGAAAAGTGAGGACAGATTGCTCTTTCAGAAAATTTTGCTGTGGTCGAGAAGGAGAGAGATACTGCAGTAGCTGGTGAGGGCTTGTTTCCAGAGAGAAAGTGAAAGTCGCTCAGTGTCTGACTCTTTGCGACCCCATGGACTATACAGTTCATGGAATTCTCTAGGCAAGAAGACTAGAGTGGGTAGCCTTTCCTTTTCCAGAGGATCTTCCCAACCCAAGGATCGAACCCAGGTCTCCCACATTGCAGGCAGATTCTTTGCCAGCTGAGCCACAAGGGAAGCCCTCTATTGTTTCCACAGTAGAGGCCTGAAAATATATATTTTTTAATATTTATTTATTTGGCTACACTGGGTCTTAGTTGCAGCACAAAGGATCTAGTTCCCTGACCAGGGATTGAACCTGGGCCCCCTGCATTGGGAGCAGGAGTCTTAGTCACTGGACTACCAAGGAGGTCCCAAGGCCTGTGGATATTTATAGGTCAGGGGGTGGATCCATTTGAGAGGAGGAGGTTGAACATTCAAGAGAGAGAAGGGATGGTCTGTCCAGCAAGCTCCTGAGAAGGGGGAGAGGATGGGAGGACCTGGGCAGACAGAGGGAGGCTCCCGTGGTATAACAGGGTACAGTAGAGGCAGGAAGTCTCTCTGTTTGGTTTTAGCTGAGCTTTGGGGAGATCAGCTGGTGCCTGAGGAAGGCCGGAACAGTGGTTCCCTCCGTGTTTTATGTGTGTTGTGTGTATTTCTGTGTGTGCTCAGGCCTTCCCCAGGTCTGGGCTGCCAGCTTGGACGGTGTGCCACAGGGAATATCCCCACACTGGTCTGGGCGGAGGCTGGGCACCTCCCACTCCGGGCTAGCTCCCTGATGAGATTCTCAGACAGTGTTTCCCCTCATTCATCAGCAGAAAGGTTCACAGAGCAGGCGTGGGAACCTGCTCTGTGGCCAGGGCCTCCGCTAGCTCAGGCCTGCATCCCTGCCTTCACTCGCTCCCAGGCTGGATTGGCTGAAGGTGGCGTCCACTATTTTTGGCCTGTATTGTATGTAAAGGCTTGGGAAAAACAAAGGTTGACTCCAGTGTGCCCCATCCCCCCGCCCCGCTTTGATCGGTCTTTGACGGTCTCCCTTCTCATCAACCTATTCAGCCACACATTTCAGCACCAGAAGTGACGGATCCAGGAGCTGGGGACAGCCTGAATCCCTTTGGGAACCTGGTCCTGGGTGTGGATCCCAGATCTTTTTCAGGTCCTTATCCACTGTCCCCTTCCCTGATAACCCCTGATAATCCAGCTCCAGGGCCGGATGACCCCACCCCCCGTCACCTGATGGTGATGATGATGGGGAGGCGAGGGTAGGAGCGGTAATCCAGCAGGACCACCGAGGAAACGGGCCTGAGCTGCGGCCAGGGGAGTCGGCCAGCATCCAGGGATGCTCCCCTCACCGCGCTAAGATCGGGTCGTGCGCGCCTCTCTAGCAGCCCAGGGGGCGGGGGAGGAGGGCGGGCAGAGTCCCACAAGGGAGCGCCGAGGGGAGGCGGGCGCCGCGTACGTGCGGCGAGCGGCCGGCCGCATGAAGGGCGCGGGCGGCCGGCCCCCGCCGGGTCCCGGGCCCGCTCCCCGCTCCCGCGCGGCCGGGCGGCCCGGGTCTTCCCGGGGGTCGCCGGCGGTGGCGCCTCCTGGCTGAGGCTGTCGGGGCGCGGAACCGGGGGCCTGGGACACGCGGGGGGCGCGGGTGGGAGCGGGGTTGGGGGTGGGCGGGAGGTGGGGAGCCGGGAGGGAGAGGGAGGTGGGGACGTGGCGGCGGCTCAAGCGGGCGGAGCCGGGCAGCGGCGGGAGGCGGAGCCGCCCAGGAGGAGGTGCCGAGCGGGCCCGGCGCCGCCGCGGGAGGTTCTGGAAACGCCGGGAGCGGCGCGTGTCCGGGTGAGCGTCCCGCCCGCCTGGCAGCCCGGTCCGCCGCGGGGCTCGGGCACCGGCCGGGGTCACCGGGCCGAACCTTCTGCCCGCGCGGGGCCGGGAGCTGGGGGCCGGGGGTCGCGCCGTCCGGGCCGCAGCCCCGCGCCCTCCGCCCTGGTTCTGCACCCGCGTGGGTTCCTGTCCAGCCGCCGAGTCCCCTCCCCGAGCTAAGGGCGGTGAGGTCAGCGGCGCCCTTCCTGCCGGTCCCCTCGGGGCGGCCGGACCGGGTGGGGAGCGTGGCTGCCCCGAGGGTCAGGCTCCCGGGAAGGGGCGGCCCGGCCCGAGGACACCCGGAGCTTGGAGGAGGCAGGGGGAGCCGGGCAGGCCTCTAGGGGCCGTTTGGTGTTAGTCCACCTTCTTCCATCCAGAGGCTTGGGAGTCTGTAGCCTTGGCCCTGTTTGGTTCCCATTAAGACAGGCTATTGGATGATAAAGTTTTTTTCTTTTTCCCCTCCTCTCCAGTTTTGCCTCAGCAGCCGCGGAGACTTGTAACTGGTTAACTAATTCAAGAAACGAACCCTTCAGTGTTATCAGAAACTCCAAGGAGTTGCTGGCCCACTGGGGCACGCGGACTAGCGACCAGGAAAGGCCAGGCCCGGGTCAGTGTGGTGAGTGGTGTGCTCAGAGGGAGCACTGGACTGTGGGTACTTGGTAGAGGACAGGATGCTTCAGGCCAGAGGACTTCCTGGAGGAGGTGACCCATGACCTGGAGTGGTCAGATGAAGGTTGAATAAAGGGTAACCCAGACAGAACAGCCTGTGTGAATGGAAGCTGACCTGGGCACTCTAGAGGAAGCAAGGAAATGGGGAAAGGGATACTTTAGTGGATAGCTGCCTAGAGACCCTGTCCAGAGAACGTTAAGTGAGAGGACAGTGCCTGGTATTGTGTCCTGTATGTGGAGGGTGCTCAGTGAACCCTTGCTGCGTGAATGTGGATGTGGGAGTTTCCTTTTCCAGGGCACAGGCCCCTGGTCTCTGTCTTCTAATTGACACCCTTAAGATGGAGAAAAATATCAAAGTCCCTCCCAAGGCTGAGGCTGGTGTCTTCTGCTGTAGAGTGATATACCTGAGGCTTGTGCTGCTTGATGTAAACCATCTGAAGCTCAACAACCTCAGCCCTTTTGGAGGAGATCCTGGAGATCAAGAGTTGGGGAACATTGCTTTGCAGCTTAGGGTATTCTCAGATGTTCCTGATTTGGCAGAGAGCCACTGTCCACCTAAGAATTTAGAGAACGGTTTTGCAACCTGCTGCCCATGTCATATCTGGGATAGCAGATTCCATGATTTAATTCTCTGTTGAATGAACTGTGGTTTCCTTTGGCTTGTGCTCAGACAGTCCCTGAAGCTTCCAGGCTGCAGTTTCTCACTTTGTTCTGGGTTTCCAGGTCCAGCGGCTCTGTTCACTTCTCCCTACTCATAGGATGTTTGGGCTTTGAATCCTGTTATTCTTGAGCCTTTTGTAGACAGCCGACTCTGTCCACTGTATGGCCCAGCCAGGGAAGCCACGTAGCAAAGATGGGGTGAGTTGGCTGGGGGCCTCATCCCAGAGATGCTGTTGTGCTGGGCCACCCTAGTTCTCTGAGAGATCTGCAGGCAGACATGGTGGCAACTGAGCATTGTCTGTGGCTTGTGATAGGCCCTTCTATCCTGTCTCGTGCTCTGAAATGGCGTACCCCGGAGAGTGCCTACTTTGTCACTGTTTTAGCCTGGCCAATCTCTGTTCATTCCTGGAGTATCTCCTGTGTGCTGGGCTTTTGCTTAAAGTGTGCCTGGGGCTGGAATGAGGGAGGAGGGAGAGGAGGCAGTGACGGTGGTATAATCCTTGCCCATGGGTAACTCATAATCTCTCTGAGATTGCTGCTTGTTGCTGGCAGCTGGTCACATGCCAGGGAGGAGCTCAGAGTATGAGCGCTCACAAGGAGCTACTGCATGGGTACAACCCTGAGAAATGAGTAGGGTAGCAAATCTAGGGTCTGCTCATTTCATGAGAGAACCTCCCTTTTTGACTCTGCCCTCCCACATCCTTGGGAGGGCCTGAGACTGGATGTTAAGACCTTGGCCAGTGTGTGGCCACGCTGGCCATGCTGTGCGTTGGGCTGTTGGGTGTGTCCCTGGTTCCTGGGATCTGTCTAAAGTTTAATTTTATGCAGATGGAGGTTGGCAGGAAATGCTGTGATGCAGGCACGTGCAAGCCCAGACAGGGTGCTGGAGTGAGAGTTTAACTTCGAAAAATCTAGCAGTTTTTTTGGACTTCTGAAGTGCACCAGGGTGGGACGTGAGTCTGTTCTTGAGCAGAGAGGGCTGGTGGCCCCTGTGGTCGCTGGGGTTTGAGCTGCAGATGTGGAATGAAGGATATAGTTTTTATTCTCAGAAGGAGCAGAGGGGGTTGAAAAGTATGGATTAGACTTCTTGGAGATCTAGGAAAAAGTATGTGTTTAAGTGGTGTCATTGCAGGGCAGAGGGTTATAAATGTTTGGGTAGTGAATTCTCCAGATCACTGGATGTGACTCCGATCGCAGACCAGCATCTGCTCTAGACGTTTCAGGAAGTGTTTGCTAGACTATACCCTGCTCTGTACCTGGCACTCCTGAGGGCCCAGGGTGTGGCCATGATCCTGAGGCCTGCTATTTGTAGGAACTCAGAGTGTGCAGGTTAGAGACATAGAAATAGGTGAGATTGCAGAGGACAGGTCTGGTCACCTGTTTTTTGCCAGAGAACTTTCCTTCCTTGGTGAGAGAGCCAGTGATTGGCCAGTTTTCAAAGTTAACTTCCTGATGGTCAGTGTGCTGCTTTAGGCCTGACTCCACCCTCCCCTGAATCTCTTTTGACACTCTTGGGACAAGGAGGTTCTCCAATTTCTGTTTTGTTTTCGTCTTCACTGTCTCACAGACTGGACCTTCTTTCTCTCCAGGGGTCAGCTGCTCCAGGTCTGTTGCTGATGACTGGTGGAAGTTGTGCCTGGTGCTAGGCTGCCCGCTGACATCTGTCATTACATTCAGTCTTCAGAACAGCCCTATGAGATGTTATCACTGTTAAATAGATGGGAAAACTGAGACTGTAACTTGGAACTGTAACTCCTTAGACTGTAACTTGTCTAAGATTCTGAAACCTGGAAGTGATTGTGGAATTGAGGTTTAACTCTGGGACGATCTGACTCCAGGGTTGGTGTGCCTGCCTGTATTGTCTTGTCATGAGCTGGGCCACTTGGTCATCTGTGAATGCTGTGATGTCTGGGCTGGAGTGACTGCTCACTTGAACTGGAGGCACCATGTTCCTGTCTTTCTGAGCCCATGTTGCTGTCTGCCTTCTGGTGGGATCCAGCTATGGATATCATAAGGCTGCTTTGTGAACCACAATAAAGTCTTTGACTTGGGCAAGCCTGTTCTGCTAGGCCACAGTGTGACTCCTCCTTTTGGGAAGTCCTTAGGATGCTATATGGCAACAGATGTTACTGAGTAGGATTGAAGGCAGCAATAAATAGTGGACGATATGTTTTGGCTTTGCGTCTGAACTCTGCCATTGATTTGCTATAGCATGTGAGTTGAGCAGCTTCAGTTATGTATTTTACATGTCTCTATCTGAAATGGGGATGAAAATCTATCTAGTTTACAAGGTGTTGGTAGAAGTGAAAGATTTTTGGAAACATGAATAGTGGTTAGCTTAGCCTAGTTCCCAGAAAAGACAGCTTAAGTACTTGATGCTTTGTTAGAAGGTACACTTGCAAAGTAGCAAGGGTAAGGGAATAAGAGAAGGGTAAGAGAGTAGGGTAAGTTAAGAGAGAGGTAAGTAAGTAAGGGTAAGAGAAGGAAGGGAAGCAAATCCCAGGTGGTGCTGTAGCAAGCTGGCTAGTCTGCAGAGAGGTGCTCTAGTTGTTCAGCTGTGCAGGACATCTCTGGGTGGGCTCTGCTGCTTCTCCCTGGAGGCCTGGAGAGGGGATTTACATGCTGATGTCCTCTTGTGTCTGTTCTTCATTGGTCACAGTTGCCCAAGGAGGAGTTATTTCCGCCCACCGCCCCCAACCCTGCCCAGTCCTCAATTGCACTCCCAGGCCCTCTAGCAGTCCCCAGAGAGGCCAGCAAGGCACTTCACTGGAGTTTAGAAGTTGCAGGAAGGGTCTGAGATTTGGAGCCTGCGCAGTGTCCTTCACTGGGTCTGAGGTAGAGCAGGTGGCCCAGGAGGCAGGTGAGGCCAAGAGAGTACAAGGTGGTCCTCCTGTTGCATCCAGCAGAGCTGAGTGTGGGTCTTCTTCTTTCCCGTGGTTCCTGATAAGTTAGTCTTGCCTAGACTGCCGAGTCTGTGCCAAGACTCTGACTGAAAACCCAGCTGGCTTTTGCGTGTTGATTTGTACAGCCTTTTGTGCTACGTTGTTGTCTAGTTACTGAAGCAGGAGCCTTGTGGTTTTGAGGGTACCCAGGTGGGTAGTACAAGTCAGCATGTCCAGGTGCTGGATAGAGAAACTGCGGTCAGCCCTCCCTATCTGCAGACGTGACACCCATCGATGCGGAAGGCTTACTATATGATGCTTAGTATATAAGGGACTTGAGCATCTGTGGATGTTGGTGTCTGTGGGGTCTCCTGGAACCAATCCCGTGTGGATCCTGAGGGACAGCTGCATAAGGAGAGGTATGCAGGATCATCTAGGCTTCTTTAGGTTCTCAGTGAAGGAGGCTGTTTTTCATGTGATGTGGTTGTTGAAGGTATGAAATCTGGAGTCATGAGATGGGGCTGGAGAGGGCTGTAGGGCCAGGTCATGCAGAGTCAAAAAGTGCTAAGGAATTTGGACTTTGTTCTGAGAACAGTGGAGAGCCTTTGGAGGGTTCTTACCGAGAGAGAGACCAAAGGAGGGGATGCAGTAAGCCGTGCTGGCTACTTTGTAGAGCAGAGGTGGGAGGGAGGCCACAAAGATGGGAGTCCAGTGCAGGCAGGGGCCAATATGGCAGTAAGAAGGACTTAGGGGTGGTTCAGATCAGGGTGATAGTTGAGGCATGATATCAGGTGAGGAGAGTCGGGCACCTCTCATCCCTCCCCTGGGGTGCCAGGGAGAGCAGCTCATGGGCCTCAGTGGACATCCATGTGCATAGGTGGTCGGGCCTCTGGAGCCTCTGTCAACTCTTGCTCGGTTGAGCACGCAGGTTCTCTTGACTGTGCCACGTAGAGTTGGCCACACGACCAGGAGGCGAGGCCACTGGAGGGAGCCCTGTTCAGGCAGATCTTGCCCCTTCACAGAAGGCAGGCATCCTTTTGTTCGGAGCCAAACGAGACCTGTTTGTTCTTGGCATACCCATGTTCTGTCTCTAGGCTGTTAAATACATTGTTAAAACTCAAGCTGTTGTATTTGGTTTGCAGCTGGGAGCTTGGCATAGGTTCCTGCCTGATGAGGTAAGGGGAGAAGCTGAGGACGCTGCTGGTTTGCAGTTGGAAACATCTTTTCATGGCTGCTTGGCCCCGTTGTGAATGTCCTCTCCAAAGAGCCAGCTTGCCGGGGCCTGTGATTGTGTGTCTTGGAACTGCCCTGTGCTTAGAAATAGTGCCGGTTGCCTGGTGGGTGAATTATTGTCGCTAGCGTGTTGGCAGGCTTTGAAGGACCTCCCTGTGAGGGCCCCAACTCAGGCTGCTGGGTCTCCTGGAGTCCATTGGAGAGGGCTTGCTTTATTTTCTTCTCATTTTAGATATTATATAAAGTATATTTCAAGTTTCCCGTAGAACTTCTTGTGGAAAGATTAGGAAATACAAATAAACATAAAGAGAAAAATAGAATTATTTCACCAAGATAACAACTAGATTTATGACTCCCTGCTTACATATATATGTAGGTATGTAAATTTCCATATATAAAAATTTTTCTTTATAAAAATGAAAGCATAGAGTATATATTGTTTGGGAGCCTATTTTTCTCACTTAACAAGATGCTTTGGTCTTCTCTTGGTATTAAAAAGCGTACAGTATCCATTCCTACACAGTCCATAACCATCCATTGTATGGAAGAAATGTAACATCTTCTGATGTTACAGTTTCCTGGCACGAACAAATCTGTGGTGAGGTTTTCCTTTTTGTTGGGTGCCAGGTATGGGCCAGAGTTTGTTCAAAACTCGGGATGCAGCTTACATAAAACTCAGTATGGGTTTTCTGCTCAGGCTTGCTGCTACTTTATTTTCATACAAGGGGGCTCAGTGTTGCCCACTTCTAGGCCTATTCACTGTGGATTTCTGAGGGTTCCTGGAGGGCTTCTGGCAGCACTGGCGGGCATATAGGCACCCACTTAGTCTGTCATCAGCAAGCTCTGGTATAGGTATGTGATGGCATGGGGGGCATGCAGGTGACACTGTGACCCCAGTCCTTGGAGACTGCCGCCTGCCAACCTGACCCTGATTAGATGACCTTTTGTACACCTAATACAAATTAGTGTTCAGGAGAAATGGGATGGGGTGACAGTTTAGATTGAGTGGTCCGGGGGCTGCGTGGGAGTGCCTCGGTGTCTGGGCCAGCAGGATCGTCAGCCCCCTCCTCTGTCAGAACAGGACTTTGTAAGCCCTTGGTCGCCCAGAAACCCATCTGTGATTCTTTGGGCTCTGCCTCCAGACTGGGATTCGTGGATAGTCTCAGTCTAAGCCAGATAGCACATTCCAGAGAAATGACAGCTGGTATTCATGTAATGAAGGAACCTGGCTGTATTTTCGTGAGTGCTATAAAGCATGAACCGTGGCCAGTATCACCAATTTGAAAGAAACAATGAGGTTTCTCCCTTCCTTAAATTTGTTATCTGATCCATGAGGAGGCATGCCACTGCAACTGGTGATGGAACAAGGGACAAACGGTGACCCTTGCCTCCCACTTTCCAGCCGTGTGTAGTCTGGCCTCCTGCCTGGGTACTATTCTCCCATCACCCCAGCCTGACAGGCAGTTGGCTGATCCCTTATTGTCTGCAGACACAGCCTCCTGGCTCTGGGTTTTTACTGTTCCCTCCCTACATGTGTACAGAAGGTGCTCTCTTAAGCTGATGAAGCCTCTTGAAGTACAAGGAGTAGACCCCATTCCCTGAGAAAGGGTCTTATGTAAGCAAGAGGACAGGCCTTCTAGAATCCTGGTGGTGGATGCAGGGTGCTGAGGTCTGGGAGCAGATCTGTGACTAGAAAAAGGAGGGTCTGGGCTCTCCCTTGGGGCTGGACAGGGCCCTGTCACCTCTTCTCAGGGACTTGCTTTCCTCTACTGCCCTAAGTTTATAGTGGACCCCTTAGCCCTTCCTCCCTACCCTGCAGCAGGTTCTGGGCTGAATAGTCTTGTCCTGTGTATCTCTGGGCCCCTGACACCTAGGGCACTGTCAGCTTGGCATACATTTGGCAGGGGGTAAAGGGGGGCACTCACTTATCCTCTCCCCTTCCTCATGTGAAAGTTGCTCAGTCATGTCCAACTCTTTGTGACCCCATGGACTATAAAGTCCATGGAATTCTCCAGGCCAGAATACTGGAAGGGGTAGCCTTTCCCTTCTCAAGGGGACCTTCCCAACCCAGGGATCGAACCCAGGTCTCCCACATTGCAGGCAGATTCTTTACAAGCTGAGTCATCAGGGATGCCCCCCTCTTCTTCATACAGGAACCCGTTTGGGGTTGAGGGTCGTGGTTGGGCTTCTCTGAGCCTAGCTGGGAGCCACAGTGGATTGGAATTTCTCCTGGAAGGGTGAAGTGAGGAATGATGGGTGTGACTGTGCGTCCAATCAGCCGTTGCAGGCAAAAAACTGATGAGCTGGCATTAGTCAGCTCAGCCTTAGAATTCTGTCAGATAAGGCTTGCAGTTTGGAGGGAAAGCCTTTGTACTTCCTTTATTTTCCTTGTTTTCTCTCAGTAAATTTCCAGTGGGGCTTGGCTGAAGTAGAGCAGGAAGAAGAGGGACTGGCAGAACTGGCGTTCGGGTGAATGTACCTCCTGCGTGCTCCGGGCCGCGTGGCCCAGCTGGGAGATGATGTCTGAAGCTTACGTTGTATACTTGGGTCCACTGCCAGTGGGCTTGCCCCATGGTGTGCCTTCTGCCTTCAGAGCTGCGTCTGGCTATTTCTAGGCTGATGGGAAGACAGCCTCTTACTTATGTCAGCAGCCCAGCCCAGTCTAAGGTTTTGGCCCTGTGCGGCTGATTCATTTTTGTATCCAAAGCGCCTAGCTCAGTGCCTGGCACAGTAAATATTTGCGAATGGTGATTCTCCATGAGGACAGTGTCTCCCGAGCAGCCTCGATGCAGGAAGAGCAGTGTCTGCCCAGCCTGCTCTCACCATGGCCAGATGCAGACCAGCAGGGAGCAGTTTGATTTCTCTTCTGGCTGACCATCTGCTGTATACCTTGTTTTGGGTGTGGACCACCCCGCCCCCCGGGGAGGGGGGGCGCTTGTTGTGTTCGGTTCTCTTTCTGCCCACGGGCGGTGTGTTACATCTGGGTCCTCAGCACCCGGCAGTGTCCTGGCACCTGTGTTGGAAGGAAAGACAGAGAAGAGGTCTGGGTCAGAATCTTGAACTGACAGACCCTTAGAACCAGGGGTGACTGTCCCTCCTCCCCATTTAGCCTTCGCATGTTGTCAGTGGTTATCAGAAGTTGAGAGGGCAGAGTCTCTCCCATGGGCACTCAGACTCCCAGAGCAGGGGACAGAATTAAGTGAAGATCCCTGGTTCTACACCCTGGTGTCTTTCCACTGGTGATCCTGAATATCTTCCTTAACTTCCATGTGCTGGGTCAGAGTCTGGCACGTTTGAATGTCTATGTGTATGTGCACATGTGTATGTGTCCTCTCCTAAGTTGCTTTTTACCATTGTTGATCTAATGACTATCACTGAATGCCTTGCAGACACTGCCCTCTGTGACCATGAAACCCTGGGAGTCCACATTGCTGGTGGCCTGGTTTGGTGTCCTGGGCTGCGTGCAGGCTGAATTCTTCACTTCTATTGGTATGTGCCAATAGGACTATCGTCTGCCTGGGCAGTCCTTGGCTCAAGTGCCAGGGGATGGCACTGCCTGAGGCCTGTTCTCCTTCAGGGTGGGGAGGCCTCGTCCACTGGTTTTAATCAGATCTGGGGAAAGTCAGGCTTGCAGAGCTGCTGTTTCCACCTCTGACTCCTGATGACCTGGATGTCCTTCCTGGTAGGTAGGTGGCCGTCTCAGCTGGGCCTCCACCCTGGAAAGTGCAGGCTGCTCCCGGGCTGCCTGGCCTTTCTGTCCAACTTTCTCCTGGACTAGAGAATGGTTCTGAGCAGAGAAGCCCCTCAG
The DNA here is from genome assembly GCF_019320065.1 of Cervus canadensis. Classification (NCBI taxonomy): domain Eukaryota; kingdom Metazoa; phylum Chordata; class Mammalia; order Artiodactyla; family Cervidae; genus Cervus; species Cervus canadensis. Next base: position 85,052,195 of record NC_057389.1, on the reverse strand, counting down.
ACATCCTTGTCCCAGGAACATGACCCAGCTGGGCAACAGTGGGAGAGTGAGATTCAGGGTTTCTTCCTTAAGGTGTCCTCAGGGCACTTACCATCTGCTTGGAGCCTCTGCCTCTCTCTTCCTAAAGCTGGGGGCCAGGACCATATGAGTGCCTAGGCCTCCTTTAACCCTAGGCCCCCATGACCCCAAGAGGGCTGACATGCGCCTGGCTCAGCTTGCCTCTGTGCCGACGTCTTTTGCCTTAAGGTTGGGAGCTGGATGTCCCTCACCCACTTCTTACTGGCCCTTTTATCTCTCCCTTCCAGGACACATGACAGACCTGATTTATGCAGAGAAGGACCTGGTGCAGTCCCTGAAGGAGTACATCCTGGTGGAGGAAGCCAAGCTCTCCAAGATTAAGAGGTGTCTGATGTCCTGAGTCCCCACAGCCACCCTGAACCAGGGTGGCAGGAGCCCCCACCAGGAACCCCCCCAGGGTGCCCATAAGAGGAAGCCCTTGAGGGGGCAGTATGGGCCTGGCCTGGGTTTTACTTCATGCCAGTCCCCCAGAGTAGCTAAATATGTGGGCTGAGGATTGCTGCTTTTTCCTTTCTGGATAGAGATCCTCTGAACCTCACCAGGAAAATTACCATAGGTCAAGATCCATGCGAATGGGTGTATTAGAACCTTTTTCTGTGGTTCTACAGCTGGGCCGACAAAATGGAAGCCCTGACCAGCAAGTCAGCTGCTGACCCTGAGGGCTACCTGGCCCACCCTGTGAATGCCTATAAACTGGTGAAGCGGCTAAACACGGACTGGCCTGCGCTGGAGGACCTTGTCCTGCAGAACTCAGCCGCAGGTGAGGGGCTGTGAGCGGTGGTTTCGTGAGCTGCTGCGATCCTGGGCTTGCGCCTGCGGTGTGTGGGTCTGAGCCGGTCCTGGTTCAGGATGTTGGTGTGCACATGCAGTGTGCGGACAGCAGCTGCTCTTATCTCTGGGGACCTGGCGATTGGCTGTCCTTGCTTTCAATTGTGATATTAATAATAATCAGTTCTTGGAAGTTTCCTGGTGGTCCAGTGGTTAGGATTCTGTGCTTCTGCTGCAGGAGGGCATGGGTTTGATCCCTGGTCAGGGAGCTAAGATCCTGAATGTCACACAGCATGGCCAAAAAAAAATCAGTTCTTGCCTTTTTCTAGTGTTTTGGTGTCCCTTTTGGGGTGGGGGGTAGTGACTTTTTTCTAATTATGCTTTAGTAATACATTTTTCTAGATAAGTTGGAAAACAAAAACAATCATATAAGAAAATTACAGTTTTTAATCCAATTGTCTGATGATAATCACTATTAAAATCCTAGTCTTTTTTACACGTGTATAAAATGGAACCATACCAGGGAATGTTTGAGGGACCAAACAAATTAACAAAGGTTAAGTGGGCTAAGTGATGGGGGCGTGGGCCTCCTCTAAATTCATTCCCATTCATATCTTTTAGAAAGAAGACAAATCCATTGGCAGATTTGTGACATAAGCTTATACTGTTTTCCTGAATTTTTCAACTGCTGTGTATGTTTTTTAAATGTTCTTCTGCCACGTGATTTTAATGTCTGGCTCAGTAATATGTCAACCCACTCCTGTACTCTTGCCTGGAAAACCCCATGGGTGGAGGAGCCTGGTAGGCTGCAGTCCATGGGGTCGCTAAGAATCGGACACGACTGAACTGACTTCACTTTCACTTTTCACTTTCATGCACTGGAGAAGGAAATGGCAACCCACTCCAGTGTTCTTGCCTGGAGAATCCCAGGGACGGGGGAGCCTGGTGGGCTGCTGTCTATGGGGTCTCACAGAGTCGGACACGACTGAAGCGACTTAGCAGCAGCAGCAGCAGCAGCAGTAATACGTCACACTGATGAAGTGTGAAAATGGTCGTCAGTGGACATGGAATTGTTCCCAAGTTATCAGCAATCTTACCCCTATCTATCTGCCCACCTCTGATTATTTCCTTATGATCAGTTCCCATAAGTGGGATTTGCAGGTCCGAGTATGAACTTTTTTTAAAAAAACTTCAGCTCTGCTTAGTGCTTTTACTGTGATAGTACTTCCTATGCTCTAATATTTTCCTCTTAGCAGCAGATGGTGGGGCAGGCCTGGAGGTGGGCCCTTCTGATTCCAGCCTTGGGCCCAGCCCCCCTGGACCCACTGCCTCTCCCCCCTGCGTTGGAAGTGCTGATTAACCTCAGATTCGTTGTCTCTCAAGCTGAGGCGTTTTAGCCCTTGTGGCCAGACCGGGCTGGGCTTGGCTTGGCTGGGAGCAGAGTGGCCTCTAGGGAGGGATTGGTGAACTCAGCCGGGCTGGAGCTGTGCCCAGTGAGCTCACTGCCTCCAGAAGCCGTGGCTGTCTTTCCCAGACCCTGCCTCCCAGCCTGGGCCTGTAGCTCAGAACTGGCCATTCTGCCTGCACCGCAGGAGAATAAGCCCGCCCAGATGATCTCCTGCTCTCCAGTCTTATTCTCCATACCCAGCCCCCACCATCAACATCTGGTTCCTTTGGAAAACCTTATAATTACCCAGAGGGAGATAGGACAGCCCCAGAGAGCAGTAGGTTGTTTTTACCTCTTTCTTTCAGAGCTCTTGCCCCTGAAATGTGGAGTGGGGAGGCAGGGAAATAACACTAACAATGTGGCTTTTTCTGGAAAGCATTTTTTTCTCTCTGGATTGTAAACTCTTAATGTCCCTGACCATGCAGCCATGGAGGAGACAGGGTTGCAGCATTTTGGCTCCTGGGTCCTCAGGCGTGGCTAGAAGTGGATGTTTGTGCTTGAGGTTGTGGGTGCTGTGGGAAGAGGCCAGAAAAGAAATGGCCTTGGCGTTCCCCTTCCAATTCTCAGCTCCTGAGCACAGGTGAAGCCCCTAAATCAGCATGGGAGAGCCTGGCCCCCACTTGAAGTCCTGAGATTGCAGGAAATGTCTATCTTGCTTTACAGCTGGGTCTTGGAGTCACAAAATAGCTCCTTTGGTTGCTTCTGTGGTTAGGGTTCTCCCAGACTCGGGGCTGTAGTCTTGAGCACCACAGTCAGGGAGCTTATGCCCTGAGCTCAATGTGAGTCGCAGTGGCAGGAATTATCCTAGTGAGCAGAGCAGGCCGGTGTGGTCTGGCAGGGTAATCACGCACAACAGGGCATGTGTGGCCCATCTCAGTACTTGGCCTGCTCAGATGATCCTCTGATCCCTAATCTTGGTGAGGGGATCGCGCCATACACCTCTAGGACTGTCATCATTACCTTTCTGGATGATTAGGACCAGTGGTCAGGAATGAGTGGCCAGCCGGGCTCTCTTCTGTCCCTTGGGCTCCTCCATCTGAGATGTGGGCCAGGAGTTTGTGATTACCTGGCCGGCCTAATAATCCTAAATCAAGGTTTACCGTGTGGTTGGTTTTCTGCTGAGTGGTCAGCAACTCCCCCCTTAGTCTTTTCCTGTGTCCCCGTCAGTTACCTCTCTGTCCCTTCTGTCTCCACCAGATCTGAGTGCTTTGGAGCCAAGACTCTCAGACTCCCACATGCTAATTAGTATGAGGGGGCCGTTCTGTTCAGTTCAGATGAGCAGCACAGGCAGTTGGTACAGTGAGGAGTAAGAAAGGAGAAGTCTCCCTGAATTGGAGCCACTAGGATGGGCTTCCTGGAGGAAGGGGAAATGGCCCTCGTGGGAAGGGGCAAAGAATTGCACTAGCCAGAGATCTTCCTTTGGGTGCCTGTCTGGCTCCAGGTGAAATTCTGTCCCTGGATGGAGGTAACCTTTTGTTCTCACTCTCTCCTTTGGAAGATTTTATTGCAAACCTGTCGGTGCAGCGACAGTTCTTCCCCACCGATGAAGATGAAACAGGAGCCGCCAAGGCCTTGATGAGACTTCAGGACACATACAAACTGGACCCAGATACAATTTCCAAAGGGGACCTTCCAGGTAACTCACCACTCCAGACAAAGCCTGTCCAGCGCGTGTGTCTACTATGGCGTCTGGATAGGGCTGGAGCCGCTGCTGACTCATGGTCTCTAACCCCAGGTGCGCCGTCACCTCTGGCAATGGTTCTCTTGTTTCCAGTTGGTGCCAGTCCCCTAGTCCGTGACAGCCGCCTCCCCTCAGCCCCTGCCCCACCACCGCCCTCCAGCCCAGGCCTCCCCTCTCTCAGCTCAGGGAATGCCAAGGCTGCCGCTCAGGACCTCCTTGGCCTGTGTCTCCAGAGTACCGCTCAGGTCTGTATCCAGACCCACTTCTGTTCCCACCCTCCAGGGTCCTCTTGCCCAGGAGTGATCTCTGAAGAACTCATTGTCCCGTGGCCCATGTGCCCTCAGTTACAGTCTGCCCCTGTTTCTTCTGTGTCTGCCTCTCTGGACTCTTCCCCCCGAGCTCATCTCAGAACCTCTGTTCTTGCTCATCTTACATACCCTGGCCTCAGGATCCCAGGCCCCTTTGAGTCTCTGCTGCTGATCGATCTCTTCTCCCTCCTGGTTAGGCAACTGGATAGTCATCTACACTCTTTCTGTTTCCTTGGTTCCTGTGTCCCCCTGAACACACAAAGTCTGGGCTGCTCCTGCCCCTGCAAGATCACCAGGGGCCACTTGGATGGTAAAGCCAGTAGACAGGTTTCAGGCCAGATGTTCTTTAGCTTTTCACTAGCGTTCAGCATATTAATTGCCTGATTCTTCCTGATGTTCTCCCCTCCTTTGAATTCTGAGATGCTGATCGCAGCCCTTTCTCTTTTGGCACCTCTCTCTCTCATTTCTTTTACAGGCCCTGTTTCAATTCAACTGGCTGCCTCAGTATGTTTGTAAGAAGGCGTGTAGGGGTTTGGAGGCTATTAAAGGGCAATAAACCTAGGGATTCCGTTAGACTCTGGTAGATCTTGGAGGCCACCTCACCCTTGGGGACCCTGTAGGAGGCACAGCAGAGGGAATCATGGTGTGTGGGAGAGGGAGGAACTGTGTTATTGGCTGGTCAGAGCCTGGAGCCTTGGTACTGGGAAGCCCAGGGAGCCAACAGGAAGACTGGGGATGTCTCCTTAATCCTCACTCAACCAGATTTTGGCCAAGGCCAGGAGGCCAGAGAGAGAAGGTGGCTGGGGGCACCTTCAGGATCCGTTCACCCTATAGCTAAGAGAATGATTGATGGGAAGAGGGAGCCACAGCCAGCGCATTGAGCCTTTACATTCAGTAACAACCGCATGTGTATCCTGGAGGGGCAGTGAGGGGTGGATGGGAGTTGTTCCCCAGGGTGCTGTTCCTACCTGGTGTCTCCCTAAGCACCTTCTCCAGGGGAGCCTGTTCACAGTCCTTTACTTTTAGGGCTAAATCCAAATTCCTCTTAACATGTGGTCTTTGCGGTCTTGCGTCGTACCGTCTCCCTGGCCTCCTTGTCTGTTGTACTAAGCTTCATCACTGCTCGGCTTCTTTGTTTCATCCCACAAACTCTGCAGGTTTACCTTTATGGCCCTTCAGCATTCAGCTCAACTGGTATTCTCCCGAGAGCACGTTCCAGAGAGCAGACTTTCACGTTGGTTTCTGGGAAAGATACTGAGTGTTTGGGAGCCATTCTTGACATTCTTGGTATCTGTGAGACATATGGTAACAACTACTGTTTATTACACTCTGAGGACTCATAGGAGACATTTTCATGTGACATCGTCTTCTTAAGTTCTTGGCACAAGTCCTCTAAAATTGATGGCATTATCTCTTTTTAGAGGTAACAGACTAAGAATCAGAGAGGCTAAGTAACTTGCCCATAGTCACACAGCTGTTGGGTGCCATAGGTAGGCCCACACAGACCCTGCTTTGTCCAACCCCCTCATCTGTGTTATGCTGCCTCCATCAGTGTTGAGTTCCTGCACCTATAGAGCCAGAGATCTGTGGAGGTTCATGGAGAGTGAACAAGGACTCAAGGATGCCCCCGTTTCTCCTGTCTATGGTCTTCCTGCTAACTCTGTCTGGTGTTTATTTTCCCCATTTTCCTATCCTGTCCTACATTGTCTGTTCCTGAGCCATCCTGGTGAGCAGCCCCTGAAGCCAACCCATGGCAGCAGGGGTTTCATTCGGGACATCTTAGATATCAGGCAGAAAGAGCCCACTCTGAGGCAACTTTTCATTGTCAGCCATGCCTGGGTTGTAAGGAAGTTCCTTTGCTTTCCAGGAGGGTCACAGCTTAAACCCTGCATCTCCACATAGCTTACACACCACATCTCCTTCTTGACTTGAAACTCTTCATGGTCACTTCCAGCATGAATCAACAGCAGACGACCTATGGTCAGAGGACCTGCTGAATTGACCTTTACCAAGGGCCCACCCTGGCGGCTCAGATGGTAAAGAATCTGCCTGCAGTGTGAGAGACCTGGGTTCAGTCCCTGGGTTGGGAAAATCCCCTGGAGAAGGGAATGGCTACCCACTCCAATATTCTTGCTTGGAGAATTCCGTGGACAGAGGAGCCTGGTGGCTACAGCTGATGGAGTTACAAAGAGTGGACAGGACTGAGTGACTCACACCTTCACTTTGATGGGCCCCACCACCTAGTGGTCGAAGCTGGCACTGCAGTCTTGTTTCTTGACCTCCCTTGGCATCTGTCACACCTCTCCTGTTCCGCTTCTGCTATCTCTTAGGTACTTTTCAGCGTTATTCACTCCATCGTTTCTGTACAGGTGGCCTCTGGGGCCCTGGCCTCAGCTACTGTGTCTCTCTTTCCTGACACTTATTTCTGGAAGCATTTATCTTCATCCATGGCTTTACCTGCCACCTCAGTTCTGTTTTTTATATTCAAGTTATTTTTTCTAAACTTCCAGTCTCAAATGGCCAGCTACCTCGCAGACATCTCCTGTGCAGCTTGCAGGACCTTTATACTCTCCTGAACACTACTTCTTGGGTGTCCTGGGCTCCTCCATAACAAAGGCCCCATCCCCCTTGGAAAGAGGGGAGTCTGAGGCTAGGAGATAGGCTGTGCACCCCAGCCGGAGGCAGGGCCAGCATGGCTGTGCTTTCTGTACTCAATGGCCCTTGGAGGTGTGTAGTCTGAAATCCTAGTGGGCCTCTGCTGGGGTGATGCCCCCCGTCCCAGGGTCCCAGGCTCCTGCAATGGGGGAAATCTCTCTCCCTAACCCTTTGTAGCCTGACTATGTGCCTCTCCGGCTGCAGGAACCAAGTACCAGGCCGTGCTGAGTGTGGACGACTGCTTTGGGATGGGCCGCTCGGCCTACAATGAAGGCGACTATTACCACACGGTGTTGTGGATGGAACAGGTACTAAAGCAGCTCGATGCTGGGGAGGAGGCCACCACATCCAAGGCCCAGGTGCTGGACTACCTGAGCTATGCCGTCTTCCAGTTGGGTGACCTGCACCGTGCCGTGGAGCTCACCCGCCGCCTGCTCTCCCTTGGTAAGGAGCCTCTGGGGGAAGGTCAGGTGCAGATGGGGAGGTGGCAGGGGTGGCTGCTGTCAGGGACCAAGCCAGTTTGACCAGTTGCCTAGCCGGTGACCAATCCTTTGCTGCTTTCAGGCCCAGGCTAGCTGCCAGCTTGCTCTTTACCTACCTCAGTTCTGGCCTTAACCCTTGCCCAGTCACTGATGGGTACATTCAGGCCTGCACATAGATTTCTATTCCATTTATAAATGGGAATCCAGGTTTGTAGTCTATCTGCTGCCCTGTAGAGTGGAGTCTTTATTACAAGCACAATAGCTCGAGAGGCAAGCTGTATTTCAGGGTTGCTGCAGTGACAGTGGCCTGACCTGTTATTAGAGGTCTGAGGTCTAACTGATGGACTTGCCATGGCTTTGGTCATTTAAGTGTCTTGTGATGTTAGACTGAAGGAGATGAGAAGCACTGTGTCTCAAGAACCTATTTGTTCCTCTTCTTATTAATATTTGGGATGTCATAGTCTGGGGTTTCACTGGCCAGCAAATACTTCCTTTTGCTGCTGCTTTTCATGGGTTCTGCGTCTGAGGCCAGCTAGTGTGGATGTCTGTTAGACGGATGTGGGAAGAGAGCTTTGTAGACTCTGTTGTGTCAGTAAGAGCCTTGGACAGGGAGTCGGGTCACCTGGGTTCCTCTGAATAACCTCACATGAATTTCCTCACATCTTTGGGCTTCAGTTTCCTCATCTGAGGGGGTGGCTCAGTAACCCTGCCAGGCTCGCTCCTTCGTGTCGTGAGGCCCATAGGACAAAGCCGTGGGAGTGTCACGTGGCTGTTCTTGTTGCTGGTGTTTCAGCCTGCCTTCTTGCTGTGGCCAGGGTGTGATGCGCTCACCAGTAATGGAACAGATGGACTCTAGGGCACGGATGAAGCTAGCACACAGCCAAGTTGGGAGGAGGAGGCAGAACTCTGGATTGCTTCTCTGGACCCGTGTCCTCAGGATTTCCAGGGAAGTCTGAGAGGAGATCAGCATCAGTGGCACAGCATCCCCTCCACCCCCTGCTTTGTTGCTCCTTTCTCATCTCTGACCAGAGTGGAGAGAACCTCTGTTGGCTTTTCCTCTATGACCAGCAAACCCCGCTTAGGTGCTGTGGAAGCCAGAATGCTGCGTGCAAGTTAGCTGCTGGGAGAGAAAACCGCTTACAGAATAATTTCTCTAAATGACCTAACAGATGTTTGTGGTTTCCTTTTCCTTCATGTTCTTTCCTTTTGTAGACCCGAGCCATGAACGAGCTGGAGGGAATCTGCACTACTTTGAAAGGTTGTTGGAAGAAGAAAGAGAAAAAATGTTATCGAATCACACAGAAGCTGAGCTCGCAGCCCAGCAAGGCATATACGAGAGGCCTGTGGACTACCTGCCCGAGAGGGATGTCTACGAGAGCCTCTGTCGTGGGGAGGGTGTCAAACTGGTGAGACACGTGGATGGGTCAGGGCCCAGGCAGTGGACCTAGATTTCAGCTCTGGACAGACAGATGTGAGGAAGATGTTACTCTGTCTGTAGGTGGTTTTCTCAATCCTTGGTAGTATCTGCTGAGGCTGACATGTGGATGTTCTTCGAGGTACAGGATAGGAGGTTTGTCTTCCTTGAGGTCCCAGGCAGAGTTTCAGTCCTCTGAGTTGTTGCTGAGCACCTCTCCCCATCCCAAGAGGCCAGCTTCTGCCTGACTCACTGTTCTAAGAAAACCCATGGGACTTGATGTGCCTTGGGCCGCAACGGAAGTCGTGATCTCTAGCAAAGACAAGACAGTTGCTAGAGCTTGGTATGAGGTATCAGTGGCCTTGGAGAGCCCTGGGACCCTGATGCTTCCTCACAGAGGTGGCACAGATGTGAGGCAGTCTGTTGGCCTTCTCTGTGCCAGTATCTGCTTGCTCCCGCTGGCTCTTTGTCTAGAAAGACGTCCCCTCTGCCCCAGCCCTCCTCACCTACTCACAATCTCTGTGAGAAGGGTCAGGAATTACACCCTGCCACAGGACTTGTCAAATGAGGTATTCTTGGGAGAGGAGAACCTCTGCATGATTTGTGGCATATCATTTCATGCCAGCCAAACTGAGTGGCTTGTTTTCTTGTCTGGTGAGGTGGGAGGGAGCGACTGCTGGACATGGGGTTTGAGACCAGTGTCTGCAGCCAGCTAGTCTGGGACTGAGGGTTAGGACTCACTCGGTTCAGGGCCTGTTGTTCTGTGTTCCCCAGACCCCCCGAAGGCAGAAGAGGCTCTTCTGTAGGTATCACCATGGCAACAGGGTGCCGCAGCTGCTCATCGCCCCCTTCAAGGAAGAGGACGAATGGGACAGCCCGCACATCGTCAGGTACTACGACGTCATGTCTGACGAGGAAATCGAGAGGATCAAGGAGATTGCGAAACCCAAAGTAGGTGTCTCCGCCGTTCCTTCTCAGGCCACTTAGTCCAGGTGCCATGGGGCAGTTTGGTTGCTCACCCAGCTGGCCTCTGCTGATGTCTTGCATGAGTCCACCGTCGGGTACTAAGGTGCTGCAGACTTGATTTAACCTTGAGGAGTCATGGTCCACGGAGGGAACCAATGTGGACAGACAAGGGTGGGAAATAAGGGCACCTGGGCAGGTTGGTGGCTGTGTGTGGGTGAGTGTTTAGGAAGTATGCCCTGGGGTACTGCCAGGCTGGGTCCTGTGAAGCTCCTGATTAGGACTGTGAAGAAGTGATTGACTTGGAGGAGCATGAGTATCCCTGCAGGACTGTCTTCTCATCTAGCAGCACGCTGGGTCTCTCTGTTTATTCACACCTTTAAATATTTTCTTCACATAAGCCCACCACTTCTCTTGTTAAATTTATGCCTAGGCGGTTTGTTGTTGTTGTTATTGTTATTGTAACTTCACTTTGTTTCTTTCATCATCATGATTTTACTGGTTACATTATTAAATTAGCTTACTATCATAAGCTAAACTGTTGATTGTAAAGATACATTTCATAATAGCTAATGTGTCCTGAGTTCTGAAGTGTGGCAGGCCCTATTCTAAGTCCTTAACATGTGTTAACTGCTGTGTCTGTTCAGCAGGCTCTGTCATCATCTTCATTTTACTCACAAGGAAATAGACCCGGTGCAGATCACAGCTAGTGGTTGAACTAATTTCTTATTCTTTTGGTTTTTAGCTAATTATCTTAGGTTGTCCATATAGTACTAGCACCTACAAATTAGAAAAATTTTGTTTTCTCCTTCCTATTCATTATAGTTCTGTTTCTGTTGTCTTGTTGAATTGTCCAGAGCTTCTAGAGAGTTTTTATAATAGGAATCTTTGTCTTGTTCCTGAATTTCCTAGAAATGCCTTTGGTACTTCACTGGTAAGTGTGCACGTTGGCTGTTGGTTTTGTATATACATCATCATGTTACAAAATTATTCTTCTATTTCTAGTTCATAAAAGATTTTCTCCCATTTGATATCTTTCAAAGAGAACTGCTTGCTCCCATTTCCCTACCCTTCTCCTGGTGATCAGGAGGAGGAGTTAGCTGGAGATCCTCTATTTCTCTGCTTCTAAGAGAACTGTCGAGGCCAGGAGGCCAGCACTCCTGGAGAGACCTAAGTAAGATAGGTTCCCATCCTGGGCCCTGGACTGCATCTTGGAACAACCTTGCTTTGAGGTACTAGGACCTCCAGGGCTCATAGCCACTTGTTAGGGTCACTGATATTGCTGAGGGAGGGTCTAGCCAGTGTGTGTGGAGAATGGGGACCACAGACCCCCATGCTCTTCCATTCCCTGGACCAGCTCCAAATTCCTGCAGGAAAGAAAACGGCTTTCTTGGCTGTCAGGTGAGGGAGGCACTGTGGTACCAGACCCTCCTGAGAGATTCCTCCTTGTCCCTCTGACCAAGGCAGAAACATTGCTGTGTGTGTGTGTGTTCATGTTGGGTGCATGTGTGCACATGGGTGTGGCTGAAGAGGAGAGTGGCTGGGAAAGCTAGTCTTGGAATAGAAGCCCTGCGAAGGGCCACACATGTTGGCTATTATAGGCGGACCTCTCCTTTCCGGAGCTTGTGAGGGACAGATGCTATCCTGGCTTTGAAGTAGGGCCCATGAGCTTAACTTAGCCTGTGGGGAATGCCTGGCAGCTGCCTGCGGGTCTCTGGCCTGCTTTCAAAATAGCTCTGTCTGTCCCTGGGAGCCGAGCACAGCTGCCCAGAGCCTCCCTGTGGGCGTCAGGCCAGTGCTGTGGTTCACTTGTTTGGATGGGATCTAGCCACAGCTGCAGTTGTCATCAGGAAGGAACAGCAGGTGGGATCTCAGGGGAGCCCTCCATTCTGGGTGCAGCGGGTCTTACCCGAATGTGCTGCAGCAGCACCTGTCCAGGTGGGCCAGCCTTCTGGTCCATCCACCCCCTCCATCCCTTCTGCCACCTCTTGCCCTGACCTCTCTCTGACATCCTCACTGGCCTCCTTGTTCCTGCTCTGACCCCTCCTTAGTCAACCCTCTACGGTGTATCCACAGTGATCTTTCTTACACTCAGGTTGTGGTGTCCCTCCCCTGCTTCTCACCGGTCACAGGTTACATCCAGCTCAACCCCCTCTTGCCGCCTCAGCCTGTTCTCAGCTCTTCCCTCTCTCTTCTAATCCACAGTCATATGCCACATCCATTTCCACCTCTGGGTCCCTGCGTTGCTGTTCCTTCCCTGTTCCTGTAACGTTCTCCTGCCTGGCTAACTCCTGCTTACCGTTCAAATCTCAGCTAAGTGGTTCCCCCATCACCCTCTTAGGAAACCAATCTTGACCCTGTAGACTGTGCTCCCCAGACACTGAGCTTCCCGCTTCCCAGCTTCTACATGCTGTGCTGTGACTACCCAGCTCGTTTTCTGCCTTCCCCCCGACTGAGTTGTACGAGGATAGAGGCCATGTCTTGGTCACCCGGCATTGTGCTAGGCACATGAGTAAGCACTAGTTAAGACAGTCCGCAGCTGGAGCATGGGGGGCTGGCTCCAGGCAGCAGGCCCTTCCTGGGAGTATCACTGCAGCAGTCTGTGGAAACTGGGGGAGATGAGATACGTGAGGTGTGTACGTGTTATGAGTGAGCATGTGGAGGTGGGTGGCTTCCAGCGCCGTTCACTTATTGCTGCTTGTAGATTGCTTTCCTTGACTCTATCTTCTGACCTTACAAAGCTCCTAAGGGAGTGAAAACTGTGCCTTCTGTTTTTGTTCCTTGTGCAGTGGGAGGCCAGCAGGGGCTGTGCAGAAGGAGAGTGTTTGGGTAGGTTTCTGGGCAGAGGAGGTTGCTGAGGTTCAGAAGGACAGTGGACTTGACTGTGTTAAGAGGAGCATGCGAGACAGACTCAGGGACGGCAGCACAGTCTGAATGTGGTGGGAGTAGCCAGGCATGGGCAGGTGTGGTGTGTGGGCCTGGGGAGAAAGGGGCTGTCCAGGCAGATGGGTCAATGGACTAAACAGACTCCATAAGGCATAATTCTGCAGACAGCGTGGACCTGGGAGGGAGCAGGGGTGGGCAGTGGCCAGGCTCTGACAGTAGAACAGGAATTTGGAGACCACTGCCCTGGCCTGGCTTGCAGGATCAAGGGGCCTTGGCTAGAGCCACTACCTGTAGAGCTCCTTCCCCTCCTGGTCTGACTGGCAGATCAGGTCCCAGTCTCTCCAGGAAAACACTCAAGGCAAAGAATAAGTGTGCCCTTTCTTCCTGCCTTCCAGCTTGCACGAGCCACTGTTCGTGATCCCAAGACAGGTGTGCTCACTGTCGCCAGCTACAGGGTTTCCAAAAGGTTAGCAAAGGTGATGGTGGTGGAGGGATGGCTGCTCAAGCCCCAGCTCCGGGGCCTCCCAGTTCCTACTGAGGGCGGGTGACTCGGGTGGTTGTCCTCCCTGCTGGCGCCCGCACCTGCCTACGTGGAACTTTCACTCTGTGCTGCCTTCCATGCTGGCCCTGAGGCTGGGGAGAGTGTAGGACCTCATCTAAGTCTGCTTTGCCCTTCTTCTTTTCTCTCCCTCTTGTTTTGGTGTAGCTCCTGGCTGGAGGAGGACGATGACCCTGTTGTGGCTCGGGTGAATCTGCGGATGCAGCACATAACAGGGCTAACAGTGAAGACTGCAGAATTGTTGCAGGTATGGCTTGTTCCTGGGACCCTGGAGTTGGGAAGGGAGTGTTTCTAGCTAGATCATCTCCCAAGGTGCTCAGGGCTGGGCCTAGGGCGGCTTGCCCAAAAAACTGTATGACTATAGGATACCATGAGTATGGAGTGGCCTCCTATTGGGAAGCCAAAATTAAGTATGCCCACTGGCATTCAACAGTTAGTGTTCACAAATGTCAACTGAATATCTTCTCTGTGCCCAAGTATCACACTAGGTGCTAGGGATCATTGGTGGGTATGGCAGGCCCATTTACGTCGTCTTGACTACAGAAGCTGAAAATCCTGAATTGTTCCAGGGACACCTCTAAGAGCTGTGAATATATTCAGACGTATGGTTCTGAGTCTTAGTCAAGTGCACTTGGAGGTAAAGTGTTCTGTAATACTTTAGCAGTGAGAGGCCTAGATTGGTTGGATGGTGAAGATGAAGTACTCCATTTTAAGTGATTCCCTGGGACCCTGGCTTCCTGCTTTTTATTTCAGAGGTGAAGACATATGGCAGCAGCATACTGAACATTATGGGCAGAGCTCCTACTAATGTGTCCTCTGTTCTATTGAGTGCAAATCAGCACTGTGCATGCTCCCTTCTGAACAACCCCGATTCTGAATTCTGTAAAGTGATGCCCTGAGACACTGCCAGAAAAGTTTCACTGGCATTTTTTCTTGAGTCTCCTGGACCTGTTTGGCCAGATGTTCTGTGTAATTAAGGATCTCACACTTTAACTGATCAGCCATAGCTCTCAGTAGAATACTGAACTGAGATCACTTGGAAAATATTCTCTGAACTTTTGCCTGGACACATCCAAGCAAATCAGCACTCATTCCCCACTCCATAGCTGGGTCAGCAACCAAAACCAATTTTGAAGGTTGTCTTTATGGATTTGTATGAAGTCTGCCAGAGTTTTGGGGGTTTTTTTTGTTTTTTTTTAAGCATGCTGATTATCTTAGTTTCGTGACCATTTTATGTAATTTTTTCAGTTCCACTGAGCTTAGTGTTGAGTTTGTAAGTCTTAATTTTTAAGTAAGATCTGCAGACAAGCGCATCGAGAGAGGACTTCTGCCACATCTCCCACTCCCCTGTTAGGTGGGAGAGCACACCCCTTTCAAGAACGATAGGGTCTCCATGCCCCAAGTGCATTCCTGTTGGTGTAGTTTTGATTCATACCTTCCTGGAACAGGTTTTGTGTTGTTGTTAAGACATCTACCATTGCTTCCTGCAAATCAGAGCCAGTGTTAGGACCATCATGGCCTTACTGAGGATGATGTTCCATCTGGTTGCTGACTCCGTACCCTGGGCCAAGAGGCTGAAAAGAGTGTACAAGGCCTGTACCCTTGTTGTTCTCCTGGCTGACTTCCAGGCTGTACCCTATCTCACATGCAACCCCAGAAGACAGCAGCTTTGTCCTTGGTCTGGCTTCATCTTAACTGATCTCTTGTAATGTTGTAACTCAGTTGATAAATGGGCTTTGAACGCTGCAACTCCCAGTGTATGGGCTTTTATGGTCAGGGTCTTTTGGAAGAACATTTTTGTTTGCTTTCATTCTCTAGGAACTATCTTGGCATTTTCTTTGCCAGCCAGTGTTGTTCAAAGCTTTGATCCTACACGGACAGGGGATAAGAAACTAGGTTTCAGAACCTGTCTCCTGGTGCTCGTTCCACATTCCGCACAGTGTGATACATGCCTAGGCACCAGCAAGAGCCTTCCCACCAGGGTCCTCCTGGGAGCATTACAGGCTTCTGGAAAGGACCTGGTTCTTCTGCTGTCTGTTGGCACTCTCATCTGTAGTTGATGTGTTTGCTTTAGATCATTTGGAAGAAAGGGCAATTGAGGCTTTCTTTTGAATTGGATGAGGGCCTGTCTGAGAGTGGAAGAGAGTCTGCATTGCCAGAATTCCTGAAGATTGAAGACTCTGCTGACTCGATGCCTCAGTCTCACAAAAAAAGTGATTTCTAACCATTTGTCCCCCTTCACTCTGACCTCAGTATCGTAAATACCCACATCTTTCAAAGGACTGACTCTTAATACTTTTGTGACAAATGAATACCTCCTCTCAGGAACCAGTTTTGATGTACAGCTTCTTGTTATGTAAGGTATGAGTCTGGGGCCTGGAGTTTCCCAGATGGTGATTCTGATGGCTGCACATCCAGAAGTTCCCATGGCACTTGGACTATTTGGGGATGGTATTAAATAGTATAGGTACAGTAGCCTGAACACCATGATCAAATGTGACTCTCACAACTGCTAAAAGATGAGCCACCTGTAACAATGCAGCTTCTTTCATTATCCCCAGGTAGTGAAAGTTTAAGCACTCCATCCAACAAGTGGGAGTGTTGGAAAATGCAGTCATACCTTGCACCTCCAGCAACAAGCAGCAAGTGAACTTTCCTGAATGCACTGGCAAACTGATCACAGTCATGTTTAAAGTTTTCTTCAAGTTCTTGGCTATAGTGGATCCAAAAACAAAGCATTTGTAATATCACTTCATCAACTTCTCTAGCACTTCTCTCCTTCCATACATCTTCAGTCTCAGGGTCACCTGCTGAACTAGGCCTCCTTGCACTGTTGATAGTATTTTTGGTGTGGGACACTTGAAGGCCAAAGCAGTGTGACAGGATGTTTTCTTCCACTGATTCTGATTCTCCTTATCAATGTTTTTATTTTTATGGATATTGAAAAAATCATTCTGCCCCAAAACTACGTTTCATCACATTCAATAAATACTGTTTTCTACTCCAAAAGGAGGATTTTCTCTCTTGTAAAGCCTGTCCTCCCTCTCTCTCCATCCTGTTCATAGATGGCCATTATTGTCAGTTTTGCAGCATCTCTCTCCTGACTCTTAGAATCACCAGAAAGTTTATATGAAACTAATTTTCTGAGGACTAATAGTTGAATCCTTAAAGTGTTTATGGTTTCATAAGACACAGTAGCCAAGTGTTCCCAGATGGACATTGGTGGTACCATTTGGTACATCAGCTTTCATGTCAGATTCTGCCTCTCATCTTGAACTTAGTCTCTCATCTAGCTACTGAAGCTAAAATAACCATTGTGACTTAGAACTTATGTTGTGCTGGTAAACTGTTCACAAAGGTGTTTATGACTTCTGATCCAATTAGTGATGCCTGAGGTGGCTCAGGCCCAGGTCTGGATTCAGGCTTCACTTGGGGGCAGTGAGAGAGAGCAGCAGTTTTGGGCCCCCTCCAGCCAGCCGCGCAGGCCCTGCTGCTGCACTTGGGTGCAGAAGTATTTCGTGCAGCGGACCACTATGAGGTGGGGTGGGATTCGTTTGTCCTGTTCAGCCTGACCAAGATGAGTTTCTGGGGCCTGGTGACAGAGGTGGCAGGAGCATGGCCAGGCACTGAATAGCTCCCAAACTAGTACTAAAAAGAAAAAAAAGCCCTCCCCCCCACAAACAGATTCTGAATTTATTGTTGGCATTCTTCTGGACTACCACTTCATTATCTTGCAAATAATCATGCCCTGCCTGAAGGAGGGCTCCCTCTGCTGCCATCCATGTGTCCCTCAAGGGCTGGAGCTTCTCCACAGTGGCCATCTGCAGCTTGCCCATCATGTCCTTTCTGGGAAACCACATTTGTGCTGCACCCTTCCTCTTGGACACAACCATAGACCTGTTTGTAGCATTTGTTCTGCCCAAACTGGCAGGGCATAGCTACCCTCCTCACAGAGGCTGCTCCTCGGGGTTCTGGTTGTTACCTGGGGAGATGGGCTACTTCAAGGTGGTTCATGCTGCTGACAAAGTCCAATGCTGTTATTTCCTACCAGGTTGCTAATTATGGAATGGGAGGACAGTACGAGCCACATTTTGACTTCTCCAGGGTAAGACCCCGCTCAGGTTTTTTCAAAGGCCCTGCTCTAGCTGATTTGAGAAGGCTGTAGCCTTCACCTTAGCGCCCCCACCTCACCAGGGCCCACTCTTTGTTACTGGAGAAGCCCAAGTCCAGAGCCGAGTGCAGCCTGGCTGTTTCCCCTGTGATGTTGGGAGTGGTCCCCCTGACCCGACCCTGCCATTCTTTGCCCTGACTCTGAAGCAGAGGACATCACTAGGTCTCTGTGAACTCTTTCCTGCCCCTTCTCCTCTATGCCCAGCCAGGATTTCCTTTGCAACTTTGGCCCCTGGTCCAGGCCTATGTATGGAACCCCCGCTTAGTACCTTCCCTCGACTTTTTTGGCCCCAGTCCTGTGGGTGGCGGGGGAAGTCAGTTGCAAACTTGGGTGAAAGTTGTTGTCTATTGCAGCGACCTTTTGACAGCGGCCTCAAAACGGAGGGGAATAGGTTAGCGACGTTTCTTAACTATGTAAGTACTGGGTACAGGCCCACCTGTGTGCTCTCACTTAATTTTATAGAAAGATGAGCAAGATGCTTTCAAGCGTTTAGGGACGGGGAATCGTGTGGCCACGTTCTTAAACTACGTAAGTATGACGCCTGCGATGTGTGGGCTTAAGGGGAGCCTGGGTCCAGAGTGCTCTCTTAAACATGCTCCCATCAGAGCCAATACCACCAGCTGTTGCTCAGCGGCTGGGTCCTCCTGGCTCTCAGCACCCTTCTTCGCTGGAGTAGAGTGTTGCCCCGTGTTTCCATTTGTGTGCTTCTCCCAACTCCTGTGATTTACATCCCTGGCTCCTTTTTGAGGGGCCCAGTGCTAATCTGGACTTGGGGACGGGTGTCCTGGAGAGGTCTCTGCTTGGCGTCAGAGTGAGGAGGTGGCCTGGAAGTGCTCTTAGATGAAGCTGCCTTCATTTCCCCGGAGCTCAGTGGCCTGCCTGCTTCCCACCTGCTGCCTGTACTCCAGCCAAGGTTAGGTTTACCTCTCACATGAGGAACAGTTTCCTCTCCCCTTGGCTGAAAGAGGTATCCCTAAAGAGGCATAGAAGTAACTTAGAGATAGAAGCCTGTGTCCATTTTCCCCTT
The DNA here is from genome assembly GCF_019320065.1 of Cervus canadensis. Classification (NCBI taxonomy): domain Eukaryota; kingdom Metazoa; phylum Chordata; class Mammalia; order Artiodactyla; family Cervidae; genus Cervus; species Cervus canadensis. Next base: position 85,033,756 of record NC_057389.1, on the reverse strand, counting down.
TGGTGTCTTGTTTAAGTTTTATTGTGTGGTTATTATGTTCTGGGGACTGCTATGCATGTGCTGGTGAGCAGGACATGCGTGGTTTCTCTTGGGCTTATGGTCTAATATGAAAGACTTTAGACATGGGAGAGGTAATTGGTTACCATAGTGATATGTGCTTTGAAGAAGTAATGCAGAGTGGAGGTTCTGAGAAAGCCTCCCTTGAGAAGTAACATGTCATTTGAGACTTAAAGGGTGAGTGGAAATTTGTTGGTAGAACATGATTTTCTGGTAGAGAGGAGAATGTGTGGAGGCCTGGAAAAGGGAAGGAACTTGGGATGTTGCAAAAAGAGAAAAAAGGGTGGTGTGTCTCAGAGATAGTGTGTTAATCTGGGGTGGCTAAAGGGAGAGGCTGGGGAGACTGCCAGGGCCTTCAGGTTTTAGAAAAGAGCCTGGATTTGATCCTCATTCTGGTGAGAAGCCATCAGGGGTTTTCATTTTCCTCATTTACCATTTGTCTGTTGGGTGCCCTTCAGTCTGTCTGGTATGTGTCCTGTGGAAATATTTTAGTTCCACGTTTTATTACCTTATAGGCAAAAACTTGAATTAAGAGAGCCAGATGAGAAAGAAGTAGTGCTTTGGGCACAAGCTGAGCTCTGTGGGCATGAGTGCTGCCTTGCTGCTGTGGAAATTGTGCTCCATTTAGTTTGAGGTTTTACTGTGGGAGAAGCAGGCCCTCTGGAGACAGAGTACCCTAGCTGGCCCTGGGAGGGTGGCTGTTGTGGGAAGGTGGAGGTCTGACTAGAGCTGCAAGTTACTCAAGCCAGAGAAACAGTGCAGAGTTGGGACCACCAGTGGTGATAGAAGCCACAGGGAGCCCCTGGTCAGGGCAGCTCACAGGGCACACTGGCTTAGGCAAGGGCCAGCTTGGATGAGAATAAAGGGGGTGGGGGTCAGTCAGGCATTTTCCCAGTACAGACTCAGATTTTTCCCATTCGAGGACAGCCAGGGTATGGGTCTCCTTAGGCCTACCTCTCTCCATGGCATGAGAGTGTCCTGATGAACCACTCAGATTAAGCAGGGTTTAGGGAGGGGCAGGATGTGGGAAGAGCCTTTCTTGGTCAGAGGGCTGGTGGTGGAGCTACTGATGCTCAGAGGAGGACAATGCACATACTTTATCATGTCCTTTGTGGCTCAGTTGCTCCGAGAGTATTGAGTAGAAGGGGGGCCAAGCTCTGTGTCTTGTATTCCCAGATGAGTGATGTAGAAGCTGGTGGTGCCACCGTCTTTCCTGATCTGGGGGCTGCAATTTGGCCTAAGAAGGTAAGTTCTGGTTCTTGGGGGTCAAAGGTTGAAGTGCAGGGCCCAGACCTCATTCCTGTCTCCTAGTCCAGTTCCCTGGCTTGCTCGACTATCACTTTGAGGGACCTTAGCCATTTCCTGCCTGAACCCTGACCTGTGGTCTAGGCCTTCACCTTGGGGGATGGACTGGAGAGGGAAATTCCTTGAGGGCCAGGTGAGAGTCTCAGTATCTACTCCACCATGAGGGGTAGGAGCTTTCTGGGGATCTTCTCTACGCTGGAGTCCCAGAGTCCTGTGCCCCTGAACAGAGGAGAGTGAGAGTGTTTCTGCTCAGAGGGGGCTCTGGGGTACTCAGCATCAGATCCTTGAGCCCAGTATCTAAGGGTGTTGTATGACAGGCTTTCTCTTTTCAGGGCACAGCTGTATTCTGGTACAACCTCCTGCGGAGTGGGGAAGGTGACTACCGAACAAGACATGCTGCCTGCCCCGTGCTTGTGGGCTGCAAGTGGGGTGAGTGGCTTAAGTTGTGGTGGTGGCCTCTGGGCTCTGGTGGTCAGCCTGAGACTCTGAACTGAGAGATACTTGCTGCTGAATTTTCAGAGTCAAAACTCTCCCTTTTGGAGATTTTGAGGTTTTGTTTTTGTTTTTCCTTGATAACCAGTAGTCCCACCCAGCCATGTTAGCTGTCCACTCAGCTGGTTATGTGCTAAGACATTTGGTTGGGAACGCTTTCAGAGGTGCCTAGAGAGCTAAGGAAGCCCCAAGGAAGAATAGCTATACAGGCATCCTAGGTCCAGGATGGCTCCCAGAAGAGTGGACTCTGGCAAGGGTTCTGAGGTCACAGTGGGAAGAAGTGTAAACAGAAAGAGGAAAAGGTGTCTCGAACCCACGTGGAACAAGGCTCAGGCTAAAACCAACATCATAGGTGTGGGGACCAGCTGCCTTTGTCTCTTGCACAAGGGGAGGCTTCTGGCACAGAGACTGAGAGATGAGGCTTGAGGCTGAAATCAAACTGTGGAGGCTGAAAATTGAGCTTTGTTTTGGAAGCAGCTGTGGTGAGTCATGGAGAGGCTTGAAGCAGGATGTGAGAGGAAGTGATCACAAAGAGATGAATTTATAGCCCTCTTGGAGAGTTATGGGGATAAATAGTGATAGGTTCACAGAAAATTAAGCAAATGAGAACGAAAATAAGAAAAAAGAAAAAAGTTGTACCAGAAAGGAAATACAGTTGACCCTTGAATAAAGCAGGGATTAGGGGTGCTGACCCTCTACACAGTTGAAAATCCATGTGTAATTTATAGTTGGCCCTCCGTATATGCGGTTCCTCCATATCCAAGGTTCTACATTTACAAATTCATACAATTGTGGATCATGTAGTACTGTAGTATTTACTACTGAAAAAAATAGGACTTCCCTAGTGGTCCAGTGGTTAAGAGTCTGGCTGCCAATGCAGGGGACACAGGTTTGATCCCTGGTCCAGGAAGATTCCACATGCTACAGCTACTAAAGCCCATGTACCTGGAGTCTGTGCTCCTCAACAAGAGAAGCCGCCTCAATGAGAAACCCACACACCACAACTAGAGAAAGCCCATGCACAGCAGTGAAGACCCCAGTGCAACAAAAAATAAATTTTAAAAATAAAGTGATAAATCTTTTAAAAAACCCATGTATATAAGTGGACTTGCCCAGTTCAAATGTGTTGTTCAAGGGTCAGCTGTACAGTCTATTAGGTAGCTCAAGTGTGAGTAATATTTACATGAGATAATAATGTAAATACTGAATATTAATTTAACTAGAACTTGTGATATAACTATATTGGGGGATAGGAAGGGGAAATATGTATTTAAAGAGTGGTGTAAAAAATTCCAAAGCTCCCATCTTCCATGGTAGACTATCAACATATAAGATCTAAAGTTGAAAGTCAAGAAATAACATTATAAGTATGTTATTTAGAAAAACGAGGATAAATATCAGAAGAGACAAAGGAGTTAAATAAATGTTCAGTGGAAGTGGGGATTGATGGTGGGAAGGGATAGGTAGGAGATTGCTATTTATCATTATAAGCCTTGTAGAAGAATTTTATTTTTTCAGCTAAGTACATGTATTATTTAATTATCACAAAGTGTATTTTAAAAGTATGATGACTTCATTCGTACATTAAAAATAATTTTCTAAATTCATTATGAGTCTATGAAATGAAAACTGTGGTTTGTGAGCATTTAAGATGCAACTTCAGGTGATAGTGCTAGCACCAGCTCTGCTTTCCTGCTACTCACAGGATTGATCTGCTGGTCTGGAGCCCCTGAGGTGGACTCCAGGCCTGCCACAGTCCTGACAGGCTACCTTGTCTCTTCCATCTCACTTCCCACCCACCACATTCCAGTAGGGGGTTGGGGTCCTTGACACACACACCAGCGTGGATCGTGCCTTGCTCTCTTTCTCATCCTCTTCCCACTTCCCACACACACAAGCTTGTTGGGGTCCTTGACACACACACCAGCGTGGATCGTGCCTTGCTCTCTGTCACCCTGTTCCCACTTCCCAGACCCCTTTGGTATAGGAACCACCTGCTCTGTCCATTTTCTTCCCTGGATAACTCCTGTTTAGCTTCCTGTCCCAGCCCTAGGGTTTCCTCCTCTCCCACGTGGTTAAACGCTCTTTAGCTCTGTTTCTATGGCAACCTATACACATATATCTTGTGTCACTGACAGACTTTTGTACAATTATCTGTTTTCCTTACCAGCTCATAAGCAACTTGATGACCGAAACCAAGTCTTACTCATGTCTGATTCCCAGGCCTAGTGTAGGAGTCATCATGAAGGAATCATTAATTTTGGCTGCTAAACTAACCAACAGGATTGTAACATACTTTCTGTCTGTTCACAGTCTCCAATAAGTGGTTCCATGAACGAGGACAGGAATTCTTGAGGCCGTGTGGATCGACAGAAGTTGACTGACATCATTTTCTGCCCTTCGCCTTCCTGGCCCCACAGTCCGTGTTGTCTTCAAGTTCAATGTGACAGACTCCTGTCTATGTTCCAGTCCCATCAGGCGGGTCTCTGGAGGCGTGAATGTTTTGTATGGAGTAGAGAGTGGACTAGGGAAGGTCCTGGATGACCTGGGTCCCAGCCTCTCTGGCCAGCCTATGCTATCTCTGGACGCTCGGGTAGGGTTGGAGTAGAGTCAGGTGGTCTGCACCTAGCAAGGTGCTTTTGTACCTCAGATGCTTTAGGTGTGAGATGTTTCAGTGAACCAAAGTTCTGATACCTTGTTTACATGCTTGTTTTTATGGAATTTCTATTCATGTGGCTTTAACCAAAAATAAAATGTCCCTGCCAGAAGCCTTAAAGAGCCTTATTTGGAGTATTTTTTTTTAAGATCGGGAGCTTTTACCAAGTTCACCATTTGGATAATGAATCTGGATAATGAATACTTGAGAGGCAAACCCTGATGTTCCAGACCAGGTTTCAACACTTGTTTTTCCTCTAAGCTTCAGTGTTCTTTCTGGAAAGTGAGAGAGAGAGTCTCCTTGCATCTCAGAGAACATAGAGACCATGTATATCCATGGTTGTGATGCTGTTATAATTTGAAATTTCTTACTTTAAAATTTTGAGACATACACACAAAGTTGGTTGTGATACACAGATGTACAGTTTAAAGACTATGAAGGAGAGCATGAAGACCCATGTCACCATCACCTGGGTTAGAGAAGAGATTATTTTCAGACTTATACCTCAGGGGCCCCTGGGAGCCCCTCTGATCCTATCACTGACCTGCCCCACGTACCTCAGTGGTAACCGCTGTCAACAGATCTGTGGTAGTTACACCTTTGCTTTTCTTCGTAGTTTTACTATCCAGGTCTATATCCCTAAATAAATAGTAGTTATTTTGTTTTCCTTGATTTTGAACTTTTTGTAGTGGAAGCAAGAGTATATTTTAGGGGGTGTTTGGCTTCTTTTATTTGATAGTTGTTTGTGGGATTCATTCATGTTGTGAAGCTGTACTTTATGTTAATTTGTGTAGTTCAGTTTTATTAGCATCCATCATAGGACAGTATCATACTAATATTACTGTTGATAGACATTTGAATTGGTTTCAGTCTTTTATTAGTAAGGCTGCTGTTGCATTTTTATATGTGATTTCTGGTGCAAATAAACACATTTTTTAGAATATATACCTAGAAGTGGAAATGCTGACTCTCAGTAGGTGGGTCTTCAACCTTACATATAATGTATTCCAGAGTGGTTATGCACATTGTCACCAGGTACAAGTAAAAGTTCTTGTTATCCCAATCTTCTCCAATATCTGATAGTGTCACAATTTTGCATTTTAGCTAGCTTATTATATAGATAGTTTTATCTATCTTAACATGATTATTAATGACATTGAACACCTTTTTGTATGTTTATTAGTATTTAGGTTTTATTTTGTCTGTTTCTTACTAATTCATCGAAATTTTTAACATACTATGAACACAAGCTTTTTGTTGGTTAGATGTTTTGTAAATATGTTTTTTCTACTTTGTCTTTTCATTCCTAGTTCTTTTGTTGAACAAAAGATCTTAATTTCTGTGTCAAATTTATCAGGATTTTCCTTTTAGATTTATGCTTTTATGCCTTGTTTAAAAAATTCTATATCTCAAGATCATGAAGATATTTCTTATATTCTTTTCTAAAAGTATTATAGTCATGTCTTTTACATTTATATATTTAATACACCTAGGTTTTATTTTTGTATATGGTATGAGGTGCAAGGATCTACTTAAAGAGATTCTTTTTACCTATTTTATTAGGATAGACTAAGTTTGTGGTACTGTAATAAAATAACCCTTAAGTCTTAGTGGCTTAATGAAACCATCTCTCGTGCAAAAAAATCACTGATTCTAGGGTAATTGTTACCTATTGACTGCCATACAATCTCCCTCTAGTGCCTTCCACCATCAGAACCTAACAGGAAGCCAGCGAGTAAGGGAATCTGAGGAATAATAGAGAGTTGCAACTTCTCTGCCTAGAGTGTTCCCTGGATTTGTCTCACTGGCAGTTCTACAATTCTAATCCTTGTATCCTTAGTATTTAGACACTGCTTCTCAAATCCATTTTTTCCCCCAGAGGTTTTCTGCTCAGCTTCTTTATTCTGCATTGTGCACAGCTTCAGAATTTACAAAATGTCCTAATGGGTACACAGGGTGAGTGGTTGACTGAGTTCTATACTCTTCCCTCTTGTTAAGTATTCTAAAAAATTACAATCTAATTTTTTGTCTTTCAGTGCCCTTTGAGACCACCAAGATCTCTGCTGGTTTCTCTCTTAGCAGTTACCTGTTACTTGGGTTCTTTATCTGGCTACCCAGTCTCTTTATCTCATGCGTAGAATCAGTAAATAATCAAAGGATAAAAGAAACCAGACTTCTGGCTCACCTACCTGAGATTCATCCTTCTCCAGGATCATAAATAGATGGGTAAAGTTTGAAAGGCTTGATAACAGAGAACCTAGTGCTTGAGTAGCACAGGAGAATGAGGTCTCATTTAACCAGGAGTAGGCACCACATTGTTAGATCTGGGTCTTGAAGAATAAGTGGGAGTTGTTTTTTTTTCTGCTAATCTCAGTTTAAAATACATGCACATGGCTTTAAAAATAAGAAACAGAAGAGTTTACCATGAATAATGCTTTCCTACTCTATTCTCGCATCCTTAAGGGAACCTTTTTCAATTGTCTAATTTTTCTGACTATAATCATATATTTACAAAGCTATCTTTTGATTTTTCCACTTTAGAAATTTAAGAGATGATCATCTAGCTTTGTTCACTATCCTCTATTACATCTTCCTCTCCCTTTTGTCACTTTTTGATTTTTTTTTAATAGTCCTTTCTTTGCCTGCTAACACAAATGTCCTTTTTGTTTTGTAAGCCTAAGGTAACATCTCTGATATTTTACTATGTGAGCTGAAGATCTAGTGTTTGACCAAGCAACTAGTCACCACAGTCTAGCCTAGTTAAAATTAACTTTCACATGCCCTTTTAACTTCCCAACTTCTGTCAGTTATACTTTAGATGCTTGTTTTAATATCCAGGATAAGTTGAATTTAAAAGCTGAAAAACCAAAAACTATGTATGTAGCTTAATTTAATTGAACTTATAGTCATTGTAATGTTGCTACAGCTATAATAAAAAGGAATCTGTGCCTTATTTGTCTAATAAAATTCAAAACAAATTTACAACATGTATTAGTTTGCTAGGGCTGTCAAAATATCACAGACTGGGTGGTTTAAAACAAACTTATTTTCTCACAGTTCCTGGAGGCTAGAAGTCCACGATGCGGGTTTCAGGAAGTTTGGTTTCTCCTGGGGCTTTTCTCCTTGGCTTCCAAATGGCCACTTTCTCACATGGTCACCTCTGGATGTGTTGTCTGTGTCCAAATCTCCTCTTATAAGGACACCAGCTATAGTGGATTAGGGCCCACCCATATGACCTAATTTTACATTAAATCTCTTTAAGACCCTAATTCCAAATAGAGTTGCATTTCAAGGTACTAGGGGTCAAGATTTAAACTTACGAATTTTGGGAGATACATAATGCTGCTAGGAAATCATATTAGATTTGGAACACTATTTGGAATAAAATAAACAAAATTCTTTCCCTTACTCTCTATACCAGATGTGGCCCATTATAAACAAGTGTGTCAGATTATTATGTTTTCATTAAGAATGTTATAACAATAGAAATTTTGATTTGTTGAAGAGATTAGGGAATATGAGCTATCTTATGAAATTCTTAATAAAAATCTTTGAGGCCAGGGTTATGTTAATATAACCATATTGCAGGGTACACAAGCTATTATTTTCCCTCAAAATGATTATGCCAAATTTCTGCCTTTCTCAGCTCATAATTTAATGTGCAGAAAGACTACTTTCAATGACTTCAAATATAATCTTTTTAGTACTGTACAGAAGATACATTGATAGATACAGATAAAATTTATTGACCAGTTAAAAAATTATGATCATTCCTGACTCTTTCTGACTCCATGGACTGTAGCCCACCAGGCTCCTCTGTCCATGGGATTTTCCAGGTAAGGTTACTAGGTCAGGTTGCCATGTCCTCCTCCAGGGGATCTTCCTGACCCAGGGATCTAACCCGTGTCTCCTGCATTGGCAGGCAGATTGTTTACCGCTGAGCTATCTGGGAAGCTCATCTAAAAACTACATTAAACACAAATAATAATCCTGAGGGGCATTAAGATCAAATTCAATCACGGCACTTCACACAAATTAAAGATGTTTGTTAAATGTTAAAAGATATAACATCAGTTGACAAAATACAACATCCTGAAACCTAAATACAATATGTACAGACAACATGCTGAAACATTGCATTGTGGTGCAAATACATTACAAATTTTTTTGCAACTTACCTGTTTGGGATGATGTTTTGAACTGAGGAAAAGTTTTTAAAAGGTTGCATATTTTGCTTATAACAAATGAGAGCAAGTAACTGAAAGTATGTCTGACTAATGTTAAACTTAGAAAGAAATATGAATAAACTTCCTGAATTTGAAAACAAAGAGATTGGAAATGTACAAATTATTGGATGAGTCTATTAATTATAGGAAAAGTATTTTATCAAATAGAAATTTAAAGAGATTATAGATATGCTAGATATGGACTTAGCAAGTGAAGTGTCTTCAGATATTTTGAATTTTTACCTGGAGAAAAGTTATTTTCTGTGAATACATCTGTTATAAGTCTGATAACTTAAATCCTGTGGCAGTTTCACCTGAAATAATTTTAAGCAGCATACAATAGCAGTGACTTGTAATATAAAATCGGCATTGTGTCTGAATCATCTGAAACTGATTCATGTGTTTTCTTAGTATAATCTTATCCAAACTTGGATGTGGTCTAGGGAATTTTTTTCTAAATAGGAGTCACAGTGGTATCCTACAAAAGAATAATCAGTAAAATGAAGCTAACTTAAGATAATTTAAGATTGCACTTGGTCAAGAAAGTTGATCAAGAGTTTCAAAGTTTTGAAATTTTTACTGACGAGTTTGCTTCCATTAAAACCAGGAAAATATAGTAAATTTTATTTTTGGTATAAATAAAATATTTAAACTTAAAAATGTGAATTTTAATATACCAATCTTCAATTTTGCAATATTTTCAACTAATTTTACTACCTTGGGAACACTAACAAAAAATACACAAAAACATACATTAACAGCACAGGATTTCTTCTGCCTCAGTCTCTAATATGGCTTGGCATACCACAGATCTTGTTTTCAAACCTAGCATCTGAACTCTAAATTAGAGTTGCCAGATTTAACGAACAAAATACATGGCACCCAGTTAAACTTTAATTTCAGATGAATAACCAATAATTTTGCACGAGAGATACTACAAAATTATTCGTTGCCCATGTTAACTTCAAATCTAACTGGGCATCCTATATATTATCTTCCAAACCTAAACATCATTATTTCACACGGGGGAGAAAGCTGCTTGCCTGCTCCTGGGTCCACTAAGGCCTTCTCGACACCCTGGCCGCTGGTTATGCAGAGGTGACGGGGGCTCGGAGGGGCAGTCGCGTGGCTTCGAGTCTCGCTGAGCGGCCTGTGGGCATGTCCAATCCTTACCGGTAGGGCGAACGGCTGGGGAAGACTGAGAGCACCTTTCGGTTCCCATAACCCTCCCCGCAGCCTTCGCTCCAGCACACTGGCCTACTCAGGCGTTTGTGCTTGCTGGTCCCTCTGCCTGAAAAGTTCTTCCCCAACTGGTCAGAGAGTTTCTATCCTCATTCCGTTCAGTCTGACCAAGCCCCATCTTAGACACCTCATCATACTGACCTTACAAAACTTCCTTGAACATCTGCATCCTCATTCCCGCCCTCTGCTCTGCTTTCTTCCTAGCACACACCGCCACTGTAACATGACATTCTTCTTTGTGTATTAGGTTTTGACTCAACTTGAACGGAAGGCCCCTGAAGGAAGGAAATTTACTTTCCCGACGTCTCTACCCGCTTTTCTACCAGCGACGCGTCCCTCAAGCTAAGTACCCGGATGGGGCGGGTCCTGTGGGCAGTCAGAGGGAAGGGGCGGGGCTTTCGCGGAGAGGGTGTGGCCAGAGGTTTCTGGAAACGCGTTGATCCTGAGGTGCGTGTTCCACAGTTGAGGTGAGAGCTGGTGCTGTCGGCGTTGAGGGTTATGCAGTCTTCGTAGCCGCTGTTTAGGGCGTCTAGCCCGCCTCTCCGTTCAGGCCTGTCCTGACCGAGCACGGGCCAGCTTGGTGCATGTGCCTGAGGCACTGTGTTCCCGTGAGGAAGCGCTCACAGCACAGGCAGCATGGAGATGGCGCCCTGAGGGAGGGTCGGGGAGTGTCCAGCGCTGTCTGGGACGTCATTTCCAAGGCTGAGGCCACTTTGAAGAGGTTTTTAAACTTTTGTGAAGATTTTTTATTTCTCTAAACTTGGGGAAAACTTTTTTCTGTATGAAATGTTTGGGGGTTAAGAGAGTAGGTGCGAGGTCAGGGGTATTTGGCAAACCCAAAGTTTAGTATTTTAAAGGACTTTTTCGGTGTGTTTCTGAAAGTGGTTTTGTAATAGTAGCAACCCACCAGGTGGTCTCCGGTTACTGATAATACTCTCTTCTGTGAAAAGACTTCTTTCCCTTGCTTCATGAATTTGCAGACCTTAGTGACTAAGCACAGCACAGCGCAGGCCTCACTGAAGTTATAACCAAATCCCTTGATGGGCCCACAGCTGTCCTCTTGTCTGTCTTGATTTCACTGGCGAGCTACTTAAAACTTTATACTATATTTACTGTCCTCTTACCTCCTATTCTTTATTTTTTGACATGGTAAATCTACCGTAACTAATTCCCTGAAATTGTCTGGTGAGGTGTTCAGGGGCCTCCTAGTGGTCATACTTAGTAGTAGACACTTCTGACTTTTTCTCATCCGATGGAGGAATGATTTTTTATTTTTCTTTCTTTCCCAGCCTCTTTTGCTAACTTTTCTTCGTTGGCCCGCATTTCTCCTGTGTATGTTCATGTTTCCTTTTAACAGTACTATACTTTAAAAGGAAGGCTCTTTCTTACTCTCAATGCTGTAACAATCATTTATGTGCTTATGATTTCTTAAACTTCACTCACATCTCTCTCTTGACTTTTGTTCTAGACTCTTAGGTCCAGCTTCCTGGTGAACATATCTACTTGGAACTTTCACATAACTCTGGAATGGGTGTCACAAATTATTCAATGAATGCTCATAAATAAGGCCTGAGGTAGGAAAAAAAAAGTGATTGTGGCTATTAGCCTTTGGGGTGACAGATCCTCTTGTGAATCTTATAAAATTAAGGACTTTCTCCCTTAAAAGGTGCACACTAATTTTTGCCTATGGTTTCTAAGTTTCCCAGACATGCTGTGGTTCAGCAATTCAGATTTTGAGTTAGGATTTCCTCAAGTGATAAAATGAAAAAGTGTGTTTTCATAGATATGCATCAGATTTACAGCTTTTCTGTGAGAATGCATTGTATTCCAGTCTCCATTGACAAGTAACTCAAATTAATCCACCTCCAGACTTACTTATAGAAACTTGGTCTTTAGAAGTAGAATCAAGAATGATAAGCCTGGAATCCAAAGAAGAGGATTTCCTATTAACTGTGTAGATTTTGTGTATCACAGTCCACATGAGATCTACTTTAGCCTGGTCAGAGATCAGGGTCTGATGCAGACCTTTCAGAAAGTGCTTATGAGTGAGAGTGTAGCCTGCTCTTCTTTTCTTCAGAACAAGTCTGCGGCCAGGTGCTTGGTAAAAGCCCTGAGTAAGGAGGCAAGAATGATAGACCTGAGTTAGGGTTCAACTTTGTTGTTTTAGCAGAACCTTCCTTCTTTGATGGTTTGTAGGGCCAGTAGTCAGTGATTTCTCAGTTCCAGAGTTACTCCCTTAATGGTCAGTGAGGGCTACTTTGAGACGGACCACACTCCTGATTTAGGTCTAGTTATTTCTTCTGTTCTTGTCTTTGACTGTGCTGCTCAACACATGCAGAATCTTAGTTCCCTGACCAGACATTAAACCTGGGCCCCTGCCTTGGCAGGGTGACACCTCAACCACTGGACCTTCAGGGAAGTCCCAATGTACATTGTGTTTTGTTTTGCCTTTTTTTTTTAATAGAAATGAAACCTAAGGAAACATTAGTCACTTAAAAACAAAACCTTCTCTTCCATGAAAGGCCAAACCAATTGTCTACTGGTTTTTCTTCTGTCTTTTTGACTGCCCTGGTTGTTCTTTATCAGTTCTCAGTTATGGCTCAGAATTGCTTTGTAGCCATTTTGCTTTCCTGAAGGCTTATGATTTCCAAATACTGCCCATGTATTGACAACTCTTAAATCTTTAATTCCAGCGTTCATTACTCTCTGGCTAGCAGCTATAAGCTCTGCTTACAGTGCCCACAGGTTCTTCCATGTTAATATATCCCAAACTTGATCCATTATCCTTTCCTTAAGTGGTTCCTGTTTTTGTTTTGCCAGTGTTTGTGAATAGCAAACGTGATTGATCATTTCTCCCAGCTACAAACTCCTGTGTGATCCCAGATTCCAGCTTCGCTCCACTGTTATTTATAACTAATGTGAACTTTTTTTCCCATTGTTTTGATTTTTTCTTAATGCACCAGGAAATTGATGATTTGTTTCCATTTTGTTCTTAGTAGTTTTATTAATCTTGGAGTTTAGGTATGTACTTCTCATTTTACCCATGAGAAAAAGAGCCTTAGTTTTTACATCATTAATTACATAAAGATCGTGAACATTACTGCTAAATAATTTAGGCAAAACCGAGTTCAGTTCAGTTGTGCAATTGTGTCCGACTCTTTGCAACCCCATGAACCGCAGCATGCCAGGCCTCCCTGTCCATCACCAACTCCCGGAGTTTACCCAAACTCATGCCTATTGAGTTGGTGGTGCCATCCAGCCATCTCATCCTCTGTCGTCCCCTTCTCCTCCTGCCCTCAATCTTTCCCAGCATCAGGGCCTTTTCCAATGAGTCAGCTCCTCACATCAGATGGCCGAAATATTGGAGTTTCAGCTTCAACATCAGTCCTTCCAATGAACAATCAAGATTGATCTCCTTTAGGATGGACTGGTTGGATCTCCTTGCAGTCCAAGGGACTCTCAGGAGTCTTCTCCAAACACCACAGTTCAAAAGCATCAATTCTTTTGGTGCTCAGCTTTCCTTATAGTCCAACTCTCACATCCATACATGATTAGTGGAAAAACCATAGCCTTGACTAGACAGAACTTTGTTGGCAAAGTAATGTCTCTGCTTTTTAATATTAATTTAAATTAATTTTTAAAATTTAAAACAGGGGGGCTTCCCCAGTGGCTCCGCAGGTAAAGAACCACCTGCAATACAGGAGCCTTAGGAGATGTGGGTACGATCCCTGGGTTGGGATGAAAACTCCAGAGAAGGAAATGGCAACCCACTCTAGTATTCTTGTCTGAAAAATCCCATGGACAGAGGAGCCTAGCGAAAAGCCCCAGGAACAGAGGAACCTGGCTGGCTACAGTCCAAGGGGCTGCAAAGAGTTGGACATGACTGAGTGAGCATAGGCACTGTCCAAACTGTAGACCCTAGCCACAATTATTAAATTGAAAATAATTCAAATTAAACTAAAAATTCAGTTCCTCAGTTGTATTAACTACATTTTAAGTGTTCAACAGCCACTTGCCTACTGAATTAAACAGTAGATTTTAGAAATTTTCATTATTGCAGTAAGTTTTATTGAACAGTGTCTCAGATATATATCATGCAAATAAGTTGTCTTAAAAATTTTTGGCTGCACTGGGTCTTAGTTGCAGTACTTGGGGTCTTTGTCACAGCATATGGGATCTTTTAGTTGCAGCATGTGAAATCGTTAGCTGTAGCATTCAAACTCTTAGTTGTGGCATGTAGGATCTAGTTCCCTGACCAGAGATTGAACTTGGGCCCCTTGCAGGGGGAGCCCAAATGCTTAGCTTCTAGATTACCAGGAAAGTCCCTAAGTTATCTGTTTTACATAAATAAAATCACATTAAACATATTGTTCTATAGTTTACTTTCGTTAATAGTATATCTTGAAGATTTTTCTGTTCTTAGTATATAGAACTATATTTTTAAATGTAGTAGTTTCGTGAGATAGTTCAATTTTATAACTTAGCAATATACTTTAATTTTAAAAGTTTATATTCATGAACTTATACACTATGTGGTCTATTTGGTCTAGTTTATTTTATTCAGTGCTTTGTTTTTAAGATATATCAATATTATTTTTGTGTATCTTCTGTAGTTTGTATAGTTCATTCCTTTTAAGTACTCCATGGTACTTAATTGGATAGAAACTAGTATACCATGGTTTCTTTATGTGTTCTACTTTTGATAGACATTTGAGTTTCTTCCACCTTGGGAATACAGTAAAATCTGGTGTGAATATTTTTTTTAAAAGAAGTTCTTTTTGAAATTTTAATTTTTATTTTATGTTGGAATATAGTTGATGTATAGTGTTGTGTTAGTTTCAGGTGTGCAGCAGAGTGATTCAGTTATACATGTACGTATATGCATTCTCTTTCAAATTCTTTTTCCACATAGGTTATTACAGAATATTGAGTAGAGCTTCCTGTGCTATACAGTAGATTCTTGTTGGTTGTCTATTTTATATATAGTAGTGTGTATATATGAATCCCAAACTCCTAATTTATCCCCCCACAGCGTTTCCCCTTTCATAATCATAGGTTTGTTTTCTGTATCTCTGAGTCTGTTTCTGTTTTGTAATTAAGTTCATTTGTATCATTGTTTAGATTCCACATATAAGTGATATTATGTGATATTTGTTTTTGACTTGCTTCACTTAATATGATAATCTCTAGGTCTGTCCATGTTGCTTTAAATAGCATTACTTCATTCTTTTTTATAGCTGAGTAATATCCCATGACATGAGTAAATTATGTTAATCCATGTTTGTGCATGTGTGTGTGTGTGCGTGTGCGCATATGTATCTCACATTTTCTTTATCCATTCCTCTGTCGATGGGTTGCTTCTATTTTTGGTTATTGTAAATAATGCTGTTATGAACATTGGGGTGCATGTATCTTCTTGAATTAATGGTTTTCTCTGGATATATGCCTAAGAGTGGGATTGCTGGATCGTGTGGTAGCTCTGTTTTTAAGTTTTGAGTTTTTTATTTGTTTCTTTTTTTGTTTTGACTGCCCTCTCTGGCAAGTGGGATCCTCGTTCCCTGACCAGGGATCGAACCTGTGTGCCCTGCAGTGGATATGCAGAGTCTTAACCACTGCACTACCAGGGAAGTCCTTCTGTTTTTAGAGGGACTTGTTTATTGTACTTGCTTATGGTACACACATTTCTATTCAGTTCATGGGAATGAAATTACTATTTATTTCATGAGAGTGGAGTTACTGGATTATTGAAATTTATTAGATTATGCTACTTTATCAGAACAGTTGTATTTTCACTTCACCAGCTATGTGTAAGAGTTCCTATTGCACTACAGTTCTTAATGATATTTTATATTTAACAGACTCTTAAATTTCAGACTTTCTGATGGTAGTTGTATCCTATAGTTGTATTTTGTGTTTCTCTGATTATGCATGATACTGAATACCTTTCATATTTCTGTTGGCCACATGGATATCTTCTGTTCTGAGTTCTTTTTGAGTCTCTAGCACACATACTATTGAGTTTTTTACTCATTTGTAGGAATTCTTTATGTATTCTGGATACAGGCTTTTTATTGGTAGTTATGCTATAAAAATATTCTCCTGTTTTAGTGGCTCTTCTTTTCTCTCTCTTAATGGTGACTTTTTTGTTTTTTGGAAGAGAAATACCAAGGTTTCTTCCTAAGATCATTCAGCAATAGTAAAATAACAATCAGAAACTGCTTTTAGTTTAAGTGAGTTTAGTTGTTCAGTTTCACTGTGAAATATAATCTGTGAAAAGAAAAATATTTCTGTAAATGATGGTCTGTGTAAAAATTAGTTAAGCCTTCTCTGTTCCTTTACATTGTATTCCAAGTTTGAAGATAGCCACCAGTAAATTGTCAACAAGTATCTATACATGGACATATCACTTAAGTGTTTAGAGTACTGGGTTCTTCCAAACAGTAGGAAAGACCTTGTCTTTTCTGCCTTACAGAGTTTACTGGATGCTCTACTAGTACTAGTTAATACTAAGAACATGATTAGTCACTTTTAAAGTGCTTCATATCCTGGTTAGACAGTAAGATAACCTGAGTCCGTTAGTTATCTGTGTGACCTAGGCAAGTTAACTTAGTGATGCTGTGCATTTATTTCCTTCACTATAAAATTTGGATCACATATCAATTCCATAACTGTGTTGTTACAACAAGTAGTCTATTTTTAGATAAAACAATTGAGATAAATTATTTTTTTAAAAAAGAACTAAACATGATTTAGTTTTTCTAATTGGTCAGCTCAAGGGGGAGAGTTCTAAGAACTGTAGAGTTCTAGATGAAATTGTAGCATCACCTCATAGACAGCCCTGGTTAGATGTTCTTCTTGAAGTATTTCTTGGGGATCGATGTGGATGAGGATGGATTCATGAGTCTGACCTCATGTTACTGAAAGGGAAATGAGTGGTCTGCCCATTTATTTCAGGGAGCTAAGCATAGATGTCCTTTAGGGAAGACGTCCCTGGTCCTTCAGGCAATGTAAGTCCTTTAACTTCATTCTTTTCATGATTTCTCCAAAATTTTCAAAATTTTGCTTATTCTGGAGTGAAATGTGAAACAAACTGGAGTAAATTATGTTAAGTAATTGTTTAATGGAGGAAGGAGGTCAATAAGGAAGTGAACCTTACCTATGTCCTCACCAGATGGAACTAAACTTTTGTAGTGGGCCAAACCACACATATTTCAAGGACTCTGCAAGACTACCTGAACTTTTACTTCCTTCTGGTGTTAGCCTTAGCACTCAATCATATTTAGCCAAGACTAAGTTCTGCCTCCAACTCCAGTTACAGTACTTTGTAATGAGAACTCCTTTCTCTGCCTTTAAAATCTCCAGTTATTGCCTAATGGGACACTCAGTTGCTACCCAATCTGTGTGCCCCCTATTGCAATTCTTTGATACCAGATAAATGCTTTTTGCTTTATTATTGCCTCCTATGGTTTGTCTGGGTTGACTCTGGGTCCCTTGTGTTTCCATATGAATTTTAGAATCAGCTTGTCAATTTCTGCAAAAATGCTAGCTGAGATTTCAATAGAGATTGTATTGAATCTTTGAATCAATTTGGGAAGTATTACCAGCTTAATATTAAGCCTTCCAGTCCACAGACAAGGAATGTCTTTTTCATATTTAGAGTTTTAAAAATTTCTCTCAGCAGTTGTAGTTTTCAGTGTATAAGTCATACTTTTGTTAAATTTGATTCTATATAGTGTATTCTTTTTGATGCTGTTGTTAATGGAATAATTTTCTTAATTCCATTTTGTTATGCCATTGTTTTTTTTTGATTGTTTTAACTGGAGGCTAATTACTTTACAATATTGTAGTGTATGCCATTGTTAATATATAAAAATACAATTGATTTTGATATATTGATTTTATACCCTGCCACCTTGCTGGGCTTCCCTGATAGCTCAGTTAGTAAAGAATCCGCCTGCAATACTGGAGACCCTGGTTTGATTCCTAGGTCAGGAAGATCCCCTGGAGAAGGGATAGGCTACCCACTCCAGTATTCTTGGGCTTCTCTTGTGGCTCAGCTGGTAAAGAATCTGCTTGCAGTATGGGAGACCTGGGTTCGATCCCTGGGTTGGGAAGATCCCCTGGAGAAGGGAAAGGCTACCCACTCTAGTATTCTGGCCTGGACTACATGGGACTACATTCCATGGACTACAGTTCATGGGGTTGCAGAGTTGGACACGACTGAGTGACTTTCACCCTGCTAAACTTTTCCATTAGTTTTAGTAGCTTTCTTGTGAATTCCTTGAATTTCTACCTGTAATCTGTATACGACAGGTTTATGACTTCTTTCTGATTTTTAAAAATTATTGCTCTGGCTAGAACAGAAGTGGAAATAGTAGACTTCCTTACTTTGTCCCTGTTCTTAGCAGGAAAGCATTGGTCTTTCACCATTAAATAGCGTGTTAGCTATGAGAGTTTCACGCATGTCTTTATCAGGTTAAGGAAATTCTTTTCCATTTGTTTGTTGAGGTTTTGTATTTTTTTGTAAGTCACGAATGAGTATTGAATTTTGTCAAATGCTTTTTCTGTATCCATTGAGTCTTTGTTTTTTGTCCTTTATTCTACATAGTATTGTACGTCAATTGAATGTTAAACCAACCTTGTATTCTTGGGATAAATCTCACTTAATCATGGTGTTTAAATCCTTTTTACATATTGCTGGATATTAAATTGAATATCCATTAAATCCTTTTTGCATATTTTACATATCTAATCCTTTTTGCATACGTTTGGTTTGCTGATAATTTAGAATTTACTTGAGGCCTCTGTAGTTTCTTTTCTTTTCATATGATGTCTTTGTGTGGCTTTGGTATCTGGGTAATATTGACATATATTTAGTTGAATGCATCCTCTGTTTTTTGAGAGGGTTGTTGAAGGATTATTATTATTTTTCAGTTAAATGATAGAATTCACCAGAATTCACCATCTGGGCCTGGATATTTCTCTGTGGTAATATTTTAAATTATTAATTCAATATTTTTAATTGTTATAGATCTATTTAGATTTTCTGTACCTTCTTGAGTTTGTTTTGGTAATTGTACCTTTCTAGGAGTTTTTCTTTCATCTAAGTTGTTTACTTTGTTGGCGTAAAGATGTTTATATTATTCCCTTATAATCCTTAAAAGTTTCTGTAGGGTTTATACTGCTGTTCTCTGTTTCATTACTTTATTCCTTTATTTGTCTATTTAAAATTTTTCTCTTTTTTTCCTTGTCTTTTGAACTGAAAGTTCATTAATTTTGTTCATCTTTTCAACTAAACAGTATTTGGAACTTCCTTTATTTTATCTATTGTTTTTCTGGTTTCTATTTCTTGTCTTTCTGTTCTTATCCTTATTATTTCATTCCCTCTACTTGCTTTGATTAATTTGCCCCCTCCTTTTTTTTTTCGTTTCTTAAGGTGAATGCTTAGGTTACTGATTTGAAACCTTGTTCTCTGGTATAGACATTTAAAGCTGTATGTTTCCTTCTGTATATTGCTTTAAGCTATACCCCATAGATTTTGAGGAGTTCCTTGATGCCTCAGCAGGTAAAGAATCCCCTTGCAGTGCAGGAGACACCAGAGACACAGGTTCTATTCCTGGCTTGGGAAGATCCCTTGGAGGAGGGCATGGCAGTGCACCCCAGTATTCTTGCCTGGAGAATTTCCATGGACTGAGGAGCCTGGCGGACTACAGTCCAAAGGGTCACAAAGAGTCAGACACGACTGAGCAACTAAGCACCATATATTTTGATATATTGTAATTTTGTTTTTATTCAGATCAAAATATGTTCTAATTTCACTTCAAATTCTTCTTTGACTTATAGGTTATGTTGTTCAGTTTCCAAATATTTGAAGAAGTCTAGGATTTCGTGCAATTTTTTATTTTTAATTTATTCCATTTGATTGGAGAATATATGATTTAAACCTTTAAAAATGTATTGAAACTTATTACCTAGCATATGATCTATCCTGGAGAATGTTTTGTGTGAATTTGAAAGGTATATGTATTCTGCTGTTGTTTGGTAGAGTATTCTGTAGGTACCAGGTTGAGTTGGTTAATAGTGTAAGAGAAGCAAAACTTTATATCTGCTCTCTTGGGGCCTCTGTGTGGGCCTGAAAATTAAATTAATATAAAATCGATTAACAGGAGAAAAACATACAGAATTTTAAATGTACTTGGGGGTCCCCATAGGAAAATGAAGATCCCAAAATGGATAGGCCCAAGTGCTTATATATCAGGTTGAACAAAGAGTAGAAAATATGAAAAAGTGAATGAAGTATATGGGGAGACTAAAGGAAGTTAAGAGTTATTTTAACAAGATCTATTTGGGCAGATTTCTCTTGGCCTCTGTTCCCAGTCTCTGGGAATTAGAGAGTTGCTTTCATCCTGGTATATGGAGGACATCTTTCATGGAGGAGTTTTATCTCCTGCTTTCCTGGAGAAAAGAGGAGGTCATTAATTTAAATTAAATATGATAGAGTTTCTTTCCTGCCGTGCTGGTGAGAAACTTATTGTCAGTCACTATGGGGAGCTCTTTCCTTTGCAAAGTTTTCATAAAAGTATAGCAGCCCAACAAGATCCACAGAAAATAGAAGGAAGCCGTCTAGCTTTGACTTTGTCCTCATCATTGCTAATAGTATATAGATGTTTGTTGACCTTCACCGTGTTTCCTTAAACAATGACAATTTTCTGTTTCTGTGCCACACTGGGATTCAAGAATCTGTGGCTGAGAATCCTAGTACTCTTTTTGGTGTACCATAGAACCATCATTTCTGAGGCCTCATTCTTTCTTAGGGGTGCTGCATGTAAGTGTAGTGTTCAGTTCTTTTAACTAGACTTTTGTCTTTTTCCTGTCTCTGCTGACCTTTTCTTCTGTTTTGAGAAGTTGCTCAGTTTCTCTTGTTCTCATTAAAAGCTCTGAGCATGAGTTCACTTAGATTTTTACAAGACAGGAGCAACAGTTATTTTTTATTATCTTCTTTTATGAAGAAAAATAAAACAGCCTAAGGGAATAGGAAAAAGTCAGTTTTCATTCCAATTTCAGAGAAGAGCAATGCTAAAGAATGTTCAAATTGCCATACAGTTGCACTCATTTCACATGCTAGTAAGGTAATTCTCAAAATCCTTCAAGCTAGGCTTCAATAGTATGTGAACTGTGAACTTCCAGATGTACAAGCTAGATTTAGAAAAGGCAGAGAAACCAGAGATCAAATTTCCAACATCTGTTGGATCACAGAAAAAGCAAGAAATTCCAGAAAAAAATCTGCTTCGTTGACTACACTAAAGCCTTTGACTGTGTGGATCATAGCAAACTGTGCAAAATTCTTCAGGAGATGGGAGTACCAGACACCTTACCTTCCTCCTGATTAACCTGTATGCAGGTCAAGAAGTGACAGTTAGAACTGGACACGGAACAATAGGTTGGTTCAAAATTGGGAAAGGAGTACGTCAAGGCTGTATATTGTCACCCTACTTATTTAACTTATATGCAGAGGAAATAAACCCTGAATACTGATTGAAAGGACTGATGCTGATGCTGAAGCTCCAATACTTTGGCTGCCTAATGCAAAGTGCCAACTCATTGGAAAAGACCTGATGCTGGGAAAGATTGAAGGCAGGAGGATAAGGGGGTGACAGAGGATGAGATTGTTGGATGGCATCATTGACTTGATAGACATGAGTTTGAACAAGCTCTGGAAGTTGGTGAAGGACAAGGAAACCTGGCATGCTGCAGTCCATGGGGTCGCAAAGAGTCAAACATTAACAACAACATATGATGGTATGTAGAAGAGTGGTAATCACTCAACAAGTGCTAGCTACTATTATTAAAAGGTTAGACAGGGAGAAGTAGACCAAAGGCAGAATTCAGGCTAACAACAACATAAAAACAGATACTTTTTATGTTTACGAAACAAATAATGACTGTAGTTTTCTTTATTGAAATGATGGCTGTGTGCCAGTCACATTAAATCTGTTATTTAATCCTCATTACACTAACCACATGCAGAGTGAAAAACAGAACTTAGGTAAATTAACTTGTCCAAAACATCACAGCTAGTAAATGGATAAACTCTCTTACTCCATAGTTATCACAGAATATACCTATATTGTATCTTTTCTTTGAGGTAAATTTTATAAATATCATAGACTCTCTTTGAAACTTAGAGGTGGCCTTAAAAATCATGATATCCAGTTATATCATTTTGTTGATGAAGAAATTTGTCCTTTGAAAAGTGAATAATTGATCTGTGTTTCATGAGTCTGAATGTTCAACTTTCTTGTTATGTGCTCACATATGTTTTTGCTTATTTTCCCAATGAAATCCTAAACTTTCCAGGACATGCTCCCCTTCTTTTGACCTTGAGGACCAAATTTAAATAAAGACAGTAGAGTAATCTGTGAAGTCTAGAATTATACCTTGCCTGTTCTAGCTTATTTTTCTTACAGAGCTATACCATTTCTGAATGTGTGGACTTCCCTGGTGGCTCAGATGGTAAAGCGTCTGCCTACGATGCACGAGACCCGGGTTCAATCCATGGTTTGGGAAGAGCTCCTGGAGAAGGAAATGGCAGTCCACTCCAGTATTCTTGCTTGGAAAATCCCATGGACGGAGTAGCCTGGTAGGCTACAGTCCATGGGGTTGCAAAGAGTCGGACAAGACTGAGCGATTTTACTTTCATCATTTCTGAAGACTATAGACTTTTACCAGCTAATGGATTGGACTTGACTTTTTAATGAATTGTGTGCTCAGCTTTGATCATTTTGTTTCTGGAGTGAACTGTTCAGTTTTGAGTATCGTAGCATGCTTAACTTCAGATTCCCAGCAACCAGCTCATATTGATCATCCTGTCGTTAAAAAACTGCTTGACCTACATTTGGTTACTTCCCAACTGGTTGCTCCCCTCTAGTGCTTGGTTTCCTGAAGAGCATGTAATCAGACAGTTTCCTTTAAACTTTCACAGTGTAAGTTACTGTGGCTTGTGTTGTGTGTATTTGCACATATGCATGTATTTGTATTAATCTCCTCACATTAGTCAGTCTTTTTTCTAACTGTAGTGGTTCAATTAATGTTACTATATGCCTTATAGATTCTGGCTTCTGGAACCATGAAACTCCAAATGTCTTTGCTAGTGATGGCCTCCTTTGGTTTTCTGGGCTGTACACAGGCTAAGATCTTCACATCTGCTGGTATGCACCAGGGAAGGTGGTATTCTCCCTAAATGAGTCTTAGTTCCCAGCATCAGGTTGGCCGACTTCTTCTCTATAAGGGTGGAAAAGTCTCACCCACATGTTTTTACCTGTAACTAGGGGACAGTGAAAAAGGAATTTCCAGAAATTAATACTTTTTGTTTTAGAGGCCATTAAGGAACTGACTTCACATTGCCCAAAGATTTTTTCTGGGAAACATGTGTTTGTGGTGTGTATGCTTTCTGTGAGGTCTAGATATTCTCAGAACCTTTAGGAATGCTCAGGTACTTTTTGTGGAGTCTCACAAAAGTGATTCCACACTAGTGATTGTTTCCCAGGTGGTGAGGAATCTGCCTGCCACTGCAGGAGACGCAGGTTCGATCCCTGGTTCAGAAAGATCCCCTGGAGTAGGAAATGGCAAGCCACTCCAGTATTCTTGCCTGGAAAATTCCATGGACAGAAGAGCCTGGCAGGCAGCCGTCCATGGGGTCGCACAGAGTCATCCATGTTTGAGCACACATGCATAATGATTATAGGTGGTGTACATTATATGACTTGAGAATCCAGTGTCTTCTTTTCTTCCTCACCTGAAACTTCAGAGTTCAGTCCTATGTATTGAAGTGGTTTTATCCTCCAGGATTTTCATGCCCCACATGATAAGATTAGCTGTATGGTGAAAGGATGAGATAAAGGCCCTTCCTTGATGACAGAGTTCACTGTATGGGCCAAGAGTTGAACATCCCCGTGGGAGTGTCTTTCTGTCTTGGAGCCAAAGGCTAGAACAGTGTGACTATCAGATCTCCTTAAGCTCCTCAACTGAGTGATCCAGAAAGAGCTCCTCTCTTCTGGCTCAGGGGACCCACCTTTCATTGGAGCTTTTTTCCCAGTGAAGCAAGCTGGGAAACCACTTGTCCAGTTCTGACGGGCCCTTTCTTCCATCCCCTTGTAGGGTGCATGGCTAAGTTGGTTTCTGTGGAAGAAGAACTGGTTCAGACTCTGAAAGAATACATTGTTTTGGTTGAAGCCTAGCTGTCTATTATGAAAAGGTAAAGAAAATTCATTATTCCCACAGTCTAGGATCTTGCCCTTATTCTCCAGATGTAGAAATTCACATGAATATGGTCCTCTAGCATGCCTAGCAGAAATAAATGCAAGTCTTCTTTGAAGGGACACACTTTAAATCCAGGCCACATAAGTCCTAGTGCTTTACCAAAGAATCTGCCTGCAATGTGGGAGAAAGTGAAAATGAAAGTTGCTCAGTTGTATCCTACTCTTTGCAACCTCATGGACTATACAGTCCCTGGAATTCTCCAGGCCAGAATATTGGCGTTGGTAGCTGTTCCCTTCTCCAGGGGATCTTTCCAGCCCAGGGATCGAACCCAGGTCTCCCGCATTGCAGGTATATTCTTTACCAGCTTAGCCACCACGGAAGCCCAAGAATACTGGAGTGGGTAGCCTTTCCCGTCTGTAGAGGATCTTCCCAACCCAGGAATTGAACTGGGGTCTCCTGTACTGCAGACAGGTTCTTTACTATCTGATCTACCAGGGAATCCCAGCAATGTGGCAGACCTAGGTTCAGTCCCTGAGTCGGGAAAATTCCCCTGGCGAAAGAAATGGCTACCCACAAGTATTCTTGCTTGGAGAATTCCATGGAGAGAGGAGCCTGGTGGACTACAATCCATGGAGTCACAAAGAGTTAGACATGACTGAGTGACTAACACTTCCACTTTCACATAGGCCCTGCTGCTGAGTTCACAATTCTCAATTTCAAAAGCTATTCACTGTGTCAGCAGAAGTAATAATTAGACACCCAAGAACTTGAGATAATACAGGCATATAAGATACTTAAAATGAAATAGAAAACATAAGAAAGCAACAGAATTCATCAGAAGACCATGCAGATTTGAAAAAAATCAAATGTATGTTCTAAAAGTTAAAAGCAGTTCTTGAAATTGAAGGCTCACGGGATGGGTTAAATAACATGTACTGGTTACTAAGATATCCAAGAGACATCTTGGATTCAGACTTAGCTTTCTATTAATATATTCTGCTTTGGTCTTGGAGATGGGAGTTGGCAAACTTCATTTCTCTTTTATTAGTTGGCTTCCTGTCAGTTTCTGCCAACTGGAGGGCACTAAAAGTAGAATGAAATGGAACAGGAAGAAGTGACCTGTACTTTTCCTGTTTTGCTTGCCATTCCATGAATGTCAATCCATCAGTAGTTGTAAACTTCAGCATTAATAGGTGTTCCCTGTTTTTTTCTCAGTCTTCTAGAAGCAGTCATAGTTTGTGTTCATTGATGGCAGTTTCATCAAGTCAGTGCTCTTATTTCAAAGGCTTGAGTCCCAGACCTTTGGTGCCTCCCTCTCCAGCTCCAGAAACAGTCAGACAGCATCATCATCTTCAGAAGTCAGTGTTATAGCTCTGCATGGTCCCTAGGTTTAAACCAGAGTCCTTCTTATACCTCTTTCCTTTTTCCCCTAGTTGTAGGGGTGGGAACTGCTTCTGCAGTTATTATCACTATATTATTTCAGTGTTCCTTTTCTGTCTTTTCATTTCCTGTAGTGAGTTCTCTTTGATTCAGTGGTGTGTTCCACAACAGATACACAGCAGACTAGGCCAGCTAAATGAAGAATAGATATCCTAGAAGTTTGCCTGGAGAAGTCAACCAGACATAAAAGGCCACATACTATATGATTGCATTTATATGAAGTGTTTAGACTAGGCAGATACATAGAGGCAGATATCAAATTAGTGGTTGCCTAGGGCTGGGCAGAAGGAAGGAGAGTGGGGAGTGACTTCTAATGGGTATAGCATTTCTTTATGGGGAGATGAACATGTTCTGCAGTTCATGGTAATGTACAATTCTGTGAGTATACTAAAAACTACTCAGTCATACACATTAAAGGATTAGTTTTCTGGTATGTAAATTATATATCAATAAAGCTGTTATTTTAAAAAGTGAGTTCACTCAGGTTTACATATAAAAGATTCCCAATTATGGTGAATGAGAGAGCCTGTTTACTTCATCAAGGCAAATATGTTGACAAAATAACATTTTAATGAAAGATTCCATTGAGTCTTGAATTTCCTGGTCAGGATATAACTTCTTGGCAAGCAAGAAAAAGCCATTATTTTTCAGAAATTTACCTTTTTTTCCTTAGATGCTGTACTGTTTTTAATACGCATTAAAAATAGTATTGTAGAAATGAATCTGAATAGTAATCACAAGAAATGAAAATGCATTAAACTTAGCAGTTAAAAAAGAAATAGTCACTTAACAGATATTTATAGAGTGCATAAAACTTTATTGCAGGCTGTATTGTAAACACTTAGGACATCAGTTAGTAAAATAGACAAAAATTGCCATTCTCAGAAACTAACATTCTAGCTGAGGAAAAGAAGCAATACAATATACTGGATAAGTATGTTATATAGTATGTTAAAATATTAGCAAGTGCTATAAAAAAAGAAAACTAGAATAAGGTAAACAAACCTGAAGGTTGCTGCAGTTTAACTGATATATTCTCATATTCAGAAAAAAATTTAGTTATATTATGTTTACAAAAGAGACAGAAAACCGAAGAATACAGAAACGTTGAATAGTAAAAGAATTGTAAAGTATGCTCCAGGCAGTTGTTTCTAAATTTGTATTTATTTATTGATTTTTGGCTGTGCTGGATATTTGTTGCTGCATGTGAGCTTTCTCTCGTTGGGGTACACAGGTTTCTTATTGCCGTTCCTTCTCTTATTGCAGAGCACAGACTCTAGGGCATGCAGGCTTCAGTAATTGTGGCATGTGAGCTCACTAGTTGCAACTCTTGGACTCTAGAGTGTGGGCTCAGTAGTTGCAGCACACAGTCGTAGTTGCTGCTTGGCATGTGGGATCCTCCTGGACCAGTGATTATCCCCTGCATTGTCAGAACCACTGGACCACCAGGGAAGTCCTCCAGGCAGTTATTAAAACCAGTATGGCCAGTTGATATCAGACAAAATGATCTTTAAGGCAAAAAATGATATTAGGGATACTAAATTTGTTTGGGTGTATTATAATATGCCATACAAGTACTAAAGTATGAACTTTCTGGGAAGAATTGTAAAGCCATAATTATTGTGAGATATTTTAACATATGCACACAGTCGTTGAACACATTAAAGTAGTAGATGATTTAAATAGCACAGTCAAAAAGTTTGGTATACTGAACACATGTAGAACCTTGCTTGCTCATTTCAAGTGCATATACAACATAAAAAAAACTCCATACACACTAGGTCATACTTCACCTTTAAGAATATGTATCGACAGACTATTTTCCAATCACCATTCCATGAAGTTAGAAAGCAACAAAAATAACTTTTAAAAGTTCATGTTTAAAAAGATATATATGTGTATGTATATATATTTATGTGTGTGTGTGTGTGTATGTAATGAATCAGTAATGAAATCATCATAGAAATTAGAAAACATTTAAGAGTGGAATGACTAATAAAAATGTTATGTATCAAATCTTGAGGGATGCATCTACATTGTCTTGGAGGGATATTTATAACCTAAATTCCAAAGGGAGAAAAGCTGAAATTAATAAGGTAAGTTTTACTAAAGTAAATGAAAATTCTGCACTGTATTTTAAGGTTCAGAAACTGTAGTCATTTTATTTTTTAATTGTAAAACTGCTTTTACAAGGATGAAAGTCTCATCTATGTTCTGAATGTTAAGAGAATCTTTATAATTCTTTTAAGTAGTTTTTGTTGATTAGCATGTGAAGACATAATGCCTTGATTATCAGGAAGATAACCAATGTCTGACAATTATAGCTTACATCTTTAATGAGCATATACCCTTTCTATAGCAATTATTTTAAAATCTTCCTTTCCTATAGCAAACACTTATAGTCCCAAAGTTATAAATTAAACATACTTTGGAATTATTGAAACAAATCTTTCAATATGTAATGACAAGATAAACAATAAGTATACATGTAAGTTAAATTTTGTAAGAATAGACATTAAAGATTTGGTAAACCTTTTCATTGTTGATCAAACTAGTTGTGATTGTAACATGACTTATATTTTCAGAATGCGTTTAAGAGTCTCCTGTGCTTTCCAAGTTTGTTCAGAACTGTATGGTTGCCAACCCCTGACTCCATTTAAACTTTCCTACATAAATTTGGAAAACTCAGCAGTGGCCACAGGACTGGAAAAGGTCAGTTTTCATTCCAGTCCCTAAGAAAGGCAATGCCAAAGAATGCTCAAACTACCGCACATTTGCACTTATCTCACACGCTAGTTAAGTAATGCTCAAAATTCTCCAAGCCAGGCTTCAGCAATATGTGAACTGTGAACTTCCAGATGTTCTAGCTGGTTTTAGAAAAGGCAGAGGAACCAGAGATCAGATTGCCAACATCCGCTGGATCATCAACAAAGCAAGAGAGTTCCAGGAAAACATCTATTTCTGCTTTATTAACTACGCCAAAGCCTTTGACTGTGTGGATCACAATAGACTGGAAAATTCTGAAAGAGATGGGAATACCAGACCACCTGACCTGCCTCTTGAGAAACCTGTATGCAGGTCAGGAAATAACAGTTAGAACTGGACATGGAACAACGACTGGTTCCAAATCAGGAAAGGAGTACGTCAAGGCTGTATATTGTCACCCTGCTTATTTAACTTATATGCAGAGTACATTATGAGAAACACTGGGCTGGAGGAAGCACAAGCTGGAATCAAGATTGTCTGGAGAAATATCAATAACCTCAGCTGTGCAGATGACACCACCTTTATGGCGGAAAGTGAAGAAGAACTAAAGAGCCTCTTGATGAAAGTGAAAGAGAAGAGTGAAACAGTTGGCTTAAAGCTCAACATTCAGAAAAGTAAGATCATGGCATCTGATCCCATCATTTCATGGCAAATAGATGGGGAAACAGTGGAAACGGTGAGAGACTTTATTTTTTTGGCTCTAAAATCACTGCAGATGGTGACTGCAACCATGAAATGAAAAGACGCTTACTCCTTGGCAGGAAGTTATGACCAACCTAGATAGCATATTAAAAAGCAGAGACATTACTTTGTCAACAAAGGTCTGTCTAGTCAAGGCTATGGTTTTTCCACTAATCATGTATGGATGTGAGAGTTGGACTATAAAGAAAGCTGAGCACTGAAGAATTGATGCTTTTGAACTGTGGTGTTAGAGACGACTCTTGAGAGTCCCTTGGACTGCAAGGAGATCCAACCAGTCCATCCTAAAGGAGATCAATCTTGAGTGTTCATTGGAAGGACTGATGTTGGAGCTGAAACTCCAATACTTTGGCCACCTGATGTGAAGAACTAACTCATTTGAAAAGACCCTGATGCTGGGAAAGATAGAAGACAGGAGAAGAAGGGGACCACAGAGGATGAGATGGCTGGATGGCATCACCGACTCAATAGACATGAGTTTGGGTGAACTCCGGGAGTTGGTGATGGACAGGGAGGCCTGGCGTGCTGCAGTCCATGAGATTGCAGAGTTGGACATGACTGAGCGACTGAACTGACACAAATTGAATTAGCTGCTATGGGGTTTACAGTTTTCTGTTTCCACAGTGAGCCAGTCAAAGAGTTAGAAAAATGACAGGGAAAACCCCAAGAAAGTAGAAGAAAGAAAACCATTCAGATAAAGTAGAAATTAGTAAAGTCAGAAAAATAAAAGATGCAGTTTAGAGAATCATCAAACCTGGAAGTTGGTAATATTTGGAAATGTTAGCAAGATAATCAGTCCTCTGACTGGGATGGTCAAGTAAAAAAGAAAGGAAAACAAATAAACAGTATTAGAAGTAAAAACTGGGACATAGCTATACATACAGTGAGGTTAAAAATAAATACACTGTGTGAGTCATGTGATTAAAAAATGGGCAAAGGAGTTGAATAGACATTTCTCCAAAAAAGATACTCAAATGGCCAGCTCACATCTGAAGATTCACCCAGCATTACAAGTCATTAAGGAAATGCTAATCAAAACCACAATGAGATACCACATCACATCTGTTAGGGTGGGTACTATAAAAAAACAAAGCCAGAAAATAATGAATATTGGCAAGAATGTGAAGAAATTGGAATTCTTGTGCACTGTTGTCGGGAATGCAAAATGATGCTGTCCCTATGGAAAACAGTATGACGATGCATCAAAAAATTTAAAATAGAATTACCATATGGTCTAGTAATTCCACTTCTGGTATACCCCAAAGAATTGGAGGCAGAGTCTCCAGGACTTATTTGTATATCTATGTTTTTAGCAATATTATTCACAGTAGTCAAAAAATGGGAGGAAGCCAAATGTCTATCTACAGGTGAATGGATAAACACAGTTTGGTATAGATATATGATGGAATTTTATTCAGCCTTGGAGAAGAAGGAAATTCTGATACATGCTGCAGCATGGATGAACCTTAAGAATATTGTGCTAAGTGAAGTGAGCCAATCATAAAAAGACTAATACTGTATGATTCCACTTATATTAGGTATTTTTACAGTAGTCAAATTCACAGAAGCAGAAAGCGGAATGATGGTTGATGGGGACTGCAGGGAAAGGGTGAAATGAGTTGTTGGTTAGTGGGTAAAGAGTTTTAAGTTTTGCAAGATGTAGAAGTTCTGGACATTGGTTGTGCAGCAGTGTGAATATATTTAAGACTGCTGAACTGTACACTTGAAAATGGTTAAGATGATGGACTTCCCTGGTTGTGCAGTGGATATGAATCTGCCTGCCAACGCAGGGGACTTGATCCCTGTGCCGGGAAGATCCCACATGCCATGGAGGACCTAAGCTCGTGCATAACTACTGAGCCTGCGTGCTGCAGCTACCAAATCCCTTGTGCTTAGAACCTGTGCTATGCAACAAGAGAAGCCACTACAATGAGAAGACTGTGCACCCAACAAAGAATAACCCCCGCTTGCTGCAACTAGAGAAAGCCTGAGCAAAAGCAACAAAGACCCAGTGCAGCCAAAAACAAGTAGATTAAAAAATTTTTAAATGGTTAAGATGGTAAATTTTGTAAGTATTTTAACACAATTTAAACTTTTAATTAATATTAACTTTAAGATTATGAACAACTGTATGCTAATAATTTTGAAAAGTTAAAATGAAGTAGACAGTATCTTAGAAAAATATAAATTACCAAAACTGGAAACATGAGTAGACCTATGATTATTAAAGACATTAATTCTGAAGTTTGATGCTGCCCCCAAAAGATAAAAGCATTGTTGCTTTGGTTCCCACATTCTTCTTTCAGCCCTTCTTATCTCTGCTAGTGAGAGCGGTGAAGTAAGAGTTCATGGGTCAGTGCATTGGAGCCTGTGTCCCTTCTCTCTGTGTCCCCTAGCTGCTTGGAGCTTTAAATCCCATTGCTTATACCAACCCTCTGCTTTAGTTAGTCTAATCTGTTTAGTCTTTCCTCAGTCTCTATTTTGAAATGATATAGTTTCCTCTTGGAAAGTTTCCATTTCATTTATTTTTCCTAGTATCCATTATTAGGGTTCATTTAAAATCTGAAGTAGACAAGGACTTGATAAGACTCCAGGAGGCTGTTCTTACTTGCTGGCCCTTGAGGGTTCATGCTCAAAAAGTATGGATTTGACATTTCACATGCTTACTTTGAAACTACTCATTTGCCCTGTCCTGTTTTGGACTTTACCTGTTGTCACCTGTTTGATATATTACCCCTGGTATCATGGATGATACCTTGATAGTTGGGATGTGAATCCAGGGTTCTTGAGATTGGAGGAGAACGAGATGGTTGCTCTGTTAAGAATGCTCACCTCTTTAGCTAAGCTGCTGATGACTACACTCCCTTCTGGGCTCTGTCTGCTTGTTGCTTCTCTAGGATTCTGATTATACCTTGGAAGGCCAGTTCACAGCACTCTTCCTGAACTGTATACTCAGCTGTCTGATTTATTAAGATATATGAATAGTTTCCTGGATAGTGTGTTTCTTGTTTCTCAGATAAGATTGATTGAGAGGTATTTTTGGAATGATGACAGTGGTTTCATCACCTCTCCTCCATTTACTCATGTATTCAACATGTAACAAATATTTAGTGAGTAATTATCACGTGCCAAACATTGTTTTTGGAGCTAGACTACAGCAGTAAAAATCCAGCAAACAGGACTTCCTTGGTGGTTTAGTGATTGGGAATCTGCTTGCCAATGCAGGGGACACAGGTTCGATCCCTGGTCCAGAAAGATTCCACAGGCATTGGGGCAACTAAGTCTGCAACCCGCAAGTACTGAAGCCCGCGTGCCTAGAGCCTGTGCTTTTCAGTAAGAGAAGCCACCACAATGAGAAGCCTATACAACGCGACTAGAGAGTAGCCCCCACTTACGGCAACTAGAGAAAGCCCATGCACAGCAATGGAGACCCAGCACAGCCATAAAGAAAAAAACAAACAAACAAAACCCACCACCAAACAAAAAAATAATTCTAGCCCCAGTAGCGTGGGGAGACCAAAAACTTAACATATAAGTAAATTATATTGTAAAACATGTCAAAAATCATGGGAAAAAAGAAAAGTAGAGCCAGGTAAAGGGGATCTGGACTACTAGAAGCAGGGAATATTTGTGTTACTAAATCAGATATGCAGATGACACCACCCTAATGGAAGAAAGTGAAGAAGAACTAAAGAGCCTCTTGAAAGTGAAAGAGAGTGAAAAAGTTGGCTTAAAGCTCAACATTCAGAAAACTAAGATCTTGGCATCCAGTCCCATCACTTCATGGCAAATAGATGGGGAAACAGTGGCTGACTTTATTTTTTTGGGCTCCAAAATCACTGCAGATGGTGATTGCAACCATGAAATTAAAAGATGCTTACTCCTTGGAAGGAAAGTTATGATCAATCTAGACAGCATATTAAAAAGCAGAGATATTACTTTGTCAACAGAGGTCCGTCTAGTCAAGGCTGTAGTTTTTCCAGTAATCATGTATGAGTGTGAGAGTTGAGCTGTAAAGAAAGCTGAGCACCGAAGAATTGATGCTTTTGAACTTGGTGTTGGAGAAGACTCTTGAGAGTCCCTTGGACTGCAAGGAGATCCAACCAGTCCATCCTAAAGGAGATCAGTCCTGGGTGTTCATTGGAAGGACTGATGTTGAAGCTGAAACGCCAATACTTTGTCCACCTGATGCGAAGAGCTGACTCATTTGAAAAGACCCTGATGCTGGGAAAGATTGAGGGCAGGAGGATAAGGGGACCACAGAGGATGAGATGGATGGATGGCATCACCAAGTCAATGGACATGAGTTTGGGTGAACTCCGGGAGTTGGTGATGGACAGAGAGGCCTGGCATGCTGCTGTTACGGGGTCGCGAAGAGTCGGACGGACACGACTGAGGACTGAACTGAACTGAAATAGGATGGTCAATATAATCCTCATCAGGGAAGTGATATTTAAGCCATACAGTGATGTAGGGAAGTGATATTTAAGCCATACGGTGATGTGAGGAAGACAGCCAAATGGCAACATCTACAGCGAAGGTCCTAAAGGAGGAGTTTGGTGGGTTTAAGGAGTAATGGAAAGCCAGAATGAGGAAGGCAGAGTGAGCAAGAAGGAGAGTAGTAGAAGATGAGGTCAGCAAGACATTGAAGGGCCAGATTATGTAGGACCTTGTGAACCATGGAGGCAAATTTTTACTGAGTGATACTGGCAGTTTGGGAAAGATTTTGATCAGAGGAGTAGCATGTGCATGCGTGCTAAGTTGTTTCAGTCGTGTCTGACTCTATGACCTATGGACCATGGCCTGCC
This sequence comes from Cervus canadensis, assembly GCF_019320065.1. Lineage (NCBI taxonomy): Eukaryota > Metazoa > Chordata > Mammalia > Artiodactyla > Cervidae > Cervus > Cervus canadensis. Next base: position 84,999,806 of record NC_057389.1, on the reverse strand, counting down.
AGGCTCCTCTGTCATGGGATTCTCCAGGCAAGACTACTGGAGTGGGTTGCCGTGCCCTCCTCCAGGGGATCTTCGCAACCCAGGCATCGAACCCTTATCTCTGGTGTCTCTTGCATTGCAGGCAGCTTCTTTACCCACTGAGCCACCTGGGAAGCCCAAGGAATAGCATGGTTTGCTCTTATTTAATTTTTTTTTATTGGATGATAATTGCTTTACAGTGTTGTGGTGGTCTCTGCCATATATCAGTGCAAATCAGTCATCAGTTCAGTTCATTCGCTGAGTCGTGTCTGACTCTTTGCGACCCTGTGAATTGCAGCACGCCAGGCCTCCTTGTCCATCACCAGCTCCCAGAGTTTACTCAAACTGACGTCCATCGAGTTGGTGATGCCATCTGGCTGTCTTATCCTCTATCGTCCCCTTCTCCTAATGCCCCCAATCCCTCCTAGCATCAGGGTCTTTTCCAATGAGTCAACTCTTCGCATGAGGTCATAATTATGTATTTATCATCTTCCTCTATAGCCTTCCCCCTGCCCTGCCCCATATTCTACCCTCTAAGTTGTCACAGAGCACCAAGCTGGGCATCCTGTGTTACAAGCAGTTTCCTGCTCTTTATCTGTTTTACACTTGATGGTGTGTGTGTGTGTGTGTGTGTGTACATATATATAATATATGTAAATGCTACTATCCTCAATTTGTCCTACCCTCTCCTTAACCTGCTGTCTCCATGAGACTGTTCTCTACTTTTGCGTCTCCATCACTTCCCTGCAAATAAGTTAACCATCTTTCTAGATTCCATATGTGTGTGTTAATATGAGATACTTGTTTTTCTCTAACTTAATTGACTCTGTATAACAGGCTCTAGGTTCATCCACCTCACTATTACTACTCAAATGGTTCCTTTTAATGGCTGAGTAATATTCCATTGTGTATATGTACAACTTATTTATCCATTCATAGGTTAATGAACATCTAGGTTGCTTCCATGTGCTGGCTATTGTAAATAGTGCTGCAGTGAACATTGGGGTGCATGTGTCTTTTTGAATTGTGGTTTTCTCAGGGTATTTGCCTAGTAGGCTATATGCCTAGTATGCTAGGTCATATGGTAGTTTTATTCCTAGTTTGTTAAGGAATCTCCATACTGTTCTCTATAGTGGCTATACCAGTTTACATTCCTACCAACAATGCAGTTGGGTTCTCTTTTCTCCACATCCTTCTTTTCTTATTTGGAAAGGATCTCTCTAGCTCTATATTGGGAATAGATTTCTCTGTTAGGAAAGTTATTGGAAAAATCTTAACAGAAAATGTGGTAGCTTAGACCAGAGTGGTCATGACAGAGTTGGTGAGATGATGTCATACTCTAGTGTAATTTTGAAGGTAGAAACTTTGTTACTTCATGATGGAGTAGAGAAGGAAAGAAAGACAGAAAATGAGAGCATATCTGGGATTTAGCCTTAAGAGTTAGAAAAATAGAGTTGTTAACTGACATGGGGAAGTGAGTGGGCAGAGCATGTTTGAGGGCCAAGATTGGCAGTTAAATTTGAGTTATCTATTATGCTTCTAAGTAGGGATGTCAAAATCATACATTAACATTATAAACAAAATTAAGATTATACAAAAAATTTAATTAGAGATACTTTTGGCAGACAATAATAGCTTCAACAATGAGGAAAATGTAATATTGCATATAAAAAGAAATCCTCCCAAGATCAGGCATTTTTGGGCTTCTTGATTGAGAGGCTCAACCATGTTATGAATTCAGATTCTTTTCATCTCTTCTGCTAATAATATATCTGCTTTTCCTCAGTTTAGCTTTCTCTGATTAAAATGTCTAGTGGTTTTAGGTATCATATTTAGAGACAGCACAATAAATGGCTAAAGAGCTGTTTCTTACTTTTATTTATTAATATAACACTGAAGAAATTTTTTCTGATGTCTCCCACTAAACTTATGTCTCATTAGCTATAATTGCATTAGTTGCCCATGCTGAGGCAGATCACTAACAAGGGGAACAAGACTTTTGTGATTAACAGACTAGCCAGTGCATGATCAGTAGATGCCCCTAGCTTTCCTTGAAGCATTTTTCTACATGGAGGGGGTTGGATACCTGAAAATAACAGTTATTTTCGTGGGAAACTAGAAGATTATCAACATGACAGCAGAATTAGCAATTAACATGACTCTTGTAGTAATAAAGAAGTAAAATCCACCTCTAATCTACCTGATAAAAGTAACCATGATGTCTGTACGTTTACAGGCTTTTTTTCCCTCCTTAAATACGGTTACTCCTTGGAAGGAAAGTTATGACCAACCTAGACAGCATATTGAAAAGTGGAGACATTACTTTGTCAACAAAGGCTGTCACAAAGGCTGTGGTTTTCCCAGTGGTCATGTATGGGTGTGAGAGTTGGACTATAAAGAAAGCTGAGCACCGAAGAATTGATGCTTTTGAACCGTGTTGTTGGAGAAGACTCTCGAGAGTCCCTTGGACTGCAAGGAGATCCAACCAGTCCATCCTAAAGGAGATCAGTCCTGGGTGTTCATTGGAAGGACTGATGCTGAAGCTGAAACTCCAATACTTTGGCCACCTGATGCGAAGAGTTGACTCATTTGAAAAGACCCTGATGCTGGGAGAGATTAAAGACAGGAGAAGAAGAGGACAATAGAGGATGAGATGGTTGGATGGCATCACTGACTCAATGGACATGGGTTTAGCTGGACTCTGGGAGTTTGTGATGGACATGGAGGCCTGGTGTGCTGCGGTTCATGGGGTCATAGAGTTTGACACAACTGAGCGACTGAACTGAAATACACTGGCTTAAAAATTTATGCCGGGGTAGTTCAGAGATAGTGTGGGTTCAGTTCCAGACCACTGCAGTGAAGCAAATATTGCAATAAAGTGAGTCACATGAAGTTTTTGGTATTCTAGTACATATAAAAGTTATGTTTACACTCTACTGTAGTCTGTTAAGTATGCAGTGTGTGCGTGCATGCATGCTCAGTCACTTCAGCCGTGTTCAACTCTTTGTAACCTCTGTAGACCTCCAGACTTCTCTCTCTGTGGGATTCTCCAGGCAAGAATACTGGAGTAGATTGCCATGCCCTCCTCCAGGGGATCTTCCCAACCCAGGGATCGAACCTGGTGTCTCCTACATTACAGGCAGATTCTTTACTGCTGAGCCACAGGGGGAAGCTCCAAGTATGCAATGGCATTATATCTAAAAAAGCAAAGTATATACCTTAATGAAAAAATACTTTATTGCTGAAAAGTGTTAACCATCATGACAGCAGAGTTGCCACAAACTTTAAGTTTGCAAAAACAGTTGAATGAAGGAAAGCAAAACACAGTAAAATAAGGTATGCCTATATTTCTTCTAACCAAATTTAGTTTAATTTTAACCAATATGGATCATAATATTTACTATGTTATAACATGGTTTGCTAGCTAATGTGTTTCTATTAGTAAATACTGGTTTTATTATCATTTTAATGGTGCTCTGTTCTATAATATTTTGCACCTGCATCATAATTAACTGTTCTTCCTATTGAACATTTTGAATATCTGGAAAAACACTTAAGTGTTTGGTATTCTATCTTTGCACACTTCCTCATTGTATTGTCATACAAATGGAATTGCTGAATCCTAGACTTGTAGGGTTGTCCTTCAGAAAGATTATATCAAATTGACTGTGGATGTATTTGACATCATTCCTGACCTGTTCAGCCAGATACTATTGGTATGTTGATCTGTGAGGCAGTTATAGCTTAGTGATTAAAAGCATTGGTTTGGGAGTTACACCTACTTGGGCTTATAGCCTGACTCTGTTAATAATTTATCAATTGTATGACTTTGGGAAATCATATAACTTAACTTTTCTGAGCTGGTTTTATCTATCTTGGGTAGGGGAGGTATTAATACTTGGTATATGGGATAGTTGGAAAGATTAGTGGAGTTGATTTTATAATTCCTTACTCTGGGACCTGGTACATAGTAAAGTCACAGTGTTTGAGAGATACATTTTAAACTTGTTAAGATAAAATCTCTTAATTTTGATTCATTATTCTTATCTTCTTTTTTTTCCACCCAATAAATCCTATAGCTGGGCTGAGAGGAGAGATGCTCTGAACCTTGTAATCCCTGAAGGTAGGGAAGATTTGGAAGTTAGTGGATGTGTACAAGGTACTGAAGCATCTAAATAAAGATTGATCATTAGTGGAGAGCTTCATCCTTCAGGACCCGTCCACTGGTAAGCTAGCTTTGTGGTGTTACATGTGCACGTGCACATGTCGGTATATACCTATATGTCCGTGAGCTTTTTCTTATATTTCTGAACTTCTTTCTGAGCTTGTGAGAGTACTTGAGAGTGTGTTTCTTGAAAGTTTAATATATCTTACAAATAAAACTATTAAAACCTGGGGAATATTTTACAGACAAGTACTTGATGTATTTTTATTTCTTAAATGTTTATTGGTCTGTTTAGCCTTTGTAATCCTTCTTGTACCCACTTTTTTTTTTTTTAAGCTTGTTTGTTATTTATTTATTTATTTATTTATTTTTTTTATTAGTTGGAGGCTAACTACTTCACAACATTTCAGTGGGTTTTGTCATACATTGATATGAATCAGCCATAGATTTACACGTATTCCCCATCCCGATCCCCCCTCCCACCTCCCTCTCCACCCGATTCCTCTGGGTCTTCCCAGTGCACCAGGCCCGAGCACTTGTCTCATGCTTGTACCCACTTTTATCATTTTGTCTTTTATAGGTTTTAGAATTTATTGGTCTATATTTGTTCATATTTATTCTTTTATAATATTAGATATCTTTTGCATTGTGAATTATTTTTATTCTTATCTCACTGTTTAACATATCTTTTGTTCTTGACCATTTTGACTATATAAAATATTTTTAAAGATTCAGGTTTGGTTTTATTTTTTCTGTTCTTTAATGTAGTAAAATATGCATGATATTTATCATTTTAACCACTTGTGAGTGTACAATTCAGTTTATTTCTGGGCTTTCTATACTATTCTCTTGGTTTATGTGTGTCTTTAGGCCAGTTACATACTTAAAATTTTTTAAATAGTGTTTAGATACATATAACATAAAATATTTTGCCGTCTAACCATTTTTTTGACATACAGTTCGATAGTGTTACATACACGTCACATCTATGCAACCAATCTCTGGAAATATGTTTGTTTGAAAAATGAAATTCTAACTTCTATTTCCCACTTCCCCCTGGCAGCCATTCTTCTACTTTAGGTCTCTATGAATTTATTAGCCTTTTCTGTTAACTGGCTAATTTTACTTAGCAGTTGTCCTCAAAGTTCATTCACATTGTAGCATATGTCAAAATTTCCATCTTTTCTAAGGCTGAATAATACTACATCATATGTATATAACATATCATATGGATATTGTATTTATTCATTCATCTGTCTTTGAATACTGGGATTGCTTCTAACTTTTGACTTTTGTGATTAATGCTGCTATGAATATAAGTGTACAAATAACTCTGCAAGAACCTGCCTTTAGTTCATTAGGGTATAATATCCAGAATTGGACTTGCTGGGTCATATGGCAATTCTGTTTTTTAATTTTTTAGAACTTCTGTCCTCTTTTCCATATTTGTTACACTATTTTACATTCCCCCTAACAGTACATGAGTTTCAGTATCTCCAAATCCTCATCATCACTAGGTTTTTGGTTTTGCTTTTTTGATAGCAGCTATCCTAATGGGTATAAGGTGGTATCTCATTGTGGTTTTGGTTTGTATTTCCTTAGTAATTAGTGATATTGAGCATCTTTTCATCTGCTTATTAGCTATTTGCATATCTTCTTTGAGCAAAAGTCTATTCAAATCCTTTGCTCATTTTTAAGGCTTAGCTTTTTTGGTTGTTGTTCATTCATGCTCTTTAATTGCTGTACTGGCTTTGTAGTAAGTTTTGAAGTCAGAGAATGTGAGTCCTCCCAACTTTATTCTTTTCAAGATTGTTCAGCTGTTTGGGATCCCTTACACTCCTGGATGAATCTGAGCATCAACTTTTCCATTTCTGCCAAAATGCTCTAGGAATTTTGATAGGAATTGCATTTAACCTATAAATTGTTTTGGGTAGTATTAACAGATGAATAGTGACTTAAGTCTTCCTAGCGTTTCCATTTCTTTAGATCTTTTAAAATTTCTTTCAGCAATTCTTTGTAGTTTTCATTGTACAAGTCTTTCTTGGCTAGATTTATACCTAAGTATTTAATTCTTTTACATACTATTATAAAAGGAATTGCTTTCTTAATATTCTTTGCTGATTGTTCATTGCTGGTGTACAGAAACACAGCTTTTTGTGTGTTTATACTGTACCCAGCAACTTTGGGGTTGGTTTGTTAGCACAAGTAGCTTTCTTGTGGATTTTTTGAGATTTTCTTTGTATCAGTTCAGTTCAGTTCAGTTGCTCAGTTGTGTCTGACTCTTTGCGATCCCATGAATTGCAGCACGCCAGGCTTCCCTGTCCATCACCAACTCCTGGAGTTTACTCAAACTCACGTCCATCGAGTTGGTGATGCCATCCAGCCATCTCATCCTCTGTCGTCCCCTTCTCCTCCTGCCCCCAATCCCTCCCAGCATCAGGGTCTTTTCAAATGAGTCAACTCTTCGCATCAGGTGGCCAAAGTATTGGAGTTTCAGCTTCGGCATCAGTCCTTCCAATGAACACTCAGGACTGATCTCCTTTAGGATGGACTGGTTGGATCTCCTTGCAGTCCAAGGGACTCTCAAGAGTCTTCTCCAACACCAAAGTTCAAAAGCGTCAATTTTTTGGTGCTCAGCTTTCTTTGTATAGACTCATGTTATCTGTGAGTAGAGACCATTTTGCTTCTTCCTTTCCTATATGGATGCCTTTTTATTTCTTTTGTTGTCTAATGGTCCTGGCTAGCACTTTCAGTAACAGCGTTGAATAGTAGTGGTCAAAGTGGAAATCCTTGTTTTTTTCTGGATCTTCAGGGGAAAGCTTTCAGTCTTTTGCCAGTGAGTACTATGTTAACTGTGAGTTTTTCATGAATACTCTTTATTGTGTTGAGGAATTTCCCCTCTATTCCTAGCTTTATGAGATTTTTTTTTATCATAAAAGGATATTGGATTATGTCTAATAAGAATCCTGTGTCAATTGAGATGATCAAGTGTTTTTTTCCCATTTGCTCTATTAATGTAATATATTGCATTGATCCACTTTCTTAGGTTGAACTACGTTTGCATCAGGGGCTAAATCTCACTTGGTCATGGTGCATAATTCTTTTAATATGCTGTTGGACTTTTTTGCTAATATTTTGTTGAATTTTTTACATTTATAAGGGATATTGGTCTTTAATTTTCCTCTTGTAATGCTTTTATCTGACTTTGATTTTAGACACTACTTGCCAGGGCAATGCCTTCATAAAATGAGATAGGAACTGTTCCCTTCCCTTCAACTTTTTGGACAAAGTTGAAAATAATTGGTATTAATGCTTTTTAAAATATTTGGTAAAATTCACCAGTGAAGCTATTTGGTCTAGGACTTTAGTTCTTTGGAAGGTTTTTGATTACCGCTTCAGTATCTTTACTTATTATTGATCTGCTGAGATTTTCTATTTCTTCTTGAGTCGATTTAGTTAATTTATATATTTGTCCCTTTCTTCTAAGCTATCTAATTTGTTGGTATACAGTTGGCCATAGAATCCTCTTATGTTCTTATTGCTGAAAGTTTGTAGTGATGTCCCCTCATTCATTTCTGATTTTGGTAGTTTGTCTTCTGTCTCTTATTTTCATTGTCAACCTATTTGAAGATTTGTCAGTTCTGTTCATCATTTCAAAGAGCCAACTTTGGTTTTATTAATTTTCTGTTGTTTTTCTGTTATCTGTTTTGTCTATCTCTGGTCTATCTTTATTAGTTCCTTCTTTCTACCATCTTTGGGTTTAGTTTGTTCTTTTTTTTCTAGTTACTTAAGTTGTAAAGTTAATTTGAAATCTTTCTTATTTTTCTCATGTAAGCATTTACAGCTATAAAATTTCCCTCTTTCCACTGCTTTCACTGAATCCCACAAGTTTTGGTATGTTGTATTTTTATTTTCGTTTGTCACTAAGTATTTTCTAATTTCTCTTTTAATTTGTTCTTAACCAATTGGTTAAGACTTTGTTATTAATTTCTCCATATTTGTGAGCTTCAGCTTCTAGTCAGAGAAGATGCTTTGTATGATATATATCTTTTAAAATATGTTGTGACTTATTTTGTGGTCTAACATATGAGGTAGCTTAGAGAATGTCCAATGTACACTTGAGAAGATATGCACTTGAAAAAATATTCTATTGTTGGATGGATTGTTCTTCATACATCTCTTAGGTCTAGTTGATTTATTGTGTTTCTCAAGTGCTGTGTTTCCTTATTCATCTTTTGTCTGGTTGATCTATTCATTATTGAAAGTAGAGTATTGAAATCTCCAACTATTTCTGTAGAAGTATCTATTTTGCCCTTCTGTTTTGTGAATTTTTACTTCCTGTATTTTGAGAATCTGTTATAAGGTGTGTGTTTTTGTTTCGTTGCTCAGTCATGTCTGACTCTTCTGCAATCCCATGGACTGCTGCAGCATGCTAGGCTTCCCTGTCCTTTACTCTCTTCCAGAGTTGCTCAAACTCATGTCCATTGAATCGATGATTCCATCTAACAACCTCATTCCCTGTCACCACCTTTTCCTCCTACCCTCAGTCTTTCCCAGCATCAGGGTCTTTTCCAGTGAGTCAGTTCTTTGCATCAAGTGGCCAAAGTATTGGAGCTTTGGTTTCAGCATCAGTGCTTCCAGTGAATATTCAAAGTTGATTTCCTTTAGGATTGACTGGTTTGATCACCTTGGAATCCAAGGGACTTTCAAAAGTCTCCAGCACCACAGTTTGGAAATGCCAATCCTTTGGTGCTCAGCCTTCTTTATGGTGTGTGTAAAAGTTTATAATTGTTATATCTTCTTGCTGTATTGACCATTTTATTGATATATAATATCCTTGTTAGTCTGTTCTAACCTTTTTGGATTTAAAATCTTTTTTTTTTTTCCTGCTTGCTTAAGTCTGCTTGTAACCCTTGTAGTATATTTTTTAAATTTCAGTTATTGTACTTTTCAACTCCATAATTTCTTTTTGGCTTCTTTATATAGTATCTGTCTCCATTGTTACTCTCTTTTTGTTCATACATCATTTCTTATTTTGTTCATGTCTTACTTTAACTCTTCAAGCATATTAAAGAATTTTAGTCTAGTGAGTCTGATACCTGGATTTACTCAGGTATAATTTCTGTTGATTTATTTTGTTCTTTTGTATGGACTATACTTTCCTGTTTCTTTGTATACCTTGTAATTTTTTTCCCTTGCTCAAAATATATATTTGAATTTTATAATTTGCTAATTCTGGATAAAGTATTCTCCCTCTTCCCTAGGGTTAGCATATTTTGTTGTTATTATTGTAGGGTATCTCTTTGCTGGGGAGTAGCCTAAGATGAAAGCTTAAGTTCTCATTGTCTTTTCTCAGCCTGCCTCTTTCCCTGGGCATTCATAGTGGCTTTCTAAATTCTACTATATATGTGATTATTTTTGGATGTCCATAAAAATAGATGTGGTTCCTTTAAATCTCCTGGAAGCTGCTTTAGCTGGTAGAGATTAGAACAATGACAGCTAGCCTCTCTACCTGGAGGACAAGGTTTTTATTATCCACTGTGGCTTCAGCCATGCCAGAAATGTGGGTTTCCATCCCTGTTGCCACCTGACATAGGGATGAATAGTTGGAATTCTATTGAGTTCTGAAATCAAATGATACCAACTGCAGTTTACCAGCCAAGCATTCCCTTAGAAGCTGCAAACTTTCAAGTGTACTCTGGAGTTCCGTAACAGTCAGTTTAGACATTTTTTGACACTGCAATTATTGTCTAGCTACAGAGAGAGAGATTCCTGGCTCTTCTTACTCTGCTGTATTCCCTGATATCACTCCAGGCTCTGTTTGTTTTGTTTCATTCTTTTTTCCTCTCTGTTTCTCACACTAAGAACCTCATTTGACCTACCTTCAAGTTCAATGATTCTTTTTTTCTGCCAGTTCACATCTGTTGGTGAGCCCTTCTAGTAAATTTTGTGTTACATTTCTTGTGTTTTTCAAGCCCAGAATTTCCATTTGGTTCTTTTTTATACTTTACTTTCTTTATAGTATTCTCTCTTTGATGAGACATCATGATTATTCTCTAATATTTTTTAGACATAATTGTCCTTAATTCTTGGAAAATATTTATAATAGTTGATTTAAAGTCTTAGTTAGTAAGTGCAATGTGTGGGTTTCCAGATTGCTTTTCTTCTGTGTAAAAACTGTACTTCCCTGTTTCTTTGCATGTCTTGTATTTTTGAGGTATGAAAACTGGGTATTTTAGTAATATAACATGGGAACTCTGGAAATCAGATTCCCCTTCATCTTACTCCCAGGTTTTGTTGTTGTTGATCCTGTTTGTTTAATGACTTATACACTATAATTCTGTTCTGTAGTGTATATGTTCTTTGTGTAGCTTCTTAAGTCTCTGCTTTGTTAGTTGGTCAGCTAATTTTTGAACAAAGATTTTCTTAGTTATCTTGCCACAAAAGTTTCTCAGTGTTTGCTGAGGGATTCTGTGTGGATGTCAGGGCATACTTTCGATACTCAGGCAGAGAGTTTACAACTCTGCCTTATCTTTCATATCCTGCTGGTACAGAAACTCAAGGGCAGAGGGAAATGTGAGATTAGGGCCTTCTTAGGTCTTCCCTAGGAATGTACAGTGCACTATACACGTGAGTGGCATTCTAGAGTCCTACAGTTGTGTCAGAGCTTTTCAAAGCTTTCTGTGGACATCTTATTTCCCAGTTTTTCCTTTATGCTAAGGGCTCTGATGGGAAAGTGGACAACATAAAGGAACAGATGGATAATGTAAGCAGAGACATGGAAACTCTAAGATTTAAAAGGAAATGCTTGAGGGGAGGAGATAAATTTGGAGACTAGGATTGACATATACACATTACTATATATAAAGTGAAAGTGAAGTCACCCAGTTGTGTCTGACTCTTTGCGACCCCATGGACTATAGACTACCATAGACTGTAGCCTGCAGGCTTCTCCATCCATGGGATTTTCCAGGCAAGAGTACCGGAGTGGATTGCCATTTCCTTCTCCAACTATATATATATATAAAGTAGATAACTAATAAGAACCTACTGAATAGCACAGGAACTCTGCTCAATACTCTGTATGGTTGATAAAATCTACAACATAGTGGACATATGTATATGTATAGTTGATTCACTTTGCCATACAGTAGAAACTAGCACAACATTGCAGATCAGCTATATGCCAATAAAAATTAATTTAAATAAAGGAAATGTTAGAAATTTTAAAACTTCTGTAACAGAAATGAAGACTACCTTTGATGGGTTTATCAGCTGGACAGAAATGAGGAAAGAAACCGTGAACTTGAAGATATGTTAACAGGAACTTCTTAGGCTGAAAAGAAGAGAAAAATAATGTTAGAACAGAATATCCAAGAATTATGAGAAAATTGCAAAAGAGGTATCATATGTATAATGGAAATCCCAAAAGGAAAAGAGAGAAAGGAATAGAAGAAATATTTAAGGTAAGCACAGCTTAGAATTTTTCAAAATTAATGACAAACACCAAACCACAGATCCAACAAACTCAGAGTACATGATGCAGGAAAAATATGCAAAAGTCTATCCCAAACTGCACAGAATCAAAGAAAAAGAAAAAATTTTGAAGGAAAACATAAGGAAAAAACTATTTTACTTGTTGAAGAACAAGTATAAAAGTTATATCAGGCCTTTGTTCAGAGTCATGCAAGCAAGAAGAAATATTTAAAGTGTTGAAAACAAACAAAAAACACATTAACCCAGAATTCTGTATTGAGTGAAATTAACCTTCCAAAGGTAAAATAAAGACTTTCTCAGATAAAAATTGAGGGAATTTGTTGCTGGTAGAGCTACCTTGGAAGAAATATTAAAAGGAGTTGTTCAGCGAGAAGTAAAATGGTGTGTGTCAGAATATATATATATATATAGGGTCTGTATATAAAGGAACAGTTCAATAAATAGTAAAGAAGATATTAGTTTGTTCAATAATAATGGAAAAATATATTAAATGATTATAGTTAACACACAAATCAAATGAATGAGAGCAGTGTTATAAGAAATAGGAGGAAAAATTGAGAATACTCTGTTATAAGGTATATGCAATACCCAAGAAGCAGTACAGTGTTAATGTGCAAGTAAACATATTGAAAACTCTAGGGCAACTACTGTAAGTTTTTAAGAAGTTGATATTCTAATTATGGGATATAAAATTATATAAAATTCTTAATTAAAACCAGAGAAGAAAGAAAGAGTAGAGGACAAAGAAACAAAGAACAAGGGCAATGAGTAGAATAACAAATATGATACATCTTAATCTAGGTATCAAATTCCTTACGATTATACAGTGGAAGTGGGAAATAGATTTAAGGGACTAGGTCTGATAGACAGACTGCCTGATGAACTATGGATGGAGGATCGTGACATTGTACAGGAGACAAGGAGCAAGACCATCCCCAAGAAAAAGAAATGCGAAAAAGCAAAATGGCTGTCTGAGGAGGCCTTACAAATAGCTGTGAAAAGAAGAGAAGTGAAATGCAAAGGAGAAAAGGCAAGATATACCCATTTGAATGCAGAGTTTCAAAGAATAGCAAGGGGAGATAAGAAAGCCTTCCTCAGTGATCAGTGCAAAGAAATAGAGGAAAACAATAGAATGGGAAAGACTAGAGATCTCTTCAAGAAAATTAGAGATACCAAGGGAACATTTCATGCAAAGTTGGGCTCAACAAAGGAATAGTATGGACCTAACAGAAGCAGAAGATATTAAGAAGAGGTGGCAAGAATACACAGAGGAACTGTACAAAAAAGATCTTCACGACCCAGATAATCACGATGGTGTGATCACTCACCTAGAGCCAGACATCCTGGAGTGTGAAGTCAAGTGGGCTGTAGGAAGCATCATTATGAACAAAGCTAGTGGTGGTGGTGGAATTCCAGTTGAGCTATTTCAAATCCTGAAAGATGATGCTGTGAAAGTGCTACACTCAATATGCCAGCAAATTTGGAAAACTCAGCAGTGGCCACAGGACTGGAAAAGGTCAATTTTCATTTCAATCTCTAAGAAAGGCAATGCCAAAGAATGCTCAAACTACCGCACATTTGCACTCATCTCACACGCTAGTAAAGTAATGCTCAAAATCCTCCAAGCCAGGCTTCAGCAATATGTGAACCGTGAACTTCCAGATATTCAAGCTGGTTTTAGAAAAGGCAGAGGAACCAGAAATCAAATTGCCAACATCTGCTGGATCATCAACAAAGCAAGAGAGTTCCAAAAAAACATCTATTTCTGCTTTATTGACTATGCCAAAGCCTTTGACTGTGTGGATCACAATAAACTGGAAAATTCTGAAAGAGATGGGAATACCAGACCACCTGACCTGCCTCTTGAGAAACCTGTATGCAGGTCAGGAAGCAACAGTTAGAACTGAACATGGAACAACGACTGGTTCCAAATCAGGCAAGGAGTACGTCAAGGCTGTTTATTGTCACCCTGCTTATTTAACTTATATGCAGAGTACATTATGAGAAATGCTGGGCTGGAGGAAGAACAAGCTGGAATCAAGATTGCTGGGAGAAATAGCAATAACCTCAGATATGCAAATGATACCACCTTTATGGCAGAAAGTGAAGAAGAACTAAAAGCCTCTTGATGAAAGTGAAAAAGGAGAGTGAAAAAGTTGGCTTAAAGCCCAACATTCAGAAAACTAAGATCATGGCATCTGGTCCCATCACTTCATGGGAAATAGATGGGGAAACAGTGGAAACAGTGACAGACTTTAATTTTGGGGGCTCCAAAACCACTGTAGATGGTGACTGCAACCATGAAATGAAAAGATGCTTGCTCCTTTGAAGAAAAGCTGTGACCTACCTAGACAGCATATTAAAAAGCAGAGACATTACTTTGCCCACAAAGGTTCATCTCGTCAAGGCAATGGTTTTTCCAGTAATCATGTATGGATATGAGAGTTGAACTATAAAGAAAGCTGAGCACTGAAGAATTGATGCTTTTGAACTGTGGTGTCAGAGAAGACTCTCGAGAATCCCTTGGACTGCAAGGAGATCCAGCCAGTCCATTCTAAAGGAGATCAATCTTGAGTGTTCATTGGAAGTACTGATGTTGAAGCTGAAACTCCAATACTTTGGCTACTTGTTGCGTAGAGCTGACTCATTGGAAAAGACCCTGATGCTGGGAAAGATTGAAGGCAGGAGGAGAAGGGGACGACAGAGGATGAGATGGTTGGATGGCATCACCAACTCAATGGAGATGAGTTTGAGTGGACTCCAGGAGTTGGTGATGGACAGGGAGGCCTAGTGTGCTGTGTGGTCCATGGGGTCGCGAAGAGTCGGACACGACTGAGTGACTGAATGAATACAGCTATATTAATAATTACTTTAAATATCAGTGATCAAAATTCTTCAATTAGGGACTTCCCTGGTGGTCTAGTGGTTAAGAATTTGTCTTGCAGTGCAGAGAACTGGGTCCAGTCCCTGGTCATGGAATTAAAATCCCACATTCTTCAGAGCTACTGAGTCCAAGCACCACAACTAGAGACTGTGTGCACTGCAATGAAAGATCTGTGCAGTGCACCAAAAGATCCCCCCCCCCCATGATGCAGCTAAGACCTCACATAGCCAAATAAATAATAACTATTCAAAAAGGAAATAAAGCCTTTAGCTCAGAAGAAGTTCACCAATTAAATGACAAACTGCCCTGATTATGGGAAAGATTGAGGGCAGGAGAAGAAGGGGGCAACAGAGGATACAATGGCTGGATGGTCGACTCAGTGGATGTAAGTTTGAGCAAACTCGGGGAGATAGTAAAGGATAGGGAAGCCTGGTGTGCTGCAGTCCATGGGGTCACAAAGAGTTGGTCACGACTGAGCGACTGAAGAACAGACCACCAGTGAAGTCCCTGCTTAGTTCTTTTTAAATAATATTTGCTTCTCATTATGTTCAAGTTTTTATTTATATCTTTGTGCTTATTCATAATATTTATAATAACTATTTAAAAGTTCTTGTTTAGTGGCTTATACTCTTATCATTGTTGGGTCCTTTTCTGTTGATTGATTTTCTCCTGGTTATGGTTTATATTTTCCTGATATCTTCACATTGTTACAGGAAAGGAAGTGGGGCCAGAGAGGATGGTCATGTCCCAGCTCTCAGAAAATGGAGGCATAGCGTTATAAAGTATTTACATTTAGTAAGGAGACATAATAATATATAAAAGCCTTTCACAGTAAGTTAAATATGCATATTGTGAACTCCATAGCAACCATTACAAAATTTTTTAAAAAGTTACAGCTAATAAACCAATGGTGCAGATAAAATGGATTAAATAGGATGGCCATCAAGTGTAGGTTCTTGGCTTAGCTCAGGAAAGAATTCAAGGGTGAGCATAGTAAAGTGAAAGGTTTATTCAGGTATATATACACTCCATACACAGAGTGTGGGCCATCACAGAAGGTGAGAGAGGCAGCAGGGTATGGAGTTGTCAGTTTTTGTAGAGGTAGGTGGGTAATTTCATTTGCTAATGAGTGGGAGGAGTATTTCAGTTATTTTGGGGAAGGGATGGGCATTTTCTTTTTTTTTTTTTTTTTTTAGTGTTTATTTTATTTTTTTTATTTAATTAATTAATTTTAATTGGAGGCTAATTACTTTACAGTATTGTAGTGGGTTTTGCCATACATTGACATGAATCAGCCATGGTTTTACATGTGTTCCCCATCCTGAACACCCCTCCCACCTCCCTCCCCATCCCATCCCTCAGGGTCATCCCAGTGCACCACCCCTGAGCACCTGTCTCATGCATTGAACCTGGACTGGTGATCTGTTTCACATTTGATAATATACATGTTTCAGTGCTATTGTCTCAAATCATCCCATCCTAGCCTTTTCCCACAGAGTCCAAAAGACTGTTCTTTACATTTGTGTCTCTTTTGCTGTCTCGCATATAGGGTCATTATTACCATCTTTCTAAATTCCATATATATATGTTAGTATACTGTATTAGTGTTTTTCTTTCTGACTTACTTCACTCTATATAATAGGCTCTAGTTTCATCCACCTCATTAGTACTGATTCAAATGCATTCTTTTTAATGGCTGAGTAATATTCCATTGTGTATATGTACCACAGCTTTCTTATTCATTGATCTGCCGATGGACATCTAGATTGCTTCCATGTCCTGGCTATTGTAAACAGTGCTGCAGTGAACACTGGGGCACACATGTCTCTTTCAATTCTGGTTTCCTTGGTGTGTATGCCCAGCAGTGGGATTGCTGGGTCATATGGCAGTTCTATTTGCAGTTTTTTAAGGAATCTCTATACTGTTCTCCATAGTGGCTGTACTAGTTTGTATTCCCACCAACAGTGTAAGAGGCTTCCCTTTTCTTCGCACCCTCTCCAGCATTCATTGTTTGTAGACTTTTTGATAGCAGCCATTCTGACCAGCGTGAGATGGTACCTCATTGTGATTTTGATTTGCATTTCTCTGATGATGAGTGATGTTGAGCATCTTTTCATGTGTTTGTTAGCCACCTGTATGTCTTCTTTGGAGAAATGTCTGTTTAGTTCTTTGGCCCATTTTTTGATTGGGTCATTTAGTTTTCTGGAATTGAGCTGCAGGAGCTGCTTGTATATTTTTGAGATTAATTCTTTGTCAGTTGCTTTGTTTGCGATTATTTTCTCCCATTCTGAAGGCTGTCTTTTCACCTTGCTTATAGTTTCCTTCGTTGTGCAAAAGCTTTTAAGTTTAATTAGGTCCCATTTGTTTAGTTTTGCTTTTATTTCCATTACTCTGGGAGGTGGGTCATAGAGGATCCTGCTGTGATTTATGTCAGAGAGTGTTTTGCCTATGTTTTCCACTAGGAGTTTTATAGTTTTCTGGTCTTACATTTAGATCTTTAATCCATTTTGAGTTTATTTTTGTGTATGGTGTTAGAAAGTGTTCTAGTTTCATTCTTTACAAGTGGTTGACCAGTTTTCCCAGCACCACTTGTTAAAGAGATTGTCTTTTCTCCATTGTATATTCTTGCCTCCTTTGTCAAAGATAAGGTGTCCATAGGTGCGTGGATTTATCTCTTGACTTTCTATTTTGTTCCAGTGATCTATATTTCTGTCTTTGTGCCAGTACCGTACTGTCTTGATGACTGTAGCTTTGTATTATAGCCTGAAGTCAGGCAGTTGATTCCTCCAGGTCCATTCTTCTTTCTCAAGATTGCTTTGGCTATTTGAGGTTTTTTTGTATTTTCATACAAATTGTTAAATTATTTGTTATAGCTCTCTAAAAAATACCGTTGGTAGCTAGATAGGGCTTGCATTGAATCTATTGATTGCTTTGGGTAGTACACTCATTTTCACTGTATTGATTCTTCTGATCCATGAACATGGTGTATTTCTCCATCTATTTTGTCATCCTTAATTTCTTTCATCAGTGTTTTATAGTTTTCTATATATAGGTCTTTTGTTTCTTTAGGTAGACTTATTCCTAAGTGTTTTATTCTTTCTGTTGCAATGGTGAATGGAATTGTTTCCTTAATTTCTCTGTTTTCTCATTGTTAGTGTATAGGAATGCAAGGGATTTTTCTGTGTTAATTTTATATCCTGCAACTTTACTATATTCATTGATTCGCTCTAGTAATTTTCTGATGTAATCTTTAGGGTTTTCTATGTAGAGGATCATGTCATCTGCAAACAGTGAGAGTTTTACTTCTTCTTTTCCAACCTGGATTCCTTTTATTTCTTTTTCTTCTCTGATTACTGTAGCTAAAACTTCCAAAACTATGTTGAATAGTAGTGGCAAGAGTGGGCACCCTGGTCTTGTTCCTGACTTTAGGGGAAAGGCTTTCAATTTTTCACCATTGAGGATAATGTTTGCTGTGGATTTGTCATATATGGGCTTTTATTATATTGAAGTATGTTCCTTCTATGCTGCTTTCTGGAGGATTTTTATCATAAATGGATGTTGAATTTTGTCATAGGCTTTCTCTGCATCTATTGAGATAATCATATGGTTTTTATCTTTGAATTTGTTAATGTGGTGTATCACATTTGTGGATATTAAAGAATCTTTGCATCCCTGGGATAAAGCCCACTTGGTCATGATGTATGATCTTTTTATATGTTGTTGAATTCTGTTTGCTAGAATTTTGTTAAGGATTTTTGCATTTATGCTCATCGGTGATATTGGCCTGTAGTTTCCTTTTTTTGTAGCAAGGGATGGGCACTTTCATGATTTGGACTACCACCCACTTTTTGACTTTCATAGTTGGCCTTGGAACTGTCATGGCCCCTATGGGTATGTCATTTAGCTTGCTGATGTGTTATAATGAGCTGTGTACTGTGACTCAAGATCTAGTGGATGTGGACTTGAACCTTTTTGGCTCTAATTAGTTTATTTCATGTTCTTGGACGGCATTATTCTTTTAAAGGTTGTGCCTGGTCCACTTCCTGTCTGAACAAGTCGGGTAGTTTTTTACTGGGTGCCAGGATTATGAATTCTACCTTGAATTTTGTGATATTCTTTATAGAGTGTTTTTATTCTAGTAAGCATTTAAATACAGATCAGTTTTATCCCTTTAAAGCTTGCTTTTAATTTTTGTTAAGGTGAATCTAGAATGGTCTGTATTCTGTGGATTAACTCCTCCTTTAAGATCCATTTTTGGTGGGATTTCTAGTGAGTGCTCTGTGTATTCAGCATAGTTTCCCCATTTTGATAGTGGGAAGTCAAGTGATTTCCTGCCTTGTATAAATGATGAGAATTGTTTAGATCTAAACTTCTTGATGATTATTTTTCTTCTACAGTATTTGTTTGTCTCGTTTTTTGGATTTTTGCCTAATGCAAGTATAAAATAGTATTATAGCCAAAGAATAGAGGAGACCCATTTTTAGATTTCAGGACCGTGTGTGTGTGTGTGTGTGTGTGTGTGTGTGTGTGTGTGTGTGTGTCCCTCTTCTTTGATACTCTGTTCTGCAGTTTCTTACCGCCTTGGCATCCCCAACAGTGATGTTAAGAATCTGTCCCCAGGCAGAAATATGGGGCTATCATAGGGTTCTCATCGTCTCTTTTACTGTTCTTAAGGATTAGTCCTGCTCTGCTCTGCTTTTTGTCCAATTTGATTTATTTGGTCCAGTTTTCTAGCTGCTCGTGGTGAGAGAGAACAGTCTTGTAGCATTTAATATTTGTGGGCAGAAGCAGAAGTCAGAATATTATTATTTTTATTTTCTAAGTCTAGTAAAGTGAGTTATTATGAGTTTCTTTAAAAACATCTTTCTGAAATTTATTTTCCTGTTCCAAATAGAATTTATTCATTTTTTAGCCCTATTTCAAGCATGCCAAAAATTGAAGGGATTTTTCCTCAGAACTTTTGTTGTTCTAGTATCCAGTGTAACTAATGGACAGACTGATACCAGTCTGATTCTCTCTTCTTTGTAGAATACCTATTTTTTTTTTCCTCTCTTGCAAGGTCCTATTTTTATCCTTGGGCTAAGATTTCACAATGGTACTTAGGGAGATTTTTGTTTGTTAGTTGCATTTTCTCAGATTGACACTTGGTGAGTGCATTCAATACAAGAGATTATGTTTTTCTTTAGTTCTGGAAAATTGTATTTCTCATAATTTCCTCTATTTTCTCTCTTCTTTATTTCTGGAGTTTGCATTACTTGGATGGGGGATCTCCTGCATTGATCCTGTTTTCTCATATTTTTCATTTCTTTGCCTGTTTTTTATACTTCCTAGAACTGGCAATTTTACTTTGAATTTAATTTTTTGACAGTCATTTTGAATTTCTAAAATCTTCTTTATTTTTATGATCTTTGTTCTTTTTACAAAATGTTTTGCAGTTGTGTTTTGGATGTATTGTCTATCAACTTAAATATCTCTTAAGTGTTATTTATCAGTTTTAAGGAAAGTTTTATCTGTTCCCATTATTATGTGTTTATCCAGGAACCCTTTTTCACCATTTTTGTATTATCATGGATTCTGATGTTGGAGAGTTTCATTATATGCTTGGTGGATTTTTTAAAAATCATTTGTTCATATCAGAGAGGGTTGGTATCAGAGAGGTTAAGTTGAAAGAGAAAACTTAAAACCTCTGAAAATACTGAAAATGTAAGCAGAATGTTTATATTGGTAGAATTTGGGTTAGCTGTTGGGGAGGGTGCTAATCATACTCTAGGAAACATCAAAATGCCAGTGTATCTGGTTCTTTTCATGGGGATACTCAATTCCTTATAGAAGAACACTCTGACTTTTTAAAACAGCTTTGTTGAGGAGCTATTTGCATACCATAAAATTCATTTAAGTGTACAGTTAAATGGCTTTTGGAAAATTTAGGTTGAGTGCAGAGCTTACCTCTAGTATCTTCCTTCTCTTAATGATTATAGACTCCAAGTCAGTTTATATTAATTGCTATCCAATGCCTTGAAATAATTGTTTTATTGATTCTGTTCATATTTTATATTTGCTTTTTGTGGGAAACTTACTTCACTGTAAGCTACTTTATCATGGCCAAAACCAGAAGTCCCAAATCTATTGAACTTTTCATTCAATTTTTATGTATTTCAATTTGGATGGTGTTTGTCATTTTGCAATTTTATCATATTTCAAGTCCCTATTCCATTTCTTAGATATATTAAAGATATTCTTTCATATTACATGTCATACAATTCTAACATCTGAATTTAAAAAAATTTTTTAGATTATTTCTGCTTTTTCTCCCCCCTCTTGAGAGCTATTAATATTTGTTTCCTTGTACTTCTTTCTGCGGAAATTATTCTTTGAAATCTGCTTGAAAGTGAGTTCCTCTAGAAGCAGTTTTCATTTGCATTAATAAGCTACCTTGCAGCACTACCAAAGATTTATTAATCTTATCTGTTGTTTTCAATTCCAGGAGTTATTTTAGAGCACTTCTGTGGCTCAGTGGTAAAGAATTTGCCTACCAATGCAGGAAGTGCGTGTTTGATCCCTGGGTCAGGAAGATGCCTTAGAGAAGGAAATGGCAATTCACTCCAGTATTCTTGCCTGGGAAATCTCATGGACTGAGGAGCCTGATGGGCTACATCCAGGAGGTCACAAGGAGTCAAATATGACTTAGCAACTGAGCACTGCATATGCAGTAAAACCTTTCATTATGGAAGTGTTCTGTATCTGCACTATACAACATGGTAGTTATTAGCCATATCTGGCTACTGAGCGTTTGAAATGTAATTTAATTAGTATGACTGAGGGACTGAATTTTAAATTTTATTCAATTTTAATAAATTTACACCTTAACAACCACATGTAGCCAGTGGTTACTGTGTTGGAGGATAGTTTTAGAAAGTCATTGTCCCAGCACCTCCATTCCCACTATTACCAGATGATTTCAATTTTGTGTAAAGTATTGAGGTCTGATAGTATGCTCTGGTCTGTTCTTTGTTGTTGTTTAGTCACTAAGTTGTGTCTGACTCTTTTGCAGCCCCATGGACTGTCGCCCACCATGCTCCTCTGTCCATGGAATTTCCCAGGCAAGAATACTGGAGTGAGTTGCCATTTCCTTCTCCAGGGGATCTTCCTGACAGGAATCGAACCCACGAGTAGCAGTCTGTTCTTTACTGGATTATTTCCTTTTATCAGTAATTTCATGTGATCTTTTTTTCTTTCTCCTTTAACTTTCTGCCTCTCTGGTGTGTGGAAGTGTTTACTTCCGGGCTCACATCATTGCACAGGTTTTTCCCTACAGAGGAGGATGTGACTGGGGCTGCTAAGGCCCTGCTGCTTCTTCAGTGCACATACAAACTGGATCTGAAGGCTCTTTCCAGGGGAGTCCTGCCAGGTAAGCAACTTGCATGGGTTCCCTTTGTGAACATTTGCCTTAGAGCTGCTTTTCTTGCCTTTAGAACTTTCAATTTTTTTCCTGTAGGACTTGAGAAATACAGAGGAAGAATCTACTTTTTGCCTTTTAGCCACCTCATGTTGCTGTGAGGTGAGCTCTGAGAACTCTGGACCTTTCATGGGAATTTAGGAGATAAAAACCAGAAACACTTAATGTTCTAGGAAACTGGGATCTGATTTTAGGAAGTAGAAGAGAAATTGAACAGTTATGCCTGGGTGGATTTGGTATAATAGGCAGATGACTTTCAAAACTTTGTAAGAAATGGCATATTTCCTACCATATCAGTAAACAAAGATGTCACAATCATCAGTGATTGCAGCCCTCCAACATGAGCCAGTGAGACCTGAGGAAACTCAGGATTTGAAAACAGGATACTGGCCTTAGTTAAGTGAGGTGCATATCAAAGGAATGATTTCAGTGAGCCCAGACTCTTGCATGTTCCCATACATAGAAAAGTGCTAAATTCCTTAACTTGAGATACCTACTTTTCCTTTAATTAACAGTAATTTTTTTTGACATGCATGTTACCTACCCTGTTGCAAAATTGCTATATAACCTGGCTCCCCTTCCTCTCCTCCTTGGAGCAGTTCTCTCAGGGTTACTTGAAGTGCTGCCTCCTGGGTTTTAAGTCGTAAAAATTTGGATAAAACATAACTCTCAACTTTTAGATTGTGAATATTTTTTAAAGTCTACACCTGCTTCATCAAATATAGCTTTTATTGGTGTCTCATTCTTATATTATCTTGAATTAGAACCTGCCTAGAGCTCCTGATTCATGCTTATTCTCCCCGTACTGCCTTATGTTTTAAGTATGTTCCTACTAATAAGGTGGTCTGTGGGAACTCATTTCAGTGTCTTCTATGGGGTAAACCCCTTATCTTAACCAAAAGTAGTTATAAAAATAATCTGACCATTTTCTGAAGCATGTACTCAGAGATAAAATATGAAGGGAAACAACTTAAGACTGGTTGTATTTGGATAGTGGGAAAAGAGTGTGTGAATGATCTCTTTATTGACCTCAGTGATCACCCTTTGTGTCCTTTATCAGGAATATCATTGTTCTTCTTGCTTCTAGGAACCGAGTATCGTTCTACCCTGAATGTTGGTGATTGCTTCAGGCTGGGCCAGACAGCCCTCAGCGTCAACGACCTTCACCATTCAATGCTTTGGATGCAGCAAGCGCTAAAGCAGCTGAATGCAGGGGAGCATAGCACTATCTCCAGGATTCAAGTCCTGGACCATCTCAGAGATATCAGCTTCCGGTTTGGACCTGTACAGGGCAGTGAACTTAACCAATCAGCTGCTGTCTCTTGGTAATACCCTTGGGAGCTAGGAAAGCAAGTAATTTGCTCTGTGTTGACCTGCTCCTTCATCCCACTTACCAACTGACCCACCTGCCCTGGCCTTGGGTGGAATATTCCATAGAGTTCTTGTGACTCAATTGTGTTAGTCAGGGAAGACTACCCTATGGTAACAAATAAACTCCTGAATCTTTAAGACAAGAAAGGTATAAAATTTTACTTTTCATCCATGCAGAGTCCTCCTGCAGGTTGGGTGGCTTTTCTAAATGTTGACTCAAGAATTTAGATTTTTTTCTAGGGAATTTCCTGGCTGTCTAGTGGTTAGAACACTGCACTTCCCCTTTAGGGGGCCTGAGTTCAATGCTTGGTGGGGGAATTAAGATCCCACAAGTTGTGTGGCAAAAAAAATTGAGATTTTTTTTTTCTACTCCAGGATGACTCTGTTGTTTTGGAGTCCCTTCATGCTAGCTGTGTGAAGGATTTCATGATACATGTTATAGGCCAGGCCTATAAGTGGCATCCATCACTTCTGTCCACATTCTCTTGTCAGAGATATCATGGACCCCATCTCATTTCAAGGGAGGTTTGGAAAATATAAAGTTTCTTTGTTTCCAGTAGCATGAAGTAGGTTGCTGAACAACTAGTTAGCCTTCATATGGTAGTAGAAATTGACTAAGGAGCTCTGTGTAACAGTGAAAATGTCTATTTGTTTTGGTATGGTCATAATCAGTTAATGCATTGTCTTCTTGAAGACATCGTTGCTATAGAAACTTCTTGTTTTTCCAGTCCCTCTATGATAACTTAGGTCTTATGATAAACTAATCATTTTCTGATGCATAAATTTAGCAATAAAATGTGAAAGGGAACAACTGAAGAAAGTGGCCACTTTTGAGACATGTTAATGGAAAGGAGATGTGGGGTAATAAGTGGTTCCATTTTTTAAAATTAAGCTTTCAATAGATATTTGTATTTAAAATATAGGCATGTATAAATTTGATGGAGGTAAGTTATAAGAGGTAAAACAAAGAATTCTACTGGGACATGTCAACTGGAAAGAAACACAAAACCTGAAAGTTGAGAGTAATGTTTTATTTAGTGGACATTCTTAGAACTTCAAGCCTGGGAGACAGCCTCTCAGATAAATGCTGAGAAAACTGTACCAAAAAGGAAGGAGGAGAAGCCAGGATATATGGGAATTTTTGCAACAACAACAACAACAACAACAGTACAATTGACTGTTTTGGGTGTTTTTTTTTTTTTTTTTTTGGCTGCACCACATGGTTTGTGGGATCATAGTTCCACAACCAGGGATCAAACCCCAACCCTCAGTTGTGAAAGCACAATGTCCTAACCACTGGACTGCCAGGAAATTCCCAAGAAGCTCCTGTTAATAAAAGAAAACTATATACTTTAAGTTAAGGAATTTAATACTTTTCTGTGAATGGAGACTTGGGAGTCTGGGCCCACTGAAATCATTCCTTTGATAGGCACGTCAGTTTTCTGGGCCAATATCCCATGTTTCCTCATACCGAGTTTCTTCAGGCTGTAGCATTGAGGGTGGCTGCAGTCTAATGGTTGCTCATGGTCAGTATTGCTTGTTTCCATTGTGAACTCCCTCAGGGCGCACCATCCATGGTGACTACAATCACTGATGACTGCAACATCCTTTGTTTACCGATACAGCAGTCAATATTTTGTTTCTCGGGCATAATCAGTCTTTAAGTAAGAGGGCTCACAACTGAGGCATTCTCTGTGCTGATAAATCTGTTCTGACATTCTCCTCTTCCCTTCTACATAGTAGCCTGTAATTCCCTTCACCATAGAAGTTTATTATGTTTTATTTTAATAGTTCATTTACATCTGTATTGCCTTTATTAAATTGTTTTCCCCAATAAGCTGTTGACAGAAAAAAAACAAAAAAAACAGCACAACCTAAAGGACTTCCTTGTGATAATCCAGTGGCTAAGATTCCAAACTCCCAATTCGGGGGCCTGGGTTCGATCCCTGATCAAGGAACTAGATTCCACATGCCACATCTAAAGATCCTGCCTGTCTCTGTGAAGACTGAAGATACCACATACCTCAATTAAGACCCATTGCAGCCAAATAGATTAAAAAAATTTTTTTAAACGTGCAACCTAAAAATTGAAAGTTTTATTGAGCACACATTATTATGACTTCAGGCCTGGGAGACAGCATCTCAGATAGCGCCGAGAAAACTGTTAGGAGGAGGAGAAGGGGGAGCCAGGATATATAGGAGTTTTTGCGACTGTTAACCTGCAGTTGGCACTTGCCATGTACACTTCCTGTCTACCTGTACAAGGATTAAATCACACATGCTGCTGCAGCTGCTAACCTTCAACATCTGCTGAAGGGAGTTCAGGAAGGAGATCAGGAAGGAGGCATTCCATGCTCTGAAAAAATTGGCAGAACAGGTCGTCAAATAATTATATATTTTCAGGAACTGATTCTGTGAGCTCAATTGTTGCATCTTCTCATGTCTAGAAAAGCACCACATTTCTTCATGATGATGTCTGTTCCTAAATCACATGTATGTTGATCTTCCCCCTACCTCTTTGGAGCAGTTTCTCAGAGCTATCTGAAATGCTGTCACCCAGACTATAGTCCTCATTTTGCCCCAAATAAAACTTAACTCACAACTCTCAGTTGGTGCATTTTTTAAGTCAGCAAAACAAAGGTCAAGTAGTTGAAACATCAAAGATTATTGTTAAGCAAAGAAAACCAGATATCTCAAGTTAAGGATTTTAGCACTTTTATGAATATTGAAAGATGCAAGAGTCTGGGCTCACTGAAATCATTCCTTGATATGAACCTCAGCAATATGGGGCCAGTATCCTGTGTTTTTTCATCATGACTTTCCCCAAGCTGCACCCTTATGGATAGCTGCAATCTGATGATTCCTAAATGGCAGGTAATCTGTTTCCATCCTGGGTTCCCTCAGGGCTCATCTTTTGGGTGGTTATAATGTGATGTCTTGATGGTTACAATATCCTTTGTTTACCAATGACAGGCAAATTTTATTTCTAAAGCAAAGACTTTAGAAATAATAGTGTTTTTTTGTTTTTTGTTTTTTTTTTTACCAGTTTTGCATTTTCAAACTCCAGTGTAGCGCTAAACACTTAATTTGATCTGTATTGAGTGACTGTGATATTGTGACTTACAATAAGTACTATGTATTTGGGTTTCTCCCTGTTCCTGGCACAAAGCTCCAAAAATCAAATTTCCTAAGTGATGAGAGGCATAAAGATGTCTTTGTTAAGTTAATGAGGTGACTTTCGGAAAACTTTCAGGTAACCTAAAGATGAGAGCTGGTTGCCAGGGTAACGAGCCCTGTGATTTGAAAGTTGAAACTTTTCTGACCTCCAGGAAAGAGGAGAGGGACTGGAGGTTAAATTGACCAACAATAGCCAATGATTTAATCAAACCTGCCTATATAATGATGCTTCCATAACAACCCAGAGGAGAGGGCATAGAGAGCTTCCAGACTGGTGAACACATGGAGATGCTGAGAGAGTGGCAAGACTAAAGAGCATGGAAGTTATACGCCCCTTGCCACATACTTTGCCTTATGCATATCTTTTATCTGTTCGTAAGTTGTAAATTGGTAATCTACTTGGTAACATATTTCTCTGAGTTCTTTGGGCTGCTCTAACAAATTAAGCAAACCCAAGGAGAGGGTCACTGGAACTTCCAATCCACAGCCAGTAGTCAGAAGCACTAACAGTGGAGGTAATGAATAGATTCAGGGGATTAGATCTGGTAGACAGAGTGCCTGAAGAACTATGGATGGAGGTTCATAACATTGTACAGGAGGCAGTGACTAAAACTATCTCAAAGAAGAAGAAATGCAAGAAGGTAAAGTGGTTGAGGAGTCTTTACAAATAGCTGAGAAAAGAAGAGAAGTGGAAGGCAAAGGAGAAAGGAAAGATATATCCAACTGAGTGCAGAGTTCCAGAGAATAGCAGGAAGAGGTAAGAAAGCCTTCTTAAGTGAACAATGCAAAGAAATAGAGGAAAACAATAGAATGGGAAAGACTAGAATTGGAGATACCAAGAGAGCATTTCATGCAAAGATAGGCACAATAAAGGACAGAATGGTATGGACCTTAGAGAAGCACGAGATAAGAAGAGGTGGCAAGAATACACAGAACTGTACAAAAAAGGCCTTAATGACCAGAATAACCATGATGGTGTGATCACTCATCTAGAGCCAGACATCTTGGAGTGTGAAGTCAAGTGGGCCTTAGGAAGCATTACTACAAACAAAGCTAGTGGAGGTGATGGAATTCCAGCTGAATACTGTTTTAAATCCTAAAAAATGCTGTTGTTAAAGTGCTGAACACAGTACACCAGCAAATTTGGAAAACCCATCTGTGGTCACAGGACTGGAAAAGGTCAGTTTTCATTCCAGTCCTAAAGAATGGCAGTGCCAAAGAATGTTCAAACTACTGTACAATTACACTCATTTCACATGCTATCAAGGTAATGATCAAAATCCTTCAAGCTAGGCTTTAACAGTGAGTGAATTGAGAACTTCCAGATGTGCAAACTTGATTTAGAAAAGGCTGAGGAACCAAAGCTCAAATTACCAGCATCTGTTGGATCATAGAATAAACAAGAGAATTCCAGAAAAAACATGTACTTCTGCTTCATTGACTATGCTAAAGCCTTTGACTGTGTGGATCACAACAAACTGGGCAAAATTCTTCTGAAGGTGGGCATACCAGATCAGCTTACCTGTCTCCTGAGAAACCTGTATGCAGGTTAAAAACCAACAATCAGAACTGGGCATGGATAAATGGACTGGTTCACAATTGGGAAAGGAGTATGACAAGGCTTTATATTGTCACCCTGATTATTTAACTTCTATGCAGAGTACATCATGTGAAAGACCTAACTGGATGAATTGCAAACTGGAGTCAATATTGCTGGGAGAAATATCAACAACCTCAGATATGCACATGATAATACTCAAATGGCAGAAAGTGAAGAGGAACTAAAGAGCCTCTTGAGAGTGAAAGAGGAGAGTGAAAAAACTGGCTTAAAACTCAGATTTCAAAAAGCAGATCATGGTATCCAGTCCCATCACTTCATGGCAAATAGATGGGGGAAAAGTGGAAACAGTGACAGATTTTATATTTTTGGACTCCCAAATCACTGTGGATGGTGACTGCAGCCATGAAATTAAGAGATACTTGGAAAGCTCCTTGGAAGAAAAGCTGTGACAAACCTAGACAGTGTATTAAAAAGCAGAGACATCACTTTGCTGACAAAGGTCCGTATAGTGAAAGCTGTGGTTTTTCCAGTAGTCATGTACAGATGTGAAAGTTGGACCATAAAGAGGGCTGAGTGCCAAAGAATTGATGGTTTTGAATTGTGGTGCTGGAACTCGAGAGTTCCTGGGACCGCAAGAGGTCCAAACCAGTCAATCCTAAAGGAAATCTCCTTGAATGGTGATTGGAAGGACTGAAACTCCAATACTTTGGCCACCTGATGTGAAGAGCCAATTCATTGGAAAAGACACTGATGTTGGGAAAAGCTTAAGGGCAGGAGAAGGGGGCGACAGGATGAGATTGTTGGATGGCATCACCGACTCAATGGACATGAGTTTGAGCAAACTCTAGGAGATAGTGAAGGACAGGGAAGCTTGACATGCTACTGTCCATGGGGTTGCAAAGAGTCAGACATGACTCAGCGATTGAACAGCAATTGGTCACTGAAGTAGAGGTAAGGGTAGGAGACCGTGTTGTGGGATTGAACCCTTAGCCTATGGGATCTGACCCTATCTTCAGATGGGTAGTGGCAGAATTGAGTTAAATAGTAGAACACCCAGCAGCTGTCAGAGAATTGCTTGGTCATGTCAGAAAACTCACAAATTAGAATCAGTGTCAGAATCTTAACAAATAATTGGAATTATTGGAGGAAGAAAAGATTAACTTAAGAATTAGAGGAATTGATTATTTTTGTTCTCTGTGGCCCTTAGAGTTAGCCCTAGATCACATGAGAAGAATATGTAGCCAGATACTGTTGGGTTCTGTTTGAAGAGAAACTCAAGATAATTGCCAAAAAGCAGAAGGAGCTCCTTGACAGATGGTGTATTCCCTTTGTTTTCAGGGAGATGTCTTGGCATAAAGACTACCAACAGATGGGGATATTGCAGAGTCATTTTACTGTTACTAAATTCAGCAAACTTACAGAGGTCTGTTAACATGCTAGATGCTGTACTGGGCAAAAGACTTAAATATGTATGGCCTATTCCCAGAATATCTTAAGGTAGTTTGGGGATGGTAGTGGGAGATTAGACGTGTTAACAGATAAAGTCAATGGATTGTAGAAAATAACATGATGACTATTCACAGCACTGTGAGAGTTTAGTGAAGAATATTTCAGTTCTGGATTCATAATTACTCTAGGATGACCAAAGGGCTATATCTAATTTGACTGTAATATGTTTTCTTTTGAAAAGGGCATTTACATTATCATACCACACCTGATTTATATTAATAAGCTTGGTAAGATTTCACACTCTAGACTCTGCTGCCATGACTCGGGTTTGTAAAATCTTTCTTTTGTTGACATTATTGCCAGAACTCTTTCATTGACTGGCTAACATGGGAGTGTCCTTCATGACTGTTATGTGAGATAAGCCTTGTAAATTTTTTTTAGTATTTTTTATAAGAGCCACAGAGTTAGACACCTGGGTTCTTGTTCTGATTTGCTTATTTTTTTCTATATGATCTTGACCCAGGTTTCTTGTTTATTCTGTGTCTTGGTGTTCTTACCTGAGGAATGGGGACCAAAATCCTTCTATCTTGGATATTGTGAGGGCCCATGAGATAATGATGCTTGTGGAAGTTATCTGGAACTCTAGTTTACATTCTTACTGTATATATATATATATATATGTATATATATATATATAACAGCACATGATATATAACATTGTAATGAAAATGCATGAGGAAGCAGATGTGCTCAGCATAAAACTGAGTTGTGAGTGTGAGGCAGGACCACTGGTTGCCTGTCTGTACTAGGTCCCTTGGAACTGGTGAGTGAGGCACAGTGGGGTGGATTTTTTCCATACCAGTTTTTATTTCTCTCTTAATTCTAATTCTGGACAGTGTTCAAATTCCATACTGCTTTATCAGCGTCGTTTGAAGTAGAAGAATTGCAGAGCTTCTCTGAATGATCTCTCTGATTGTTAACATTTGCTTTCCTTTGTCCAGACTCCTCTCATAGACAAGCCCAGTTGAATCTGCCATACTTTGTAAAGTTGTGGGAGGAAGAAAGGGCAGGAAACTTTGGGAATGAAGAATCAGAGACCAAGCAGGAGACACTGAACAGTTCTCCTCAGGGTACTCTGGATTATAAGCAAACCCTCGAGAGCTGTGAAAGCCTGTGCCACGGAGAGGGTATCAAACTCGTAAGATGGGAAAGGGAGTCATTGAGGTTATAAGGGGTGCTTAGGGTACTTGGAGACCTTTAGACCACCTGGCCATATGAATACTGGGGATTTTCGACTTTGGAAGGCCAGATTTAGTTGAAAAGATATTTTAGTTCTTGAACCTGCCCGTTGAGTGCACCACTGGGTCTTTTTCAGTCTTATAATTATATCAAACACTTATTTTAATTGATGGCTAATTAGATGTTAGGCATTAAGACTATTATGAATATTGTTTTTTATTACCTGCATGTGGAAGAAATTAAGCAAAAATGAATAATATATGGCCTTGTTACAGAAATATGTAGTCTATTAAAGGAACATTTAAAATATAAATAAGTAGTTTTGGTACAGTTAGTGGTATGTGCAAGATTTGATAGCAACATACAACAGAAGGTTATTAACTCTAGGACAAAAAGTGGTAAGGTTCACAGGTAAAGGACTCCTAAACTAGATTACCAGGTGAACAATGTAATAAAAGAAGTTTTAGGCTGAGGCTATACCATGAACAAGTGTACAGTGAGAAAAATTATCCTATATTTTGGAAATAGCAAACATTTTTTATATTAGTAGAGCATAATATTTGAGAAAAGAAGCTATAATATTCAGAATTTTAATATAGGTAGGCTCATGGAGGGCCAGGTGGATCATGGGTAGATCTTGGACTTTGTTAGTGTCTCAAAATCTAAGGTGCATGGGAATCGCCTGGGATGTTGTTAAAATGCAGATTCTAATTCAGTAATACTGAGTTAGAACCTGAGATTCTGTATTTCTAACCCATCTCCCAACTGATGCTGGTCCTTGGGTCATAGCATAAGTAGGAAGGCCACAGAGAGCAGACCATTAAAGGGTTCAATCACAGAAGTGAGCTGATCACCCCTGGACATTATGGGAAGTTGGATAGAAGAAATAGACTCTTTTTTCCAAACCCACTTAAGGTGAATTGTCATTGTTTTTTTAAGTCCAGTATAAGAATGACTTCCCTCTAAGGGCTTGTAAATGTGAGTAAGGATATTCCTGACAGAGAAGATATTGAATGATTTGTATTCCATTATGCTTTTTTTTTCCTTTCTGAGGGAAGAGGGAGGAGGTGGGCCTAAGGAGTGAGGCTGGTGTCTGCAAACTGAGGAGTCCGTAACATAGACTTGTTGCTCTGTGCTTCCCGGACACCACAGAGGCGGAAGAGACTTTTCTGTAGGTACCATTATGGCAACAGGACGCCCCAGCTGGTCATCGCCCCCTTCAAAGAGGAGGATGAATGGGACAGCCCACACATCATCAGGTTCTACAATGTCATGTCTGATGAGGAGATCAGGAAGATCAAGGAGATTGCAAAACCCAAAGTAAGTTCTCATTTGGTACTGAGCACATTTCCCTCTGTTACCTCCTTGGACTTATCTTGCTGTCATTATTTGGGGACATTTAAGGGAAAAACTGATAGCAGATGGCCTTTTTTTTTAAGAGTAGTTTTAAGTTTACAATAAAATTGAGAGGAAGGTACAATGATTCCCCATATACCCCTTGTCCTGACACATAAATAGCCTCCCTCATTATCAACATCACTCACCAGAATTGTACATTTTCATTAAGGATTAACCTATATTGATTGACATATCATAATCCCCCCAAATTCCTTAGTTTACCTATGGGTAAAGGGTTCAGTCTTGATGTTGTAGTTTATAGGTTTGGACAAATGTCTCATGACCGATATCCATCATCATAATCTAATACAGAGAATTTCACTGTCCTAAAAGTCCTCTGTGTTCTGACTGTGCATCTTTGCCCCCACTCTTCACAGCAGCCACTGATATTTTTATTGTTTCCATAGCTTTGCTTTTTCTCAAGTGTTATATAGTTGGAATATACAGTATGTAGCCATCTCAGATCGGTTTCTTTTATTTACTATCCATTTGAGGTTCCTTATAGCTTATTTCATTTTAGTGCTGAATAATATTTTGTTGTCTGAATGTGTTACAGTTTATTCATCTGTTCACCTACTAAAGGACATCTTGGTTTCTTCCACATTTTCGCAGTTATGAATAAAGATACTGTAAACATCCATGTACAGATTTTTGTGTGGACATTACCTTTTCACCTCCTTTGGGTAAATACCAAAGAATGTGATTGCTGGTTTGTGTAAAGAGTAAGTTTAGTTTTGTAAGAAATAGCCACACTGTCTTTCCAAGTATCTGTATTATTTTGCCTTTGTTTTAACAGTGGATGAGAGTCCTATTGTTCCATATCCTTGTCAGCATTTGATCTTGTCAGTGTCTTGGGTTTTGGTCATTCTAATAGGTATGTGATGGTATTAATATCTCATTGTTTTAATTCACAGTTCCCTGATAACATATGATGTGGGACATATTTTCTTATGCTTACTTGCCATCTGTATATCTCTTTGCTGAGGGATCTGTCAAGGGCTTTGGTACATTTTTTAATTGAGTTTTTGTTTTCTTATAGTTGTATTTATGAATTCATTATATATATTTTGGATAACAGTCCTTTTTAAATGTCTCCTTTGCAAATATTTTCTCCCAGTATGTGACTCGTTTTCTCATTCTCTTTGTATTGTCTTTCTTGTAGCAGAGTTTTTAATTTTAATGAAGTCCACCTTATCAATCATTTCTTTCATGGATCATGTCTTTGTTGTTCTATTTTATTTTATTTTATTTTATTTTGAGGTGCTAAATACTCTTTATTTGATGCTATACATAAACCACACTAAAATGCCTTTCATTAAATAAAAGGCTAAATTTTAGATAGAGAATTTTAATTAAATTGGCATAGTTTATAAAACCAAAAAGATAAAGTGGAATTTGTCAGTGTATTTTCAATTCTTGCCTTAATAGGCTAATGAACACAACTTCAAACACATCTGAATCCTCCTCTGTTCTATGAGACAGTGAAGGGACCTTTTCAGTATTTAAATATATTAATATAACCAGTTATAGAAATCTAAGTATAAAACCAATCTCTTATAGGGTTTGAGAAGGAATGCACCATCTCCCTAAGAAGTTTAATATTCCTTATTCAAGTTCAGTCATCTCTTTAGAATGGGAAAAGTGATAGTACTTGTTGAACCGGAATTACTATCAAAATTAAAAAAGCTGACCATATTTGTTTAGCCACAAACCAATCTTATTTAAATCAGGACTGTCCAACAGAATTATTCCATCAGCCGTTCATGATCTGAATTCTAGTGTGTGAGATCAATTTAAATATGGTACGCATAAAAAGTCATGAGACACTTCTGTTTCATAATAAATAAGGCAGTGGCCAACTATTACTCATTGGTAGCTTTTTTGAGATAAGCTATCAAGTCCTCCCTCTCTCCCTTCTTCTTAATGCCAGCAAAGATCATCTTTGTTCCAGGGATGTACTTCTTGGGATTCTCCAAGTACTCCATCAGCGTCTCCTCTCCCTAGGTGATACCTTTGTTCTTGTCGGCATCTGTGTAAGAGAATCCAGCAGCCTGACCCGTCTTTCGTCCAAACAGACCATGGAGGTTTGGCCCAGTCTTGTGCTTGCTTCCCTTTTCCACAGTATGGCACTGGGCACACTTCTGAACAAAAATCTTCTTGCCCTTCTCAACATCACCCATTTTTAAATCGTTCTTTCTCTGGGCGCGACCGAGAAGTTCCTGCTCGCAAGCCAAACGCCCCGCTTTCTAAACTTGTTGTTCTATTTTAAAGGATATTACCATACCCAGGGTCACCAGGATTTTCTCCCATGTTGTCTTCCAGTTTTATAGTTTTGTGTTTTACATTTAGGTCTGTGATCCATTTTGAGTTATATTGAGTGAAGAGTGTAAGGTCTAGATTTAAATTTTTTGCATGTGTATTTGTTCCATCACCATTTTTTGAGAGACTCTTTTTGCTCCATTGTATTACTTTTGCTCCTTTGTCAAATATGAGTCGATTATTTTTATGGAGGTCTGTTTCTAGGCTCACTGTTCTGTTCCATTGACTGATTGTTCTTTCACTAATACCACATTGTCTTGATTACTGCAGCTTTGTAGTAGCTTCAGAGTCAAGTAGTATCAGTCCTCCAACTTTGTTCTTCTGCTTTAATACTGTATTGTCTATGCTAGGTCTTTTGTCTTTCCATATGAACTTTAAGATCATTTTGTAGATATCCACAAAATAACTTGTTAGAATTTTGATTAGGATTGTATTGAATCTCTAGATTAATTTAGGATGAACTGACATCTTGACAGTATTAAGTCTTCTTATCTGTGAACATGGAATCACTGTTTATTTGTTCTGCTTTGATATCTCTCCTCAGAGTTTTGATAGTTTTCCTCTTGTATATATTTTGTTAGTTTTTAATGACTGTTTCAGCAAAATTCTTTATAATCTGGTCCTCCAAGACCTCTTCGAAGAGAAGTGTATCAGTATTTATTATCTTTTAATTTAGTGTCTCCAGGAGATCCTTTTTTAAACCCGTTTAAATTTTTAATTTATCTGTAAAGTTTTATTTTAATTATATGTGACTTTTAAAAGTTGGTTACATAAATGAAATATGCAGCAGATTGCAAATATTTAACTCATGAAAGCCATATTACTTGTGACCAAACAGAGGAAATCTTTTCTGCTCTTTCCATGAAACCCTGTGTCAGCTTCAGAGTTCCCCAGGAATAAAATTTATCACCTATTCATCCTTAGTTATTCATATCTCCAGTATGTTTTTTCTTTGTTTTCATTTTTTGCTGTCATCTGGGGAAGAATTATTTCTTCATATTCTAGATAATAGATGACAAGCTCAGTGAAGGCAATTTTTCTTTCAAAACCAGTTTGATTAGTTTATCATAGTTATTGGTTGTCCTTTGGTAGTTAGAAAGGATATTCTTGTTCTTTCTTTTTTATTCTTATAGGGTTATAATCTTTATATAAGCAGGAGGTCTTGTCAGTATTTTATTTGGATATTTTCTCTTTTCTACGTATTGGATAGTATCTGTTGATAACCCCCAACCTCAGTGGTTCTGCCTTTGTCATCTCCATTTCCATGTTAAGTGCATCTAGTGAAGTTTTAAATTCAGATATCGTGTTTTCCAGTTCTAAAATTTGCTCCCCTTTTTTTTTGCCATGCCACAGGGCATGCAGAATCTTAATTCCTTAGTCAGGGATCAAACCTGGGCCCTTGGCAGTAAGAGCACAGAGTCCCAACCATGAACCACCAGGGAATTCTCAGTTCTAAAATTTTCAATAGATTCTTTTTTGTTAAACTTTTTTTTATCTTTCCTTCAAATTTACTATTATTTTTACTTTTAGATTTATTTATTTTGGGCTGTGCTAGGTCTTTGTTGCTGTGCGTGGACTTTGTCTAGAGTGGGGGCTGCTCTTCATTGTGATGCACAGGCTTCTCATTCCAGTGGCTTCTCTTGTGGTAGAGCATAGGCTCTCGGCAAGCGGGCTTCAGTAGTTGTGGTGCACTGGCTTAGTTGCCCTGCAGCATGTGGAATCTAACCGAACCAGGGATCAAACTGGTGTCCCCTGTATTGGCAGGTGGATTCTTAACCACTGGGACCACCAAGGAAGTCCTAAAATTTTCAATGGTTTCTTTGCTCTTGCTGACTGAGATTTTTCTTCTTCTCATTAATTGCAAGTATTATTTTTCTTTCCATCCTTGAGTATAATAACAGCTTAAAAATCTTTATCTGCTAATTCCAACATCTGTTCCATCTTTGACTTGGTTTTGTTTCTGACTTTTCTCTAGAGAATAGGTCACATGTTCCTGGTTCTTAATATGTCGAGTAATTTTTTTATTATATCCTGGCTTCTGCAAATATAATGATGTTGGAACTCTAGATTCTATTGTAGTCCTTTAAGAATGTTGTTGTTTTATTGAGATATAATTGACATATAACATTGTATTAGTTTTAGCTGTATAACAATGATTTAATAATATGTGTGTACTACTAAATGATTACCTCAATAACTTTAGTTAACATTATCACATTAATTACAATTTTTTTGTGTGTGATGAGAACTTTAAAGATTTACTCTCTTAGCAGCTTTTAAATATACAATACACTGTTGTTAACTATAGTCACCATGCTATATTTCACATCCTCAGGGTTTATTTATCTTGTAATTGGAAGTTTGTGCCTTTTGAGCACCTTTGCTCACCCCTAATCTTCACTTCTGGCAATCGTCAATCTGTATTTTGTTCAAGTTCAGTTGTTGTTGCTGAGTTTTTGTTTTGTTTTTAGAGTCCACATGTAAGTGAGATCAGATCATACAGCATTTGTCTTTATTTCATTTAGCATAATGCCCTTAAGATCTATCCATAATTTTGAGAAGGCAATACTTCCTTCTTTTTTATGGCTGGATGATATTCCATTGTATATATGAATACCACATTTTCTTTTTTCTCCTTTTTAAATTAAATTTATGTATTTTAAGTGAAACAAAGATGAATATTTTTATTAATAAAAGGTACAATTCACAAAGAAGATAGACATTGTAAATCATTAGACATGTAACAACAAAGAAAGATACATAAAAAATATAAGGGAAAAGAAAAAATGTATAATCATAGTAAGACATTAACATTTCTCTAAGAATATTTTGGGCTCCAAAATCAGTGCAGATGGTGACTGCAGCCATGAAATTAAAAAATGCTTGCTCTTTGGAAGAAAAGCTATAGACAGCATATTAAAAAGCAGAGACATTACTTTGCCCACAAAGGTCCGTCTAGACAAAGCTACAGTTTTTCCAGTAGTCATGTATAGATGTGAGAGTTGGACTATAAAGAAAGCTGAGCGCCGAAGAGTTGATGCTTTTGAACTGTGGTGTTGGAGAAGGCTCTTGAGAGTCCCTTGGACTTCAAGGAGATCCAACCAGTCCATCCTAAAGGAAATCCGTCCTGAGTATTCATTGGAAGGACTGATGCTGAAGCTGAAACTCCAGTACTTTGGCCATCTGATGCAAAGAACTGACTCATTGGAAAAGACCCTGATGCTGGGAAAGATTGAAGGCTGGAGAAGAAGGAGACAACAGAGGATGAGATGGTTGGATGGCATCATCGACTCAATGGACATGAGTTTGGGTAGACTCTGGGAGTTGATGATGGACAGGGAAGCCTCCCATGCAGCAGTACATGGGGTCGCAGAGAGTCGGACATGACTGAGGGACTGAACTGAACTGAAGAATGTTTTATCAAGTGCAGAAAATAGGATCATTTTGAATGCTTTCATTAGTAATTTAAATACAATAATTTCTGTTTATATTAATTTTATTAATCTTATATCCTGCACAAAAATATTTAAAATTTTGTATCTTACTTGTTATTAGATGTCCATAGGACATTTAGAAAAACTAGCAAAAAGATAAGCATTACTAAATTTTAAAAAGTAGAATTCTTTTTTTGTGTGATTCAGTTATACACATATATTATTTTTGAAGTTATTTTCCATTATAGGTATTATAAGATATTGACTATAGTTTCCTGTGCTATACAGTAAACCCTTGTTGCTTGTTGCATATCTATTTTTTAAATTAGAAATCTAGCAATGCCCCGTTTTCTTTATCTGTTCATCTGTTGATGGGCATTTACTTTGTTTCCTTATCTTGGCTATTGTAAATAATGCTGCAGTGAACATTTCCAAGATTGTGATTTCTTTTCTGCTGGATAGGTATGCAGAAGTATAATTATAGGATCATATTGTAGTTCCA
This sequence comes from Cervus canadensis, assembly GCF_019320065.1. NCBI lineage: Eukaryota > Metazoa > Chordata > Mammalia > Artiodactyla > Cervidae > Cervus > Cervus canadensis. Next base: position 84,961,336 of record NC_057389.1, on the reverse strand, counting down.
TGTTTAACTTTTTGAGGAATCTCTGTACTATTTTCTACAGTGATTGCACCAATTTACATTCTTACCAACAGTGTACAGGTTTCTACATACATACCAATATTTACTTGTTGTCTTTTAGACATTGTAGCATATGTGAGGTGGAATTTCATTGTGGTTTTGGTTTACATTTTCATAGTGACTAATGATGTCGAGCACCTTTTCATGGCCTCCCTAGTGGCTCAGTTAGTAAAGAATCCACCTGCCGTGCAGGAGACCCAGGTTCAATCTCTGGGTCAGGAAGATACCCTAGAGAAGGAAATGGCAATCCACTCCAGTATTCTTGCCTGGAAAATTCCATGGACAGAGGAGTCTGTTGGGCTACAGTCCATGGGGTTACAAGAGTTGGACACTACTTAGCAACTAAACCATCACTGTCACCTTTTCATATGTTTAAATCATCTTTGGAAAAATGTCTGTTTATTTTTATATCATTTTTGTCTATTCATTTTTATATCATCTTTGGGAAAATGTCTGTGCAGATCCTCTTCTCATTTTTTTATTGGATTGTTTGTATCTGTTAAATTGTATTAGTTCTTTATATGATTTGGATATTATCCCCTTATCAGAAACATGATTTCCAAATATTTTCTCCCATTCCATAGGTTGCCTTTTCATTTTGTGATGGTTTCTTTTGCTGTATAGGAACTTTTTAGTTTGATATAGTCCCAATCACTAATTTTTTCTTTTTTTGCCTTCATTTTTAGTGTCAAATACAAAAAAATCATTGACAAGATCAGTGTCAGAGAGCTTACCTTTTGTTTTCTTCTATGAGTTGTATGGTTTTGGTCTTACATTCAAGCCTAATCCACTTTGAGTTGATTTTTTGTATGGCTTGAGATAGTGGTCCAGTTTTTTTTGCATGTGGCTGTCCAGTTTTTTTTGCATGTGGCTGTCCAGTTTTTCCAGTACCATTTATTGAAGAGGTTATCCTTTTTCCATTGTATATTCTTGGTTTCTTTGTTGTAAATTAATTGACCACATTTGCATGGGTTTATTTCTGGGCTCTCTTATTTTCCATTGATCTTTGGGTCTGTTTTTAGGCCAATACCATACTGTTTTGTTACTATATGTTAATAATATAGTTTGAAATCAGGAAGCATGATGCCTTCAGCTTTGTTCTTTTTTCTCAAGATTGTTTTGCCTATTCGGAGTCATTTGTGGTTCCATGCAAATTTTAGGATTTTTGGTTCTATTTATGTGAAAAGTGCTTTTGATACTTTGATAGAAATTGCATTGAATCTATACATTGCTATACATTACTTCTTCCAGTTCATGAGTCTGGGATATCTTTCCATTTATTTGTGTTTTCTTCAGTTTCTTTCCTTGTGTAGTTTACAGCATATACTTCTTCCATTTCCTTGGTTAAATTTATTCTTATGTATTTTGTCCTTTTTGATGCAGTTGGAAATGGGATTGTTTTCCTAATTTCTCTATCTGATAGTTAGTAATTAATAAATAGAAATGCAACTTATTGTTGTATATTGATTTTTGTACCCTGCAACTACTGTACTTGTTTATTAGTTCACAGTCTTGGGTAGGGTTTTTAGAGCTTTCTATATAAAATCATGGCATCTACTGCCAAAGCAATCTTAAGCAAAAAGAACGAAGTGGAGGCAAAACAAAAACAGTCTACAGATCAGGAGAAAAAATATTTACAAATGATGTGACTGGCAAGGGATTAATTTCTAAGATATACAAACAGCTCATAAAGCTCAAAAAATGGCAGCAAAAAACAGACAAAGCAATCCAAAACATGGGCAGAAGACCTGAACAGACATTTTTCCAAAGGAGGCATACAGATGGCCAACAGACACATTAAAAGATGTTCAACATCACTAATTATTAGAGAAATGCAAATCAAGACTATAGTGAGATATCACTTCACACACATCAGAATGACCATCATCAAAAAGTCTATAAATAGACTGGAGAGGATGTGGAGAAATCGGAAGCCTCCTACACTGTGGGGATGTAATTGCTACAGCCGCTATGGAGAACAGTATGGAGGTTCCTTAAAAAGCTAAGAACAGATGATGATCTATTAATTCCACTTCTTCAGAGGTATACAGGAAAGTTGAAATTCTAATTCAAAAAGGTACATGCATCCCAGTGTTCATATCAGCACTATTTACAGTACCCAAGAAATAAAGCAGCCTAAATGTTCATTGGCAGATAATGGATAAAGAAGATGTAGTTTGTGTGTGTACACACACACACACACACACACACACAGTGGAATCTTACTCAGCCATAAAAAAGAATAAAATAATGCTATTTGCAACAACATGAATGGGTCTAGAGATTATCATACTACATGAAGTTAGACAAAGACAGTATCATATAATATGTCTTATATGTAGAATCTAAAGTATGATACAAATGAGCTTATTTATAAAACAGAAACAGAGAAAACAAATTTATGGTTACTAAAGGGGACTGGGGGAGGAATAAATTAGGAGTTTGGAATTAGCAGATAGAAATTACTATATATGAAATAGATAAACAAAAAGGTTCTACTGTATAGCACAGGGACCTATATTCAATATCTTATATTAAACTATAGTGGGAAAGAATATGAAAAAGACAAAATATATGTATACATATATAACTGAATATATATATAACTGATTCACTTTACTATACACCAGAAACCAACAGCATTGTAAATTAGCTATGTGAAAGTCGCTAAGTCGTGTCTGACTCTTTGCGACCCTGTGGACTGTATGGAATTTTCCAGGCCAGAATACTGGAGTGGGTAGCCTTTCCCTTCTCCAGGGGATCTTTCCAACCCAGGTATTGAACCCAAGTCTCCCACATTGCAGGCGGATTCTTTACCAGCTGAGCCACAAGGGAAGCCCCCAAATTAACTATACTTTGGTGAAAAAAAAAGATCATGGTATCTGCAAATAGAGAGAGTTTTACTTCTTCCTTTCCAAATGCCTTTCTTTTCTTCTTCTTGCCTAATGGTTCTGTCTAGAACTCCTAGTGCTAAACTGAATAAAAATGATGAGTGTGGGCATCCTTGTCTTGTTCGTGATTACAGAAGATCTTTGACGTTTTCACTGTTGAGTATGCTGTTAGTTGTGGACTTGGCATATATGGCCTTTTTATGTTGGAGCACATTTCCTCTTTATTCGTTGAGATTTTTTTTTTTGATCATGAATGGATGTTGAATTTCGTCAGATGGTTTTTCTGCATCTATTGAAATGATCATATGACTTTTCCATTCATTTTGTTAATGTGGTTCACATTGATTAATTTTCAATTATTTATCCATCCTTGCATTCCAGGGTTAAATCCCACTTGATCATGATGTGTGATCTTTCTAATGTATTGTATAATTTGTTTTGCTAATAGATTGTTGAGGATTTTTACATCTTTGTTCATCAAGGATATTGGTGTATATTTTTCTTATAGTTTTTTTGGTATCAATGTAATGCTGGGATAGTAAAATAAGTTTGGACGTATTCCCTGTTAAAGTTTTGAGAGAGTTTGAGAAGAATTGTTATTAGTATTTCTTTAATATTTAGTCAAATTTACCAGTGAAGCCTTGTGGTCCTGAACTTTTTGTTGGGAATTTTCAAATAATTGATTCAGTCTTCTTCCTAGTAGTTGATCTATTCAGATTTTCTGTTTCCTCATGATACATTCTTGGTAGGTTGTATGTTTCTAGGTACTTACCATTTCTTCAAGGTTGTCCCAATTTGTTCTTGTTCAACAGAATTTCTCAAGGACCTTTGTATTTCTGTGGTATCAGTTGTAACGCTCTTCTTTCTTTTCTGATTTTATTTGAGTCTTCTCTTTTTCTTCGTGAATCTATCTACAGGTTTGTCTGTTTTGTCTACATTTTTTTTTAAAAAAAAGCTCTTAGTTTTATTGACCCTTTCTATTGTCTTTTTAGTCTGTGTTTCATTTGTTTTTGGTCTGTGCTTTGTTATTTTTTCCCTCCTACTGACTTTGGGCTTCATTTGTTCTCTTTCTAGTTCCTTGAGGTGTATAATGAGGTTGTTTTGAGTTCTCTCTTGTTTCTTAATTCAGGCATTTATTGCTATGAGCTTTCCTCTTAGAACTGCTTCTGCTGCCTCCCTTAAGTTTTATATATTTTCATTTTATTTCTCTCAGTATCTTCTTTTTTTGTGTGTGTGTAATAAAGTTTTATTAAAGTATAAAGGAGATAGAGAAAGCTTCTGACATAGACATCAGAAGGGGGTAGAAAGAGTACCCCCTTGCTAATGTTAGCAATGGAGTTATATACTCTGCAATGAATCCAAAGGATGTTGAGGTTGTAAAGACCTCACCAGACCCACTCCCATAATTTAGATTTTAAGGTAACAGGATTAGCCAGAAGGTTTAATCCAGAGACTGTCCTCAAACAGGATACATTATTTTTATATAATCCTAAGGAATGTAGAGGAAAAAAAGTTTGTCCTTTCTTCCTCCTCGATAATTCCAGACCCCTGTCTCCTTAGGGACCCTTAGACTTCTTTATCAACCTGCCTAGGAAATGACTCTCTCATTCTTCCCCGTTTCTTTTAGGAGAATTATGTTGCCAAGGGAAAGGGGCATCATTTTCATTCCATAACTACATCCTGCTATTTAGGGGCATGGTCCCTAAATTGTTGAGGCAACATATTCTCCTAACCCTCATTTTGAGGGTCTCTGATCCAGGGGCCCCAAGTAATAGTTGGAGGAGGTTGTGTCCCTTGTAGGAGCTTGAACAACCATTTGTAACTTAAAAGCTTTTAGACAGTTAGAAAACCCCATTATACAATTACAAACATAAGGCAAAATAGTCATTAAACCAAGTTAAAATCAAAATGAAAAGTCACATTATGTCCGTAGTTACATCAGTCCATCTTAAGGTTGTTAGATGTCATCAGTTTAGGAAGAGGCATCACATGCAATTGTTGTTGAAGGTATTTGCAGACTTGTAGAAAGTCTTTTCCTTGAAGTGGAGATGTCCACCACAGGAAGCCTTCCACTGATAAAGAGGGGAGTGCTCCACAGATCCAGCAGTTAGACTGATTGTGAAATGCAGTGTAGGAGTGAGCCCAGGACAGGAAGGCATTGTCTTGAGGATCAAATGGCAGACTCAGGATTTTTGGAGTCAGCAGGAGTAGGCTCACATAGATTATCAGGCCCATCTTTTGACTCATCCAGACAGTCCCATTACAGAAGTGGATCGGAAAGAAAGTGGGCCAGGGGCTTCAGTAAGCACAGAATAAGTTGTCCCAGCATCTAAAAGGAAATCGACAGATTGGCCCCCCCACAGTTATTAATACCCAGGGTTCCTCAGGTGTAATTAGGACGGGAGCTTGTGTGGGGACCCCTGGGCATCTTCAGTCCTGATTGTCTTGAGAGTCCGACCCCTGAAACCTGTGCTTCTGAGGGCAGTCTCTCTTCCAGTATGGTCCTTTGCAGACCGAACATGGATCCGGGGCGGCTTAGATGCCTGAGCGCAATCCTGCTTGAGGTATCCCTCCTTTCCACAGTAATTGCAAGCCCATCCCTTTTCACCTGGGTCCCTCTGGACATTTTTCTCAGGCTGTTTAAGGCTGTTCTCATAGCCATTGCAAGGGCTTCTGCCTGTTCCTGTCTTTTTCTGCCTTTCTTTATTTTCCTCATATTCCCTACCATAATAGACTGTCTGAGCCAGTTGCAACAGATTATATGAAGACTGACTTGGTCCATATGCCTGTTTTAATAGCTTACAGCAGATATCTGGAGCTGACTGAGTGAGAAATCTATCCTTTAAGATCACTTTTCCCTCTTCACTTTCGGGATCAGTCTCAGTGAATCTGCGAAGGGCTTCTTTCAGTCTATCTAGGAATTTACCAGGAGCTTCCTTCTCCTCCTGTTCTATGTTTGCGAATTTGCCAAAGTTTAAAGGCTTAGCACGTGCCTGCCTGAGTCCTTCAAAAATACATCTGACAAAATGACTCTGATCCCATCTTCCTTTAGCTGTGTTGTAGTTCCAGTCTGGTTCTGTAATTGGGACCGCCTGATTCCCAGTGGGGAGGGTGGTTATCTCGTCCTCCCTCTTCCCTACTGCTTCATTACCAAACCATTCATCTCCATAAGCAACCGTTTTTCCCAAAACTTGAGTTTTTGAGTTGGGAGTCAGCATTTGTCCCAAGATATACATCACATCCTTCCAAGTAAGGTCATAAAGCAGAGTAATACCTTTAAAAGCTCTAATATATTTTTTCTGGGTCCTCTAAATAGTCTCCCAGATCCTCCTTGATTCTTTGTATTTCTTGATAAGAAAAAGGTTTATTAACTCTCATAGACTGATTATGTCTCCCGGTGGGTGCTTTATGAAAAGGCAACAGCTTGTGTGGCTGTTTCTCAGTCTCTCTGGCTGCTCTGCGCATATGATCCCAGGGATAGATTGGAGAAACCTGCTTTTCTCTATCTCTTTGTCTCCTGTCCTCCATCTCATCTAGCAAAGTAGGAGGACAGGAGGGAGCTGAAGGAGTCACACCCAAATCTATACCCTTAGGACACAATTCTGGCATATTTCGCAGAGAGAAAAAGAGCAACACATATGCTACTTCTACACATTTCCCTTGTTCTCTACAGAACCGGTCTAATTGTAAAACAGCATTATACTTAAGAGACCTTCCAACTGGTCACTGTTCACCATCCTCCAGTGGATACCGTGGCCGTGCAGTATCACATAGGAAGACCAGGTATGTCTTCTTTAAGCCCTGGGGATTAAAGAAATGTATCCCAATTTTTCAGGATACAGTTCAAAGGAGTGAGGGTACAATTGTTAGCTCCCATCTTGTCCTATAGGATCCCGGACGAGCCCCCAAGATGAAAGGTTGTTGCTGAATCATGCAAAGATGCGGGATTCTTGGCCTCCAAAGGAGAAGAAGTCAATCTGGGGCCAGAGACAAGGCTTGATCGCTCAGAGCTTTTGTGTAATAAAGTTTTATTAAAGTATAAAGGAGGTAGAGAAAGCTTCTGACATAGACATCAGAAGGGGGTAAAAAGAGTACCCTCTCAGTATCTTCTTGATTGACTTCTTCTTTGACCCATTGGTTATTCAACAGTGTGTTGCTTAGTCTGCCCATATGTGTGAATTTTCCAGCTTTCTTCTTGCTATTAGTTTTTAGTTTCATAATGCTGTGATTGGAAAAGATGCTTGATATGATTTTAGTCCTCTTAACTTTATCAAGAGTTGTTTTGTGGCATAACATATGATGTATAATAGAGAATGTTCCATATATGTTGAGGAGAATGTATATCCTGCTGCTTTTAAATGAAATGGCCTGAAAATGTTCTGTTAAATCCCTCTGGTGTAATGTGTTATGTAAGTTCAACATTTCTTTACTGATTCTCTCTGTGTGTTCTACCCATGATGAAAGCAGAGTACTGAAGTCTCCTACTACTATTGTTGAATGGTTTGGTTTGGAAACTAACTGATATCATTCTGTTGTTTTTGAGATTGCACCCAAGTATTGCATTTCAGACTCTTTTTTTTGTCTATGAGGGCTACTTCATTTCTCCTAAAAGATTCTTGCCCATAGTAGTAGATATAATGGTTGTCTGAATTAAACTCACCCATTCCTGTTCATCTTAGTTCACTGATTCTTAAGATGTTGATGTTCACTCTTGCTATCTGCTGCTCAACCAGGTCTGATTTACCTTGATTCAGGTTCCTATGCATTATTGTTCTCTACAGCATCGGACTTTCATTCTAATCCCCAAAAAGGGTAATGCCAAAGAATGTTCAAACTACTGGACACTTGTGCTTATTTCACATGCTAGTAAGGTTATGCTCAAAAGCATTCAAGCTAGGCTTCAGGAGTATGTGAACTGAGAGCTTCCAGATGTGCAAGCTGGGTTTAGAAAAGACAGAGGAACCAGAAATCAAATTGCCAAATTTTTTGTCTCATAGAGAAAGCTAGGGAATTCCCAAAAACATCTGCTTTATTGACTGTGCTAAAGCCTTTGACCGTGTGGATCACTAGAAACTATGAAAGTCGCTCAGTTGTGTCTGACTCTTTGCAACCCCATGGACATTGCAGTCTGTGGAATTCTCCAGGCCAGAATACTGAAGTGGGTAGGCTTTCCATTCTCTTGGGGATCTTTCCAACCAGGGATCGAACACAGGTCTCCCACATTGTAGGCAGATTCTTTCCCAGCTGAGCCACAAGGGAAGCCCAAGAATACTGGAGTGGGTAGCCTATCCCTTCTCCAGTGGATCTTCCCAACCCAGGAATTGAACCAGAGTCTCCTGCATTGCAGGCAGATTCTTTACCAACTGAGCTATCAGGAAAGCCCAAGAAACTATGGATACAGTCCTTCCAATGATCCAGAAATTATGGATCACTACAGAAATTCTTAAAGAGATGGGAATACCAGACCACCTTACCTGTTTCCCGAGAAACCTGTATGCAGGTCAGTAAGCATCAGTTAGACCCAGACATGGAACAATGTACTGGTTCACAATTAGGAAAGGAGTATGACAAGGGTGTATATTGTCACTCTGACTATTTAACTTCTGTACAGAGTATATCATGCAAAATGCCAGGCTGGATGACTCACAAGCTGAAATCAAGATTTCTGGGAGAAATGTCAACAACCTCAGATATTCAGATGATGCCACTGTAATGGCAGAAAGTGAAGAGGAACTAAAGAGCCTCTTGATGAGGGTGAAAGAAGAGAGTGAAAAAGCTGGCTTAAAACTCAGGATTAAAACAACTAACATCATGGAATCTAGTCGCATCACCTCATAGCAAATAGAAAGGGAAAAAGTTGAAGCGGTGGCAGATTTTCTTTTCTTGGGCTCCAAAATCACTGCAGATGGTGACTGCAACCATGAAATTAAAAACTTGCTCCTTGGAAGAAAAGCTATGACCAACATAGACAGCATATTAAAAAGAAGAGACATCACTTTACCAACAAAGGTCCATGTAGTCAAAGCTATGGTTTTTCCAGTGGTCATGTACAGATGTGAGAGTTGCACCATAAATAAGGCTGAACACCAAAGAAATGATGTTTTTAAATCTAGAGAAGGCTCTTGAGAGTCCCTTGGACTGCAAAGAGATCAAACCAGTCAATCCTAAAGGAAATCAACACTGAATATTCGTTGGAAGGACTGATGCAAAAGCTGAAGCTCCAATACTTTGGCCACTCAATGCAAAGGGCCAACTCATTGGAAAAGACCCTAATGCTGGGAAAGATTGAGGGCAGGAGGATAATGGGGTGACAGAGGGTGGGATTGTTGGATGACATTGCCAACTCAACGGACATGAATTTGAGCAAACTCCAGGAGATAGTGAAGGATAGGGGAACCTGGAGTGCTGCAGCCCATAGGGTGCCAAGAGTTGGACACAACTTACCAACTGCACAACAACATTTACTATTACTATTGTATTGTTATCCATAGTTCCCTTTAAGTCTTTATATGTTTTGATGCTCCTGTGTGGGGTGCATGGAGGTGTGATAATCGCTGAGTCTTATCTGACTCTTTGCGACCCCATGAACTGTAGCTTGCTAGGCTCCTCTGTCTATGGGATTCTCCAGTCAAGAATACTGCAGTGGGTTGCCATTTCCTTCTCCAGGGGATCTTCCCTACCCAGTGATCAAACCTGGGTCTCCTGCATTGCAGGCAGATTCTTTACTATCTTAGCAACCAGGGAAGCCCTGGTGTTGGGTGCGTAAGTATTTTCAAATGGTATGTCCTCTTACGAGGTTGACCACTTTATCACTGTATAATATAATGACCTTTTTGTCTCTTATTATAGTCTTTGTCTTAAAGTCTTTTATCTAGGATAAGTATGCCTCTCTCAGCTTTCTTTTGGTTTCCATTGTATAGACTGTATTTTTATATCCCTTCACTTTTAGTCAGTGTATTTCCATAAAGTTGAAGTGAGTCTGTTGTAGGCAGCATATTTCTGGGTCTTGTTTTTTTTTTTTTTTTTAATTAGTTGGAGGCTAATTACTTCACAACATTTCAGTGGGTTTTGTCATACATTGATATGAATCAGCCATAGAGTTAAACGTATTCCCCATCCCGATCCCCCCTCCCACCTCCCTCTCCACCCGATTTCTCTGGGTCTTCCCAGTGCACCAGGCCCGAGCACTTGTCTCTTGCATCCCACCTGGGCTGGTGATCTGTTTCACCATAGATAATATACATGCTGTTCTTTCGAAACATCCCACCCTCACCTTCTCCCACAGAGTTCAAAAGTCTGTTCTGTACTTCTGTGTCTCTTTTTCTGTTTTGCATATAGGGTTATCATTACCATCTTTCTAAATTCCATATGTATGTGTTAGTATGCTGTAATGTGGGTCTTGTTTTTTTATCCATTCATCCACTGCATGTCTTTTGATTGGAGAATTTAGTCCATTTACATATAAAGTAATTATCAATAAGTATGGACTTACTGCCATTTGGTAATTGTTTTCTGGCTGTTTTTAAATTCTTTATTCTTCTTTTAGACTCTTTGATTTTTTAAAATAGTGGTATGCCTAGATTTTTTTGTTTGTCTTTTGTGTACTTACAATAGATTTTTGCTTTGCGGTTACCATGAGACTTACATAAACCCCATCTTGTGTTTATAACAGTCTGTTTTAATAACAGCTTAAGTTTGAATGCATTTTAAAGCTCTATATTTTAACTCTCCCCTACTCATTATTTTACTTTTTGATGTCAAAGTCTACATCTTTTTATCTTGTGTATACATTGACACATTATTATAATTATAGTTATTTTTACTACCTTTGTGTTTTAACCTTTACACTAGATTTATCAGTGATTAATCCACCACCATCACAGCATTAGATTATTTGAATTTAACTTATATTTACCTTTACCAGTGAGATTTATACTTCAAATATTTTCTTGTTACTTAGTGCCCTTTCATTTCAGCTTAAAGAATTCCGATTAACATTTCTTGTAATACTGGTATATTGGTGGTGATTTCATCTTTTGCTTGTGTGGATAACTATTTCTTATTAAAATTTGAAAAGCAACCTTGCTGGGTAGAGTATTCTTGGTTGTCAGTTTTTTCCATCAGCAGTTTAAAGGTATTTGGTCACTTCCTACACTTCAGTCTTGTGTAGGAGATGAACCTTGTCATTAAACCATGACCTAGCTCTTGTTTTTTTTTGAATGTTTGTGATTGTCCAAGCAGCCTTATTTGTTCTTAGTGGCTTCTAGTATTTGAAGGTGTTCCAAGAGCTGTTAGTGTCCAAAGGAAAGGATATCAATCAGCCCCTGGGTTCAGGCTGATTGTAAGCTGGACCCTCTGGAAGCAGCTTTTAAAGTATACAAATAGACCTGTTTCAGGTGAATACCTCTTAATCCCCTACCCCTATTTTGTGCCCCCTTCCATTAGTTTTTCTCTCTGTGATTTTTTTCTCTTTTACTATTTTTATAATTTTTATTTATTTATTTATATTTTGGCCACACCATGCAACTTGCAGAATCTAGTTCCCTGACCAGAAATTGAACCTGTACACCCTAAAATAGAAGCATAGAGTAATAACCACTGGACCACCAGGGATCTCCCCTTCTCTTACCATTTTTTTTCATTTATTTTTATTAGTTGGAGGCTAATTACTTTAAAATATTGTAGTGGTTTTTGCCATACATTGACATGAATCAGCCATGGATTTACATGTGTTCCCTATCCTGAACTCCTCTCCCACCTCGCTCCCCATCCCATCCCTCTGGGTCATCCCAGTGCACCAGCCCTGATCTCTTACCATTTTTGATGTGGACTTTTTCTTGTTCACCTGATGCGTAGTTATCACTCATCCTCTGGATTTCCTTCAGAGAAAATTTTTCTATATGTAGCTATAAAGATCAGTCCTGGGTGTTCATTGGAAGGGCTGTTGCTGAAGCTGAAACTCCAATACTGGGGCCACCTCATGCGAAGAGTTGACTCATTGGAAAAGACCCTGATGCTGGGAGGGATTGGGGGCAGGAGGAGAAGGGGACGACAGAGGATGAGATGGCTGGATGGCATCACCGACTCGATGGGCATGAGTTTGAGTAAATTCCAGGAGTTGGTGATGGACAGGGAGGCCTGGCATGCTGCGATTCATGGGGTTGCAAAGAGTTGGACATGACTGAGCGACTGAACTGCACTGATAGATTTGGTGTGTCCATGGGAGAAGGTGCAGTGTGTCACTGTCTTAAAATGGACAGCTTGTTTCTGTTTTTAATACAGGAAGTTAACTTGGTGTGACACAAACTGCAAGCTTTTCTGCGCAGTTCAGTTCTTATTCTTAGCTGGGATGCTTGCAGTCTCACCTACAAATGCTTTGTTTGGAGATCTGCGAGAGAATCGGGTGGAGCTTATGCATAGTATTTGAAAGTTCCTCTCTTTCTCTCAGCAACCCACTCCAGCATTCTTGCCTGGGAAATCCCATGGACAGAGGAGCCTGATGGTTTACAATTCATGGGGTTGCAAAGAGTCGTACACGACTTAGCTGCTACACCACTACCACCACCAGATTTCTCTCGCATTGTGACTCAGTCTACTTTTGAGCACCAATGTAATGTGTTTCAGGTTAGAAAAACTTTGGGTTTTCTCTCAGAATTTTAGCTGTCCTGTGCTGTGTCACCTATGGTCAGCCAAGGCTAACAGCTGTTTGAAAAATGGGAAATCACCCTGTACCATTCTTGCCTTTAAGGATTGACTGCCATTCATAATCTGCCTGCTTTTGTTTACTCTGCAGTGCCTTCCAGTAATTATTTTTCATATTTTTTCCAGAGTTTATAGTTACTTGGGTAACGGTCAGTCTGTTAGGAGTATATTGTTGTTGTTCAGTCGCTTAGTCATGTACAACTCTTTGTGACCCCATGGATTACAGCATGCCAGGCTTCCCTGTCCTTTACTATCGCTCAGAGTTTGCTCAAACTTATGTCCATTGAGTCAGTAATGCCATCCAACAGTCTCATCCTCTGTCGCCCTCTTGTCCTCCTGCCCTCAATCTTTCCCAGTATCAGGGTCTTTTCCAGTGAGTTGGCTCTTCGCATCAGGTGGCCAAAGTATTGTTTTTTTATCTCTGTAGCTTTTTTGAATATGATCAATTTCTAATTCATATATTCTTTTGTTGCCTATATCCATTTGAGCTTTTCAATTTATGAATTGTAATTTTCTTTCATAGTTACAGATGCTTAATTATATTTAATGTTACAGTATTTTGTTATAATTTTCTTCTGTTGCTTGACTGGGCTGGGTGATTTTGTGTTTTCAACTCCTGAAAAGTTTTTATTTTCATTTTATGTTTTTCGACAGTAACTTGTATGAGTAGTGAGTTCTTTTTTATTTTTCTTGTTCATGTTTATTTTTGTTGTGTTTTCCTGGACCATTGATCTCATGTTAGATGTTTCCTCTTCTGTTTCTGCAGTGAAATGCAGTCAGTTTAATTCATGGTATTATTTTTGGTCTGTCTACTCTGGATTATTTCTTAATTTATAATTTTCATGGGTCCCTTACTTTTAGCCACTTCTCTTCACCACCAAACCTATGAGAGCCATCTCACTCTCTGAGACTGCCTTTACCCCAGTAATAGTGCCTTTTCTGTGATTCAGTACAGTTTCTAAGCTCTTGTGTTTAAAATATCCAAAAGGCAGTCCTTTGATCCACTAAGTTTCAGACTTTTCTCTTAGTATTTCCTTATTCAGAGTACGACCTCTCCCTCTGGAAAGAAGACCGTAGATTACTTTATATGATGTTTACCATTAATATTTGTTTCATCATCATTAAGACCATACTGCACTTTTCATTCTTTCTGCTGCCTTGGATTCTTTGCTTAGATGTCTTTGGAACACTCTGCTGACATCTGGTGTTTATTTTCCCACTAACAAGAAAGTCGAAATTTGTAGTATCTGTTTCCAAGTTACATTGTAGGCATAGGTGATGGGTGATTTTGTTTTCTTTCCTTATTGATGGTTTTCTGGAAGCTATGTGGAAGGAATTGCATTTAGAAGAATATAATTGTTGACAGCCTTTTACTATTAAAATAATCAATGTTATCAACCAACACTTCGGACTGTTTTAGGTGTTTGAATTTCCTTTTCTTTATAATAAGTGGGATTTCTTTATAATACTAGGGATGAATGTTAAGAATAGAGGAAAAGAATTGCCACCACTTTTCAGATAAATATTCATTCTCACTACTCACTTGACCCTTACTAGACCTTTACTAGACCCTGACCAGACCCTTACTTCATCCCACGAGACTATTTGAAAACCTTCTTTGAAAATAATCAAGGAATAGAAGAGGCCAAATTATGAAACTAAAATTTTTATCAGTTATAGTGTCCTGCTTTACAAACATTTTTATTCAGAGCATCCCAACAAGAGCCAAAAATACCCCATTTCTAAATACTATACAGTTAACCAAATATGTTAGATACAGGAAGCCCTACTGTGAGTTAATGAGTGTCTTTGTTAACCTAGAGGAGGCTTCACTGCAGCTGTATTTCATGTTATTCCTTTTTTTGATGCCCTAGTTCTTACACTTGGGAAGTATACACCATCATAAAATTTTATGTTCATGAACACTAGGCCTTTCTTTTGAATAGTGAAGGGAAGGACTATTTGAAAGGAAAAATTGAGGGGCTTCCTTGATGGATCCAGTAGCTAAGATACATTGGTATCTTAAATAAAATCAGAATTACCTTATTAGTGAAAAAAGAGAGAAAGTCTTTTATATAGGTATTGTGTAGGTAGGTAGTCTCTGCATCTTCTGACCAATGCCAAGAATTGGTAGGCCTGAGTTAGGGTACCTATGGATCTGCTGTATTATTCCTCATAGTTCTCTATATGCTTTAAAATAGCTCATAATAAGTTTTAAAAATAATAGATGAATTAATTAATGAATGATAGTTCTATGTCTAGAGTCTTTGGACATAAGCAGATAGAGGTGAAGTGAGACTAAGTTCATTCTCAGATTTTATTTCCTAGATGAAATGATCCAGAGTCTTCAGCCTCACTTCAGGTTCTCCCCAGTCATGCAAACAAAGAATCAGCCAAAGGTAATCTGGGCATGGTGTGATTTGGCATCTCTCCCAATCATCCTACTCGTGTATGTGAGATTTCTCTGACCTGGGTGTTCACTTCATGTCTGTCCTTTTGTTTACTGTTTGTCTCTTACACTGTCTTAGCTGTGACTGTGTGCATACTTCCATGTGGGCTTATAAGTGTGCATGTGTGCATGGGGTTTCCCTTATGGCACAGATGGTGGAGAATCTGCCTGCAATGCAGGAGACCTAGCTTTGGTCCCTGTGTCAGGAAGATCCCTTGGAGAAAGAAACAGCAACCCAATTCAGTATTCTTGCCTGGAGAATCCCATGGACAGAGGAGCCTGGCAGGCTACAGTCCACGGGGTTGCAAAGAGTTGGACAGGACTGAGCAACTATGCACATATGTTTATACATGTGGTTTGTGTTTGTTCATGGACCCAAGAATGATTTTTTCCTAACTTAAATTATGCATTCATTTTTATCCTGGTTTGATCAGTTTTGAGTTTTACTTAAACTTTTGGGAGATCTTGTTGTCTCACCAAAAAACCACAGGACTAAAATCTTGATGACTTGAGTTATAGTCCTACCTCTGCCCTTACTGACTGTATAAACTTGGCCAGTTTACCCTCCCAGTATAATTGTTAAGAGGTCAGAAGGTTGGAAGGGATGAATTAAAAGAGTCCTGTGAATGCTGATTCTAAACCTCACCATATGGCATTTCTGAACCGGAAATGACAGCTGTGACAGTGTCCTGAGGTGAGAGGAATAATCTCCAACCCCTTCGTCCTCTCCACCTCCTTTACTACCCCATCTTTTTCTCCTGACTCCGTTTTCATTGATCCCCTTTTCTCCTTGCCCCATGCCCCTGTCTTCTACCTGATTTTCTTCATCCAGTCTATTTCTAACAGAAGAAGAAGCTCCTGTGATTGGCCAAGTGAATCGCAGGATTTGGCTCATCACTGGACTGTCAAATGAAACAGCCGAGTTTCTCCAGGTATGAGGTATCTGAGTCAACCTGAGTGTGGAATCTGTGTCCTGTCCTGTCCCCCTTTCTAATCAGACACTTGAGCCATAGTTACCTCTGCCCTGAAGCTTTCCATTCTCCAGCTTGAGGACATGGGTCTTGAAATGTTGTGAGCCCCACGTCTATGCCTTTTCCCACAGAAACTTACCCAGCCTGACTGTTGGTTGTTTTTTTATCTGGGCACAAATGGTGGAGGGTTTAAGAGCATGGACCTCAAGAATCAAAAAGCCTTGGTAAGAATTCAAGCTTTGTGACTTTCTGTCTGTGTCACCTTAGGTAAATTCCGTATTTTGTCTGATCCTTAGTTTCCTGGTCCAGATGCAGGTGCTAGGTAAACTGCTTTTCAGTCTTCATATAGGAGCAGTCTTGGGAATTCAGTTTTTGAGCTGGCCTGGAGGTTTCCCACCTAGCTAACCATGTTTTTTTTTCTTTTTTCTTTTTTTAACTGCCAGGTTGCTGATTATGGCATTGGAGGATACTATGAACCTCATGTGGATTATTTTTTGGTAAGAGCAAAACATCGTTCCTTTGGACTGTGTTTCAAGTGGCAGGAAAAGGTAGCAACTCACATGGAAGGTTTGGCCTCTACCTCAGGGTCCTCTAAATTCTCAAGGATAAATCTTTGGGGACTGTCTTAAAATTAGACTCAGAAGAGAAAACAGATTTTATTGTCTTCTAGTGTGGTGCTGCCTCCACTACACACCTGGACTTGAGATGAATTCTTGGGGTAGAAAGTAATGGAAAGAGAACTACACAGAGTCTTTTCCTCCCACCTGTGTCCCCTCTCTTGTGCTAGAAGGTTCCTCAGTATCTTCAGGCAGACCTCATTCCTCTGTTGATAGGAGCACTTGAGTCTATTGCTCTGAGTTCCAGTACTTCAGCCTCACATAAGCCCCTAGTGTGGCTGAACCAGACACTGAGAGAAGATTGGTATTTGTGCTCTGGGAACAACAAGCTGAATCAACAAACAAAACACCAAATGTTTCTTCAGCACTTTTGATATCCTGGTTACTCTCCTAGGGTCTAGGGATAGGAAGGCAAAAAAAAAAAAAAAAATCCCATTTTCAAAAAGAGGCATGTTTTTTTGTGAGTCATACGTGTGAATAGTTACTTTCTAAGTTACTGAGTAAGTGCTATAAAGAAGGTATGTGCAGTGTCCTGAGACCCAGTGAACAGGCATGCAGCCTAAATGTTCAGAAAAGACTTCCTGGGAGAGCTTAGGTGTAAGCTAAGATTGTTCCTTTAAAACTGTCCCTTCATAAGGTGTCCCTAGAATCAAAGCCCTTCCTTACTGCTGCCAGAATATAGTCTGAAAATAGCTGTCTCTACAGTCAAGATTGACCCACTGGTTACAGGAATCTGTGAAACCACATTCTTGATGTTGTGGGAAGAGCTTTTACTGAGGAAATGATATAGATCTTGAAAGCAAAATCCAATCTGTTCCTATAGATGGATAAGACCTCTTTGTGATTCCACTTTGAAATGTTCCCGACTTATCCAGCTCTAGGATCAAATGTTTTCTAGAGTGGCATGCATTCCTTCTTACTCATCTTTTCTGACCCACTTCCTTTGTTGAGTTTTCTGTCTTCACCATGCAAAAGTAAGTGGATTGGTAGTTTGTTCTTTGAATGTAACACTTAGTTCCTATATCTGCTCTTTCTGCCTGGATTCCAGTCTCACCTGCCTATATGTTCATATCCATCCTTGAGGAGCAGGGTAACCTCCATTTGGCTATGATGAGTTTCTCATTCTCATAGTGGTTGGGAAAGCAACTATTGTTTGTGCTTCTTAACTAGTTAAGCTTAAGACCTGTATATTCACTTTTACATAACTTTCACAGGACTTTGACAGTAACCCTTTGGGGTTTATTGTGACGGGGAATCACGTGGCCACATTCACGAACTATGTAAGTATGGTCAGTACGGACTTGCCCCCTAGACACACTAAGCGTGAGCTGGACGCATCACCACTGAACAAAACATTGAGGACTTCGATCCAGGAATTTGTATTTTTTTAAACACTGTAGTAGATTCTAATGACCAACCTGGTAAGGGAACCACTGTCACTTAGTGATTAAAAGTAGAAGGGGAAAGAGGGAGAGGGAAGAGTTGCAGAATCCCCTGGGGCAGTCATTCGGTT
The DNA here is from genome assembly GCF_019320065.1 of Cervus canadensis. NCBI lineage: Eukaryota > Metazoa > Chordata > Mammalia > Artiodactyla > Cervidae > Cervus > Cervus canadensis. Next base: position 84,943,136 of record NC_057389.1, on the reverse strand, counting down.
ACTCCTTAACGTTGTCAGTCTCTTCATTGAGGGGTGAAGATCCAGAACCATTTGTTTTGCCAGTCAGGTGTGATTTCCTCCTCCTGACGAGGGCTCATTTTTTCATCTTCTTTAAGTAATTGTTTAATTTTTTAAGCTAATTTTAAAATAAGCAGTGAGGAAAAAAAAAAAAACCCTCAGGATTCCTAGAGGCATATAACAGACATTTCTCTACTATCTTTCCTTCTCTACCCAAATTATGTCAAATAATACTCTGGTATTATCACACTGCTTTTAAAATTTCCAAAAATTTTTCCCAAGTTATAGCAGATTTAGATCTCACTTTTGTGAGGGACATCCCAGAGACTTTTGCTCATCACTGATGACTACTGAAGGAAATCTACCCTGAATATTCATCAAAAGGACTGATGCTAAAGCTGAAGCTCCGATACTTTAGCCACCTGACGTGAAGAACCAAGTCATTGGAAAAGACTCTGATTCTGGGAAAGACTGAGGGCAAGAGGAAAGACGGGTGGTAGAGAAGGGGAAGTTAGATAGCATCACTGACTCAATGGACATGAATATGAGCAAGCTCTGGGAGACAGGGAAGGAGAGGGGAACCTGGTGTGCTGCAGTCCACAGGGCTGCCATGAGTCGGACATGTCTTAGCGACTGAACAACAGAAACAATGACGGCTTCAAAGGGGAACGGTTTCTCTCATTCTTATTCATCCCTTTTGGAAGGAAATGATTGTCAATATTGAAATTTTGTCATACCCAATTTGAAGTTGGTACAACATGAAGATCCTTCCTGTTCTTTTAATCATCATTATTAATAAGAAAAAAAGCTTAGTTTGGACAAAGAGTGTTCTTTCAGGAATTTTTTGAATATGACTTGCTTTATTTGTTTCAATGAGTGATTATAACTTAGAAAACGGATATGGGTGGTCTACTTTAGTCCCAGCAGGCAGTAGTCACAATGTGTAAATTTCCTGTTTTCGCCAAGATAAAATAAGAAAATCATTAATTACAAAATTAGTATAAGGCATTTTAGGCCTAATATTCTAGGTACAGATTATTTGGAACAGTTACCCCACATCTTTTCTCCAGCATGAACATTGGAGCAATGCTTTTATGGTATGTTAAGAAACACTGGTCAAGGATTTAGAAGAGAAGGTTGGAAAGAAATGTAGTTTGAGTTTTCTTGTGAATTAACTATATTCTTAGCTCTCCCAATCTTTGCTACTGCCACAGATATTTGGGAGTTAGTCTGTTTGCTTCTCTCATAGTTAAATAGACAAGAGATGGCAGGTATGGTATTTAAAGTTGATACTAATTATAGTTCCTGGAGAAGAAAATGGCAACCCACTCCAGTATTCTTGCCTGGAGAATTCCATGGACAAAGGAACCTGGCGGGCTACAGTCCATGGGGTCACAAAGAGTCGGCCATGACTGAGCGCATCAGCACTAACTATAGTTCACTTTCTTTGCCTTATGTATATGCTGCTTACCACATTCTTGTAACAGTCACAGTATTTATTATTTACTTTCATATAGATGATTCAGTGGAAAGGGCAGGGCCTTTAGTACCTCCAAAACAAAGTTCTGATGCTGAATCTGCTAGAAACTAGCTGCGTATATTTGGCAAGTTGTTGCCTTTAGGTTTTTTGTCCCCATTGATTTATTGGTCAGTTAAAGGTATTGAAATAACCTGTCCCAATTTCTAATCCAGTTTTGTTAGTCTCTGCAACAGTCCATTAGAAAATATTTATTGGCAAAAAAGAAAGAAAATATGTATTAGCACCTGCGGGCTCCCCCGGTGGCTCAGCAATAAAGAATCTGCCTGCAATGCAGGAGCCACAGGAGATGTGGGTTCGATCTCTGGGTCAGGAAGATCCCCTGGAGGAGGGCATGGCAACCCACTTCAGTATTCTTGCCTGGAGAATCCTATGGACAGAGGAGTCTGTTGGGCTCACGGTCCATAGGGTCACAAAGAGTCGGAAACGACTGAAGCGACTTAGCACACACACATTGGCACCTACAGTGTACTAGGCATTGATCATTATCAGGTGCTGAGAATGTTGCAGTGAATAGAATCACCAAAGTGTCCATGCTTGTGAAGATTAAATTCAAGTGGTGTGATTTAACAATAAATAAGAAAAATGTAAAACCTATTAATAAGATGAATGCACATTTTAGAAGTCTTATAAAGGAATTAATTTTAGTGGTATTAAGGAAAATAATCTATGTTGGAAGATTTTGTTGATTAGGGAAAATCTCTTTTAAGGAAATTACATTGGGGTAATAATGAGCCAGTTGTGTGAGTGATCTGAAAGATGAGTGTAACAAGCGCAAAGGCTCTGAGACAGAGAAAAACTTAGCACAAAGAAATATTTTGAAAGGAGCTCTTTCAATTTCAGCCACCATTTCCTGACATTTTCAGACAATCCTGATCTCCCAGCCCTTAGATATGGCAGTTGTTCAGTTTTTCAGAGACTTACATAGTAACAAAGCATTGGGAGCATGCTTATTTGGACCTTGAGTCATTGTCATGTTGTTGGACAGGAAATATGAAGGTACTCTTCATTCCTGTGTCAGGCTTGTACCTCTGCTGTAATGGGTGGCACACCAGTTAATCTGACCCAAACTCTCATCCTGAGATGTCTGAGCCTTCTTTACCGTTATGTTTTGAGGGCGTGAATGATACACTTGTCCTTTTACTATTAAAATTTGACAAGTCCAAGAAACCCTCCAGTGGATCACCTGAGCACCATGTTTTTACTTATTTCCATTATGTAACAGCAATACTTATCTTCTTTAAAAAAAAAATGTTTTGGCTACACCACACCCCATGTGGACTCTTAGTGCCCCAACCAGGGATAGAATCCATACCCCGCTGAAGAAGTGCAGAGTGTTAACCACTGGGCTGCCAGGGAAGTCCCAGCACTACTTCCTCTTGATGATCAGGGTCAATGACCCTGTCAGAAAAGTGACTCCTTTCATTTCTTCCTGGTCTCTTGGCATGAAGTGCTTGAAGGGACAGTGCCGTAGCCATAGCTTAAATTTCAGTAGGATTCTCTGTATCCCCTGGTAGAACCTTTCTATTCTGGTAATCGGGTCCTGTAGAGTAGTGCTGTCCAATAGCACATTCTACAGTAATGGAAATGTATAGTGTTTGTGCTATTTATTATGGTAGCCACTTTTTCATGTGGCTGTTGAGCACTTGAAATATGACTAGTACAACTAAGGAACTTAATTTTTAATTTAATTACATTTTAAAATTCGAATAGATACATATGGCTAATTGCTACCTTATTTGGTAGTGGTAGCTCTAGATCAATAGAGCCTAAAAACTGTAGAGATAGGAAACAGAAATTCTCCAGGTGAATCACTCTGAGTGGCATGAAGTGGAGTCATTCCAATTTTCATTCCAGGGTTCCCAAACCCACGTATTCTGCATATTATAGTTATTGATTTGGGGGTATAGAATGTATCCTGAAAGATGACCTTGTCTTTGCAGAATATAATTAGAATGTTCAAGCTAACACCTTACTGGCATCTTGAAGAGATCTCTACTGTGTCAGGCTACCATTTTTTTGGGTGGTAGAATGTGATAGGACCGGTTGGCCATTTGATCATAACTATTAAAGATTGTGAAAATTCAGGATCCTACCACATTTGTGAAGTCTTTAAATATCCAGTAGTTGGTCCAGAGCAGCATATCCCATAATCTGCCTCTGCCTGTTCACAGCTAAAACAGAAAGTTGGCCAATTTTAAGTGGGTACTGTAGCAGGAAAGTTAGAAATGGAGTATTTGTGGTAGAAATTGAGTGTTTAAACTTGAAATATGAAGTGATTATGCAACAAAGCTGCCCATTGGGTTCTTGTCTGTCATATCTACCATGTCATAAGATGGGGCAGGCCCAGCAACAGGAACTTTATGGTAGACTTTTCCATTCATGTGAACAAGGGAGTTGGGATTTTTATAGGAATTGTACTGAACCAGTAGATTATTTGGGTAGTATTGCCATGTTAGCAGTATAGTCTTCCAGTCATGAATGAGTTATCTCAAAATGTGGGTGCAAACTTAAAATATATTGCTATTAGAAATGGTGCTGAAATGCAGTGTTTTGGAAATCACCCAAATGATCACATCTGTGAGTGCTTCACATTGTGTGAAAAGAGATGTGATGCATGGTAAAAATAAACACAGACCTGTGCCAATTTTACAGGTGATAGGCCTCATCCCCACCCCCCACCAACATCCTTAGAATCCAGACCCAGTAATTAGATCCTGCTGGAATATGTTGACACGGTCCTGTAGCTTCTTCAGTATACAGTGTGTTTTTCCCTTATTAGGCCCACTACTTCTTTAGTTAGGCTATGCTGTGACTTGATTTCAGTTGTTGGTGTAGTGACCAGAAGGAGAGATGAACGTAGGTCCTGAGGGAAATGCACCTGGTTTTACATGGCTCTGCCATGTTTGTAAATGGGGTAGATCTGTCCTCTTAAAAATTTTTATTGAGATGTAATTTATGTACCATAAATTTCACCCTTTTAAGTATATAATTCAATGATTTTTAGTGTATTGCACAACATGGTGATGCAACAATCGTTAATATAATTCCAGGATGTTTCCATCACCCCCAAAACAAGCCCTGTGTCCTTTTAACAGTAATTCACATTCTCCCCTTCTTTTTCCCTTCTCAGTCCCTGGCAAGCATTAATCTAGTTTCTGCCTGTGTGGATTTATTTATTCTGAACATTTCATACAAACAAAATCATATAACATGCAGGCTTTTGTGTCTGTTTTCTTTCACTTAGAGTTTTCAAGGTTCATCCATGTTGTAGCATGTATTTCAATATTTTTTTTAGAGCTAAATAATATGCCATTGTATGAATATGCCACATTTTGTTTATCCATCAGTTGATGAGCATTTGAGTTGTTTCCACTTTTTGACTATTGTGAATTATGCTACTAAGAAGATGTATGTACAAATTTTTGTGTGAACAGATATTTTAAATTCTCTTGGTTATCCTTGAAGTAGAATTACTGGGTCATATGGTAACTCTGTGTTTAACTTTTATAGGAACTGTTACACTGCTTCCTACAGTGACAGCACCGTTTTACTTTCCCACCATCAGTGTATGACCATTACCATTTCTTCACAACCCTGTCAACGCTTATTATATTTTCTGCTTTTTATTATTTATAGCCATCCTATGGTGAGTGATATATCTTCTTTTGGCTTATATTTGCATTTGCATAATGCCTAATGATGTTGATCATCTTTTAATGTTTTTATTGGCCCGTTCTTTATCTTCATTGGAGATAATATTTAAATCCATTGTCCATTTTAAAATTAGGTTGTCTTTTTATTGAGTTTCATGTATTCTTTTTTATACCCAGGACACTAGAACTTTATCAGATATATAACTTGAAAATATTTCTCCCATTCTGTGACTTTCCTTGATGGTGTCCTTTGATGCACAAAAGCTTTTAAATTTAACGACGTCCAGTTAATCTGTCCTTTTCCTTTTGGTTACTTATACTTTATATGTCACACCTAAGAAACCATTGCTTGATCCAAGGTCATAAAAATTATACCTGTATTTTCTCTTAAGAGTTTTATAATTTTAGCTGTTGTATTTAAGTTTGATACATTATGAGTCAACTTTTTTTTTGGCTGTGCCATGCAGCTTGTGGGATCTCAATTCCCCTACCAGGGCTTGAACCTAGGCCACAGCAGTGAAAGCCTGGAATCTTAACCACTGGGGAACTTTCTGAGTTAATTTTTGCATGTGGTGTGAGCTATGGGTCCAACTTCATTCTCATGCACTTAGATATCCATTTGTCCCAGCACTATTTGTTGAAAAGATTGTTCTTTCCTTACTGTAAATTTTGAAATCAGTGAATGTGTACTTCAACTTTATTTTTCCTTTCCAAGATTTTTGGCTATTCTGGGTCCCTTGCATTTCCACAGGAACTTTAGGATAGGTTTTTTTCATTTCTATGAACAAGGGAGTTGGAATTTTGATAGGGATTTCACTGAGCCTATAAATTGTTGGCATAGTACTGCCATTTAGCAATATAGTCTTCCAGTTCAAGAACATGGGGGTGTTTTTCTAGTTATTTAGGCCTTTTTTACTTTCCCGCAGTAGTGCTTTGTAGTTATCAGTATGCAAGTCTTCCACGTCTTTTTTCATGTGTGTGCCTTCTAGTTCAGATTTTTAAAAATTGTAGTATACTTGATTTATAGTGTTTTACACTATATATTATTTTTCATGTATACCAAAGTAATCCAGTTATTTATATATGTAGTATATTTTTTCAAACTTTCCCATTATAGATTATTGCAAGATATTTATACATAGTTGTGTGTATCTGTTAATACCAAACTCCTAATTGATTCCTGCCTGCACTGATTTACCTTCTGATAGCCATAAGTTTACCCTCTGATAACTATATGTTTTTTTTTCCTACATCTTATAGGGAAACCTTAATTTGTATACTATACCCCTGTATCTTTTAGTCACCTGAGATATTGCACCACCAGTGTGTTCTTTTCCACTAATATCCTATCCCAGTTTGCCGTTACTGAAGGTTTGAACAAATATACAACTACACCATTCCAGGGACTATTAATATTACATCTTCCACCACTGATAGGGTCCTCATTGCTAGCCACCAAGCAGGTAACTGACTGCCAAAATCTTATCTTAGAATCTGTGTATTAGAACCACTCACTTTACTAACAGGTTTTAGGTCAATTCTAAATACAGACTCTGAACTGGAGATTTGCATTCAAGACATTGGGGGAAACAGGGTTGGGCAGTGCAGTAAGGTGAACTATGATTCAGTTGCAAAACAGACCTGAGTCAACCCTCTGATATGGTCTGGAACTGGGAAGACCCTTATAATTGCCCTAAATTGAGGCAAGATGCCTAGACCTTCCTACTCTGGCATCAGCCCAACATTGAAAAAGACTGTCCCTAGGGAGGTTGTAACATAGGTGAGGCAGTTCTTTTCAGATGAGGGCAGTATCTAGAGAGGGACATAGCTGTGAGTCATCAGCAAGCAACACTCCTGACAGTTTCAGAAATGAATACCTCAATCCAGAAAGAAGCATCTAGGTGGCTCACCACACTGTCTGCCTCATAGGCTTTACAGTGTGAGGCCCGGGCTGATTGGCTGAAAGGAGGCAGAGAAAGGGGAAAATATTAGATTACAAGGGACAAAAGAACACAGGTTGATATGTGTCAAAAATATTTCTTTTCAAGGAGTCCTTGCAAGGCAGGGTTGGATCAGCTCCTCCTGGGCAGTTGCAGATAAAGTACGGCCCAGTGACTCTCATGGTGTTGTTTCCTGCTGTAAGCCTCAGAGAAGGGGAAACCTAGGCCAGGTAGTCTGTACAGAACATTTCTCATGGACCCCAGAGAAGAGGCAGTTGGAAGAAAGCTAGAGGCCTATCCTTGAGGCTGCAGAGATGAGTTGTAGATCAAAGATACTGGTAACAAGAAAGGGATAGCAGCAGGGCTTTACCAGCTAGGGGCCAGGTGATACAGCAACCCATGGATTTTATGTGAATTCTGAGAATGGTAAGTCCATGAGGACTGAGTAGGGGTTAGCCAGTGATGTCTCTTTTAAGGGATGTACAAAAAACTCTCAAAATGGATTAAAGAACTAAATGGAGAACTGGGTATGTAGGGGACTTCCCTGGTGTCTCAGTGACTAAGACTCTGAGCTCCCAGTGCAGTGGTCCTTAGTTCAATCCTTGGTCAGGAAACTAGATTCCTCTTGCTGCAACTGAGAGTTCACATGCTACAACCAAAGATCCTGCATGCCACGACTAGAAGATCCCACAATGAAGATGGATGATGCTGAGTGCCACAAATAAGACCTGGCACAGCCAAATAAATAAAACATTTTTTTAAAAGACTAGGTATATAAAACTCCTAGAGGAAAATACAGTTAGAACATGCTGACGTAAATTACAGCAGTATTTGTTTGAATCCATCTCCTAAAATAAAGGAAATAAAAGCAAAATAAACAAATGGGACAAAAGATTTTGCACAACAAAGGAAACTCTGTCAACAAAACAAAAAGATGACCTACTACTGAGCAGGAAAAAGTATTTGCAAATGATATTAGCAATAAAAGATTCATATTCAATATATATAAGCAGTTCATACAACTCAACATTTTAAAAATCTTGATTAAAAAGTGGGCAGAAGGGGCGGTCCCAAGATGGTAGAGGAATAGGATGGTGAGACCACTTTCTCCCTGACAAATTTATCAAAAGATCATTTGAATGCTGAGCAACTTCTACAAAACAACTTCTGAATGCTGGCAGAGAACACCAGGCACCCAGAAAGGCAGGCCATTCTCTTTGAAAGGAGGAAGGACAAAATATAAAAGACAAAAAGAGACAACAGAGTTAGGGATGGAAACCCATCCTGGGGAGGAAGTCATGAAGGAGAAGTTTCCAAACAGTAGGAGACCCTCTCACAGGTGTGTCTGTGGGGAGTTTTGGAATCTCAGCGGGCAACATAATGGGGAGAGAGAAAGAAAAAAAAAAAAAACCCCACAGAATACATGCCTAACCACAACTACCAGCGGAGAAGTAGCCCAGATACTTCTGCCACCAGCGAGGGGGGGCTGGGCAGGGAGGTATGGGATGCATAAATCATTGCTTAGGGTAAGGACTGGGCCTGAATGCCCTGAGGACAATCTGAGGGAGCTAACATGAGACAGCAGCCCAAACTGTGGGACTGCCAGAGAGACAGAAAAAAGAGAACTTTCCCGTGAAAGGCTAACGCACAGCCTGGCCTGCTCACGGAACAAAGGATTGAGCGAATACCAAGGGAGGGCTAGTTGGCTGCATACAGGACCACCCCCCCACCCCCACCACCACCGGAGGCAGCGAGACAGGTGAGTGACAGCCAGAGCTGGAAGGCAAGGGACTGTTGCAATCTCGACCTGAGATCGGCATCCTCCACCAAACTGTGAGCAGGGTCCACGTTGCTAACCACGTCTTCCTGGGATCCTGAACAGTTGACATCTGCCAGGAGGGTCGCAGTCTGAGATCAGCTCTCCAGAGGAGACACACGGCACACCTGAGATGGTGCTCTCATGGCACACCTGGGAAAATGAGTGGCTGGGACCGGGGAGGTAATTACGATGCATGGCCCGCCTGGAACAGTGTGCTCACCAAGCACCTGGTTGCCTGAGTTGCTTGGACCTGGGAAGGGTACAAAACACAGGCCCAACAGAGTCTGTGCCCTTCTGGGGCACCTGAGAACCTGAGTGGCTTAGACTTGGGAAGTGCACAAAATACATGGCCCGCTTTGGACAGTGCCCCTGCAGAGCACCCTGGAGCCTGATCAGTGTAGACCTGGGAAGCGCACACCACCTTGAGCTGGGGCAAACCCAGTGTGGTCCATATACTGCGAGCACTCCCCCCCACACACCAGTGATACTGTTTGCAGTGTCCCTCTCTCCCCACAATGCAACTGAGCCTAAATAAGTGACCACCTTTGCCTTCTTGTATCAGGGTAGAAATTAGACACTGAAGAGGCTTGAAAGAAGAGGAAGCCAAAATAAGCAAGGAAGGAGGAACCACTCTGAAAGTGACAGGTGCAACAGATTAAAACCCTGTAGTTAACATTGACTAAGCATTGGAGGGGGCTTATAGACCTTGCAAACAAGTACAAGCTGGAACAAGGAACTATCTGAAACTGAACTGATGCTACACTGCCCACAACCGCTCCAGAGGAATTCCTAGATATATTTTTGCTATTATCACTACTTAAACTTTTTTAAGTTTAAGTTCTTTAGTACTCCTTTAATTTTCATTTTTATAACCTACTATTACCTTGCAAAAAAGACCCTCTTTTTAAAGCAAATTTCATATATATATATTTTTATAATTTTTGTAATTTTGTTTTGTATTTTTAATATTGTTTTTTTTGAGAGTCTAACCTCTACTCTAGATTTTTAATCTTTGCTTTTTGGTGTTTGTTAAATTTTGTACCTTTAAGAATCTAATTTTCGTATCCGTTTTCACTTAAGGGTGTGATTACTGGCTTGATTTCTCTCTCCCCTTTTGATGCTCCCTTTTCTCCCCCAGGTCACCTCTATCTCCTCCCTCCCCCTTCTCTATTTCACTCTGTGAATCTCTCTGGGTATTTGGACTGTGAAGAACACTTAGGGAACTGATTACTGGCTAGATTGGTCTCTCCCCTTTTGACTCCCCCCCCGCCTTCTTCACCTCTATCTCCCTCCTCCCTGTCCTTCATGTAACTCTGTGAACCTCTCTGGGTGTCCCTCACTTTGGAGAATTGTTTCACCATTAACCTAGATGTTTTTCACTGTGCTGTATGGAGGGAGAAGTCTTGAGGCTACTGTAAGAATAAGACTGAAAGCCAGAGGCAGGGGGCTTAACTGAAGAACTTGAGATCATGAGAGAACTCCTGATTCCAGAGAACATTAGTAGACAAGAACTCACCCCAAATCCTCCATACCTACACTGAAACCAAGCTCAACCCAAGAGCCAACAAGTTCCAGAACAAGACATACCATGCTAATTCTCCAGCAAAGCAGGAACACATCCCTGAACATTAAAAGACAGGCGGCCCAAAGCCATGCCAAACCCACAGACACCCAAAAACTCACTACTGAACACTTCATTGCACTTAAGAGAGAAGAGATCCAGCTCCACCCACCAGAACACAGATGCAGGCTCCCCTAACCAGGAAACCTTGACAAGCCACTAATCCAACCCCACCCACAGGGAGCAGGCTCCACAATAAAGAGGAACCATGAACTCCAGCCTACAGAAAGGGCACCCCAAACACAGCAATCTAAACAAAATGAAAAGGTAGAGAAATACACAGCAGGTAAAAGAACATGATAAATGCCCACCAAACCAAACAAAAGAGGAGGAGATAGGGAGTCTACCTGAAAGAGAATTTGGAATAATGATAGTACAGATGAACCAAAATCTTGAAGACAAAATGGAGTTACAGATAAAAAGACTAGAGACAAGGATTGAGAAGATGCAAGAAATGTTTAACAAGGACCTAGAAGAAATAAAGAAGAGTTGATCAATAATGAATAATGTAATAAATGAGATCAAAAACAGTCTGGAGAGAAACAACAGTAGAATAACTATGGCAGAAGATAGGATAAGTGAGGGGGAAGATAGAATGGTGGAAATATATGAAGCAGAAGGGAAAAAAGAAAAAAGAATTAAAAGAAATGAGGATAACCTGAGAGACCTCTGGGACAATGTTAAGCACCCCAACATTTGAACCATAGGAGTCCCAGAAGACAACAAAAAGAAAGAGCATGAGAAAATACTTGAGATAATATTTGAAATCTTTCCTAAAATGGGGCAGGAAATAGCTACCCAAGTTCCATAAATCCAGAGAGTCCCAAACAGGATAAACCCAAGGAAAATTCCCCAAGACACATAGTAATCAAATTAATGAAGATCAAACACAAAGAGCAAATATTAAAAGCAGCAACGGAAAAGCAACAAATAACACACAAGAGGAGTCCCATAAGGATAACAGCTGATCTTTCAATAGAAACTGTCCAGGCCAGAGGGGAATGGCAAGACATACTTAAAGTGATGAAAGAGAAAAACCTACAACCCAGATTACTGTACCCAGCAAGGATCTCATTCAGATATGAAGGAGAAATCAAAAGCTTTGCAGACAAGCAAAAGCTGAGAGAATTCAGCACCACCAAACCAGCTCTTCAACAAATGCTAAAGGGTCTTCTCTAGACAGGAAACATAGAAAATGTTTATAAACTTGAACCCAAAACAACAAAGAAAATGGCAACAGGAACATACTTATCAATAATTACCTTAAATGTAAATGGGTTAAATGCCCCAACCAAAAGACAAAGACTGACTGAATGGGTACAAAAACAAGACCCCTATGTATGCTGTCTACAAGAGACCCACCTCAAACCAAGGGACACATACAGACTGAAAGTGAAGGGCTGGAAAAAGATATTTCATGCAAATGGAGACCAAAAGAAAGCAGGAGGAGCAATACTCATATCAGATAAAATAGACTTTGAGCATGAGACAAGTGCTCAGGCCTGGTGCACTGGGAAGACCCAGAGGAATCAGGTGGAGAGGGAGGTGGGAGGAGGGATCGGGATGGGGAATACATGTAACTCCATGGCTGATTCATGTCAATGTATGACAAAACCCACTGCAATGTTGTGAAGTAATTAGCCTCCAACTAATAAAAATAAAGGAAAAAAAATACAATAGATTTTCACTAGAAAAAAAAAAAATAGACTTTGAAATAAAGACCGTGAAAAAGACAAAGAAGGACACTACATAATGATGAAAGGATCAATCCAAGAAGAAGATATAACAGTTATATATGCACCCAACACAGGAGCACCTCAATACATAAGGCAAATGCTAACAAGTATGAAAGGGGAAATTAACAGTAACATAATAATAGTGGGAGACTTTAATACCCCACTCACACCTATGGATAGATCAACCAAACAAAATTAGCAAGGAAACACAAACTTTAAATGATAGAGTGGGCCAGTTAGACCTAATTGATAGCTATAGGATATTTCACCCCAAAACAATGCATTTCACCTTTTTCTCAAGTGCACATGAAACATTCTCCAGGATAGGTCACATCTTGGGCCATAAATATAGCCTTGATAAATGAAAAAAAATAAAAATCATTTCAAGCATCTTTTCTGATCACAGTGCAGTAAGATCAGATGTCAACTACAGGAAAAAACTATTGAAAATACAAACATATGGAAGCTAAAAAACATGCTTCTGAATAATAAATAATGGAAGAAATGAAAAAGGAGATCAAAATATGCATAGAAACAAATGAAAATTGAAAACACGACAACCCAAAACCTATGGGATTCAGTAAAAGCAGTGCTAAGGGGAAGGTTCATAGCAATACAAGCTTATCTCAAGAAACAACAGAAAAATCACATCAGTTCAGTTCAGTTCAGTCTCTCATTCATGTCTGACTCTGCAACCCCATGAATTTCAGCACGCCAGGCCTCCCTGTCCAACACCAACGCCCAGAATTTACTCAAACTCAAGTCCATTGACTAGGTGATGCCATCCAGCCATCTCATCCTCTGTCGTCCCCTTCTCCTCCTGCTCCCAATCCCTCCCAGCAGCAGGGTCTTTTCCAATGAGTCAGCTCTTTACATGAGTTGGCCAAAGTATTGGAGTTTCGGCTTCAGCATCAGTCCTTCCAATGAACACCCAGGACTGATCTTCTTTAGGATGGACTGGTTGGATCTCCTTGCAGTCCAAGGGACTCTCAAGAGTCTTCTCCAGTGCTCGCTTCGGCAGCACATATACTAAAATTGGAACGATACAGAGAAGATTAGCATGGCTCCTGCGCAAGGATGACACGCAAATTCGTGAAGCGTTCCATATTAAAAAAAAAAAAAAAAAAGTCTTCTCCAACACCACAGTTCGAAAGCATCAATTTTTCGGCACTCAGCTTTCTTCACAGTCCAACTCTCACATCCATACATGACCACTGGAGAAACCATAGCCTTGATGAGACGGACCTTTGTTGCCAAAGTAATGTTTCTGCTTTTGAATATGCTATCTAGGTTGGTCATAACTTTCCTTCCAAGGAGTAAGCGTCTTTTAATTTCATGGCTGCAATCACCGTCTGCAGTGATTTTGGAGCCCCCAAAAGTAAAGTCTGACACTGTTTCTACTGTTTCCCCATCTATTTCTCATGAACTGATGGGACCAGATGCCATGATCTTAATTTTCTGAATGTTGGGCTTTAAGCCAACTTTTTCAATCTCCTCTTTCACTTTCATCAAGAGGCTTTTTAGTTCCTCTTCACTTTCTGCCATAAGGGTGGTGTCATCTACATATCTGAGGTTATTGATATTTCTCCTGGCAATCTTGATTTCAGCTTATGCTTCTTCCAGTCCAGCATTTCTCATGATGTACTCTATATATAAGTTAAATAAGCAGGGTGACAATATACAACCTTGACATACTCCTTTTCCTATTTGGAACCAGTCTATTGTTCCATGTCCAGTTCTAACTGTTGCTTCCTGACCTGCATATAGGTTTCTCAAGAGGTGGGTCAGGTGGTCTGGTATTCCCATCTCTTTCAGTATTTTCCACAGTTTATTGTGATCCACACAGTCAAAGGCTTTGGCATAGTCAATAAAGCAGAAATAGATGTTTTTCTGGAACTCTCTTGCTTTTTCGATGATCCAGCGGATGTTGGCAATTTGATCTCTTGTTCCTCTGCCTTTTCTAAAAACCAGCTTGAACATGTGGAAGTTCACGGTTCACGTGTTGCTGAAGCCTGGCTTGGAGAATTTTGAGCATTACTTTACTAGCGTGTGAGATGAGTGCAATTGTGCAGTAGTTTGAGCATTCTTTGGGATTGGAATGAAAACTGACCTTTTCCAGTCCTGTGGCCACTGCTGAGTTTTCCAAATTTGCTGGCATATTGAGTGTAGCACTTTCACAGTATCATCTTTCAGGATTTGAAATAGCTCAACTGGAATTCCATCACCTCCACTAGCTTTGCTTGTAATGATGCTTTCTAAGGCCCACCTGACTTCACATTCCAGGATGTCTGGCTCTAAGTGAGTGATCACACCACCGTGATTATCTGGGTTGTGAAAATCTTTTTTGTACGGTTCTTCTGTGTATTCTTGCCACTTATTCTTAAATATTTTCTGCTTCTGTTAGTTCCATACCATTTCTGCCCTTTATCAAATCCATCTTTGCATGAAATGTTCCCTTGGTGTCTCTAATTTTTCTTGAAGAGATCTCTAGTGTTTCCCATTCTGTTGTTTCCCTCTATTTCTTTGCATTGATTGCTGAGGAAGGCTTTCTTATCTCTCCATGCTCTTCTTTGGAACTCTGCATTCAAATGGGAATATCTTTCCTTTTCTCCTTTGCTTTTCGCTTCTCTTCTTTTCACAGCTATTTGTAAGGCCTCCTCAGACAACCATTTTGCCTTTTTGCATTTCTTTTCCATGGGGATGGTCTTGATCCTTGTCTCCTGTACAATGTCACGAACCTCTGTCCATAGTTCATCAGGCACTCTATCAGATCTAGTCCCTTAAATCTATTTCTCACTTCCACTGTATAGTCATAAGGGATTTGATTTAGGTCATACCTGAATGGTCTAGTGATTTTCCCTGCTTTCTTCAGTTTAAGTCTGAATTTGTCAATAAGGAGTTCATGATCTGAGCCACAGTCAGCTCCCAGTCTTGTTTTTGCTGACTATATAGAGCTTCTCCATCTTTCGCTGCAAAGAATATAATCAATCTGATTTCGGTGTTGACCATCTGGTGATGTCCATGTGTAGAGTCTTCTCTTGTATTGTTGGAAGAGGGTGTTTGCTGTGACCAGTGCATTCTCTTGGCAAAACTCTATTAGCCTTTGCCCTGCTTCATTCTGTACTCCAAGGCCAAATTTGCCTGTTACTCCAGGTATTTCTTGACTTCCTACTTTTGCATTCCAGTCTCCTATAATGAAAAGGACATCTTTTTTGGGTGTTAGTTCTAAAAGGTATTGTAGGTCTTCATAGAACCGTTCAACTTCAGCTTCTTCTCTGTTACTGCTCAGGGCATAGGCTTGGATTACTATGGTATTGAATGGTTTGCCTTGGAAACGAACAGAGATGATTCTGTCATTTTTGAGACTGCATCCAAGTACTGTATTTCAGACTCTTTTGTTGACCATGATGGCTACTCCATTTCTTCTAAGGGATTCCTGCCCACAGTAGTAGATAAAATGGTCATCTGAGTTAAATTCACCCATTCTTGTCCGTTTTAGTTAGCTGATTCCTAGAATGTCGACCTTCAGTCTTGCCATCTCCTGTTTGACTACTTCCAATTTGCCTTGATTCATGGACCTAACATTCCAGGTTCCTATGCAATATTGCTCTTTACAGCATCAGACCTTGCTTCTATCACCAGTCACATCCACAATTGGGTATTGATTTTGCTTTGGCTACATCCCTTCATTATTTCTTGAGTTATTTTGCCACTGATCTCCAGTAGCATATTGGGCACCTACTGACCTGGGGAGTTCCTCTTTCAGTATCCTATCATTTTGCCTTTTTATACTGTTCATGGGGTTCTCAAGGCAAGAATACTGAAGTGGCTTGCCATTCCATTCTCCAGTGGACCACATTCTGTCAGACTGCTCCACCATGACCCGTCTGTCTTGGGTGGCCCCACAAGGCATGGCTAAGTTGCATTGAGTTAGACAAGACTGTGGTCTGTGGGATCAGATTGGCTAGTTTTCTGTGATTATGGTTTCAGTGTGTCTGCCCTCTGATGCCCTCTCATAACACATGCCATCTTACTTGGGTTTCTCTTACTTTGGACGTGGGGTATCTCATTACGGCTGCTCCAGCAAAGCACAGACACTGCTCCTTACCTTGGATGAGGGGTATCTCCTCACGGCTGCCCTTCCTGACCTTGAACGTGGAATAGCTCCTCTTTGCCCTCCTGCACCCACGCAGCTGCCACTCCTTGGACGTGGGGTTGCTCCTCTCAGCCACCGCCCCTGACCTCCAGCGTGGGGTAGCTCCTCTCGGCCACACTTCTGTGTGGTCCGTCGCAGCCTTAATTTTACAACAAAAGCAACTAGAAAAAGAAGTAATGAAGAACTCCAGGGTTAGTAGAAGGAAAGAAATAATTTAAATTAGAGCAGAAATAAATGAAAAAGAAACAAAGGAGACTATAACAAAAATCAACTAAACTAAAAGCTGCTTCTTTGAGAAGATAAATAAAATAGACAAACCATTAGCCAGACTCATCAAGAAAAAGAGGGAGAAGAATCAAATCAATAAAATTGGAGATGAAAATGGAGAAATCACAACAGACAACACAGAAGTACAAAGGATCATAAAAGACTACTATCAGGAACTATTTTATGTCAATAAAATGGACAACTGGGAAGAAATGGGCAAATTCTTAGAAAAGTATAACTTCCACAACTGAACCAGGAAGAAATAGAAAATCTTAACAGACCCATCACAAGCATGGAAATTGAAACTATAATCAATAAGCTTCCAACAAACAAAAGCCCAGGACCAGATGGCTTCACAGGTGAATTCTACCAAAAATTTAGAAAAGAGCTAACACCTATCCTACTAAAACGCTTCCAGAAAATTGTAGAGGAACGTAAATTGCCAAACTCATTCTATGAGGCCACCATCACCCAAATATCAAAAATGCCACAAAGATGCCACAAAAAAGAAAACTACAAGGCAATATCACTGATGAATATAGATGCAAAAATCCTCAACAAACTTTTAGCAAACAGAATCCAACAGCATATTAAAGAGATCATACATCATGACCAAGTGGGCTTTATTCCAGGAATGCAAAGATTCTTCAGTATTTGCAAAGCAATCAATGTGATACACCACATTAACAAATTGAAGGATAAAAACCATGTGACTTTCTCAACAGATGCAGAGAACGTCTTTGACAAAATTCAACACCCATTTATGATAAAAACTCTCCGGAAAGCAGGAATAGAAGGAACATACCTCCACATAATAGAAGCCATATGTGATGAACCCACAGCAAACATTATCCTCAATGGCGAAAAATGAAAGCATTTCCCCTAAAGTCAGGAACAAGACAAAGGTGCCCACTCTCACCACTGCTATTCAACATGGTTTTGGAAGTTTTAGCCACAGCAATCAGAGAAGAAAAAGAAAAAGAATCCAGATTGGGAAAGAAGATGTAAAACTGTCACTATTTGCAGATGACATGATCCTCTACATAGAAAACCCTAAAGACACCACCAGAAAATTACTAGAGCTAATCAATGAATATGGTGAAGTTGTAGGATATAAAATTAATGCACAGTAATCCCTTGCATTCCTATACACTAACAATGAGAAAACAGAGAAATTAAGGAAACAATCCCATTCACCATTGCGATGAAAAGAATAAAATACTTAGGAATAAATCTACTTAAAGAAACAAAAGTCTTATATATAGAAAACTATAAAACACTGATGAAAGAAATCAAATCTGACACAAATAGATGGAGAAATATGCTATGTTCATGAATCAGAAGAATCAGTATAGTGAAAATGAGTATACTACCCAAAGCAATTGATAGATTCAGTGCAATCCCTGTCTAGCTACCAATGGCATTTTTCACAGAACTGAGGACAAATAATTTCACAATTTGTTTGGAAATAAAAAAACCTCGAATAGCCAAAGCAATCTTGAGAAAGAGGAAGGGACCTGGAGGAATCAAAACTGCCTGACTTCAGACTATACTACAAAGCTGCAGTCATCAAGACAGTATGGTACTAGCACAAAGACAGAAATACAGATCAGTGGAACAAAATAGAAAGCCCAGAGATAAATTCACGCACCTATGGACACACCTTATCTTTGACAAAGGAGGCATAAATATACAATGGAGAAAAGACAATCTCTTTAACAAGTGGTGCTGGGAGAACTGGTCAACCACCTGTAAAAGAATGAAATTAGAACACTTTCTAACACTGTACACAAAAATAAACTCAAAATGGGCTAAAGATCTAAATGTAAGACAGAAACTATAAAACTCCTAGAGGAAAATAAAGGTAGAACACTCTCTGACATAAATCATAGCAAGATCCTCTATGACCCACCTCCCAGAGTAATGGAAATAAAAGCAAAAATAAACCAGTGGGATGTAATTAAACTTAAAAGCTTTTGCACAATGATGGAAACTATAAGCAAGGTGAAAAGACAGCCTTCAAAATGGGATAAAATAATATCAAGTGAAGCAGCTGATGAAGAATTAATTTCAAAAATATATAAACAACACACACAGCTTAATACCAGAAAAATAAATGACCCAATCAAAAAATGGGCCAAAGAACTAAACAGACATTTCTCCAAAGAAGACATACAGGAATTCATCACTCTCATAGTCGCTTGGGTTGTTCACAATCAAAATTAACAAAGCAAAAAAAAAAAAAAAACCCCACCAAGATGTCTGTTGATCCAATGGCCTATGAGGCCCAGTTCTTTGGCTTCACACCGCAGACTTGCATGCTTAGGATTTACATTGCCTTTCAAGACTACCTGTTTGAGGTGATGCAGGCTGTTGAACAGGTTATTCTAAAGAAGCTGGATGGCATCCCAGACTGTGCGATTAGTGCAGTCCAGATTCGCAAGTGCACAGAAGAGTTTCTTTGCTTCATGAAAGGACGTTTTGATAACCTTTTTGGCAAAATGGAGCAGCTCTTCTTACAGTTGATTTTGCGGATTCCC
Source organism: Cervus canadensis (assembly GCF_019320065.1). Lineage (NCBI taxonomy): Eukaryota > Metazoa > Chordata > Mammalia > Artiodactyla > Cervidae > Cervus > Cervus canadensis. Next base: position 84,923,846 of record NC_057389.1, on the reverse strand, counting down.
CCAAACGTCTTGCTTCCAGAAGATAAATCTCAGGAGACACATTCTTACAGTGAGGAAGAATTCCACCTTCTCCAAAAAGAAATTGAACAGTTACAGGAGAAGTATAAGACTGAATTGTGCACTAAGCAGGCCCTTCTTGCAGAATTAGAAGAGCAAAAAAACGTTCAGGCCAAACTCAAACAGACATTGTCTTTGTTTGATGAACTTGAAAACGTTGGCAGAGACCATGGGGCTAGTGATTTTAGGGAGGGCTTGGTGTTCCTGATCCAGAACTCCAGAAAACTCCAGAGTATCAGAGAGAATGTGGAAAAGGAAAGCAAACGATTGAAAATATCTTGATTTCTCAATAGAAAAAGGAGTTTCTCAAGGTGGACTGGTACGGGATTTATATCGATGATATCCTTAATCCTAGTGAACACTATATTTTTGGGAGGGTTTGTTTGTTCACACTTTCTTATATTCCACATCCTCCTCTTTTTTAGTCCACTCTCCTGAAGCATCTGTGCTTTATATTGAACTAATCTTTGAAGCATCTGTGATTAGAGGTCTGTAATGGGTGGGAAGGGATTCTTGGTTCATTAAGAACTCATTTGGGGGCATGACTGAAGAAGTAAAGCTTTCCTTGGCCATTCAAAGATATTTGTAAAAGTTGTACCTTGGTCGTGAGTCCTTTGTAACCTTGACCTTTTTGTCTTACTCTTTGGATAAAATGAAATGACACACACACACACACAAAAAAGAAGACATACAGGTGGCTAACAAACACATGAAAAGATGCTCAACATCACTCATTATCAGAGAAATGCAAATCAAAACCACAATGAGGTACCATCTCATGCCGGTCAGAATGGCTGCTATCCCAAAGTCTACAAACAAGAAATGCTGGAGAGGGTGTGGAGAAAAGGCAACCATCTTACACTGTTGGTGGGAATGCAAACTAGTACAGCCACTATGGAGAACAGTATAGAGATTCCTTTAAAAACTGCAAATAGAACTGCCATATGACCCAGAAATCCCACTGCTGGGCATGCACACCAAGGAAACCAGAATTGAAAGAGACAGATGAATGGATAAGGAAACTGTGGTACATATACACCATGGAATATTACTCAGCCGTTAAAAAGAATTCATTTGAATCAGTCCTAATGAGATGGATGAAACTGGAGCCCCTTATACAGAGTGAAGTAAGCCAGAAAGATAAAGAACATTACAGCATACTAACACATATATATGGAATTTAGAAAGATGGTAACGATAACCCTATATGCAAAACAGAAAAAGAGACACAGAAATACAGAACAGACTTTTGAACTCTGTGGGAGAAGGTGAGGGTGGGATATTTCAAAAGAACAGCATGTATACTATCTATGGTGAAACAGATCACCAGCCCAGGTGGGATGCATGAGACAAGTGCTCGGGCCTGGTGCACTGGGAAGACCCAGAGGAATCGGGTGGAGAGGGAGGTGGGAGGGGGGATCGGGATGGGGAATACGTGTAAATCTATGGCTGATTCATATCAATGTATGACAAAACCCACTGAAATGTTGTGAAGTAATTAGCCTCCAACTAATAAAAAAAAAAAAAAGAAAGAAAGAGACACATGTACCCCAGTGTTCATCTCAGCACTGTTTACAATAGCCAGGACATGGAAGCAACCTCGATGTCCATCGGCAGATGAATGGATAAGAAAGCTGTGGTACATATACACAATGAAATATTACTCAACTATTAAAAAGAATGCTTTTGAATCAGTTCTAATAAGGTAGATGAAACTGGAGCCTGTTATACAGACTGAAATAAGTAAAAAAAAAAAACAGTATATTAACACATATATATGAAATTTAGAAAGATGGTAATGACGACCCTATACACGAAACAGCAAAGAGACACAGATATAAATAAAAGACTGTTGGACTCTGTGGGTTAAGACAAGGGTGGGATGATTTGAGAGAATAGCATTGAAACCTGTATATTACCATATGTGAAGTAGATGACCAGTGCACGTTTGGTGCATGAAACAGGACACTCAAAGCCGGTGCACTGGGACAACCCAGAGGGATGGAATGAGAAGGGAGGTGAGAGGGGGGTTTGGTTTGGGGTCACACATACACCCGTGGCTGATTCATGTCAATGTATGGCAAAAACCACCACATTACTGTAAAGTAATTAGCCTCCAATTAAAATAAATACATTTTTTTAAACAGTGGGTAGAAGAGCTTAATAGACATTTTTCCAAAGAGGAAATGAAGATGGCCAGCAGGCATGTGAAAAAATGCTCAATGTGATTAATCCTCAGGGGAATGCAAATCAAAACCACAGTGAGATGCCATCTCACACCTGTCAGAACAGCCATCATCAAAAAGAAATAGCACCTGTTGGCAAGGATATGGAGAAAAGGGAACCTCTTGCTGTTGGTGTGGATGTAAATTGGTGTAGCCACTATGGAAAACAGAATGGAGATTTCTGAAAATAAAGCATTATTTTTTTTATGACTTATTTACCTTGTGACTCAGCAATTCCACTTTTGAGTATATATCTGAAAAAAGCAAAAATGCTAATTCAAAAAGATATGTACACCCTGGTTCATAGTTCATAGAAACATTATTTACAATTGCCAAGGTATGGAAGCAACCTAAATGCCCAAACAAATGAACAGATAAAGAAGATGTGGTAGACATGTACAATAAACTACTCAGACTCAAAAAAGAACAGAATTTTGCCATTTGCAGCAATGTGGATGAACTTGGAGGACATTATGCTAAGTGAAATAAGTCAAAGACAAATACTGTATGATCTCACTTACATATGGAATCTAAAAAATAAAACAAGCTAGTCAATATGACAGAAAAGAAGGGAACTTAGAGATATAGAGAACAAACTTGTGATTACCAGTGGGGAAAGGGAAGGGGAGAGGGGAGAAGGGGTAAGGGAGTAAGAGGTACAAGCTAAATAGGTATAGAATAAACTACAGGGATAAGTGTTACAACATATGGAACATAGCCAGCATTTTATAATACCTATAAATGGAGTATAACCTTTAAAAATGGTGAATCACTCTGTTGAACACCTGTAACTTATGTAATATTGTACAGCCTTGTGGCTCAGCTGGTAAAGAATCTGCCTGCAAGGTGGGAGACCTGAGTCCTTTTCCTGGGTTGGGAAGATCCCCTAGAGAAGGGAAGGCTACCTACTCCAGTATTCTGGCCTGGAGAAGTCCATGGACGTGTAGTCCATGAGGTCAGAAAGAGTTGGACACAACTAAGTGACTTTCACTTTCACAACAACTGTGCTTCCATTTTTTTTTTTTTTTTGTGCTTCCATTTTAAATAAGTAAAGGAGTGGATTAGCTGGCTGAGAAGTATGGAGTGAGCTCTGGTTTAAGTATCCTCCACTTGAACTGTGCCACTGACTCCTTTAGAGATCAGACACCAGTAGACTGGTGACTGATAGACATCAGAGACTCTGATATTGATCTCTGGCCTCGTCTTCCTCTCATGACCCCTTCCAAGTGTATGTCAACTGTAGTCAGCCCTTCTTGACAGAGGGGGTGTGTCAGGCAGAAGCAAAGTTGAGAACCACAGTACATAACTGGGAGCTCCAACTGTGAGGCAGGGAGTGTATACACCTATTATTTTTTTTTAATCACTGTTCCAGAGTTGGAAAATTTTTTTACTGTGTATCAGGTGCTTATGAATTCTTTTTTTTTTTTTTTTTGCTTATGAATTCTTGCAGAGAAAAGAATGAGCACCTTTTCCAGGTTGAGGAGTTCAAAAACTGGAGGAGTCAGGCCTGGGGAAAAGACCCACACAGAAAGTATCAACAGAAATAAACTTGTTGCTCTATGAAACAGTTCCCCTTTCTCGAAAGAGAAAGGTCTTATAGTCAGTGACCAGAAATATTTGCCCAACTTGATCTTTACTGAGACCTGACCGTGGGTGGTAGGCAAAGAAAAACAGCTTGTGTTCTGGATCCTTCCCAAATCAAGCAGGATATAGAGTCTAAGAGCCTTGAGTGAGAAGGGCCAACTATTATGCTTTGTTTTCAGATGAGTGATGTAGAAGCTGGTGCTGCCACTGTCTTCCCATACCTGGGGGCTATGATTTCACCCAAGAAGGTAATTTGTGTTCTTTGTAGGTCACTGGTTGCTTCAGGGCACAGGACTTGTTCATTTCCCTGCTTCATTCCTTAGCTTGCTTTACTGTGACTGTGATGGCCTCAGGAACTAACTTTGTACCTGGACTATAATCTTTTGACCACTACTTTGGGAAAAGGTATAGGAGATCCTTCAAGGACGGGTGGGTTTCCAGATGTTCACCACGTCATAAGGGGTAGATACTGCCTGCATAATGCCCATGGAGTCCTAGAGCTCTGTGCCCTGACACTTTGGTGAGAGTGTTTCCTTTCAGATTGGAGTTTCAGAAGTACTCTGGCCAGGTCCCAGAGACCGTGTGAAACTGGAGTGGTGGCTATATAGGTAGCTGACGACTTTCCCTGGACAAAAATAAGTCATGTGCTTATCACAAGTGGCATCTCTTTTGGAGTTCAAAATTTGTGTCTTCCAAGGACTGTTTCTGATTTGTTTCCTCAAAACCAGCAACAAGATACGTTCTGATAAGCCCTCTCTTTCCAGGGTACAGCCATATTCTGGTATAACCTTCTGTGGAGTGGGAAAGACAACTACCTAACAAAAATGCTGCCTGTCCTGTGCTTGTGGGCTGCAAATGGGGTGAGTGATATAAGAAGTGGGGTTAGCCATTGTGACCTCACACTAGGTTTTGGTGGTCAAACTTAGGCTCTATGCTGGGAGTGAACTGCTTCCATGTTCTTATGAAGGCAAGACAATTTCCTTATATAGAATCTCCTACACTAACTACTTTGGAGCCCTCTTTCAGCATGTAGCTCTCTACCCACTTAGTTTGTTGAGAATATTAAAACAATTGATTTGAGTTTCCCTTGAACATTCTCAGAATACTATGGGAACCTTGTGGAGACTTCTTGAACATGGCTGTCAAGAGGAATGGACTCTGGCAAGGGTTCTGAGATTGCAGTCAGGGAGAACTGGAATCAGAGATGGGAAAAGGTGTCTCAGGCAAGCAAAGCCCACATGGAACAAGGCTCAGGCTAAAAGCAGCATTGTAGGTGTGGAGACAGGCTGCCTTTGTCTCTTGCACGGAAAGAGGCCTTAGCACAGGGGTCAAGAGATGAAGGTCAAGGCTGGAACCAAACCATGGAGGCTGAAACTTGAACTTTGTTCTGGAAGCAGCTTGTGGTGAGCCGTGGAGAGGCTTGAAGCAGGTTGTGACAGGAAGTGATCACAAAGAGAAGAATTTATAGCCCTCTTAGAGAATTATGGGGATACGTAATAATAGGTTCATGGAAACTTAAGCAAATTAAAAAGAAAATGAGATAATTGCTGTCTTCAGGAAAAAGAAAAAGTTGTACAAGAAATAGAAGTATAGTTGAGCCCTGAACAAAGTGGGGATTAGGAGTACTGACCCTCAGCACAGTTGGAAATCTGCATATAATTTATAGTTGGTCCTCTGTGTACATGGTTCCTTCATATCTGTGCTTTTACATTAGTGGATTCAATTGACTGTGGGGTTGTATAGTACTATAGTATTTAAACTGCTTAAAAAAAATTCACATATAAATGGACCTGTGTGGTTCAAGTATCACCTGTTTTATCTATTAGATGGCTTAGGTGTGAGCAATATTTACATAAATGACATAATAATGTAAACACTAAATATTAATTTAACTAAACTTGTAATTTAACTATATTGGGAGATAGGAGTGTGAAATAGGTATTTGAAGAGTAGTGTAAAAAATTCCAAATCTCCATCTTCCATGGTAGACTATCATCATATAAGATCAAAAATTGAAAGAAATAGCACTGTAGGTATATTATTTAGAAAAATAAAGATAAATATCAGAAGAAACAGCTAAAGGAGTTGAATGTCCTCTGGAAGTGGGAATTGGTGGTGCGAAGAGATAGGTAGGAGATTGCTGTGTATCATTGTAATTCTTGTGGAACAGTTTGACTTCCAAAAAAGTATATATGTTGCTTTTAAAATTAAGTATTATAAATTATATTTTAAAGTATTATGACTTCATTAATGCGTTAAAATCAATTTTTAGAATTCATTATGAATGTGTCTATATTGAGAAATGAAATCATGATTCATGGGCCTTTAAGGCACAGCTTTAAGTAATAGACTATGCTAGCACCAACTCTGCTTCCTAAGATTGATCCACTTGCCATAGCCCCTGAGGCTGACGTCCAGGACTTCCATAATCTTAACCTCCAGCTTCATCTCCTATCTCTCGGTTTCCACCCTCCATATCCCAGCAATATCAAGCTTGGGGTCCTTGACGCATACCAGCGTGGATCATTCCTTGCTCTCTTTCTCATCCTCTTCCCACTTGCCAGACCCCTTTGGTATAGGAACTACCTGCTCTGTCCATTTTCTTCCCTGGATAACTCCTGTTCAGCTTTCTGTCCCAGCCCTAGGGTTTCCTCTTCCCCAACATGGTTAGACTCTCTTTAGCTCTATTTCTGTGGCAGCCTACACACAGATATCTTGTGCTACTGACAGACTTTTGTACAGTTACCTCTTTTCCTCACCAGTTTATAAGCAACTTGATGCCCAAAACCAAGTCTTACTCATTTCTGACTCCCAGGCCCAGTGTAGGAGTCATCATGAAGGAATCATTCATTTTGGCTGCTGAACTAATCTACTTATTTCTGTCCATTCTCCAATAAGTGGTTCTATGAATGAGGCTGTGTGGATCAACAGAAGTTGACTCATCCTTTTTTGCCCTTCACCTTCCTGGCCCCACAACCCATGTTGTCTTCAGGTTCAATGTGGCAGACCCCCCTTCATGTTTCAGTCCCATCAGGCAGGTTTTCGGAGGCATGAATATTTGTGTGGAGTAGAGAGTGGACTGGGGAACATCCTGGGTGACCTTGGCCACAGCCTCTCTGGCCAGCCTGTGCTATCTCCAGCCGCTCAGGTAGGGTTGGAGCTGAGTCAGGTGATCTGGCACATAGCAAGGTGCTTTTGTACTTGAAATGCTTTAGATGTGAGATGTTTCAGTGAACCAAAGTTCTAATACCTTGTTTACATGCTTGTTTTTATGGAATTTCTAGTAATGTGGCTTTAACTAAAAAATAAAATGTCCCTCCCTGCCAGAAGCCTTGACGAGCGTTATTTAGACTATATATTTTTTAAGATGGGGAGCTTTTACCAAGTTTACCATTTCCTGTGCATCTTCTCTGTACAGGGAGAATCTGGATAATGAAATCTTAAGAGACAAACTCTGATGTTAGGTGCTAGACATGGTTTCCCACTTATCTTTCCTCTAAGCATCAATATCCTTTCTGGAAAGTGAGGGAGTCAGTCTCCTTGCATCTCAGAGAACATAGAGATCATGTATGTCCATGGTTGTGATGCTGTTATAATTTGAAATTTCTTACTTTAAAAATTTGAAATACACACCCAGAATTGTTTGTGATACGTAGATGTACAGTTTGAAGACTGTGAAAGTGAGCATGAGCACCCACGTCACCATCATCTGGGTTAGAGAAGAGATTATTTTCAAACTTATACCTCAGGAGCCCCTGTGAGCCTCTCTGATCACATCTCTGACCTACCCCCAGTACCTTGGTGGTAACCACTGCCTAGTGATCTGTGGTGGTCATGCCTTTGCTTTTCTTTGTAGTTTTATTATCAAGGTCTGTATCCATAAATAAATAGTAGTTATTTTGTTTTCCCTGATTTTGAACTTTTTGTAGTGAAATCAGGAGTATATTTTGGGACGTGTTTGTGTTGTTTTATCTGATAGTTGTCTGTAGGATTCATTCATGTTGTTGTGCAGCTGTAATTTATGTTAATTTGTCTAGTTCACTTTTGTTAGTATCTATCATAGGACAGTACTATAATATACTGATACACTGTTGATAGACATTTAAGCTGGTTTCAGTCTTTAATGAATAAGGCTGTCATTGCATTTTTATACATGATTTCTGGTACAAATAAACACATTTCTGTAGAATATATATCTAGAAGTGGAAATGCTGAATCTCAGTAGACAAGTCTTCAACTTTACTAGTATAATATATTCTAGAGTGGTTGAGCACATTGCTACTAGGAATAAGAGTTGTTATCCCAACTTTCTTCAATAGCTGGTCTTGTCATATTCTTGCATTTTAGCTAGTTTATTATGTATATAGTGTTATCTATCTTAACATGATTATAATGGCATTGAATAATTTCTTGTATGCTTTTTAGCCTTTAGATTTCATATTTGTCTATTCAGGTCTTTTTCTTACTAATTCATACAAGTTTTTAATATACTATGGACACAAGCTCTTTGTTGGTTACATGTTTTGAAATATCTTTTTCTAGTTTGTCTTTTTAATCCTAGTTCTGTCTCTGTTGAACAGAAGTTCTTAATTTCTGTGTCAAGTTTATCAGGCTTTTCCTTTTTGATTTACACTTTGTATGTCTTTTTAAGAAATTCTTCTGTATCCCAAGATCATAAGGGTGTTTCTTATACTCTTTTCTAAAAGCATTATAGTCATTTTTTCATCTATATCTTTAATTTACCTAGGTTTTATTTTTGTATCTCGTATGAAGTACAAAGATTCTTTTTACATATTTTATTAGGATAGACTAGGTTTATGCTAGAGTAGTAAAATAATCCCTAAATCTCAATGGCTTAATTATAAAGCCATCTCTCATGCAAAAAATCACTGGTTCTAGGGCAACTGTTACCTGTCTGGTGCCATACAGTCTCCCTCTAGTGCCTTCCACCATCAGAACCTAACAGGAAGCCAGCGAGTAAGGGAATCTGAGAAATAATAGAGTTGCAACTTCTCTGCCAAGAGTATTCCCTGGATCTGTCTCACTGGCAGTTCTACAGTTCTAATCCTTGTATACTCAGTATCTGACACTGCCCCCCAAATCCATTTTTTCCCCAGAGATTCTCTGATTAGCTTCTTAATCTTCCATTGTGCACAGTTTCAGAATCTAGAAAATGTCCTAATGGGTAAACAGGGTGAGTGGTTGACTAAGTTCCACACCCCTCCCTCCTATTCAATATTCTAAAAAACTGCAGCCTAATTTTTGTCTTTTAGTGACCTTTGAGAGCACTAAGATCTCTGCTGGTTTCTCTGTCTCTTAGCAGTTTCCTATTGCTTGAGTCCTCTATCTGCATGCCTAGAATCAGTAAATGGTCAAGGGATAAAAGAGATCAGTCTTTTGGCTCACCCACCTGAGATTCGTCCTTCTCCAAGATCTGATGTTTAAGCCCTTTTTGCTTCAGCAGTCTGTTGATATCTTCAGTCTTTTAAGAGATTTATCCAGTTTTCATGGTTATTTTTTACATGAAAGTTATTCTACCATAAGCTATTCCATCATAGCTAGGAGTAGAAGTCTCTTGTTCATTTTACTTTTTGAAATTTATTTTCATGTAAAACAAAATACAGATACAGAAAACCTTTGACATCTTCCTTTGTTATCTAGTATAACAAGATGTTCCACATTTTTCTTAAACATTTCCTGCATTAAGCATGGAATCAGCTATTAAGGACTCTGTTGTGTGTTGGTGGCATCTTATCAATCTGTGTGGTCCCAGAAACAAACAGAAGATAACCTCAGAGATATGGCACTATTTTTAGTAATCTTTATTAACCTGCTTAGCCTCGTGTTAACATGTTCACTGTGGCATGAAAGAGTTGAGCTTTTCAGTGTGGATTTGGTGGTGTGCTAGGAACCCACTCCAGTGTTCTTGCCTGGAGAATCCCAGGGACAGGGGAACCTGGTGAGCTGCTATCTGTGGGATCACACAGAGTCGGACATGACTGAAGTGACTTAGCAGCAGCAGCAGCAGGAATATTACAGTCTGTTATTTCAAACTCACAACTCTTTAGAACAGATATAGAACCTGAAGGTCAAAAAGTTAGATAATATATCTGAGGTCACAGAGGTTTCATTGCAGGTTAGTGAAAGGCTTGGGAATCAGACCCTGATCTGGAGCTTCTCAAAGCCTTTGCCCTAAAAAAAGTAATTTATATTATTATTCTTCCAACAGTTAATAAAGATTTGATGTAGTAGCAAAGATAAATACTGCATTTACCTTTAAATAATTTGGGGTAATGGAAGTAATTAGTAAATAGATGTGTAAAGTTTGAGAAGTTTGATAACAGAGAACCTAGTGCTTGAATTGATAACAGAGAATATCGTAATTGAGTAGCACAGTAGAGTGAGGTCTCATTTAATCAGGGAATTGGTACCACATTAGATCTGGATCTGACAAAAGACAGATAGATTCTCTTTCTGACTTACTTCATTCTGTATGACAGACTGTAGGTCCATTCACTTCACTGCAAATGATCCAATTTCAATTATTTATGGCTGAGTAATATCCCATTGTATATATGTACCACATCTTTATTCATTCATCTGTCAGTGGATGGTTAGGTTGCTTGCATGTCCTGGCTGTTGTAAAAAGTGCTGCAGTGAACATTGGGTTACATGTGCCTTTTTGAATTATGGTTTTTTCAGGGTATATGCCCAGCAATGGGATTGCTGGGTCATGTGGTAGTTCTGTGTTTAGTCCATACTCTTCTCCATAATGAACTGTGAACTTCCAGACATTCAGGCTGAATTTAGAAAAGGCAGAGGAACCAGAGATCAAATTGCCAACATCTGTTGGAATCATCGAAAAAGCAAGAGAGTTCCAGAAAAACATCTAGTTCTGTTTTATTGACTACGTTAGAGCCTTTGACTGTGTGGATCACAAGAAACTGTGAATAATTCCTCAAAAGATGGGAATACCAGACCACCTTCCCTGCCTCCTGAGAAAACTGTAAGCAACAGTAAGAACTGGACATGGAACAACAGACTGGTTCCAAATCAGGAAAGGAGTATGCCAAGGCTGTATATTGTCACCCTGTTTATTTAACTTATATGCAGAGTACATCATGTGAAATGCCAGGCTGAATGAAGCACAAGCTGGAATCAAGGTTGTTGGGAGAAATATCAATAACCTCAGATATGCAGATGACACCACTCTTATGGCAGAAAGCGAAGAAGAACTAAAGAGCTTCTTGATGAAGGTGAAAGAGGAGAGAGAAAAAGTTGACTTAAAACTGAACATTCAGAAAACTAAGATCATGGCATCCAGTCCCATCACTTCATGGCAAATAGATGGGGAAACAATGGAAACAGTGAAGAACTTTATTTTGGGGGGCTCCAAAATCACTGCAGATGATGACTGCAGCAATGAAATTAAAAGACGCTTGCTCCTTTGAAGAAAAGCTATGACCTACTTAGCATATTGAAAAGCAGAGACATTACTTTGCCAACAAAGGTCTGTCTAGTCAAAGCCATGGTTTTTCCAATAGTCATGTATGGATGTGAGAGTTGGACTATAAAGAAAGCTGAGCACTGAAGAATTGATGCTTTTGAACTGTGGTGTTGGAGAAGACTCTTGAGAGTCCCTTGGACTGCAAGGAGATCCAACCAGTCCATCCTAAAGGAAATCAGTCATGAATGTTCATTGGAAGGACTGATGCTAAAGCTGAAATTCCAATACTTGGCCACCTGATGTGAAGAAACTGACTCATTGGAAAAGGCCCTGATGCTGGGAAAGATGGAAAGCAGGAAGAGAAGGGGAGGACAGAGGATGAGATGGTTGGATGGCATCACCAACTCTACGGACATGAGTTTGAGTAAGCTCCAGGAGTTGGTGATGGACAGGGAAGCCTGGCATGCTGCAGTCCATGTGGTCGCAAAGAGTCAGACATGACTGAGCAACTGAACTGAACAGTGAATCTGTAGATTGCTTTGGGTTATATAATCATTTTCACAGTATTGATTCTTCCAGTCTAAGAACATGATATATCTCTCCATCTGTTTGATTTCATTCATCAATGAAAGAAATGATTAGAGTTTGGAAGTGAAAATGCAGAAAGGATGTCATTCATCTTCTGTTGGTCCACAGGGCCTCAAGAACTCCTGTCCTTGCTCATGGAACAACCTAATGAAAACTCCAAATCTAAATTAAACTAAACTCCAGATCTAAACTAAACTTAGAAACTAAGAGTTTCTAAATCTAAACTCTAAATCATTTCGTCAATGATTTCTTTCATCATTCTTATAGTTTTCTGCATATAGGTCTTTTTTCTCCTTGGGTAGGTTTATCCTATGTATTTTATTCTTTTTGTTGTGATGGTGAATGGGGTTATTTCCTTAATTTCTCTTTCTGATACTTTGTTATTAGTATATAGGAATGCAAGAGATTTTGATGTGTTAATTTTATATCCTTTGACTTTACTAGATTCATTGATTACCTCTGGTAGTTTTCTTGTGGCATCTTTAGGATTTTCTATGTGTAGTATTGTGTCATCTGCAAACACTGACAGTTTTCTTTTCCAACTTTGATTCTCTTATTTTTCTTTCTTCTCTGATTGCCATGGCTAGGACTTCAGAACTATGTTGAATAATAGTGGCAAGAGTGGACGCCCTTGTCTTGTTCCTCATGTTAGAGGAAATGCTTTCAGTTTTTCACCATTGAGAATGTTTGTATGGGTTTGCCATGTATGGCCTTTATTATGTTGAGGTAGCATCCCTCTATGCCTGCTTTCTGAAGAGTTTTCATCATAAATGGGTTTTTCTGAATCTGTTGAGATTATCATATGGTACTAAGGAAACAGCCTTAAAATGACACATTAGACCAGATAGGCTTAGCTGATATTCGTAGGACATTCCATCTCAAAGCAGAATACACTTTCTTCTCAAGTTCACATGAAACATTCTTCAGGATAGATCACATCTTGGGGCACATATAAAGCCTCAGAAATTTAAGAAAATTGAAATCATATCAAGCATCTTTTCCAACCACAATGCTATGAGATTAGGTATCATTTACAGGGGAAAAAAGACTTAAAAAACAAACACATGAAGGCCAAACAATATGCTACTATATAACCAAGAGATCACTGAAGAAATCAAAGAGGCAATAAAAAGCACCTAGAAACAAATTAAAACAAAAACATGATAGCCCAAAACCTAGGGATGCAGTTCTAAAAGGGAAGTTGATAACAATACATGTTCCTGCCTCATGAAACGTGTCTTATTTGTGTATGCTTCCTGCACCTACCACAGAACTTGGGTTAAAACGGTTATTGATTTTGGCTCCTGAGTGAACAACCAGGACTATAACACTCTTCCTGTTCACAGTTTTCAATAGATGGTTCCGTGAGCGAGGACAGGAGTTCTTGAGGCCCTGTGGACCAACAGAAGTTGAATGATATCCTTTTCTGAGTTTTCACTTCCAAACTCTAAGCCCACATCTTTAAATACAGTGTGATGGACACCTTTCTTTGTTCCAACCCTAGTCAGGTGAGAACTTGGAGAAGTGAATTTGTGGAGCAGAGGGAAGGCAGGCTGGAGCAGGTCCTGAGTAAATTGGATTCATGCTGGTCAGGTAGCTTCTCTGGTTAGTCTATGCTGTCTGTGTACCAGTGACAGGGTGCCTGCAGTAGTGAAACTTTCTAGTGGCCAGTGATGTCTTTGTCATATATTTTCATGAATCCAAGTTCTGATATCTTGTTTACACATTTGAATATATCACATTTCTGTATTTTTTGGTGGCACCTTTAACCAAAAAAATAAAGGATCTATAAAAAGCCTTGTTTTCAGTGTGTTTTTAAGAGTGGAAACATTTTACGAAGTTCAGCGTTTCCTAAGCCTCATCTTTGTAGAAGCCAAACTCAGAAGTCTGAGCAGTGAATGCCTTAGTGGTTAAGAGCCCTAGGCTTGGGTTCTTGACCTGGGTTCAGGGTTCTCTGTGTTTTCCAAGCGTGAGTTTCCCTGCTGCAAAGTAGAAGAGATAGTGTCTTCTTGCTTCACAGAGAATTGTGAGAATTGTGATGCTGTTACAGTTTATAATGTTTATTTAAAAATTGTGAAATACATATACAGACACATGCATAAATCATATAGCTTAAAGAGTAATAAGGTGAGCACTCATGTGACCACCACCCAAGTTAAGAAAAAGGACAGTATAAGTCAGCGCCTTAAAAGTCTCTTGTGAGAGACTTCTGTTTCTAGAAAAATAAAGTAGAAATACTTTTCTCTGTTACTGAGTACCGCTAAAAACCCTGGATTTTATATTTAAAACAAACATAACAATGCTCTGAGTGGTGGAGAGAAGAAGGCAGACTAGCTGGGAAGGAATGAAACTGCAGTGAGTTCCCTGGGCTTTCTTTTTACCTCATTCATCTTAGAAGCTGGCAACCTGGAAATGTGAATATATGCAAACAAAAAAGGCCCAAAGAAAAGCCTGCTTTTCTGGAAAGAAAAGCCTTAGGACTGGAAAAGAGGCAGTCCAGCAAAACAGGAAACTTTTCTACCCTAAGTACCAAACTAATTGATACATTAGTCTCTAGCTTTAGCTGTAGGCTTTAAGCAGCATCATTCAAGTTTTAGTATGTTGCATTATAATTACTCAGTCCAAGATATTTTTATTTTCATGTGTTCTGTTCTTTAACCAATAGATTATTGAGAATATTTCTTAGTTTCCAAATTTGTGGGATTCTAAAATCTTGTTATTAATTTTTTTGTTAAAAATACTTTTTATTGTAGTATAATTGATTTATAATGTTGTGTTAGTTTCGTTGTAAAAACATATATGTTATACATATGCTTTATTTTATACACACACACACATATATATATATATCTCCACTTTTTTTTAGATTCTTTTCCCATATAGGTCATTGTTATTGTTCAGTCGCTAAGTCATGTCCGACTTTTGGCGACCCCATGGACTGCAGCACACCAGGCTTCCCTGTCCCTTCACTATCTCCCGGAGTTTACTCAAATTCATGTCCATTGTATCGATGATGCCATCCAGCCATCTCATCCTCTGTCACCCCCTTCTCCTCCTGCCTTCAATCTTTCCCAGCATCAGGGTCTTTTCCAGTGAGTCAGCTCTTCGCATCAAGTATCCAAAGTATTAGAGCTTCAGCTTTTAGCATCAGTCCTTCCACTGAGTATTCAGGGTTGATTTCCTTAAGGATTGACTGGTTTGATCTCCTTGCAGTCTAGGGGATTCTCAAGAGTCTTCTCCAGCACTACAATTCAAACGAATCAATTCTTCGGCACTCTGCCTTCTTTATGGTCCAACTCTCATATCTGCATGTGACTACTGGAAAAACCATAGCTTTGACTATGTAGACCTTTGTTGGCAAAGTGATGCCTCTACCCTTTAATAATACATTGTCTATGTTTGTCATAGCTTTTCTTCCAAGGAGCAAGCATCTTTTACTTTCATGGCTGCACTCACCATCCACAGTGATTTTGGAGTCCAAAAAAATAAAATCTGTCACTGTTTTCACTTTTCCCCCATCTATTTGCCATGAAATGATGAGACTGGATGCCATGATCTTTGTGTGTGTGTGTGTGTGTGTGTGTGTGTGTGTGTGTGTTTATCTTTGTTTTTTGAATGTTGAGCTTTAAGCCAGCATTTTCACTCCCTTTTTTCAGACGCATCAAGAGGCTCTTTAGTTCCTCTT
Source organism: Cervus canadensis (assembly GCF_019320065.1). Lineage (NCBI taxonomy): Eukaryota > Metazoa > Chordata > Mammalia > Artiodactyla > Cervidae > Cervus > Cervus canadensis. Next base: position 84,908,260 of record NC_057389.1, on the reverse strand, counting down.
TGATTTCTGCCATTAGAGTGGTATCGTCTGCATATCTGAGGTTATTGATATTTCTTCTGGCAATTTTGATTCCAGCTTGTGAATCATCCAGGCTGGCATTTCACTTGATATACTCTGCATAGAAGTTAAATAAGTCAGGTGACAGTATACAGCCTTGAGGTTCTCCTTCCTCAATTTGGAACCAGTCTATTGTTCCACATACAGTTCTAACTGTTGCTTCTTGACTTACATACAGGTTTCTCAGGAGACCTGAGACCTTACCAGTGGCCTGGTAGTCCCATCTCTTTAAGAATTTTCTGTAGTTTGTTGTTATCCACAGTCAAAATATTTAGCATAGTCAATGAACCAGAAGTAGATGTTTTTCTGGAATTCCCTTGCTTTCTGTATGATTGAACAGATGTTGGTGATTTGCTCTCTGGTTTCTCTGCCTTTTCTAAATCCATCTTATACATATGGAAGTTCTTGGTTCACATACTGCTGAAGTCTAGCTTGAAGAGTTTTTAGCATTACCTTGTTAGCATGTGAAATGAGAGCAATTGTACAGTAGTTTAAACATTCTTTGACTTTGTTCTTCTCATTACAGAGTATTAAGTAGAGGGGCTTCCCTGGTGGCTCAGAGGTTAAAGCATCTGCCCGCAATGCGGGAGACCTGGGTTCTATCCCTGAGTCGGGAAGATCCCCTGGAGAAGGAACTGGCAACCCACTCCAGTATTCTTGCCTGGAGAATCCCATGGATGGAGGAGCCTGGTGGGCTACAGCCCACGGGGTCGCAAAGAGTCAGACACAACTGAGTGACTTCACTTTCTCTGAGCTATACTGTAGGTTCTTATTAGTTATCTATTTTATACATAGTAGAATGTATTTTAGTCCCAATCTCCCAATTTATCCCTCCCCTCCTCCCTTTGGTAACTGTAAGTTTGCTTTGATAGTTTACAGTGAATGATGTCAGATTTGTGATCTCTAAAGAAGAAGATTTAGCTTCAGGACCAGAGGCCAGGCTTGACCACTCAGGGCTCTTGTATGGCAGAAGTTATATTACAGTGAAAAGGGACAGAGGAAGCTTCTGAAATAGACATCAGAGGGGGCGTAGAGTGCCCCACTTGCTAGTCTTAGCAAGGGAGCTATATACTTTTTAATTGGTTGAAGGCGGGAGGAGAAGGGGACGACAGAGGATGAGGTGGTTGGATGGCATCACTGACTCAATGGACATGAGTTTGAGTAAGCTCCGGGAGTTGGTGATGGACAGCAAAGCCTGGTGTGCTGCAGTCCATGGGGCTGCAAAGACATGACTGTGCAACTGAACTAAACTGACTCCCCCCACAATTTACATTTTAAGATAACAGGATTCAGTTCAGTTCATTTCAGTCACTCAATCGTGTCCGACTCTTTGCGACCTCATGAATCGCAGCACGCCAGGCCTCCCTGTCCATCACCAACTCCTGGAATTTACTCAAACTCATGCCCATTGAGTTGGTGATACCATCCAGCCATCTCATCCTCTGTCATCCCCTTCTCCTCCTGCCCCAAATCCCTCCCAGCATCAGGGTCTTTTCAAATGAGTCAACTCTTCGCATGAGGTGGCCAAAGTATTGGAGTTTCGGCTTCAGCATCAGCCCTTCCAATGAACACCCAGGACTGATCTCCTTTAGGATGGACTGGTTGGATCTCCTTGCAGTCCAAGGGACTCTCAAGAGTCTTCTCCAACACCACAGTTCAAAAGCATCAATTTTTTGGTGCTCAGCTTTCTTCACAGTCCAACTCTCACATCCACACATGACCGCTGGAAAAACCATAGCCTTGACTAGATGGAATTTTGTTGGCAAAGTAATATCTCTGCTTTTGAATATGCTATCTAGATTGGTCATAACTTTCCTTGCAAGGAGTAAGCGTCTTTTAATTTCATGGCTGCGGTCACCATCTGCAGTGATTTTAGAGCCCCCCAAAATAAAGTCTGACACTGTTTCCACTGTTTCCCCATAGAACTTAACAATAGAAAGATCTTACCAGACTCACTCCCATAATATACATTCTAAGATAACAGGATTAGTCAGAAGGTTTTCAGGAAGGAGAAACTGTCCTCAAGCAGGATACATTTTGTTACATAATCCTTAGTACAGAGTTTAAACTGAATTGTTTTGTGTGGTGTAATCATCAGTTCTGGGCTTAAAAGAAAAAAAAAAGCAAACAAACGTTTTATGTGACTAAGACTAAGGAATGCAGAGGAAAAGAAAAAAGACGTTTGTCCTTTCCTCCTCCTTGAAGATTCCAGACCCCTATCTCCTCCTTGAGACCTCAGACCTCTCTCTCCTTGGGAAACCCAGACTTCTTATTCAGCCTGCCTAGGAATTGACTCAGTTTTCTATATCTGTGACTCTATTTCTGTTTTATAAGTAGGTTCATTTGTACCATTTCTTTAGATTCCACATATAAGGGACATCATGGCAGTCTCTAGGTTCATCCATATTGCTGCAAATGGCATTATTTCCACTCATTTTTATGGCGGTGTAGTATTCCATTACACACACACACACACACCACATCTTCTTTATCCATTCCTCTTTCAGCAGACATTTAGATTGCTTCATGCGCTGGCTGCCGTAAATAATGCTGCAGTGAAATTTGAGGTCCATGTATCTTTTCAAATTATGATTTTCTCCAGATATATGCCCAGGAGTGGGATTGCTGGATCATATGGTAGCTCTATTTTCAGTTGTTTAAGGAACCTCCATACTGTTCTCCATAGCAGTTATACCAACTCATGTTTCCTCCAACAGTATGGGAGGGTTTCCTTTTTCCACACTGTCCTCAGCATGTATTGTTTGTAGACTTTTAGATGATGGCCATTATGACCAATGTGAAGTGACACCTCTTTGTAGTTTTCATTTGTGTTTCTCTAATAATTAGTGATATTGAGCACCTTTTCAAGTGGTTCTTCACAATCTGTATATCTTCTTTGGAGAAATGTCTCTTTAAGTCTTCTGCTCATTTTTTGATGGCTTATTTGTTTTTGTGGGTTTTTTTTTTTTTTTTGCTATTCAGCTACATGAGCTGTTTGTATATTTTGGAGATTAATTTATTGTCAATAGCTTTGCAAATATTTTCTCCCATTCTGTGGGTTGTCTTTTCATTTTGTTATGGTTTCCTTTGCTGTGAAAAGGCTTTTGATTTCAATTAAATCCTATTTGTTTATTTTTGTTTTTCTTTTCATTACTCTAGTGGATCAAAAAGATCTTGCTGTTATTTATGTCAAAGAGTGTCCTGTCTATATTTACCTCTTGAGTTTCTGGTCTTAAATTTAGGTATTTGACCCATTTTGATTTTATGTTTGTATATGGTGTTAGAGAATGTTCTAACTTCATTATTTTACATGTAGCTGTCCAGTTTTCCAAGCATCACTTGTTGAAGAGATTGTCTTTTCTCCATTGTATAGCCTTGCCTCCTTTGTCATACATTAATTGACCAGAAGTGTGTGGGTTTATCTCTGGATTTTCTATGTTGTTCCATTGATCAATATTTCTGTTTTCATGCCAGTACCATACTGTTTTGATTACTGTAGTTTTGTTGTATAGTCTAAAGTCGGGGAACCTGATTTCTCTGGTTCCATTTTTCTTTCTCAGAATTGCTATGGCTATTCAAGGTTATCCATTCATTAGTTAATGGACACTTGGGTTGTTCCTCACTTTTTTTATTATTATTGTTAATAGTGATGTTATGAATATTTGTGTGCAGAGTTTTGTTTAATCATGTGTTTTCAATTCTTTGATTATATACCCAGGAGTGGAATTGTTGAGTCATATGGTAACTCTGTGTTTAACTCTTTTGGGAACACCAAACTATATTTTATAATAGCTGCACCATTTTACATTCCAATTTCTCCACATTCTTGCAGACACTTGTTATTTTCCTATTTACAAAGTATACAGCCTTCCTAGTGGTTGTGAAGTGGTATCTCATTGTGGTTTTGATTTGTATTTCAATAAGGGATAATGGTGTTAAACATCTTCTCATGTGTTCATTAGCAATTTGTATATTGCTTGGAAATATGTCTATTCACATCCTTTCCCCATTTTTTAGTTGGGTTGTTTGCCTTTTTATTGTTTAGTTGTAAGACTTATATTCTGTATACTAGACCCAATCAGATAATATGACTTGCTTTCTCCCATTCTGTGGGTTATCTTTTCTTTCTTGATGGTGTCCTTTGAAGCCAAATGCTTTTAAAGTTTGATGAAGTCCACTTTATCTGATTTTTTCTTTGGTTGCTTGTGCTTTAGGTGTCATACCTACCCAGAGTTGTGAAGACTTACTTCAGTGTTTTATGGTTTTCTTCTTAGAGTTTTATGGTTTTAGCTCTTATATTTAGGCTTTTGATTCATCTTAATTTTGTATGTAAGGTAAGGGTTCATTCTTTTGCATGTGGACATCTAATTATCCCAGTGCTATTTGTTCTTTCTGCATTTAATTGCCTTCACACTGTTGTCAAAAATCAATTGACCACAGATGTATAGATTCATTTCTGGACCCTCAGTTCTATTCCATTAATATGGAATAATTATCCCTATTCTTAGGCCAGTATTACACTGCTTTAATGGTAAGTAACTATGTAATAAGTTTTGAAATCAATAAATGTGAGTTCTTCAACTCATTTTGAATATTGTTTTGGCTGTTACATTAAAATTCTATGTGAATTTTAGGATCAGATGTTCAGTTTATGCAAAAAAGGCCATTGGGATTTTTATTGTGGTTGAACTGAATCTGTGGATTACTTTGGAAAGTACTGCCTTCCTAATAATATTGTATTCCAACCCATGAACAGAGGATGTCTTTCAGCTTATTTAAGTCTTCTTTAGTTTCTTTCAGCAATGTTTTGTAGTTTTCAGTGTATAATTCTTGTACTACTGTGATAAAATTTATTCCTCAGTATTTTATTCTTTTTTATTCTATTTTTAAATGGCATTGTTTCCTTAATTTTGTTTCAGATTTTCATTGCTAGTGTATAAAAATACAAGTAATTTTTGTGTGTGCTTGGATTTTGATTGGGGTTGCATTGAATCTTTAGGTCAATTGAGGGAGAATGAACATCCATTCAGTTCAGTCACTCAGTCATGTCCAACTATTTGTGACTGCAGCATGCCAGACTTCCCTGTCCATCACCAACTTCCGGAGCTTGCTCAGATTCATATCTGTTGAGTCATTGATGCCATCCAACCATCTCATCCTCTGTCGTCCCCTTCTCTTTCTGCCTTCAATCTTTCCCAGCATCAGGGTCTTTTCCAATGAGTCAGTTCTTTGCATCAGGTGGCCAAAGTATTGGAGTTTCAGCCTCAGCATCAGTCCTTTCAGTGAACATTCATGACTGATTTTCTTTAGGATTGACTGGTTTGATCTCCTTGCAGTCCAAGGGACTCTCAAGAGTCTTCTCCAATACCACAGTTCAAAAGCATCAATTCTTTTGCACTCAGCTTTCTTTATAGTCCAACTCTCACATCCATACATGAATACTGCAAAAACCATAGCTTTGACTAGATGGACTTTTGTTGGCAAAGTAATGTCTCTGCTTTTTAATATGCTGTCTAGGTAGGTCATAGCTTTTCTTCAAAGGAGCGAGCGTATTTTAATTTCATGGCTACAGTCTCCATCTGTAATGATTTTGGAGCCCCCAGAAATAAAGTCTCTCACTGTTTCCGTTGTTTCCCCATCTATTTGCCATGAAGTGATGGGACCGGATGCCATGATCTTCGTTTTTTGAATATTGTGTTTTAAGCCAGCTTTTTTCACTCTCCTCTTTCACTTTCATCAAGAGGCTCAGTAGGCTCTTTAGTTCTTCACTTTCTGCCATAAGGGTGGTGTCATCTGTGTATCTGAGGTTATTGATATTTCTCCTGGCAATCTTGATTCTAGCTTGTGCTTCATCTGGCTTGGCATTTCGCATGATGTACTCTGCATATAAGTTAAATAAGCAGGGTGACACTAAACAGCCTTGACGTACTTGTTTCCCAATTTGGAACCAGTCTATTGTTTTATGTCCGGTAGGTTCTAACTGTTGCTTCTTGACCTGCATACAGATTTCTCCGGAGGCAGGTAAGGTGATCTGGTATTCCTGTCTCTTTAAGAATTTTGTACAGTTTGTTGTGATCCACACAGTCAAAGGCTTTGGTGTAATAAAACAATATTGAGCCTTATAATCCATGAACATGGTCCATGAACACAGGTCTATAACACATTATATAGATGATCTTTGATTTTTTGTTATCAGGTTTTTCAACTGTTGTAGTTTTCAGGATATAGAACCTTTACATATTTTGTTACATTTATGTCTAAATAATCTTTTGTGCTGTTATAAATGGTACCCTTATTTGAATTTTAATTTCCAGTTGTTCCTTGATAATATATAGAAATACAGTTAATTTTTAATTTTGACTTTTTATCCTATGACCTTGGTTAGCTATTAGTTGATTCTAAGTAGCTATGTTAAAATTTCCTCAGAATTTTTTATGTAGACAAGCATGTCTACAAATAGAGACAGTTTTATTTTTTCATTTCCAACCTGTAAACCTTTTAATTCACTTTCTTATCTTATTGTACTAGCTATGACCTAGAATAGGATAGTGAATAGGAATGGTGAAGGAAAATCTCTGTCTTACTTTCAGTCTTAGGGAGAAGCATTCAGTTTTTAACCATTTAATATTTAAAGTTTTTTTCAAATAATTTTTGTCAGATTATGAGTAGTTCTTTCTCTTCCTAGTTTGCTGACAGTATTATGAATGGAGATTGAATTTGTTAAATGCTTTTTCTTTAACTACTGATGTAATCAGTCATATGATATTTTTCTTCTGTAGTCTGCTTCTGTAGTCTCATAAATTACATTAAATGAGTTTTACATGTTGAACTTACTTTGCATTCCTGGGATAAACCCTGCTTAGTCATGATGTTGTCCATTTGATATATTGATGGATTCTATTTGCTGATATTTTGTTATAAATTTTCGTGTCTTAAGTTCATGGGGAATGTTGGTCTGTAATTTTCTTTTCCTCTAATGGTTTCTTCTGGTTTTGTTATCAATGTAATTCTGACCTCATAAAATAAGTTGCAAAGTGTTCCCTCCTATTCTTTTTTCCAGAAGAGTTTGTGTAGAATTGCTAGTATTTCTTCCTTAAATGCTTGGTAGAAGCCACCAATGAACTCATTTGTGCCCAGGATTTTCTATGTTGGAATATAGTTTAATAAGTATAGGATTATTCAGGATGTTAATTTCTTCTTGCATGAGCTTTTGGTAGTTTGTGTCCTTCAAGAAAATTTTCCACTTCATCCAAGTTGAATTTATTGATACCAGAGTGGTCTATGTGGCTTTCCAGGTGGCACTCGTGTGGGGATGGGCCAAGTTCCCATCCCCACACAAGTCAGCCAGGGATCTCTGATTCCCACTTTGGACTGAGACACAGGTAACATCCAGAAAGAAGGAAACAACTGCTGGTCAGTCCTGATTTCTTTATTAGCAAACAGCAGTTTTCCAAAAAGACCATTTATAGCAGGCATCTCTAAGTCTGCTCTTTCAAATATCATTCCACACCAAAACTTCAATATTTGTAATGTTCTAGAAAGAGACTTCCAAATGCCTGAACTACTTTTTCATCCTTTTTAAAATTCACATGTCAGACACTGCAACACTGAAAGCTTTCAAATACCTACATGTAAATAATCCACCTGCCAATGCAGGAGAAATAAGAGATGCAGATTTAATCCCTGGGTAGGGAAAATCCTCTGGAGGAAGGCACGGCAACCCAGTCCAATATTCTTGCATGGAGAATCCCATGGACAGAGGAGCCTGGCGGATTACAATCCATAGGGTTGCAAAGAGTCAGACATGACTGAAACAACTTAGCATGCATGCATACACACAAAATGGTCTATAATGACCTCCCTTCTTTCCTCCTTAATATAGGTAATTTGTGTCTTCTTGTTTTCAGTATCAGTCTGAGCAAAAGTTTGTGTTTTATTGATCTTTTGAAGAATTAACTTTTGGTTTCATGGGTTTTCTCTATTGTTTCTATTTCTAGTTTCATTGATTTCTGCCCTTACCAAATATTTTCCTTCCCTCTGCTTGCTTTGCATTTAGTTTACCCTTTTTCCACACTCTCACAAAGGTTAGATTGGGAAACTTCTTCTATTGTAATGTAAACATTTAATGACAAACATTCCCTTGTAAGCACTGCTTTGGCTGTATCATGCAAAAAATTTAATAAGACTCTTTTTAAAAGATTTTTTAATGTGAACCATTTTAAAAAATAGTTACTGAAGTAAATGAAGCAGAGAGGAAAAGGAAAACAATAATTAAAAGAAATGAGGACAACCTCAGAGACAATGTTAAATGCCCCAACATCAAATCATAGGTGTCTCAGAAGAAGAAGACAGAAAGGGCATTAGAAAATACTTGAGGAGATAATAGTTGAAAACTTCCCTAAAATGGGGAAGGAAATAGACACCCAAGCCTAAGAAATCCAGAGAGTCCCAAACAGGATAAACCCAAGGCAAAATACCCCAAGACACATATTGATCAAAATAACAAAAATTAAGCACAAAGAGCAAATATTAAAAGCAGCAGGGGAAAAGCAACAAATAACACACAAGGGGATTCCCATAAGGATAACAGCTGATATTTCAATAGAAACTCTTCAGGCCAGAAGGGACTAGCAGGACATACTTAAAGTGATGAAAGAGAAAAACCTATAACCAAGATTACTGTACCCAGCAAGGATCACATTCAGATATGGAGGAGAAATTAAAAGCTTTTCAGACAAGCAAAAACTGAGAGAATTCAGCACCACCAAACCAGCTCTTCAACAGATGCTAAAGGAGCTTCTCTGACAGGAAACACAGAAAAGGTTTATAAAAATGAACCCAAAACAATGAAGTAAATGGTAACAGGGTCATACTTATCAATAATTACCTTAAATGTAAGTGGGTTAAATGAGCCAACCAAAAGACAAAGACTGGCCGAATGGATGAAAAAACCAAGACCACTATATATGCAGTCTACAAGAGATCCACCTCAAACCTAGGGACACATACAGACTGAAAGTGAGGGGCTGGAAAAAGATATTTCATGCAAATGGAGACCAAAAGAAAGCAGGAGTGGCAGTACTCATAGCAGATAAAATAGACTTTGAAATAAAAGCCATGATAAGAGACAAAGGATGGTATATAATAATCAAAGGATCAATCCAAGAAGAAGAGATAGCAGTTATAAATATATATGCACCCAACACAGGAGCACCTCAATGAGTAAGGCAAATGCTAATAAGTATGAAAGGGGAAATTAATATAACACAATGATAGTGGGGGATTTTAATACCCGACTCAACACCTATGGATAGATCAACCAAGCAGAAAATTAGCAAAGAAACAGAAGCTTTAAATGATACAATGGACCAGTTCAACCTAATTGATATCTACAGAGTGTTTCACCCCAAAACAATGGATTTCATCTTTTTCTCAAGTGCACACGGAATATTCTCCAGGATAGATCACATCTTGGGCCATAAATCTAGCCTTGGTGAATTTAGAAAAATTGAAATCATTTCAAGCATCTTTTCTGATCACAATGTGGTAAGACTAGATATCAAATGTGGGAAAACTATTAAAAACACAAACATATGGAGGCTAAACAACACACTTCTGAATAACCAACAAATCACAGGAGAAATCAAAAAGGAAGTCAAAATATGCATAGAAACAAGTGAAAAATGAAAACACGACAACCCAAAACCTGTGGGATTCTATAAAAGCAGTGCTAAGAGGGAGGTTCATAGCAATACAAGCCTACCTCAAGAAACAAGAGAAACATCAAATAAACAACCTGACTTTACACCTAAAACAACTAGAAAAAGAAAAGTAGAACAAGTCCAAAGTTAGTAAAAGGAAAGAAGTCATAAAAATAACAGAAATAAATGTAAAAGAAATGAAAGAGACTATAGCAAAGATAAACAAGCTGGTTCTTTGAGAAGATAAATAAAGTAGACAAACTGTTAACCAGACTCATCAAGAAAAAAGGGAGAAGAATCAAGTCAATAAAATTAGAAATTAAAATGGAGAAATCATAACAGACAACACAGAAATATAAAAAATTATAAGAGACCACTATGAGCAACTGTATGCCAATAAAATGGACAACTTGGAAGAAATGGAAAATTTCTTAGAAAAGTATAACCTTCCAAAACTGAACCAGGAAGAAATAGGAAAACTGAACAGACCAATCACAAGCACAGAAATCAAAATTGTAATAAAAATTCCAACAAGCAAGAGCCCAGGACCAGATGGCTTCACAGGTGAATTCTACCAAAAATTTAGAGATGAGCTAACACCTATTCTACTCAAACCCTTCCAGAAAATTGTAGAGGAAGGTAAACTCCCAAACTCATTCTATGAGGCCACCACCACCATAATAGCAAAACCAGGCAAAGATGCCACAAAAAAAGAAAACTACAGGCCAATATCACTGATGAGCATAGATGCAAATATGCTTAACAAAATTCTAGCAAACAGAATCCAACAACATATTAAAGAGATCATACATCATGACCAAGTGGGCTTTATTCCAGGGATGCAAAGATTCTTCAATATTCCCAAATCAACCAATGTGATACACCATATTAACAAATTGAAAGATAAAAACCGTATGATTTCTCAGTAGATGCAGAGAAAGCCTTTGACAAAATTCAACACCCATTTATGACGAAAATTCTCCAGAAAGCAGGCATAGAAGGAACATACCTCAACGTAATAGAAGCCATATACAGCAAACCCACAGCAAACGTTATCCTCAATGGCAAAAAATTGAAAACATTTCCTCTAAAATCAGGAACAAGACAAGGGTGCTCACTCTCACCACTGCTATTCAACATAGTTTTGGAAGTCCTAGTCGCAGCAATCAGAGAAGAAAAAGAAATAAAATGAACAGATTAGAAAAGAAGACGTAAAACTCTCACTGTTTGCAGATGACATGATCCTCTACATAGAAAACTCTAAAGATACTGCCAGAAAATTACTAGAGCTAATCAATGAATATAGCAAAGTTTCAGGATATAAAATTAATACACAGAAATCCCTTGCATTCCTATACACTAACAATGAAAAAAAAAAAAAACAAACAGAAATTAAGGAAACAATCCCATTCACCATTGTGATGAAAAGAATAAAATACTTAGGAACAAATTTACCTAAGAAACAAAAGACTTGTATATAGAAAACTATAGAACACTGATGAAAGAAATCAAAGATAATATAAATAGATGGAGAAATATACCATGTTCAAGGATTGGAAGAATCAGTATAGTGAAAATGAGTATACTACCCAAATCAGTCAATAGAGTCAACACAATCCCTATCAAACTACCAATGGTATTTTTCACAGAATTAGAACAAATAATTTCACAATGTGTATGGAAACACAAAAACCTCAAATAGCCAAAGCAATCTTGAGAAAGAAGAAGGAACTAGAGGAATCAAATCTTCCTGACTTCAGACTATACTACAAAGCTGCAGTCTTCAAGACAGCATGGTACTGGCACAAAGATAGAGACATAGATCAGTGGTACAAAATAGAAGGTTCAGAGATAAATCCACACACGTATGGACACCTTATCTTTGACAAAGGAGGCAAAAATATACAATGGAGAAAAGACAATCTCTTTAACAAGTGGTGCTGGGAAAACTGGTCAACCACCTGTAAAAGAATGAAATTAGAACACTTTCTAACACCATACACAAACTCAAAATGGATTAAAGATCTGAATGTAAGACCAGAAACTATAAAACTCTTCAAGGAAAACAGGCAGAACATACTTCGTACTATGTTGGTTTTAAATTTGTTGAGGATTGTTTCATGGCCGAGAATTATGGTGTACTTGGTGAATGTTTCATGTGCACTTGAAAAGAATGTATTTTTTTGTTGTTAGGCTGAGTGTACTATAAACATCAACTAGGTTAAGTTGGTTGATAGTGTTGTTTAGATTTTCTATATCCTTACCTATTTTATTCTGTTAATTACTGAAGTGTGTTGACATCTAACTACAACTGTGAATCCTGTCTGTTTCTATTCAATTCTGTCAGCTTTTGCTTCATGTGTTTTGAAACTTTTTGTTAGGTGTACATACAATTAAGATTGTCTTCTTAGTTTACCCATTTTTCCCATATATTGTCCCTCTTATACCATTTCTTCTTCTAAAGTCTATTTTGTCTAATATTAATATAGCCGTTCCAGCTGTCTTTTGATTTGTGTTTTAATAGTGTGTCATTTTTCATCATTCTACTTTAAAAAAATTAAGTTAATTTTTTTAATTGACTGTCATGATTACTTTTTTTTGAGGGTATTAAGTTTTTATTGATTACACATGATAATGGATGATACACAAGCTTCATTCCTATCTATAACTTTATCTGGTACCATAATTCAATTTAGATATATTGCACAGGATATGTCAACAATCATTAATAACCAAAAAAAAAAAAAAACCTCCATGACTCTGCATGGGTGACTCTTTTAATGGTGAACTCCAGGTCACAACACAGTAACTGTCAGTTCAACTACACCAAGGTTGTGAAGACAACAACTTCTCCACCAAAGCAGGTTGTAAATAAATTTCAAATGGAACCTGGCATCACCATGAAGGAATTCTAACTTCACACTGTTGGGGTAGTTTACCAAAATGGCTTCAGCATCATGATCAGACTATTTCATTTAGCAACCAACAGCATGGGTGCAAAAAAAGTGCTACATTAAAACCCTTTGTTGGAATGCTTTACACTTTGCACAGAACAGAAACTAAAATAACCTGTTATACAGTTAGTCACAAGTACAGTCCTCGAGTTTTTTGCCCATACACATGAGCGTTGTCTAAAACATGTCTTTTTTGTAGCAGCTAGGCTCTGCCACCACTGTGCTTGGCTGAGTTCACAAATCTGTTGTAACCTGTAGCTTCCCTGTCACTTCTCTGGCTCTCCTCTCCTGCTAAACTTTGTTTCCTGGCAGTAATTAAAACCTTCTGCCCCTGCCATAGCTACCACTGCTGCTGGAACCACCATAGCCACCTTGGTTTTGTGGTTTGGCCAAGTACTGGCCTCCACCACCATAGGAGCCAGAACTTCTGCCTCCAAAATTTCCTCTTTTCATGTGTTCAAAATTTGAAGATTGTTGTAATTGCTAAAAATCACTGTAGCTTCCGCCACCTCTAAAATTGCTTCCATCATTACCAAATCCAGTATAACCATCCCCACTGCCACCATGTCCACCACCACCATGGCTGCCACCAAAGCCACCTCGACCACTGACGTTTCCTCCACGACCAGACTTGTCATTCCCAGCGAAGCCACCTCCACGACTGCCACCAAAGTTTCCAGAACCACTTCGACCTCTCTGTCTGGATGAAGCACAAGCCATCTCTTGCTTAGACAGGGCTTTTTTCACTTAACAGTTGTGGCCATTCACAGTGTGGTATTTCTGAATGACAGTCTTGTCTACAGAGTCATGGTCATCAAAGGTTACAAAAGCAAAGCCTCTCTTTTTGCCACTGCCTCGGTCAGTCATGATTTCAGTCACTTCAGTTTTCCCATACTGTTCAAAATAATCTCTCAGGTTATGTTCTTCGGCGTCTTCTTTAGTGCACCAAGAAAAATCTTTTTCACAGTTAAGTGGGCACCTGGTCTTTGAGAATCTTCTCTTGACACAGCCCTCTTTGTTCCACAACTCTTCCATCCACCTTGTGTGGCCTTGCATTCATGGCCACATCCACCTCCTCCACCATGGCGTATGTGACAAACCTGAAGCCTCTGGAGCACTTGGTGATTGGATCCCTCATTACCACACACACAGTCTGTGAGCATTCCCCTCATTACCACACAGTCTGTGAGTGTTCCCCATTGCTCAGAATGGCTCCTCAGACTCCCAACAGTTGTTTCAAAGCTCAGTCCTCTGATGAAGAGCTTCCACAGCTGTTCAGGCTCTTTGGGAGACTCTGATTTTTACATGATGGCATGGCGGGGGGTGGGGGAAGACTTCAATGATGCTTTCTCAGTGGTGTCCACGGGCGGAAAGGCCATGATTACTTTTTAATGTTATTTATTTATTTGGCTGTGATGGCTCTTTGTTAATGCTCACAGGCTTTCTCTAGTTGTGGCAAGTGGGGGCTACTTTCTAGTTGCAATATGAGGGCTTCTCACTGTGGTGGCTTCTCTTGTTGCACAGCACAGGCTCCAGGGTACACAGGCTTCAGCAGTTGCAGCATATGGGCTCAGCAGCTGCAGCTCTCAGGCTTAAGAGCTCAGTAATTGTGGCACACAGGCTTAGTTGCTCTGAGGCATGTGGGATCTTCTCAGACCAGGGATGAACCAGTGCCCCTGCATTGCAGGGTGGATCCTTAATCACTGGACCACCAGGGAGCCCAATAGTTTATTTTTTAGATAAATTTTTGGCTAACAGAAAAATTGAGCAGAAAACAGTCTTCCCACTTCTTCCCCCATCAGACACACCCAATGGACTATGGCCTGCCAGGCTCCTCTGTCCATGGGAATTTCCAGACAAGAATCCTGGAGTGAGTTTCCATTTCCTTCTCCAGAGGATCTTCCCAACCCGAGGATCAAACCTGAGTCTCCTTTATTTCAGGCAAACTCTTTGCCATCTGAGCCACAAGGGAAGGTCTTATCAGACACATGGTTTCTGCTAGCATTAACATCTTGCCTTAGTGTGATACATTTGTTACAGTTCATAAGCAAATGTTGATACATTGTATTAACTCATGTTCATAGTTTACTGTAGGGTTCATTCTTTGTCTTATACAGTTCTGTGGGGTTTTACAAATATATGACATGCACCTACCATTACTGTATCATATTGAATAGTTTAACAGCCCTCATCTAATAATGCCTCATGCTACACCTAGTCATTAATTCTTCCTTCTTGCCTGAACTTTTGACCATCACTGATGTTTTTACTGTCTCATGGTTTGGCTCCTTTTCTAGAAAGTCATGTAATTGGAGTCATACATTATATACCCCTCTGAGATTAGCTTCTTTCACTTAGCAATATGCATTTTAGATTCCTACATGTCCTTTCATGGCTTGATGGCTCATTTCTTTTTATTATAAATAATATTTTATTATATGATATATCACAGTTTGTGTATTCACCTATTGAAGGACATCTTGGTTGCTTCCAGGTTTTGGCAATTATAAATAAAGCTGCTACAAACATTTGTATGTAGGTTTTTATGTGGACATAAGCGTTCAGCTCATTTGGGTAAGTATTGAAGAGCACATTTTCTGGGTCCTATGGCAAAACTTACATTTAGCTCTGTAAGAAACTGCAAAAATATCTTCCCAAGTGCCTGTTTCGGTTTTCATTCCTGCTAGCAATAGGTAAGAGTTCCTGTTGTTCCATGTTCTCACATTCGGTGGTGGTGGTTTGGTTTTACAGCATTCTAATAGGTGATAATATTTAGTATCTCATTGTTTTATTTTGCAATTCCCTAATGACATAATGTTGAGCTTCTTTTCATGCTACATGCCTTCTGCATATCTTCTTTAATGAGGAATCTGTTCATATACTTTGCACATTTTTTAATTGGGTTGTTTTCTTGTTGTTGAATTTTAAGAATTTTTTGTATATTTTGGGTAGCAGTTCTGTATCACATATGTATTTTGTGCATGTTTTTACCCAGCCTGAGGCTTGTCTTTCATTCTTTTGTCATTGTTTTACTTCTAACCTATCTTTAATTTTAAAGTATATTTATTGTACATAGCTTTGTACAATTGGCTTGCTTTTTAATCCAATTTGACCATCTCTGTTGTTTGTGTATTTCAACAATTATATTTAATATTATCATGAAAGAAATGGATTAAAATCTACCATTTTTCTAGTTGATTCCTGTTTGTTCCATCTGTTCTTTGTTCCTTTATTCCTCTTCTACTGCCTGTTTTTTATTATTCTATTTTATGTCCATAATTGGCTTATTATTTGCACCACTTTTTTTTTTTCTTTTTCTTTTTTATTTATTTATTTATTAGTTGGAGGCTAATTACTTCACAACATTTCAGTGGGTTTTGTCATACATTGATATGTATCAGCCATAGATTTACACGTATTCCCCATCCCGATCCCCCCTCCCACCTCCCTCTCCACCCAATTCCTCTGGGTCTTCCCAGTGCACCAGGCCCGAGCACTTGTCTCATGCATCCCACCTGGGCTGGTGATCTGTTTCACCATAGATAATATACATTTGCACCACTTTTTAACTAATTTTGTGATCCTAGAGTTCATAATATACTCCTTTAATTAACTAAAGACATTCTTTGAGTAATACTATACAATTTCATAGTTTTTAAGCACCTTAGAGTAATATCTCCAGTTTCTTTCTCCCAATTTTGTATTATAGTTGTCATACATTTTACTTTATCCTAGCAATAATTCCATACTACTTTGCTATTACTTTTGCTCCAGTCAACTATCTTTTAGGACATTAAAAATTTGAAAAAATATATTTTATGTTTATCTTCTTTTATTCTTTCCGAGACACCTTTATTTCTTTGTGTAGATCCAAGTTTTTGTAGGGCAGGACTATGGGTAGTAAATGATAAACTTTTATTTAACTGAAAAGATGTTTCATACTTCTTGCTTCTAGCCTAGCATATAAGTTGCCATTTCATCCTAACAACAACAATAAAAGATGAACACACTGAAAAAATCAACAACTGCTCTTAGATCCATCAGAGAAGTAAGGCCACAGGGCAAACCTCTGTATCATAAATTGTAACAACAGACAGGTAGAGCAGAAATCCATCTCCATGAGAATGAGTGAAAGTGAAGTCGCTCAGTCATGTCCGACTCTTTGCGACCCCATGGACTGTAGCCTACCAGGCTCTTCCGTCCATGGGATTTTCCAGGCAAGAATACTGGAGTGGGTTGTCATTTCCCTGAGTACTGGGATAGAAAAATCTTAACTGTGATTAATAAGATCCTAGCAGCAGCAGCAGCAGCAGAGGCTCAGTATGGACAAGATTGAGAGAGAAAAAACTCCAGGGGGATCCTAGTCATAAGAGAGCTCTCATACTTTTGTGAGTTTTATCTCTGGCATCCCTGCCAGGTTCTCACAGGAAAGACCACAGAAAATCCCCTCATGCTTCAGATAGGAGTAGAGAAAAAGAAATTGTTTTGAATTTTACTAGAACATTCTGTACTTAACAAGGCCTGCTGTCAAGAGAATCTGCTTTACCAGGGCTGGGGTTTTACCAGAATCTAACTAACCTGAGGTGAGGGAAATACCCAACTCTAGCTCTTTCTAACTTTCCATGTAGGGGAGAGGAAATACCAACTGCAGTCCCCTCTATCCATCCTCTCCCACCTAAGCGGGTGGGGGAACTAAGAAACACTGGTGAAGCTGACAGTCCACAGGCATAGGATAACCAAAAGACTGAGACCTAATCATGGAATTATAACATGCTTCCACTCTCTCCATGGTATTCCTAAAGGCCTTCTCACCATGGTTCCTTTTACCCAATAATTGTCCTTCCAACAGAAGACTATAAAGTATACTAGGAAGGGGAGGAAAAAAGTTTAAGGAGACAGAGCAAACATCAGAGCCAGGCCCAGATATGGTAGAGATGTTAGATTTATCAGACTGTAAATTTTAAACAACTGTGATTAATATGTAAAGGGTTCTAGAGGAAGAAATGGAAAACACATAAACCAGATGGGTAGTAAAAGCAGAGAGGTGGAGACTCTAAGAAAAGAATCAAAAGAAAATGCTAGAAGTTAAAAAACACTGTAAGAAAAATCAAGAATGCCTTAGATAGGCTTATCAGGATACTGGACACAGACAAGGAAAGAAACAGTGAGCTTGCAGGTGTGTTAATAGAAACTTCCAAAAATGAGAAGCAAAGAGGAAAAAGGCCTTTAAAAATAGTATTATATCCAGGAACTGTGGGACAACTACAAAATGTCTAAATAACACATTATCAGAGTTCCAAAAGAAGGAAGAGAGAAAGGAACAAAAGAAATATATGAAGCACTAATGACTAAAAACTTCCTCAAGTTAGTTTCAGATACCAAACCATAGATCCAGGAAACTCAGAGAATGATGAGCATGGTAAATACTGAAAAACCTACACTTAGGTTTTGAATACTTATCGTATTCAAACTATAGAAAATCAAAGATAAAAAATCTTGAAAGAAGGCAGAGGAAAAAATAATAGTGTAAAGTATTATTTGAAAGTGGACTTGGGTTAATTGTAAATATAATTACAAATGAAACTGACAGAGGATTAATCTCTAAAATATATAAGCAGCTCATATAGCTCAAAATCAGAAAAATAAACAAGCCAATCAAAAATTGGACAGAAGACCTAAATAGGCATTTCTCCAAAGAACACATGCAGATGGCCAATAAGCACATGAGAAGATGCTCAACATCACTCATTATTACAGAAATGCAGATCAAAACCACAATGAGGTATCACTTCATACTAGTCAGAATGGCCATCATCAAAAACTCTACAAACAATAAATGCTGGAGAGAATGTGTAGAAAAAGAGACCTTCCTGCACTGTTGGAGGGAATGTAAACTGATAATATGGAGAACAGTATGGAGGTTCCTTAAAAACCTAGGAATAAATCTGCCATGTGACCCAGCAGTCCCATCACTGGGCCCCATACCCCTAGAAAACCACAATTCTAAAAGACACTTGTACCCCAGTGTTCATTGCAGCACTATTTACAATAGCTGGAACATGGAAGCAACCTACATGTCCACTGACAGATGAATGGATAAATAATATATACAATGGAGTATTACTCAGCCATAAAAAGAAATGAGTTTGAGTCCGTGGTAGTGAGGTGGATGAACCTAGAGCCTGTTATACAGAGTCGAGTAAGTCAGAGAAAAACAAATACCATGTATATTCCATATATATGGAATCCAGAAAAATTATATTTATGTATCTATTTGCAAGGAATGGAGACACAGATGTAGAGAACGGACTTGTGGACACAGCATGGGAAGGAGAGGGTGGTATGAATTGAGAAAGTATCATCAACTACATACACTACCATGCGTAAAATAGAGAGCTAGTAGAAAGTCACTATATAAAACAGGGAGCCCAGCCTAGCACTCTGAGATGACCTAGAGGGGTGAGTTGGAGGGAAGGGAGGGAGGCTCCTGAGGGAGGGGATACATGTATAATTATGACTGATTCATGTTGTTGTATGGCAGAAACTAACACAACATTGTAAGGCAATTTTCCTCCAATTAAAAAATAAAAAAAAGAGAAAATCCAAATGCTCAACCAAAGGAAAGAAAAGTTATGACAAACCTAGACAGTGTATCAAAAAGCAGAGACATCACTTTGCTCACAAAGGTTGGCAAAGTCAAAGATCTGGCTTTTCTAGTAGTCATGTATGGATGTGAGAGTTGGATCATAAAGAAGGCATGGCACCGAAGAAGTGATGCCTTCAAACTATGGTGTTGGAGAAGACTCTTGAGAGTCCCTTGGACAGCAAGATCAAACCAGTCAGTCCTTAAGGAAATCAACCCTGGATATTCACTGGAAGGACTGATGCAAAAGCTCCAGTACTTTGGCTACCTAATGGGAAGAGCTGATTCATTGGAAAAGACCCTGTGCTGGGAAAGATTGAGGGCAGGAGGAGAAGGGGACGACAGAGGATGAGATGGTTGGATGGCATCAACCATTACTCAATGGGCATGAGTTTGAGCAAACTCAGGGAGACAGTGAAGGACAGGGAAGCCTGGTATGCTGCAATTCATGGGGTCACAAAAAGTCAGACACGGTTTAGCAACTGAACAATAACAACAATCAATTGTACCTCAATAAAGCTGTAAAAATAATTTAATTGATATTCTGAAAGAGAAGAGAAAATGGAATTATATACAATGCTCAAGTAAAACTGCAGAAGGTGGAAAAGAGGGGAAAAAATCAGGAAAAAAGAACAAGGACAACAAATAAATGGAAAGCAGTAACAAATATAGTAGTTATTAATCTTAACTACATCAGTAATGACTTTACAGCCACGATGGGAGACAGTTTGGGAGTTTCTTAAAAAATAAAAGGTCTTACTTATCACCCAGCAATCACAACTCCTTGATATTTACCCAAATAAGTTAAACCTTACATTCACACAAAAACATTCACATAAACATTTATAACAACTTAATTCATAATTGCCAAAATTTGGAAGGAAACAAGATGTTCTTTAGTAGATGAATTGATAAATTGTGGTGCATCCAAAGAATGGACTATTTACTTAGGACCAGAAAGAAAAGAGCTATCAAGTCATGAAAAGACATGATGGCATCTTAAATGTTTATTGCTAATTGAAAGAAGCCAATTTGATATATGATGTCTGACTGCAACTACATAGAATTCAGGGAAAATCAAAACTTATGAAGGCAGAAGATCAGTAGTTGCTAGGGACTGGGGGAAGGAGGGATGAATAGGCAGAGCACAGAGGGTTTCTAGGGTAATGATCCATTTAATATGATACTGTAATGGCAAATGCATGTCATTATATTATATTTGTCCAAACCCATGGAATGTACAACACCAAGTTGTTGTTTAGTCTTTTCCGACTCTTTGTGACCACATGTACTATAGCCTACCAGGCTCCTCTGTCCATGGGATTTCCAAGGCAAGAATACTGGAGTGGGTTGCCATTTCTTTTTCCAGAGGATCTTCCTGACCCAGGGATAGAACCCATGTCCCCTGCATTCACAGGCAAATTGTTTACCACTGAGGCACCAGGGAAGCCCACAACACCAAGAGTCAACCATAATGTAAATTGTGGACTTCAGGTGATAATGATGTATCAGTTTAGGTTCATCAATTTTTGCACGTGTAAAAAATTGCAATGTAAAAAAAAAAATTGCACCACTGTGATACAAGGTGTTAGTAGTGAGAGAGGTTGTGCATGTGTAAGGGCAGAGAATGTCTAGGAACTCTATACTGTCTGGTCAGTTTTGCTGTGAACCTAAAACTGCTCTAAAAAAATAAAAGTCTGTTTTCCAGAAGTTTTTTTTTTTTTTTTTTTCTCCTTCAGTTTAAAAGGTTGTTTCATCGGGTGTTGAATCCTGGTTGACAGCTTTTTCTTCTTTCAACATTGAAGACCTCACTTTGTTGTTTTCTGGATTAATTAGTTTATGAATATGTCTGCTATAATTTTTAATCTTTGTTTCTATGTGTGTAATTTTTTTTGTCTCACTGCCTTCAAGATTTTTCTTTTTTTGTCTGTTTTTTAGCAGTTTGAATGATGTGTCTAAATGTGATTTTTTTGGGGGTAGTATTTATCCTGTTTGTGATTTCTGAGTTTATTGTTTCTCTAGTTTATACTTTTCATTGTTTTCTGAAAGCTCTTGCCTAACTTATCTTTAAATGTTTCTCTTTTTCCCTTTAATTATATTTCATCCTTCTGAGATTCTAATTACATATATATTAGACCACTTGATATTTTTTCACAGCTCTTGAATACTCTGTTCTGTTTTTTTACGTCCTTTTTCTCTTTATGTTTACATTTGAGTAATTTCCATTACTCTGTCTCCAGGTTCCTTGATTCTTTCTTGGCTGTATTGAGTCTATAATGTATCTGTCAAAGGCATTCTTCAACTCTCTTATTGTATTTTTTTATTTCTAGAATTTCCATTTAATTCTTTCTTATGATTTTTATATTTCTTCTGGAATTCCCTATCTGTTCATATATGCCATCCATTTTTTTTTTTTACTCAAGACTTTAACTGATTTACCTTACATTTAAATTCCCTGTCAGTTCATTCTAATATCTGGTTTTTCGTGATCCTGTTTCAGATAATTGCTTTGTCTGTTAACAGTGCTTTATTTTCTTGTTTTTTTTTGTGTGTGTGTGTGTGTGTGTGTGTGTGTGTCTCATAATTTTTATTGCATACTTGTAAGTTGGCTTAAAGCTCAACATTTAGAAAACTAAGATGATGGCATCTGGTCCCATCACTTCATGGGAAATAGATGGGGAAACAGTGGAAACAGTGTCAGACTTTATTTTTTGGGGCTCCAAAATCACTGCAGATGGTGATTGCAGCCATGAAATTAAAAGATACTTACTCCTTGGAAGTAAAGTCATAACCAACCTATACAGCATATTAAAAAGCAGAGACTACTTTGTCAACAAAGGTCCGTCTAGTCAAGGCTATGGTTTTTCCGGTGGTCATGTATGGATGTGAGAGTTGGACTGTGAAGAAAGCTGAGCGCTGAAAAAATGATGCTTTTGAACTATGGTGTTGGAGAAGACTCTTGAGAGTCCCTTGGACTGTGAGAACATCCAACCAGTCCATCCTAAAGGAGATCAGTCCTGTGTGTTCATTGGAAGGACTGATGCTGAAGCTGAAACTCCAATACTTTGGTCACCTGATGAGAAGAGCTGACTTATTGGAAAAGATCCTGATGCTGGGAGGGATTGGGGGCAGGAGGAGAAGGGGACGACAGAGGATGAGATGGCTGGATGGCATCACTGACTTGATGGACATTAGTTTGTGTAAACTCCGGGAGTTGGTGATTGATGGGGAGACCTGGCGTGCTGTGATTCATGGGGTTGCAAAGAGTCAGACATGACTGAGCGACTGAATTGAACTGAACTTTATGTAATATAGTGTGTAATTTGTTGTTGAGTCACCAAGTCATGTCCAACTCTTTGCATCCCCATGGACTGCAGCACCCCAGGCTTCCATGTCTGTCCCTCATCATCTCCTGCAGTTATGTCCATTGAATCAGTGATGCCATCCAACCATCTCATCCTCTGTTGCCTTTTTCTCCTTCTGCCTTCAGTCTTTCCCAGAATCAGGGTCTTTTCCAGTGAGTCAGTTCTTTGCATCAGGTGTCCAAAGTATTGGACCTTTAGCTTCAGCATCAGTCCTTCAAAGAGTATTCAGGGTTGATTTCCTTTAGGATTGATTGGTTTGATCTCCTTGCCTTCCAAGGGACTCTCAAGAGTCTTCTCCAGCACCACAGTTCAAAAGCATCAATTCTTTGGCACTCTGCCTTCTTTATTGTCCAGCTCTCACACATACATGACTACTGGAAAGACCATAGCCTTGACTAAACCGACCTTTGTCAGCAAAGTGATATCTTTGCTTTTTAACACATTGTCTAGTTTTGTCATAGCTTTCCAGCCAAGAAGAAATCGTCTTCTAATTTCATGACTGCAGTCACCATACACAGTGATTTTAGAGCTGGAAGAGGAAATCTGTCCTCTGCCTCCACTCTTTCCCCTTCTATTAGGCATAAAATGATGGGACCAAATGACCTGATTTTAGTTTTTTTTAATATTGAGTTTTAAGCCGACTTTTTCACTCTCCTCCTTTACCCTCATCAAAAGGCTCTTTAGTTCCTCTTCAATTTCTGCCGTTAGAGTGATATCATCTGCATATCTGAGGTTGTTGATATTTCTCCCAGCAATCTTGATTCTAGTTGCAACTCATACAGCCTGACATTTCACATGATGTGCTCTGAGTATAGGTTAAATAAACAGGTGACAATAAACAACCTTGTTGTACTCCTTTCTCAATCCTGAACCAGTGAGTTTTTCCATAAGGGTTCTAACTATTGCTTTTTTTTTTTTTCCCACTAAGATTATTTTATTTTATTTATTTATTTTTACTTCTTTTTTTCCCCCTATGGTGTTAAAGTTTTTTTTTTTTTCATTTATTTTTATTAGTTGGAGGCTAATTACTTTACAATATTGTAGTGGTTTTTGCCATACATTGACATGAATCAGCCATGGATTTGCATGTATTCCCCATCCCGATCCCCCCTCCCACCTCCCTCCCCATCTGATCCCTCTGGGTCTTCCCAGTGCACCAGCCCTGAGCACCTGTCTCATGCATCCAACCTGGGCTGGTGATCTGCTTCACCCTTGATAGCATACTTTTTCCAATGCTATTCTCTCAGAACATCCCACCCTCGCCTTCTCCCACAGAGTCCCAAAGTATGTTCTGTACATCTGTGTCTCTTTTACTGTTTTGCATATAGGGTTATCGTTACCATCTTTTAAAATTCCATATATATGCCTTAGTATACTGTACTGGTCTTTATCTTTCTGGCTTACTTCACTCTGTATAATGGGCTCCAGTTTCATCCATCTCATTAGAACTGATTCAAATGTATTCTTTTTAATGGCTGAGTAATATTCCATAGTGTATATGTACCACAGCTTTCTCATTCATTCGTCTGCTGATGGGCATCTAGGTTGCTTCAGGGTGTGGAGAAAAGGGAACCCTCTTACACTGTTGGTGGGAATGCAAACTAGTACCGCCACTATGGAGAACAGTGTGGAGATTCCTTAAAAAACTGGAAATAGAACTGTCATATGACCCAGCAATCCCACTCCTGGGCATACACACCGAGGAAACCAGATCTGAAAGAGACACGTGCACCCCAATGTTCATCGCTAACTGTTGCTTTTTGACCCACATACAGGTTTTTCAGGAGACGAGTAAGATGGCCTGGTATATCCATCTCTCCAAGAGTTTTCCGCAGTTTGTTATGATCCACACAATCAAAGAATTTAGTGTAGTCAATGAAGCAGAAGTAGGTGTTTTTCTGGAATTCCCTTGCTTTCTCTATGATCCAGCGAATGTTGGCAATTTGATCTCTGGTTCCTCTGCCTTTTCTAAACCCAGCTTGAACATCTGAAAGTTCTCTGTTTGTGTAATGCTGAAGCCTAGATTGGATGATTTTGAGCAAAACCTTATGCTAGCATGGGAGATGAGTGCTCTTGTCTGGTGGTTTGAATGTTCTAATGTACTGAATGTACTAAAGTACTGCCTTTCTTGGGAATTGGGGTAGTATGTAATACTATGATGTAAACATGATTTTCTTTTCCTGGAAGTATGCACATTTCTTTTTTTCCTAAGTCATTAGTGTGGAGATCTGAGTCAATTTACTTAGTATTTGATCTGATTTTGAGATCATTTTTGGTTGCTATATTTTGCCTTCAGTGTACCTTCAGCTTCAAAACATTTTGCTTAGGAAGAGGCTAAGTTTCCAGAAGTTTTGTTTTGTTTTGTTTTTTAGATATTCCTGCGTCACCTGCAGCTTTGAGACTTCCCAGTGTACTTGTACCTCAGGATTTTCTTGATGCACTCTTGCCCCTCCCCAGCAGTAATCCTCTGTTGTCTGGTACTAGGCTTGGCTAGCCGAGTGGTGGAAACCAGTGGGGATCCTGTGTTATCCTGCTGCAGCTGTTGCTGCTGTCGCTTCAGTCGTGTCCGACTCTGTGCGACCCCGTAGACAGCGGCCCACCAGGCTCTGCCATCTCTGGGATTCTCCAGGCAAGAACACTGGAGTGGGTTGCCATTTCCTTCTCCAATGCATGAAAGTGAAGTCACTCAGTCGTGTCCGACTCTTCGCTGCCCCATGGTCTGCAGTCTACCAGGTTCCCCCATCCATGGTATTTTCCAGGCAAGAGTACTGCAGTGGGTTGCCATTGCCTTCTCCGTGTTTTCCTGGTCCAGCCTCAATTAGAGACAGTTTGCAAACTCTGTTGCCGTATGGGAGGTCAGGAAATTATCTGGCCCGAAATCTTTAGAAGTGTTCTGCCATTGTGAGAGGTTCATTATACTATCTCCGTCCCAAGACCCACCAAAGATACAAGGAAAAGTTTTGAATGTCATGGAGAGGAGGGTCAGGATCATTGAGAAAGCCCTGGGGACAGAAATAGTCTTTCCTGTGAGCACGAGAGATGTGAATTTCCCTTGTATCTGTGACTCCCAGGAGTCCTGTACCCTCATGTAGCCCATACTTTGCCTTTAGCAATTCATTGGAAAGTTTTGTGTGAATTCTTCTTACCTTCTGTGGCGCCGGTGTTTCATTCTTTTGTGTTCTGCCACAGGTAAACATGTGCTCATGTTCCACCTCTTAAGTGTTGGCATCTGAGTTTCCTTAGGTTTTAGCTCTTTGATTGCTCTGTGACCTCAGTTCTCTGATGGGCCCAGTAAAAGTTACCATTTTATGGTTTATCCGGCTGTTGCTGTTGTTGTTAGGGCATGAGCAATACTCTTCCCAGTTTTCCACATCCTAGAATTCTTTGTGTTTTGGGGACTTTTTTTTTTATCTAATCCATTTCATATATATTTAATATATAGCATGATAATTGATGTTGCCTTTCATTTACTAGCAATTTTAATTCCCCCTTTGACTTACAGTTATTTTTTTAACATACCTATTTTTCATTGGTGTGTAATTGCTTTAACAGTGTTGTGTTATTTCCTGCTGTACAATGAAGTGAATCAGCTATGTTTTTATGTTTAGTTGCTCAGTTGTGTCTGACTCTTTGCTACCCCATGCACTGTAGTCCACCGGGCTCCTCTCTCCATGGAATTCTCCAGGCAAGAATACTGGAGTGGGTTGCCATTCCCTTCTCCAGGGGATCTTCCCAACCCAGAGATCGAACCCAGGTCTCCTGCATTGCAGGCGGATTCTTTGCCATCTGAGCCACCAGGGAAGCCCAAATCAGTTGTATGTATACATATATCCCCTCTCTCTTGAACCTCCCACCCACCCCCATCCCACACCTCTAGGTCACCCCCAAAAATACAGAACGCTTCACAAATTTGCAAGTCATCCTTATGCAGGGGCCATGCTAGTCTTCTCTATATCATTCCAATTTTAGTATGTGTGCTACCAAAGAGAGCACTGATATGCAGTTATTTAGACAGAGACTTTTAAAAAGTCACTATCATTCTTATGATTTTTGGACCAGAATGTATATTCAGAATTTATAGGATATGTGTTTAATATCTCTATTAAGCCAGGTTTATTAATTATTAATAATAGACAAATTCTCTGTATCTTTGTCTGCTTGATCTGTTAAAGATTGAAAAGCATATGTTAAGGTATCCATTATGGTAGTAACTTTACTCTTTTTTTTATTACCTTTCTTTATCCCTGGTTATTTTAGTTATAATTTTGTAAGCTGTTTTCAGCCCAGAAATACTTACAAATGTCTTTGTTTTGGAATATCAAGCAAGATAACCCTCTGATTTAATTTAGTTTTTTTTCTATGATAACTTCTAATTTCTTCTTGTTTCTTGTATTTTTGCCCATCTCTTTATTTTTAATCTGTTTTCTATATCCACTGAAAACTCAAGTACATACTTACTGTCCTCCCTTCCCTAGACTGTTGACATGGGTTTCTCATCTGTCTCCTTCTACTTTTACCTTATAACAATCCATTCTCCAGTCAGCAGCCAGAGTAATAATTTTCCAGCAGAAAGCTCTCCTGTGACTTCTCTCACACTTACACTTCTTCCCATGCTTATGTTATGTAATGTACCCCAGCCTATCTCTCCAACCTCATCTCACCACACTCTCCCCCTTGCTTCCTATGCTCTAGCCATACTGGCTTTATTTTTTTCCTAAACCATGCTGTTCCTTTACTTAAGGGTTTTTGCACAAAGTAGTTTCTCTACATAGAAGGCTTCTTATCATGACTGTTGCCCTCTTTTCCTTCAAAACTGAGTGCATTTGTCACCTCAGGGAATTCTCCCTAAACCTAAAGTAGCCATTCTGTCACCAAGTTACTCTATTATATCGCTTCATTTTTTTTCTTTAAAGCATTTGCTAGTATCTGAAATATTTCTAATCATTTATTTGTGGAACTCAGTGAGAGTGGGTACCTTGTGTGAGCTCTTTTCTGTTGTATCCCTGGCACCTGTAACCCTGTACATCTCAGGGAGATTTACTTCAGCTATTTCTTTAGGTCTTCATCTAATCAGTTCTCTCCTTCTAAAATTTCTTTTTGTACTCACTTACCTTATCTGGAGTTTTCTTCCAAATGTCATAATTTTCTTCTTTATATGTTTTCCCTTGAATGTCTCTGAATTCCTTTTTAAGTTTGTTTACTAATACACTGATTCTGTTTTCTGTAGTACCTAGTTTTTCTCTTTACTGCTTCCATTGGGATTAAAAAATCTGCAATTCCATGATCACATTTTTTTCTTACCATATTTTTTTCTGATTATATTGTTTCTATTGCTATACTGTCCTTTTGGAATCTGTTGGAAAAATTATTCAAGTCAGGTCACTTTTTTTGAACTGCTAAATCTTTTGTTTGTCTCACATTTTGCTTTATTTGTTTGCTTTTCATTACAGAGGGAGACCTGGCTTGATACCTGATTTGCCCAATACTAGGAATTGAGATGACTTTGCTGTGGATTGTGCCTGTCCTCCTTTAGTGCTTTCAGACTACTGACATGGACAAGAGCGTTACGGAGAGTGAAGTTGTAAAGGGAATAGTCAGGTCTGATATGGAGAATGGTCTTTTTCGTCAAAGGAAAACTGTCTAGCCTTGAAGAATCAGAGGAATTGAGGATTGCTTTAGCTGTATGTGAAGACGGAATAAATGTATTACTCCTCTCTGTTATCTATATTGACTCTGGCAGAAACATCTAGAATGGCTCCTGGCCCAGAGTTAATACTCAGAATGTTTGTTGAAATGAACTGAAGCACCCTAAGTGATTGATGTATACTTGGCTCTGTGCTGGATGCTGTGGGAAATTCAGAGATGATAATCCTGTTCCTGCAGTCGGCTCTGTCTGGTAGAAATTACTACCCATTTGAAGAGTTTAAAACAAAGGAAGAACATTTCTCAGTAACTCTAGATGTGCTAAAAAGGAGGGAGAGCTCCTTTTGAACTGATTAGTTGGATAAGTCTTCCAGAAGGGGACAATATTAGCTGGCTTGTAAAGTGGTAGGAAAAAGGAAGGATGTGGTTAGAGTGAACTCGCTTGTGGGAGTAGCTGATATAAAGATGATGTAGAGGCCCTAATCAACATGATGTGCGTGGGAGAAGTAAAAGGATCAATTCATCTGGAACATACAAGACATGGGTATAGAGTGGATAGGACCTGGCCCTGTGAGCCTTGGTTACTAAGCGTAGGATTTTATGCTTTACTTCGTGACTGCTGGAAGGTGTGAGAGGCCTCTGAGCCAGGAAAAAAGAACTGTGGTTAGAACTGCTTGAGGAAGCTCCACTCATAGTTTTCCACTGGTGTGAGGTGAATAGGATGTAAGATGTCTCCTCTTGTGTTTTTCCTCCTTTCACCTCATCTGCCTCCTCTCTGTTTCTTCTCTTTCTCCAACCTGCATCAGTCTCCTGGGATATTCCCTGGAATGACTTCTGATTTCCTACCATTTCTGAAATAATAACATGGTCAGTACCACACTCCTTACTTGCTAGTAGCTACTAGAGTCTGGGCTCTGAGTAGTATGCCAGATACTCTGGTACTATGCCAGAGATGTTTGAGTTCTCCAAAGGGAAGTTCTGCATCCTGAACTCTGACCTGGGAGCATGCAAAATGGATATCACTGTCTTGTCATATGGCTTGTGAAAATTGGCCTTAGGAAAAGAAATAAAAAAACAGAAGAAGTTATTGTTACTCCATGCCTTGGGGATGGTTTTCATGATCTGAAGAGCTACCTTACATAAAAGGCCCAGGAGACCATACAGTCTAATGTTTAGAAAGTTGAGGCATTTCTCAACCCATCACTCTGCCTCCTGAGTTACTGCCTATGGATGATAGGGAAGTCCAGTCCCAACACTGTGTCCAACGTGGTGCTTCCTTGGCCACTTGCCTAAGTGGACTTCTCACTAACAGGAATGGAGATGAAGATTTCATCATCATTAGGATTACACTCTTCTACTAACCTGAGTTTGTTATACCTGTTCCACATCTCTCCATTTCACTAATATACCCCCTTTTCTAGAGTTTTTCTGAAAATGTCACTTGGCCAAGGGTTTTGTTTTTTGTTTCGTTTTATTTTGTTGTGAGCAGCAGATGCTTGAGAAGATCTGAGGTACCACACTGTTCTGTGCTCTCACGGCACTTGCTCTGAGCTTTAGCCATCATGAGTGCTGTGTTTCCCATGCGTTTCACAGTGTTCCCTGTACCCTCCATGGTGCATCTTATACCCCTTGGCAGACTCTGCCTCAAACAAACAGGACAGAGTCAACCTAGAACTGTGCTGTGAAGTACAATAGCTACTAGCCATATATGGCTTTTTAATTAAATATAGCTAATCAATTAAAATTAAATAATATACAGATTCACAATTGACTTAACCATATTTCATGTGTTTGATAGCCCCATATGGTCTGTGGCTTCTGTACTAGATAGTGCAGATAGATAATTCTCATCATCACAGAAAGTTCTACTGGAATGCTGGTCTTGAAAAATATAGAAAAATACCAACAGGACTGTCCGGGTAGGTGTAGGTACTCCAAGGCAGGTTCAAGTTCTTCATTGCCACTATGTGCAGCAGATGTACCTACTTCTTTATTATTCTAGTTGTCTACAAGGACATCTGATAACTATTAGACACACACACACACACACACAGTCGCTTGTTAATTCTTACAGACCAGATATTCTAAACCTATTAGAAAGAAGAGAAGCAGTTTCCAAATTGCTCCATAATTTTTCTTAACCACAATATAGTTAATACCTCATGTTATTATGCAATGAAGTCCTTTCACTTTGTGCCCCTTTGGGCCTGTCATAAAGAAAAAATAAGCCCACTTTTTGAACCTCTCTTCTTTAATGTCAGGTCACTTGACTTTAAAAGGATGCAATAGAAGCTTTTCATATTCATTCCTTTTAAGAGCCTGATAAAGTACCCACCTCCTTAGACTCTACTTAGGGCTCTGGAGATAGAGACCAGGAGTCTCAGCCTTGGGAAGGCCTTCTTGGATGCTGTATTCTTTGTCATTTCACACCTTAACCTCAAAGGAAGCCCTTTTTCCTGGGATGGAGCACTTTAGTTCCCACAATTCTTCTCTGAAGTCACTGGGGAGTGGGTGGATGCTTTGTAGAGTGAGGGCGACGCTTTGGTCTGAACTTTTTGAGTAACCTTAGGAGTGGATCTGCTAAAACCAGAGGGTTTTTTTTCTTTACCGCACCACCCCCAGGATTCCATTTCCTGCACACGTGGCATCAGCTCCTCTAGTTATCTTGGCCCAGGCCTTTGGACCATGCCTTGGGAGGGCTCTGCCATCTGCCTTGAGCTCCATTTGTACCTCTCCAGTGGAAACAATGACTTTCTTTGCCCTGACCTGGTAGGAAGGCTCTTTCCTCTCTTACTTGGTTAACCAAAGTGGGAATTAGGGTTACTACCCCTGTGGGTAAAAGACATTTTTCTCCATGTTGGAGAAAGATGTAGGTAGTGGTTTCATCTGCCACTACTGTCCATGGATGTGAGTAGAACCTCCTCCTGATGCATAACCCTGCCCTTGCCCTTGGTCCTTTCCCAGATCCTTCACTATTTTGACTTTCTACTCATGCCTTTTTCTTACCCTGATGCTGTCCTAGACCATTTTTTTCTGTTCCTTCTGTTGCCCTTGTTTTAGCCACTGCCCTGGACTCAAGGTGAGTTGGGGGAAACAGTCTCTCAAAATCTGGGCAAAAATCTCTGGGATGAGTTGCTGCTGGGATGCAGGTGCGGACATGGGGAGTGGCACACATGATCTGAATGCTAGTATTTGCCTGCCAGGGCTGGACCTTCCATGGCCTTCCCTCCTTTCTGTTTTTGAACTTCTTTCATAAGAGGAACCTTTATCTTCTGGCCCCCTGGCTATCCAGGACTTTATGCCTCCCCCGTCCCATTCCCTATTTAGGGACATGCAGTTGTGCTGCAGGAGAGAGCTGGCCCATGCCCCCCTTCAGGGGCCAGGGAGGTCCATGAACGTGGCAGTGAGGCCTGGGAAGATACATGGCAGGTAAGCAGAGACATCTGGAGTCTACTTAGTCGTGGACCGCAGGGCTCCTGCAGAAGAATAAGACTCCAGACTTTAGCCTTTGCTTGCCCAACTCCTAATGATTTTATAAAGAATAGTTTTGTCTTTTAATTACACAAGTGATGCATGAATACATTCTCTTCTTGTAACATCTTACAAGGGAGAATATTATCTTCCTGTAAAAAGAGCAAGCAAGTTAATCCCGATGATTATAAAATTGTAAAGCTAAAGTGCTCTTTGACTGCCTCATCTGATCCTAATCCCCTCTCCCAGTTCCTACAAGTAACCACAGTTCTCAGCTAGCTGTATATTCTTCCAGATCTTTTTTTTAAATATATATTTACTTAGTGACCCTTTATATCTGTTTAAAAAAAAAGATAGGATTCTTTTGTGGTTTCTGTGTTTCTTTCCTCCTCTCTCTTTTTCATAAATGATGTACTATATGTCATCACTCTGCAGTTATCAGCCAGTGATATGTTAGAGATCTTTCTGTGTTGGTTCAAAGAGAGCAAGTGTATTTTGGAACTGCTGCACAGTATTATCTAGCATAAACATACCTCAGTTTATTTATTCACCTCTGGGTGATGAAAATTTTATGTGTCTCTAAAATTTCAGTATGACACATGGGATGCAATGAATATTCTTGCATATGCTTCATTAAACTCACAAGCAAGCATAAGAAATTACAGACTCATGGGTGTATATGTGTGTGTGTGTGTGTGTGTACACACACACATATTTAGTAACACCTGTCAACTTGTTCGTAGAAAAAAGTTAGATCCACTAAAAGCCACCAACATCACGTACCTGCCAAGAATCTGTTAAAATCATAGGCTTCGTATTATCAAATGTCACATGCAGAATTTGACTATTTCTCAAGTTCCTTAGTGATGCTAAACATCTTTTATATATTTATTGGACATTTTTGTTTTTTTCTGTTAGTTTTTTTAGTTGGTTCATACTCTTTTTCTGTTAAGTTGTTAAGATTTTACTTAACTTTTTTATACTCTTTATATTCTGGGTATTAATTGTCTGTTACACATGTTATAAATCCTTCCTCCCATTATTTCACTTGTCTTTCATTTTACAGTATCTTTTACTATACCAAAATGTGTGATTTTGATGGAGTAAAATGATCAGGTTTTAAAGTGACTTGATATTTTGTGTGATCTTATTTAAAAAGGATTCTTCTTCCCTCAAGGTCATAAACATATTTTTCTATATTTTCTCCTATGTTTATTATTTATATTTTAGGACTTTAATATCTCTGAATTAATTTTTTTAGTGGTATGAGGAGGAATCTATCAATAGCTTTATCTTTTCAATTAAGTGATAATTTTGTAGAAGCCTTGTTGATTGTCTTCACAGTACCCCGTCTTCACTCCTCCATTGCTAACAGCATTCCGTATTTCCCTGATATGTAGTATATGTGGGATTGCTCTCACCCTCACCCCTTAATGGAGAAGGAAACAGCAACCCACTCCTGTATTCTTGCCTGGAGAATTCCATGGATGGAGGAACCTCGTAGGCTACAGTCCATGGGGTCGCAAAGAGTCGGACACAAATGAGCAACATTGCTTTCTTTCGCTTTTACCCCTTAAAGTAGCTTAAGCCAATCAATGCATCCCATCCACCCTGGTTACAGGGTATGAATGTTTCAAGTGGGTAAATGACCCTTTAGGGGTCAAGATACACAATATAATGTTTGCTGTGAGCTTCTGACAAAGAAGTTTTCTTTTCAGTGTTGGCTCAGTTGCTACTGACAATCACCTTACTCCCACAGGGGAAGCTAATCTTATGATGAACCAATAAAGTAGAAGACAGAGAAGAGAAATCAGGTTCTTGATGACATTATTGATCTGCTGGGTCAATCCTGTTCCAAAATCCAGTGTACCTCTGAGCCACTACTTTTTCTTTATTATTTAAGCCAGTTTGAGTTAAGTTTTACTTAAAACTAGAAGTATTTCTAACATTGGATCACAATCATCTCAATCCTGTTCGTTTAAAGATTAATGTGTTTCACATGTTTAGTTGTGTCCATCTCTGCAGCCCCACTGACTGTAGCCCACAAGGCTCCGCAGTCCATAGAATTTTCCAGGCAAGAATGCTGGAGTGGGTTGCCATTTCCTACTCCAGGGTATCTTCCCGACCAGGGATTGAATCCATGTATCCTGCAGCTCCTGCATTGGCAGGTAAATTCTTTACCACTCGCGCCACCTGGGAAGCCCCATATGTTTCACAATTACATGGAAGACCACTTGTGGTAGATTTAGACTTGCTTACTGAAAGAGTATGCATGAACAGAAAACGCCAAGACTATAGGTAGGTAAGGATAGGTTGCCCATAAAACTAGCAAAAAGAATTTTCAAGACCTAGAATATACATATTAGGACTCTGTGGTATGACTTATTGAAGAGCAGAATTATTGCTTCATTTAGTAGTGTGAGCTGTTTTTGGTACATAAGAGGGATTGCAAAAGGCAGTGAGTGCTCTTCTGGGCTCTTCTGATCTGGCAGACATGTCAGTCTCTGTAGGTTGTCAAGATCATGAACTTGAGGGATTCATTTATGAGAAAGCAAGCAATGAGGATGCATCCACCCCACTTGCATCCTCATCTCACTAATGTCCTTTGTGTTCCTAATTAGTAACTACTTTAGGAGTAACCCAAAATAAAACTGACCTTAAAGAGAGTCCAAGTCAGTATTATCACTCATCTCAGAATCTAAACTTTGTCTTGCCCTCATAAATCCCTTAAATATCTGGGTCTATTTCTGGACTCTTCATTTTGAGTTACTGGTTTATTTATTTATTTATGTACCAGTACCACACGGTCTTAATGCCTCTTGCTTTATAACATACTTTGAAATTATACATGGCAAATTTTCCACCATAGTTCTTCAGAATGATCTTCAATATTCTCCATTATGAGTTTTAGAATCAATATATCAGGATTGAGGAGATGTTCTCTGGGGGTTTTGATTTTAATAGATTAGGATAGTTTGGATAGAATTTATAGATTAATTGGAAGAGAACTGACTTTTGTGATATTTGGGAAAGCTGCTAATTTTTTGTTTATTGAACTTATATCTGGCCACATTGTTCAGCTCCTGGGTTTTCTGTGTAAGTTCTCACAGCATCAAGAGGTTATATAGTAATAGTGATTAAGAGTACAGAATCTGAAGTCACACTGCCTCCTGGGTTTAAATTCTGGCTCTGCCGTTTACCAGACAAGTACCTCAGAATTTTTGTTAGTTTCCTCATCTGTAAAAATGGTTTCTATACTAATACCTACTTCATAAGGTGATTGTTAGGATTAAGTGAGTTAAATGAGATACATAAACCATTTAATATAAAGCAAACAGTGGTAACAATCATCATCATTTATCTTAAAATAAGTTTATTGGGTTTTTTCTTGATCCTCATACCTGTTTTTCTTATCTTAATGCACTGACTAGGACTTTAGCATCGTGTGATAGCATGGGTTTTGGGTATTATTGTCTTATTCCTGACTTCCGTGGAATTTTTTCTAATGTTTGACTGTTAAAATATATTGCTATAGATTTCTAGTATAATCCTCGGTCTTATTAAGAATGCTTCCTGGTGGTCCTAGTATATGAAGACTTAGCTGAAGCAGTGAGTAAAGGCCAAGCCCTGAGCACTAGGCCAGTCTTGCTTGCAGCCTATTAGGCATAAAGTACCCAAGGCTCCAAGACAAGAAGAAACAAGGCTGCAGATGCTTAAAGCGGGCCATACACCCACCTTCCTTTGTTGGAGAGTCCCATGCTCAGAAGGGGCATGGCGGAGATGTGCTTGGGCTGTGCGTAGTCTGTCTGTAGCAATAGTGAAGGCCCTGGCCTGTGTATACAAGGCACAAGGGGGTATGTACATGTGTGCTTGGGTGCACATGTCTGCTCATGATGGTCCTGGTTGCTGCAGCAGTAGCCTCATACGTCCTGCTTAGTGGTCATTTCTGCATTAGGGAGAGAGGGGCTCCTGACTGCTGTATCTCTTTTGGATTATCATAGTTTTCTATGTGCAGCTCCCCTATTTCACCTGCCCCACCCCCTAGAGGCTGTCAGGGTGATGACTGAAGCATCAGACCTGTGGTTTCCGTAACAGGAAGTGATTTAGATGCTGAAAGCTAATTTTAGATGAGTTGATATGATATGGGGTTTTCAAAGAATGTTTCGGGGTGGTTTCAGGCTCAAGGCTCAGCCCCCAAGTCTTTCTCATATACAAGGGGCTGGCAGTTTCCCACTGTCATTGTCATTGTCTAACTGCATGAGCTCATGCCCAGCTGGTCAACACTCTTGGGTGGAAAGCCAGGGCTGGTTTTCCCTGGATTCCATCCTGCCTGAGTCATTGTTTTTGTCCTTGAACTCAAGGCAGACTCTTGTGACTCAGCTGGCTCTAGGCCAGGCCAACTCTAGGCCTCTTATCCCTGGTGAGGGCTGCCTGGAGACTCTGAGGGTCCTGTCAGGACAGGACCATCCACCCCCGTCCAAGCTGAGGTGTGGGCCAGTGGTGAGATAAGGCTTTCCAGCTAAGAGAAGTGAAATTTTGGGTGGCAGGCATTTAGGTGGGACATTTTCTCCAGGTCAGCCCTTTCTTGAGCCTCTTAGAAGAGAGGAAACTCAGACCCTAGAGATTTCATCGCTGCTTCAGCCCTGGAGGGTGGGACTCCTGCTAATAGCAACAGACACAAATGCAGAGAAATAGGCACAGAACTTTCAGAGAGTCCTGTCTTCTTAGAGCTAAATTCCCCACTGTTTGGCATCCTCAGAGCTGAATGGTTTCTATCTCTGCCAAGGCCTGAACACAGGAAATAGGAGACAGGGGCTCTGTGCTCGCCTCCACAAGGGCCTGCAAAGTCACTTTCATCTGTTGTTGTGTACCCTAGGGCTTCCACAGCAGCCCCTGTAGCAGAGAATGGTGCCCTCATTCTCAGGGAAGATAGGCCTCACTGTGGTAAGGGAGATGGCCCAGGATTACACAGTTAGTGTGGGTGGCATCAGAGCCAGGTTATATGCTGACCCTTGCACCATACTGCCAACGGGATGCCCAACATTCAGGGAGGGAGCTCTGCATGTATGACTCTGGCATCAGCCAGGCATGAGCCCCTGCCACAAGCCTGGGACATCTCAGAAGCCGAAGGAAAGATGATTAAAGTCTCTGCCAGTGGCTAATCTACCCCTTGCACTGCTTTTGGGATAGGTGTAGCCTGGGAGATGAGAGGTGAAACCAGGCCTGTAGGTCTTGGTTGGTACATAAAAGGAGACACTCTTGCCCCAGAGAGGCTGTAGACAGACTTTTGGGGGGCAAAGAGCAGGAAACCTTCTCTTTGGCCTCCATATCCAATTAATCCCCTGAGGCGGACCAAGGGGAGAGAGACCGACGACCAGCTCAGAACCAGGGCCAGGCTCAGACCCAAAGATGATGAGAGTATTCTCACAAATCTCTGATGTTTGCAACGTATTGACATAGTTTGATGGTAGAGAGCTAAGTAAGGCCTGCTTTGAGAGTTCCATAGAAGGTGTCTTTGACCTATTTTCAAGGGCTGTGGTGGCAGGAAGAATTTTTGGCCACATCATAAAGAGTTTTGTGGCCACCTCTGATAGACCCAACTCAGGAAGTTGTAATTTTCCACGATTAGGTTATTAGTCACCAAGGTGATCCCTGCCCCCAGCTCCTGGCTCCTGCTCCTCTGTGACAGGCTGACAGAGATGGCATTCCAGTGTAGCAGTCCTGCCTCCTCAGGTTAGACCTCAGCAGTATGCCAGGAGCCCTGGGTCCCCTGAGCACTGAGGTTGGAATTCTCTGTGTGCCTGCCTTGTTTGTGGAGCTTCTTCAGAGACAACTTCTTGAGCATTTTTTAGTTTGGGCAAGAAATCCCCTTATGATCTCAATGAAGGTATATAGATAGAGAGTAGCTCCCAGAAAATCCACAAAAAGGAAGACCCACGTGCTCTGTGGAATTGTGAAAGCCCAGTCTATGACCTCTTGGGAGCATTTTCATTTTAAGGAAAGGAAAGGTCTTAAGACAAAGAATACATTAATTGAGGTTTTTGATAAAGAACTTTCAGGAAACTAGACAGTATTCAGAGTTCCTTGCTTGTTAGAAAGATGGGACTGTGTGGTGTTTACACTTGGATCCCCAGGGTGGACCTCATTCAGGGAGGTTGAGTTAGGCACAGCTACCCTTCTGTGGGAATTTTACCTACTCAGCCTCTTCTTCTAAACTCCTGGGTTGTCTCATCACAGCTCCTGGGCTCCACTGTGTGCCTCTAAGGAGCATTTCTGCCCCTGAAGTTGGTAGAGCACTGCTAGGCTGAGGGCCGAGAACTGGCCCCTGAGCCTTGCCCCCAAAGCCATGGAATAGTCATGCATCTCGATTGCCAACTGGTGGCATTTTCCTAAGTGGAAAGGACTAGAGTGGCCTCTAGGCAGGCCTCTCCTCCCTGAGATTACAACTGGCTCCAGCTTGTCCTCTGTGATGATCTCTCAGTCAGGGCATGTATGTGGTAGACAGGAATACAAGCAAGCAGGAGTTGCTGCCTTTGAGGCAGGCAGAGTGGGGTGCAGCTGAAGGAACTGATCTTTTCCTGGTCTTATTTCTATCAGAAATAGTCTTAATGTGGCAACAGGAATTTTTTTGTTGGTTAGTTTGCTTGTTTGAAAGTGCCCTTCTTTTTCTGAAGTCCTGGATGCTGCCTCAGTTCTGGTGGGGCCAAAAACTGGCCCAGTGCCCCAGACATTTGGGAGCCTCCCAAGGCCCTTTTCTATGCTTTTGAAATGACACAACCCACCCACCTACCTTGCCCATGCTCCTGATACCGATGTAATTAGATGAGAAATAACCTAGCCTCCTAGCTTTGGACCGCCTTCTTAAGAGTGGACAGTCTTCTTGGGGGAGAGAATTCAGAAAGAGGATGACTTGCCTCACATGGGAAGTGGAAGCAGCAAACAAGCTGCCACATCCAGGGCAGGTTTAGAGAGAGGCTTGTCAGGCAAATGGTGGTTCATGTACAAACTACAGACAACAAATCAAGAGGACAGTTGGATAGAAGTGAGGTGGCCACTCTGCCCTCAGAAAAACAGGACTCCAAGTTCATAAGGAAGTGACTCTTTTGAATAACATAGGTGGGCCAGCCCCAGACATTACTCTAACGTTTCACAGACATCCTTTCACGGTGTTTCTCATGCTCCACCTTAATCAACTGATACCTTTCGGGATGACTCAGGGCCACGGCTCAGGCTGGCCACTGTGCACTGAGTCTAAGTGAGGTTACAGGTACAGCTGGAGGTGGGCCCAGCTCTGAACTGGGCACCCACCCCTAAAGAGCCCCCAGATTATCCTGTAGGCAAAAGTCCCATAGTCAGTTTGCTCTTGGATCCTTTGCCTCTTTGTTTCTAAGAGACATTTGGTAGAAATAGCCTGGAGTCCATGGGACCTGGCTGCAACTCCTAACTCAGCCACCTATTAGTTGACTGGTCTCAGACAGTTTACTAACTCTTAATTTTGCCCCGGTTCATTATTCATTCATTCAACATTCATTGCTTGAGTCTTCTGTGTACTGGGTACTTGTTTAGGTACTTGAGTGTCATCAGTAGAGGAAACAGAAGTATTCCTGCCTTCAGAAATGTGTATCATAGCACAAGAGATACAAAAGAACCAACAAGCTTGATAATATGTTAGAAGGTGATAAGTGCTACAGATAAAAAAAATAGAGCAAGATAAGGGGGATTGGGGTGCTGGGAGTGCTGGTAGAAGGGACTGCAGTCTCAAATAGGGTGGGCAAGGCAGATCTCTTTGAGAAAATAACATCTGAGCAAAGACTTGAATGTGGTTGAAGGAGTTTGGCTGTTCCAGACAGGGGAAAGAACCAGTGCTAAGACCCTGAACCTGCTGTGTTCCCGGAATAGCAAGGGAGCCTGGCAGGGCGGGAGCAGCATGAGTGAGGGGGTGGGGCAGAGGGGAAAAGACAGAGAGGTAATGGAAAGATGAAGGGGCAGATGACGTTGGGCCTCGTAGGCCATTGTGGGAACCTTGGCTTTTGCTCTGATAAAACACAGCAGAGTCCCACAATCTAACCTAGATTGTAACAGGATCACTCTGGCTGCTGAGTTGAGAACAGACTATAAAGCAGAGCACAGGTAGAAGCAGGGAAATTAGCCAGGCATCCCCTGAGGTTTATTTTAGGCAGAAGATGAACCAGCTTGAACCATCATGGGTACAGTAGAGGTGGCAAGAAATGTTGGACTCCCTGTATAATTTGAAAGAAAAATCATCAGTGTTTTCTAATGGAATAGAAGTGAATATGAGAGTGAGCAGTGTTGACTCCAGGGATTTTGCCCTGGGCAGCTGGAAAGAAGGGCTTGACATTGCCTGAGATAAGGAAGTCTACAGTAGGGCAGATTTGAAGAGGAAGATCCGGAGTTCACTTTTGAATATGTAAAATGGGATCATGATATCTACTTCATGAAGATTAAATAAGATAATATGTGAGGATTAAATAAGACAATGTGTGGAAGTTCTTAGCTGTCACACATAGCTAGCTCTCAGTAAATGTCACTTTCTCTTTTGCTCTCTAAGACAGGTTGATGAAGCATGAGCAATTGGGGGTCTTCTAGGTCATTTTGACTAATTCCTTTTCTGTAGAAATAATGAGCCAATCAGATGGCAAAGCAGTCTCCTCCCCAGTGGTTTTCTCACCCTTTAAAAAACTTTCACTGTTGCTAACAGGGTCTTTGAATTTGTCAAAGGCTTCTTGGCGTTGTTGACACACTGACATGCCGATGAGTTTCTGCATTGGTGGCACCTCGGGGCCCAGGCAGCCTCTCGTCTGCGCACCCATGCTTTCCACGTCAGTCACCCTGCAGATGTCAGCTGAGCAAGAGGCAAGACCTCCTAACAGTGAGCAGAGGCGAAGGGAGGAGTTTCTCCCGAGTTATACTTTTTGTTATCAAAAGATAGTTCGCTGACATAACATTAGGTCACAACTTTCTCTTAACTCTTTGAATCATTTGTCCCTGAATAAAGCTGCCGGCATGTGGCACATTTCAGTTGCTGAATGAACAAAACGAAAAAGTTATAACGTGTACAGTAAGACTTATAGAGTCAAGTACACTCTTGACTCTATAATAGAGAAAGAAAGGGTGAAGGATGCTAACCAAAGAACCATCTCTGAATATGGGTTGCTGTTTTGCTTTACTTGTTTGGATTTTTAACAATAAATGTATATCATTATTAAGACAGTAGAGTCATTTTTAAGCAGTCTGTGAAATGTTCAAGTAAGATTCGTGTGGTGCCCATGTGATGGATAGGCTTTCCCATGAGGTGTTTTCACTGGTGACACTGTTTTTTCTGAGGGACAGCCTCTTGGTGACTGCCAAGACCCAGAGCTGTGCTTGCTCTCACTCACCTGTACATTCTTGGAGAGAGCCTTTGCTCCAGGCAGAAAGGTGTGAACAACTCTACACTGGTTGATGGTGTGAGGGCTCCAGGTACATAGGGAACATCTTTGACAGCTTTAGAATAACAACATCTTCATGTCTGGAATTTCTCTTTGAGGGCCATTGATAGGACTGGCATATATGAGAACAGTGATCCCATATTACTCTCTTTAAGGTCTAGGTATTTGGTTTGTAGGCAGCTGCCATTGTGGGCATTTGCCAAGTGAATCCCTAATATACAGGTCTCTTTGACTATTAAAATAGTAAAAAGGGACAGGCTAAGTTCCCGTGTGGTTTCTCAAGAAAGCTATCAAATAGTGCAGAACAGAGTGTTTAAGCACCTGCCTTTGAAGCCTTGGGTGCTCTAGATTGGAAGCCCATATCTAACAGTTTCCCTGGCTCATTCTTAGCATCCAGGGTGGTCCAGTTCTTGAAGATGACTCAATTCTCATACTGTCTCATCTTTGGAGTCCCACTAAACTGGTGGATGCCAAACTGGTGAGGTGGGATATCACTGAATAGGTCACAGATGCCCAGTCTCCCCCCAGTCACTGCCGCTACTGCCCCCTCCGAAGTGAGGTATGCTGATGGGAGTGACTTCAATGACCATTTTTACCCCAACACTGAATGCCCTCTGGGGACCTCTGCCTCAAACCTGATGTTGCTGTTTATGCTGCAGTTGTCTTTGTTTCTGCCCCTTTCATCTCAACACCTCAGTCCTCCTGCTTTGAGATCTTTGAGGCTTGGATGCTGAGTAAATATCCTTCCCTTGGCAATGAGTAACAGTATGAGCAACAGTACAAGCAACAGGCCTCTGCTGACCGCTGACCTTCCTCTGGCAGCCATCCTCCCATAGGTGTGTTGCTCACCCATGTCTGACACTTCTCTCTGCTCTCCCATGGCCAGGAGGTCCGAAGCTGCTCCAGGTGGGAAGGATATCAGCTTAGGTGCCTGATGACCAACCTGCTAGAGCTTCAATGGGCATCACTCTCTGGGTGTCAGCCTGGATCATGGCCAAAGTGCTGAGTGGCAGGCAACTGATGGGCAACAGCTGTGGCATCCACGCTTCAAAGTTCCAGGAGTTTGAGGTACGGGAACAACAGGAAGAAGAGTACTCACTACATTTCAAGCCCAGTTTCTCATATGACCAGAATTAGGATGCCCTGAGAGTGAGGAAGAGCCCACTGGGTCAGGTCCCATGTGTACTCCCGGTCTTTCCCCACCTTCTTCTGAATACTCTAACTCTGTCCAAGGGCATTCAGCAGAGGCCTCCAAAAGGCCAGGTCAGTTGAGGAACAGAGGGTGGGAAAGCTAAGGCAAGTGGTATCTACCTGCCAGGTCGTTGAGCACCACACCCTGTCTCCCTCCTGTGCTTCATTTTCTGCTCCCTATTCCCTGTGACCCCTTTCCTGACCCCTTTTCCCCCCTTGATACCCCTGCTGTCCAGATCAGGTCATTATCTCTGGCAG
The DNA here is from genome assembly GCF_019320065.1 of Cervus canadensis. NCBI lineage: Eukaryota > Metazoa > Chordata > Mammalia > Artiodactyla > Cervidae > Cervus > Cervus canadensis. The sequence goes on along the minus strand of NC_057389.1, from coordinate 84,865,528 downwards.
TCTCCTCACTGATCCCCTTTCCGATGCTTTTGGCCAGCACAGTAGCCTTTGTGATCCTTTAAAAGTATAAATCTAGCTCCTTCTTGTCAGGTCTCAGCCAGATGTCTCCTCAGAAAGGCTGCCATTAGTCACTCCAAAGACTCCATACCATCATCTCTTTTATTAATCTTCATTGCTCGTCCCTTCTGACATTGTCTGGGGAATCCTTTTGTCTACTGCTGTAGTGTCTCCCCCACTATAATGTAGGCACTGAGAGAACATACAGTCTATCTTCTTATTTCCCAGTTGTCCCCAGTGCCCAGGACAGTGAGTATGCAGCAAATAAGTGCTCAGTCAGTATTTATTTGTTGAATGAATCAATCAATCCATTCATCCATTTATCTGTCCTTCAAAACAACTTACATTCCAGTCCCTAGGCTGTTTGTTGGTCCTTAGAGTGACCTGGGCACTGAGTGGAGAGGAGAGAGCCTTTCCTTGGTGATGAGCAGCGCACAAACCTGCTCTGACCCTGGGAGATGAGGCTAGGACCTCTCAGCAAGGTGGCAATCAGCCAATGGCAGGTCATGTGTCTCTTTAAAAGCAGCAGGAAGCCGGGCTCTGAGATAAGAAGCGTGACTGCCAGTGTGATAAAAGTGGGGAGAGGACCAGGGAGCAGAGAAATGAGGCTGCTCTGTGGGGATGCCCGGGCCTCTGTGGCTGGCCGGCCAGCATCACACACTTCCTGTGGAGAACAAGGGGAGGAGATCCCCTCTGAAGGCCCTGGAGCTGGGGCTGCCCCAGGTGTCTCACCCTTGTCCTCACTGAGGGGACTGAGACAAAAGGCTGCTGTCCCTCACATCTGCCATTCACGGACACTTGGGGACCTGCACTAGGGTCCTGTGCTGGATCCTTGTGCCTTCAACTGTTCTGGCTCCCTGCGTTCCTCTGTGTTTTAGTCTCTCTGTTAGTAAAATGGTTCCACCACACTGGTGGTTGTGAAGAATTTGGGACATCTGGGAGGAAGGTCTCTGTAGGCACTGGGGCCTGAAGGCTCAAGGAGTGAGGCTGTGGAAGGCGGAGATGTGAGGTATAAGTGGGAGCCTGGGGTGCTAGATGGGCCATAAGGCTCACACAGAGGATCCTGAGGCAGGCAAGGGGGAGACACTTAGAGGGCCCAGGTCCAGCTGGCATCCTGATGCCACATAGTCAAGACCTACCATCCCTTCTCAGTATCTTATCCTGGCTAGATTATGCTGAGTGGCCGAGAGGGCAGTGGAAGAGCACCTGACAAGGGGTCTCAGAGACTAGGGTCCAAGCCTCTTCTTTGCCACTCTGTGGCTTTATAGCTCTGAACAAATTATTTCTCTGCTAGCAGCTTCAGTTACGCCATCTGTGAAAGAGGGGGGTCATGGTCTCACATGATTGTGGTGAGCATTAAAGAAACGATGTAACTCATTCCAATGACTGTATAGACTTCAGCTCCCCATTCCTACAGGGTCATCTTCTGGGGGTGCAGAGGGTAGGGGAATCTGTGGACAGAAAACCGCTGTCCTGACTCAGTGGCTTGCTCCACCCTGGCCTCTTGCCCACATTCTGGAGGCCTTAGTCAAGGGGTGGGGGCCAGAGCTGGGGGTTTCCCTGTAGGTTCCATGGGACAGAAGCAATGTAGCTCACTGGAAAGCCCTCAAAACAGCTGGATATAGCTCTGCCTGAGAAGAGCTCAGAACTGCCAGAATGGACGGGTGGACCAGTTGGACCCGCCTCCTGGGGAAACCCAGGCATGAGCTGGCACCTGGACCTGAGGACAGTTCCGGCCCATCCTGCTCCAACAAGGCTCTGGGGAAAGCTTGGGAAAGGAGGCTGGGATTACCCACAAGCAGAGGGCTGCTGTTACCTGAACCTTGCTCAACATCCCACTGGTCCAAATGTTCCAGCCCCAAGGGCCTGAACTACAGAAGCCTCCTCCACTCACATCCCCTCCTCATTCCTCATCATCCCCCACCCCAGCTGTCCCAAGACCTGCCAGTAGATGCTGCTTCACCCTGCACTGACCTGCTCTCCAGGATCAGGGAAGGTTTTATTATTAATTATTTATTTTTTGGCCATACTGGATCTTCATTGCTGTGTGGGCTTTTTCTCTAGTTGTGGCAAGTGGGGGCTATTCTCTGGTTGCAGTGCACGGGCTTTTCATTGCCATGACTTCTCTTGCTGTGGAGCATGGGCTCTAGGCTCATGGGCTTCAGTAATTGTGGCATGTGAGCTCAGTAGTTGTGGCTCCTGGGCTCTAGAGCACAGACTCAGTAGTTGTGGCACACAGACTTAGTTGCTTCACGGCATGTGGGATCTTCCTGGATCAGGGATCGAACCCGTGTCTCCTGCATTGGTAGGTGGATTCTTTACCACTGAACCACCAAGGAAGCCACAGGGAAATTTTCTGACCTCTTGGTCTTCCCTGCCTTCATGATGCCACCACTCCTAACCCTGAAGCCATTTCTCCTGAGGAGCTGGGTACTAGAGAACAGCATGAGGCCATTTCTTGGGCTTACATGTCCCAATAGGAAAGAGACTTAAGCTAAAGCAAGAGAATCTTAATGGGTGACTTGTAGGCATCAGGCTTCTGACCCATTTGCCGGGAGCTGATTTTGTGCATGGCATTTTGAAAGTGGTGTGGTAGATGTTGTGATGTACAACCCAGACACTCATTTATGAATGAAGGATTTATTCCATCAGCTGCAAAAAGAGCTACCAGATGACTGCCTCAGCTCTCAGCCCTCTTTGGGTCTTGCCTCTGCTAAAGAAAATTACCTTGCATAAGGTGATACGTCAGATCTAGTGACTAATAAATGTGAGTGTTTAAAGGCATGGCTGCCTTCCCTATCTTGGGAAAACTCTGAATGATAACCCCTGGAGAGCCCCTGAGCTCAGCTGGAACCTTTGTTGAGACTAAATAGCATTTCATCCTCCCTCTGTCTAATCCTCCTTCTGACCTGTCTTTTCTGCAGATGTTGATCCCAAGTAAAGTTCCCACATGCTAATCTCTGACTCAGAGTCTGCTTCCCACAGCACCTGATCTATGGTATTGGCTTGAGGAGTGGTAAAAGGGATAAAGGAGATGCTTAGATGGAATTGTGGAGCTGGATCACTCACCACCTGGCTGCTAATGAGGACCCACCCCTTCACAGTTGACAGACAGCCTCTAGCACGAGGCAGTAGGTAGTAGTGCAGTTATTAATACTTCTGCTCCTGTTGGAAGAGATTGCATTAGCTGGTACAATTTATCAGGTGTTTGAGAAATATGAGGGAATCAGTTACTCCAAAACAATGTTTGGGTAACTATTGCTAAGCTTGACTGAGTCTCACAAAAAGGTAATGAAAAACTTAGAGCGGTTAATTGATGATAAAAAAACTAAGTGTGGAAGCCCTAGTCTCCCTTGGTACATATAACGAGCTCTCATCTCTTTTAGTGAAAGAGAAGGAAAATGTCAGTAGCTAAGCTCCAAAGAAGGTTAAACTCCCAACTAAGGCAGATCTCCCATGCCCAAGTTAGAGCCGTGGGTGGGAAAGAAGGGCACCCAGATATGTGGAACGAGGACATCTGTTGCATCTGAAAATCTTGACTCCTCAGATTCCTTAGAACCCTCTGAGCTTATACATGTGGCACATTGATCCCTATTAAGAATTAGGGACCCTAACTCTTGCCTAACTAAAGATGGTGCAGAGGCCTTTATCCTTCAGTTCTTGTTCTTTCATCCTCCCAGGACCTATTCCCACTCCCACTCTTGACCCACTAAGTCAGTAACTTGGGTTAAATCACAATGTAACCTGGCCAGAGATATGCTGGATCTCTGGGAGGAAAGGATCTACACTCAAATAGAACGCAGGAGCTAACCAGTAAGAACAGCAGGAGTTGGAAGAATATATATGAAACTGGATTCTGTATCAAGGGGGTAAAACAGAAGTTTGGATAAAAGAGTTTATGGATTTGAGATCACTGTCCAAGGAATGACTTGTCCAAGGGTGACTGCAGCCATGCAATTAAAAGATGCTTGCTCCTTGGAAGAAAAGCTATGACCAACCTAGATAGCATATTAAAAAGCAGAGACATTACTTTGCTAACAAAGGTCCATCTAATCAAAGCTATGGTTTTTCTAGTAGTCATGTATGGATGTGAGAGTTGGACTATAAAGAAAGCTGAGCACTGAAGAATTGATGCTTTTGATCTGTGCTGTTGGAGAAGACTCTTGACAATTCCTTGGACTGAAAGGAGATCCAACCAGTCCATCCTAAAGGAAATAAGTCCTGAATATTCCTTGGAAGGACTGATGCTGAAGCTGAAGCTCCAATACTCGGCCACCTGATGTAAAGAACTGACTCATTGGAAAAGACCCTGATACTGGGAAAGATGGAAGGTGGGAGGAGAAGGGGATGACAGAGGATGAGATAGTTGGATGGCATCACCGGCTCAATGGACATGAGTTTGAGTAAGCTCCAGGAGTTGGTGATGGACAGGGAAGCCTGGCATGCTGCAGTCCATGGGATCGCAAGGAGTCAGACACCATTGAGCGACTGAACTGAACTGAACTGTCCAAGGAATGCAATATTTAAAAAACTGTGGCGTGACCCCCAGGAGATTATGCAAATACACCATTAGAATGGTTCCTAGAAGCATGGAAAAATAAGATAGCTTTGCCAGAATTGCTGTGACAGAGTGTGTGAAGGAAGTGGGTGTGCCAGAGTCAATATACTAAGGTTGGAAGGGCTCCAAAGACACCAAAACAATAAGGAGTATGCTGGAAAGAGGGGCACCAGCATGACTAAGAAGTAAAACAGTGTTTGTCATTTATAGGTCGGGACTGATAGTAGGAGATATTGTCACAGAACTGAACTCACTGAGAACAATGCTGCTTATTCTGTACGATCGAAAGAAATCAATCAAGGATAATGAGCCTAGTCCTCCCAATCACAAGTCCCTTGCCAAATTTCCAGATCAGAACTAGTTTTCAGATTCAGAATGCATTGATTGAAGAAAAAGCCAGATCTCTAGAAGGAAGGCCTTCTCTCCTAGTACCATGGCAAGTGTACATGACAATGATTCCTCCAGCTCTTCCCCAAGGGAACCTCTGGGAAGGCCATTTATTTGGATAGCTGTAGATCCTGGGAAAGAGAATAGACCAGCATTTCAGGGACTGTTAAACACAGAATTTGAGTTGAAATTATTCTCTGGAGACTTGAAATAGCACCAAGACCTTCTTGTTAGAGTTGGGGACATATGTAGTTCAGATAATGAATAGATTCTTGGTCTGAATCCTGCTCATAGCAATCCCTCTACACAGACCCACTCAATGATAATCAGATAAACATATTTCATGGCTAGTATAATCTTCTATATTGGGTCCTTGGCCAATATGGTAAGAGCCACAGACCCACTCGATGATATAATCAGATAAACATATTTCATGGCTAGTATAATCTTCTCTATTGGGTCCTTGACCAATATGGTAAGAGCTGTCATAGTGAGGAAAACCAAGCGAAAGCCTTAAAAACTTCTGTTCCAGCCAAAATAGTATCAATAAATCAAAAACAATATCGCAAAAACCCAGTATTACATTCTAGAGGTGAAGAAATTAGTGCCACCATTAAAGACCTAAAGGAATTCCATGTATATTCTTTAATTTACCAGTAAAACTCAGACCCTAGAAGATGTCAGTGGGCTTCTACCAGTTCCACAAATAGTAGCCACAGTGGCGGCCACTGTGCCTGCCAGATGTTTATCTTTGCTAGAGTAGATTAACATGACTTCAGGCATATAGTATGTGGACAGATACGGTGACTCCATTCTTTTCTACTCCTATCAGAAATAGTTAGGATTTACTTGGAACAAACTACGTTCTAAATTTCCAGGGTTAGGTTATCGCTCCTTCCCTCTGTCACACTGTAGTCCTAAGAGGTCTGAGTGATCTGAACATCCTGCAGAACATCACCCTGGTCTACTCTATCAATAATTTTATGCCAACCAGACAAGGTAGTCAAGCAGTGACTAACATATTGACGGACATGACAAAATACATATACTCCAGAAGATAACCCCTGTGAAGATTCAGAACCTGCCACATCAGTAAAATTTTTAGGGATCCAGTGGTCTGGAAGATCCGCTGGAGAAGGGATAGGCTACCAACTCCAGTATTCTTGGGCTTCCCTTGTGGCTAAGCTGGTAAAGAATCCACCTGCAATGCAGGAGACCTGGGTTCAATCCCTAGGTTGGGATGGTCCCCTGGAGAAGGGAAAGGCTACCCAGTCCAGTATTCTGGCCAGGAAAATTCCATGGACTGTATAGTGTATGGGGTCACCAAGAGTCGGACATGACTGAGCAAGCAACTTTCACTTTCTTTCAGTGGTCTAGAGTATGTCAGGAAATTTCCTCCAAAGTATAGAACAAATGACTAGATGTTGTACTTCTTACCATGAGGAAGGAAGCGCCATGTTTGCTAGGTCTCTTAGGGTTATGGGTGCAACCTATTGCATACCTGGAACTATTGCTCTGACCCACATACCTGGCAGTAACATACAAGCCCGCCACTTTTGAGTGGAGTCCCAAGGCTCTACAGCATTTTCAGGCTGTAGTACAAGTAACCCTGCCATTTGGAAGATACGAATCATCAGATCCTGTGTTTCTTAAAGGTATCAGTAGTGGGGGAAAATACATTGTGTCCCTATGGCTCTGAAACAGGCCACATCATTTGCCTTGGAGAATTATACACCTTTTGAAAAGCAACTCCTGTTGTTCTGCTGAGCCCTGATGGATTTGGAGGGCCTAACTTAGAAAGTCAGGCAGGCTTAGCAACAACCCATCATGAGATGGAAGTCATACACTGGGAATCAACTGAACTAGTATCAAGTATAAACAGGATTGGAGGGCACAAGTAAGCTGCACAAACAGGTAATCCAGGGGTTAATGTATCTGCCTCTGTGGCACCAGGGCCTCTCCCCCAGCTTACAGCTAGACATACATGGGTGATCCCCTAGGGCCAACTGATGGAGGAGGTAAAAGCCCAAATCTGGTTTACAAGTAGGTCAGATCAGTAGTTGGGTCAAGCCAAAAATGCTTGTTACTATGCTACAGCTGCACTAAGGACTGACCTTGAAAGACAATGAAAAATCCAGACTAGAACTTCAGGTGGTAAAACTGGCCATTGACTTTGTGTGGTAAAGTTATCTGAACTTAAAATACATATGGACACAAAGGCAGTGTCAATGGCTTGACTGGCTGCTCAGGAACCTGGAATGAGAAAGACTAAAACACCTGGGACGAGGAAATCAAGTACAGAGGCATGCAAGGAGAGATGTTAGTGGTGTGAACTATGGAGAGCTTCATTTTGCATGTTAATGCCTGCTAGGAAGCATACCGCAATGAGAGATGTACAGTGATTGGATATACATACTGACTATTCCAGCTAATATCAACCAACTTCCATTATTGTACCCCATTGCTAGCTGAGTGGATACATGAATGGAGTAGCCATGGGGGCAGGGATGCAAGCTATGCATAAACCCAATACCATGAGCTCTTAATTACCACGGTTGATCGGGCGATTGCCACTGTCAAATGTCTGGCTTATCAGCAACACATACCACCTTCAAGCTCCAGATCCAATTTGTTGTTTTTGTTGTTGTCAGTTATTCACTAAGTCATGTCCGACTTTTTTGTGACCATGGACTGTAGTCCACCAGGTTCTTTTGTCCATGGGATTTCCCAGGCAAGAATACTGGAGTGGGTTGCCATTTCCTTCTCCAAGGGATCTTCCTGACCCAGGGATCAAACTTGAATCTCCTGCATTACAGGTGGATTCTTTACCAGTGAGCCATCAGGGAAGCTGAGATACAATACTGAGTCAAGGAGATCAACAGGCCACTTGGTTGCTAATTGACTACATAGCTCTCTAAAACCCTGGAAGGGCAAGTGATTCTTTTTGACAAAAATAAATATGCATTCCAGGAATGGGTTTGCCTTCCATATCTACAGGGCCTGTCAAATCACTATCCAAGGGCTTTCAGTTTTTCACCCACTACCATGGTATCTCATATAGTATTTCAAACCAAGAGATATACTTTATGGCAAAGGAGAAGGTTCATGACTGTAAGGTTCACCGATCATACTGTACCATGTAGGAGCTGCTGACCCAATAAAATGTTGTGCAGCAGGTTGTTGGAGGCATAATTGAAGCACCAGCTTGGGAGTGGTACTTTACAAGGATAATGAGTCGTCCTCCAGAACACAGTTCTCACTGTAAGTCAAAGACCCTTATATGGAGCCATGTTCCAGTAGGTGTTAATACAAAGATCTGAGAACCAAGAGACAGAAGTAGAAATAGCCCCTTTTACCGTCACCTACTGAAGAATTGATGCTTTTGAACTGTGGTGCTGGATAAGACTCCTAAGAGTCACTTGGGCTCCTAGGAGATCAAACCAGTAAATCTTAAAGGAAATCACTACTGAATATTCATTGGAGGGACTGATGCTGAAGCTGAAGCTCCAATATTTTGGCCACCTGATGCAAAGAGCTGACTCACTGGAAAAGACCCGGATACTGGGAAAGATTGAAGGCAGGAGGCGAAGGGGATGACAGAGGATGAGATGGTTGGATGGCATCACCAACTCGATGGACATGAGTTTGAGCAAGCTCCGGGAGTTGGTGATGCACAGGGAAGCCTGGTGTGCTGCAGTCCATAGGGTTGCAAAGAGTTAGACATGACTGAGCGACTGAACTGAGTGACCCACTTGGGAAATTTGTGTTTCCCATCCCTGCAACTCTTGACTCTGTGGGTTTAGAGATCCTGCTCCTTAGGAAGGGACGCTTCGACCTGAGACCACAAGTGAGAGTCCCATTAAACTGTAAGCCAAAGCTGTTGCCAGGGAATTTTGAACCCCTTGTGTCCAGGGACCAGCAGAAAATAACTACTCTGGTCAAGAGTGCCAAAGTCTGATCATCAGGAGGAGGAAAGAGTACTGCTCCATAGTACTACACAATGGGATCCACTTGAGTGCCTCCATTCCTACCCCCAGTTTTGACAGTAAAAGAGACAAGTGCAGCATCCCCAGGCTAAAATCAAATCAGATCAGGAATTAGATCACTCTGTGATAAGGGACTGGGTTATGCCACTGGGGAAGCCACCAAGATGAGTATATACTCAATGTACTCAATGCTAACTGTGCATGCATGCATGCTCAGTTGTGTCTGACTCTTTGGGACCCCATGGACTGTTGCTGCCGGGCTCCTCTGTCCATGAGATTCCCCAGGCAAGAACACTGGAGTGGGTTGCCATATCCTTCTCTGGAGGATCTTCCTGACCCAGGGATCAAACCTGGGTCTCCTGCACTGCAGGCATATTCTTTACCACTGAGCCACTGAGGAAGCCCAATGCTAACTAAGGGGATCTGAAATAGAAGAGAAGATGAGTCCTGAGGTGGCCCTGAGATCAGCTACAATAGCAGGGGCTGTAGTTCATCTCACTAACCTTCCTCTACTAAGCTTCCTCCACGAAGCCTGGGATCTCTCTCTTTGGCCAGGACCTTTTAGCTCCTCAGATCTCTGGGCCCTGGAGGTCATGGAGGTGAAGAAAGAAGTTGGCCAGTTGGAGCAAAGTATTGTCTGATAACTACAAGGGCACTAGACTACAGCCTCTACCTGGTACTGTCCATTATGCCCACAGTGTCTAGATTCACAATGGCTTCTAAGACCTCAGGAGGGATGTGGGGGAGCTGTTCCTATCCCACGAGGTTTGGAAGCAGCAGTGGTGTCAGGGATATGAATTGATTCTTGAGTCTGGCTCTGTTGCTGAAAACTTGGCCTCTGTTTACCAGTGCTGAACAGAAATGTGGAGACAGAGTTTTGGGCAAAGTAGAAAAGAATAATTTTCTTGCTTTGCCAAGCAGAGGGGGCCACAGCGGGTTAATGCCCTCAAAACTGTGTGCCCTGCCCTGGAGTGGGTAGCAACCAATCTTAGAGTGTCTAAAGAGTGGGGTGTGACCAGCTTGTGGACACTGATTGGTTGGTAGTGAGGTAATTGGGAGTCAGGATCATCAACCTTCTGGTTCCAACTGGTCTGCGGTCTACGTGCTTGTGGGCAGCATCAGTTAACTTCTTCCAGCTGGTGGAAGTATCTGCAAAACAGGTCAAAGGACATGGCTCAGAATATTATCTCTAATTCTTGGGGAAGAACTAAAAGGTCCTTGACTTTGTTTAATAACTGCCTGTGTGCGTGCTAATCACTTCAGTTGTGTCCAACTCTTTGTGACCCTGTGGACTGTAGCCTGCCAGGCTCCTCTGTCCATGGGATTCTCCAGCAAGAATACTGGAGTGGGCTGCCATGACCTCCTCCAGGGGATCTTCCTGACCCAGGGATCGAACTCACATCTCCTGCAGCTCCTGCATTACAGGCAGATTCTTTACCGCTGAGCCACCGGGGAAGCCCTTATTTAACAGCTAAAGTATTATTTTGTCTTGCTTGACTATTTTGCTTTCTTTTGTATTTTCTCACTTCTCTGGTTAAACTTATTCTTTGACTAAAGTTTTTCTACAGACAAAAGGCAGGCAGAGGACATGGGTTGGGGGGCGGTGGCGGTTATTCTGTGAAGGCCTCATAGGGTCCTGCTCAGTTACAGCTCCAGGGACAGTGAGAGCCACAACCTGCTCCCTTCCTGAGGATCATGGGGAAGGGGGAGTTGTGGCCCTGGAAAGAGCCTCTCAAAGTCTCTGATTGCAGTGCTGGGAAAGAAACTCCAAGAGCCTCTAGGGCTGAGCGCAGGACAACCTGCCCACTCACACCCTGACCACAGCGGCAGCTATGTCTTTGTCTCTGCTGGGATCCTAAGCCTGTCTGTTCATTGGTCTCCATGTCTGTCAGTCCGTCCCTGCCACTGTCTCCAGCTGGTCTTTCCATATATTCCTTCCAAGCTTTGGCTGAATCTGTCAGTACCAGGGACTTGGTCAGTGTCTGTCCATCTCTTACTGTCAGGATCCTCAGACAGTCTCTTTCTCACCGTCATGGGTCTGTTCTATCTATTTGTTTGCCTGTGACACCTGGACTTCTGGACTGGATGACATTAAGGAAAGAAGCTCCTTCCCATGGGGGTTCCTACCCCCTAAGCTCCGCGGGGGTTCATGATAACTACAGGACCCAGGCCCACAGCCATGCCTAGTGTTTTTGTTTGGTCTGGAGCCCAAAGGACAGTTTGGTCTGCTTAGAGACTCATCACTGTCTCTAAGCAGACCAAAGCATCAAAGGCACAGGAGCCTTCGGTGCAAATGTGTCTGAGGGAATGGCCTGAGACTCTTGCAGCTTCCTGTGATTTCTTCCTGGGTTCCAAAACTGGTTGGTGTACATTTCTAGAGATTGTACCTGTGAGAGATATTAGGGTCTGAGTCACAGGTCTTCTGTGAATCTAGGCTGGGCACAGCCCTGCCTCTGGCTAGAGCTTCTGTTTCACTTGAAGACCTGGGAGGGCTGATAGCAACTGCCCTGGAGAGATCCTGGTAGGAAAAGGGACCTAAGAGTTGTGTGGGTCATTCAGGGAGACCTTCCTGGGTGTGGGGAGGGTGGATGGGACTATGAGTTATCATATAGTTTCTGACTCGAAGCTGTGGCTCTAGCAACAGTTGCTGTTTCCTTGGCCTCCACTCCCAGCACATGAAATGGCACCACCCTTATCCAGCCCTGCTGGCGCAAGAGGCCTGGGCAGGAGCCAGGGCCTCCGCCAGGACAACTTGGGGCTGCCCCAGGCTCTAGGCAGGAGGAAGTATGACACATTGCCAGGGAGCTAGGCTTCCCTCCCTTCTTCTGCTTCCTTTGAGGTAGTTTCTAAATCCGTTAAGTGGGAGAGGGAGCAGGCCAGCTATGCTGATGTTAGTTTCTCAGCTCCCCTGGCTCCTGGGTGACCCAAGGTCATCCTCTTGGCTCGTCTTTCAGACGCTGACGTTGATAAGGATAATGATAACAGATCTCTGGTTGTGTGTGGAGGACCTTTTAAGCTGGTACTGATATTTGCCCCACAGAGCCTTTTCTAAACTTTGGGAAATTCATGCTGCCTTTCCATGCTGATGTCCATAAAACCTGTATTTCTATTAATCAGAGGTGAGAAGCGGCTCACTTTTCTCAGACCCTGGAACACAGTCACTGCTGGCACCTATGCAGTGAGGGGTCCTCCCCAGACTTAGGGGATAAAGTTATAGTTCAGAGCAGATCCCTCATAGTCCCCCAACAGATGATAGTGCTCCCCTAAGGCTTCCCTGGTGGTGCAATGGGTAAAGAATCTGCCTGCAATGCAGAAGAATCAGGAGACGTGGATTCAATCCCTGGACTGGGAAGATCCCCTGAAGAAAGACGTGGCAACACTCCGGTATTCTTGCCTGGAGAATCCCATGGACAGAGAAGCCTGGGGGGGCTACAGTCCACAGGGTTGCAGAGTCAGACATGACTGAGGCAACTGAACACACATGCATGCAAGGCCTAGAAAGCAAGCCTCAGAGTAAATGTTGAGGAGGAGGATGCCCCAGGAGAGGATGTGTCCATCTCCCACTAGACACTGTTCTGTCCCATTGGGAGAAAAACATTAGCTGTTTGACGAGGATGCATTCCAGGCACAGGGGCCTGGGGATGGTAGGAGAACTGCAGCTGGGTCCTGTTCCTGGGACCCGGGGCTGCTGTGAGGGAGACAAAAGGCTATAAGCAGTGAGGCTGGAGGGGTCTCCAGGACTGTGTACCTAGAGTGGCAGGTCTTAGAAGAGACCAAAGGAGCTCACACTGAGCCAGCAGGGAGCCCCTGGCCAACCTTGGACCAGACTTAGTCAAATTTGGGTTTTGTTTCCCATAGCCAGCCTAATGCACTAAAAGGGAAGCACCTCAAGTGTTGGGTTCTGTGCAGAGCCTGGCATAATTCTTGATACTTTGTAGGAGTCAGTAAATATTTGTTGAGTGAATTAATAGGTACATGAATCCATCTGACTGCTTGGAAGCACAGCAGGAGGGATCCAGCTAGAGATGAGTGTCCATGGGACAGTCGTGGTAGTCATCTTTGGGGGTGCAGGGTGGGTGGACCAGGGTGAGGCTGTGTGATAGAAGTGGAAAGATTTGACAGGGGCCAGGAAGGTGAAAGCACCAGGACATGGCCGGAGACTGACCAGGGAGCTGAGACCCCAGGAGGACCCCAGACTGGTTTGACCTGGTCTCTCCTCTAGGACAGTGGCACATCACAGTTTAGGCCCTTCTTGAGCTGACTCCCCCAGTGAGACCCTGGAGATGCTGAAAGCGAGGCAGTCTACCCACAGCCAGGACAGCATGTGGAGCTGGTGAGCAACAAACTAGCTAATTTCTGCTCTTCTCAGTGCAGGTGCTTCAGTGCAGCCTGCCCAAGCTGAGCCTCCCAAGGACAGTCCCCTCAGCCCTGTGAGCAAGGGCCAACCTTGGACCAGACTTAGTCGGATTTGGGTTTTGTTTCCCAACAATTGGCTTGTCAGAATGTTGATGGTTGGGCAAGACTGAACAATATAGAGAAGAATTCCAATAATGATGAGAATGTTCAGGAAACAGCTTCGGATCATGTGAAGGGAAAGGAGAGATCCCGTGTCTGATGGACAAGCAGTACCTACAAAAGGCAGGAAGACCAGCAACAATGTTGTTTATAAAAGACTTCCTTGGAAAAAAGGGTGACAGTACCAGCTAAGCTAAAATATGTAAATCCTATGATCCAGTAATCCCACACCATACTCAGCATTTCCAACAGAAATGCATACATACACTCACCAAAATACGAGTACAAGAGTGTTTGTAGTTGCTTTACTTATATTGACTAGAAAGCACAAATGGCCAAAATATTCATCAGCATAAAAATAAGAAAACATATTTGGGATGCAGTGGAATACTACACAGAAACAGAAAGGAACAGACTGCAATTACATGCAACAACCAGATAGAATATTTAACAAAAGAAGTCAAACATAAAAGAGAGTGCAGCCTATGATTCCACTTCATCTGAGTTCAAGAATAGGCAAAACGACTATGTGGTGATAGAGCTTAAAAGGTGGCTGCACTTAGGAGAGTGGATACTGACTAGGAGGGAGAGAGCACAGGAAGCCTCTGGGGCACTGGAAAATGTTCTCCGTCTTGCTCCAAGTGCTGGTTTTATCAGTATAAACATATATATAATTCACTGAACTGTACACTTAAGATTTGTGTACTTTATTGTACAATAACAGATTTTTTTTTAAGTAAAATAATTTTAAAAGGCTTTTTTTTTCAGCGTCTAGAAGAACCCTAGAATCTTGAAGGAAATGCCAACCTTCACATTAGGTGAGGGCTCAAGAGCCATGCTTGAGGGCAGAACCTAGGGAGTTTATGCTCATCTTCCTTTGAAGTCAAGAAAAAGAAAATGGAGAAAAAATTTTGATTAATCATTTCTAGGTTGAAAGAACAGGTCTGGGCCAGAGATAACATCAGTGGCAGCATCATGAAACTGTTTAACTGTTATCTCAAACCACAATGAAAAATAACTTGTGAAGCTGCATCCTTATTGGCAGCCATAACTCACGGGTCTCCTAATAGGAGGGAAATTGGTCAGTCTTTTCCGAGGGTGAAGTCTGTGCCCTGTAGCCCTTTTAAGAGCCTAGAAAGAAGGCTTCTGTGGAACCAGGTCTAGGATTCTCTGTCTGGCTCACCTCCTGTGTGGTCATGCGGAAGTCCCGGGTCTTTCTGGGTCTTAGGCAGAGAGCTGCCAGCACCAACAGTGGGTAAGATGGCCCTTCCTCATCCCCAGCTCCCCTTTTGGGGGTTGGCTCTACTCGGACTTGCTCTGCAGACCTGGATGCCATGAGCATTCCAGCCTTCCCTCTCTTCAGAGGAATAGGGCCAATATCAGGGTGCTCTCAGCAGTGTTCTGACCTAGACCTTGGGCGTCAGGGCCCTGCATCTAGCTGGGCCTCCTTGTGTCAGGCTGGGGCCTCTCTGTCCCTGCCACAGCCCCACTTCATAGATAAGAAAATGAGGCCCAAGACAACCTACATGCCAGATTCCTTATTTGTGAAGCCCATATAACAAGGTGGGAGGGTCCCAAGGAGCTGCTTCTGGAGCTACAACAACCAGCCTTGTACGTTCAACACAAGCAACTTTGCTCAGAAGCCCATGTAGGCACAGTATGTACCTGGTCCATGCAGCCCCTGCCTTCCCCTTCCAGTCATATGGATTTGAATTCCCAAGCACACACATATGCAGGAAGCCAGAGGTGTAAGGACTCAGGCCCTGATTTCCAGGGCCAGTCCTGCTCACTTGGGGCTGGCTGGCAGGCCAGCTGTATAGCCCCAAAGTGAGAATCCACAGGACGGTTGTAAAGAAAATCGAGGATGCCTGAACATCACCTTGCAGTCTCCAGGCCCAAACTGAGAGCTGCCCTGCCTGCCAAGGAGGAGCAGACAGGCCTCTTTTGCTATCCATGCTATCTCAGAGAGAAAGTATTGGTGCTCTGGACCTTCAGACATGGGTTCAGTCCCTGGGTCGGGAAGATCCCCTGGAGAAGGGAATGGCACCCCACTCAAATATTCTTGCCTGGAGAACTCCATGGACAGAGGAGCCAGGCAGGCTACGGTCCACGGGACTGCAAAGAGTCGGACTTGACTGAGCATGCACAAGCATGGGCTGTGAAGGATACAGTCTGCGTTGTAAGCTAATCACCAGCATCTTGTGGCTGAACAACCAATTTAGGGAATCAGTCAATGCGCTGTAGGCCACCACTGAGCACCCCATTTTTCTGGGGACACTGAGGATGCAGATTTTCTATAAGCAAAGGCACCATTTGATGCCCACTGACCTTGGCCTTCAGCTTTTCTCCTCCAAGACCACACTCAAAACCATGACAGGGTAGAAAACCAAGGAGAAAACTCAACCTGCCATCCCACCATCTAAATCATAATCTTAGTTCTCTTCTGGCTCTTGGCCCACAGGGGGGTCATCCTGGCAATAATAATAATAGCATCCTGGGCCTTTCACAAACGCTTTGATACGTTGTCATGTTAGCTTCCATTGTTGTTCATTGTTTCATTTCATGGAGAGGCAGATTGTTTCTGTGGAGCTTCTCTCCTCTGTCTTTCAAGTGATCTCCCTGAAGGTGAATGCGGAGTCAAAGGATGTGAACGCACTGTGGCCCTGACAGAAACTGCCATGTGGCTGCCAGTGGGGCGATTCCAGTTCTCAAGGCCTAGCCTTTGAGAGGGCTGCCCTGCTGCTTCAGTGAAAGGCTTCGATTCCTGGGTCCATCTTCAGTACCACTGACTTCTGAGGCAGGATGGGGCCCCAGGAAGCAGAAGGCTATATCAGGTTTGGGTGGTCCCTGGGGGGATCCCTGTGAAGGGAATGGACTTTTTGTGTCCTGGGAAGTCTTGATGTATGGGGGAGCCCATCTCCTCAGACCACGTAGCCCTGTTCCTCCTCCTGGTCTAGAGGTGGGCCTGGCATAGGCCTACCCATGGTTATCTCCCATAAAAGAATATAATTTGAACTTGTTTCCCAGCCTCTTAGGGAAAGAGAGTACCCAGGACAGTCAGAGCCACGCTTCTTGTGCCTAGGTGTCTGGCCTGGAGCTCCGGCTTTACAATGTGCCTGCCTGTCCTTAGGTCCCGAGGGAGAAGGGTCAGTAGGCTCCCAGAGAGCTGTGGGCTCAGACCTGCCTGGGTCTCCAGAGCAGTGCCCACATGGCCCTCCTACCTGGTTCCAGCCCCAGAAGGCTCCCCAGGACTACTGTCCAGATCTGAGACTAATGGAGGGGAAAACTGGGGCGCATGGAAAATACAGACGGCCCTCACTGCAGGGTCTCTTCGTGGATTTGGTGGCCTTGGCCAGGGCTTAAGGCTTTCAGGGGGATGAAGATAGTTAGTCCGGGTAGTATGGCTGCCTCCCTACTGTGTTCATTCCTGACTTTCCTTTCTCTCAGGAGAGGCACCAGAGCCTGTCAACCTGTTTACCTAGAGTTGAGCCAGGTGCCTGGAGGTTCTCTACCTTGATGAATACTCTGAACCTAGGCTGTAGTCCAGCCTCAGGGGCTAGAGCCACCCCTGCCTTTGTGGATTTTGACTGAGAGACTGGGGCATCTGTCCAAGGTCACACAGCAAGCTAGCGGCAAGCCAGGCTCATGCATACCCTGCTGTCCTGAACACAGCAGCGAGATTACAAGGGTGTTCATGAAAGCCCCCAACCTTCTACTGTCAGGTGTCTCTGGCTGAGAGGAGGCTGGGCGTCGAAGTAGCAGTTCTTCCTGCCAGCATATCTCAGCAACTCCATGCTGCCGTGCACCCCACAGACCCTGCTGCCAGTCACAGAGGAATGGTCTCGGAAACTCTGAGCACCTGTGTGGTTTGCCCAAGTGACAGGAACTCATAGCCTCTGGGGACTGGACCATGGGCTTTCTCTGGGCCGAAACCAACCTTGGCCCCTGGCCCTGTAGCGGCTGAACCTGAATCACAGAGCCACCCTCAATGTTCTGAGATAATTTGGCCACTTCCCTCAGTCACACTTGAGACTGACCTCCATCCTGAAGTGGTCCTCACCATGGAGATGAGCTGGAAGTGGTCTGAAAATCATGGGGCAAAAGGTGAGTGTGGGGAGGGCTGTAGTGGGTCTGCGTGCTGGCTGCAGGCACAGTCTGAGGCTTCACAGCAGAGTAAGGTAGATTTGCAGACTCTGTACAAGTCCTGCCTGGGCTTAGTTGTGGTTACAGCTTGATGCCTATTTATATTCCAGAACAGTAGATCTTTATCTTTCCCGGTTTGTTGAACAAGTTCATGGTCTGAAGGTCTGGATTGTAGGAAGCTGTTTGGATTGTGGGGTAATCCCAGTCACCTCTAATAAATGGTTCAAATAATTAGGGTTAGGGTTAGAATTGAAAGTGGGTACATTGACATGAATCAGCCATGGAGTTACATGTATGACAAAACCCACTTCAATATTGTAAAGTAATTAGCCTCCAACTAATAAAAATAAATGGGAAAAAAAAAAGAATTGAAAGTGGGTAGGGGTTAGAGCTTGGTAGCCCAATGTGGCAGCATTTCAAGACCCGAGTGACTGGTGGATCCCCAACCAGCAAGGCCCCATGCTTTGGGGATGCGAGGGTGTTAATAGTTGGGGAGTGGGCTATTAGGTCAAGGAGATGCTTGGAGAGTGTCCTTGGGTTTGTGAGGGGCTCAGTAAGCCAGGAGAGGGGCTTTGAAGTTAGTTTGCTGGCTGAGATAAAGCTGAGGGTTTGGAAATGTTCTGAGCCCCCATGGGCCCCCTAGCCTGGTCCAGGTCCCCCACTGTGCTGAGTCCTCTGTGAGTAGCCTAAAATCCCCCGTTCTCCTGAGCCATTTACTAGGTTTGACTCTTCTGTGGCCGCACTGAGTCCTCAGGTGGAGGGGCTGGTGGGGAGGAGGATCCAGTGAACTTAGAGCTGCAGTAGAAGCCCAGGTAGGGAGGGCCTTGGACCTTTGGATCAGGCGTGGACGGGTGCTGAGTGAGGCTGGGGAGGGGTGTCCGGGAGCAGATCTGATGTGAGTTTTAAAGGACACAGGGAGGAGAGGAGCGGGAACAAACTGCACTGATGGGGCTCCTGCCGCAGGTCCCCTGGTGCTGGAAGCACATCGAAGGGGCAGATGAGGGTGGTTTCCCACTCGCCTTCCTGGGCCTCTCTTCCTGAGAGACCCTGGCCCTCCAGGTCAGAAGCCTTGGTTATGGGGCCAGCAACCCCAGCCCCTTACCCCTCTCGGTCTATCAGGGCCCCAGAGAGACTGAACACTGTCACAACTCTTACGAGCATTTCCTTACCCCAGCTTTATTAAGGCAACAAGTGCTGATGCATCAGTTACAGAAATACTTCCTCAAGCACACCCCTACCATTACCCACCCTCAGCCCCATCTGCTGACCCAGGGCCAGAAAACTCTCACCCCACCCCGGCTGTAAATTGTTCCTGAGGCTCCTCCAGCCCCATCTCCTGAAACTCTCAGGGCTTCAGGACGTGAGAGGACGAGGTCTCAGAGGATGCCCTTGATCCTTTTACAAGATTTCCATCCTTCTATAGATATGACAACACTCTGTAAAGCTTCTTTGAACTTTGAGAAGTTACTTTTCTCAGTAATACAGTTGTGTCCTGTTAGCTAAATAAGAAACACATAATTAAGTTCTCTTCTTAGCAGAAAAAAAAAAGTAAAAGCAAACTCTGTTCTCCCAGCCCTGTAAGACCCATCTATCTACCTAGGAGGTAACTCAGGCAAACCCTCCCCATCTGTCTTCACTGGGCACCATCTGGTGATGGTTGAGCCACAGGACTGAGGATCATCCATTACTTTAGGGAGAGACCCAGCAGAGTGTGGGGAGGTCTCCTGGCTTCCCAGGACAGGGACACAAGGACGTGCAGGGTGGGAGGACACAGGAGACAAACAGTAAGGTGGGCAAAGAGCAGGGAAGCTCAGTTGTTTCCCCACAACATCCCCCCCAAGCCACTACCCATCCCCACACCGTGGGCTCCCACTGGAGCTCCTTAGCCTAAGAAGGGGCACCAAGAGCAAGGCAAACCAGAGCCAGTTAAGACTCGCCACCTGACCGGGGTTGGCCCTGAGTGCCCTTCCCTCTCCCAGGCTGAGTCCACGCCCTGACCTGTTCCGTGCATACGGGCTTGGCAGAGGGTAAACAAAAATGTCTAGAATAACCCCTGAATCCCCCACTCCCCTAAGCCTCAGTCCCTGTCAGTGAGTGGACTTCTTTTGCATGACAAAGTAGTATATGAAGCCTCACATGTGGCAAATGGGGGCCCTAAGAAGCCGTTTGCCCCACTGGGCCTCCGGCTGTGGTGGCGAGAGAAATGATGTCTCAGGTTCCCCTAAGAACAACTTACTTTCAGCTTTGGGCAGATTTCGGTGAGTTGCCTCATGTTCTTACAGACTTTTTCTATGTGACAGTCATTCTTGTGTTTCGTAGAGATGTTATTCAGGGTGGAGATGAAGCCCTCTATAAACTTCCCATAGCAGAGTTCCTGAAACAGGGTTGGGGGCATTGAGTTGAGGGTCTGCTGACCCTCAACCTCATCCATTCCTAGCTACCCCGGCCACATGGAACCCGGACTCAAATTCAGGCCAAGGTAACCAGGGATGGTTGAGGTTTGCAGTGGGTTTCTGGTCTCTCCCTAGGCATGGGGCTGCTCTGGGATAGTGATCAAAGAGTCCAGCAAAACCTGGTTGCTGGTTCATCTGTGGCCTGAGCCGGAGACTTCATCTTCAAACTCCTAACTTTCTCCCCAGATTTCTTGACTCAATAGCTTTTGTTCTTGTCTCTGCCCTGGGATTTCCCTTTCAAGTGTGGTCAGAAATGACCATGGGGTGACTGCTCCTTACCTCACTGGTGTTCTGAGGCCTTTCGAAGGAACCCTGCAAGCAGGAAAAGTTGGTTAGAAACACAGAGGGCCACTGAGAGCTAAGTGATGTTTGATGAAGACCCAGACTTACCTTGTATGTAACGTTGTCAGCCATGAGTTCTTTCTCAATCTCAGCACAGACTGCTGTGTGATTGTCCTGAATAGACCCACTGACTATCTTCATCGGGGCGGAATGGCTTTCCAAGACCCATGACACAGAAGCCAGGAGCACGTACAGGTACATGGTATGACTTGAGGGTGGCTCCAAGCTGATCCAAACCCTGGGCTTAATAGCATTTCTGTGAGGAGATGTACCTATATATGAGAGTCTGAGGAAATGCTACATCTCTTATCAGTTATCATTGGTTTACGTGGAAGACAGCGAGGATCTACGTTATCTCTGGGCGAGATGTGTTTTTCATGGTTTGACTATGACTACATCATACTCTGTGGATTCTTGTCTTTGCTAAAATTCAGGTTTGGTCTAAGAATTTTTATTTATGATCGCATCTAAAGTCATGACCTTTCCGCCTGTGTGTGGGGCAGGTCTTTGACCAGGACTGGTGCTGACTACAGTTGATGGCCTGAGCAGAGCAAGCAAGTAGGGTGGAGAAAAAGAACAGGCAGGAGCTAAAATGCACCAAATAAGCTTCCCCAGGCCCACCCTTCAAGGTAAAGGCTAGCCATGCTGCCCACTTGACACTTAGGGAGAGACCCACTTCCTCACAGACCCCAGAAGGGACCCTGGAGGACAGGTTCGGGAACAAGGCCTCCAGCCCCATTGACAAAGCAAGCAGAGGAAGGAGAAATACTGTTTTCCCAGTCTGAAGGCCATGGATTTGGGGGGAACGTGCCGGATTGCATGCAGAGCTTCATGGAAAACCAAAAACCAACTCAGAAAAACGCCACACGAGAGCCATGTATCAACAAATTATGCACTTACATTCTGACACTCAGAGATTAAGATCACCCATTTGGGGGAAAGTTTGGTAAATATGCTGAGCTCTGACCCCTGTGGTTTGGTTTCTTTTCCCCTGAACAGCTAGTCTATCTACTGGTTCACCTTGGGAGTGGTTGAAGCCCTGAGTATGAGGGGCAGGGCATGGCCAGGGTCTGGGCCTCCGAAGGGCCGATTCAGCCAGTGACCCAGCCAAGCCTCAGGAATCCCCCACCTGCCCAAGAAGGATGATGACCCTTCTCTGGAGCAAGATTCCCACTGTCTGGGTTACTTGGCCTTCCAAGTGAACCTGGAAACCTCTCTCTGGGGTGGGAACCTTTGAGCATCCAGGGAAGCATGTCCACAAGTGCAGAAGGTCATACTCGGGTGGGCTCCCACCTCCCTGTGCTCTGACAGTGCTGTCTGTCCAATTGTGCCCGATCTGCAGGCCCCAGCCCCCTCCCCCAACTCCCAGCTTCCTCCCCTCCCTGCCCTGGTCCAGGGACGAGAGCACCTTGAACATTTGCTCATGGTTGAAAACAAACTGGAAAACTGCACAAATAAGAACAGACTTTTAATAATTTATTATTATAGAAAAACATCTCGAATAAATATAGGGTATGAGCTTAAATAAATAAATAAATAAATATTAAAATACATAAATATATAAATAAATATTACTGATCCCTGCCAGTGTAAAACATTTCCCGTTTCCCCTGCCACACCTGTATCAGGGTCAACATGGCCCTGAACAAGTCAGTGTCCCCCTATAGCTCTGGCCCTCCCTGTGGTCCCTCCAGTGTGAAGATCCTGAGTTTTGTTTGGCTCTTTGTGGGTAGGAGGGCAGCGATCTGTGAGGTAAGCTCCCAGGCTGGCTTCCAGCTGGTCTGGCCTGCTTCACTTCTGGACTGGTTCCCAGCAGTCAAAGGGAATGATAAAAAGGAAATCCTTCAGGTTCTCTTTGAAACTTTTGAAGGTGATAGTCTGGGTTTCACAGGAAGTTTCCTTAAGAAAGAAAAGGAAAAAAAACCTGAGTCCAGGCATGAGTGGGTAACGTGGGGGAGGCATCAGCATGTTTCTGTGCTGCCTCTTAGAACTCACAGGTTAGAAGGCCTGAATGGGGCCCGCCTGCTGACATGGGTCAGGTGACATCTTGCCACTCATGCGTCACCCAAAGGGTGCACAGCGCTGTCACTGGCAGCTGGACCAGGGGCCCAGTAAAAGTGCAAGACAGACGCTGGTCTGCTGGACAGCTGGGCCACTGCGTCTTTGGTCCCAGGCCAGGGCTCAAAACTGAGCCCCGGCTGTCTCTAGGAGCCCAGAATGAGCACATTCCAAGGCCACAGACCTCACTTTTCCCACAGGGAAGGAATGTTTGGGGCCTTTTTCCATTCCGAGTAAGCGTTCCTCCTTGCTCCGATGCAATCCAGGCAGCCCAGGAGGGACCAGGGGAAAGTCCTTTTAGGAGGAGGCACTTGGGCCATGGAACTTCCTCTGGGCCTTAGGCAGGTCTTGAGTTTCCTTGTATTTGCCTCACCTCTGACATCATTAATGGTAATAACAAGCAAGGTAGCAGCTCCCGCTAGGACATGATACGGGCTCTTGAGCGCCAGGACTTTAACACCTAGAGTGGTTCCCTCTCAGGAAGGGCTGATCATTATACATCTATTGATTCAAACCACTTGGGGTCCCAAATGCCCACAGCCAAAGGTGTCTCCCCACTATTTCTCTGCCCTCCTCGGGTGAGACCTTCCTGCTTGGGGACTGATGGGGGCACTCACCTGGGTGGGGGGGCAGTGTTGCTCGTAGTGCCTGGCCATCATGGTCAGGGAGCCCGAGAGACTGGTGAGGCTGCCCCGCAGGCCCTGCTTGTACAGCTTCAGGCGAGTCTGCAGGCATGTCGGCTCCTGTGGGAAATATCCACACCTTGGTGAGCAGTGGCCGAGTGTGCCCTGGTGGGCCCAGGACATCCTCCCCATCACTGCTCCCTGTTCTCATCCCACTCTCCCAAGAGCAGGGTCTAGGAGGGGCACAGGATTATTCCTGACTAAGCTCAGGCTAGGCCCTGTCATACACACCGCCTTGTCCCCCCATCCACTGCAGACGAATCTGACTCGCCCTCACCACTCAGCTCAGGCCACCACCAGCCAGCACAGCCACATGCCCATGGTCTGGTATCTCAGGAGGGTCCCCGCCCCCAGAAAAGGAGATCTCTGGTCCTCCCACCCTTCAGGGGGAAGGGGGTGGGGGGCTTGCCCAGACCTGCTGTGCGAACATAGTTGCTCCTGATGAAACCCTTCTGTGCCTTTCAGTGGCCAGCACGGTGTCCACAGGGCTTGGCGTCAGGGCACAGTGAGTGTCCCAAGCCCGCACCCCCAATCTCATGACATAACCCCCACCTGTCCCATGGTGACCCCTACACCCTTGAACACTAGGTCTGTCCATGGCTGCTCAGCTGATAAAGGAGTTCACATGACTGCCACAGGGGCAAGGCCTCCTAAGCAACCCTCCTTCTGGCAGGCAGCTGGCTGGAGAGAAAGTGGACAACCCTGTGAGGGTCCATCTAAACTGGAGTCAGTCCCCAGGGCAGAGGCCTTTGGGAAAAGGTGTGTCAGAGAGAAGCATCTTACCTGGGAGTCAAACATTTCAGAGACGACTTCTACTGTTTCATTCTGTAGAAAAGGAAAATGTTCTGTTATCGAGCTGACAGGCAGGACTAGTCCAGGCCAGCAGGGTGGCCCAGGCGTGGCCTGTGCTCCCTCCCTCACTCACCATCACAGCAGCAGTGTCACTGCTGTGGTTCAGAAGGCTCAGGGCCTCCTTGATGGCATCCACATGCTGCCAGGGCCGGGTGACAGGGCTGGCTGGGCGAGTGGGTGCGGAGAAGCTGCAGACCACAGTGCCCAGGAGAAGCAGGTTCTGCAGCCACATCCTCTTGAGGACTTTAGCCTTTCTCTCTGAGCACTGGGCTCACTGGCAAAAGAGCTCTTATATACACAGTTAGAGGAAATGATTAATGGTGACCACAGAACGCCAGGGAGGCGGGGGAACTACCTGAACTGTGGAATCTCCTGGCCCTTATCAGCTACACATGGAACGGTGAGCCTTTCCCCGAGGTGGTCAGGCTTGGGGGTTTTCACTAATGAGCCCTTCCAAGAATTGGCAGCCCACCTGCCTGCTTTCTTGAGCATTCTCCAGCCCTCCCCAGCAGTCTGACCTGCCAAGGCTTCCCCCTCCCTCTGAGGGGCCTCTGGGTACAGCTTGGACTTCCTGGCCTGAAGTGGCCAGGGCGGGGCCTGGAAGACACTGGATTGGGCTTCTACCCCTGCCCCCACCCTTGGCTCCCCATCCTGCCTGTGTCCCAAGAAGCCTTTGGGCTGGCTGAGCTACACTGGGGCCCATTCCGACCCCAGTCTCCCCTTCTCCTCCTAGAGCCCACAGCTCTGGCCACAGTGAGAGACTGGAGTGTGAGGAAGACTCTCACAGGCCTGCCTCACTGCCCACCTAGGCAGATTCCAGCCCAATGACATGGTCCTGAGACAGCTCACCTCAGCTCCTACCAAGGGTCCAGAGCAGTCAGCAAGCTGTGCCCATCCAGGGCCCTCTGCCTCACAGCTCCTGTGATCTGAGGGAATAACAACCGTATGCATGTCCAGCCAGAAAGATTCCAGAATGTTCCTCCACAGTGAAATCTCATCTGAAAGCAACAGTCCTGGTGTACACAGCCATATTCAGCTCCCAAGCTGCATAGGTGGGTTGGGTCTCTCAGCTGGGGTGGGTCAGGGTTCTGAGTTCAAAGCCTGCCTCCAACACCACCTTGCCGAGTGACTCTTCTTCTGAGTTGTGTGAACCTCGCTTCGCTCTGCAGGGCAGACTGTCCCCTTTGAGGTGGGCGCTGTGCTCCTATCTACAGCCTCTTGCAGGCACCCAGCAGGGTCGTGGCTGCATCCACAGGAGGTACAGGGGACAACGGCTTCTTAACCAAGGTTCTTCCAGGCTTAACTTCCTATGTGGCCCCAGTGCCAGCCCACCTCCAGCTCAGCAGCCTCCCTGTGGAACAGGAACTGCTTCTGGAAAGGTCACAGGCTCTTGAGGGGCTAAGAAGTGTTTGATTTTCACAATGGACTTTGGAGAGGACGGCATGAATTGGTGTTTACTTCCCCATGCTGTAAGTTTCATTGTTGAAGGGGTATGGGTCCACACACTTCCGTATCTTGAGTGTTCATGTGCCAGTGTGATTGCTGTCTATACTTACAGATGTGTCAGGAGGGGAGGGTATTTTATGTGAGGTGCATCTGTGTGAGCCCCCATGCCTCTGCAGGTGCCTCTCTGATAGGGGAGGAACTCCCCACACTGGGTAATGATGTCTCAGGGCCCCAGATGCTGGTTTAACCTTGATTGATGGTGTCAGACATAAGCGAGGACATGCTACTGAGCCCTAGTGGACAGCCCTGGGGAGCAGGTAGAACTCACTGTCTGAGCACTGTGGCCTGAACCTGCAGCCCTGGCAAGTTTCATGGCATAGCAGAAGAGTTGTTGTCCTTGTACAGGGAAACCAGGCCTTGGTCATCCAGACACCAACCCCCCCCCCCCCGCCCCGCCACCGCCCCCCGCCCCAAGGTCCCTGCCAGGATCTGGGGCACACCATGAGGCCAACCTTACTCGTTTGCGCCTGCTGGAACATTTCTAGGTGGCCAAACTGGGGATAAGAGTGTGGCATGTTCAAACCCTGGCCCTTCCTCTATTGTTTCCATGAAACCTCTGCTCAGGCCCTAACAGGGAGCATTCAAGGGGGAACAGAGGGTCAGGGACACTGGGTGAAGGTCCCACACAGAGTGGAAGTCTGTGTCAGGCAGTGCCCTGGAGGCTGTGTGGTGGGAAACAGGGACCACAGGCTATAGCTAAGCTTGTGGCCAGGGAGACAAAGAGCTGGTGTGGCCCCTCTGAGATGGAAGGTCACTTTCCTCCTTGAAATGAGTTGTCACAGCTCAATTAGTCAACAAACTCTTCCAGTCTGCACCAAGCCCTGTGCTAGTGAGGAGGAAGTTGAGACCCACTGGTCCTTTCATCTAGCGGTGAAGGCTTTCAGTTCTGTAGGGGAGCAGTGGACCCTCCCGTTGTATGATCCATGTTGGGATGGAGGAAATTCAGAGCTAAGGAATCTCAAGGAACCACTTCTTCCAGCTCAGTGGTCAGAGGGCACCAGAGACTTTTCCTGGGAGATGCTGCCTCCCAGTGCGTGCTGAAAGGGCAAGTAGAGTCAGGTGGCAAGTCAGGTTGCCGGAGGGAGGAAGAGGATAGTTTAGGGGGAGAGTGTCTTGGGCACAAACAGAGAGGTTTAGGAACAGGTGTGGTGAAGAGGGGCTTCCCTGGTGGCTCAGAAGTAAAGAATCCGCCTACCAATGCAGGAGGCACAGGTTTGATCCCTGGGTTGGGAAGATCCCTTGGAGAAGGAAATGGCAACACACTCTAGCTTTCTTGCCTAGGGAGTCACATGGGGACAGTTCCTGGGGTTTCAAAGAGGTGACACAAATTAGTAACCAAACAACAACAACAACATGGTGAAGAGGAGACGGGTTACACAGTGTGCTGTGGAGTGTAAGCAAGGAGGGTTAGGGCTACTGTCCATGTGCCCAAGGTGAAGACCCAGGGGATGAAAAAGCAGACCTGTAGGATCTGAGGGCCCTGTTATCTGAGAAGAAGGGCTGATGGCCAGGGCAGTAGTGTTTAGGGGCCAGAGGCATGATAGCTGGACAAGAGACTGGCCAGTGGTCCTGGGAGAGAAGGAAGGGAGGAGCAGGAGCCACAAGGAGAGGTCCACACCAGCAGGGTGGCCTGTGGGCATTGAAGTCGGCACACAGAGGACGGAAGTCCAGGGGTTTGACAGTGAGGTTCATGGGCAGCCACGCATCTTTCTTCTGGAAAGATGACATCAGAGCTGAGGCTGTGACAGGGGCAGGCATTCCTAGATTGCACTGCACGGAAAGTGGCAGCGATAGCATCGCGCGGGTACACTGACTCAGGGCCCCCAGTGGGACTGTGGGAGGGTGGGGATGAGGACCAGGATGGGCAGTGTGACTCCTCTTTGGCCCCTTCCCCACACGGTCAGGAGAAAACCCTCTGGAAGGGGTTTCCTGTGAGTGTCCCTCCCACAGACTCTGAGGGAAATTAGGGGCTTGTGGTTTCTCTGGCATCTTTTTCACAGAGGAAGTTATCACAAGGGAAGGAAATGGGCCTCAGGGTGCCTTGCATCCTACGGGACCTTTGCACGAGCTTCTCAGCTGATCTTGCCCTCCCTGGGCCTGCCACCCCTTGATGGGGGGGGGGGTCCTTTTCCTCCCTGGGAACCTGAGAACCAGGAGAGCAGTGGCCCACCCAGTTCATACAATCACTGATGGCAGAGATGGGATTTGAACCCATATCCATTCCTGCTCCTCTGATATCTTCTATCTCAGGGATCAGAAAGCCAGGAAATGCTAGTCACCTGGCTAGACCAGCAGAGGGATATCCCCCTCAGGGCATCTATAAAGAAAGACTTCTCCAGGTGTTGGCAGAGAAGCTAGGATGGCCTGTCACCATCCCCAGGAAGCCCTGGGGGCCAAAGGCAGAATTTCCCCAGCAGAGCCTGATATCCAGGCATCTCTGTGTCTCAGGATTAAACTCTCCACCACTGATCCCTGGGTAGCCCAAGAAAGCCCCTCCTCCCCAAGCCTCAGCTCCCTCATCTGTACAATGCATTTAATTATTGCTACCTCACATGGGAAATTGTTGCTTGTCCCAGGAAACTTCATGGGAGAATCCTCCCAGGTAAGAGGCATCGCTTTGGGAGTTTTCTAAAGTCCAAACAGGGCAGGGGACTCAGCCTTACTGGAATTTGCAGGGATAGCTACTCCTTGCCCAGCTGCAGCCCAGAGAACATCTTTCTCGACACATGTGGCAAGGTGGCGAGCCCAACCACCACCCAGGCTCTGGGCTCATGGGGGAACCCTCAGGAGAACCCAGTGTGGGGACAGCACTGTGAGTGGCTCGCCCTTCTTGAAAGAGATGTCACTCTGAAAGGCCAGGCTGTCCTGGAGAGCTGTTGTGGTCCTGTTCTCTGGGTATCCCAAGACCCCTGGCACTGGCGAGTTTCGATTGGTCTAGGGGAATCTGAGGGTGGTTAACCCCCAACCATGTGTTTGTGAACTCTGCATCCATATAGCCCACCTTCCAGGGAGGTGGGTGTGTGGCTGACCTCACAGCCCTCTGCTCTCAGAGCTCACTTCTGATGCTCATGTTGGGTAGGGGCAGGGAGGACAGGGACCAGACTCATAGGCACAGTGTTGAGGGTATCAGTCAAGACATGCCCAGAAAGTGAACAGCCCGGAGGGTTCAGTCATGAAATGAGAGTGAAGCAAGCTAAGAGAAAGCCTTGCGGAGACTCACTAGATGTGTGGGTTGGGGTAGGAGGTGAGTGAGGAACCTCTGACACTAAGCGTTCTAGTTCAGGCTGCTGGGTGGACAGTAGAGCCATTTGCTGCGATGGGGGAGACCCAAAGTGTCAGAGAGGTTTGGGGAGTCAGTCCAGACTGGACTGGTTGTGGCAATTTTGAGAGGCCAGGGGAACTTCAGAAGACTCACTTGTGGCCACATGGGCCCAAAGGTCAGAGAGAAGTCAGGGCATAAGACGTGTGGAAGTCACTGGTGAAGAGGAAGTTCCTGGCACCAGAGCACTGCACAGAGTGAGCCAAGCCTTGGGCAGTACCCAGGTGTGCCAACTTTAAGGCAGGGCCAAGGATGATAGTGGTCTAGTCACCAGGATTCGGCACTTTCACTACCGCAGACCAGGTTCGATTCCCGGTCAGGGACGATGTGTTTTCTGGGGCTTCCCAGATGGTAGTGGTAAACCCGCCTGCCAACACAGGAGACATAAGAGATGTAGGTTTGATTCCTCAGTTGGGAAAATCCCCTGGAGGAGGAAATGCAATCCACTCCAGTGTTCTTGCCTGAAGAATCCCGTGGACAGAGGAGCCTGGTGGGCTGCAGTCCATGGGGTCCCACAGAGTCAGACAAGACTGAAGTAACTTAGCACCCAAGGATGATGAGCTGTCCTTTTCAGTTCACTCCTTGGTCCATGGGGCTTCTTTGCTATTTCACCCCAAGGGTAGTGCATCAGGCCTTCCCTCCCCCAACCTATGCCTCTCACCCTGCCAGAAGACCCCCTACAGGGCTGGAAATGCACCCCCCCTACCTGAGAATCTCTGTCCCTTTAAGCTCTTCCCCAGCTAGGAGTGTCACCAGATACTTAGAAAGGGCCTCTGCCTTTACGTGCCTCCTTGGTGGGGCAGTGGGGGTGGGGGGGGGGGTGGGGGGAGGGGAAACATTGGAGACTTCATTAAAAATTAAAAGGAGAAATCTTTACCAGAAGCCTTTACAACTTCCCAAAGTCCTTAAGGTGCCCCTCACTTCTCTCTGTGTTTG
Source organism: Cervus canadensis (assembly GCF_019320065.1). Lineage (NCBI taxonomy): Eukaryota > Metazoa > Chordata > Mammalia > Artiodactyla > Cervidae > Cervus > Cervus canadensis. The sequence continues at coordinate 84,835,733 of NC_057389.1, read as the reverse complement.
GGGCTGGAATTCAGGCAAAGGCACTGGGCAGGAGCCTGGGGACCCTAGCCCAGCTCTCTCACCAGTCCTCCTGGAGCTAGCTGATGGGCCAGTCAAGGTTGCAGATGGCAAGCTTTCTCTTCTGGGCAAGATGGGTGGTTCTGGAACGAGCTTCCTTCAGGACTTTTCTGAAGTGTTAGGGCTCCCTCAGACTCACCCGAGGTCCTATTTGGGCAGATGTGTCTTTTGCTTCCAGTTCTGTTCTTCAGGTCCCAGAAGGCTCTGGCCTTGAGCCACAAGCTCCCTGTTTTGCACCTCTGCCTCTGGGCAGAACCCCCTACCTCCTTCCAGCACCTTCCCCAGAGGCCCCCTAGCCCCTCCCAGCAGGAGTAGTGATAAAGGGGTCAGTGAACTGTGGGACAGGGGAGGGAAATGGCCCACACAGTGTCTCTAGGATGACCACAGGGATTCCTTGGGGATCCCTCCTCCCATCCCTAGGGCTATCGACTCATAAACACACCCTCCCTGAAACACATCTTCACTTCCCACTCCCTCAGGCCACATCCTAGCAAGGGTTGTGCCAAGTCCCCTGTGTAGGGTTGTGGGGACACAGCAACTGCCTTTGTGTTGAATAAGGGTTGGAGGCCAACGGGCCTGCCTTCAAGCTTGGCCACTTTTCACTGCATGACCTCAGACTGTGATTTCCACCTCTGTACCCCAGTTGGCTTATCTCTACAAGGAGGTGAAGGTCTGCTTTGCAGGTAACAACTTCCTAACAAGGAAGTTCTGGGCTGCACGGGGGGCTGTTTTCTGTTTTGACTGAATGGGTGCCTCCCGCTTCCAGCCTTTATCACCCTGTTGGAAAGAGAGGGGAGTGATCACTGGAGTCTGGGCAAGTCTCCGGAGGTTTCTGGTAGGGGTGGTAGGGGGTTTTCCTGTTTAGACCTTTCCTCAGTACCCCAGCACCACCACGCACGCAACCCCCAGGAGCAAACCCTGCCAGGCAGCCTGGGGATTCAAGGTCAGCTGACTAGGAAATGACTCAATCACATGGATTTTCCTGGAGAGAGTCAACTGACAACACGGGTGTAGGGCACTGTCCTCCCTAGTCCTACCCCCTGTCCGGGGTGGGAGGAGGTGGTCCCAGACTGCCAGGAGCCTACGGCTTTGCCTTGTAGGAAAAAGCAGCCACTGAGTCTAGCCCTCAGCCTGAGGAAAACAGAGTCACATTTGTTGGATGCTCATTGGCATAGGGTGAGCTTGTCCAAAATGTTTTCCCCACTCTCATTCAAGGTTCAGACCCCCTCTGAGGGGTCCATTGATTTTATTACCACACTCAAGGGATCCCTGGTCCTTCTCCCCACAGGGGACAGGACATAAACAGTGGAAGGAGAGGGAACACCCTACCACCATCACCCCCAGATATGGACCCTCACTCGCAGCTGTCTGCCACAGCACCCTATTCCCAGGTGCTCTTATAACCCCATGCTTCATCCTGGCCACAGGCACAGGCCCAGCCATGCTCCTTTCCCAACACAGCTCCTTTCTGAGCTACACGTCTTCATTGTCAGTCTGCTGTCCCTGGCTGCCCTACTTCATCTAGGGCACGGCCCATGTGGTGCTCTCCAGGGCAGGCTGAGTGGAGACACTCGCCTGTTGTTGGCTGAAGGAAGTCCCAGGGGCAGCCAGTTCAAGGGCACCTGTCTGAGGAGGTGGCGAGAAGACCTCAGGCTGGGATCCTGTGGACCCTGGGAAGCAGGAAGGCCTATGGAAAGCCACAGCTTGAGCCAAGGCTGGAGGTGGAAGCTGAGTCTGGGATCTCTGAGGAGCTGGTGGGAGGGAGGAGGCCTTGACTACCAGCCAAGGCGGGAAATGGCTGTGAGCCAGTGGTCTCTCTCAGAAGCTCCATGAGGTGTGGGGTTGGGAGCAAGCATGGATCTAAGCCCACTGTGTGCAGATGTGGAGAGTGGAGATGTGCTGGGTAGGAGAAGGGACAAATAGTCACATAGAAGATTTTGGTGATAAGCATGTGGTGGTTCTGTGAATGGAGGATGGAACTGAAGCACTGTAGCTGTGCTGTGCACCCCTAAAGCTGGAGCCAGTAGGCAGTAGGTACCTCTAGAGGCCTGGGTTCAGTCAAGGGAGAGATTCCGGGTGGTCTCTGGACCAGACTTAAAGGGCTCCTGTGCCTCCGTGGGCATGAGCCTGACCTGAGGTTTTCAAGGAGAAAAATTGAGGCCCAGCCCATGGTGAGAACTCAACCCACCACTCTGGCCCACACAACCTCTGCCTCTCCCTCCCTCCCTCCCACCATGGCTCCAGAGATCCCCCTCTTTCCTCCAGCATCTCTCCTTCGGCCTTGGCTCTTCCCGTTGGCCCTGAACACAGTGATGTGGCCCCATCCTCTCCCTCCATCTCCGTACAATCCCCACTCCTCAGGCATGGTTGTCTAGTCTTGCTATCTCCACAGTGGCTGTGCTGGGCTGAGCAAAGAGAGGGAGGAATTGAGGAGGGACCAGGCTGAGACCCAGAGATTAGGTGGGTCCTAGGGCCCATGGTCGTCAGACTCTGAAAACAAAGGCAGTGACCAAAGGAGTTCTGGGGGACCTGTCCCCACCTGGCCATTGGGCACCCACACTGTGGTCCTGTAAGTGACCTAACCGCCTGTGACCCCCAGCTCACCCTATGCTCTCAGACCGCCACACCCTTGCACCCTGGCACCATACGTCTGACATTCCTGTCTGTACCTCGGGCTGCCTGATAGACTCCTGCTCCTTTCTCAAGCTCCCTCCACATTACCTCCTGAGAGAAGCACCTCTGATAAGATCCACACCCAGCTGTCCATTGCTCTGTATGTAATAACCCGCATCACACCATCCTGGGCAAACTGGACATAGCCAAGAAGCCCCCAGGCCTGATCTAGTGTCTCTCCCAACCCTCTGCTCCAGCCTGGGTAAGCTGTGGAGGGTCTTCAGGGTGCTTGCTGAACTAAGTGAAATGCCAGGGTAGGGGGAGCAGAGCCTGTTCCTGGAACAAGAGGATTCGCACCATGGAGGGAGGTAGGTGATGCCTCTCTGAGTTCTTGCCTCAGGAACTTGCCTTCCTGGCAATTTCTTTTTACTCTATTTTTCTATATTTCCAAGTTTATTTAAACAAACAAAACCCCAAAGTTTATCAGTAAAGAGCATATATTTTCTCTCATATTACCATTACAATAAAAAAAATACTATTTTTGAAAATTGAAGAATAGTTAATTTACAGTGTTTCAGGTGTATAGCAAAATGATTTATTTATATACTATATATGTAGTTATATACTATATATAGTGTGTGTGTGTGTGTATATATATATACACATAGTTAAGATTCTTTTCCATAATATGTTTTAATTAAAATAAGAAATAAAATTCCTTTTATCTACTTCTCTGCTAAAAAGGCACCTTGGATTGGGAAAGGCTTTGGCCTTCACTTGGCCTTTGTGCAATTTATGATGGGGCTTTGATGCCCCCTAGTGGCAACTTGAATTATAGAGCTGGCACTAAGGACAGTCTAGCCAGGCTCTAAGACCTGCAGGAGACTGACCCAGGACATACCATTTGGTCATCAGCCATCTCCCTGCAGGCAGATGGACATGACGTAAAAATACCCCAACTCAACTGGGAACTGACCACCTGTTGATTCTGGGCCACAGATCAGGACTGTGCTTGGGCCTAATTGTGCTAGACCTAGGCAGGGTCTGCGATTTGGGGTCAAGGATGAAACTGTGCTGGGCTCATGTTTATCCCCGTTCAGCCTGGAGCAGCCTGGACTGTTCTACAAGAAGGGCAGTGAAGAAACTCCCAGAATCCAAAAAGGCCCACCCCCTTCTCAAGTTTCACAGGCTCAATGGACATGAGTTTGAGCAAACTCTGGGAAATAGTAAAGGACAGGGAATCCTGGCATGCTGCATTCCATAGTGTTGCAAAAAGTTGGACATGACTTAGTGACTGAACAACAACTTCTCAAGCACGTCACCTCCACCCAGGACCCATAGGTCCTGTCTGTGCTGACCTCACACTCCACATCCTCTGATCTCTCTGCACTAAGTCTCTGTTGTCTGACCACTTCCTGCAGTGACTGGTTACCAACACAGGGCTTGGACTTGAGGAGGGAAGGGAGAGACTGAGGGAGAATTGTGGACTCTTCCTTCTGTGGTGCTCTCAGCTCATTTCAGTCTCTAGGCAACAGCTGTTTTACTTTCTGTCCAGAGATCTCTTCTCCCTGGTTGCTGTGTGGCTGGCAGTTTCTTGTCATTCATATGTCACCTCCTTGGAAAGACCTTCCAAGGCCATTCAGTCTAAAGCAAGCTCCCTGAACACTTTCCATCCGTCTAGTCACTGCCATATCCCCCGCGTCCAGTAGAGGGCCAGACTCCTAGGTATTCAGCACCCAAAGCCTTTATGGGACTTATGAGGAGTCGGAAAGGATGACATTGCTCCATAGCATAGCGACAGGAGAAAGTTTGCCCTGCCCCGCCTCCCCTGAACCCTCAGACTGGAGAAAGTACCCTGGGCAGGATGCAGGGGAGCCCGAGAGGGAGGCACTCAGAGCTAAAGGGTCAGTGGGACCCCAAGGGTCAGGTGGCAGACTGAAACCACATTCAGTGATGTCCCAGCCTTTGTCATGCACATCAGTCTGTTCCACCCCAGGGCTACGGTGGCAGTCCTCCCAGTGGGTCCCTGTCCACCCATCTCTTTCAGGGCTCTGTCCTCGAGTAGTGTGAATAACCCAGAGGTATGCAACATTTGAGCTAGTCTTTTGTTCTCCCATGTATTCATTTTTTCTTTTTCAATAAGATTCCAAATCCCCTAAACACAGGCACTTTATAGTAAGTTTTTTTAAAAGAATTATTGCACACATTTACACATCCTTCATAAGATACAGGAGACTGTTTCTGACTTTTTAAAAAAATATATTTATTTCTTTTTAATTGATGGTTGCTTTACAATATTGGTTTTATTTCTGTCAGACATCAACATGAATAAATTATAGGTGTACATCTGTCCCCCCTCACTCTTGAATGTCCCTCCCACCCCCCCATTCCTACCCATCTAGGTTATTACAGAGCCCAGTTTGAGTTCACTGAGTCATGCAGCAAATTCCCATTGGCTGTCTGTTTACATATGTTAGTGCATATGCTTCCATGCTGCTCTCTTCATTCACTTCACCCTCTCCCTCTTCTCCCCCACCCTTGTCATGAGTCTGTTTTCTATCTCTGCATCTCCATTGCTGCTCTGTGAACAGGTTTATTAGTGCCATCCTTCTAGATTCCCTATATATGCGTTAGTATACAATATTTGTTTTTCTTTTTCTGACTTGCTGCACTCTGCATAATGGGCTGTAGGTTCATCCACTTTATTAGAACTGACTGAAATGCATTCCTTTTTATGGCTGAGTAATATTCCATTGCATCTATGTACCATAGCTGCTTTATCCATTCATCTGTTGATGGATGTCTAGGTTGCTTCCATGTCCTGCTGCTGCTGCTAAGTCACTTCAGTCGAGTCCGACTCTGTGTGACCCCATAGACGTCAGCCCACCAGGCTCCCCCGTCTCTGGGATTCTCCAGGCAAGAACACTGGAGTGGGTTGCCATTTCCTTCTCCAATCAGTTGAAGTGAAAAGTGAAAGAAGTCACTTAGTCGTGTCCGACTCTTAGCGACCCGTGGACTGCAGCCTACCAGGCTCCTCCATCCACAGGATTTTCCAGGCAAGAGTACTGGAGTGGGTGCCATTGGTTTCTCCATTCCATGTCCTAGCTATCTTAAATAGCCAAAGCAGTCTTGAGAAATAAAAATGGAGCTGGAAGAATCAACTTACCTGATTTCAAACTATACTACAAAGCTACAGTCATCAGGATAGTATGGTATTGGCTCAATGACTTGTTTTTATTATGTTATTCCCGGTCTTCTTTAATAAGAAAGATTTCAGTCTGCTGTATTAGTAATTCAAAAGCTAGATTGCATCTTCTCTTTTACTACCTTCACTCATCCTTTTGAAGCATCCTAACGCACTGGAGAAGGAAATGGCAACCCACTCCAGTGTTCTTGCCTAGAGAGTCCCAGGGACGGGGAAGCCTGGTGGGCTGCCGTCTATGGGGTCGCACAGAGTCGGGCACGACTGAAGCGACTTAGCAGCAGCAGCAGCAGCAGCAATGCTTCACTAGGCATTAGAAAATATGCTGGAAAATGACTCTTTAAATACTCAGAGTGTTACTTGTTACTTCAAGTAAACAGCTTTTTATAATGAACTTGGGCATGTTGAATCAGGATCAGGGCATGCGAGGCTGCAGTAACAGTGTGGGTAAAAGTTTAGAGCTGTAAAAAAAGGTGTGTGGTTCACCGAGGAAGCCACAGCACTTCTGTTACCTGGAGCATTGAGAAGATAGGTAGCTGTGAGAATAGGAAAATAGAAGCGCTAGATGGAATCAGGCCTACGTCTCTGTATGGGTCTTTCCTGGTGACTCAGTGGTCAAGAATCTGTCTGTCAATGCAGGAGATGCAGGTTTGATCCTTGGGTTAGGAAGAGTCCCTGGAGAAGGAAATGGCAATCCACTCTAATATTTTTTCCTGGGAAATCCCATGGACAGAGGAGCCTGGTGGGCTATGGTCCATGGGATCACAAAAGAGCTGGACACGACTTAGTGACTAAACAACAACAGCAAATCTGGACAAGGTCCAGAAGACCCTCCAGGACTGGAAAATTAAGTATAAACCAACCTGATCGCATTTGCCTTTTCTAAAATTCAATCTGGCTCCCCAATGGACTACAGATTGCCAGGGTGTGGGTACAAGGGCCCATTTGGTGCAAGGAGGCATGTTAAATCATCAGGCGAGAGAGTTACTAAGACCTGAGTCAAACTGAGACACTAGCAACAAAGCATTTGTTCAGAGAGTGTAGTTTATTTTCACAGATGTGTACCTCAGTTTCAAACCTGAGGTACAAATGAACATATTCCCAATTCCGCATCTTAAGTCTTGTCCAGAAGGAGCAGAACATGGCTCCTCTGCTAAAATAAATACCCTTCACATTTGCACAAGGTAATAAATAAATACATACATAAATAAATAAGTCTCAATAGATTAAAAATGAGAACATAATCACAAAAGGACAAATGGGGGCCACACATTTCAGGAATTAAATAGTTAATGATTCATCTGACTCCACAGGAGAAAATTCTTCCAGGCCTGGACCATGTGAGAAACATCGAAGAAATTTAGGACAGTCTGTTGTCACTGATGCTCTGAGGCTTCAGAGAGGGAACTGGGCTTCACACTTCAGATGTTAGGGAAACCACAGGTTCTTGGACTTCAGATAGTTTCTAATGATAGCCAAATATTCTTCCAGTTTCATTCGAAAATCCCCCAACTTGTTTTTCTCAATAAAAATTGGATTTTCCTGTGTAGAAACAAAGAAGGAGGCATCATCAGATGGAGCCAGGTTGGAAGGTGGATGACAGGCTGGGGTCAGGATGTGGCTCAGGGCATCACCTCAGGGGCATTTTGGGGGCAGCTTACCGTGGATGTGGCTGTGGGCAGCACTGGCTGGAATTCCTGTGGGGAGAGACCAAAGCAAATAATCAGAGACTCTCCTCGATGATAAGCAAAACCTGCTACCCTCCTACCAGAGAAAGGGCAGGGTCAAGGTAGGGATCCCCCAGCCCTTGACAGCTTCACATACCTTAAGATTTTTCATGATTTTTGAATCATTTCCAAAAGTATCTGTGGCAAATGTCATGAATACTTTCAGGTTTTTCTGCAGAAGGCTCTCTTTCTAAGGGGACAAAGAACACATGTAAGGGGGAAAAGTTGGAGAGTGTCCTCATGGGTGGGCTGAAATCACCCTCACAGTTTTCCAATCCTGCTTTTGGGGACATCCCCGGACAGCTCCTTCCTAGTCCCCTTCTTGCCCCAGGTAGGTCCCTGAACTGCTCCAAAGGTCACCAGCCAAGAGGTGGATGCACACCCCAGACAAGCTTTACATCACCTATGAACCAAGCCGGTGGCTCTTGTGAGCTGCATGAACGGCTTGGGTGGATCTTTTTGCACTTGGGGGGAAAAGATACTTCCCCAAACAGACTCTAAAAAGGCAAAAGTCTGCCTAAGGGAAATATTTGCAGCTAAAAGACCATGACTGAATTAACGGCTCCTTGAAATCAGGAAGACAATCACAGAGACCCCAGCCAGGAAAGGGGTGCAGCGTGTGAACTGTTAGTGCCTAAGAGAGGGGAAATGCAAATGGCCAATAAACTCAGGATAGATTCTACCTCTTGTTTGACCCAAGAATTGCCATGAAAGCAAAGGTGAAATAACCACGTTAGGAAAAATAGCTAAAAGTGATGATGACGAGTGCTGGTTGGCATTGGAAAACATGACTCAATTATTTAAGGAAAAGAAAGGTGGCAAGCATGATCCTGTGGGAAATTTTAGTCTGCCAGCCCAGAAACTGCCCCACTGAAAACTGAGCTTAAGGCCTCCAGGATTGTTCATCTAGAGCTGCCTTTTCATTTTGTAATAAAAAAAAATCATTTTCATTATTAACAGCCATAACTGGGGGAATGTCCCGAGCACCCGTTTAGCACCAGACACTGGTCTGGGAACTTGACGCACAGGGTGCATTTGATTTTCACAACGCCACCACTGAGATAGGTGCTGTTAACCCTACTTACAGATGAAAACACAGAGGCTAACCAAGGTGGTGTCACATGCCTGAGGTCACCAGGCAGGAAGTAGATGGGAACCCACCCAAGGGCACCCATGTGTGGGGTTGAACTCTTACCGTCAGGAAATTCTTCTCATCTGAGCTCAAGGAGTCCTGTTGAGGCAGAGAGAGAGCAAGCTCCTGAGTCCTATTTGCCCAAGGCACCTGCCAGCCCTTTCCTGCCCCTTGCCAACCTTATCCCAGCTACTCACTGTTGGAGTCGTAGTTATTTTCTCTAAGTCATTCATAATTTCCTTCATCAAGGCAGAATATCGAGGCCTCGATGTCGTGACAGGCAACCCCTTTGCCTGAGGGGCATGGAGTGCAAGCAGGAGCAGGAGCAGATGCAAGATGGAGAGACTGCTCATGTTTGGGCTGGCAGGATGGATTCTGTCTTGTCCAGGTCCTTCGTGGCGTTCTGAAGTGTCCGAGACAGCCTCCGACTTTTATACAGTGTGCCCATGCCCCGGGGAAGCGAGGGGAGGGCGGGCTTCGGAAGAATCTTTATCTGACATGGAACCTCCATAGCAAACCACAGACTTATTCATCACTTTCTAGTACTCGAGAACAGTGAAACTTGAAAAAAAACTTACTCAAAGGGTATCACCTTATCTTGCCAAGGAGGCTAAGAAACAGGCAGGTCACTGGGCAGAGTGGAGATAGGTGAGAGATCCTCTCTGACAGGTGAGGGGTCCCCTGACTCTGAGCTCCTCCCCAGTGGGGTGCGGTCCTGCCATGCCCTGAACAGCCCTGACCTTCTGCTGCCCACCCCACCTGGACTGCCTGGTTCTGAACGGGTGGCCAGGTGAAGGCCCAGTGGAGCAGGCAGGAATTTATCTGGCAGCCAGTGAATAAAGGAGAGAGTTGTGTTGCAGGGGTCTGGATCCCAGTCTGTTCTGAAGGTGATTCGGCTGATGCAGGTTGGCGGGAAGGGTTTGCTGAACAGGGCAGACCCTGGGGGAGGGGGATTGGTCCTCAAAGGACCAGAGAAGCAGCACCCAGATAGGAAGAAGGCAGACTCGGAGGGTGGGGGGCCCAGAGGGCAGGCCCTGAAAGAAGAGGTGACCCCCTGCCCCTTGGGCATGTCAGGCCCTAACATAGGCTCGGGGCAGGGGGTTTTGGTAAAGGGGTGTCACAGGGACATGGGGAAGAGTTCTTTGAGATCACTGGACATGCGGTGGGAGGAAGAAGAGAGTCAGGATGGAAAAGCCAGGGGCTGGGGTGCAGTGTGATGTGATCAGTGTCAGTGTGGGGAGATGAAGGATAGGAGGTTATGCTGAGGCAGGGGAATTTGGGTGTGTCAGGCTTCTAAGCAGGAGCAGATCTGTTGAAGACAAGGACCAGGATGTGGCTGCAGCAGAGGCAGGTGAAGAGCCTGTGATGTAAGGCCATGTCATGACAACATGCCTGTGGCCGTAGGCCCCTGGCTCAGCTCTCGGATCTGGGCCCAGAGCACCCTCAAAAAGCAAGTGGAGAGTCTAAAAGGCATGAGTGAAATTAGACAACAGAAAGACATAAGGAAGCTGAGGACTGGGTACGCATTAAGAACAATTCATTCAACAAACTTACATGAAGCACTTGCTATGTGCAGGCATTGTGAAAAAAGCACACATGGTCCCTCTCCTTAAGAGATGCACAATCTTTTGGGTAGAGATAGACGTAAAGCCTTCTTATTCAGCTTGGACCTCAAAACTGCAGCTTCAGCATTGACTGGGGGCTTGTGTGAAGTGCAGACCCTCAAGTTTCACCCCAGACTTTCTGATTCAGAATTGCCTTTTGACCAGGTCCTCAGGTAATTCACATGACATTTAGTAAGTTCTGACTTAATTACCAGGTTATGGAAGCAACCTAAATGTCCCTCAGCAGATGAATGGATAAAGAAAATGTGATATATGTGTGTAATGATATATATATATACATATATACACACACACACACATATATAGGTTTCCCTGGTGGCTCAGTGGTAAAGAATCTGCTGCAGTGCAGGAGCCACAGTAGATGCAGGTTTGATCCCTGGGTTGGGAAGATCCCCTGAAGGAGAACATGGCAACCCACTCCACTAATCTTGCCTAGAGAATCTCGTGGACAAAGGAACCTGGTGGGCTACAATCCATAGGGTCACAAAGAGTTGGACGTGACTGAAGTGACTTAGCACGTATGTGTGTGTGCGTGTGTGTGTGTTGGTGATGCCATCCAGCCATCTCATCCTCTGTCGTCCCCTTCTCCTCCTGCCCCCAATCCCTCCCAGCATCAGGGTCTTTTCCAATGAGTCAACTCTTTGCATGAGGTGGCCAAAGTACTGGAGCTTCAGCTTCAGCATCAGTCCTTCCAATGAACACCCAGGACTGATCTCCTTTAGGATGGACTGGTTGGATCTCCTTGCAGTCCAAGAGACTCTCAAGAGTCTTTTCCAACACCGCAGTTCAAAAGCATCAATTCTTCAGCACTCAGCTTTCTTCACAGTCCAACTCTCACATTCATACATGACCACTGGAAAAACCATAACCTTGACTAGACAGACCTTTGATGGCAAAGTAATGTCTCTTATTTTTAATATGCTATCTAGGTTGGTCATAACTCTCCTTCCAAGGAGTAAGCATCTTTTAATTTCATGTCTGCAATCACCATCTGCAGTGATTTTGGACCCCCAAAAAATAAAGTCTGACACTGTTTCCTCTGTTTCTCCATCTATTTCCCATGAGGTGATGGGACCAGATGCCATGATCTTAGTTTTCTGAATGTTGAGCTTTAAGCCAACTTTTTCACTCTCCTCTATTACTCAGCCATAAAAAAGAATGACATTTTGCCATTTGAAACAACATGAATGGACTTGGAGGGCATTATGTTAAATGAAATAAGTCAGACAGAGAAAGAGAAATACTGTATAATATTACTAATGTGGAATCTAAAAAATACAACAAACTAGTGAATATAACAGAAAAAGAAGCAGATTCACAAATACAGAAAACATACTAGTGGCTACTGGCAAAGAGAGAAAAGCGGGGAGGGGCAATATAGAAGTAGGGGATTAAGAGGTACAAGCTATTAGGTATAAAATAAGCTACAAGTGTATATTTCATAACAGATATATTTAGATAGGCAGTATTTTATAATAACTATAAATGAGTATAACAAAATTAGTGAATTACTGTACACCTGTAATATTTAATATTGTACATTAACTATATTTCAACTTAAAAATGGGGAAGAAAAATAAGAATTTTTTTAAAAGTTCTGATTTAAAATATTCAGCTCAAGCAGGGGTAGGGGTTTGTGTCCAGAGACCCAGGACTTCTTAAATACTCAACTGCGGTTTGGTGCTACATTCTCTGTAAGAGTTTTGGGACCTGTGCATACACACACACAAAAATGTGATTTCTTATAGAGAAAAGCTTTCCTTTTTATGTAAATAGGCTTTCTGAGGGAAACCGAAAACTATGGAGGCTGAATATTCCCACAAGGCTTCTCTGAAAGTTCTGACTTCAGATTGTATTCTAAGCAAAGAAAAATTTTGCGTAGAAAATTTTACAATTGTTACTGTTATTGTAAATCTTGACCATTGTAGTTTGCCTCTTGTATTAAAAACAGTTACCAAATCTATCAAAGGAGGAGTAGGTTTAGGCTTCATGCTAGGAGCATTGGAAGCATTGTGGGGGGGTTTCAGCCAGGGACAGGTGTGTGTGGTCCCTAGAAGTTTCGAGTCCCAGGAATCCCAGTCTAGCTACTGTGGAGAGAACGGTTGGGAAGAATCAGGACAGCAGGCTGGCTGGTGAGGAGTCTGGGGCATTCTCTGAAACGCAGATAGTGGGAAGGCTGGAGTGAGTTGATTCTGGTGGGGAGCAAAAGAACCAGATGCAGTCAGAGACTTTTAACAGCTCACTTTCAGTGAGCAGCACTTACTAAAATGCTGGGCACTAAGTTCTTTTTTAATGGTTAATTCATTTCATCCTCACAGTGAGCCCCAAGGCAGGGACTTTGATTACCCCATTTTACAGAAAAGGAAACTGAGTCGCAGAGAGGTGGAGTTCCTGCAGCTAAGAAGCAACATCTCCAGGACTGAATGCAAGCAAGTCTGTCTGACCCCAGAGGCTGAGGACCCACCACAACAGCCCTGGAAAGTGGCAAATTAGGAGGTAAGGCCAGGTGGGTGGTGGGGGGAGCAGTAGGGTAAGGATAAGATGTGGCCCCTGGGATTATCATCCTGGGTAAGGGACAAGGAGGCCCCTGGAGCCTCGGGGTGTGGGGGGTCAGTTTTAGTGTATGGTGGGGGCGGAAGCCAGTGGCAGTGGGCTGAGGAATGAGGGAGGGTGAGACAGAGAGATAGATGGCTCTTCAAAGATTTATTCTGAAGGGAAGGAGAAAGAGAGAGACAGAGGCAGTTAGAGGGGTCAAGCAGTCAGAGAGGGATCTTTTCAGGCAGGGAAACTTGAATATCTTTCTGCTGGAGATGGGCTGGAAATGGGTGAGCGAGCTGGACAACGGGTCATGCAGGGGGTGCCTGAAGGGGATGGTCACGGGGAGGAATCACAATGTCAGGTATCACACGCCGACCTGAGCAGAGAGCTCAGGGAAGGGCTGCCTGGGAAACCAGGCAGCTGGGAAGTTGCGGTGGGTTTGGTGGCAGGAGAGGACAATAGCTTCTGCATTCCCTGGGAAATAGGAAGCCAAGTCAGCCCTTGAGGGTTTGGGGAGGTGGGGTTAGAGGCATGGAAGGTGGCATGATCAGGGAGTGTGAGCTGACTGCGAGGGATGCCCTGGAGGGGCTGGCATCCAGGGGTCAGAGGGTGAGGAGATGAGGAGAATCCAGGGCTTCACTGAGCCAGAGTGTAGAAAGGCAGGCTCCTGAGGCAGAGGGCAATGGGAGGAGGCCATGAAGGGAAGGGAAGGGAGCAAGGATGGCCCATTGTGTGTGTGAGGAACAGAGTCACATTCCTCTAAGCAAATGTGATTGGGGGGGACAGCAGGAGGGGTGCCCCTGTGGAGGACAGACAAGTGGGTGCTCTCCACAGAGCTCCTACAGCCTCTCAGGGGAACCAGGCAGAGCCTGGGCCTCCTCCAGGAGTCTCCTTTGACGTTTGCCTTGACTCTAAAGAAACTGCTTCAGGTGAAATCACAGGAACCCCCCCTCTCTTCCCCTGCAGGCCACAGTCCTGCCCAACCCCTTGGGAGAGGCCCGGCCGCCCCCTGTTAGAAAGTGATTCCACCCTGGGCGTTTGCATCAGCCCAGCCAAGGGAAAACCTCCTCTGTAGGCTGGCTGATTGCAATCATGAAGGGAAATGAGCTGATGGCTCCAAGCCCTGGGTGAGGCATGGGGAGGCCCTGGTAGGGCTGGGGCAGGATGGGGTCTGTAGGAGAGAGACCCTGTGAGTCTCAGTATGGGTCCTTGGGCCTTGTCCTGTGGATCCCTGCCAGCCTGGCTGGGTCCTGCCTATGGCCTAGACACATTCAGAGTGGGGTGCAGTGTCTGAGGTCGTGGCCCCGGGGACCCATGCATCCAGAGATTCACTCCTGCTCCTTCCTGTCCCTTGCCCCCACAGGCCTGCTGGACTTTTCTGGGTGCCCACCACTGTCAGGGACCCAGGCCTGAGTCATCATGACAGGCCCTTCTGCCACCCTCTCCATGGCATCTTGTGTCAGATTTAGTCTCTCTGTGACCTCAGTTGTGCTTCCACTGGTGGCCCTGACCACACCATCTGGTTTGATCAATACAAACGGCAGCTCAGGGCTCCTGGCTGGCCATGCAGTACCATTAGGTTTCACATGCCCACCTGAGCAAAGAGCATAGGAAAGAGACACCTGGGTGAGCCCAGATGGAGAGGCCTAGTTTTCCTGTCCCACCCAGTTCTATACTCCTTCCCTGGGGCCTGTACCGTCTCAACCGGTGCACCCTCAGCTTTTTATTCCAATCTGCAGGGACATGGCCTTCTTGGGGGCACTTCTGTGCCAAGTGGACATCCTCCCCAAGCCCAGTCCAATAGAGAAGATAGGTGGGGAAGCACAGTTTAGGACGATAAGCCTGGTGGGGTGGGGAGTGAGGTGGCAAAAGGGAGCCCAGAAATGGGGCAGCCTCTCCTTGCTGGACTGTGGGGCAGCTAAGATCTCAAGGATGGTCTGGAGCCAGGCAAGTCACAGAGGAAGCGTTCCCAAGTAGAACTGTCTGTTGGCCTCAAGCCTACTGGGCACTGCTTCAATATCGGGGGGGGGGGGGGGCGGGGGGCCATATCATTCTTGTTATTGCTAAATGTATAAGCATTCAGTGCCCATCTCTCTCTTGTTTCTCCCTGGAACACAAAGATTTGGGACATGCATGCATTCCTGTTGTGCTCATTATATTTATCTCAAACAAAACCAGGAGCAGAGAAGGGACAGGCATAAAAGGCCCTCAGCCCCACAGTCCTCCTTCTCCAAGAAGCTGCCCCCAAACTGTGAGATGACAGTGTTGGGACTTAAGTGCTAATATCAATGTTTCAGGCTCTTAAAAAATACAGTTGACCTTTGAACAACATGGGTTTGAACTGAGAGGTTTCACTTATACATAGATTTTTTTTCCCAATAAATACATATATCGGAGATTGGCAACAGTTTGAAAAAACTGACAGACAAGATGCGGAGCCTAGAAATATTGAAAAAATTAAGAAAAAATTATATCATGAATGCTTAAAATATATGTGGATACTAGTCTGTTCTTATGTAGGTGAAAAGTGAGTGAAATATTTAACACAAAATTAATAATGTGTTAGTTTCCTTACTGTTTCATATCTTTGCTTTCAAAGGATTACATTATGGTACAATATGCCTCTTTTTCTTATACCTGGAGAAATTTCACATCAGCCTATCATCACAGTTAGGTGTTTTTTTTTTTTTTAAATGTAACAGTATTTCCAGTACTGTATTATGAATATGACTGCAATACTGTATGCCATAACAGTTGTGTGATGGTTCATTCATTGGTGGATAGGCTAAGCTACCATGAAGTAATCCTGTTTATTACACTGGGCTACAGTAAAGCAATCATTTTGCTCCTTCTTCATTATCAATGCCTGAATTATTATACCTGTAAAAAAATATGAATTTCTTTTCCACATTATCTTCTCATTTTTGATGTCTACTGTTAGTAATACACATATTATCTATAGTGTTTGGTATTGTATAAGATAGCATTGTTGTAGGTACTGACAGACAGTTCATCTTAGAAACAGACTTCATACACTTATGGAACCAATAAATATAGTGCATGCATGCTGAGTCACTTCAGTCATGTCCCAACTCTTTGCAGTCCCATGGACTGTCTCCTGCCACACTGGAGTGGTTTGCCATGCCCTCCTCCAGGGGATCTATCTACCCCACCCAGGGATCAAACACACATCTCTTACATCCCCTCCATGGGCAGACCGGTTCTTTACCCCTAGCGCCACCTGGGAAGCCCCAGTAAATACATTACTATACTGTAAATGTATTTTATTTTCCTTGTGATTTTCTTCTCAAGTGGCACAGTGGTAATGAATCTGCCTGCCAGTGCAGGAGACTCAGGTTTTGATCCCTGGCTCGGGAAGATTCCCCTGGAATAGAAAATGGCAACCCACTCCAGTATTCTTGCCTGGAAAATTCCACAGACAGAGGAGCCTGGCGGGCCACAGTCCATGGGGTTGCAAAGAGTTGGGACCAACTGAACATGCACGCACATGGTTTTTTTAATGACTTTTTTTTCTGGTTATTTGATTTTAAGAATACAGTATATAATACTTGGGCTTCTCAGGTGGCTCGGTAGTAAAGAATCCACCTGCCAATGCAAGAAACTCAGGAGGTGCGGTTTTGATCCCTGGGTCGGGAAGATCCCCTGGAGAAAGGAAATGGCAATACACTCCAGTATTCTCTCCTGGGAAATCCCATGGACAGAGGAGCTCGGAGGGCTACGGTCCATGGGGTTGCAAAAGAATCGGACATGACTGAACACGAACAGATGATGTTCCCAAGCAAAATCTTGTCTTCCTGTCAAGCAGAAAGCAGGAGACCAGTGAGGGTGATTGGCGGAGAGGCAGAGCTGTCGGAGGACAAAAGGACCACATCCCAGCTGGGCAGAGGCACAGACGAGCCTGGGGGAACTCAGAGCCAGGCTGCCCTCTCACCTGCAACCACTCTGTCTGGGGGGACAGTAGCTCTTATCTTCCTTGGTAAGGTTAAAGTGAAATCCTTTGAGGAAATTCCCTGGTGGTTCAATGGTTAAGACTCTACGCTTTCACTACCAAGGGCACAGGTTTTGGTTGCTGGTAAGGAAACAAAGACCCTACCAACCTTGTGGCCAAGAAGAGAAGAAAGAAAAAAATATCCCTTTGAGAACAATTTTTCAAGTTTTACTGATCTTGAGTTCCAGAAAATTATGAATAGATTGATTTGTTTGTTGTGGAGGTTTCTATATCAGAAAAGGGTATCAGCCCATCTGGGGCTTTTTCACACACCCCACCATCACCCCATTTCCCAATCTCTCCCTCCTGCCACTCCACAGGGCTGATAAGAGAGGCCAGGCCATTTCAGATTTCCACAGGATCAGGGAGGACCCCAGTTGCTCCCAGCAGCTCAGAGATGTGGCGGTTCCTCTGCCTCCGGCTTCTTCATTTTCCTTCCCTTCAGCTTCCCAAACCCCTGGCCCTTAGAGACCCCTGAAACCAACCTCAGGTCTGATTCTCCTGGTATGTCCCCTCTGGAATCCAGAATAACCTTACTAATCACCTCTTTGAGTAACTGGGGCCACGCTGGGCATGGGGGAGGGACGGCCCAGCTCAACCTCAGAATAGTGGTGCTCATGGGTTCTCTCTTCTCCCCTGCAGGAATCCAAACACTTTATCAGTGGCATGTGTTGAAGGTGAGTGCTGAATCTGAGGGCCCACTGTCTCTGCTGGTATTATGCCATCGTGTTGCTGGTCCTTGCTCTGGGCTTGAGTGCATTGGGGTCAGACACACCTGCATGGTCTCATCTTTACTGGCATGTTAATAGATCTCAGTTCAGTTCGGTTCATTTGCTCAGTTGTGTCCGACTCTTTGCAACCTTATGGACTGCAGCACACCAAGCTTCCCTGTCCATCACCAACTCCCACTCAAATCAGCTTGAGCTCCCAACTCACTCAAACTCATGTCCGTTAAGTTGGTGATGCCATCCAACCATCTCATCCTCTGTCATCCCCTTCTCCTTACTGAAGTCTTAACTTTACCTTGTGTCTTAATGGCAGATATGTCCATCAGTCTATTCTTTGCCTCGTGTGGAGTTGTGTAGTGGATGTTTTTCCCCAAGTGTGGGAGTTCTAAAATTTTGTTTTCGCAAAGCTGGCTTTCTTTCCTTTGGGTTCTTCTCTGGCGGCTGGTTAGAAAAGAGTTCTCCATTCACCCAAGCCCCCTCCCCAGCCCACCTGGAGCTAGAGGATGGGATGAGCCCTGCCTTGACTGGGCTTTGCCAGAACACGTTCTGACCACCTCAAGTGTATGCCCTTAGGGCAGCTGGGTTCTTCCTGGGGTTGGGGTCAGGATAGAGCTGGTAAGGTGGAGGGCTGTGGGAGATGGTAGAGGGCTCTGCTGGGGACCTTGCCAGAAAGGAGGAAGGAGGGGTGACAGACAAGACCACAGGAAGGACACCCCTCCCTGGCCCTGCCACACACAGTCTTGGTCCCTGCAGAGAAAGGCCCATCTGGAGTCTAACCTGGCTGCCTTTTGGAACACCAGAGAGAAGTCTGTCAGTGTATTTAATGTGTTTCTAACTATCAGTAAAAATCTGAAGAAGCTTGAGATATGTGAGGCTGGGGAGGGTCCCTCCAGCTCTGGGGTCTCCACGTCTCCAGCAGAGCCCATTCCAGATCAGAATGAGTGAACTTGTCTTTCTTTTTTCCAAGTCAGAAGCAGCATTGCTGCCCCTGTTTCCCAGTTCCTGTCCCTCCTTGGCAACCAAACCCCCCTGGGCTGGGGGCAGAGCTGCTACCTGATACCCGCTTAGTCACAGAGGCCCCATTGCCTTCCCAGCTTCCCCCAAAGGCTGACTGCCTTCTCTTGTCTCTGGTCCACAGGAACTCCTATAAGCCTTGATGGTCCCCATGGCCACATCCCAAGTAAGCTGCCAACTGGGCTGGGGTGCCCACCACCCAGACTTAGCACAGCACCTGCCTTACCTTCTGCCTTTCCCACACCTGACCCAAATGTCTGATTTCTTCAAAGGGAGTAGAGAATATCCTAGCAAGAGACTGTAACAGGTTTTTGAGGAAGTTGAGTATCTTCCTGAAAACTCAGGATGATGCCCTTGAGTCCTTACTGAGCTTCCCACAAACCCTCACAACCTTGTGTAGAGTCCTTGAGTCCAGGCCTTGGACCTCCCAGGGCACAAACTGGGCTCAAGTCCTGGGTCTTAGTCCTCCTCCTTATGTTCCAGTTACTGCTCTGCTCCATCATGGATCTTGGCTGTTGAACATCTGGATTCTGAGCCGGGCTACTCAAGTTTGGTCTCAGGGTTACCAACAATTGTGTCATAGGTTTATGTCGCAATTTATCTTTTTTAACCTACCCTATTATGGAGTTATCTATCTTAATAACGGAGGCCTCTAAGGGGCCTCTGAGCGGAGCTCACAGGGAGTGTGACATCATTTTCATTTGTGTCTCAGATTTCAAGGGGCTCCTTCTCTGGGAAAAACAATCGCTTTGTAAAGAGTCACTCTGTGCCCCATGTTGCATTTCTAGAGGTTTCTCCACCTGACTAGGGTCTGGGTCATGATTCCTACACTCTGTGGTCAATTTCTTTAATACTGTGGGTTTGATTCCTCTTGGGGTTTTGGCTTCTAGTGTTTCCCTAGTATTTTCCTGTCCTATACCCTGATTGGGCTCACCCAGATCCTGCTTCTGGCTTGGTCACCCCATGGACCTCACCCCCTGCTCATTGCTCTCTCCCCACCACCAGCATCTGCTTCTTTGTACCTCTCATCATTCCCATTGGCACCCACATCCTGACCCAGGCCTGGCTGCCTGAGTCCCCACCACAGCCCAGGCCAACCTCCCAGCCTATTTCCCACCGCTGTCAGAGAGGCCTTTCTGGACACCTTTCCACTCATATCACCCCTTCTTTGTCCCTCCAGTGGTCAATCTACTTGGCCCAGGCTCCAGGAGGAACATAGCCTAGTTTCCCTCCTAAGGGAATCCTCCCCTGAGGATCCACAGTGCTCCTTCCAGGCCAGGAAACAAGTGATCCTTGTCAGTTTGGGATCCTAGTCCCCTGAAATCCTCTCACCCCTGTTTAAATAGACCTTTAGTTCTCTCTCACACTTCCTTCCCTCCTCTATCTCCTGGGAGCCATACTCAGGGCGGGGGGGTCTACCGCATAAGAAAAGCATAGCCCACAATACGCAATATGAAATGTGCTCATTTTTATATTCTAAAACCCTCCCATCAGATTCAGTATAAATAGCTCTAATGGCCATACACTTAGCGACTACAGTGTTGCCTACTCCTACCTAACTGGTTGTTGATTAGATGCCATTGCTTTTTCTGAGGGCTTGCCAAGTGGCTCATTGGTAAAGAATCTGCCTGCCAAATGCTGAAGATGTGGGTTTGATCCCTGGATCAGGAAGATCCTCTGGAGAAGGGAATGGCTACCCACTCCAGTATTCCTGCCTGGGAAATCTCATGGACAGAGGAACCTGGTGGGCTATAGTCCATGGGTTCAAAAAATAATCAGACATGACTTAGGGACTAAACACCACACCACAGGCTTGTTCTTAACTACCCCCTCAAGATTAAATGACAATTTAACAGGGTAGGATTTTACTGTATTGCCGTGGAAAAGAGAACCAGCACTGAACCCTGTGTTTCTCTGAGCCAAGAAAACTGTTAGAACAGAGGGTTTAGAACCTTCTGTGCTACCACAGTTTGGTGAAGCAAGAATGTATAGTTTCTTCTGGCCTGAGTGGG
Source organism: Cervus canadensis (assembly GCF_019320065.1). Classification (NCBI taxonomy): domain Eukaryota; kingdom Metazoa; phylum Chordata; class Mammalia; order Artiodactyla; family Cervidae; genus Cervus; species Cervus canadensis. Next base: position 84,815,076 of record NC_057389.1, on the reverse strand, counting down.
CATTTGGAAGTTCAAAGGGCTGCAACCCTAAGTGAAGAAGGCTGCCTGCCAGGCAAGGGGACCCATGAGGAAAGGATCACAGGATGACCACAGTGATGGAGCTGGGGACTCAGAAGAGGTCAGGCAAAGGGCTTTCACTTGACGGGGAGCTGTGAAGTAGGGAGTTCCTCCCTGTCCTGTAGGGAATCCTGAAGGATGCATATGTGTGCCCCACAGGGACCCCCACCCACCACAGAGAACCTCACAGCCAGATAAGCCCAGGCTGAAAAGCAACATCAGACAAGAGGATGGCAGGAGTGCTTGTCATGTAGGAGCCGTGAGTCTCATTCATCCTCCTCACCCAGTACACCCAGCCCTGGGCAGGGGAAGAAACGCAGTCAAATTGCGTCTAAGTTGCACTAATTCTCTTTTATATCCCCAGTGGCTCAAGAGTTGAGAGTCTCCCCAAGAAGTTGACCAGTCAGGAGAGGACTGGTCAGGTAGGAAGGGACACACTTGAAGGCAGTGATTAGAAAAAACAAAAATGATGTTCCTTGTGTGCCCTGCATCATGGAAATCTTTCCATAGCCCTTGCAGTTCCCGAGCATCCTAAGCCCAGCTGCTGTGGTCTCTACTGAGGCCCCTCCATGCCTGTCACTCGATGCTGGTAATTTTCACACATTTGTTTCCCAATTCAAACACCCTGGCTAACTAGCTCCTTCTGTAGGAGACCTATGAGCTATGGATAAAATTCCACTCCTGCAGAAGTGGGGGGCAGTTCCCCAAGACTGAGAGAGGAAGGTGTGGATGCATTTTCATCACACATTTTCTGTCTCTGACTCACACACGTCTTCTTCAAGGACACTTCTTTGGCAGCTTAAGCTCTTCAGATCCTGGACAGTTACCCTCTCTGAGCTGTGCCTGCCTCCCGGGTCCTACACCTCCTCCTCCCCTCTGTGCACAGGACCCAACATTTGGTTTCTAACATAACTCATCTTATAGTGTATCTGCCGGAGTGTAGATTGAAACATTTGCTTGACTCTTGTGTCTTCTACCTGTACTAGAATTTCATAGATTTGTGAAAGACTTTTTCAACGCTGATAAACTTTTTCAGGCTTAACTTCTGAGTCACATTCCTGTCTTTCCGACAAATGTGCCTAGTACTCCATGAGCCTGGGGTGAGTTTAGAAGGCCTGTAACTGGGAATGCCACACTTTATTTCTGCCCAGATAAACATGCCAATAGGACCATGATGTCAGGGACCGAAGATGGGAAGTGGATTTGGAGCCTGTGGGTCTCTCAGGACTTGGTAGTTGTGATTGTACTGGCCTCTCTGATGGTTGTTTTCTCTCATTCTTCCTTTCTTTGGCTGTATCACTTAGCATGTTGCATCTTAGTTCCCTAATCAGGGATTGAACCTGGACCCCTGGCAGTGAATGCAGAGGGTCATAACCACTGGACTGCCAGGGAATTCTCTAATGGTTGTTTTCTTAACTGAAATTGCATTAGTTCCTTGCTTTGAAACGCCTCATCTTTGTTAATACACCAGTGTTCATAGCAGCTATCTTAGTCTGTATGGGCTGCTTTAACTAAATACCATAGACAGGGTAGCTAAAAAATAAACAGAAATTTATTTCTCACAGTTTTGGAGGCTGAAAAGTCCAAGATCAAGATGCTAGCAGATTTGGTGTCTGATGAAGGGCTGTTTCTTGGTTTATAGATGGTTGTCCTTTCACTGTAACACATGGAGTAAGAAGCAAGGGAGCTCTCTTCAGTCTCTTTTATAAGGGCACAAATCCCACTCATTTAGTCTCTGTCCTCATGCCTTAATCATCTTCAGAGTCCCCACCTCTGGATACCATGGGGATGAGATTTCAGCATATGAATTCTGGAAGAACAAAAACATTCAAGCTACAGTAGCAAGAATATTCACAATAGCCAAAAGATGGAAACAACCCAAGTGTTCATCAGTAGATGAATGGACAAACAATAATATGGTAAATACATACAATGGAATGTTATTCAGCCTTCAAAAGGGAGGGAATTGTGACACATGCTACAGCGCGGATGGAACTTGAAGACATTGTGCTAAGTGAAATAAGCCAGACCCCAAAGGACAAATACTGTAGTCTGTTTATATACTTGAGGTACTTCAAGCAATCAGATTCCCAGAGACAGAATGTAGAATGGAGGTTGCCAGGGGCTGGGAGGATGGGGAATGAGGAGTTATCCTTTATTAGGTGCAGAGTTTCTGTTTGGGAAGATGGAAAAGGAGAAGGATGGTGGTGATGGTTTCACAACAATGTGAATGCACTTGTTGCCACTGAACTGTACACTTAAAAATTATTTAAATGGTAAATTTTATGTTATATATATATTTTATTATGAAAAAAAAAATCTAGCCTGAATGCTTTCTTAACTGACCTGGGACTCTTCTTGAGGTTTATTTACTCAGTGTAGCGACAGGGCCCTCAGAGTACCAGTCACTGCATTCTCTCCACCCCTATCCCTGGCCCTCCTTCAGCTGGGGGTCCTTGGCCCCTCACTGCCTAGTGAATGCCTCCTCATCCTGAGACCCAGGTCATGGTCACCTCTGTGTGGCCCTCCCAGCCTCCTCACCCACCCGGAGAGCAATGCCTTCCCTCCTGTGTGGCTTGGTTACACCTACATTTCTCTCTGTTAATGAGAACATGTGTCCCAGGCACAGACGTTTCCATGGTGAACCACGTCGGCTTCCTCCCATGCTAAAGTCCTGGGTGGGAGTTTGGGGACTAGCCTGGGAGTCCTGGGAGAATAAACATTCTGGGCCCAGACCCCAGGCAGTCAGGTGCAAGCAGTTGGAAGCACCATGTGAAGACGGCTCTAATGGCTGGAAACCCACTGCTTATGGCAGGCTCTGGCCATGATATTTGAGAATGTCAGCTAAGTAGATTTAGATCTGCCATGGAGTTCTCTCAGGGTAGGAGGGAAAGAGGCCGGTGGGAAAGGCAATGAATGGTTTTACCATCTTGCTAAACTCTCTCCATTCTATAAGTTTTTCTCATTCTCTTTGGTTTTCCAGACTTGAAAATTTTTTACTGATCTAGTAGAAATAAATAATACCTCATTGTGATTTAATCTGCCTTGTGTGCTGGTTACTAATGAGGTTAAGAACTTTTTATATGTTTATCAACCATTTGAATTTCCTCTAATGTGAAGTACCCATCCAACATTTTGCTCTGGGATTGTCTGCAACTTTCTTATTCGTAGGATTTCTTTAAACGCTCTGCAGATTGTGTACATTGCATATATCTTCTCCCACACCGTTTCTTATCTTGTCAATCCATGGTATCTTTTGAAGGACAAAAGTTCTTCATTTTAATGTAGTCAAATCTTACCTTTATTAGTAGGGCTTTGTGTATCTTATTTAGTAATTTCTTACGTCCCTACCTCAAGGCCATAGGTTTTCTCATATATAATACTATATAAAAACTTCGTAGTTTTGCTTTTCACACTGATGTGTTTCATTGACCTGGGATGGTATAAGGTAGGGCCCTGGTTTGTTTCCACATTGGTACTCATTTGTGCGTGCATGCACAGTTGTGTCAGATGTGTCCAACTCTTTGCGACCCTATGGGCTGTATCCTACCAGGCTCCTCTGTCCATGGGATTCTCCAGGCAAGAATACTGGAGTGGGTTGCCATGCCCTCCTCCAGGGGATATTCCCAACCCAAGGGTCAAACCTGTGTCTCCTGTGGCTTCTACATCATAGGCAGATTCTTTACTGCTTGAGCCACCGGGGAAGTCCTGATACTCATTTGTACTGTACCGTTTTGAGAAGTCTGTCCTATCTCTATTGAATTGCATTACTATCTAGATCATATTTCAAGGGTTCATTTATATGTGGGTGTGGATCTCTCTCTGGATTGTCTATTCTGTTCCATTGGTCTGTTTGTCTCTTTTTGAACCAATATCACACCATCTTAAATTTTATAATTCATCTTTATGATATATGATATATCTGGTAGAGCAAATTCTCCCACCTTGTCCTTTTTCCTCAAGAGTGTCTTGGCTATTCTTTATCCACATCACTTTTAAATCAGCTTGTCAATTTCTGCCCTAACCCCACCCCACCCCACCTCCCAAAATGTTGGGAGTTTGAGATCGCATTTTTTCCTGTAAATCATTTTAAGCATAATGATATCCTTTTAAGAGATAACCCATGAATTTAGTTTGTCCTTTTTAATTTCTGTAATGTCTCTCAGTAAAGTTTAAAATTTTCTCAGTAGAGAACTTTTACATCTTTCGTTAGATTTATTCTTAGGAAGTTGGTGTTTTGGTGTAATATTAATAATGATACCTTCTTTAAAATTCATATTAATATATTTCTGATATAGAGACACATAATTTTTATAGATTGATTTTGTATCCAATGAATTTATAAACTCTCTTATCAATATTTAAACTTTACCTATAGATCTTTCTAAACTTTATACATATACAAGTAAATCGTCTGTGAATAATGACATTTCGCTTCTACTTTTCTTATTTTCATATCTTTTTTTCTTCTCTTTCCAAACTATACAGGCTAGGACGTACTATACAGTGTTAAACAGAAATAGTGCTATCATGTATCCTTGTCTTGTTACAGATCTCAAAGAGAAAGATTCAATCATTTTACCATTAAGTATGATGTTTCCTCTAAGTATATTGCACATATCCCTTATCAGATTCAGGAAGTTTTCTTCCATTCCCAGGTTTGCTGAGAGTTTTTGTTAAGCATGAATGGATATTAATTGTATCAGAAAATTTTCCACCTATATTGAGATGATCATGTTTTTTTTTTCTTTAATCTGTTAATGTGATGAATCAAATTAATTTATTTTAGAGTTAACATAATCTGTATTCCAGATAAACCCAACATGGTTATCATATATTATTATCATTTTTATGTATTGTTAGTTTGTGTGTCCTAGTTTTCATTAGGATTTTTGCATCTGTGTTTATGAGTGAGATTGAGAGGAACACCATGTCATGAGAGGAACACTGATTTGCTTGGTACAAGCCCAGTTAATACTTGTCATCCTGATATCATTATTAATAACATTTTCTTTCACTCTCAAATGTCCCCTTGTTTGGATGATAAAGAATATCATCATTCTAGTAAGACTGCCTTCTCAAAGAGAAAGACTCAATCATCTGTCCAGTTTTGGTATCTTAGCAATGTTTCTTCGTATTACATTTCCTGGAAGAGATTGTGTAAGATTGGAACTATGTCTTCCTTGAATATTTTGGAAGAAGTCACTGTTTGAACCCATTTGGGGTCAGAGTTTCCTTACTGAATCCATCATTTTGTAGATTATAAGATTATTCATGTTTTCTATTTCTCCTTGAGTCAATTTTGAGGTTATAATTTTACCTTAATTTGTTGTTTTCTTCTAAATTTTGTTTGCATGCTGCTGCTGTTAAGTCGCTTCAGTCGTGTCCAATTCTGTGCGACCTCATAGATGGCAACCCACCAGGCTCCCCCGTCCCTGGAATTCTCCAGGCAAGAACACTGGAGTGTGTTGCCATTTCCTTCTCCAATGCAGGAAAGTGAAAAGTGAAAGTGAAGTCGCTCAGTCGTGTCCGACTCTTAGCGACCCCACGGACTGCAGCCTACCAGGCTCCTCCATCCGTGGGATCTTCCAGGCAAGAGTACTGGAGTGGGGTGCCATTGCCTTCTCCGTTTGTTTGCATGTGACTTTCCAAATTGTGCTACTGTCTTTTGAATGTCTGCAGTGTCAGTAGTGATGGTCCTCATGTTGGTTCTTAATTCTTCTCTCTACTTTTTATTATTTCACTAGAGGTTTGTTAATTGTTTAAAATTTTTCAAAAAGCCAGTTTTTGAGCTTTGTTGATCCTTCCTAGCATATGCTCTGTTTATATTTCATTACTGTTTGCTCTCTGTCTATGGCCATACCACCCTGAACGAGCCTGATCTCTTCCATCTGTTCTTTAATTTCCTTTCATTCACTTTCTTTGGGTTTACTTTGCTGTTCTTCCTCAGATTTCTTGACATGGATGACTAACCTTTTATTTTACACTCTTTACTTTTTTCTAATATATGTACTTAAGGCTCTGAACCAAATAATTTTTCCATAAAAGGCCAGATAGTAAATATATTTGATAAATCTTTCCCAAAATGACTCAATTCTGACATAATAGCATGAACTCAGAAACAGGCAATAAATAAACAAATGGAAGAACTTGCGTTCCTGTAAGTTTTTGTTTTTTGTTTTTTTTTTTAACAAAATAAGACTGGGCTGGATTTTGGATTTTGGTTAGGTTTTGCCAAGCTCTGCTCTAAAATTTGTTCTATGTACTGCTTTAGTAACATCTAACGAATTTTGGTTAAATTGTATTTTGAATTTTTTTATTCAGTTCAAATGTTTTCTAATTTCCATTTTGAATTCTTTGACATGTGGGCTATTTTTGAAGTGTATTTCTTAAGATCCATGTGTTTGGGGTTTCTAGTTTTCTTTCTTTTTTTCCTACTAATTTCTTCTTAATTTTTAAAAATTAATTTCCTTTTTTGTTGTTGTTGTTGTTGAACTGAGCTGGATCTTAGTTATAGCACATGGGCTTTTAGTTGCAGCATATGAGATGGAGGTCCTTGACCAGGGATCGTACCCGACCCCCTGCCTTGGAAGTTTGGAGTCTTAACCACTGGACCACCAGGGAAGTCCCTCCTTGATTGTTTTTTGGTAGGATAATATGTTCCTTATCAGTGCTGCTCAATAGAAATACAATGGAAAGCCACATATATAATTAAAAATTTTCCACATTTAAAAAAGTAAAAAGAAGCAGGTGGAAATTAGTCTTAATAGTGTGTTTCATCTAACCTCATATATCCAAAGTAGTATCACTTCAACATGGAATCCATATAAAAATAATTCATATTGTATTTTAGATTCTTTTCCTTTTTTTGTCCTGTCTTCAAAATACAATGTGTATTTTCCACATACAGCACATCATAATTAGGACTAACCATATTTCAAGTCCTCAACATGTGCCCAGTGGTTATGATATTGGATGGTGTAGCTCCATATTATGTCACCCTTGGAAATCTGTTAAGACTTACTTTGTCCTCTGCGCTTAGTCACTCAGTTGTGTCCAACTCTTTGCGACTTCATAGACTGTAGCCTGCCAGGCTCCTCTGTCCATGGGAATCTCCAGGCAAGAATACTGGAGTGGGTTGCCATTTCCTCCTCCAGGGGATCTTCCCAACCCAGGGATGGCACCCAGGTCTCTCGCATTGCAGGAGGATTCTTTACAATCTGAGCCACCAAGGAAGCCCAAGAATACTGGAGTGGGAAGCCTATCCCTTCTCCAGGGGATCTTCCTGATCCAGGAATCAAACTGGGGTCTCCTGCGTTACAGGTGAATCCTTTACCAACTGAGCTACCAGGTAAAGTAAGACTTACTTTATGGCTTAGTATACAGTCAATTTTTATAAATATTCCATGTATACTTGAAAAGGTTCTGTTTTCTTTAGTTACTGAATAAAGCATTTTTATACAAAATGCATTTATCAAAATTTGGGACATTTTCTCACTATGTTGTTCAAATCTTTATATCCTTACTTAATTTTGGGTATATTATTCTGTCAATCACAGAGTGGTATGTGAAAATTCTCCACCATGATTATGAATTTGTCTAATTATCCTTATAGTTCTGTCAGTTACCTTTATATATTTTGAAATTATACATATAATATTTAGATTGTACTTTCTTGAACTGTTCATTGTTATAAAGTGACAATGAATTTTAAAATCCTCTCGTTTCTAAAAAGATATTTGTCTTAAAGCCAATTTTGTCTTACTTCACTTTCTTTGCTATTGCTTGTGTGTTATATCCTTCTGTAGTCTTTTGCTTTCAACTTCTTTTACACTTTAGATATGTCTCTTTTTTTGCTTTTTTTTTTTGGCTGCACCAAGCAGCATGAAGGATCCTAGTTCCCTGACCAGGGATCAAACCCGTGCACCCTGCAGTGGGAACTCAAGGGTCTCAACCACTGGACAGCCAGAGAAGTCCTACCCCTTTTGCATTTTAATCTAGTCAGACAGTCTATCTTTTACCAGAATGTTTAGCTGCTTTTAATTTGAATCTAATATTGCTGTCATATTCTGGATAAATTTTATCATTTTACATAGTGACTTTCATTTGTCCTGTCTTATTTATTTATTTTTGTTCTTTTGGGTTAGTTTTTTTCTTAAAAAAAAATCAAGTTTTCTCCTCTACTAGTTTGGAACACCTCTAGCCAAACCATAGAGAAGTACCCTTATACACTGAGATCCCTTCAATCCCTCTGGCCAAACTTGAGGAGCGAACAGGACTTTGGCTCCATCTACCCCAAACGCTCCTTCCTACCAGCCCAGGAGACCTTTATCAAGTTGGGCAAGAGACCTGGCCCTAAATCTTCTTGCATTCGTTCCCTGTGTCCTGAATACCTTAAGAGTCTGAGCTTTTGAAAGTCTAGAGCTTTTTCTATGTTTCTGAGGTAACAGCTGTCCTTGAAAGTCCCATGCACTTCATATTCCAGCTGCTGAAACTGGGGAAGCCTTGTGGGGCAGCAGAATTTACTGGGAAAACACAACTAGCTTAGTATTTCCAAACGTTCTCCTTTTATGTAATTGTCATCGGGTCTTCTTTCTTTGGTTTCTTGGGAAATACAGGAAGTTAATAAGGAAAGCCAGGAGCCCAGGGACCTCAAATGACAAAGGAGGGGAGTGAGGTCTGGGTGGCCGTTTTGTTCCCCCCACCCAGCCTCATCTCTCCCTTTTTTTCTGTGCCAGTGTGTGCTCTGAGCCCACTACCCAAGAAAGCTGCCCTGAAAGAGGGCACTGCTGGAGGCTTTGCTTCAGCTGGAGCATGTGGGCATTCAAGTCTAGAGATTTCACTCTCCTGCTCCTCAAAATGCTTCAGGGTTTCTCTGTTACTTAAGGCCTTGGTTCTTTATTCCTCCACCCTCATCTCCCACCATTCCCTCAGCCCCTGCAGCTCATGCTCCTGTCTCTCCCATCCAGGCCTTTCTTCTCTTGTTCTTGCACTCTAGAATGAATGCTGGTGTCCTCCCCTCCCCCCACCCCCACCTTCCCGCATCTCCCTCCTCCTGCTCTCTCAGGCTTTAGCTCAGATACTTCTTCCTCCAGGAAACCTCGACAGCTGGGTCAGATACCTGTTCCGGGCTCAGAAAGCCCCTGTGCTTTTCCTCAGTGGACTGAAGACTTTATTCTCCCCTTTTCCCCCACTCCATGCAGCTTGTGGGATCTTAGTTCCTCGACCAGGGATTGAACCTTCACCTTCAGTAGTGAAAGCGTGGCGTCCTAACCACTGGAGCACCTCTTTTAATGGTCATTTGCCCACCTTTATCACTACACTGTTTGGATTGTGTCTTCTTTGCTCATATAATCTCAACTCCATGTCTAGGTGACAACAGTCCCATCATAAAGTCTTGTTGATTAATTGAGTGGTTGAATGTCTTCTTTCCTTTCTCTCTGTTCTTTTTTTCTCTTTCTCTCCTTCCTTTCTTCCTTCATGACTTGTTCATTCGTGTCTTTTGCCCATTTTTTCACTGGCGGGTCAAGTGTTTTCCTTGTAAGAGCTTTCCATATATTAAGGTTAGCAGCACTTTGTAGGTGATATTTGTGCAAAACATTTTATACAGCATGTTAATTATGTATTAATGTAATTCATGGTGATTGATATTTCATATGTAGAAGTTTTAAATTTGCATGCCACAATGTACACTAGCCTTTCTGGGTTACTTTTGGAGAGATATTAGGCAATGGGAGACATTAGGAAGCCTTCTGGAGTACTGGAAATATCCTAGATGCTTATCTGAGTATTGCTTACAGAAGTGTATACATATATAAAAAATCATTGAATTGCACACATAATACCTGTACATATTGTTATATATAAGGTATAACTCAAAAAGAAGTTTAAAAATCAGTTTCCCTTTTTACTTGTGAGTTTTGTTCACTGATTTTTTAAAAGCAGTTTTATTTAGATACTACTGACATACATTTTTTAAAAATAATTTTAAAATTTTATTATTTTTGGCTGCACTGACTCTTCATTGTCTTGTGTGGGCTTCGTCTAGTTGCAGTAAGTGGGGGCTTCTCCCTAGTTGTGGTGCACAGGCTTCTCATGAGTTGGCTTCTCTTATTGCAGAGCACTGGCTACAGGGAGTGTGGGCTTCAGCAGTTGCATCTCTTGGGCTCTGGAGTGCAGGCTCAGTAGCTGTGGCAGGAATTTGATTGCCCCAAGGCATGTGGAATCTTCCTGGACTGGGGATGGAACCCATGTCCCCTGCATTGGCAGGCAGACATGGATTTCATGTCTTTACCTCTTGACTACCAGGGAAGTCCCTAAACTGCACATTTTAAAATTGTACAATTTGATAAATTTTAGCATATGTATTCAAGTGTAAGGGCTTGATAGTTGGCTCAGTGGTATAGAATCTGCCTGCCAGTGTAAGCGACGTGGGTTCGACCCCTGGGTGGGGAAGATCCCCTGGAAGAGGAAATGGCAACCCGCTCCAGTATTCTTGCCTGGAAAAATCCCATGGACAGAGGAGCCTGGAGGGCTACAGTCCATGGGGTCAAAAAGAGTTGGACATGACTGAGCGACTGAGCGCAGCACACAACACATTCAAGTGTAAAACCGTAACCATAATCAAGATTGTGAACATATGCATCGCCCCAAGAAGTTTCCTCATACTCCTTTATAATCTCTTCCTCCTACCCATTCACCACTATTTACATTTTCTAGAATTCTATGTAAATGGACACAAATAGTATGTAATCTTCTTTGTCTGGCTTCTTTTAGTCAGCATAAGTATTTTGAGATTTATCTGTGCTGGTGTATGTATCAATAGTGCCATCCTTTTTTTAATGATTTTTTTAATTGAAGTATAGTTAATTTATAAGATTGTTTTAAAGTACACAGCAAAGTGATTGTGTATATGTATATACACATTTATATATATATATATGTTTTGTTACATTCAGTCACTCAGTTGTGTCTGCCTCTTTGTGACCCCATGGACTGCAGTACACTAGGCTTCCCTCTCTCCAGGCTATTCTCCTGGAGTTTGCTCAGACTCATGTCCATTGAATCAGTGATGCCATCCAACCATCTCATCCTCTGTCACCCTCTTCTCCTCCTGCCTTCAATCTTTCCCAGCATCAGGGTTTTTTTCAGCGAGTTTCGGCTCTTCACATCATGTGGCCAAAGTATTGGAGCTTCAGCTTCAGCGTCAGTCCTTCCAATGCACATTCAGGATTGATTTCCTTTAGGATTGACTGATTTGATCTTCTTGCTGTCCAAGAACTCTCAAAAGTCTTCTCTAACACCACAGTTTGACAGCATCTGTTCTTCAGTGCTCAGCCTTCTTTATGGTCCAACTCTCACATCTGTATATGACTACTGGAAAAACCATGGCTTTGACTAGACGGACCTTTGTCAGCAAAGTGATGTCTCTGCTTTTTAATACACTATCTAGGTTTGTCATAGCTTTTCTTCCAAGGAGCAAGCGTCTTTTAATTTCATGGCTATAGTCACTGTCTGCAGTGATTTTTGGAGCCCAAGAAAATAGTCTGCCACTGTTTACATTTTTCCCCCATCTATTTGCCATGAAGTAATGGGACTGGATGCCATGATCTTAGTTTTCTGAATGTTGAGTTTTAAGCCAACTTTTTCTCTATTTCAGCTTTAAGAGGCCCTTTTGTTCCTCTTCTCTTATATATGCTCTTTTTCAGATTCTTTTCCATTATAGATTATTACAAAATATTGAATATAGTTTCCTGTGCTGTAGAGCAGGTCTTTGCTGTTTACCTATTTTATATATAATAGTGTGTATATCTTAATCTCAAACTTCTAATTTATCTCTGCCCCTCTACCCCGCTCTCTCCTTTGGTAACCATGTTTGTTTTCTATGTCTGTCAGTCTATTTCTGTTTTGTAAATAAGTTCATTTGTATCATTTTTTAAGATTCTACATTTAAGTGATATCATATGATTATGACTTAATTCCCTCAGTATGATGGTCTCTAGGTCCATCCATGTTGCTACGAATGTATAGTACCTTCCTTTATATTGCTGAGTAGTGCTTCGTTGTATGGCTAGTCAATAATTTGTTTAACCATTTATCTAGTGATGAAAAATGTGGGTTGTTTCCAGTTTGGGGGCTACTACACATAAAACTGCTACAATTCAAGTGCAAGTCTGTATGTGGACATATACTTTGATTTCTCTTGGATAAATTCTTTCACTGATTTTTATTCTTAGAAAATCCTCTCCCACCAAATGAGAGGATATATATTTTATTTTCTATTTGGGTTTTTTTTTTTTTTACATTTCATTTTAATCAGCTGGAGTTAATTTTATTGGGTAGTGTGAGGTAGGGATTTCAACAGACTTTTCCTCCCAAAATAGCCATTTTCTCTATCACCATTTAATGAAGAATTGGTTCCTTCCTCCTTGATTTATAATATGTAGTTCCCCTCCCTGCTGTTGTTCCAGGAATTGGGACAATTGTAGGAAATTCCCTTCCCACACACTTCCAGCCCCCTGTAATATCCCTCAATTAATTCTGAGTATCCCCATAGCATATCTTGTGGTTACACAACTCATGCTGATAAAGTTCACACACTTTCTCAGATATTGGAGTCACTCACACCCAAGTTCAACTCTCCACTGATTGGCAAGAGATTTGGGCATCTGTCCCATTTGTGAAGGGATCAGATATTGCCAGAGTGGGCAGACAAGAGTGACCCATGCTGAAGATGGCAAAGCCAACTCATGAGACCACCCTTTTAGCCATAACCACTTCCTTTCTGCTTGACTTTGCAGGATGAGGCTGGTAAGAATCTTGGTTAGAGATGATGAGTCTTGCATGCCAGGCTGAAAGTCCTGCTCTGCGCACAATCCTTCACTGGGTACTGAGGATGTAGAGGTTCCTTATCTTTAAGCCCCGCACTCAAGAAGCTCACCAACAAGTAAACAGACAATTATGGTTCATTCACTCATTCCATTTATGTGTTGTGTGGGTGTGTGGGTGTGTGTGTGTGTGCACATGCATGGCGCACGCGCTCAGTCGTGTCTGACTCTTTTTTTCTTTTTTTTTTTTTATTAGTTGGAGGCTAATTACTTCACAACATTTCAGTGGGTTTTGTCATACATTGATATGAATCAGCCATAGATTTACATGTATTCCCCATCCCAATCCCCCCTCCCACCTCCCTCTCCACCTGATTCCTCTGGGTCTTCCCAGTGCACCAGGCCCGAGCACTTGTCTCATGCATCCCACCTGGGCTGGTGACCTGTTTCACCATAGATAATATACATGCTGTTCTTTCGAAACATCCCACCCTCACCTTCTCCCAGAGAGTTCAAAAATCTGTTCTGTACTTCTGTGTCTCTTTTTCTGTTTTGCATATAGGGTTATCATTACCATCTTTCTAAATTCCATATATATGTGTTAGTATGCTGTAATGTTCTTTATCTTTATGGCTTACTTCACTCTGTATAATGGGCTCGAGTTTCATCCATCTCATTAGAACTGATCCAAATGAATTCTTTTTAACAGCTGAGTTAATATTCCATGGTGTATATGTACCACAGCTTTCTTATCCATTCGTCTGCTGATGGGCATCTAGGTTGCTTCCATGTCCTGGCTATTATAAACAGTGCTGCGATGAACATTGGGGTGCACGTGTCTCTTTCAGATCTAGTTTCCTCAGTGTGTATGTCCAGAAGTGGGATTGCTGGGTCATATGGCAGTTCTATTTCCAGGTTTTTAAGAAATGTGTCTGACTCTTTGATACCCATGAGTATAGCCTGCCAGGCTCCTCTGTCCGTGGAAGACGAGAATACTAAAATGGGTTGCTATTTCCTTCTCCAGGGGATCTTCCTGACCCAGGGATAGAACCTGTGTCTCTTGCATCTCGTGCATTGGCAGGCAGATTCTTTACCACTAATACGACCTAGGAAGCCTTAATATTCATTGACCACTAGCTAAATACCAGATGCTCCTCTGAGGGCTTAGGATACACAAGTGAACAAAACAGTCAAAGATCCCTGCCCTTGTGCCGCTTGGCAGGGAGAAAGACAATACAATGATGAGGTCCTAATAAAAAGTATACATATGATACGTTAGAAGGTGATAAATGCTTTGGAAAAAGTAGATCAGATAAGGGATCTGGGAATGGTGAGGAGGGAGGGACAGTGAATTAAAATATGGTGGCCAAGGTGGACCCTTGAGGATCTTGGTGGCAGTCTCCTTGAGAATAGACTGTAGTGCCAGGACAGTGGGAGCAAAGAGAAGTGTCCCCACCCAGCTGGTGAGGGGTGATGGAGGGCTTCCAGTGCCTCTTGAAGGATATGATGGGAAGTCAGCTGACAGGAAAGAAGACAGCAGGGAAGAGTGTTCTAGGCAGAGAAGGCAGCGTAGGCAACCATGACAGAAAGAGTGGCCCTGTAGAGCGCCACAGATGGCTCACTCCAGCTGGAGGGCCGGGGCAGGTGAGGGGGCAGTGTCCCCGCTGAAACCAGAGACAGCTTGAGTGAAGCTCACAGCCCAGGAATGTCAGACTGCAGGTGGGCCCTCATCACAGTAATTGCATCTGTGCTCATTGCTTAGCGGATCTGTGATTTTTTTTTTTCCAGAGCCAGGAGCTGGAGTAGTGGGGAGCTCTGCCGGCCTGTATTGAGTGCAGGTCTGCCAGAGCTATCTGGTCCCTCAGAGCCAGAGCTTCCCCGCCCCAAGATCCCAAGCTGACTGTCGCTAGTCATGCCCTGCTCATAGAGCACACACCTTGGGAAAGGTGGGGGTGGGGACAGTGTGCCTGTCCCTGGGTCTCTGAAGCTAGTCTGGCAGGGTAGCCACTGAGACTGTAGCTGTGGCTTCTGATCTCAGAAGGAGGCAGGAAGCTGTGGCCAAGGCCCCAGTAGCATTTGCTCCTCTAAAAGGAGAAGAAGTGTGTGCCAGGAAATGTGTGCAGCAGCCCCTTCCTGGCCTGGGCCTGAGTGGCCTCAGTCTGGCCAGTTCCTGGATCTGACCTGAGGCCTTGTGATGGCAGCATTGCCCACTCACTTCTTCCCTCCACAACAGAATGCCCGCTTTTGGGGTGACAGTGGTCAGGGTGGCCAGTGACGCCAAAGCCTCTGGGCCCCAGCAGTAGTGGAATCTGTGACCACAGGCCTCAGGGTGACTGGAGACCTCCCCACACACACCCCGCCCCAGGGCCTCTCTGGGTTGGGGCTTCCCATGACTGTAGCCGCAGAGGTTTCTCAGGCCCTTTTTCTCTGACGCTTTTTCCATAGAACAGCTAGGAACGAATGTGAACCACTATCTGGAGCCCAGGTCTCTGAAAGCCTCACGGATTCTCCCCTGCTCCCCGTCATCTGCCTCCACACCCGAACTCTGTCCAGAAGCCTAGTCGAGGACTCAGGTCTTCCATTGCAGTGGGACTCAGCCATCTTCTGCTTCTATGATGGCCAGAAGCACTGCAGAGATTCACACTCTGTCCAAATGCAATGAATGTTAGGTCTTGGGATATAACAGTTAACAAGACTGGGCCTGCCATCAAGGAGCAACGAGGAGAGGGAGAGAGACAGATAATAAAGAAGTGAACACATGCACAAACAAGACAATTTCATACAGGCATAAGTGCTGTTAATAAAATAAGGCACTATGATAGGGTTTAACTGGGTGAGCACCATGAGACGGGGTCCTCAGATAAGGCCTCCTGAGGAGGGGAACATCTGAGTTCAGACCTGAGTGACAACTAGAAAAGCCACTCTAGGAAGAAGTGAGGGTATAGAAGAGCAGTGCCAAGGCCTTGCATGGGAGTACGGGGAGACTTTGAGGAAGATGGAGCTAGTGCAGCTGGGAGGGGGCAGCGGAAGGGGATGTGTCAGAAAGGTAGGCTGGGCTAGAGCACGAACAGCCTGTAGGCCTGGTAAGGACTCCGAATTCTATTCCAAGTTGCAGGATTTTAAAGCAGGATAATGATGTAATCTAATTTAGGTTTTTCAAAGATTCATCAGGCTGCTGAGAGACAGTAGACAGTAGTGGGCCAAAAATAGGAGAGCGTGAACTCTCTATATATTTTGAAAACAGAACTGAAAGACCTGCTGACAGACAAAGGGTGTGAGAGTTTGAAAGGAGTCAGGGATGAGTTGGAAGATTTTGACTGAACCATTGAATGGATTGGGGTGCCATGAACGGAAATGGGCAGGACCACAAAAAAGTAGGTTGAAGAGTTGTGGGAACACGAGAGTTCTGTGTTTTCTTTCATATGTTCATGATGCTTCAATTAGCAAATAACAGAAAGTACAAGTAAAACTGGTCTAAACATCAGGTGGGATGTATTGACTCTGATTCCTGAGAAGTCCAGAGTTCAGGCATGTTTTGATCCTTGAATCCTCAGTCTGGCTTTGTCCTCAACCTGGCTTCCTGCAGTGAAATAAAATGGCTATACACCCACCAAAGAAGGAGCTTCTACTACCCAACCATTAAACAGAGTTTCTGAACTTTTGTTCAATTTGGTTGGATCAATTTAGGACCCCAATCGCTGTCGCAAGTGGGAATAGGATTATACTAATTTTCTTCACCAATCAGAGACAGTCTCTGGAGCTGTGGACAGGAATGTATGCTTACAAAAGGTAGGGGGGTGGGTAGGGATGGAATGGATGCTGAGGAAGCACCCCTAAGGGCCACAGAACCATGGTTCATTGGAGATGTCTCTTAGATGTGCAGTGGGAACTACCAAGGGGAAAGCTGGATGTAGGATCCGAAGCTCATGAGAGAGGTCAGACTAGGAAATAAACATTTGTCATTGGTGTATAGATAGTACTTATGGAGCTTCCCTGGTGGCACAGTGAAAAAGAATCCACTTGCTAGTGCAGAATACCTAGGTTTGATCCCTGAGTCAGGAAGATCCCCTGAAGAAGAAAATGACAACCCACTCCAATATTCTTGCTTAGGAAATCTCACAGACAGAGTAGTATGGTGGGCTACAGTCCATGAGGTTGCAAAGAATCAGACATGACCTAGCAACTAAACAACAACATGATAGTTCTTGTAGCATGAGCCTAGAAGAGGATACCTGAGGAGTATAAATGGAAATCTGATAATTCATCCCTGGGGTATGCGAACATTCAGAGGAAGGACTGCTTCTGAAGAGAAGCCAGCAAAGGGAGAACAAAGTTGCAGCCAGAGAGGTACAAGGAAAGCCTGGGGAATTGTAGTCATAGACTTAAGAGAGGGAAGTATACAGGAGAATGTTTTCCTTCAGCTGAGTTGAAAGCTGCTGAGCAAAAAAGCAACATGAGAACAAAGAACTGGATGCTGGATTTGATAACCTTGACAAGTGACTCATGGGAAGACAAACTATAGATGAGGAAGTAAAGTATAGATATAGATGACTTTCAAGACATTTTGCTGTCAGTGAGAAAGAAAAAAGGTGTGACATGTGGGAGGGTCATGGAATCAAGTCAAGCTTAGTTCATCATGATTGGGTCCAGTGCCCATGTGGTTCACAGCTGCAATCCAAGAGGAGCAGCCAGACCACAGGATGGTCATTTTCTTCTCTCTTTTGGGTTGAATGTGGACTTGGAGCAGCCCTGGGCTAGGAGCCCCTTTGCCTCTCAGACCACTTGGTGTCAGAGCATGCAGCCTACCATGTCGTGACTACCCACATATCCATCTCCTCTCAATGCCCCAGGCTGGCACAAGGATAAAGGACTGAACCCCATTCACTGTGGCACCAGCACAGGAGGAAAGTCCTGGGTGTTGACAAGAAAGGCTGATAGCGAGTTGGAAGGGCTGGGGAATGGAAGGGCTGGGCAGCAGTGCATATGGGGCTGGACAGGAACTGAAGTAAAGGGTGAGGGACAGGAAAGCTCCAGTGGCCAGCATGGTGGCCAAGAACAGCATGAGTTCTGAAAAGTCATGAGACCTTGTTTGTGTGGGATGTATATAGTTAAGGGTGGTGAAAAGGGAGAGCTGGGATCACTGAAGAGATTGACCAGAAGGGGAAGGCAAGAACAGGATCCTAAAGGTGTCTGGGTCATACTGGAGTCTGTGCTAAGATGATGGTGGTACTTCCCTGGGAGAAGTCCTATAAGTAGTCTAAGCTGTTGCATGTGTCACGATCACATTTTGAAGTATTGCTCTTCTGAGCGCTGTTGTCTCTTAGCTCATGCCATAAAGAGGAAATGTGTGCGCATGCATGCTCAGTCACTTCAGTCATCTCCGACTCTTTGAGACCCCATGGACTGTGGCCCACCAGGCTCCTCTGTCCAAGGGGTTCTCCAGGCAAGAATACTGGCGTGGGTTGCCATGCCCTCCTCCAGGGGATCTTCCTGACCCAGGAATCGAACCTGCGTCTCCTGCATTGCAGGCAGATTCTTTACCCACTGAACCACCTGGGAAGCCCCATTAAGAGGAAATACCAAACTCCAATATAGAACTTCATTCAGTGAAAGAAGCCACATGGGACATGGTCAGCCTGCAGAGACCATCACTCTAATTCCCAGGGGTAAGATATATCCAGACTGACTCTGGGACCTCAGGTCTCTTGGGAAAAGAGACTTGGCTGGACTGATTGTTTTGAGGGTGAAAGGGGGATATCTATAACAGCTCAGCATGTGGGAAAGAATCTTGGCCACCCATTGCCTGGACACTAGAAGGAGTCTAAAAGTGACAACATTTGATAAATGAAAGTGAACAGTGATCAGATAATGAGTGATCGATTCTGAAACCTAATTTTCAAAAAGGCAGCACAGGTTCAAAGGAAAAAAGAAAAAAGCCAGGTTAGGAAAGGTTGAGTCAAATAGTGAGCAACCTCTGTCCTCAGTGGAGGCTAGGGCCTCAGCCATGCCTGGGGATGAGAGGACATCCCCTGACCTCATGGGAAAGACACTGTAATCAGGATCAATATGATTTTGTGGGGGAGGATATTAAGAGAAAGACCTATAAGATGTTCCTTTGCCTGGACTTTTCTTTCCTCCCACTATCTGGATTCCACACCCACTCCTGCTCATGTGGCCCTTCCCCAGCATCTCCTCACTCCAGCCCCAGAGCAGCCAGCCCACCCCTACCCAGCCTGTCTTCTCTTCACCACCTCCTACACCGGTCCCACTAACCCATTCTTTGATTTTCATTCTGGGCTACAAATATGATATACATTCATTAGAAACAACTTGGAAAACTCAGAAAAGTACCAAAAGGGGTACAAAAACCACCTTCAGTGCCAAACTTGGAGGCAGTTACTTTCTCCTGACACATCATTTTGTATCTTTTTTGACACCCTTACAACCACATCTTATTTTATTTATTTTTTTAGCTGGAACCATGCTTACAGTCCAGTTTATAAATTTTATGAAACAGATTTCATGAGAGTAGGAATGTTATCTATTTTGTTCACTGCTGTTCAGTAGCACGTGGTGGTCACTCAATAAATATTTGTTAGAAGAGTGGATTTTATAATTTGTTTTCACTTAATGCAATGTAACTGTTTTCTGGCATTTTTTTGTGTATTCTCTTATGCTGTTATTTTTTTTTTTTTTGTATGCAGTATATTTTACTCCCATGAAATAAAACACATTTTTTTTTCATATTTGCTGAAAAGTAAAACAATAATATTGTACGAAATGTTATACATTTCGGGTGGGTTGTACATAGATAGCAGTTTCAGAAACATCATTGCATCCACCAGAGAAACTATTCTAAAACTGATATTCACACATTTTTTATAATAATAATATGTTAGAAACATACAGTGTGACATTTAGTATATACATTCCTTTGCTTGCAAGTGAAAAATCCTAATCGCTTCTGTATAACATGCTTTATTTTAAAGCCTAACCTTTAAAAACACTGTTGTGATATTACTAACAACTGCTTTTTATAAAATTAATTTGACATTTCGATATATATACATCCTTTCAGTCATTTTAATGTTAACAATGCTAAACTTAAAAAATAACAAGCTTATAGTAATGTTAAAATGTCATATCGTCAAACATTTGTGTGTCCTCGCAACTGCTAGAAATACTTTTAGTGAAAGATGTCAGACGTTGAGAAAATTCCTTTGAAATCAAAGGAGCTCTCTTTAATTCAGTGGTTTCCTTTTCTCCCTGTATCTTCTCTCTCTCTCCCTTTCTTTCTTAGTGCCCACGACCTTCTAGCATAATTCCGTCTTTCACGGGCAGAGCTGCCCCATGCATGGTCCCAGGATCCCCGTGCAGTGGGGCGCGGCTCACTCGGGCCGGTCCTCCGCGTACCGGCAAGCACTCAGGTCGGACGCCGGGCTCTGCACGCTGGCGTAGCCGAAGCCGGAGTGCTGCTTTGCTTTCCGTCTCAGGCTGGCCGGGCTCGAGTTACACGTGTCCCTATAAACGGACGGAGGAGTCGGCGGCGCGTAAGGGCAGGCGGGCCTCGGCACCGCGGAATTCATATGCTGTTATTTTTAACTGCTGCATGGTATTTTATCCTATGTGTATACAATATTTTTTAATCTAACCCACTGTTAGTAGATATTGAAGTTGCCTTGAATTTTTTTATACTACAGGTAATACCTGGCTGAACATCTTTGAGTATTCATATATAGGTATTTCTACACATTACTTTCAGAAGATAGATTTCTAGAATTGAAATTGCTGGATTGAATGTGCTTCTATATGTTTGTCTAATTGCTCTCCCACCCCAAAAGGCTGATTTACATACATGTCCTTAACCCTTTTCAGTGGAATCTATTATCATGTTTTAAACTTATAGTGAAGATGTACCTTATTTTTACTGAATTTTTTTGATTACTTGTGAAATTGGCTAATTTTTATGTTTACACGCTATATATATTTTTTTTTCTTTTCCATATTACTTAGTTTTCTTCTTGCACCTTATTTTTCTCAGACTCTCTTCTTTTTCTATTTGATTTCTAAGAGCTCCTCATATAATAAATATTTCTGAGTGGCAAAATTTTAAAATTTCATGTTGTATCTTTGTTTAGTCTTTGAGCTTTCTGATAATTGATCTATTTCTGTGCCATAGATTTGATTTTTGTGTTACTCGTTATATTATTTTTTGTAGTATTTTAGTTTTTAGTGTTATTCTACTTTCAAAAATGTCTCTTGGTCAGTATTGTGGATTAACATTCTTCGAATTAAATTTAAACCCATTTTGTTACGTTTTAAAATGAGAGTGCATTAAATATAAATATAAACTTTGGAGAGAATTGGTGTCTTTGTAGTATTTAGTGTTGTAATCTAAGAATATCATTCATCTCTTAATTCATTGGAGCCTTCTTTTATGTTCATCTATAAAGTTTTATAGTGCTCTTCATCTCAATCCGGAACATACCTCGTTTATTCCCATTTTCTATTTTTTATTGTTGTTTCTTTAGTAAAGGAAATATTTTCCTGTAATGTTTGTTTTCACACTTCATAAATATTCAATCACCTTACAAACACTTCTGTGCAGTACAATAGTTTTTAGTTTCTTCTCTTGGAGTTTCTACCCTCTAGGTGCTCACTTTTGGTCTTTCCTCCTTCTCTCTTCTATTTATATACAGGTGGAGGCAGAACTAAGTTTGAATACCTCAAATCAGAGGACAGGTCATCATGGGCCCCTGTTCTCAGAAGAATATGGATGATCTTCTCCCAGTGGGATCATTTGTGCTTACCTTGGAAAGACGAGTCTGATCTGGAGGCAAAGATGTCCAGAGTGAGACAGGAGGGACGCAGTTCGCCCAGCCAAGGAACTTCAGAAACAGGTCTCCTGGGAGGAGCAAGAACTAGGTAGAGCAGAAAGCACCTGGGGGGAGTTGTAGGTAATATGGCTAGAGACTCAGTATAGAAACTGGCTGTGGGTGTTTGGAGCTACCGGAGGCCCTGAATTCCTCATCTGGCAGGAAGATCTGCCCTTGAGGAACATGGGAATGGGAATGGGAGAGCCCAAGGGAAAAGAAGGACTGAATGTGCATATGTCATGGGGCAGGATCTGTGGAAGAGCACCAGAGGGAGCAGAGGTGCTTGAAAGGAGAGGACCTGTCTGCCAATCTCCTTTCGTCAAGTGCCCATGTCTGCTCTCACACCTGAAGGCATCCTTCCTGAGCCTTTCCATGGGCATAAGTTTAGAGGTCCATCCTCCTGGCTCCTAAAAGGCTCATGCTGACTCAGGAACACACACACACACACAAAATGTTGTCCCCAGCACAAACTGTGTCTACTCCACCTAAACAGGTCTTGTTGATATTTACAACTGCTGCTTTAAGATTTCTCTTTCATTCTGAAATCCTACAACACCCGACTTAATTATTGAGTGTCTTCTGGATACCAGATTAAGAGCACATAGCAGCCTGTGTAGTGAGTGGAGGAGGTGGCAGGTGGCAGGCATCTCCTGTATGCAGAGGGCGGCCTTGTGGGTTTCAGTCTGATGCTCCCACAGGTGTCAGTGGCTGAATCACCTCCCTCACTCCTTACCCCACGTTCTCGGGAAATTCACCTTGTGAAACTGTCCTGTCTTCACTACACACTTGGGCCCAGCACGTCCATCCGGCATGTTTCAGATTCCATTACCTTTTTTTCTTTTGGGGGAACTTTAATTCTACGGATTAAAAATACTTTTTTGACATTATTTTGAGTGAGGTTGGAGTCATACAGCACATGTATGCAGGATGCACTGGTATTTTAGGTGGATTCCCTGCTGTGTGTCATCACTGAGACCTTGTGGTTCACCCGGTGTTTCTACAAATGCAGGGGATGTTCCCTTTCTTTCTCTCCAAGGTTTACCCCCACACAAACCACAGTGAAGCTTTTAATAGCTTTGGGGATGACAGCAAAGACTTGAGTTATATTTGGTATCTTTTCCCATTAGAAAGTAGATAGACTCCTGAATTCAAATATCTTCTTCCCAAGAAATTAACTCTTGCTTTTTTCCTTTTTACCTAGAAAATCCTCTATTTCTAACTTTAGGAGATTTTGCTGAGAAAAGATATTGAATTGTTGTGGACTCCTCTTTAATATGACAAAGGACACAGGCTTTGGAGTCAGATGGCTTTGGACAAATCTCAGGTTAGCTCTGAAATCTTGAGCAAGTTCCTTCAGCCCTCTGAACCTCAGTATGCTCATCTGCAAAATTAGATATTTTAGTAAAATTGATCACAAGCAATAATAACGTACTCAAGCCAGATAAAGATTGACTCGAGGTCACTGGGAAGTACCTCACTTGCTCCAAATGCAGGAATGTAGCTGGGCCTCCAGGGTACACCAGAATCAGGAATACAGCCACAGTTGGAAATGCAGGTCACAAGTTCAGAATCTATCAAGGACTGGCTAAAAAAAAAAAAAACCTTTCCCTAGGGACTTTTTTGAGATGCAACACAGTTGGGCCTGAGGCCTCTTCTGGTCTGGTTTTTTTACACTGACTTCCTTCACCCCTCACTGGCCCATGGAGAACTCAACAATGAATTTCTCTTTGTTTCTCATCTTTGCTTCTCTGGGAGTATATGCTTCATTTTTCATGTTCTCTGCAGATGTGCACTCTCTGCAGAAAAGGACTAAAATTCCAATTCAAAATTCCCTTGGATGAACTACACTGGGTTCAGCCATTGTACCGGTTATTGGTCATTTGGACCAATCATGGGTGACGGGTAGAGTCACCTGTGTGAACATGGCAGCTCTTATTGTAAAGCTATGGATGGATTGAAGGTCATAGTGCAACTGGTGCAGAGATAATCCTGGCATCCTTATAGAGTTGCTACGGTAGAATATGAGCTCATCATATAATTACCCCTGGGTGGTGCTCAACAACTCTTTAGGTACTGCCCTGATTGCTTGTTTGATATCAGCCTGGCACACTAGAGGTACATGTTGTTTTATTTTAGTGTAAATTCAAGTTACATATTTAATCATCAGTTAAAATTTTGTTTAGGAGATTTTGTGCCTATATTTATATCTGGTATTAGCCTATCAATTTTTCGTTGTTTAAAAATTTGATGTCACATCAACTTTTGGAATTCTATGTATATTTACTTTGTAAATTAAATGATAAAATTTTTTTATAGTTTCAAATACTTTATATGATATAGGCATTATTTATGTCTTCAAATGAAATAAAATTCTCCTTAGAGGGTATACCTGTGCTCAGTCATGTCCAACTCTTTGCAACCCCATAAACTGAAGCTGCCAGTTTCCTCTGTCCATGGAATTTCCCAGACAAGAATACTAGAGTGGGGTGCCATTTCTTTCTCCAGAGGATCTTCCTGACACAGGGTTTGAACCTAAGTCTCCTGTGTCTCCTGCATTGGCAAGCAGGTGGATTCTTTATCACTGAGCCACCTGGGAAGTCCTCTTTAGGGAGTAATGGTTAACATATTAGACTGGGAGTCAGAATGTCCACATTTTAGTCTTTGTCTTAATTTTCTGTGTGACCTCAAGCAAGTCCCTGCTCCTCCCTGGGATTCTATGGGATTAGGGAGGACAGGACAGCTGGCTCATATGTTTTGAGCCACCACTCAGCTGGTTCTTCTGGGGAGTCAGCCACTGGTCATTGGGGTTGGTTCTTTTGGCAGTCCCCTTCTGTACCTTTCTGGTGCCTTCTAGCAGATTTCTAGCCAGTGGTATTTTCCCTGCCTTTGAAGTGCTCTATGTTGTGCTCTTGTTTCTCTCCTGGCCCTGAGAGCGGCCTCTTAAAGTACTGTTTTTGTTATTTGTGGGTCTGAGCCCACTGGGCAGTGTCTTTGACATTGATTTTTTGGTTCCCTGTAATAAGCTCTGAGACTGGGAAGCAGCCTGACTCCCTCCAGGGAATGTACCATCCTGTTCTGAAAATTCACTTCTCCTTAGACTTCCCAGCACCGGCCCCTCCCCAAGAGCTCTTCCATCACTTCTAAAAAGGCCTGCCTCTGCCTGCCTCCCTATAGTCTCTAACATCTTCCTGGGCTAACATGAGCCTCTCTCAAGGTCCTCAGGGCCACCTCCAGTCCTGACCACGTGGCCTTTGAATGACCACCAGAGAAAGGAAAGACTTGGGCACATGCAAGAAGACCACAAATCAGGATATGAGGAGTCTGGTAGCACTGACCCTCTACTCACACCTTGCAATTCATGCCATGTAAGAGGGGACATCATTCTCATTTCTGTCATGATCTTCCCATGACATGCTTCTCCCTCTCCAGCATTCCAACCCTTTCTGAGCCAAGAGAGAGCTCTGGAAATGCTCCTTATTAAAATAGATTTTTCCTTGTTACAGAAATGCCTATTCATTTTAGAAAAGTTGAAAAATACAGGTAAATTCAAAGAAGAGAGAAAAAAAGAAACTCTTATAACCCCACCAGTCAATGATAATCACTATTAACTTTCCTTCCATTTTTTTCCATGAATGTATATTGCCTAGAAAATCCCATTGACACAGGAGACTGGCAGGCTACAGTCCATGGGGTCGCAAGAGTTGGACATAACTTAATGACTAAACCACGATACGTGCTTTTAAACATAGGTGGCTCAGATGGTAAAGAATCTGCCTGCAGTGCAGGAGATCTGGGTTCAATTCCTGGGTCAGAGAATCCCCTGAAGAAGGGAATGGCAACCCACTCCAGTATTCCTGCCTGGAGAATTCCATGAACAGAGGAGCCTGACAGGCTACAGTCCATCGGGTTGCCAAGAGTCGGACACGACTAAGTGACTTCACACTACAACACATGAAAATCATCCTGAATATATTGTTTTGTAACCTACATTTTTTACCTGGCCACATGCCGCGAACATCTCTCTGTGTCATTCCACAGTCTTCTGCATCATCATTTTTATGGGCAGCAGAGCGTCCTACGGATGTACAAAAATGAATTCTGCTTTGGGATTGGACTTTTGGATAGTTTCCACCTTGGCACTATTGTAAATAATACTGCGGTGACAATCCTCATGGACAAAAAAAATCCTGATTTTTTTTTTTTCCCTCCATGTTAATTCCTAAGCGAACCTGCTGGTGGTAGTCAGAGTTTAAGCATTTTTTAAGGTTTGTGACCCAGCTTGCCAAGCTTCCCATCAGAAAGGGTTTGCAGTAAGTCAGACACTGAGGTGTCCGCATTTTCTCCTGATCTTTACCCTGCTTTTATTGTTGAGTTCATCTGGCCTGGCGGTGGGCTAAGCTGCCTAGGTTGCCACCAGGAAAAAGGGGCTGGATTCTGGCTAGATGGGAAGAGTGATAGAAGGGAGGGACTTCCAGGTGAGTGAGGTGTGGATTATGGAAGCCTGGTCCTTCCTCCTCTTACAGGGATCAGCACCCCTATGACCTAGACTTTGGAAGAAGGAGACGGAAAAACAGCGGCATTAAGGCAGCTACTTCACATCTCACCTGAATGAGCAGCTAGGCAGAGAAGGGCAGCATTTCTTCTTTCTGGAATTGCCTGTCTTTGTCCTTTGCTTATTTGTCTTTTTATTCTTGATTTGAGTTATAGGTCAAACCCTTCTTCTGTTGCCAGTGTTACAGTTTTTGCAAGTTTTCTATTTATCTTTTAGATTTTTTAATGGTGGTTTTTTTTAACACGGAGACATTTAGAATTTGCATGTAGTCAGATCTTCAAATCTACCAGTCTTTTCCTTTGTGGTTTCTGCCTTCTTTGTTGTGCTGAAAAAGATTTTCCCTACCCCCAGATGGTATAAGCATTCAACCAAATTTTCTTTGAAATGATTCATTTGTTTTATTTCCAAAATCTTTCAGGTATGGTTTGTTTTCCATCAGTCCTGACCTTGTGTGAGCTGGAGACATATGCACAGGTGTCTCAGGGACCAGTAGTAGCGGCTTGATCAGCCCCGTGGATGCAGGACAAATTCCAAGGGCTTCATCTTTGTCTTTCTCTGGCTCCCAGGAGCCCTCTAGTTATCTAGTTGACCTTTTTAAGAGAAAAGAATATAGCTGCCTTTGATTGGCTCATCAGAGAATTTTCAATCAAAAGAAACCCAAATGAGTGGGTTAATTGATTTCTGACAGTTTGGCAATGGCACTTCCATAGCACAAGTACATTTCATGTGGGCTGACTTTTTGTTTGTTTGTTCATTGCGGTATCCCCAGTACCTACACAATGCTTTGCACTTAGTGGGGACTCAGCACAGTACTTGTTAACCAAATAGTTAACTGAATGAATGCATGGACATCATGTATCCTTTTTTTTTTTTTTTTTAAATTTAAAGAGGTAATAAAATAAGGAAAGTACTTATGTGGTCAGGTTTTAAAAAGTAGCATATGATACCAAATAAATTTATCCTTCATTCATTTAGCAAATATTTATTGAATTGTTCTATGCATGAGAAAAATGGTTGATGTAATTGATTAAATGAGTTAACATATTGTGTTAGTCTTCCAGTACTGCCATAACAAAATACCACATATTGGGTGGCTTAAACAATAGAAATTTATTTCCTCATGTATCTGGAGGCTAGAAGTCCGAGATTAAGGTGTTGGCAAGGTTGGTTTCTGGTGAGGCCCCTCTCGGCTTGCAGATGGCTGCCTTCTTGCTGATTCTTGACAAGACCTCACTCTGCCCGTGTGTCCTTGTGTCTTGTCCTCTTCCTGTAAGGACACCAGCTCTGTTGGATTAGGACTCTCCCCTTATGAACTCATTTTACCTTAATTATCCCTTGAAAGGCCCTGTTTCCAAATACAGTCATATGGCAGACTTCAACATGTAAATTTGGGGAAGACACAATTCAGTCCATAACTCATATGTAAATCATATGTCAGAAATGCTGAGGAATAGTGGCTGACCCATATTAATACTAAGCACTATATAAACACTTATTATGAAATACACAAAATTGCACTGGTGATTATCCTTGGGGAATAATTTCCAAGCATTTCTATGTTGAACAATTTTATTAACTTGGGGGAAAAGCACTACTATTCAATAAAAGACATGAGTTGAACACGGTTTGCAACCATGTCATCATATATTCAAAACCTTTGCTCTGGATAGGATTTCAAGTTCTTGGCTCAGCTGTCCAGATTTGTGGCTGTCATAGTAAAGAGAAACAAAGGTCTGGCTTGGCTCAACCAGGCTCAGCAGCCAGCATCTCCGTCTCCTAGCGTGTACTGTGGTGGGGGTGGTGGGCATTGTATTGTGTGCCCAGTCCCAGGTCCACCTTCTAGAGGGCTGGAAAGACCTTTAACAGTGGGGCAGTGAGTAGGTCAGCCTGAGTACTTGGTTGCAAACAACAAAATTCATACTCACTACTTTAAGCAGAAAGAGTATATATTTTAAAATGTTAGGAAGTTGGTAGGACTCAAGAAGCAGGGTTAAATCTCAGCTCTCAGAAACAGCTCCCAAATCTATTACTCATCACTCTGCTACCTGCCTTGTGTCAGCAAGATGGAGCCCACATGTAGGACTCTCACCTGCTCATTGCTGGCTTTTGAATCAAAGGCTCATGAGGGTTCATCTCACTGGTATAGTCTAAGTCACTTATCTACCCCTTCCTGCAAGAGCGGCTAGATAAGAGAGTTTTCTGGGTTCTACCTTGGGAAGGAGGTACTTACAATGTGGGGAACTATCCAAAAATAGGAGAGTGTTCAAAAATATTGGAGAGCTCAAATAACAGAGGGTCCATCACTGTCGGAGCAGCATGGCCCAGATGTCCTAAGTGTAGGAAAACCTGGGTCCAGGGTGACTGAGTCCATCCTTGATTGGCTGTCAGGGTCACTAGAAGGCTGGACTTAGAATGGACACGAGGCCCCAGAGAATAGAAAGTGGCCACTTGTGATGATGAAGAGGCATCAGAGTTATTTCCAGTTAGTTTTGATGCCCAGAAACCTCTAGATCCACCTCTTATACCAGTGAACATAGAGAGGGACAGAAACTTGCTCAGGGCTGCTCTGCATGACAGAATCAGAGCCAGGACTGGGAGTGGTGTCCTATGTCGCACCCTTTATGCCTGGCAAGATTTAGAGCCCTACTCAAATATTTCCCTCTCCCCAGGATGTCTCCCCTGGGTGGGATGTGTGTCATCATGTTCACCACCCTGGACTGCTATTACTGCTGCTTCCTACTTGCCTCTCCTGCCCCCTCAGTGCCCAGCAGGGGGCAGGCACATTATTAGTAAACAAGAGCTGAATGAATGAACAAACGAGTCTGGAGGCGAGAACTGCTATGTGACCTGAGGCAGACGCTCTCATCGCTAGACTTCAGTTTCCTGCTCTGTTAAATGTCATAATGTTCTCTGCATTCTTTGGGTCAAGCCCTGTGCCAAGGCTGAAAATATGATCAGGATCCTGCCTACCTGCCCTCTCAGAGATGCTGATCTGAGAGGAGATGGCATAAACAGCACTGACCATTCCTGTGGCTGGCTGACCTTGCTAACAAAGAGAGAAATCCAAGGGTCCTCCAGCTCTTGCCTAGGTATCTCTGGGCCCCCAGTTCACTCCTGTTGGGTTCCATGATTGCCACACCCATGTAGAGTCACAACTTCCCAAGCTCACAAATGGTGCATAGATGGAAAACCGCAGAGTGGAAAGGAAGTCTCTGAAGCCCAGGACAGGAAAGAGCAAGACCCCTCACCTAGTGACAGGAACAGACCCATAGAGGAGAAGGATCTGGTCTTGCTATCCCCATTCCTCAGGGAGGACCAAACCATGCTCAGTGAAAGAAAAAGGAAAACACAATGAAGCTGTAATGTGTCACAGCTTCAGCACAGGTTTATGAATTAAAATATTCACAAGTAGCAGAGGCATCTGTAAGAATAGTAACTGGATGTTACATCCTGAAGGAGGTCAGACTAAATGTATCCAATGACATCACTCTGGAGAGGAGGCCGCCTGGACTTATGCAAAGACCTGGAACACTTCTGCAGTTGAGTGCTGCAGAGGAGGGCTGGGTGTCCGGCTTGAGGCTTGACTTTTGGGCTCCTCGCTCTGCAAAGAAATGCTTTGTTGGTTCCGTTGCCTGCTCACCTCTGTAAGACTGCCTGGTCTGGGGAGATACCTTCTTTCTTCCTAGCATTCTACCTTCCCCTGAGTTTCCTCCTGAGTACCAAGAGGTCTTTAGTTAATCTGATGCCAGTGGGAGTAAAGTGAGGGTATTCTGACAGCCATGTGAGACCCTCTTGGACGATTCCTGCCGATCTGGGAACATGAACAATTCCACAGTCCCTGCTATGCTGTGCCTGAGTTCCAGCAGGAGCATCTCTCCCTGGAGTCCCAACTTTACAGTAGGGAAGAAGGTGGAAGTGCCTATTGTAAACACAGGAAGTGTCTCAGAGGTATATATCTGCACACCTATACACACAAGGTGTGTATAGACAGGCTGGGCACACACATGACATATATTGCTACTACAGGCCTGTGCCTGTACACAGACTCACACCCTAGCTGCCTAGCTGTGAGCGCACATGCACACAGGGTAGGTAGGCTCTGGTGGGTCTGAAGAGAGCTCTGGCCCTTCCACCGTCTGCTACCTGACCTCTGCTCTCTTGATTTCCTCCCCTTTTCTGCCTGGGTCAGCTACTGCCTGGCTTGGGATGGCTGCATATAGACTGGCTTGGGCTGCCTGAGCGCTGTCCTCGGTGCTGGAGACCTGGTGGTACATGCATATTTTGAGAATAAGCAAGAGTGTTGCAGAAAGTAACCTTGAAATCCAGTGTGGGTGTTCACTGGAGCCAACCAAAATAACTACATTTATTCTCCCAGAAGAATGTGCAGCTGGGCTTCCTTTCAGTCCCAGACACTGAAGCAGAAGGTGTTCAGTCGAAACCAAGTCCCACTAAAACTGAGTTCTCTTACTGAGTTTATGATTAATCTCACTATCCAAACCTTTATCCCCTTTCTTGTCCTGTCCGAGCTCAATCTTGCACTAACTTGAATAGTCATCAACCAGAGTCAGATGATTATGATGTCAATAACGTCATTAGTGTACTAAAAATGCTATTATTAGATATTATCACTAGTGTACAAACACAAGTTTTTTCTCCAAAGCAAGATGAGCTAACAGACCCTGAGTCATGGACTACCTGGACAGAGAATCAAAAACCAGAGTCATCCTGACTCTGAAAACTTGGATTAAGAAATGGATGATGATTAATACCATCCTCTTTGTTCTTCCCCTTTAAAAAAAAATAAAAAAGAAAACCCTAACTCAAAGACCAAGCTGGAATAGATTTGAGGCTTATCTTCCACTCTTTTGCTTGGCATTCTGCAATACATGCTATACTTTCCTTTACCACAGCCTGGCATCAGTAGGTTGGTTTTGTTGAGCATGAGGTGAGCAGCCCCAAGTTTGGTTAAGTTACAGTCTTCACAACCACAAAGGGACCACCACCCCATGTAGGCATCTTGTCCATGCCACACTGGCTGCTGGCCAGTGGTGGCTCTCAGATCCTGTATAGCAGCTACTTGAGTGCTTCTGTCTCATGGACAGCCCCACGGGCTTACTGCTGACCAGGCATTGTTGACCCATGGAGCTCTCAATTTTGTGATGAAAGATGCAAGGCACTGACTTGTTGAGATGTCTCTGGCAAGTAGCAGAGCTCATGTGTGACAGCAACAGGGTATTCTTCTCTGTGGTATTTGGTTTCATCTTTGGCAAGACATTGATTGGGATTTTCCCTCTTGGATTAGGAGACTGTGACCCTGAGAGACCACTCTGCATTGATTTGTTTGTTTGCTTGATATTTGACAACACCGGCTGTGAACAGCTAATAATAGATAATTGGGGCTCTTTTCCGTCTCGTAGTCCTCTAGGGTGTATTTTGCAGAATTGAGAAATTTTTAGTTGTGCACCTGTGAAAAGGAAAAAAATTATATTTTATTGTAACACTTTTTGACTTCAGTACTCCTTAAAATCAGGAGAACAATGATCCCTAATGGTTCTCTAAATTATAATGCCATCTACCAACTAGAACTGTAAAAAAGAAGGACACATGAGGAAATTCCTTATGGGTGAGTTTTTATGCTATTGGATTGAAGTGAGGCTTTGGAAAATGGTTTTTCTTTGAGGCTTTGGAGTTGGTTTGATTTTTATCTTATATACATGTGTGAGGGTATATTTGTGTTAAAGGAGGTGCACTATTTTAGTTGGCAGACATGGGCAACAAAAGTTCAGTTCCTAAAAATAGCCCTTTATGTTGCATCCTAAGAAATGGGACCACCTTTATTTATGGTTCTGTGACTGAACCCAAACGTACATTGGTTAGCACCACATGGTCATGATATTCTTTAGGCTCTGGAGAAAATATGAACAAAATGAGGTTCATTTGACAGTCTAAAGCTGATTTTGCTGGCTTGGTAAAACATCATTTTTCAGAACTTTTACCCTAAAGGAACAAGTCCTTCTAAAAGGAACTCGCTTTTCTCTCCCTGTGCCTTTGTGATGGGCTCTCTAGGGTGAAACAGATCACCAGCCCAGGTTGGATGCATGAGACAAGTGCTCAGACCTGGTGCACTGGGAAGACCCAGAGGGATCGGGTAGAGAGGGAGGTGGGAGGGGGGATCGGGATGGGGAATACATGTAAATCCATGGCTAATTCATGTCAATGTATGACAAAACCCACTATAATATTGTAAAGTAATTAGCCTCCAACTAATAAAAATAAATGAAAAAAAAATTTATTCCAACTGTTATTTATAAACTAATGAGTTTTATATTGTAATATGTGTTTCATAACTAAGTTTTAAAATGAAGCTATGAAATCTCTGGTTGTGTCTATCTATATGTCCATGTATATTTTATAAATTTGGATGGTCTTACCAAAATTATTTTCTAGATGAGCTCTGTTTAATTGGCTTTAAGGAAATATAAAAATAAAAGTAACCCAAATGAATTTCCAGTTCACATGAACTGGAAAATATTCCATATTAAATTGGTAATTGGTATTAAAGTTAGTTCAAGTTTATTGGTTTAATTAATACAGACATATCTTTAGAGGCACCAACATTAAGTATAATAGTTTTATTGTACCTAGGTTTACTAGATGTTGAATAAGATCTTACTATATCTGTTGCAAAATTTGTCAGGAAACAGATAATAACTTGGTATGATGAAATTTTTTAAATATTTTTTTAATTTATTTTTTGGCCAAGCCACATGGCGTGTGGGATCTTAGTTTCCTGACAAGGGGTAGAATCCATGGCGCCTGCATCCCTGCACTGGATTCATGGAGTCCTAACACGACCACCAGGGAAGTCCATGATGAAATTTTTATAAGTAAATTAGATATAAATGAGATAAAAGCTTTTAGGTAGACTCTTTGGGAATTATCATGGTTTAGGAAGCACTTCCCCAGTGGCTCAGAGGGTAAAGCATCTGCCTACAATGCGGGAGACCCAGGTTCGATCCCTGGCTTGGGAAGATCCCCTGGAGAAGGAAATGGCAACCCACTCCAGTACTCTTGCCTGGAAAATCTTGCCTGAGTCGGACACGACTGAGCCACTTCACTTTCACTCACTTTTAGTTAGGATTGTCTACTTAAAAATAGTCTCTCCAGATTTGGGTAACGTGAAACTTTAAAGTTTTGCTAAATTAAGTGTTGAAAGTTTTTAAAATATCTAGGTCATTCCTAAATAAAATAAGATACTGGAACATTAATTGTTGAACATAGGCTTCCTTTTACAGAGACATTAAAAGTATCAGAAAAACATCTACTGCTGCTTTATTGGCTATGCCAAAGCCTTTGACTGTGTGGATCACAATAAACTGTGCAAGATTCTTAAAGAGATGGGAATACCAGGCCACCTGACCTGACTCCTGAGAATCTGTATGCAGGTCAAGAAGTAACAGTTAGAACTGGACATGGAACAACAGACTGGTTCCAAAATGGGAAAGGAGTACATCAAGGCTGTATGTTGTCACCCTGCTCATTTAGCTTATATGCAGAATACATCATGAGAAACGCCGGGCTGGATGAAGCACAAGCTGGAATCAAGATTGCCGGGAGAAATAACAATAACCTCAGATACGCAGATGACACCACCTTTATGGCAGAAAGTGAAGATGAACTAAAGAGCCTGCTGAGCCTCTTGATGAAAGTGAAAGAAGAGAGTGAAAAAGCTGTCTTAAAACTCAACATTCAGAAAACTAAGATCATGGCATCCGGTCCCATCACTTCATGGCAAATAGATGGGGAAACAGTGGAAACAGTGAGAAACTTTCTTTTTTGGGGGGGAGGCTCCAAAATCACTACAGATGGTGACTGCAGCCATGAAATTAAAAAACACTTGCTCCTTGGAAGAAAAGCTATGACCAACCTAGACAGCATATTAAAAAGCAGAGACGTTACTTTGCCAACAAAGGTCCATCTAGTCAAAGCTATGGTGTTTCCAGTAGTCACGTATGGATATGAGAGTTGGACTATAAAGAAAACTGAGCACTGAAGAATTGATGCTTTTGAACTGTGGTGTTGGAGGACCACAGTTGTGGTGTTGACAGTCCCTTGGACTGCAAGGAGATCCAACCAGTCCATCCTAAAGGAAATCAGTCCTGAATATTCATTGGAAGGACTGATGCTAAAGCTGAAACTCCAATACTTTGGCACCTGATGTGAAGAACTAACTCGTTGGAAAAGACCTTGATGCTACAAAAGATGAAGGTGGGAGAAGGGGACGACAGAAGATGAGACGGCTGGAAGGCATCACCGACTCGATGGACATGAGTTTGAGTAAGCTCCAGGAGTTGGTGAGAGACAGGGAAGCCTGGCGTGCTGTAGTTCATGGGGTCACAAAGAGTTGGACATGGCTGAGCGACTGAACTGAACTGAAAGATATTTAGAACTATTAATAAATAGGTTCGGTGTCACACCAAGACATTTTTGGTAAATAATACACACGTTTTTAGAAATTACAAATAATATTTATAAGTTGGCCAACGTACAGAATGCTAATGAGAGACAGGTGACAATTGCTTGCTTACGTCCTTGTTTTCACTAGAAGTTAAGGTTTTTAAGAGTTGAGAATTCCCATTAATATATGTAATTAAAACTAAAAATTAATAAGAAAAACATCTTTGTATGCAAGGTAAAAGAAGGTATGGAAACGCATTTTGTTAAGGGAAGATAATTATGTCTGAAAGCTGTTTATTTCTAAATAGGAAAGAAAATAAGGGACTAAAATATATAGCTATAGAAAGTTGTAGAAGGTTTGTGAGGGGTAAAAACACCTTTAGAAAAGAATTCTATGTGTGGTCAGGACTAACTAAGATTAGCATGAATTTAATTAAGTAAATCAACTTTGATATTAAAGATAAGATAGTAAAAATCCTGAATTTAATTTCTCAGTTAAGAGAGCAAAGGAGTTTTTTGGTTTTTATTTTTGTTTTTTATTTTATTTTTTACTTATTTATCTTTGGCCGTCCTGGATCTTCATTGCTTTGCTTGTGTTTTTCTCTAGCTGCAGTAAACAGGATTACTCTCTAGTTGTGATGCAAGGGCTACTCTCTGAGGTTGCTTCTCTTGTTGCAGAGCACAGGCTGTAAAGCGCATGGGCTTCAGTAGTTGTGGCATGTGGGTTCACTAGTTGTGGTTACCAGGTTCTAGAGTACAGTCTCAATAATTGTGGCACATGGGCTTAGTTGCCCCTGGGCATGTGGGTTCTTCCTGGGCCAGGGATTGAACCCATGACTCCTGCAACGGCTAGGGGATTCTTTATCACTGAGCCACCATGAAAGTCCCAATAGATTTTTGTTTTGTTTTGTTTTTAAATATTGAGCTGCTTTAGATAACAGATTGTAAGTTTCTTTACAAGCTTTTAAGAAATTTGTTGTAAATTTTTATATTTGCTTTTGATAACTTTTATCATCAGTTTGGTCAAGTAGATAAGTACTATTTCACAGTGACCTATGACCCTATTTGATTAAGTATTTTGAAACTTTTTGGCATTTTTGACAAACTTCTGAGAGATCAAATTCTAATGAAAATGATTTGACCTCTAGCTAACCTTGAGTTTTCCAAAGGGCCCCTGAAGCATCTCAGTTCAGTTCAGTCGCTCAGTCATGTCCAACTCTTTGCAACCCTATGGACTGCAGCATACCAGGCTTCCCTGTCCTTCACCATCTCTTGGAGCTTACTCAAACTAATGTCCATCGAGTTGGTGATGCCATTCAACCATCTCGTCCTCTGTCGTCCACTTCTCCTCATGCCTTCAATCTTTCCCAGCATCAGGGTCTTTTCCAATGAGTCAGTTCTTCACATCAGGTGGCCAAAAAGATTGGAGTTTCAGCTTCAGCATCAGTCCTTCCAATGAATATTCAGGACTGATTTCACTTAGGATTGACTGGTTTGATATCCTTGCTGTCCAATGGACTTTCAAGAGTCTTCTCCAACACCACAGTACAAAAGCATCAGTTCTTTGGTGCTCAGCTTTCTTTTGGTCCAACGCTCACATCCACACATGACTACTGGAAACACCATAGCTTTGACTAGATGGACCTTTGTAAGCAAAGTGATGTCTCTGCTTTTTAATATGTTGTCTAGGTTTGTCATAGATTTTCTTCCAAGGAGCAAGCGTCTTTTCATTTCATGGCTGCAGTCACCATCTGCAGTGAATTTGGAGCCCCCCAAAATAAAGTCTCTCACTGTTTCCCCATCTATTTGCCATGAAGTGATGAGACCAGATGCCACGATCTTAGTTTTTTTGAATGTTGAGTTTTAGGCCAGCTTTTTCACTTGCCTCTTTCATTTTCATCAAGAAGCTCTTCAGTTCCTCTTTACTTTCTGCCATAAGGCTAGTGTCATCTGCATATCTGAGATTATTTATATTTCTCCCTGCAATCTTAATTCAAGCTTGCACTTCATCCAGTCCAGCATTTCACATGTACTCTGCATATAAGTTAAATAAGCAAGATGACAATATACAGCCTTGACATACTCCTTTCCCAATTTGCAACCAGTCCATTGTTCCGTGTCCGGGTCTTACTGTTGCTTCTTGACCTGCATACAGACTTCTCAGGAGGCAAGTAAGATGGTCTGGTATTCCCATCTCTTGAAGAATTTTTCAATTTGTTGTGATCCACACAGTCAAAGGCTTTAGCGGAGTCAATGAAGCAGAAGTAGATGTTTTTCTGGAACTCTCTTGCTTTTTCTATGATCCAACGGATGTTGACAATTTGATCTCTGGTTCCTCAGACAAGCAACTCAGAGAGAGACATTAAACTAAGTAGGATTATTTGGTATGTTAAATTACATGGGAAGCATTGTCAAAGAGTGATAAACCACCTCAGGTTATACTGTATGGGTAAACATTATTAATATATATATTTTTAAATTATATGGAATTCTTAAAAAAATCTGATATTTTCTGATAAAATGTTATCAGTCATAATTCTAATTATTATCTTCCAATGCTGTCTGTCATAGCACTAACCAAGTTTCTTTGTCAGTTGCATTGTAGTAAGTAAGATCTTTAATGCCTTTTGAAGTTTTTGTCATTTATAGACAGTTATTGTTGTACTCTGATGCTTTTGCAAAAATGCTTCATCTTCAAGAAGATTCATAGAAAATACAGTTTTCTGATAACTTTCAGATCATGCCACTGAACTGGGTAAGAAATTAAAGAATCCCAATGGCTGTATAAAACTGTTAACAAAAAGGATTTGTCACATAGCACTGAGTGAGCTGCTGAATATAATATTTTTATGGTCTTTATCTGAAATATTACAGACTTTTAATCTATGTTTTTTAGATACGAGGAAAGCTTTCCCCTTAAGCTAATTATGACTTCCAGCAGCTTGAAAAATTACACCTTTATAAGCAGAACTGAAACATTTATCTTTTCTCTCTCCCTGATCCCTCTAGAAATCATAAACTCTTAGGTTTCCAGCAGCCTTATCAGGTGAATAAGGAAGATCACCTCCTGATAGGTGCAGGAATTGCAAGGTATTTGGCGGGAGAGGGGGACTTGATAAGAGAAGAATTCACTCAAATCTATAGATATTATAAGCAGAATCTGTGACAAGCCCTTGGCATGACTTTCCTGGCCTTGAGAATCCTTTTAAAAAGTTCAATCTAAGATTCCTTATGAAAAGTTCCCGGACAGCCAATTTAAAACAGTCTATATAATCAATTGTTGTTGTCTTAGTTGCTAAACCATGTTCAGCTCTTTCACAACCCCATGGACTGTAGCTGGCCAGCCTCCTCTGTCCATGGGATTTCACAGGCAAGAATACTGGAGTGGGTTGTCATTTCCTTCTCCAGGGAATCTTCCCAACTCAGGGATCGAACCCATGTCTCCTGCATTGGAAAGCAGACTCTTTACAACTGTGCTACTAGGTAAGCATATGGTCAATTATCCTTATATAAATAATCAGGCCAAGTTTATTAAAACCAGATGCATTTTGCAAACAAATTAGTTTTCATTTGGCTACATTTGGTAGACACGAGGGTAATTTTAGAGAGAAAAAGATTATGTTTCAGTGGATGTTAGATTCTGGTTCTGTTGAGTTCTGTGAAAGTGAAAAGTGAAAGTGTTAGTTGTTCAGTAGTGTCTGACTCTTTGCAACCCCACAGACTGTAAGCCCGCCAGGCTCCTCTGTCCATGGAATTATCCAGGCAAGAATACTGGAGTGGGTTGCTGTTTCCTTCTCCAGGGGATCTTCCCCGGGTCAAACCTGGGTCTCCCACATTGTAGGCAGACTCTTTACTGACTGAGTCACCAGTTGAGGTCTGTATTTACTGCCTAAGACTCATTTCCCAGATAATTCTTTGTTCTTATGTTACATTATTATAAATTTTATTGAATTATTAAAAGAACACTCTAAATTTGTTTCTGAACCTTATCACAGCAGTCTGTCTTTGGGTGAAGAGAAAATGCCCCATGACCTGCAACCAGGAAATTATGCCTACTGGAAAAGGCATCAGTCAAAGGACTGTCTCCAAGCTAGATGAAAAGATCCTTACTAGGGACTCCTAACTAGCTCATGCACAGCAACACTGAAGGGAATTGACTCTTGAATTAATACTTCCCATTTAAGAAGAGTTTCTTCACTGGACTGATCTATGGGAAGGACTACTAACTGCAAATGACACCCACATCCAGACAAGAAGACGACGAAAACAGTGGTAGTCTGCTGACCCAAGAATCTAGACCAGATCTGTAAGACCCATCCTACTAATTCAGTTGAACTGTTAACCAAATGTTTGTCCACTGTCAAAATTGAAAGTTATTATTTTACTTCTAACCATACTGTTGTCCCCAATGTTCAGGATAGAAGGAAAATTCTCTAGTGAAATTATCAGAGTATAACTACTCATGACATATATCACTGCTTGCTGTAAGTCTACCACTAAAAATACATGTACAATGATGGTTTGGCAACTTAGTATAATGGATAAAATGCATATCCTATAAAATGTTTCCCCATAATCAGACCTCTGAACTTGTTCACTGTGTTGGATTAGTTTTCCTCCAATGTAGAAAACTAGGAAGATCCCTCTCTCTAAGTAGATAGATAGATAGATATAGCAGATATAGATATCTATGTAGATATGCATGTAAACAAGAAGGTCTAGCATTAAGGGACATGATGGATTCAGGGAGGCAGTAATCATCCTGGCATCTATTAGGGACCACTAATAGGGACAACTATTTTGATCTGTTGAAAGATTTGCAAACAAAAGGGTAAATGACCAAAAAATTGTTCACATATTGAGGTCTGGGGACGTCATTCTGGCTTACACATCATTTAATTTAAATTGGAACAGTCTATTCTGTGGCTTATTGAACATACATTGTACATCTGCTTTAACCATTAAGGAAAAAATACATTTAGAAGTGAAAATAGAGTAACTGTGGTTCAAGCATTCAAAACAGAGCTGGGTGGCCATTTGTGGACCTGGTTTCAGATTGGTTCCTATATTACTGAGAATTTGAATTTTCTGAACTAACCATATCAGACTCAAGGACACTATCAGCTGTTCTCAAAACAGTATCTCCTAGCAGCTGCCAACTCAACCTTATGAAATCTTCCTCTTACCTTAGGAATATTAGTGACAGATGAAACAACTCAAGCCATAGCCTCCCAGCAGAAGGCATTAGATTCTTTAGCCAGATTAATACTAGACAATAAAATTGCTTTAGATTAGATTTTAGCAGAAAAAGGAAACAAGTGTAGTAGCTAATAGAATCTGTTATGTATATGTTAATACCACATCAGAAGTTAAGATTTACTTAGATAAAATTAGGAAATTCATTACCTGGTGACAAGTCTCCCCAGTAGCACTAGGTTCAGGCTGGTTTTCAGGCTTATTCTTCTGAATTCCTTAGTGAGTGAGATCTGTTTATCAAGGTGCATTTAAGTTTGGGTTGTCACTCCTCTTCCTGCTTCTAACCGGGTACCTGATTATAAAATGTATTGTAAGCTGTTGCACCAAAGGTGCAAGACCTGGATCTGAGAAATATTTCCTACTTGGTATGCAATGTTTCCATTTCCAATTGAGTCAGGACTATGCCCCCATTTCAACAGGAAATGGCCAGAATGGTCATCACTCTTCCCTCAAAGATTTGGCAGAAAGTTAAAACAGGAGTGAGGATTGAAGCTGTGTCTCCCTAAAATTGAATTTTCTTACCGAGTTTATGATAAATCTCTCTATCCAAAACTGTCTCCTTTCTTGTCCCCTCTGACACCAACGCTGTGCTAACTAAAGAGTAATCAACCAGAGTCAGATGACTAAAATTGCTGTTGTTGATATCATTAATGTAACTAAAAGCTATTAGAGAGATCATCATTAATATACAAACTCAGTGCTCGCTTCAGCAGCACATATACTAAAATTGGAATGATACAGAGAAGATTAGCATGGCCCCTGCGCAAGGATGACATGCAAATTTGTGAAGCGTTCCATATTTTTCTGTAAAAAAAAAACAAAAACAAAAAACTCAGGTTGTTTCTTCAGGGCAAGATGAGCTAACAGACTGCAAGCCATGGACCACCTGGCCAGAGTATCATAAACCAGGGACATCCTAACTATTGAAACTGAATCACACACCTGGTTTCAGGACTTAATGAAGCTCAAGTTCTTGATATCTCATCGCATAAAGAATTCAGTGAGTCACAAAAGTGATAGGTAAGAAATGGATTTATTTAGAGAGAAGAACACGCCACAGAAAGAAGGTGGGCCATCTCAGGCAAGAAGGCCTTAAAATATGGCCTGGTTAGTTTTTATGGGCTGGGTAATTTAATAGGCAGGATTATTCCAGTTATTTTGCGGAAGGGGTGGAGGTTTCCAGGAACTGGGCCACCGACTTCTTTTGGGTCTTTGATGGTCAGTCTTGGAACTGTCCTGGCACCTATGGGTGTGTCACTTAGCTGCTGATTTGTTACAACCAGTGTATACTGAGGATTAAGGTCTGGTGGAAGTTGACTGGTCTACCATCTTGGACCCATTTGGTTCTAGTAGTTTATGTTATCCTCCTGCATGCATGCTAATTCGCTTCAGTCATGTCTGACTCTTTGAGACCCTATGGATGGTAGTCCACCAGGCTCCTCTGTCCATGGGATTCTTCAGGCAAGAATACTGGAGTGGGTTGCCATGCCCTTCTCAGGGGATCTTCCCAACCCCAGGATTGAACCCATGTCTCTTAGTCTCCTGCATTGACAGGTGGGTTCTTTACCACTACCACCTGGGAAGCCCCATGTTGTCCTCAGGAAATGCCATTCTTTCAAAGGCTGTGCCCTGGCCCCTTCTCTCCTGTTTCCAAACTGCGATGAAGAAATGTCACAGAAATGTCACAAGAAGATCAATTTCAGCCTGTTTGTTCATATCCCTTAAGAAAAAACCCTAACTCAGAGACGAACTTGAAGTAGATCTGGGGCTTATCTTCCACTCCCTTGCTTGGAACACTGCGATAAACACTGTATTTTCCCTCACCAAAACCTGGTGTCAGTAGATTAGGTTTGCGGTGCCTCAGGCGGGGTGAGTTCAGTTCGGTAACACAACTTGTCA
Source organism: Cervus canadensis (assembly GCF_019320065.1). Lineage (NCBI taxonomy): Eukaryota > Metazoa > Chordata > Mammalia > Artiodactyla > Cervidae > Cervus > Cervus canadensis. The sequence continues at coordinate 84,773,152 of NC_057389.1, read as the reverse complement.
GCTGGCAGTGGAGCCATCCCTGTCTTTGGGTGCCTGTGTGGCCATTCTTTGTAGCTGTGAGGGGCCTCTTGAGAGGCCTCATGTGCCACATATGATTGTGTGTGAAGACCAGGATTACCTGTGTTTTGGTGAAACACCTGTGATTCCATGTGGCTTTCTGTGACCTCATGTGACCCCGTGTGGCAGCCTGTGACCACATGGAGCCTCCTGTGACCTTGGGTGGCCTCAGATTCAATCTTCCCAGAAGGAGAGATGTGCGATCTGGGGCTCTCAGCGAATATGGGCACTATCCCTCCTAACAGCCACTTTTCCAGATCCTACTTAGACTCTTATCGCCCTTTCTCTTCTTTCGTTAAGAGGGCTTGACACCCAGAGGCTCCCATTGTCTGCAAACTGAGGTCCTAGGGGGCGTTAGCGTCAGCGGGAATCGGCGCAGCAGCACGTGCGCCTACTAGGACAGGCGACCACAACCGCTCTGCCACCCAGAGTCTGCCCTGCCTTAAAAGCCAGGATCGCGCGGGTAGGGGGAAGAGTCGTGCATTGGCGAGGTGCGCGGCGTCACCACCCCGCGCGCGTCGCCAGCGCGCCCCTCTTCCTGCCCGTTTCCCCAGAACGCCGAGTCCTGACGTTGGGCTGGGGTGGGGAGGGCCCGTCCGCTCTGCAGCCCGGCCCCTCCCCCGCCCGGGGCCTCGGCGGTTCCGACGCCGGGGTGAGCGCGCGGGGCGCCGGGACCCGGCCCGCGGCGGACCTGACTGCGAGCGCCAGTGCAGAGCGCGCTCCCGGCCCTCCCCCTCCCGCCGAGACGCCGCAGCCGCGCGGGAAGGCGGGGCGCTGCGGAGCCGAGGGGCGGGGGCTAAAAATACCCGGCGGCGGCGGCGGCGGCGGCGGCGGCGGCGGCGACTGCTGGGGCTGCGGGGCTGCGGGCCGGGGAGGCCGTGCGGGGCCGGGCTGGGTCCCGCTGACCGACATGCTGACCTTCTTCCTCGTGTCGGGGGGCTCCCTCTGGCTGTTCTCGGGTGAGTCCCCCCATCCCCGTCCTCGTCCGTGACCCCCATCCCCGGCACACCGTGGGATCTTGGTCCTGGGTTGGCTGAGCCCCCAGCCCCGGCTTCTGAGCCATCCTTTCAGGACTCCGCTGGATCGCCCAGGTTTCCCCCTTCCAAATTCTGGCGGGCTCCGGGCCGCGTTTGGGAAGCAGCTGTGTCAATAAAAATGAGGGACCTTCCTCACTGCGACCCCACAACAACCTCGTCTTTGCGACCCCACAACTTCCCTCCAGTTCTCGTGGCCTCCCCACACCCCCACCCCCAATATGGCGAGGACCATCCGCTGAGCAGACTAGGCCTGAGCCCAGTCGTACCCCCAAGTCCAGGCACAGATAGTTTATCCTTGTTCATCTCCAGGGTCCAGAACTGGAGGGTGTTGGGCCCTGAGGTCCCACAGCAGGTCAAGGACATGACCCAGAATGACCTGGGGCATCCCAATCCTGGTTGAGAGGGTCTCCTCACGACCCCTCCCTGCCCACCTTTGACCCTCTGTAAAGCAGGGTTCACCTGGCTCCTCAGCTATGCCCAGGGCTTGTGACCCCACTGTGCCAGCCCCCAGCCACTCCCCCTCACAGGAGTCAGCTTCTTACCTCTGCATCCTCTCAAGAAACTTTGAGGACCCCCCTAAGTCCCTGCCCAACACCCTTCCTCCCCCACACAGAACCTGGGCTCTCACCCAGGATCCATTCATCCACCAGTTTTCCTGCCTGCATCAGTCAATACCCTCTGAGCTTTGATTTCCTCTAGGTTATGGTACCACTAAAGGGTCTCCACCTACCCTCTTCTACAAATTCAGCCTGATAATGTATGTGCAGTGCTTGAACCTTAAACTGGCTTTAAACTGACCTAGCCCAGAGCAAATGCTTTATGAAATGTTAGTTTTATTGTTATTTCACATTCAAACAGCAGTATCAGAGGAAGTAGTAAGGTTCTTTCTGAGCAGAAGGGGAGGAAGTCGACCCTTTTGAAATTCTTAACTGAAACTTTGCCTGTTATTTAATATTCACGGCAAATCATAGGAGGTCAGTGGTGCTGGTTTTTTTTTTTTAAACTGAGGTTCAGAATTGAGGTTAATTGACTTGCCAATGTCACACGGATAATATCTGAAAGATTAGGGTTTGATCTGAAGTTTTAATTGATCCATCATTGCTAAGTGCTTCGTGGCATCAGGCTTGAACTGGAGGGTTGGTGGGCGTCCCCTTCCATCATTGCCCTGTGTCAGGCCACAGGGGCCGCTCCCCTGAGCTGGGGAGCGAGTGAGGCCTCCCTAATCCCCTCAGCTCCCTAAGCTCCTTCTGTCTGCCGGGTCTGAGGACAAGCTGGACAGGGCCCTCTGGGTCTGATGTGTGCATCCAGCAGACAGGGTTGGAGCTAGAGCTAGGGTTAGGAACAGAGGGCCAGAGGTATCAAAATAGCGATGATGATAGTAACAGCCCCTACTTACTGCACGGATGATGCTCTCAGAGCCCTTTCCTTGTGTGAGGACCCCGTCGCGCTACCCTTAGGCGACCCCATCACCACCACCAACAACAACAACCCCCTGGCCATAGGTCCAAGGGTAGCTCTCTGGAGCCTTGGTCTTCTGTGGCTACAGGGAGGTGCCTGAGAACTGCAGGAGTCATCAGCAGCCTCTGAGAAAAAAAATCCTTTCGGTGCAAGATGCTCATCTGAAAGTGGGATTCAGCCAACCCTAACTCAAACTGGCCTTCAGTCCTGCTTTGTTGCGGAATGTTTCGCAAAGCGATCAGGTGCTGCCTAGAGTGGGGAAACTGCCTCACTGAAGGGCTTTTGAGGGGCCTCGGAATGGTCAAGTAGGGAGGCTGTTGGTACAGGGAGGCAGCTGCTTCCCTAGAGGCCAGATTTCTCAATGAGTACAGGAAATTTCTCAAAAGATGCCACAGTTGGTGTAAGGGTGAAACACTGAGGCTGCTGTGTGGCGCCTACTCCAGCCACACATCATGGCATTCCCAGATCATTCTACCTTCCTTGAGACTCTGCCTAGACCCAGCCTTTCTCTGAGGCAGGGAGGACACCTGGGCTAACACTGACTACACATTCTGATCCCATGACAGCTGCCAGAATCCTCTGGCTCAGCTGGGGCTAGGAGAGGCCCCCATGAAGTGATAGTACTCTTTGTAGAGTTATGTGCCATTTACCACCCAGTCTGGCCCTGCAGAGACACGGGGAGAGCCTCCTGGAGGAGATACTGCCTGTCTGGGGGAAGCAACCATGTGCTCTGAGCCTTGGGAGAGCAACGGCTATACTGAGGCCAACCCAGACCCCACCTGTGTGTTGAGTAATAAACAGGGAAACAAAATAGGCCCCGGTGTGGTGAGTCAGATGCCCTGGCCCAGGAAAACATGGTCTCAGTGCTGTGAGCACTCAGAGGACTTTGAGAACAATAGATTGGCACTTCTGCCTGCCAAATGGCACCCTTGTACACAATAGAAAGAGGCTCCCCTCTTGGTGGATGAACTTCTAGGCTGACGCAACCCTGTGTCCTTCTACAGGATCCAGTCTGCACAACCATATACCCGACCATCGGTGACGTCTGAGTGGGCTTCTGCAGCATACAGGGGTGTTTGTCAGAGGCAGGTAGGCCAAACCCCAGGTAGAGAAAGTCAGGTCAGCAAAGATGTGCAGGAAGAACTGTGGTGGGAGATGGGTCTTTTAGGGTTTTTTGCTTGAGTATTGTGGGTTGTCAGAGGGGATGGAGTCTGGATGGGAGGGGATTCTAGGGAAGATGGTTTTATTTCTGGGGCAGAGAAGCCCTTGATTTACCTGCAGTGGCCAGGCTGAACCAGCAGGAGGAGAGTGGAGGCTGGGAGAGCAGTGGGAGGCTGTTGAGATATTATGGATGAGAATAAGTCTGGCCAAAGATGGTCCAGTTGAGGCTAGGTTCCAGGAAGAGGAATGGTGGCAGAGACTGGTGTGGCAGCAATCTGGCTATGGGTATCCAGGGCAGTTGCAGACTTGCACAGCCTAGCTCAGTTCAGCCCAATCAGATTCTTCCTCCATCTCTGCTCGCATTAGGGTAGAGGACTGGTGCGAGGTCTGGGGCCATCCCAGGGGGCCCAGGAAAGCAGCCAGGAATTGGACAGACAGTGGACTCCGGGCAGGACATCTGAGGGCACACCTCACAAAAGAAGGCCTGGATTTGCATATGGTGCACCTCTGTGTGGGAGAATTCTGACCTTACTGCCCTCTCTCGCTCCCCAGCCCATGGTGGGGCAGGGGGGTACTCCCCATGAGCGCACGCTAACACCAGGGGGCAGTAGAACCCAGCCGCTCTGCTCCCTGGCTGGTTTTCTGTCCCTTGAGGTTGTAAGGGCTCTTGGGTTGACCTTCAGAAGGCAGAACCTGGCTCAGCTGCAGCCCCAGATGGGATCCAGGGCTGTCCCCTACACACAGCATTCAGGATAAGTGAGCATGAGGCTCTGATTTTTTACAAAAAGAGGCTGAAGTTGCAGGCATTTGTATAACAGAAGCTGCAGTGTGTAATTAGCCAGTGCCTGGCACATAGTAGGCACTCAAAACATTCATTGAATGAAGCACTGTTGGGGAGGAGCGGTGTTTTCATCGCAGAAGCGTTGTTGCAAACGTGCTGACTTGACTGCTGTTTTCTTGAGCGTATATCGTGTGTCCAGCACCATGTTCTACAGTCCGCAAGCTATCATTTAATTCCACCCATGACACTGTGGTGCTGTTAGCCCCCTTTAACAGATGCAGCATCAAGACACAAGGAGGTTCAGTGGAGAAGCCACCCCTGAGAGCTGTGAGTCAGACCACATTCTCAGACTCCAGGCCACAGAAGGACCTGGAGGATTGGAAAGAACCCAAGCCCCCCCAGCAGGCTGGTCGGTGGGCACAGACAAGGGAGCAGTCCTTGGACGGGGAGTGTTTAAGAAGACAGGTGTAAAGAGCAGGGGCTGGCACATAGGAAAGGGCTAACTAAATGTTAGCTAAAGTTGTAACACCTTGAGCTAAGCCTTCCTCAAAGGAGATGCAGGACTCTGACATGCCAAAAGGGAGTGGGGAAAGAACAGACATTCCAGGCAGAAGGACCCATGAGAGAAAAGACTGAGAAGACAGTTGAATGAAAGCCTGGCACAATATCTACTCAGCCAATGTGGTCTCCGGGGCTGGGCTCTGCAGGCCTAGGAGGCCAGGCCGAAGAGGCTTTATTCTGTGTGGTAGCCGTTTCAAGGGCATATGGCCAAAACTGAGCATGTGGATGGCCAAGGTGAACGGTCCCTGCACCCTTCAAGCCACGCGCATCTCCCGGGGGCACAGCTTCCACTAAACTATAGTCTTTGGCCTCTTCTACTGTGATCTCCTGAAGGCAGAGCCAGGGTGTCTCCTGCCTGTGCCCCAAGCCAGGGCCAGTACACAGTGTGTGTGTCAGTGTTGATTGCATAAGTGAATGATGAGAAAAATTCCCTGAGAATAATTTATCTTAATAATGATGTGCTTTATAATCTTTTGTCTCACCACAAGTCCACTGACTGACCGCAGACCTTGAATGTGCTCCTACTGGGTGCCACGCTCTCTGCCTAGCTGGGGGATGTCGTCAATACCGGGAAAGTCCTAGGGGGAAGCAGGTATGAACCCCTTGCAGCCAGAGCCATAGCAGCCTTCATTGGAGAGCTCAGAACAGAAGGAGGTGCTCCAGAAGTGCGTTCACGAATGAGTGAATAACTGCACTTGTAGCTGCAGGGTGATGGGCTTTGTGGAAGGTAGTCTTCTGTGAGGACGAGATTCCGTCATTTCCTTAGAGCTCCACGTTTCCAGTCTCCCAGTAGGCTGGGAGCTCACTCTGGACAAGCAGAGCTGAAAGGAGGCCCCAGCCCCGGTCCTCAGCTCACTGGAGGATCTCGTCTGATGGCCCCATGCCCTGTGTTGGCCTGGTCAGAGTCCCCACCAACCACTCATTGAGCCTTAGGAGGGGAGCACTGAGACTGAGGTCCTGTTTTGGGCCTTTGGGGTTGGCCTTCAGGTTAGGCCCAGAGGTGGTGCCACATAATTGCTCAGTTGCTCTGGGATCCCGTGGTTGGTGTGGTCATTCTCTGACCTAGCTACTTGGTGTGGTTTCCTGATTCATGTGAGGCTTGGGGTCTGTGACGAGCAGAAGTAGGAAGATGGGAAATGGGCTGGGACAAATGTGAGCCAAGCCAAGCTGTCTGTTCAAAAGTTCAATCTGTAATCTAAGAGCCTGAAAGATTTTAGATCCCGAGAAGTTCCATCTGTGCCTGTTCACCAGCTCTTCCTGGAGATACTCTCCTCTCCCGACAGCTACTCCAGGGAGTAGGGGTGCTTGGGGGTGGCCATGGAGAGTTGGAGGTGGCTGGCTTCTGATTCATCATCTGCTCATTCAGGCCTGCATTCCAAGGTAACTGCCACCTGGGGCTTTAGAGCAGGAAGCCAGGCCAGGATGGTGCCAATGAGGTAACAGTCGGCATCTGTTACCAGATCCTGGGGTAAGCAAACCTGGGCTGGTATCTCTCAGGGCTGGGAATAGCTCTAGTGACTATAGCTGTTGGAGGAATGGAGAGATAGGACAGGCTGGCCCGGGCTGAATGGGCAGCTCTGGGATAGTGCCCACCAATCAACACCAGGAACCCTGACCCACTCTCTGAACCACCACAGTTTGGCCCACCAGCACAGAAGGTGGCTACCAGGATTAGCCCTTGGTAGCCCTGTTTTTCCCACTAGTATCTTTTCATTGTTTGAGTTGATTTTTGTTTTCTCTAGATTGTTCTCATGGCCAAGAATCCCCAGTGGGGTTCCTCCTGACCACTAACCCTTCCCCCAGCCTTGGCTATAAACCATTCTGGGGACTGACTGTGGGATCCTGCCACATAGACAGGAGGGCTGTGGGGAAGGGGAGGGGGCAGTAAGGTCAGCCAGAGGTTGGACAGCATGGCCAGCTGGAGCCACACAGCAGAGACAGTCAGAGATGGAGATAGAACGGTAGTCAGAGCTGGGGCAGAGAATGCAGCAAGATGGAATGTGGGCCAGCCAGTGAGACTGGAGAGTAAGGTTGGCCTGAGGGTAGATGGTGAGGTCCTAGAGGTCAGTAAGAGGAAAGCAGGTGTCCATGTGGAGAAGGGGGCCTCCGGGAGAACCTATCCAGGCCTACCATGACCCCTTGACTGTGGAAGGGGTGGTGCTTCTGGCCATTCTTCTGCATGAAGCCACCTTTACCCCAGGATGCTGGAGAACGTACCTTCCATCAGGTGTGTTGGGTGTGCTCCTCTGGGGGACACCACTGACTCACCTGTACTCAGCCTCCACTCAGCCTGCAGGCTGCCTCCTCCTCAGCCTGGCTCTGCCTGGAGTGGTGCGGAGAAAGGGAAGGCGGCTTTCCCTTGGCCCAGTGGGCTGTTGGGAGGTTTGGGGATGTGTGTCCCTGATCCCCTTGCCACAGGTCAGACGGCAGGGAAGGCTGTGACCTGTGAAGCCCCCTTTTTCATCTGGATTGAAGTTTCGTTTCTCTTCCTCCCCTACTTCCTGCTTCTCCTCAGTGGGGCAGCCCCATGAACTCTCTCAGGGTTTCTTGGGCATGCTGTGTGATCCCAGCTGACAGCGGGAGGACCCAAGGAGGGTGGATGGTCATCAGAGATGGGCGTTTTCTCTGGGCTAAGAGGCAGACAAGGCCTGTTTCCCTTGGGTTGCAGGATACCTGTGGAACATCCACAAACCCTCCTCTTGGTTCAGAATCAGCGCCGAGGTGGTTTTGTCCTAGATTTTCTCTCAGGCTAAATGATCATATGTGTGTTTGAGATCTTGCTGTGTCATTGTCACCTGTTGATGGGAGTCTGTGTAGCATCCATGCTGCATAACCTGTCCACACAGGTTAGCCTCTCCTGTGTGTCCGGTCTCTAGGTGGATGCCTAGGGTGTGCACTGTTTTCTACCTGGTTTATTCACTCAGTGTCATCCACTGCAGAGGAAATCTGCAGCCACACATTGCAAACAATGTGGAAGCTGAAGGCAGTACTGTGAGTTTTTCAAGTTAAATGACTATGCTTTATTCTGAGATGATGTTCTTCCATCTGTCTTGTAATAAAATATGTTGGGAATCTGGTTGGGGTTTTGTTTTGTTATTAATACATTCCTTTAAAAATACGTAGATAAATGCAGATATTTGTGCCATGGTTAATGGACAGCTCCTGGTGACGCTAGGGTGTCAAACAAGCAGCTCTGAAAGTCTGAACAAGACTGAAGTCTGACCTTGTTGTGGAGCTCTGTGGGAGATGGAGTCCCAGCTCTGGAGTGTGATTGTGCATGTTGGGCTCTGGGATACGACCCCACCCACAGCCCACGGGTGCTTGTGGCAGCAGGCAGGGGTACCCGAGACCCCCGTTCCTAAATGTCTTCTCTGTGCACTGCAGGGGCTCTTGTTTACTGTCACATATTTCTTCCCATTTCTTTCTCCACATTTCGCCTCAACTCCATGAGAATTACCAAAGTTCCAGATACCAAAAAGTTGCTTCCTGAGGCCCAGTCATGACTATTTCTGAGAAGGACATAATAGCCAGAGCCTCAGAATGGGCCGATCCTGTTTCTTGGCCCCGCCTTCCCCGACCTGACGCAGTGATTTTCTAAGCAGCCACAGGGGCCTTCAGCTGCCTCTGGAGAGCTGGGGGATTCAGTGAGAATCCAGGTGATGACTCCTCAGTGGGTCAGTGTGAACAACGTCTGTCAGCCTCCCTAGGCCAGCCGGGACCTGGTTTAGCTTTGGTCTGAAAGAGATTTTTGTTTTCTGGTGAGAACAGCCCCAGTCTGGCCAAGTGCCGGAGGCAGCGGTAGGAATACAAACCCTTTCATGTGACAGACCCGAGTATAGAGGTGCAGGCCTGCCAGCAGCAGGCCCTCCCCTGCCACGGCTCCTCCGGAGGCAGTCATTTGCATAGTCCCCCATTCATCCTGGCCTTGAAAAGGAGGCCTGAGTTCTCAGTCCTCCCTGACCAGCGGTGGGCTGGGCTGCCTTAACTCTGTGGACGCCACCAGCTCTCCCCAGCCAACAGCAGGTCTTGGTGACTAGAGGGCAGTGGAAGGCAGAGGCCTCTGCATGGCCCTGAGTCACTCCAGAGGGGATGATTCAGGAGGTGGCAGGGTCCCACTGACCAGCACAGACTTTCTGCTGAACTGAGCGAGATTCAGATTTGTTTCTCCTTGTGCCATTCTCAAGAGGAACTTGGTCAAAGAATGAGGAAGCCAGAAGATTAAGCTGTTTATCAGAGTCCCAGAAAACTTTAACCAAAAGCAGAACTCCCTTTTCTCTGCTCATTGTCATTCCTGTGAAATAAACCATGACCCCGGAAAGGGTGGGTATAGGCGCCTTGTTGGCTCCTGGCCGTGGTAGTGGTCCCTCTGGCTGAAATCTGGAGGCATGGCTTGCCTGGGACACTCTGGCATCCTCAAACCCCACGGTGCTAGGTCAGGTGAGCTGGTGGGCACCATCAGCCTGTGGCTGATGTACAAAGCACGGGGTGATGTATAGCGCAGATCATAGTCTTTTTCTCTCAGCAGCCACGTGCCGTCTTCTCAGCTTCAATGCCTCCTTCCCAGGAGTCCCCGCACATTACAGGCCTCTTTCTGGGACTCTGTTGCCTTCTCAGAACTCTCCTTCCCACCTTGCTCCTGATCTCTTGCTCCCTGTCCCTGACTGAGGATGTGTTTTAGGTTCTGTCTTGTGACTCTCACCCCAAGCAGGATGTCTCCAAGCTGCTCCTGAGTAAGAAATGGGCAAGCGAGTCCTTTGCTCTTTTGCTCGCCTCACCTCAGTGACCCCAGCCACCTCTTAACAGGACCCTCAACCCACCTACGAGGAACTTCCCCATAACTGGAGGGAGTCACATCCTGTCCCACCTGTAACCCTGGCCACCGGCGGTTGAGCTCTGAGAGCAGGACAGCATGGCCCTGCCAGGAGCAGCCCACGTTCTCTTTCTGAGCCTGAACCTGTAGGGTTTGCCGTGTGTCCTCACTTGGGGCCAGTGACGAAATGGATCACTGCTCCCAAGGCCAGGGCTCTGGTAGCCCTAACCTGGATGGGCGGGGCAGGGCGGGGAAAGGATCATGTTGCAGCCACGGGACTTGGCTCCCTGCACGGTGGGGCCTGGCCAGGGTGTATCCTCTGCCTGTGTAGCGCTCATGGCCCTTGCCACTTTCCCTGTCTGCCGCCCCCGGAATTAGTGTGGAAGGAAGGACAGTGAGGCCCAAGGCTCATGCACCCTGTCAGTCCTAGTCATCGTCCCCTGGAAATACTGCTAAAGGGAATATTGCCATTGTCTTAACTTCTGCTGCTCCTTCTCATTCTGAGAATTTTTGTCCAGTCTGATTCCTGGTAATGACAACTTTTATCTCAGAGCTCTTAAAAGACACTGTGTTTCTCTTTGCTCCTCTGCGCTCAAGGCTATTTGTATTTTTAAGTGTCTGATTAAGTATTGTTTGAGCCTGGCTTCCCGGTGTGGCTGTCAGGAATGCGGGCCCATGTTCCCTGACCAGGGCTTAGGGTGAGTGAGATTCCTGAGAGGTACTGGGCTGAGGATGGGGAGCAGAAGGTGATACGGGCCACCTCCAAGTGAACTGCTGAAGGGAAGCCTGTCCAAGGCGGGTTCAGGCTATTGAGACAGGGGCCTTGCGCAGCAGTTGGGCACAGCCAGCCTTTAATTAGGCCTTTCTACGTCAGGAGTCTGAGTTAAACCTTCAGAACTACACTCAGGCTCCTCAGGGAGGTTCGGCAGGTGAGCTACTCTGTAACCCAGCAACCCTGAATCCTGGGCCTGTCTCTCGTGGGGGAACGTGCAGTGGGCCTCACCTAGCAATTCCCAGCTCGGGGAGGCCCTCTGCCCCGCGTCTGCCCCAGTCCTCTGTGGTCCTGTGAGTCTAATTAAAGCCCAGGAGGAAGGCGGCCCCTCTCTCAGCACAGAGCTCGAATGCCTGTGTGAACGGGGAGGGTGCCAGGCTGAGGGAGAGTTGTGTCTTCCTCTCAACAGACTAGGCCACCCAGGTGGGATGGTGAGGTTTGTGCTTCTCGACCTGGTGCCTGGGCCACACGCTTTCTGGGGCAACATTGCTGGGCTGGGACTCCCCGCCTCTGGCACCCTGTGTGGTTTTCTGTCAGCCAGGACCTGGGTTACATCCACTGAATTTTCTGCCCCAGAAGCTACCCTGAGAAGCATTGAAGGAGGCTTTCACCTTAAAGATATCTCTGAAAATGTGCCTAGATAAGTAAGAGTCCTGCCTGGAAAGAAGAGAAAAGGGCTTTGGGCTGCTGAGGGTGGGTCCTCAGGCATTTGTGCATTTTCGAGCTCCCTCCAGGTGGGGTTGCCAGAGGCTGGGGACTGGGAGCCCAAACAGGCTTGTGCCAGGTTCCAGGTAAGGGCTGCTGAGGCAGGAAGCTCTCCACACAGCCCGCCCCCAACGGTGGGGCTAGCAGGGGAAGCCGAATCAGCTCCTGGGAAGGTGTTGCAAGGCCCGCAGGCTCTAGAGTTTCCAGGCAGGCTGAGCGCAGAGCTCTCAAGAGGGAGCTCAGAGTGCTGTGCCACGACCTGAGGAGGTGGACGGTGCTGGGAAGGCCCTGTTCTGGAAGATTCGAAAGAGTGTGAGTGGGGCTTGAGGGTGGTGCGGTGGTCCTCCGGGCCAGACCTGCCTTTTACTCTCCGGCAGTGGCCCCTGTGTGCCTGCTCTGTGCCCTGTCACATCCTGTCTTGGGAAGGAAGAGTGAAAAAAGGCTGTAGCTGATCCCCACCCCCACTCCTTCCGCGGTGAAGAAAACTTGCAGGATTGAGGCCCTGCACATCCTGGGACCTCACTGTCCCAGGCTGCCTGCCAGAGGTGTTGAGGGAGTTTCGGGGCTCAGCTTTGGTTTCAGTGGGCCAAGGTGTGAATTCTGGCTCCAGGGTGGCCACCCCCCGCCCTCCTCTGCCCCGCCTCCCCCACCAGCAAAGTGGGAAAGCATCTCAGGACAGGCCTTGAGAAGGGGATGGTGTGCTGCTGTGTTGGGGGAAGCGCAACCATTATCTTTTACCTGCCGATACTGGTATTTGGTCTGGAGTGTCCCCACTGCCCAGAACGTCTCTAAGCAAACGTTTTTTCTGGGACTGTCCCTAATCTCTTTCCTCTCCCCGAAGTAGACTGGGTGTGACCTGGTGGGGGTAGAGGCAGCCTCTGGAAGGAGCTGGAGGAGATTCCTGGGCGATGGTGCAGGCTTCCCTCTGCCAGATCTGGCATCCCCTCCCCCACTTCCACTGCTTCCCACCACCCCCACCGCTCATGCTGCCTGCAGGTCCCCAGCCCACGGCTGAGGGCCTGGCCACAGATAGATGTGTAAGAAGACTTTGTCCTTAAGCAACCCTTCTGACAAACCACTCTCTAGAACTGAAGACAGGGTGGAGGTGGGGAGAAGCAGAGGGGTATAATCTGAGGCTCTTTGCAACCTGGCAGAGTAGGGGTTAAGGCTGGGTTGCTTGCCTCTGAGCTGATCTGAGCCAGTGCTCCCCTGCGTGCAGATTGGAGGTGGGGAGCAGCGGGGGCCTTGAGGGGCCATCAGCTCCTCATAGCACTGTTCTGCACCCCGTCCTCTACCAGACCCACTGCCACAGCTGCCGGGGAGCCTCTGCCACCACTCCTAGAGCTCCCACCATCAGCTGGCTTCTCAGAGCAGGCATTTGTTGCCATCAGCTGTCCCCAGGAGGACAGACTTGGGGCAGGGCCTTCACCACTTTTGGGTTTTGATCAAGATGTGGTAAGTGCTCCCCAAGCCCCACATACCCTTTATAAAGGGAGACTGGTACTGGTGGGACCAGCTCACTGCCTCCCCAGTGCCAGGAGCCTGCTGGAAAGGTAGGGTATGAAGGCATGTCATTCTGCAGGCTGTCTTCGAGCCCTTTTAGCTGGCAGAGACAGAGTAATTGCTTGAGCTAACTTCTGTCTATTGAATATTTTCCTTTCGGTGCACCTGGCGCTATATTCTCTGTCCACAAGATTTTTTGAGATGAGGCACAGGGGTTAAGTGACTTGTCTGAGGTCATACAGCCATCAGTATGAGTCAGGACTTGGACCCAGTCAATCCAGCACCAGAAGTCTCCTATGGGCCTTTTCCCTGGCTTGTTTGCAGGAGCTCTGGACCCTGGGAGTTTAATTCTATTTCAGAGCCCTTCACTGGGAGTTAAGGAGGTGCTTTAATGATCTGCTGGCTTGCCTTGTGTGCCCCCATTTCTGAAGCCATCAGAGGTTTGCACAAACCCATTGCACGGACCTCCCCCCCACCCACCCCCACCCCCCGCCTCCAGGCAGATAGAGGGAAGCCAGTGTGTTTCTAAGGGGAAGGAAGAATCTGAGGATCATGGAGGGTCTCAGTACCAGGGTGCTGACTTCGAAGTTTTGTCCTCAGGTAGGAGGGAGCCAGGTAAAGTTTTTGAGCAGTGGTCACTATTTGGTCATGGTTGTGTATCAGGAACATAACTCTGGTGTCAGTGTAAACACTGCACAGAGTAGGGTGGCCTGTGGGGAGACTGGTGTGGGAGTCTGGACTGCACTTGGTGATGGCTGGACCAGACCAGGCCGGGGGAGGGGTAGCAGGGTGGAAAGGAGTGGTCAGATTTGGGAGATGTTTAGGAAGTAGTCCGGACAGAGCCATCTTGCCAGATCATGGAAGTCTAGAGTGCTGGGGTGGGCTTAGGAAGCTGGACCAGCAGAGGGCTCTTGGAGTGGAGCCATGGGTTTGGGGGCCATCTGCACTGGAAATGGTCCCTGGGGCTCTGCCTCTACCACCTGAAGTCAGAGTGCTTCCAACCAGGGTCCCCTTCCTCCTGCTCTTTCTCTTTCCTGGGTTTTAACAGCTGTGCCTGTCACTTCCCACCATCCATGGGGGTGAGGAGGGGCCTGGTGCCACCACTTGGTATTCTGAACTGGAGAAGGAGGCATAGCATATGCTGAAGGAGAGGAGGCTAGTTGATGCTGAGGGCTGGGAACCCTTGCCAGGTGAATATTTACAAACACAGCTGCTCTCTTGGCAACACCAGCACCCCAGCTGATTCCCTTAGCTGCTCTCCCCCTCCCCCACGCCCCCTACCCACGCCCAATGCTGCTGCAACCACGGTAGCCTCCAGGGGACAGGGAATGAGGCACCAATGGCTCAGACCCCAGGGGCCCCCAAGCCCTACACCAGCTTGACAGAGAAGGAGCAGAAGTCAGAAGAGGCCAAGGCCATGTTAAGTAATGAGATGAGACCAGACTCCCAGGCCCCGCCTCAAGCCAAAAGCCGGGTGACACAGGCCAGCTCTGAGGTCCGTGTCCTTAGAGGACCTGAATTTGCAGCTCTCCCCTCCGGTGGGTCCCGATCTGAAGCATTCTCAGGGCATGTGAAAGCACCCCTGACTGTCTGAGGTCGGTGAGCCTGCAGGAATGACACCCTCTGGTCGCTGCCCAGCCAGGAAGGGCACAGGCCCAGCCTTTGCACTGTAGGACCTGCGGTCACTTGAGTTGCCTCCTTAGGGTGGGCCCCTGAGTAGGAGCTTGGGAAGGAGTGGATGGCCAAGCCCTTTTCCCACCACCCTCCAGTGTCCCAGGCAAGTGGGCCTCCTGGAAGGGAACCCAGCCGTGGGAAAATGGCAAGTTCATAATGTGAGGCCAAGAGGGAGCCCACCTATAGTGTGTGCGTGGTGAACTGCAAGTGATTGGCCTGGCTGGCTTGTCCCCTGCTTACAGGCTCTGGTAGTTATGTGCTGCCCCCTACCGACCCCCCGACCTGGGCTTGGACTCTTCTGACCAGGTCTGAAGCTGGTTTTCTGTGGGTTTGCATGCTAAGTCACTTCAGTTGTGTCCGACTGTTTGTGACTCTATGGACTTCAAGCTATCAGGCTCCTCTGTCCATGGGATTCTCCAGGCAAGAATACTGGAGTGGGTTGCCATGCCCTCCTCCAGGGGATCTTCCCAACCCAGGGATTGAAGCCACATCTCTTACATCTGCCTGCCTTGGCAGGTGGATTCTTTACTGCCAGTGCCTCCTGGGAAGTCCTTTCTGTGGGTTTAGCACTGTCGCAAAGGAGAGCATGAGTTGTGGGTGTGGGTGGTACAGTGTAGGCAAGAGTTGGGCTCGCAGTGCAACACAAGGCAGTGGTTTGAGAGGCTGTAGTCATCTGGGGCTCAGGTCCTGGCTCCCCTGCTCGCCTACTGCACCTGTGAATGGCAGGTAACTTCTTCGGTGGAGTCTTCATAAAGAGTCGAGGACCGAGCGGTGCAGTGTGGAGGCATGGACTCCCGGGTGTACCAACATTTCAGGGAGTTGACGCAGGTTCTATTCTTCCCTCTCCTAGGGTCTGTGGTGCTTTGGTGATGACTGAAAGCTCCGCACATCCGGGAAACCAGCCTCAGACTTGTGGCCCTGAATCTCATACAAGAGTTCATGGGCTCCAGACTTCATTTCCTGGGTATAATATTTAGTTTGCTAGGTGCTCCATGGTCTCCCTCAGCTCCAGCCTTTGCATATTTGCTTCCCTCTGCTTGGGACACCTTTCCTCTTTATCCTTCAGTCTTGGCATCAGTGCTCCTTCCTGTAGGAAGTCTGCCTGGACCTGAGTTGGGCATCTTTTCTGGTGCCCTATGTCTGATCACAGCCCAAACTGCCCTCTCAGCACTGCCCATTCCCTTTTGGATCTCCCTGATGAGACTGCAGGCAGGCCCACATCTGGCTTGGCCCTGTGCCCAGCACTGAACTAGATCAGAGTGGGGCCATATGAGGGTCTGCTAGGTGAGTGGGTGGGTAGATGGGTAAGTGGATGGATGGCTTAGTCATTCTTTTCTGTGCTCTGTGACAGCCCCAGCATTGCAACCAGTGCCCACGTTTGGCTGCAGCCTGGGCCCTGCAAGGAGCTGCCAAGGGCCAGGGACTGGTGGTGGTAAGGCATGTGTGTGTATGTTAGTGGCTTAGTCATGTCCGACTCTCTGCAACCCCATAGACCGTAGCCCACCAGGCCCCTCCGTCCATGGTATTCTCCAGGCAAGAACACTGGAGCTAGTAAGGCATACTTCCAGGGTTTTCTCTGAAACTTTTGGGACTGCATAGTTGAGCCCCAGGGCTGGGCAGGGACTTCTTGAACCTTGGCTTCCCAGCCTATGGAGTCAGTTGAGTCTGCTGTAGGAAACATCATTCAGCTCTCAGAGCTCACCCAAGGAGCTAGTGGACATATCTAGATTTTCCACCATGTAGTGAGTCATTTTTTATCTGATGGGCCTGGTTGTAACTTAGTCTCTTATTTGCAGCTTAAGGAAGTAAATCTCCCAAGAAAGCCAACTGGCCTCCTACCCAGGGTCCTCCCCAGAGCAATTTTCCTTAGTGGATTTACGTTGTTCCATAGCCTGTCCTCTGCTTTGCTGATGCAGAACCTTAATTTCACCAGTTTGCCAGCAGTCATTTGTTCCTGTGGGGTGGCCCCCAAAACTGATCCAACTCAAGCAGACTGCTGGTAAAACTGGATTTCTGGCTCAGGGACTCAGTGAGGATGCTATGGCTAGGTGGGGGCTTGCTTCTCTCACACAGACCCTGTGGGTGGTTGATGAGTGTAACCTGGGCTCACATAGCCTGCCATGCCATCCATAGAGCATAAACCCCTGTGGGCCTGCGTACCTGGTTTTGGACACCTGTGTCCAGTGTATTTCGGCCTGGGCTGAACAGCCTCCTTGTTCTGACAAGTATACTGCTAGCCATCTCTTTAGTCCCATCATGCCTCTAGCTACACCACACCCAAGATGAGGAGCTTTACATGCCTGAGTGATACTGTCCCCATTTTAAAGATGGGGAAGGAGAGGTCCAGAGAAGTGAGGTGTGCTCAACCTAGCATAGCTCACAAGTGAAGGAGAAGGGGCTTGAACTCTGGAGCTTCGCCTGCTTCCTCTGCAGTGACTTTGCACAGCATTGACCTCATCTTTGGTATGGTGATGTTACAGTTCAGCACAGATGCCATTTATTGGAGTTTCAGCAGCTCTCTCCTCTCCTAGGG
The DNA here is from genome assembly GCF_019320065.1 of Cervus canadensis. Taxonomy (NCBI): domain Eukaryota; kingdom Metazoa; phylum Chordata; class Mammalia; order Artiodactyla; family Cervidae; genus Cervus; species Cervus canadensis. Next base: position 84,756,100 of record NC_057389.1, on the reverse strand, counting down.
GTCAAGCATTTGCTATTTGGCTCATATCCTGTGGCTGCAGAGTAGCTGTTGGTAGCCTTTCTCATTCTTTCCCAAGAAGGGAAACAACAGTCATGCACCCCAGAGACGGGGCTGAAGGGCCAGTGCATGGCAGCCCGGAGCCCATGCAGCCCTCACTGGGCTGGCAGACCCTTAGGTGTCATAGAGCACTCCTAGCTTTGGGCCCTCCAGGTGGGCAGTGACACCAGGAAGGCCCCTTTGGGGGTAAAGCGTCCAACACCTGGCCCACCCTCGCTGCCTTCCTCAGGCCTGGTCAGAGTGCAGACCCCTGAGCCCAGCTAGCCGTGTGCGTGTCTTGCCAGCACTACTTCACTTAGCAGCTAACAGGAGGACCTGGTAGCACTTGGGGGCTTCCCTTTTTAAACCAAATTAAGCCACCAGCGCTTGTCACAGAAAAGCCTCCACTGGCCGCCCTAGGGCATCTTCCATGTGCCCTTAGTAGGCCCACAGTGTCCACTTGGACTGCATGCTTTATCCCACCAGGGCACCCTGACCACCATATGCAGTGTCACGAGGGATGCTTGTGGTCCGTAGGAGGGACCCAGCACGTTGCTGAACCCCTTCTCTCTGAGCCTTCATTCCTTTTCCTTCCCAGCAGCTTAACTCTCGCTCCCCTCTGTTGCCTCCTTTTTCCTCTGAACATTAGCCGATGGGACCCCAGGGAGCACAGCTCAGGGCCGTTGTTAATGGTGGGCCACCTCTTCCTCCCGCCGTTGGGTTCTTGGTCTGTGGTGGTGCGGAGCCGCGGTGCATGGTGGTCAGCAGTCCGGGGCTGGAGAGCCGTGTCCGCACCTCAGCCTGGCTGCTCTTGGGAGCGCCGCTTTTCCTCAGAAAGTTGGCCCCAGTATCACCTCTGCCCCTGGCAGGCCTTTGGCTATAACTTCTCTTCAAGGAGAGCCCCCCGGTGGGCCAGAATGTGGGCCTGAGGGGACTCTGCTGTGTGTCAAGCTCTGAACCCTCGCCTTCCGGTTCGCTACGCTCGCCTTCCGGTTCGCTCCCCTCACGTCTGTCAGGGCTGGTCTGTGGGCTCTGCCCCCTCGCCTTCTCTGTGTCCCTCAGGGTGAGAGCCGGGTGCTGGCAGCTTTGAGGTGGCGTGAAAGGCGTCTGCATCCCTTCACCCCCACTCATCCTGGGCACGGTGCCAGGCACATCTGCTGCCCCTCCATGCAGTCCACATCGCGGGAGCAAGGATAAGCAAGATGCTGTGACCACACACGAGGCAGTACCCCCAGGCGCTGGGGCTCCGGAGGCATTAACTCCAGAGCTGTCAGAGCACGCTCTAGCCCTGGGAGATACGGAAGCACTGTCAGGCTTGGCCCAGGGCCCGAGCGTATGTTTCTCAGGAGACGTGGGCCGGATGTCCGACTGTCTGGTATGGCTGCTAAGGGCTCTCTGGCCTATCACCGGGAAGGGTCCTTCCTGGCATCCAGCTCCTAGTATATGCTGTGCTGCTTCAGGAGACTGTACATTCACCTCGTTTAGGGCCCGGCCAGGATCAGCGTGTGGCTTCTGACTCAAGTGGGAGGAGAGGCCCCAGACCACCCCTCCCTTGCCTCCTGCCAGGCCTCCTCCCTCACCTGCCTCTCGTTCCCCGCAGAGTTCTTCCTCTCGCTTCTGGAGAAGATGCAGACTCAGGAGATCCTGAGGATGCTGCGGCTGCCTGAGCTGGGCGACTTGGGCCAGTTTTTCCGCAGCCTCTCGGCCACCACCCTCGTGAGTATGGGTGCGCTGGCTGCCATCCTTGCCTACTGGTTCACTCACCGACCGAAGGCCTTACAGCCACCGTGCAATCTCCTGATGCAGTCAGAGGAGGTGGAGGTGAGCAGCGTGTGAGCAGCTGGGCTGTGGGAAGTAGTGGGCAGGGGACAGGCATCTTGAAGGTAGAACTCAAACTTGTGGCTTATTTGACCTCCGATGGCCCAGAGAATTTGGTTTCTTCCCTGGGCAGCCAGCCAGGAAGCTCTGAAGCGGCCCTGGACAGGCTCTCCTACCAGATACTCCTTCTGCCTCTCCCAGTAGCTGAAACCCGGCCAGAGACTGACCTTGGCCCTTGCCCTGGGCCTCTGGTTTGCCTGCTTCTTGGGGAGGGGGCCTTGGCTTATGGTTGCCTCAGTAGGAGCCCTATTCATGTTCTCAAGGGGTGCTGGGTAAATTTGCTCCCAGATTCTCCCTGTGCCCAGTCCTGGTCTGGAGCTGGGACCCAGAGGGGCCCGACTGCAGGGCCCTGCCCTTCCAGAGCCCACAACTCACAGGCAGAGCCACTGAGGGAAAAAGGGACAGCAGCCCAGCCTGGACAAGGGGTTCCAGGCTCAGTCTAGAAGGACCTGTAAGATTTGTTTCTTAAGTTTATGGAATTTATTTAAAACTTTGAAAGTAAAAGTGTTAGTCACTCAGTCGTATTTGACTCATTGCGACTCCATGGACTGTAGCCCTCCAGGCTCCTCTGTCCTTGGGATTCTCCAGGCAAGAATACTGGAGTGGGTTGCCAGGCCCTCCTCCAGAGGATCTTCTTTTAGTTATTTTGAATAGTTAGTGTATTCACACAGTTCAAAAGCAACCAAAGGACATAGACTGATAAGCTTCCACCTTTTCCCCCTTGCCTCCCAGTTCTCTTCCCCTGAGAATTGTGTTAGCTGTTGTCCACAAGCAAACGTATAGACATCTGCCCATGTTTTAAAATGATAACACACCACACACACCATGCAGCACCTTGCTTTTGCTCTTGACGGTATATCTTGTAGGTACCGATCATAAGCATGACAGAGTTTTGCCTGGTAGGAGAGGGCACAGGCTGAGATAGGAGTGGGACCTTTAGAGCATTTTTCCAGAAAATGCTCTGGAAATGTGTACAGAGGTGCAGGTGTGTGACAGCGACCTGGTGGTTTTGGGAAGTGGAGATTCACGTGGTGTGGCTGGAAGGTGGAGAAGGGCTGTGGGTATATAACTTTGTGGCCTGTGGTGACCAGCAGCTCTGGATTCACAGGCCAGCCATACCTCTTCCTAGCCTTATGATCCTTGGCAGTTTTTTTTTTTTTTTAAATAAACTCTCTGAGCCTCAGTTTCCTCATGTGTCAAGTGGGCAATAAAAAGAGAACCTGCCTCCTAAAAACTATGGTAAGGATTTGGTGAGATGATGCAGAGGAAGCACTAAGATGAATTAACTCACCAGGAAAGGCCAGCAAGGACAAAGCCCCATGAACTGGAGAGGGACTCTCAGAGTGGACAGTCTGGATCTATTTGGGGTTTTAAGTAGCAGGAGAGACAGGGCCATTTTTGCTGTGACTTTGCAGAGGCCATGTGTGGGGAGGCACCTGGCGCTTCTGGGCTAGAGGTGACAGTGATCTGTATGCAGTCAGGTTGAGGGCCAGAGAGTGAGTCCCTTGTGGGTCTGGCGGGGAGGACAGGACATGGGCACAGCTAAGGCCTCTCTTCCTGGGAGGGTGGTGCCCTCCCTTGCCTCATCGTCCAGGAGTGCAGGAATCCGGAGCGACTGTAATGAAGGAGGCGAGGAGAGAGTGGTAGGAGGTGAGATGAGAGAGGTAAGAGAGATCCAGATCATAGAGGGCCTGGTAGCATTTACTCTGTGTGCTACATGGTAGGAAACGATTCAGATCATGTCTCTTACTGGCTTAAAATCCTTCCCAGCTCCCCATTGCCCTCCACCTAAAGCTCAAGCTCCTTGCCTTGATCTGCTGCCTCTCTGGACCCCTCCATTTACCACTTGGAGCAGCATGAGTTGCCTCCAGCCCCCAGGTGCCCTCCTGCCCCGAGTGTTTGCACTCGTTGCCTCTGGTGAGACTGCCAGTCCTTGTTCCTTGTTCTGCCCAGTAAACCCCTTCGTATCCTTTAAAACCCAGCTCAGCAGCCACGCTCTGACACACCAGCCCACGCGAGCCCCTTCTGTCCCTGGCACACAGTCTCTTGCTTGGGAGCCTGAGGAGAGGGGTGGCATGAGGAAGGGGAAGAGGCAGGAGAAGCCCAGCTCCTTTCCTAACCCCAGCGCATGTGGCATTTGCTACCTTCCCACTCGATTCACCAAAGGTCCGGGCTGTTCCTTCACAGGCTTCTAGGCCTCTTTTCCTGGGAAAGTACCTTCAGCAGGTTCTCAAACTAATCACACTGTTATGTGAGTGATGGATGGCAGCCGTGACTCTTAACCTTCATTCATAGCAGCAACACCTTGGCGGGTTGATCCTGATGCTTGACTGCAGCCAGCACCCACCACTCTGTTGCATGAGTGAACCATGGGTGTGTCTGCACAGTAACTGAAGATTATGGGCAGTTAGTGTATGCTGACCTGTGTGGGTGCTGTGTGTGCATGTGTAGGAGACCGCTATACTGGACCCATGGGCGTGAGCCGCCTGTTTGAGTGTGGATGTGTACAGGTCCAGTGTGTACAAGCCATGTGCCCATGAACGTGTGTAGAGGTTGTGTGTGTCCAGCCCAGGTGTGTGTAGACCATGTGTGTGAGTGTGCAGAGAGCGTGTCCCAGTTCCAGCCATGTGGCCTAGGTGTGCATCCACACTCTGCACGGCCCGGTGCCCTCTCCTGACGCCCCCGCCTGCCTCAGCCAGGCTCTCTGTTCTGTGCTTGGCTCGTAGGACAGTGGTGGGGCCCGGCGGTCTGTAATAGGGGACAGCCCGCAGCTGCTCAGCCACTACTATGACGACGCCAGGACCATGTACGAGGTGTTCCGCCGTGGGCTTAGGATCTCAGGTGAGAGGGGCCATGGGGGTATGGAAGGGTCCTGGCAGGGGTTGAGAAGGTGCAAGGGTGGGAGTGAGTAAGCATGGTTCCAGGGGTATGGCAGGTGAGTCATGCCCAGGGTCAGAGGAGAGAAGCCATTGTTAGCCTTCCTGCCACCCGGTCACACAAGTAACTGCTAATGCGGCCAGCGGCTGACCTCAGCTTTTGTCCAGCCCTGGAACTGCTGACCTTAAGCTGTCTCTTAGCACATACTCCCTATCTTCCATTGGCAGCCCCTGGTGAGCCTTGAACTACCAGGCTACTGGCTGGCATGGTTCTGAACCCAACTTCCAGGATGTCTGGGTGAAGGGAGTTGTCACAGAGAGGCAAAGCGCCACCTCTGCCCAGTGGCTCCTGGGTCTCTGTGTCCTCCTGGGGCTGCATCACACAGGTCATGGGGGGAACTAACTGGCACTGTGTCATCTCCCATTCCTGGGCCTCCCTGATCTCCCTGGGGAGATGCCATGCCTGTGTGCTTTCGGCCTTCTTGCACTTCAGGAGGTTTAGACAGGCAGGTGGGGAGCAGTTCACTTGGCCCGTGGACCACCTCCTGGGGCAGGAGGTTCATCCGAGTGTCTGCTGAGTGGTCTGCTTATCTCTCTGCAGGGAATGGGCCCTGTCTTGGCTTCAGGAATCCTAAGCAGCCTTATCAGTGGCTGTCCTACCAGGAGGTGAGTAACAGAAGACAGCCCCCACCCTGTCGACCCACACAGACCTGGCGCTTGGAGCGAGGTGGGAGGGTGGGTTGGGGCCACCCTGGAGGGTCTCGGTTACTTTTTCCTTGCCTGGCCTGTCTGTCAAACTCCTGGCAGCAGCCTTTCAAGACTTCCAGCACACCTGGGTAGGGAGTTGGGGAGCTCCCTCAGACTGTAGAAATCCCACCTGCGCCTCTCCCTTCCCTGCTGAAGAACCCTTGCTTTCCCATCACCGCTCTGTTGTCTGTGTGCAGGTGGCTGACAGGGCTGAATTTCTAGGGTCTGGACTTCTCCAGCACAACTGTAAACCATGTACCGATCAGTTTATCGGCGTTTTTGCACAAAATCGACCAGAGGTGAGCATCAGCCTTAACTGGTTTTAGAGCATCAGTGGAATACAGGATTGGGTACCATAGATCAGCCCAGCTCCCACTGTCTGACGGGTCTGGGACAAGAGGAAAAATGGAGATCCTTCATCCATGCCATCTCTCACTCCCTTGGCCATTGCACCTAATCAAGGGTGGACATTTCAGCCAAGCTCCATGCGCACCCCACCCAGCTGCACAAACAGTGACTCCCTGAGCCATGGGAGAGGAAGGACCTGGGGAAGAGGCCCATACACACCCCCGAGGTGGGCTTGGGGTAATTTGGAGTCCTGTGATTCCCTGGAGCAGGCGTGGACTAGAAGGCTGTGGGTGAGCAGGCACAGCCCATTAGCCGCATGGGTCCCTTGCTTGTGCACAGGGCCAGAACAGAGCACTCTCGTCACAGGGCCCCACGCAAGGACCCTGGTTGCCTGGGCCTAAGGGCAGTGCAGCCCTGCAGCTATCTGCTCTGTGCTCCCCCGTCCCCCACCCTGATTCTCTCCACAGTGGATCATCGCAGAGCTTGCCTGTTACACATACTCTATGGTGGTGGTCCCTCTATATGACACCCTGGGCCCTGGGGCCGTCCGCTACATCATCAACACAGGTGAGCCCAGCTGCCCCCTCCTGTCCCTGGTGGCCAGCCCCACTTCCCCTTCCCAGCCTTCAGCTTATGCTGATTGTCTGACACTAGTAAACACTTTGCTGCCATTCTCAGAGAACACTGGGGGCTTCCATTTTTGGCCCTTGAATTGGCTTACTGAGTCCCCAGTTGGACTTTACCTGAAGGCTCTTTCCACACGGCAGGGCTGCCAAGAAGGAGCTTCCACACAAGCCCCCCACATAGGCTGCCAACCCTCTGAGATCACTTCAGCTTAAGGCAGGTGTTGGGGGTGTGATCAGTATCTTAGACCAGGTGGCTGAACCTGGAGAAAAAGGAGTGTTTGGAATCTATCCCAGGGAATCTCTTGAGGGTAGATTCCAAGCATTCGTAAGAGATTTCCTGGTCTTCTGCCCTTGGCTCCATCCAGGCTTTGGGCAGTTTTCTTCTGGACACCTGTCCCATATGACCTGTCATGCGTGTTCATTTACACACAAGCTTGTCTTGTGGCAAACACAGCCCATGGTTCTACAACCTGGCATGGGCTGCCTGCGGTCACAGCCTCTGCCCACATGGCCTGACTTTCCCTGACAACCCCTACAGCTGACATCAGCACCGTGGTCGTGGATAAACCTCAGAAAGCTGTGGTTCTCCTGGAGCACGTGGAGAGGAAGGAGACGCCAGGGCTCAAGCTGATCATCCTCATGGAGCCATTCGAGGAGGCCCTGAAAGACAGAGGGCAAGAGTGCGGGGTGGTCATTAAGTCCATGCAGGATGTGGAGGTGAGGGTCTGCTTTGGGCCATTTCCTGGGCCACAGCTAGTTGGCCCCTGAGCCAGAGGTGCTGGTTATCTGCCCATCTTACGACCCTGGGATGGATGTCTGAGGCCATCAGGATATTTCATGTGCCATGGTTCAAACAGGGAGGCTTCACAGGGGCTGGTGGTGGGTAGTAGAGTTGGTCCCCACAGGCATCCTCTTTGATACGGGCTCAGCTGGTTGGCACAGCTAATGACCCAGGCACCAGTAGGTGATGGTAGTGCCAGCTTGCCCCAGAGCTACTCCCACAGCCTCTGGAGTCTCCTCATTTCTGAGGAGAAATAATGCTCATGGCTAGCCTGTCTGAGCCAGAGGACTGTAGTAAACTGGAGTCCTGAAGAGGTTCTTGTAGATGTCTCCCAGGCCACCAGCAGCCAACAGAGCTAGTTTCCTTTGCATGGCCTCCCCAGAGACATTGGGCTGGTGGCAGCCTGTGACCTGCCGGAGTGACACAGGGCATCCTCCAGGGCCTTGGGCCTTACTCAGTAGCAGCTGACCGCCACTGTGTCCTAGACCCGTGGGCCTTCCAGTTCTCCACCTGTTTCCCTGTGTGCTCTTGAATGCCTGTGCCCTGCCATGGTTCTAGGGGCCACACCTAAGCTGGCAGCCCCAATCTGCCCCTCCAGCCCTGACCACTTAGCACGAGGCCCAGGCCACCTAGCCACTCCATCTTGATGTACCGTGGACCCCTCAGGCCATCTCCCCATTGCTCATGTATACAGTGCTTAGCCTCTCCCTGGGCTGCAGACCCCTATCTGTGATGTCGGGTGGCCAGTGCCTGGGCGTGTATCTTTGAATTCCCTGGATTGGGAATCTTGGACTCTGGGCTTGGTGCAGGATCGAGGCATACTGTGTTTATTTATCTTTTTTTTTATTAGAACTTTTGAGTGTTTAAAACCAATGTTTTCCTCTTTCAGGACTGTGGCCAGCAGAATCACTGCGATCCTGTGGTAAGCTCATTTTCCAGCAGGTCTTGATTGAGCAAAATGGTGCCCAGGGCACATCCTTACAGACCTTCCTCACCACACACAAGGCTTGGTAGAGAGGCCAGAGTAGCACCCCTGTGTTAATAAGCAGCTGAGGAAATGTCCTTGGGTGCTGAGGACTTCTGTGAGTGAGGGTCCAGAGAGGGACCTGGAACAGAAGTCAGATGTTCGGGAGGGAGGAAAAAGGGCAGCCAATCCCTTGGGTCTCCAGTAACTTTTTCTTTGGGAGACCTGATGTTTTCCCTTTCAATGTAGTGAACTCTCCAGAGGATCACTACCCTCTGGGAGGGGCCACTTGGGGACTTTGAGCTTTCTAACCAGGCCTCTTACCTCCAGCCCCCTCTGCAGCTCAGCTCTTCCCACTCACTTCACCACCCTGTGAGCCTTCTCAGGCACAGGCAGCAGCAGGTTACATCCCTCTTCCCAGGGCCCTTACCTTCCCAGTAGCCCCTGATGTGTTCCTACCTCCACACACTGTGCCACCCACCACCCCCAGCCCCAGCCTTAGAGAACTCCTTTCTGACCCAGCAGCATGCCCTGTCTCTTGCACCTCTGTCTGTGCCCAGGCTGGTTTCCTCTCCCAGAATGCCCACTCTCACATCTCTGGAGAGATGTGGCTTGTCCTTCAGTCTCAACTCCTGTCACCTCTTCTGGGAAGCCATCTTCCACATGCAAGTGGTCATGGTGGGCTCCTCCTGGTGACCCCAGGACTACATGCACAGGGCAAGGGCCAGATGCAGAGCAATCTTACTGACACAGTGGGCAGCTCAGTTCTGGGCTCCATGTTCTGTTCCCAAGCCTAAACCCAGACATTTGGGGGAAAAGTGGGAAGAAAGGAGGAAATGGGTCACATTGCCTAGAAAGGTGAGATCTTTGACAAAGGCCTGTGTGTGGCCACTGCAGCGCAATCCCACTAGAATTCAACTCAGGCACAAGTCGGGGAGGTGGCAGGAGCAAGTGTGAGATGGGTGAGACAGATCTGTGTCCTTGCCTGGTTAGGTGTCCTTGGCTTTCCCTCCTCTTTCCTGGGGACTTGCCTGCTCACCTTTCCAATGAGAGCATGCAGGGCCACACACGTGTGCCAGCACATGCCTGCACCTCACACCGTGCACACACACATGAGGTGGGGCAGGGCGTGCAGAGGGGCTGGCCGGGGAAGGGGTCCAGGCTGGCCACCCCGACTGGGTCTCTGACACACTCCTCTTCTCACCTCTGTAGCCCCCGAAACCCAGTGACCTCTCCATTGTGTGTTTCACGAGCGGCACAACAGGTAAGTGAGGCTTCTAGCTCACCAGCCAGGGCCAGCTGCTCCTTCCCTGGCACCCTGGACAGGGTGACCGAGGGCTCTCTGGCACCCTCTGTGGGGTGCGCTGAGCCTCGTCCTGCGCCTGGCTCCAGACGCTGGCTCCTCCCTGCTGCTCCCAGCGGCCGACACGAGGCAGCGCGGGGCGGCTGGACGGTGTGGACTAGGAGGACTAGGGTGGGGACTACAAACTTCCCAGAGTGGGGACCAGAGGCGGTCTAGGCAGAGGGGTCACGCATGACTGAGGCAGGGCTCTCACCCCTCTGCTTCCTGCCCCTGCTTGGCCTTTGTGTCAGGGACTGCGGAAGGAGTGTGGAGTTTGGTGTCGGAGAGTCTGGTTTTGAGCCCCATCTCCACCACTTGCTGGCGGGGCACCTCTCTGCTACCACTGTCCCCAATTTCTCACCTGGGTGGTCAAAGGTGCCAAATAGGAGGTGGGAAAGATGTGTTAGAGGGCAGTGCAGATGATCTGTGGCTGGTGTGTTGACAGCAAAGGTGTCAGGAAGAGGAAATAACACACTGCATGCCTGGTGCTGGCAGAGGAGTATGTGCATCAGTGTTGGCGGGAACAGCCAAAGAAGGCTTCCTGGAGGAGGCAGGACACACTTGAGGACCAGTTCCACAGGCATGGCATTTTGCAGTCTTCAGTGGCCTGTCCACCCTATCACTGTGCCCCTGAGACTTCAGCACAGTCTGCAAGGCAGGCGGGGTGGGGGCTGTCTAAGGGGTACCAGCAGCCAGTGGTACCCCTTCTGGTACCACAAAAGGCTTGTGCCCTCTTCTCCCCCCAGCCCTGCCCAGTGCTCTTCTCACTGCTGCCTCTCTGCCTCACCTGATAACTCGGGAATGGGCAGGAAGTTTCTAGCCTCTTCCCCAGACCTAGGGCTGGCCCACTTTGTTGATATTTCTTGATGGGCAGTCAACTAGGGCTCCCCATGCCTTCTCCAGATGCAGCCTCTAGGGCATTTGGCAGATCCTTGACCAGTCCCGCAGGCAGGACTATCCTTGTGGGTGGAGCATGATAAGTATGACTTTATTGCATCAAAATGGGTTTTTTGCCATTAACTCATGTGGATTTGGGGGTTCCCCCCATGCCTCAGCGGTAAAGTATCCACCTGCAATGCAGGAGACCCGGCTTCAATCCCTGGGTTGGGAAGATCCTCTGGAGGAGGGCACGGCAACCCACTCCAGTATTCTTTACTGGAGAATCCCCTGGACAGAGGAGCCTGGCGGGCTACAGTTCGTAGGGTCGCAAAGAGTCAGACATGACTGAAATGACATAGCAAACGCACGCACGCAAGTGGGTGTGAGAATTTCCACCTTACTGCTAAACCCTGTCAGAAGAGAAATAACAGCCTCTGCTCCCCAGGAACTGACATCCAGAGCCAACCCAGAATTTTAAAATATGCCCTTCAGATTTATGTTGCTTTTTATTAAAGAGTTTCACAGTGTGAAATTTTGATAACCTGTCCCTCCACCCTGGGTTTGGGAGCAGGTCACTGCTCTGGCCTTTAACTTTGGATCCTTGCTGTTCAAGAGTGTCCTTGGGCTTCGAAGCACAGAATCACTTAGTCACAACTATGTGACTAAGTCACTTAGTCACAAAAATGAGTCACTTAGTCACAACTGCTGCTCCCTTGTCTCTGGAAAAGAACTTCATGATGCAGAAACGTGCTGTTGCCTAGCTGTGAAGGACAGGCCTGGTGTCCAGGGCTTTTTCAGACCATGGAATCGCAACTGGAAGCTGAGCCATCCTGCCCAAGCTCTACATGGAGGAAACAGAGTACATGGAGCCTAGAAAACAGCTCTTGATTTGGTGCCCAAAGCTCTCACTCCAGAGTTGCGGCGATGCCAAGAGTGGAGCTGGGGGAGGGAGCAGGCCCCTTACCTGGCGTCCCCCCACCTGGTCGCACACTCGGACTTCTGTGGCATCAGCCTGAGCCTGTGCTGTGTCTCTGACGGCTGTCCTCCTGTCCGGCACACCACAGCTGAGGAGACAGCTTCCCTTCCACGATAAGCGTCCTGGCCTTGGCTTCATCAAGAACCATGTTGTTCTTTCAGTGAGGAAAGATGGAAAATACTGTCTGAACCTGACACTTGAAATCATGATTCTAGTGGAATCATTCTGGGAAGATTTTTCTCGGTGTGTGATGGAAACATCTATGGAGATTCCCAGAATAAGCCAGTGCTTTGGAGCCACTAGTCAGGCCAAGAAGGCCCTGGAGGAGGTGAAAGCCTGAGGTTTGTCTGCACTCAGGGATGGCTAATGGGTGGGTGTGTGGTTGGTTGTTCATTTCAGAATAAGTATTAGCTGGATGAAATCGAACTTCTTTTCCCAAATGAAAGATACTCTTTTATACTCTGTGGGTATAATGTTATACTCTGTGGGTATAACGTAGCCTGATGTGGGGACTTGGGCCCCATGAATGATAGTGCAGATGTATCCTTATGGGTTCATGTACACTGTCTTCCCAGAGAAGAAAATACAGTGGTCTTTTAAAACATGTCCTTGTTAGTCTGTGGGTTTTTAGCAGTCCTTTTCTGATGTATATGGATTCATTCATTCAGCTCAGTTACCACTTTACATCAGACCTGGTGTTAGAGGCCAAGGACACAGGGATGGAGAAGACACGGCCCTGCCCTCAGGAGCTCACGGCTTATGTCCTGAGGCTGTTCTCTGCCTTGAGGGCCTGCATCCCAGGGTGCGTGGAATGCTAGGCCACTCAGAGGTCAGCACAGCAGGATGGAAACAACTCCAGGTCTAAGCAGAGTCTTGAAGGACTGGTGGCTGGAGGAGAAGAGGGGGATGGACATTCTCAGCGGAGGGAACAGCATGTGCAGAGAGGACCAGCAGCAAGAAAGAAAATGTTTCTGCGAGGAAGAGTTGACCGAGGAAAAGAGGGGTCTGGTTGCAGGGGCGGGGAACCCCGACAGGAGAGGAGTGATGGGGGTCACAGTTCCAAATCAAAGCTGTGCAGAAGCAGCCCAAGAGGCCAGAGGAGGATAGAAGCTGTCAGCATTGTCGGGTGGCTAAGCTGTGCCCACGGGATGCTGCCGCAAGAATACCTGCTGGTGCTCGTGTGGTGGGGGCAGCACTGGGCGCAGAAGCTGACGGTGATGGACTGAGGAGTGGGCGGGAGAGGAGGATGTCAGTTCAGCAAGTGTGGACAATTCTTTCAAGAGCTGTGGCTGTGTCACCAAAAGGCATGCTCCATAATGTTCCTAGCAACGCAACTTGAGAAGTTGAAATCTGGAAACAACTTAAAATGCCTGTGAGCAATAGAATGGTGTATCTACACATAGGAAGTCATAACTCAAGTGAAAGAAAAAAAAAAGACACAAAATAGTGTATGATTTCTTTTATATTAAATGACAAAGCACAGTAAAGTATTCTTTGGTTTCAGAAGTCAAGGATTGTGGTTGCCTTCTGGGATTCTGCTGCTGTGAAAAGCTGGTGATGTTCTGTTTCTTGATCTGGGTACTAGTTGGCTGGATAACTTGTACCCAGATAACTAGTACCTGGATAATTTTTTTCACTTTGAAAAAGATCTAGTGAACTATGTATGCATTTGGGCACTTTATGTATGTTATACTGGAACAGAGAGTTTATTTTTTTTAGAAAAAGATCAGCTGTGAAGGGATGACAGAGAACAGAGTGGCAGCTGGTGGAAGCCGTGGGGTTGAGGGAAGGTAGAGTTTTTGTTGTTTTCCCGGAAATACCTGAAAGTGTTGTGAATAGTTGGGAGAGACCCACCGGAGACAAAAAAGGGAGGTTAGCTCCGTGGAGCAAAGCCCCCAAAGCTCTGCTTTGGGTCAGGGGAGAGAGCAGGCTTCTAAGTCCTGTAGAGAGATACCTACCTGGGGGGACGAAAGGAGGAAGAAAGGCTTCTGGGAGGCCGGGAGGATGGGAGACCTCCTCCGTGGAGGAGTCAGGGTCCTGCCTGAGGGTGAGATGTGTCGTGAGTGGACCAGAGTCTAAGGGGGTGCCATGTGAGTTTCTGTGAGGAACACACCTCTCTTGGGCTGGAGACCGTGAGCCTCTGGGGTCACACTGTGGGAGGAGTGGAAACGGTGGGCAGCTGGATTGACCTGGTGGGGTTACCTCAGTGGGGTCCTCCAGGGGACGCCTGGGGACTGAAGGACTTGGCGGGAGAGTGGCTGGAGTGAGGGACCCTGGAGTCCAGCTTGGGAGGGAGGGGAGGCTGGGGAGCACTGTGTGTCTGGAGTCACAGGAAAGGGTCTCAGCATGCCAGGTTAGCTCTTAGTGGTGGCAGCAGGGCTGGGAGGCTGAGGAGGAGGTGGAGGCCCCGGAACTGGAGTATCCCCTCTATTCCAGCTGAGGATGCCCAGGGAAGCCTGTGGTTTAGCCTGGTGTATTAAGTACCCATCGGCCCTACAGCTGTGCCTGCTCAGGGGTGGGCTCTCTGGGCAAAGGCTCACCTTGACTTATGCGTTTTGCACCATCCCATTCACGATCTGTGTGACCACAGGCCTAAGATTACATCATGGCACTTGTGCTGTGAAGCTTTAGGGGAGTTTCTTAAGCTCTGTTAAGCCTCAGTTTCCTTGTGTAGGAAATGAATACATCTGATACTTATAGCATAGACTTGTTCCAAGAAATAACTGAGCTACCATTTATGAAATGCCTAGCACAGTGCCCACACTGATGCTCAGTAATTGGCCTGCTGTTACAGTTATTATTTGTATTCCTGCTAGTCCTCGAGTCTGATGTTTTAAAAAAATCAGTGGATATGGGGTTGATGAAAGTAAGACCCAATTCTTAAAAAGATTTGGGAACCTTTAGCAGGGAGATGAACGCTCTTATCTGCATTTTACAACTTCTAAAGCACTTCTGTCACTGGTATCTTTCGTAACCCACCTTTGTGAGAAAGCAGAAAAAAAGAGCCAGAGGAACTCCCAGTCCTTCTCCCATCCATTCCTAGAGGAGAGACTGTGAGCTCAGCTTCACCCCACAGCTGCCCCATCTCAGGACCAACATCCATCCAGGGCAGATCTTCACCCAGTGAAATGCCCTTCTGCTCACCAGCCATGGGTGGCCCACCCAGGAGCACTGGCTGAAGCCAAAATGCTGTTCGCAGAATCTGAAACTCAGAGAGTTTTCTTCCTTCAGCAGCTGGAGAGAAAATGAAGTGCAAGGATGGCGAGTTTATAAGTAGAAGATGGGAAATGGGCCACAGGTCTCATTCTGCCAAGATGTGAGGGCCTGGGTAGCCCCTGTTGTCACTGATGTTGCACCAGGAAAGGAGAGAACCAGAGGACGTGATTTTGCAGCTTTGATTGCACATGGGTCTAGCTGGGAATGCTTAGCATGTTCCTCCCCGTGAGCAAATTGGAAACATTTCCATATCACGTTTAAAACAAATGCTACTGGGGGTGTGTCCTTGTCCTGAATCAGAGAAGCAAGCAGAGCCTTTTCAAAGGCTCACCTCTCACCTCCCAACTCAGACCTTGGAGTCTTCTCCCAGGATTTGTTGTCAGTGTTTACCTCTCCTTTATCCTCTGGGGCCACATCCAGAGAGGACTTGAGGAAATAATTGGAGCATTTCTTGGAATATTAAAAGTTCTGCAACTCACTAGAAGTTTGTAGAATTTCATTTATATCTACAAGAAAACATTTGTTTCTTAAAGCTGTAAGCTTTTATTATCATGTTGAAGAGGAAAGGGGCATGTCCAACTAAGCAGAATTGAATAACTGCTACCATTGTGTGTATTCTGGCCTGCAATGAATGGAGGCTTTAGACGTTTTTCATCAATGAAGACAAATTTCTCTTGAAATTCTCAAACTCTCCACTGAGGTTATATTAGATGTGAGCAAGTTACCCAGTCTAGCAGGTCTAAAGCTGTGTAGCATAGTACCATGTTTTGTGACAATTTTGACTTCCTACTTGGTATTTTGGGGGTGTTCCTTAGAAAAAATCCAGAATTTGGGAATCCACAGGTGAAAATTTCTAGATGATACTCTCAGAATAGTTTGTGGGTCCAGGGACTCTTCTGGGATTTGTATATAGAAGACAATTCAGGGAAATTTCTCAATAAGGGCCTGGGTTTGAGGAAAGATGCTGGGATGAAAGAAAGAGAAGCAGTAAAACAAAGTGCATGGGTCTTATTTTCAAAAGGAGGGTATTTTAACAGCCACCTATTAGAAAATAATTTTTTTTCAATCCTGTAACTTTCTATGTCCCCAAAATCACCTCTGTGATTTGCAAGATGGATGTAGGTGCCCGATCACATGTTAAAACACACCACGTCTTGGTCAGACAGAGGTGATGCCATTATTGACAAAGAGGTCACCAACAGGGTGAGCCTCACAGAGTCTAATTATGAGAGCAACTTTATTTTTGTCTCCATCTGTTCTTTTACAATTGCTTGGTGGAGATAGCTCTTTGTCTGCCCCTGGATAAAACTTAGGCATCCATGCCTTTTCTGGTCCCTCTCAGGTGAGTCCCATGGGCATTGTAAGTCACAAACTCAATCTTAGTTCAGAATTACAAGTGTCGGTCCAAAATACGAATGTGTCCACTTCATTGAGACTTCCCTACCCAGGCCAGGGCTGGCTGCAGGCTGGGTGGGGAAGGTATGAGATCACGCCTTCCTCCCTGGTTGTCCTCCCCCTCCTCCACTGGCTGATGAAGGTTTCTGCCCTCTCCCCCCAGATGGAAGTAGGGAGGGAGAATGACTTTGGGTAGATGTTTACAATTGCGTCTGTTGTCTCATGGACACTTTTAGGAGGTCTGTGGAAGCAGGCAGTGCCCTCCTTAGGTTGTCTGCTCCCGCTTCACATCTGCTTCGGTCTCTGGTGTATACTTTACCGCCCCCTCTGATCTGAGGGTGGGTACTGGCCTTCAGGTAAGAGTCCTTTTTAAGACACCATTCCCACCACCACCTGATGTTCCTTCTGTAGACTCTGTGTTCAGTTTCTGGGATTTATTATTTGATTTTCAGCCACAGCCTTCTTCACCTTTCTTATTGGGAACCCCGAGCTGTAGGGAACATGATTGTGCTTTTCAAATAGTCTCATTAGGGCCTGAGTTAGCTTGGGTTTCAGATTGGAGTTGGGAGAGAGGACCCGTCATTCCTTCCCTTTTGATGAGCTGTAGGACTCAACAGCTCTCCGAAGAAATCCTCACAAATTCTCCCTCATTCATTTATATTCTCTCTCTCTCTTATTGAAGTGAAATTCGCATAGCATAAAATTAACCTTTTTAAAGTGAACAGTTCAGTGGCATTTACTGCAATACTCTCTTAACCTCAACTCAGCCCTTTTATTACCTCTTTTTTGGGTGAGGGTTGCAAAGTTAACAATTTGGCTTCTTTGGTATTTTGGGGGTAAGTTCTGCACATGGTCAGACCCCTCACTTTTGGAGTTTAACAGATCATGTATCTCCTGCCTCAGTGGAAACTTGTAATTTAATATCTTTTGTACCTGGCTAGGTCCTCAGAACTTAGATAAAGCCCCATTTTACAGGTTAGGAAACTGAGAAAGGGGAAACAACCTGCCAGTGTTGTGCTGGCAGTGAGGCAAGGCCAGGATTCGAGCCTGGTCAGGTCTGTCCAGGAGCACCTGCAGTGTGTGTCTGCCCTGACAGGACGTGGTGACCAATGGCCTCCCTCCACAGCCTGCTGTGTCTTCTGTCCCCGCCTGGCCTCTGGGCCATCCTAGCAGCCCCGGGCTTCCTCAGGTGCAGCAGTGGAAGGTCGTGTCAAGACAGTCCAAGAACATCCATGTCCCGGCTCTGCCAGTGAGAAGGTGGGAGGGCTCTCCCAGCAGTCTGGGCCTCCAGCCTGGCCTGGGCTGGGGCCTTTCCAGGTGTCAGTTACAGCGAGGAAGTCCTCTGCCAGCACAGTTGGCAGCTGGAGACTGGGACAGCACTGGCCTAGAGAGCAGCATGGGTTACTGGGGATATGCCTAAGGAGACTGGGGGCCAAGAGCCTGTGCTCCCTGAGGAAGGCAGAAGGGAAGGCACAGGCCAGCCTGTCAGGCCTCGAGGCACCCCACCTGTGCAGCTGCGTCACCTGCGTCCTGTGGGATCAAGCAGCTGGGAGCCTCAAGGTGGGTGAGCTTCAGGTGTCTGCAAAATGATGGTCCTTCACAGCATTCATCTGCGTGGGACTCTGATGGTGGCTATGGACGAAGGCCAGAGGTTTGCATGGACAGCACTGGGTGTCTGGGGCTGACGACTCGGGTGCTCTTCTCAAGGAGTGGCCGATGAGCTGCCAACTAATTTTCCTTCTTGCTCTCTCCTTTCAGGGAACCCAAAAGGTGCGATGCTCACCCATGGGAACGTGGTGGCTGATTTCTCAGGCTTTCTGAAAGTGACAGAGGTGAATAAAGTAGATTTTCTAATGCAGGTTTACTCTCAAGGTCACCCTCAAGCCCTCAGAGGCTTTTTTTGTGCTTTCTTTTTTTTTCCCCTGATATAATCTAGGCTGCCTTTCCCAGGCAGGAGCTTCTGTTTTCATTAGAGCAATCCCACTTTCACAGATACTTTGAACCACAAACACTGAAATGATCCATACCTGGTAAATATTCAGTTGATTTCTAATAGTGCTGAGATCCCAGAAAGAAAAAACATGGAAAACTGTTTTCCATTTTTAACTTCAAAAATTGAGATACCTGTGGTTTAATGTATACCTTTATCTAAAAAGTCATCCTTGGTAACTTCTTTTTCTAAGTAAGTCAGGGTTTAATTCAATCATTTTGTGTTTAAGGACTGCTAGAGTCTGAGAAACAACAGCAACTGCTAATTTATAAGGCTGTACTAAAAAAGGTAAATCTAAAATCAAAAAAGCTTGATATCTTGGCCTGACAAAAGCATGTTAGCATTTTTAACCAGCTAAGAAGGATGGACCTTTTACCACAAGTGGTGAGTATCTGAATGTCCTACAGTTTCCTTAAGGAGGAAGGGACATACCTTTTCATATAAACTAAGCTTTTTCTCCACTGTAGAGAAAACCACCATCCATATTTATGCCAGATGGCATTATGGAGCATATGCCCAAATAGTAGGAAAGTTCCTGCATCTTGGTGGGAAACTGAGAGATCATTGGTAGCTGAGCCCAGGCCAGGAGCCACTAGCAAGTTTCCCAGGGCTTGTCCAGACTTGTCTGGAAGCCAGCTCAGGAGACTGAGGACCTCTGAAAAGGGGCAGAGAGCAGGGAAGTCAGCCCAGGAGAACTCGTCCCTGAGCAGAGCCCCTTGACCAGGGCAGCTCCTGTCCCTGAGGTCAGACCTGGCCCAGAGAGGGGGATCCCGCTCTGGCACCCCTTGTGAGGCCCTGTTCTCAGGTGTGGCTTGTGAGGCCTGGCTCCATCCGCCACACCTCTGCCCCCGGCCGTCGTAGGCACAGACCTAGGGTGCTCTGGGCCCCTTTCTCCAAGAAGGACTGGAAAGTGCCGACAGGCTGAGACCCTCTGAAGCCCTTCCCCGGTGGCCCAGGGATGCGGGTGAAGTGGGGCCAGAGGCAGACCCTGCAACTGTGGGGAGGGGGAGGTGCGCCGAGGTGGCAAGATGACGGTGTGTGAGCTGCAGGCCCTCCCGGAGGAGACTTCCCTGCGCAGCTGACTCTGCTGGTTTATGTGTGCTGCAATTGGCTCTTTGCTTCTGCAGATAACCTAGACCCACTGGCGCTTCGACCTAACACTCGGCTTCCTACGCTGCCCTTTCTCTCACTTCACTTTCTGCACCTTCTGTCTTCCTCTCACTCCTCCCCCTTTTCACTTTTTCTCTCTCTGTCATCTCTCCTCTGTCTCTTCTCCCCACCTCCCCCACCCAGCCCTCCCCCTCTTCCTTTTTGCCCCTCCAGGTCATTTTCTCTTTATTGTTTTATGACTCTCTCGTTGTCTTCCTGTCAGTGTTTCTTTCCTTTCTGTCTCCCATGCCCGGCACCTGCAGAAAGTGATCTTTCCGAGACAGGACGATGTGCTCATCTCCTTCCTGCCTCTGGCTCACATGTTTGAGAGAGTCATCCAGGTAAGACGCCCGCCTGACTGACCGGGCCTTGCCTGGGCTCCTTCTGTTTTCTTACAGAGTCAGTGGGCTCCCACTTGTGCGGATGTACACATTTCCTATTTGCCTTTAGCACACATGTTTGAGCGAATGGTACAGGTAAGGCCCTGGCTTCAGGGAGGCACAGTCTGTGCCCTGAACCCGCAGCCCTGGCAGGGTGGCGCTTTGGCACTGGCAGTGTGAAATAGAACTAAACTGGCCTGTCTTTGGAAGGTGCTACAAGGGGTCAGAGGACCATGGCCCCTCGACCTGTCTCTCTTGGGACCTGCCTGCCCCACCTGGGGACACACCTTGGCTGAGAGAGGTCCCAGCTGATGGCATCTGCTCAGAGAGCATTGCTTCTCTGCAGAAGTGCTTTATTGTTCAACCTCTGTGCAGTGTGGCCCCGTTTATGGCCAACACACCTATATTTTGTAACTTCCATCACTCACAAACTCCTAAAAGAGAAAACAAGACAGTAAAGTTGGGGAATCAAGCCCTCACAGCCGCTCAGGCTATTGATGGCACTGCCATTGTGATTGGGCACTAGGACAGACCTCCTGGGGACAGAGAATGGAGGAATCCACATGAGCTTGCAGGGACAGAGAAGCATCTGTGTGTGTCACTTAAGCAACCAGTCTTTGCATACATTATCTCCTAGCCAGTCAGTCAGTTCAGTTGCTCAGTCATGTCCAACTCTTTGCGACCCCATGGACTACAGCACGCCAGGCTTCCCTATCCATCACGAACTCTCGGAGCTTGCTCAGACTTATGTCCGTTGAGTCAGTGATGCCATCCAACCATCTCATCCTCTTGTTGTCCCCTTCTCCTCCTGCCTTCAATCTTTCCCAGCATCAGGGTCTTTTCTAATGAGTCAGCTCTTCACATCAGGTAGCTAAAGTATTGGAGTTTCAGCTTCAGTATCAGTCATTCCAATGAATATTCAGAAAGACTGATTTCCTTGAGTTTGACTGGTTTGATCTCTGTGCAGTCCCAGGGGCGCTCAAGAGTCTTCTCCAACACCACAGTACAAAGGCATCAATTCTTGGGCGCTCAACTTTCTTTATAGTCCAACTCTTATGTCCATACATGACTTCTGGAAACACCATGGCTTTGACTAGATGGACCTTTGTCGGCAAAGTAATGTCTGCTTTTTAATATGCTGTCTAGGTTGGTCATAACTTTTCTTCAAAGGAGCAAGCGTCTTTTAATTTCAAGGCTGCAATCACCATCTGCAGTGATTTTGGAGCCCCCAAAAATAAAGTCTCTCACTGTTTCCATTGTTTGCCCATCTATTTGCCATGAAGTGATGGGACCAGATGCCATGATCTTAGTTTTCTGAATGTTGAGTTTTTAAGCCAGCTTTGTCACTCTCCTTTCACTTTGCTCAAGAAGCTCTTCAGTTCTTCTTCACTTTCTGCCATAAGGGTGGTGTCATCTGCATATCTGAGGTTATTGATATTTCTCCTGGCAATCTTGATTCCAGCTTGTGCTTCATCCAGCCTGGCATTTCACATGATGTACTCTGCATATAAGTTAAACAAGCAGGGTGACAGTATACAGCCTTGACGTACTCATTTCCCAATATGGAACCAGTCTGTTGTTCCATGTCCAGTTCTAACTGCTGCTTCTTGACCTGCATACAGGTTTCTCAGGAGGCAGGTCAGGTAGTCTGGTATTCCCATCTCTTTAAGAATTTTCCACAGTTTGTTGTGATAGACACAGTCAAAGGCTTTGGCATAATCAATAAAATAGACCTAAATGTTTTTCTGGTATTCTCTTGCTTTTTCTATGATCCAACGGATGTTGGCAGTTTGATCTCTTGTTTCTCTGCCTTTTCTAAATCCAGCTTGAACATCTGGAAGTTCATGGTTCATGTACTGTTGAAGCCTGGCTTGGAAAATTTTGAGCATTACTCTGCTAGCCTGTGAGATGAGTACAATTATGTGGTAGTCTGAACATTATTTGGCGTTGCCTTTCTTTGGGATTGGAATGAAAACTGACCTTTTCCAGTCCTGTGGCCACTGCTGAGTTTTACAAATTTGCTGGCATATTGAATGCCGCACTTTAACAGCATCATCTTTTAGGATTTGAAATAGCTTAACTGGAATTCCATCACCTCCACAAGTTTTGTTCATAGTGATGCTTCCTAAGGCCCACTTGACTTTGCATTCCAGGATGTCTGGCTCTAGGTGAGTGACTACACAATCGTGGTTTTCTGGGTCATGAGATCTTTTTTGTATAGTTCTTCTGTATATTCTTGCCACCTCTTCTTAATATCTTCTGCTTCTGTTAGGTCCATACCATTTCTGTCCTTTATTGTGCCCATCTTTGCGTGAAATGTTCCCTTGGTATCTCTAATTTTCTTGAAGAGATCTCTAGTCTTTCCCATTCTATTGTTTTCCTCTATTTCTTTGCATTGATCTCTGAGGAAGTCTTTCTTATTCTCCTTGCTGTTCTTTGGAAATCTGCATTCAAATGGGTATAACTTTCCTTTTCTCGTTTGCTTTTTGCTTCTCTTCTTTTCTCAGCTATTTGTAAGGCCTCTGCATACAACCATTTTGCCTTTTTGTATTTCTTTTTCTTGGGGATGGTCTTGATCACTGCCTCCTGTACAATATTCTGAACCTCCATCCATAGTTCTTCAGGCACTCTGTCTATCAGATCTAATCCCTTGAATCTATTTGTCACTTCTACTGTATAATTGTAAGGGATTTGATTTAGGTCTTACCTGAATGTCTAGTGCTTTTCCCTATTTTCTTCAATTTAAGTCTGAATTTTGCAATGAGGAGTTCATGATCTGAGCCACAGTCAGCACCCGGTCTTGTTTTTGCTGACTATATAGAGCTTCTCCATCTTTGACTGCAAGGAATATAATCT
This sequence comes from Cervus canadensis, assembly GCF_019320065.1. NCBI lineage: Eukaryota > Metazoa > Chordata > Mammalia > Artiodactyla > Cervidae > Cervus > Cervus canadensis. The sequence continues at coordinate 84,733,661 of NC_057389.1, read as the reverse complement.
GTCTGATTTCAATATTGACCATCTGGTGATGTCCATGTGTAGAGTCGTCTCTTGTGTTGGAAGAGGGTGTTTGCTGTGACCAGTGCGTTCTTTTGGCAAAACTCCGTTAGCCTTTGCCCTGCTTCTGGGCACAGCAGAAGCATTATCTCCTAAGCCTCTCCCATTTGGCCTTGGGGGAGATCTGGTCTACTAGGCAGGGCCTTCTAGCTTTTCAGACCTGGATTCCATTGCCAGCAATTATCACTGGCAAATGGTGACTCTGGGCAAATGCCTTTACCTCTGAGGCCTTTGCATTCCTCATCTGTAAAACTGATAAGAATTCTGTCTCCCTTACATAATTGCTATGAGTATGAAAGAAAGGAGCCCTTGGCATATTCCTAGTCCCAATAGCAAGCAGCCAGGCTCCACCGTGGCCTCCCTTAGCCAACAACATCGGCAGCATCTCCAGCACTCTGCACACCCTCCCAGAGTTGCCGAGGTGTCCCTGGGGAAGTGCGCAGGCACCCTGAGACCTGGAGCAGACACACCGATGAGGTCGTACAGCTCAGGGACGGAGTACCCACGGAGGCCCCTGTCCAGGCTTGGGAGTGAGCACGAAGGGGCAGCCACCAGTGAGTCTGGCTGCTCTGGCATTCCCCAAAGGCTCAGGATTCCACCCTGTTTCCTGCTTCGCTTCATGTCTGAGTGGGACTTAGCGGGGAGGCGGGGAGCCGTGGAGGGGGATATGTCGCCTCAGATGGCTTTCTTCAGTGTCCTGTGGCAGCAGCCAGAGCTGGCTTAAGGGGTCACAGGTGCCTCCGTATGGGGCAGAGCTTTGGACAGCTCTGGACTGCTCCCAGGAGTGACCACCCTGAGGGACTCCTTCCTTTCTGTCCTCCCCCTCCAGTCCGTCGTCTACTGCCACGGAGGGCGCGTTGGCTTCTTCCAGGGAGACATCCGCCTCCTCTCAGATGACATGAAGGCCCTGTGCCCCACCATCTTCCCAGTGGTCCCCCGCCTGCTGAACCGCATGTACGACAAGGTGAGCCTCGCGGGGAGTCTCTGCTTGTTTGGACAGAGGCTGGAGCCCCAGGCAGGCTTTCTACACCTCCAGCCCCAGGTCCTGAAAGTCACCTCCTCTCGTATATCCTGACTTCACCCCTGCTTTCCTGTTTTCTTCCTGCTCTCCAAAACCCTGGTTGGGAAATTTCTCAGCTGTGTGCCTGGGCCTCGGTAGTGTTAATCTTTAGCTGGATGTCACACATTTAATGAAGCTCCTGCTTCCCTGGTGGCTCAGTTGGTAAAATGTCTGCCTGCAATGCGGGAGACGTGCGTTCAGTCCCTGGGTTGTGAAGATCCCCTGGAGAAGGGAAGGGCAACCCACTCCAGTATTCTTGCCTGGAGAATTCCATGGACTGAGGAGCCTGGTGGGCTACAGTCCACAGTGTCACACACAGTCGGACATGACTGAGTGATTAATACTTTCACTTACAGGGGCAAAAATAGTGTGGCTTCTCTGCTGACCAGTCTGAGCTTTCTTCCTGGGAGCATGTCTTGAGATGGGGTATGTAGTCCTTACAGCTGTTCCCAACTTCTGTTCCTCAGATCTTCAGCCAGGCAGACACCCCATTAAAGCGCTGGCTCCTGGAGTTTGCAGCAAAGCGTAAGCAGGCCGAGGTCCGGAGTGGAATCATCAGGAACGATAGTATCTGGGATGAACTCTTCTTTAATAAGGTTCAGGTGAGAAAATGAACAAGTGATGATGGAGTGGCACCCAGGTATCCAGTGGATGACCTTACAGAAGAACTGGAGAAGTTCCATCCCAGTGGCATGGCATGTAATCTTATAAAACAGTAACTTATTTGCCAATGAAATCAAAGCTTAAGCTACCACTGAAATTTTAAAGGACTCATTTTTGTTCTTTGGAGATGTGTTATATTTGCCTGCCGCAACCAGCAAGAATTCTTGGACTCCTGGAAAGTGAGTTCCTTGACCTCTGTAGGCAGTAGGACAGCTTTGCCCATGGGTAGTCGGGTTCACCAGGGATCTCCTGGGACCTGAGGATTTTCTCGCCCCCTCCCTGTAACCTTGGCCGCGGTGCCTTTCCAAGCAGCACAAGGCTCTAGCATGATGACCAAGAATCTTCCTTTCCCTCCTTGTTTCCCATCCCTTCAACTTCTCCCAAACCAAGCTGTACATGAACTACTCATTCCTGTATCCCCACTAAAGTTGTAAAGCTCTGCATCACACAAAGAATTTGTAGTTAGAGGAGTGAGCATTACTCATTTTTCCTTACTACTCTATTTTTAGCTATGAAAATGAATATTTAAAATCTCTTGGCTCAACTTACAGAAACAAAGTGCTTAAAAAATTCATTGTCCTCTGCTGGGCATAGGTGAATAGCTCATGGCATTGATTTAGAAATGAAAAAAAAATGGCCATGCCATTAAGGTGCAAGTGGGAAGAAATTGTCCTAAGTAATTGTTTTGGATCTTTGCACACAATGAGAGAGTGAGGGAACAGCTGTGTATTTTAAGAAAGGGAGAACCAAAATTACAGAATGCCGTACAGATTAATGGCTCATGTCTCAAAATACATAAAAGAGCTAGCCAGCCGTACCGTGGCTTGGGTTGCAAAGCAATTTGGATCGATGCATTTGGAAGGAGAAGGGCCTTCCTCACCTCAGCTCTTGGGTTGTACAACCTCAGGCTGCCTCTGATCCCAACTTCAGGGTCCAGGTTAGGGTGCAGCTGTGGTGTGTTTTTGTTACGTGAGACCCAGGTGAGCTGCACGTCGCCTGCAGCAGCACAGACTCTGGCATGTTTTTCTCTCTCCCCACAGGCCAGTCTTGGTGGGTGCGTGAGGATGATTGTTACTGGAGCAGCCCCCGCATCACCCACGGTCCTGGGATTCCTCCGGGCAGCTCTGGGCTGCCAGGTACTGCCTTTATGTGGCCTTCCCTGGGGGCAGTGGGGTGTACATTAGGACAGGGCAGGGAGCCCATTGTTCCCTCTTCTGTATAGAGAAATAACCCTAGGGGCAAGATTTTTGTGGGGTAAAAGCTCCCTGCTTTGAAGATGTAAAAAGCCTAAGGGTCACCGAAAGCCAAGATAGCCTTGTGCGATCCCATAGAGGGCAGCCCTGGTGGGCTCCCCCATCCCTGGGATTCTCCAGACAAGAACACTGGAGTGGGTTGGCATTTCCTTCTCCAATGTATGAAAGTGAAAAGTGAAAGTGAAGTCACTCAGTTGTGTCCAACTCTTAGCGACCCCGTGGACTGCAGCCTACCAGGCTCCTCCGTCCATGGGATTTTCCAGGTAAAAGTACTGGAGTGGGTTGCCATTGCCTTCTCCGGACTTATGCAGACTATATAGTAACATAGTTGTGATTGGTGGGTTTTCGGTAAAGTAGGCACATCTATTTCATAAATGTGCAGGCTTAAAATTTTATGCTTTGGAAGTTGTGGGCTTCTTGAGACTTCCCTGGCAGTCCTGTGTTTAGGACTCAGTGATTTCACTGCTGGGATCCTGGTTTCGATCCCTGGTCAGGGAACTAAGATCCTGCAATCCTCCCCACCCCACACACACACAAAAAAAAAGGAAGGAAAAAAGAAGCCATGGGCTTCTTACACTGACCCTCCTGTTATACAGCAACATGAGCTGGCCTCTCCTAAAGGCTGCTCTCCTACATGGTCTAGTCATGCCAGCACATGGGGCTCTGAAGGGAAATATCTTACAGAGACAAAAGAAGACCTCTAATGGATTTTTAAATGTTTGTCTTTACTATGTATTATTCAAACTGAAAATAAAGTCAGTGGTTGAAAAGAAGTCTTTATCCCAAACCACATAACCTTATCTACTAAGTGTCTCTGGTAAAAATAGCATTTCTTCCAAGCAGAGTAGCCATGCCTGTTATCTGTGTCCAGTTTCTCCTGGAGTTACCTAGTTTCAGGGCAGCATCCCCAGCCAGGAGAGCCAGATGCTCAGTGGGAGGTTAGCTGACTGAAAAGGGCAGCCAGTTACCTTCAGGAGGGCGCACATCTCCAGTGCAGTTTTTGTGTTTTGCTTGAAGGTTTATGAAGGTTACGGCCAAACTGAGTGCACGGCGGGATGTACCTTCACCACACCTGGGGACTGGACCTCAGGTAGGATGGGCTGGAGATGTGGGAATGAGTTAGAACAGCAAGCTTGAAAACTTCCTCTTGGAGAGGATACTTACAAGGGCACTTAGGAAATAGAAGAAAAACATCGATGGTGGTTTTGTCTGTGTTGTGGCATTATGGAGCTGGTTTTTTTGTTACATATTTTTGTACTTCCTTTTTTTTTTTTTTTTGTATTTTCCTATTTCTTTCATAGATAATTAGAAGTCACGTTTTAAAAGAAAAGTAACAGATCACAAAATACAGCTCCAGATAGAAAAATACCTATAATATTAATATATTGGATTTTGTAGTTTCTAAATATCACAGTGTAGCCTATAGTCATGTTACAATGAAGGAAGCAGGCTGCAAATTGGATATGACCTAAGAGGGAGGGACAAGTTTATAGCAGCCAATGTGCTATTTCTTGAAGGGCCATTTCAGAGGCTCTTTGGAACTATGGTCTCCTGTGACTGCAACATCTAAAAGGCAGCGGCAACCTCAGAGAGGAGCAGCTACTGCCCACACCCTCATTCTGAGGAGACTTATTTTTCGGGACAAGGAGGAGGCAGTAGGTATTGGCCTACATGTATTGGCCATCACCAAATTTAGACCAAATGCTAGAAGAATCTGAAAAACATTTGTCAAAAGACTCCTTCCAGATACCAGCTTCCTCTGTGAGCCTGGGGCTACCCCTCATGCTTAAGTTTGCTCAGCTAAAACTAGAAAACTTGGAATGATGTGCATAGGAAAGAAACATGCTTAGTAACGCAACTATTTTCTGAGCACCTTGAGGTAGTCAGCAGAAACATGATAGGTGAATTCTAAATTGAAATCACATTTGGCCAAGTGAGGTATAGAAGCATTTTTTTTTCTTCTGAGTTTTATCTCCTTAAACTTCTGCTGAATAAAGTATATCTTGTATGCAAAGTTTTTGGTTTCCCTACCACTGGCACATTTACTACAAGGACTGTATTCTGAGATTGTGGCTCATTAACTTTTTTCTTGTTATGCCATATTTTATACTGATTGCTTACATATGTGCCCTTCCTTTTGGACACTTTCTTCCCTCTTATGATATCTGCTGCATTATCACATGTGAAGGTTTGGAGGTTTTACCATTTTTAGGTATCCTTACCATAAAAACATACGAAAGTTTATCAAGTATGAGAGGATAGCTGTCTTTGTACAATACTGTAAAAGATTTGACAATCTCTCATTTAAAAGAGAATGTGTCAGAGCCTCCTTTTTGTTTTCATGGCTCACTTTATTTCAGGACCTTGGCCAGCACCTGCACAAAAATCCTCCCCTTTGCCAGTAATCCATGTAACAACCACAGTTATTAGAACATAGCTTAGATGTAGTTTTGTGGTTGGAATATACAAGACCAAAAAAATGTAAACTCTTATTTGGGATGGTGGGGGAGAGAGAATTGTAGATGATTATTATGCACATTAATCAATAGTCTAGTGACTGGGAGAAAAGCAATAATGACTATTTTATGATCCTCAAACTGAAAGAACAAAGCGAGTGGATGTGATAGGATTCCAGTTGAGCTATTCCAAATCTTAAAGATGATGCTGTGAAAGTGCTGCATTCAATATGCCAGCAAATTTGGAAAACTCAGCAGTGGCCATAGGACTGGAAAAGGTCAGTTTTCATTCCAATCCCAAAGAAAGGCAATGCCAAAGAATGTTTAAACTACTGCACAATTGCACTCATCTCACTGGCTGGCAAAGTAATGCTCAAAATTTTCCAAGCCAGGCTTCAGCAGTATGTGAACTTCTAGATGTTCAAGCTGGATTTAGAAAAGGCAGAGAAACAAGAGATCAAATTGCCAACATCTGCTGGATCATCAAAAAAGCAAGAGAGTTCTAGAAAAACATCTACTTCTGCTTTATTGACTATGCCAAAGCCTTTGGCTGTGTAGATCACAACAAACTGTGGAAAATTCTTAAAGAGATGGGAATACCAGACTACCTGACCTGCCTCCTGAGAAATCTGTATGCAGGTCAAGAAGCAACAGAACTGGACATGGAACAACAGACTGGTTCCAAATTGGGAAATGAGTACGTCAAGGCTGTATATTGTCACCCTGCTTGTTTAACTTATATGCAGAGTACATCATGTGAAATGCCAGGCTGGTCAAGCTGGAATCAAGATTGCCAGGAGAAATATCAATAACCTCAGATATGCAGATGACACCACCCTTATGGCAGAAAGTGAAGAAGAACTAAAGAGCCTCTTGATGAAAGTGAAAGAGGAGAGTGAAAAGGTTGGCTTCAAACTCAATATTCAGAAAACTAAGATCATGGTATCCCGTCCCATCACTTCATGGCAAATAGATGGGGCAACAATGGAAACAGTGAGGACTTTATTTTTTGGGGCTCCAAAATCACTGCAGATGGTGACTGCCACCATGAAATTAAAAGATTCTTGCTCCTTGGAAGAAAAGTTATGACCAACCTAGACAGCATATTAAAAAGCAGAGACATTACTTTTCCAACAAAGGTCTGTCTAGTCAAAGCTATGGTTTTTCAAGTAGTCATGTATGGATGTGAGAGTTGGACTATAAAGCAAGCTGAGCACCAAAGAATTGATGCTTTTGCACTGTTGTGTTGGAGAAGACTCATGAGAGTCCCTTGGACTGCAGGGATATCAAACCAGTCAATCTTCAAGAAAATCAGTCCTGAATATTCATTGGAAGGACTGATGCTGAAGCTGAAACTCCAATACTTTAGCTACCTGATGTGAAGAACTGACCCATTGGAAAAGACCCTGATGCTGGGAAAGATTGAAGGCGGGAGAAGGGGACGACAGAGGATGAGATGTTTGGATGGCATCACTGACTCCATGGACATGAGTTTGAGTAAGCTCCAGGAGTTGGTGATGGACAGGGAGGCCCGGCGTGCTGCAGTCCAGAGGGTCGCAAAGAGTTGGATATGGTTAAGCGACTGTACTGAACTGAACTGAAACGAAACCAAAAGAAATGATCTAATAATAGGGAAATGTCTTAATATAAAAAATCCTGACTGTGTGGTTGCTGTGGGTATGAGCCTCCCTACAGATCTGGGCCCCGTAAGTCTGTCCAGCTGGACGGATGTAGAACAAAGGCCCTGCAGGGGTTGGTTGGCCTCACCTTGCTCCAAAACTTTATCATCAGTGCTTACTTGTGACAAACGCCTGTCTAAAGGTGTATTGCTTTCCATCCACAGTTCCCCACTTTGACCACTTGAGGGGTTTTACATGGCATGGAGCATCTTCAGTGCTGAAATTGAAATGAACACTGACAAATGTCCCTTTGTTCTGGTGTTCTAGGACACGTAGGGGCACCTCTGCCCTGCAATCATATCAAGCTGGTCGATGTCGAGGAGCTGAACTACTGGACCAGCAAGGGAGAAGGAGAGGTAAACTTGAGTGTTTAGCCATTCATGTCTGTGGATGCTTCATTATGTAGGAAGTAAAAGAAAAAAAAAAAAGGAATTATTTTCCTTTCACCCTATGTGTAAGGTCATTTCATATTCCTGATTAATTTAAGCCCAACTAAATTGAGCATTTCCTCTCCTGTTTACGAAGTAACCAACCCCCAAGGATCGGACTGGGCTGATCTAAAATAAGATTTGGGATTGCTAAACTTTTTGTAAAAATCCATTAAAAAAAAAAAAAATCCATTTTTTTTTTCTTAACTGGCATGGCTTGCTGCTGTGTATCTGTTGAAACAGAAACATGACCATTTGGAGACAGGCCAGATGGGGTAGATAGAGCTTGCCCGCAATTGCTGATCCCATGGGAGTGGATGGGAATGTGAGTGCCTGGTCATGAAGTCGGGCGTCGGGCATCTCTGGCAGAATCAGCCAGCCTTCTGTCTCCAGGGAGATGCCATCCAGTGCTACAGAGCTGGGTTCCTGAGGAAGAGGGGATGGCAGAGGCTGGTCTGGGGTGGCCAGAGCAGAGAGGTCACTGCTTGAGAGAATGCTGGTGGCCATTCCTGTCCTCTCTTTCCACCACTGTGGTTTCTGCAGTGGATTTCCTGAGGGATAGTATACATTTTTCTACACGTGCCTCATGACAGCCTCCTATCAGAGTTCCTTATGCTGCGTCCTGAGAGAAACCAGGTGTTTGTCCCTACAGATATGTGTGAGAGGACCAAATGTGTTCAAAGGTTACTTGAAAGACCCAGAGAGGACAAAGGAAGCCCTGGATGAGGACGGCTGGCTTCACACTGGAGACATCGGGAAGTGGCTGCCGGTGCGTACGTTGGAACCATGGACCTCCACACATTTTGGTGGTGGGAGTGTGTGTCATCTGGTTCACTTCCAAGGCAGGAGTCTTCACGTCCACCCTGACAATCAGTCATTCCAGAAAACCTCCGGGAATTGGGAGGTTCTTCCTTACCTTGCCCCCAAAGCTTCCTTCTCCATCCTCCTGATGAAGGTGACAGGGATCTTTGGGGAGCATAGAACTGGAGTTTGAGGCCCACTACCTACCCTTAAGTGGCTTCCTAGAAGAAGTCTGACAGTGCTCTGGAATCTGATGGATAAAGTATTATACATGGAACAAGGGTTCATAGCTCTAGGAGATCTGAGAAAGGCAGGGTCTGGGACACTGGCCTCCAGCTGAGAGGTGACACTGAGCGATGTGAAAAGCTTGGAGCTGAGCAGGAGGATTCTAGGGTTCTTTTGTCTCTGCTAGCAGCTACTCCGGTGACCTTGAACAAAGTTTTATCCCTCCCTGTGGCTTCGTATTAACTCACTTGTAGAATAAGAAAGTAAGTTACATGGCATTCTTTAGCTGTGGCCCCCAACTTTTAGTTAAAACCAGTTATGGTGATTCATTCTATCATTTGTAAAATGAGGGTAATAATATTGCTTACCTCTGTGGTCATGTTGTAAGGAAGAAATGAGATTACAGTGTACCTGTAAAGCCCTTTAACACACTACCTGGCACATAGGATATGCTTAAGTGAAAGCTATGACCACAGAAAGGCTCCATCCCTGAAACTAAGAGCCCCCCACCTGCTCCAGCCCGCCCCAGGAAACCATTCCTGTGTCTCTGGGAAATTGCTAAGGCTTTGGGTGGATGTTCTGAGATGTCGAGTTTATCAGGCAGGTTAGTGATGTTGAGCCCTCCAGGGGCTGGTGAGCTGATTTGCCCCTGCTTGGAACTGTGTACTTCACTGGGAGATACCCTCACTCCTGCAGCAGACATGCATGTGTCCCCACCACGTACCCAGGACCAAGGACTCTGCTCAGGGAAGAGACACATCTTTAGACGCTATCCAACCCAGTGTGATGGGCATGAGATGACGGCCATGCTCACCTGGGGGAGAAGCAGAGAAGAACAGGCGTCCACGGGCTCTGAGTCTCAGGATTTAAGTCCTGTTCCAAGAGAGGGAAGAGCAAGAAGGACAGTCAGGGCAGGAGTAGTAGCTGCGCTAAGTTGAGGAAAACTAGGGTGTGAGGCAAGCGCTTCTAGCTGAGAGCCCACAGTGGAGGAGAGGGGCTGGAGAAGCAAGCAGGGCCCTGGACACTGGCAGAGGGCAGATTGTCCCTGATGGGGACAGCGAAGCCCAGGCTTCAGCCCTTGCTTGTATAGGCCCCTTTCAAGGCTCTGTACTTCATCTTATATTATTAGGGGGGAATCCTCAAAATTGGGGAGACACTTGAAGTCCCACAAAACTGCATCTGCCACTGATGCCCTATAACTCAGATGAAACCACCCACCTTGCAGGGTGTTGTGAGAAGCAAGTAAATTGATTAATGCTTGAACTCACAGCCCAACGCAGTAGGCAGGCAGTCTGTGGGAGTCAGTTTTTTAAGATTATTATTATTTTGGAATAGTATTAGATAGGGAAAAATTATAAGTTTCTGATCCGGAAAGACCTGATGTAAGTCCTGGTTCTCTCACCTCCTACCTGCATGGCTTTGGAGGAGTTGACTGACCTCTCTAATCCTCACCTTCACCATTTGTGAAATGGAGGTGATGACACCCAACTCATGGGGTGCCACGAGGCCCAAAGAAGCCAGTGTAGTAGAAGTGCTTGATGTCCAGACTGGATTTTGAGCAAAACAAGGCCTGTCTGTTTTTCTCTTCTGGTGTGGTTCTGATGACTGTAGTTCTGATAATTGAACAGATAGAGCAGGGCCAGAGTGTGTGCACATGTTAGATAAGGAAGTGGTTTTGATGGGAGGAAGAGTCGACTGTGAGAAGGATTTATGCATGAGGATGGGTGAGCCTGACTGCTGGAAGTCCCAGGAGAGCGCAGTGGCAAGGCCATCTCTAGGTTTGGGGCTTGGGGAATGGGACAGGCTTGAGGAGGAGGAGGGCCATCCTTTAGGGCACACTGCATTGTGCAGGGCAGACAGCCTGGCTTTTATTTTTCCTTAAGTCTTCTGAGGAGAGTGAGGTTCTGAGGCTGGAACTCAGTGAAGAGCTCTGGCAGGAAGCTCAGACAGATGCAGGAGTGGCCACGGAGGAGATAAATGGTAGTCACCTCAAGGGACATTGTCAGTAGAAGTGAGGACATGGCAGCATTCAAGGGTTGAGCCAAAAGAGAGAGACCAACCTTTTTATCTCAGAAATTCAAAGAGATGTAAGGGAGCCAGGGAAGTGGGTGGGGGTCCTGGAAGCCAGGGGCTCAAGCACTCACTGCCCAGGGGTGGCCTGCCTGCCACAGACGTCTTGGAGAGAGAGGGTCCCTCCTGCCATCTGGGGGCCTCCACCAGAGCTGTGCTGTGTGCCGATGGATGGAGCGTCCACCCTTTGGGAGTGGTGGCCTAAGCGTGGTTCACGGGGGCGAATCTGAAGATTCAGATGACAGAGGGGACAGCTGGAGCCCCAGTGGGAAGGTGGGGAGCCTTCTGATGAGGAGGACACCTGTTGCTGGGCACCTGGCTGGCAGGTGGGAGGGGGAATGGGGCACATGCTGAGGGGAAAGGACAGTGGGCACTCAGGGCCCAGCAGAGCTTGAGAGCCGTCCACTTGTGTACACACCGTCCCTCTCTGGCTGCATGGTGACTTCATGAGGGCAGAGATGTCGGGTGCACGAACAGATCCGGTGGGGCGTGCAGGGTGGGACAGGGCGGGGGTTGAGGGGCTATGGCATGAATAAGTGAGGGGCTATGGCATGAATAAGTGAGGGGCTCAGGCTTGGGAATGCCGTCTTTTTATGAAACTGCTTGTCCAACTCCACAGGCTGGTACTCTTAAAATTATTGATCGGAAGAAGCATATATTTAAACTTGCTCAGGGAGAATATGTTGCGCCCGAGATGATTGAGAACATCTACATCCGGAGCGAGCCTGTTGCCCAAGTCTATGTCCACGGGGACAGCTTAAAGGTGAGTCCCCAGGCTTCAGCCCTCCCACACGTGCCAGGCCTGATGAGAATTTGGGGAATGATTTCCTAAGTATCTGGTATTTGATTTAAAGTGATGACCATTCATTTCCAATCAGACACTGGTATTATCTGGCATATAAGATCAGGAGAGAAAGGGAGAAATCTTAACTGCTTATAGTTTGATAAATTTGCAACTAGGTAAAGAAGTTGCTTGAAGTAGTAGTAATGCACATTCCCACTACTTTTAACTTATGCTTCATCTACTTCCAAGAGAAATTTTGAGATCTGAAGTCAGAAAGATCATTGTGAATATATTCTGTGCTATCATTGCATGCTCAGTTGCTTAGTTGTGTCTGACTCTACAACCCTATGGACTATAACTCTCCAAGGCTTCTCTGTCCATGGGACTTCCCAGGCAAAAATACTGGAGTGGGTTGCCATTTCCTCCTCCAGGGAATCTTCCCGACCCAGGAATCGAACCTGAGTTTCTTGCATCTCCTGCATTGGCAGGCAGATTCTTTGATACTGTGTCATCTGGGAAGCCCCTGTGCTGTCATTAGATTTATGTAGTTAAACACTATTATTTTTTTTAAGAAAATACTTTAAAAATTAAAATTGTGTTCTTGATGAATGAGGACCATATTAATGAAACAATTTCAAAATGGTCTGGAAATCCTTAGAAATGTATGTCTTTTGGATCATATAGTTGGGTGATTAGTATCCTAAAGATGGTCTCATTTAAATTTGTCATTAGAATCAAAGGTACATACAGGACTAACCTTACTGATTTTTAATCTCCTTTAAGCTTATTTTTTATTAATCAATCTTTTACAAAGTTAAGGAAATATATCGGAAACATTCAAGAATATTTCAGTCAAGAATGTGTGATATGTTAGTGGAAGTGTTTCATAAGCATATACATATTTTTAGGAAAGAGTGGAGTCTGAGAATACCAAGATAAGTTTTAATGCTGGACCACAAATAACCACTTTAAAAACTTTTGTCATAACTGTGTTTTCCTCTGGTGGGATCACAGGCCTTTTTGGTGGGCATTGTCGTGCCCGACCCAGAAGTCATGCCCTCTTGGGCCCGGAAGAGAGGAATTGAAGGGACGTATGCAGAGCTCTGCACAAATAAGGTCTGTACCTGGGGGTTGTTTCCCTAAAGCCTGCTGGACCTTCCATGATACTGCTTAATGAGAGAACACAAAAACAGTAGCCCAAGTGAAATTTGAGCCAGTAGGGAAATTTGCAACTTTATTTTATAAGTGGTGGGAGTCCTAAACCAGAGGTTTGTCTTTTGTTATTGTTATAGAAGAACCTTAATTCCTCTTAGAATACTTGATAAATGTTTGAACTTTCCAGCCAGGAGACATCACAGAAAGCTTGCCCAGCCGTTTTGCAGCTTGCAGGAGAGTCCAGGGAGTGAGGGGGCTAGCCCAAAGCCACACAACTGGTTAACAGCAGTGTCAGATGTGAGCATAGGCCTTCTGACGGCCCTGTTCTCTCCTGATGAGAGGTAGATTTTGTGTCTACTGGGCTTAGAGAGATGGTCATGGAATTGCAAAAGGAGCACAGTTCTCCCTGCTGAGAGCATTAGCTGCTCACACCTTCCAGAAACCTCCTGGCATGTGCACAATTCTATGGAAGAGGATCTCTGTGCCCTGACTCAGCATCAGCCCTTCAGTTACATGGCCTGTTTCTTAGCAGTGTGAACTCTAGAGCTCCCACCAGGCCCTGGGCTCCTCTGGGGGTGACAAGGCACCTGGGACTCAGCAGGCTGACCAGAGGGCCAATTTTTAAAAAGCTGAGTAGTCCCTTAGCCTGCTCTCGGGCATTCCTTAGACCTTGCCAGCACTTACTTACCAGATGAGAGGTGGTGATTGGCTTGCTGCCAGCGAGTGTCAGCCGTAGCTGGGGGTTCAAGGGACGTGTTGGTATGGTTACTAGTTGTACTTTGCTCAAAACTCATTGATTCTTCTATCTCCATTTTGAAATGTGATTTTGCCTTGTAATTTTACCTATATGGTTTGATTCAGGAGCTGAAAAAAGCCATTTTGGAAGATATGGTGAGGTTAGGAAAAGAAGGTGGACTCCACTCTTTTGAACAGGTAACTGTTACCTTTTCCATACTTGTTATGGCCCTTTATGTAGGGATGAAAATTAAAGTCACCGACGGTAACCCTAACCTAGATTCCCCATCCTCCAGACTGTGGCCTGCAGGCAGTCTATGTACCAGCAGACCTCTGAAGACCTGTTCCAAGCTGACTTTGCAACAACCTGCAGTCTAGCTAAAAGAGGTCATATGCTAAGTGAGACTGCACTCATTGTCCTCAGAATAACAAATGTTCATAAAGCTGAAATATTTTCCTAGCTGTCACTGGTAGAGCATGTCTACATGGTGTGTCTCCGAGCTGCGTGCGATACTCAAGAGCAGCAGAGCCCTGTCTCATTTTTATTTTTATGGGGACTGTCTTCTTGGCTTGCAGCCAGCGAGCTTACTTGCTGGGACATGGAAAAGATTGCACTTCTGGGGCCAGGGATCTGTCAGGCCAGCGTGCCCTTTACAAAAAGGAGGAAACAAAGAGTGTGCTGGGAGTGGACACAGCAAACCTCTTAAGACTTTTTGACTTTTCAAGGTTGGGCCTCTTTTTTGTAACTGAATTCATGAGCATACTTGGTCCTTCTTACACATACCATTTATAATCCTCTGTAGTCAAAAATTCAAAAATACAATTCTTTAAACAGAAAAATATTAATATGGATTTTTAAAAATCCCCCAGTATGCATTTAATTATAATTGCTTTTCATAAAATGTTTCTCCAAGAACGGAGCCTGTAAGGTTTATGAGAATTATTAAATTTTATATGTTCATTTTGATGTTAACCTAAAAGTATTTTTTTTTCATTTATTTTTATTAGTTGGAGGCTAATTACTTACCATATTGTAGTGGGTTTTGTCATACATTGACATGAATCAGCCATGGATTTACATGTATTCCCCATCCCGATCCCCCCTCCCACCTCCCCCTCCACCCGATTCCTCTGGGTCTTCCCAGTGCACCAGGCCCGAGCACTTGTCTCATGCATCCAGCCTGGGCTGGTGATCTGTTTCACCCTAGATAATATACATGTTTCTATGCTGTTCTCTTGAAACATCCCACCCTCACCTTCTCCCACAGAGTCCAAAAGTCTGTTCTGTACATCTGTGTCTCTTTTTCTGTTTTGCATATACGGTTATCATTACCATCTTTCTAAATTCCATATATATGTGTTAGTATACTGTATTGGTCTTTATCTTTCTGGCTTACTTCACTCTGTATGATCGGCTCCAGTTTCATCCATCTCATTAGAACTGATTCAAATGAATTCTTTTTAACGGCTGAGTAATATTCCATGGTGTATATGTACCACAGCTTCCTTATCCATTCGTCTGCTGATGGGCATCTAGGTTGCTTCCATGTCCTGGCTATTATAAACAGTGCTGCGATGAACATTGGGGTGCACGTGTCTCTTTCAGATCTGGTTTCCTCAGTGTGTATGCCCAGAAGTGGGATTGCTGGGTCATATGGCAGTTCTATTTCCAGTTTTTAAGAAATCTCCACACTGTTCTCCATAGCGGCTGTACTAGTTTGCATTCCCACCAACAGTGTAAGAGGGTTCCCTTTTCTCCACACCCTCTCCAGCATTTATTGCTTGTAGACTTTTGGATAGCAGCCATCCTGACTGGCGTGTAATGGTACCTCATTGTGGTTTTGATTTGCATTTCTCTGATAATGAGTGATGTTGAGCATCTTTTCATGTGTTTGTTAGCCATCTGTATGTCTTCTTTGGAGAAATGTCTGTTTAGTTCTTTGGCCCATTTTTTGATTGGGTCATTTATTTTTCTGGAATTGAGCTTCAGGAGTTGCTTGTATATTTTTGAGATTAGTCCTTTGTCTGTTGCTTCATTTGCTATTATTTTCTCCCAATCTGAGGGCTGTCTTTTCACCTTACTTATAGTTTCCTTTGTTGTGCAAAAGCTCTAAAAGCATTTTTAAACCAGTTTTAAATACATTGCTAAAATTCTTACAGCAATTATTTGGCAATTAGAAAACAGTTCCACAGATTAAGACTTTAATTTCTTAAGTTTCAAACTGAGGAAATCTAAGTAAACACAGTTTCAGGGTTTGAGAAAAATGTTTTTCTTTTGAAATAGATCTTTACATTAATCTAGGTTGAGAAACACTGCTTTGCCTGCATCTGTCAGCATGTTTTTGGGCAGATAAGACCTAGATAAATAGATCCTTATTTTAAAAAACTATAAAATCTAAGGCATTCAAGGAAGTCACATATATCTTTCTGAATGCAAAGTCAGTTCTGGCATGATAATTATTTAAATTTTTTAATTTGCTAGAACTGACTTCATTGCTTCTTCATTAAGGGAAGCTATGTGACTACAGACAGGGTCCTCTATGTAGAGCAGGGGCCACAGAGTGGTTGGAGATTTGGTGCGTCTGGGCCTCGCTGTTACCTGAATGGCTGGCGGGAAGGGCGATGGGGGTGCGCTGGGGATCCTACAGATATCTTTGTGATTCCCAAGGCTTGCACGCCCCCTGCTGGATGTGGGCTGTGTGACCTGCCTCAGGGTACATGGAGAATTGTAAGAGATTCTCCTTCCTGGAAAGGACTACCACTCTTAAAAGATTATGTTTAAAGAAACTTTTGGTTAAATTTCCAGTGTTAACCATTGCTCCAATTAGAGCTTTTACTGAGAGGGGGCCCATTCTTGACTTTCCATATGCCTTAAGCAGAGTTTCTGCTCTATTACTCTGCCCACATACAGAGAAATCATGTGGCATCCCAAAGGCCTGAGTTTCTTTGCCAGGGCTGTTTGTTATCTCTTCATTTTCTCTGTTCTCACTCTCCTCTTTGTTGGTCTGTGGCATCCTGCCCACCGCAGCCAGTGTGTACCCTCAGCTGACCACAGGTGAGCAAAAACTAGGCTTCATAACTGAGAAGGGAGTGCTCCTCATTGTATTCTAAAGCTTGACAGAAATTATTCCAGTTAAGCCATAATCTATTGTCAGCTAGTCCTTTTCCCTTTCCTCATAAAGGAATGATCAATTAAGGCTTTTGCTAATTTTTTAACAGC
Organism: Cervus canadensis; assembly: GCF_019320065.1. Lineage (NCBI taxonomy): Eukaryota > Metazoa > Chordata > Mammalia > Artiodactyla > Cervidae > Cervus > Cervus canadensis. Next base: position 84,717,075 of record NC_057389.1, on the reverse strand, counting down.
ACCCTCCCCTGCTGCCCCCACCCCAAATACATGCCCAAGGCTTAAATCATTCAACAGATACATTAGGAGTTGAGACTTACTGGGCAGGATTGGTCTGAATTAAACTTTGAATTAGATGAAAATTTAATGTAATTTAATTTTCAGAAACAGACAATTCCTAGAACTAGGCCAACCATCATTAATTTATGGAGATCTTTGGAAGATATTTCTTAATGAGTAGATAGGAAGCATTTAAAATAACTATCAATAATTAAAACATATAGGTTCTTGGGAAGTATTTGAGCATACTTAACCATGATTTAACCATTTTCTTGACATTTATATGGTTTATTAGTTTGTATAGGCATATAAATACAAAGTGAACTTTGAAACTTAATAGATTTTTCAAATCCTGACTGCAGAGCCCTTGCTAAATATCTTTTACTGTATTTTCTGTTATTGAAATGAATACTTACCTAATCAGTTTGCCTTTAAATCAGAAATTAATTAAGCATTTCCCTAATTAATTAAATTTTAAAAAATTTCTCCTGTCCTAAATTATTTAGTTTGTATTTATTATCTACAGGCAGTATTCTGTGTTAAAGTGTTTCACTGAATTAATTCTATTGAATGATTTTTCAGGATTATGAAAATTTCTATACTTCAGTGAGTTGGCATAAATTGACACTTGTGAAACATTATATTCCAATATAAAATTTAAATGTTACAGTGTCTTTAAATTTAAAAAAAAAAAAACTATGAAATCACCGGTAAGAGTATAGTTTCAGAAAAGGAGCTAACATCAAGTATCTCCTTCCTTCTTTCCACAACAAAAACTTTGCTTATTGCAAACTGGAAAACATGTTTTATGTTGTTAGGCATAATGGGAGAATAAAGACTCATCTCCTTTTTTCCCCGCCACAATTCAACAATTTGGTTTTATTAAAAAATATGTAATTATTTATAAAAAATGAAAATTGGTAAGTTTTGAGAAATTTTTTTTTCTGGGGGAAAAAAAAAACTAGGTTGGCGACCCACAGTTAAAGTCAGTGTTAGCTAAAGAACTGTTTTGACTCATTTTTTCCCAATTACGGATTAGACTTTTAGTTACTGGAGCAATTTGTACAGGTATTTTCATGTAAGGATTTAAATAGACCCAGGGCCATAGGTCAGGCTGGAGCAGGGCCTGGCCGCAGTGCCACTTTGATCTGTTTGTTAAGTGGCTGAAAGGCGAGCTGAGCGCCATATTGCTTGGCTTCCTGCAAGACTGTATTTGTTTCCTCTCCTCAGGAAGAGACTGTGTTGTAGAGAGCCACAATGAACTGCAGATGCCCCAGTCAGCACTTTAGGCTTGCTGCAGGTAGCTGGTTTGACAGATACTCAGAATCTACCAGCTGATGCAGTTCTTTCTTCCTAAGATCATAATCTTTCTTTTACATTCTACTAACCATCTTAATAGCATAATAGCATTGGTAGCTCTGTGTGAGAGTCATCTTCCCCGTACTGTACTGTCTAAAGCTTCTGCTTATCACTACTGGATTTTCAAAGGTGTTCACCCAAGTCCCTGTAGTGAATATAGACTCTTGTCTCGGTTACACATGTTCTCCACATGCTGTTAGGAACGCAGATAAGCTGAAACCCAGGCTGCAAGGACACTGTAGAAATTTATATTTTGGCATTGGCATCTCCTTGTAAAATTATATTATTATTTTCATTTACAGAAGAAGGTGGATACATTGTTTACACTTGTCAGAAGTCTTCCCGTGCTGCCGTTTCTATCAGAAGGAGCTAAGGATGTTAGCTCTGTCAGTTTTTTGGTTTTTCATTTCATGACAGTAAACATGAGTTGCAAAGTTAAAGCACTGTATCTTGGGTTAAGTTTTATTTGGATTTTGTTCATGGTTTCTTCATGCTAACTAGTCTTGTTATCAAATTGTGATTTCCAAACTCAAGCAGCAGAACTTAGATGACATGTACCAGACAGAAGAGCAGAGCTGCTCTAGTAGATCTAGGGCTTGAGCCAGAGCCTGTCTCCTACCCCCACTTTCAGCCCAACCCCCTCAGTTACCCCTGCCCCACTCCACCTTCATGCACCTCTGCCTTTCCCCCACTTCATCCCACCCCTGCCTTCAACACCTCACCTTCATGCCCACGTCCACCTCCACACACCCATCCGCAGTGGCCACTGCAGAAGCCCTGGTTCTCGGTGTACTGTGGTCCAAAAAACATCTCCCTTGGGACCTGTTTCCAGTGACTTTTGGATCCCCTAGGATGATTTGTGTTTGATAAAAGCACATTAGGAGAAAAGTATATTCCAGAGGGTACAAACCTGGCAGCCCTGTCCCTTACCAACCCCAGCAACCAACTTACTACGTGCTGCTTTGAATCTCAAGGTCACTGGGGGAATTTTCAAACAAAACACTTATTACAAGGACCTTTACAAATTTCGAAACATTAGATGATGCCTCTTTTTTGGGCAGGAGCCTCAGATTTCCACCTATTCATATTGGATATCCAAGTAGAAATCCTTCAGATGTGTGAAGTAAAGTTGAGGCTGCTACATGTAATGCTAGCTTTAGTTTTAGTGTAGTCCTGTCCTCCCCTTCTCACCACACATGGTCCCCTTAAAATGCTATTCTTTCTCCAGCAAAAGTGAATTCCTTCATTTGAACAAATTTCTAAGAGACAAAGGTGAATTTCATTTGTTAATGTTGTGCTCATTTAAAAATCATCACATTTTTAAATTATAAGCATGCATTTTAAAAATGCCAGAATTTGTTACAATTTTTCTTGAAAGCTTTTTATTTATTTATTTTTTTATTTTTTATTTTTTTTATAAAAATATGGAACGCTTCACGAATTTGCGTGTCATCCTTGCGCAGGGGCCATGCTAATCTTCTCTGTATCGTTCCAATTTTAGCATATGTGCTGCCGAAGCAAGCACAGAAGCTTTTTAAAAAGTAGAAAGTGTAGCTGTTTTAGGGGTCTTCTTTGAATATTGAGTTTTTGATCTGAAAAATCAATGAATGCAATGGAGAATTTTCTGAGCAAAGAATTCTTTGTCATATCACAATATCCACCTACCAGAACACTAGACCACTGGCATCAGAGATTTTGAAAACAATCCTTGACATGTTGAATTTTTTGTGACTATTTGCAGGCATTGATTTTTTCCCAAGGTTTTTCTGGTTGTTAAATATGCATAACATAAAGTTTACCATCTTAACCATTTTTAAATGTATAGTTCAGTGGCATTAGTACATTCATAATGTACAACCATTATCACCATCCATCTCTGTAACTCTTTTCATTTTGTAGAATGAAACTCTGTACCCATTGAACAAAAAAATTCCTTCCTTACCCCCAGTCTCTGGAAACCACCATTTTACTTTCTGTCTCTATATGACTTTGACTACTCTAAGTATATTATCTTTTTGTGTCTGGCTAATTTCACTTAGCATAATGCCCTCAAAGTTCATCCATGTTGTAGCATGTGTCAGAATTTCCTTCCTTTATAAGGTAAAATTTCACCATATATCTTTGCCACATCTTGCTTATCCATTCATCTGTCAGTGGACATTTGGGTTGCTTCTCCATTTTAGCTGTTGTGAATAATGCTGCTGTGAGCATGGATGTACAATTATCTCTTCGAGATCCTGCGTTCAGTTCTTTTGGATACACACACCACACACACACACTCCCCAAAGTGGAACTGCTGGGTCGTATGGTAATTCTGTTTTTAATTTTTGGAGGAACTGCCATACTGTTTTCCATAGTGGCTGCACTATTATATTCCTACCAACAGTGCACAAGGATTCTGTTTCTCTATATCCTCACCGACACTTGTTATTTTCTCTCTTTTGGATAATAGCCATCCTAATGGGTGTGAGAATATTTTGTTTTGTTTTTTAAATAAGTCATTTCCTGATTGTATCCATGGATTTTAAGTAACAGTTCTCCTATGACAGTCTCAGGTAACACAGGGACCTTGCACTCTTGTTCTCCTGGCTTCTGTAACCCACACCCCCATTACTGCAGCCATAGAGCAGCCTCTCCCTTCCCCTTGCTATCTTCATCTGGCCAAAGCCTACTTATCCTTCAGAGTTTAACTCAAGCATCCCTTTCCAGTGAATCCTGACCCAGGTGGGGTTAGGGGCTACGTCAGAAATGCATTCAGCTCTAAAAGAATACCCTCAGTATGTTACATACATAGGGTGTGTTTTTGTGGTTTTCTCGCATAAGAAGTCCAAGACAGGATGTCCAAGGCAGGTACAGGTCTTCAAAGCCCTGGGCACTCTGTCTTTCTTCCCACTCTCCATTCTGGGTATGTTGGCATATCACCTTATGGTCACAAAGTGGCTGCTACAGCTTTGGACATTGTCCATATTCAAGGAAGGAATAAGGGGGAGTGGGTAGAAATAGGTATATCTGAAACTTTCATGAGGAAAGCAAAAACTTTCCCTTCTCAGTAGCCAAAAATGAATCTCATGATTACCTGCTTAGTCTCAAGGGAGGCTTGGAAATAGGGAATAGGATTGTCATAGTTTACATATAGACCATTTTGGCCCCAAACAAAACCCGGTTTTATTAGCATGGAAGGTGGGGAACGATACTAGCAAAGCAACGGACAACTGCTTGTCCCTATAGTAGTAATATTCACATGGCAGCATCTCTCTTTAGATTGTAAGCCCATGTGGGCAGAGACTGTGGCTTGTTCTTTGTATCCCTGGTGCCTTATACCATATCTGACACATAGTAGTTGCTCAATAAATGATCAGTTCAGCGAAACAGCAAGTGAAAGTATATGTGTATTTAGCACATTTAATTTTTTAAGTATATAGTGATTCCTTTGCTATTTAATAATATGGATCTGTTATCTCAACAAAATAACTAAAGGTAGACCCAGTTGTCAGTCAGGATACAATTTTTTGGAGAGACTATCATTCCAGGATTCAGCTCAAGCCCAGATGATAAAAGTCCTTGTTGAATTGACAGTGACTCTTTCAGTTGGAATCCCGCATGAGAGGAGCCTGCCCAGGCCTTCCTAGAATAGTTGATCTATCTCTCTGGCGCCCCCATTCAGCATTGCAGAGAGACTTTGTATGAGGAGGCTTGGGATCTGCCTCATGGAAATAAGCACCATGAACACTACACCTGATCTCTCCATTCCTCCTTCCAATAATGCAATAAAATTTTCTGGCAGAACTTCTTTTTTTACTCATCATGTCCCACCTAGATTTTATATCCCTCCTGTGAATGGCATCTCTTCCATGTAGCCCTCCAAGCTGGAAGCCTAGGAGTCCTCAAAACTGCCTCTTCCTTATTTCATCTCATTTCTCTCTGAATATCTCTTAGAACTGCTTACTTGACTGTCTCTGTCACTGCTCTAAGCGTAGGCCCTTACCTTCTTCTCTCCTATGGACTGGTCAGATCCTTCTGATTGGTTTCCCTGCTTCTAGTCTTAACATTTTTAAAAACCATGTTCACGTTTCTCTTGGAGAGAACTTTATAAAATGTGTATTCAGCTGTGTTATTGCCCTGTATAAAAATCTTCAGTGCCTTCCTACTATCTTCCTCTAAAACTGCCCCATCTACCAATTCGGCTTCATCTGTCACCTCCTTGGCCTCCTATTTCATGAAACTACAAAAAGAAACCACTTGGATGTCCTTCTTCATACTCTGCTATTTCTCACTCCCGTAGCTGTGTTCATGTGGTTGCCTCTGCCTGGAATGCCCTTCACCCACCTCTCCTCCTTAACTGGTTAACTCCTGCTTGTTCTTTAACACTCCCCTAATTTGGGAAGGCTCCCCTGAGCTAGGTGCCCTTCCTCCTGTGTGTACCATTCTCTCCAGTAATTGCCCATTGTGTCTGCTCTGCTGGATGCCAGCGTGCACTCCCCAAGGGCAGGGGCGCTCGTGATTCCTCTTTGTCCTCAGTGCCTGGTACAGAGTAAGGAACTCATTCCTTTCTGTTGACTGGCTAAATGGAGGGGTAAGAAGGGGATGAGGTGGCTTTCAGATCTATCAAATAAGCTGACATGCTGTTACAATAACTCTTGACTTTTTAAATAGGCCTGTTTTTATATCAGTATTTCTATTCCCATATGCCTGGCTACTTCTACCATGTATGCTATGAATGCTGTGTTATTCTCCTGATAAAGATGTATTCTGCATTTGGTTTTTAGGTTAAAGCCATTCACATCCATTCTGATATGTTCTCAGTTCAAAATGGCTTGCTGACACCGACCCTAAAGGCTAAGAGACCTGAGCTGAGAGAGTACTTCAAAAAACAAATAGAAGAGCTTTACTCAACCTCCATGTGAAGTTCAAGGAAAGTTCTTCTGGGTATAATGGACAATGTAGCAATATTATAGTTGTTCTTGAAAGTAACAAGTCAGAATGATGCAGCTGAAAATGAAAAGCACTTGACCTTACGACTGAGCCTTTTCCTGTCTCTAGAGGTCTTTAACAATATTTCTCTCTCATCACTGAGTACACTTTATTTTTATTACAATGATATTGTAGCAAGCTGCTAAAAATATCACAAGTGGCATTGTAAAAACATTGACTTTTCTTAAGAACTGTGTACCACTAAAAGTAATATATTCTCAATGTTCACAGAACTTCTATTAAATATAAAGGAAAAACATAACTGATACATTGTACTTAATTATTTTTGAAATAGTAAACAGGTATGGCAAATATTGAGGCAAGGTGGACTGCCTTATTCGATAACTGATGGTCAGAATCACAATTAAATCAGACTTAAATGAAAACTAATACAGAATCTTGCTGAAACAGACATGATACATAACTTCATAGCTACATAACTTCAGATTCTTTAAACATAATAATTCTTATTGGTGTGAAAATGTTTTCAGTCCAGTTTTTACTTTTATTTATGATGAATGCAAATTCAAACATTCTTAAAACAAATATTATATTTACATAACATTTTACAAAGACTTTTCAGTCCATTTCCTTATTTATTAAGCTTATTAAAATATTAGGAGCTACCCAGAAGTAATGTAATATACAACTATTTCAAGGATAGTATGTGCATATTCATGGATGTCTTACCATGTGTATTATGAAAGATGTCTGTTGACTCTACATTGGATGGAGCTTTAGGGAAGACTTGGGATAAGAAACCCAGAATTATTTCTCACGGTGGGCAGCAATTAATATACCAAATTTCCTTGCTGGGTTCTTCCAGTCTTCCATTTTCAACATGTCTATGCCAGGCCTGGGAAACATATGTGGCAATAATTCTGAACAGTTTCTCTTTCTTCCAATAAGACTGTCAAGGCAGGATAGGATGTAGGGAGGAGGGGATGTCATCTCCAAATAAAATAATTTTTCAACAACGTATGTTTGAAGAACCTCTTCAAAATACCCCTAGAACACTACCTAAGTCCATCATAGATAACTGTCTCCTTGGGGAATAATTTCACGCACAGAATCTCTGAACACTTGTAAGTACGCATGAAAACCTCCTCCTTTGTATTATGTGCTTAAATACTTCTTGTATCTGGGTGCCAACAGTGTCATATAATTAAAGCCCAGCATGAACAGCAATTAAGTCCTGAGCTACAGACTGCATCTGAAGAAGAAACTGTCCCTAGGAAAGTGTTTTTAAAGTGTTTTAATCTGTAGAGCCAGGATCTGAAAATAGACGGGGGCAGTGGTCACAGTCCAGAAGCTCCTTTCACCGGGAGCAGATCCATACTGTCAATAAGGCTGTGGGTTAGAAACTGCATAATCACACAGGCTTACTAGGTGAATCTGCACCAGAGATGATACATTTCAGTCTTTGCAATAGTGGACCAGCCCCAGTTCTGTCTGATGTATTTATCCAGTCTTCTACATATTCCTTTACTGGATTCTCTCTGCAGTCCCACTGCTTGCACTTAAGATTTGACTTATGGTAAATAACCCAGTTCTATGCACATTAACTTTTAAAGGCATTTCTAAACAAACAAATACTAAAAATGTCCAAGGCCACATCTATATAACATTAACTTTTTATATTTAATATATATTTGACTAATTAAAAGAAAATCACTACCTGAATTGGATATTCATACTATCTTAAAGGCGAGTAGCTTCACATCTTGAAGAAAATGAAGCTGTTTCCCTTTGTCCTTCCACTCAACTAAATTTCATGTTTGTCTTTGTTTACAAAGGATTTTAGACAGTGTAATTTTAAGCAAATAATTTCCATTTTATTTTGATTCCATTTTTACCTAATAATAGAGATAATTGATTATGGGTAACTTAAGATTTCTTTTCCTCACTTTAAAGATCTTAAGTTTCTATTTAGCCTTCCTAATCCTCATGAAAATCATCACATATTGGGCATATAAACAGGTTCTTGGAGATGTGCTGAGAAAAGTAAACAGCGGGCCTTAAATATATTGCATGTACATTTATTTTTTCCTCTGTTTACTGAATTTTTTAATAAAATAGAAATGAAACAGTATGTGTTAATGAAAGAAAATCCTTCTTGCCTCAAATTTCCCAACTTTATTTTGAGGGGAAAAAGTTTGTATTTCTCTTTAACCAATATAGAAAAAGGTTCTGTACTTAAGATATTTACATTCATAGTGTACATCAGATCCAATTTAAATCCAAATGTGTAACAGCAATCAATTACTTAAGCATAAACATGTTCTTAAATGTTTGGCCTTTTTTCTGTTTCTCATTCAAATTTGTTGGTAATTCTCACATTTTACAAACTGATATTGTTGTTTATAAAGATATAAAGTAGAATATACACCATTTTCTTTCCTTTTGCCATAAAAGTCATCTTTGTATTGTATTGTGATTTTCCTCCAGGTGAGAGAGGAAACTGACCAGGTGTGGTATGCAGGCCTAGACTCACATATTAGGAACTCAAGAACTCAGGAATCTAAGGAATAAATACCCAGTCTCCCTTACATGAGCAGGTCAACTTTTCATTCTAAATTTAGGTAAAACTGCAAGCATGAAAAAAATAGAATTTTTCATTGCAATTTTCATAGTCAGGTAATGTTTTAGCAACTTGAAGTCAGCACTTAATTTGATTGTATTACCCATCAAAGAGTCTCTAATCTTTTCTGTTTCTAGCAGTAAAGGAAATGAATTATTCTTTATTTTCCAAATGTATTAATGTAAAGCACAAATGTGATGTAGTTACTTAGAATACAAAATACTATGAAATGAATGTAAAGAATGGAAAACTATATTTTTGCATGAAAACAGACCACTTACAAACTTACTTTCTCAGGAAAAATGAAAAATTATATATAAAATCTATAAACTATATGTTGAATTAAGCTGGTATATTTTCTTGCCTGTTTCTATTTTAAGAAAGCATATAGGTAAAAAGAAAAAAATGATCCCGGTAGTCAGAATTTTCTCTCAAGTATGCTACACAGTCCTTTCTGTGAATCTACAGTTAACCACAGTAAGAATGGAATTAGCATTCAAGTGAGGACAAAGCCCTAATGAGAACACATAAATGGTATAACCCAGAGGCAATAGATACATATTACCTGGAGACAAGCATTGCTAAACTTGGTCCAAACAAAAGGTTTTCATGGGGTGACAGTGGCTTTTAAATATTCATTTGACTGATTATTTTTATTTTTCTTGTTAAGTCATTGCAGCAGTTGCATGAAGGGGAAATGGATATTTTTTGAAGAATTGCTTATTCTACTTTCAATTTTTAAAAATTGAGGAAATTTAAAAATTACCTTTTAAATATGCATAAAAGTATATTAACTGTAATTATATTTTTAGTTGCTTTGTTATAATAGCATGCATATCAAATATACAATGCATTTATGAAAACTTTTGTAAAAAATAAAGATTTTTTTGTTTCTCAAAGTTGCTTATAATTACTATTTTATATATTTATTTAGCATAATCCTCTGATGTTAGTATATTTGGTGATCACTGGTCATAATGCTTATGGTAAACATGGAATCAAGCTATATCACTAGGCAACATACTCTACATCCTTTGTAAGGATCCCCAAACTCTGAAGACTTATGGTCCCCCCAGAGAAGCTCTCCTTTTCTTTGTACATTTGCTATTATAAATGTGTCCTGGATTTAAGTGTATCCAAACATTTTTATTATCATTTTTATATTTTAAAAGAACACATGATTGTATTCAAATTTTCCATCATGATGGCCCTTAAGCAGTATTTCCATGTCTTTTACCCATACACAGTGAGTACACTCTTAAAATGGTATATTCTGCCGTGTCTAAATTATGCAGATTTTGCTTTCTCCATATATTTGCTACCATCTACTCCTATTTTCAAAGCTTTTAGTGTAGCTGGGGCCCCTCTCATCTCTTGTCTGGAATAGTACAGTGCTTTTAAAGTTAGTCTTCCTGGTTCCACCTCAGCTTCCTCAAATTTCACCACCCACATTTGAGTCAGGGCAATGTTTCTAAATTGAAAATCTGGTCATGCCACTCTCCTGCTTAGTATTCCTTCAATGACTTCCCATACTTTCTGGGATAAAGTTCAGGCTCCCTGGTTCAGCACATAAGGCCCAGGGTCTCTTCTCCAGTCCTTCCTCCAAAGAGTCTTGGTTCCAGTTATGCCAACCACTTTTTGCAGTGGCCTAAAAGCATCATGATTTTAGTCTCCTTTTCATAGAATACCCTTTCCTTTAATCTCCCTAATTCCTATCATTCATTTCTTATATCTCAGTTCAACTACCCTTTTCTCTAAGAAGCTTCCCATATGGTTGTATGGTTAACTGACCCTCTGCCACATGCCCACTAAGACTAAGTTGCTTGTGGTTGTAGCCCCAGCACAGAAAGTCTGTTCCATCATGGAGGCTCAAGAAATGTCTGTTGAATAAAAATCCCCTTGGCCCTTTTACATAGGTTGCATAGTTAACTGCAATACTTGAAGATACTTTTCATTTATCACTTATTTTTCCCCAATCCTGTGGACTAAGCAAAAATAAGCTGCTTTTCAGTTGAACCCTAAATCCTGTGGATGGTACCACAAATGAAACTGCTCAAAGCTCAGGTTGCAGGGGTTTGGGGGGCGGTCACTTGATAAAATGGTACTCTGAAAGATTTCCTCTGGGCTCCAGGGAATCCTATATCCAAGAACTGGCTGTTTTCCCAAAAGCTTTCTTCAGAAATCTCTTAAAAATTTGGAATCTGTTTGCCCATAGAAGTTAGTATTTCCATGACTTCCAAATCCAGTTAAAACAATCATATGACTGAACTGAAACACTGAAAAGCAGAATTCTAAGTATAGATATGGAAACAATATAACAGGGAAATGGAAGATGTTCATTTTAACACTTAATGACTGAATGCTTGAAATATCATTTGTGTGTTTGAGGATAGAGTGGAGGGAGATACTGCATTGAGATACCTCCACCCTACTTCACCCTTTTGTAGGGGACACATTTCTTTCTCCTTGTGTAGGCTGGGCAGGCAGAGCTTTAAATTAACCAAGTTTGACTATACAGTCTCCTCCTCCCCTTGCTATTTAAGGCTTCAAGTTCTTTTCCTTGCTCTCCTCCCCCACCCCTTTCCCAGCCATGTGTTGGGAGGAATGGGAGCATGACAAGCACACTAGCCAAATATTAGGGGATTCATGCCACCTATGCCAACCTCCTGTCCTAATGAGCCTCCTAAGACAGGTGTCCTAATTGCTCACCTTTGAATTGAGGGGACAACCAGAACATCTCTAAGGACACTTTTGGCTCAAGGAATGACACAGGAGGTTATTTCAAGTTTTGAAGCCCTGGGCATTAACTCCCATAAATCCTGACTTGATGGCACCTCAGTGAAGGTAATTCAGTATAGAGAGGGTTCTAGAGAATAGGGCCACCAAAGGGCATGCTTCGAGCTGTTTTCCTTTTCCACCATTTCTTCCATTTCTATGTCTTGGGCATTCCAGGATCCATACCTCCTAAAATTAATTTAAGAACTCCACAATTTTTTTTTTTTAAAACAACATTCTCCAATGGGAGAGAGGGGAGCCTGAAAACCTGGCTTGTAAACTACAGACTGCCTGTCAGCATGTATGGATGTGACTAGAGAAAAGATGTTGAAATATGATAATTGCTTTATACAACAACAAAACTGTGAGATCCTTGACTATTTAGAACCATTTCTAATTTCACTTCTGTACCCCAGGACCTACCATAATGCCTGACACAGAGTAAGGTGCTGAGTAAGTACTAATTCAGTGATTCAAAGCACGATATGTAATAAAGTAAGAATGACTGCCCTCTATTCTTTACAAAGCTAAGTTTTAATGATTAATTATTAATAAGTGACTTTCTATGAGCAGATTTTGAATTTAAAAATCCAGTGATTTTATTATGAAAATATTGTGGCTGTATGTGTGCTTACATACACAATATTGGAGCATCACGGAAGTCTGAGTTTTTCTAATTTCATCTGTACAAATAGCATGTTTTAATGTTGTGAAATGTCATTTTTTAAAAATAAGAAGATGGTTATTATATACACAATATGTTTATCAGATGCAGCCAGATGGTCTATCTTCAGTGTATGGAGTGAGTGGTCATTCCCATGTTACTCCCTTTGGGCAGAGCAAAAGACCTGAGCCTCAGGGCACTAGGAGGGGAGCCCTTGTGGAACTCTCTACCTTATCCACAAGGCTACTCAGAGATGTCCAGGAGGTAGCTTCTAGGCTGGGGTCAGAGATTCTGCTTGTCCCTGAGAAGAAACCTCCTGGAACCTAAGCACCTCTAATGCTTGGTTAGACTCTCAAGTGACCATGGCTCCACAGTAAATTGGCGGCTCTAGGGACTGAGGTGCTCAGAAAACATTCCCTGTCACTGTAACGTGCTTTCATTCCTCTCTCACCTTCCTGAACTGAATCAGGCTTCCCCCTAGGTAGACTCTATGTGCTTAGAGACCTCAAACTCCATTACCATGGCCTTCCTGGTAATGTTGCTAAGGAGACTGGCCCAAGCATCAGCACCAGGTGTTGGGCCCAGCTGACTACGTCTTCCCAGAAGCCACCACATCACTGCGTCTTCCCAGAAGCCGCCGCGCGACTCCGCGGAGATAAAAAGGCGGGAGTGCGGCTGGCCGCTCCAGGCCAGCGTGGGGGGGTCGGCGCTGTAGGCCTTTTGATTTTTCTCACCTTTTCCGTTCCTTCCTGGCTGCCCCACAGGCCTGGACCCTGGTTCCATAGGACTGTAGCTCGGTTCCGCAGAAAGACGACGAGACAGGCCGTCCAGGGCTAAGAGGCCTCTGGGGCCTGGCGGTGGGGTGACAATGTGGTCCCTAGGGGTCTATACCCGCAAAAAGCAGGCCGGGGGTAGGCTCAACCTAACCCCAAAGCCAGGTCTAGGTGCCCCGGCCAAGGCGGAGGCCCCGTCACGGCCCGGCCGAAAGCTCTTTGCCCACCGTAAGCTCCGCGGGGCTGGCTCATGGCGCAGGATGCGGGGTGGTCAAGAGCCAAGGGCGGGGGCGGTTGGGCCTCAGCCCCAGGGCCCTCCCCAAGGCCTGCAGGCAGGCCTATGAGGCTTTTAACCTGAAACGTGTCACCCTGTCTTTAGGCCTGAAAAGAAATGGCAAAACGCGTGGTTTGCGGAGAATCGCGGAAAAATCTGAGCGGAGTGGTCAGGGAGGTGGCAGCTCTGGGCCACCGAGGTGTGTATACACAAGTAACAGCTCCATACCTCTGGCCATTTCAAAATTTCAGTACTGATTTGATCCTAATAACCTCTCATTCTAAGAGTCAATGAAGAAAAAGAGTCAGCGAAGGAAATAACGTGTTCTGATTTGGCTCTTCTCAGAACACAGAACCGGGAATTTGACTTAGGAAAGAGATTTTTTTTTTTTTTAAAGAAGGAAATTTGGCCAAGTTGCCCAAAGGCAAGTGAGATATAATCTCCAGGAAAGCATACCCGGCATATTGGGTGTTGATACAATTCACACACTATGTTCTTGGCTAATGATGACCCCATAGAGCCTTTCAGATTCTAAACAGCGTGAACAGTGATCTGGAGTGTGGAGAGCCAAGTCCAGACACTACAAACTAATTGTGTTGTTTGTTTGTTAGCACTGAGTTAAGAGTTACAGGAGAGAAAAGCCTGCATGAAAATAGCACTAGTGAAGAGACCCAGGATGAGAAGATTGCTCTATGGAGTGTACGTATGTTTCTCCTCTGGTCCTCGGGTAAACTTAGTGCAGAGACTAGTGGTACCTAATGTACCTCTGAAAGGAAGTATAATATGATCTTTGTTCAATAGAGACTACATAATTTTCCAGTGTTTTTATAAATACTGATGCTGTGGCTTTAGATAGGGCCTTAAATTTCTGATTCTGGTAGACTCATCACCATGCATTTTTATTTTTCTTTGCTTTGTCAAAGATTTAAGAAATATTCATTACTGGCTAATTTTCTGTGTGACAAATATAAAATGCTTCTTAGTAATTCTGTTATGTTTGGTAGCACACATTTCAAAGTCATTTTCATGTTTTCTCATTTGACTTTGTATTAAAAATTAGAAACAGAGGATTCATTATCATTAAAATATTATGTAACTTCCTGATCTAATGTACTTAATATGGATTCTGTAAAATATTTTAAAGATGTATAGCAGTAGTTTGGGCTTCCCTAGTGGTTCATATGGTAAAGAATCTGCGGGCAATGCAGGAGACCTGGGTTTGATCCCTGGATGGGGAAGATCCCCTGGAGAAGGAAATGGCTACCCACTCCAGTGTTCTTGCTTGGAGCAGTAGTTTGGAGAAACTCAGATTTTAAAAATTGCTGGTGACTCATCTGACATTAGCATTAAATTTGATAGTCACAGTCCAGCATTTAGCTTGCATATTTCTCTATGACATGTTTTTTGGGGGAGGGCAACTTTGACAAAACACATTTTTTAAAAAAGTCTTTTCCCCAGATTTTAACGGTGTTAAGTGTCCCTAACAGATGATTCAAGATGTGCAAAAAGAATATTTAAGCAGTTCCTTTTAATTTTTGTATTTTCCTTCCATTTATTTTTTCCTGTGCCTTTAAAAACTGTTTTTTTTAACAAATTATTGTATAAATTCCTCTAACATTAAATAATCTTCAAAAATATGGCTTTTAGTGTCTGCATAGTGCTTTGTCTTATATATAGGCATACTGTAATTTCTACAACTATTTTTTGTGGTTGAGAGGTTGAGACTGTTTCCAAGGTTTTGCTGTTTTATATATCAGTAGATATCCTACCACAGAAACTGTTTTTATATACCTTAAATTGTTATCCTAAGATGAATGTGTTGCAGTGGGTCAAGGGTTGGATTATGTTTAAAATTTTTATTTTATTTATTTCATTCTGTCCAGCTGGCACCATCTTATCTGAAACTTAAAAATATATAGATAGATATATAGATAGATAGATTTGATAGATGAAAAGTAGCATGTTGCTTACTTTCCATTTCTTTGAATGCTAATAAAGTTGATACTTTTTCTCATTTTGTTGGCCATTTGTGTAACTTTGTGAAATACTCATTCGTTATATATTGAAGATAGTTGTACTTTACACAGATATGTAACAAATATTTCCACATTTGTTTGTTTGCCTTTTATTTTGCTTTTGGTATTTTAGACATATTTATCATTTTCTTTTTATTTATTTTGCTTTTGTATTTAGAGGGGAAAAAATCCTTCTTGCCTAGGGGATAGAGAAATATTCATCTTTATCTTCTCGTTGCTGGTTTATCAGGGACTTCCCTTCTCTGGTAGCTAAACTGGTAAAGAATCTGCCTGCAATGCAGGGGACCGCAGTTGGATTTCTGGGTCAGGAAGATCCACTGGAGAAAGGCTAGGCTGCCCACTTCGGTATTCTTGAGCTTCCCTGGTGGTTCAGACAGTAAAGAATCCTCCTGCAATGTGGGAGACCTGGGTTCTATCCCTGGGTTGGGAAGATCCCCTTAAGAAGGGAAAGTCTACCCACTCCAGTATTCTAGTCTGGAGAATTCCATGGACTGTATAAGTCCATGGGGTCATAAAGAGTCGGACATGACTGAGTGACTCTGATTTTCATAGCTGAGCAACTTTCATTTTCACTTTGCTGGTTTATCCCACAATAGTTACTGACTAGTATATTTTTGACACCCTAGATATGTCCACAGTATTATATTTTAAGGTTTAATATTAAATATCAGATTACATCTATATCAATAAGCTGAAAAATGTTTTAAATATGAAAGTGATACACAAAGTTGACATTAGTTTTGTGTTTTTAAAATAACCAAATCAATGTTTTTATAATATTATAATATAAAAATATTCCATCTCATAATTTGTGCTATATGTTTAATTCTTATTTCATATAGGAGTCAGTGACAGATGACCTCCAGACTGATAGTAGTTCATCAAGTAGTAAACAAGTAACAGGTAAGACTGGCAATGTGAACTCCTTCAACTTACTTTCTTACAAACATAAACATCCATTTGTATCTATCTGTCTTCTCTTCCCATCTCAGTAGAAAAAATGTCTTTCTCCTGGTCCAAGTTGAATCCTTCTGCCTGTGCTCTGGACTTCATCCTCAAGGCCTTCAAACACAATTGTGATAGGTGTTACAAAAGTGAGGTAGACTTGACTGTAACTGAATTTAGTTGAAGAGATTAGAGAAGGCTTCCATGAGGGAGTGGTAATTTACGTGAGATCTGAAGAAATGTAGAGCTTAACTATACAGAAAGATGAATAAAGAGAAATCCAGGCAAAGGGAACAGAGGAGGAAATGTGACAATAAGATAAGGTTGAACAGGCCGAGACCTTCCATAGCCTTGTAGGCCATGCCAAAGATATTTATCTTTGGAGCAGCAGGAAGCTGCTGAAGTCTTTTAAATAGGGAATAATATGATCATATTTTTTAGTCACTGTATGGGAAGAAGCAGAAGTGGCTGTTAATAGACGTCTTTTGGGAGGCTACTGCAATAGTAAAGGGGAGGAATGATGGCCTTTTATACTAACAGATGACACTGGAAATGGAAAGAAGTGGATATACATATGGTTATTGTAGGAAATGAAATTGACAGAATTTACAGATGAAGATTGAAGATGGAGGTGTCAAAGGTGACGTGTGTTTCTGGTTTGCATAACTGAGTGTAAGGTGGTGCTGCCATTCACTGAAAAAATCTTGTTTGAGAGGAAAATCATAAATTCTCTCTTTAATATATTAAGTAATGGGTGCCTTTAAGATGACTAGTAATTCAAGCTTTTCATGAAGATGGCGCCGAAGGCGAAGAAGGAAGCCCCTGCCCCTCCTAAAGCTGAAGCCAAAGCAAAGGCTTTGAAGGCCAAGAAAGCAGTGTTGAAAGGTGTCCACAGCCACAAGAAAAAGAAGATCCGGACGTCACCCACCTTCCGGTGGCCCAAAACACTGCGGCTCAGGAGGCAGCCCAAATATCCTCGGAAGAGCGCCCCCAGGAGAAACAAACTTGACCACTATGCCATCATCAAATTCCCCCTCACCACCGAGTCAGCCATGAAGAAAATAGAAGACAACAACACACTGGTATTCATTGTGGATGTCAAGGCCAACAAGCACCAAATAAACAGGCTGTGAAGAAGCTCTATGACATTGACGTGGCTAAGGTCAATACTCTGATCAGGCCTGATGGAGAGAAGAAGGCATATGTTCGACTGGCTCCTGACTATGATGCTTTGGATGTTGCCAACAAAATTGGGATCATCTAAACTGAGTCCAGCTGGCTAATTCCAAATATAAAAGTTTTCACTATATAAAAAAAAAAAAAGATGACTAGTAATTCAAATAGGGAGTTGAACATGGAGGGCTGCTGATAGAAATTTGGTGTAATTGAACTTATTTTTGAAAACAAAAAGAGGATGTCATTACTACACCAGAAAGCCTGAGGAATTCTTAAGGACAGATGAGATCAGACTGATGAATATATGAAGAGCAGAGAAAAACCACTGCAGAGGTAAGAGTAGCTCTGGAGATGCACTTAACCCAAAACACTTGGTCAATAAAGGTGAAACACTGTAATAGATGGGACTCTGAAGGAGTTGTCAAGATGATGGATTAAGCACTACATTTAAGCAGTATATGACCTGGCCCCCTTCTCATATTGGGAACACTGGCAACTTAGTGCTTGCTGCCAGGTCAGAACCCTAGGAATTACTGCCTAGCAAAGTGAACTAAGACTTCATTTTGGCTCCTTAGGATCAATGTTGGAGCTGGAGAGAGGAGCAGAAGAGTCTGAAGTAACTCCAGATTGCCATACGGGTAGCAAAGGGGCAGAAAAGTTAAAAAATATAGATTATGCTATACTTGTTAATCCCAGGGAAAAGATACATAATGGCTCTCTGAAGTGGAAATTCTGATATAGGAGACTTCCAGTGTGGATACTAGCCAAATAGGGCAGCGCCCCCATGTAACCTAGGGCTTTCCAGGTGGCTCAGTGATAAAGAACCCGCCAGCCAATTCAGGAGATATGGGCTCGATCCCTGAGTCGGGAAGATCCCCTGGAGGAGGAAATGGCAACCTACTCCAGTATTCTTGTCTAGAAAATCCTATGAACAGAGGAGCCTGGTGGGCTACAGTCTATAGGATCACAAAGAGTCAGACACAACTTAGTGACTGAGCTTGCACACACTCCCGTGTAGCCACAATGCCCAGAAAATACAGGAGATCACCCCCACTCAGAACGTAAGTCCCCAGAATGTCACATCACTCTTCTAAAATCTCCAGAGGTAGCTTGTTTTTTTTCAGAATTTATATTCTCTGCCTTATAAACAGAAATTCTCAAATAGACATATGAACAGACAATCAAAAACAGTCAAATCTTTGGAGAATACCAATGCCATGAAAGAGAGGACACAAATGAACCAAACAAAAGAATCAAAACCTGAAGGAATGATAGTAAACTTTAAATATCTCTTTAGAGACAAGAGGCAATTGAATCCATAATGTAATAGGCTGCTATAAAAAATTATAGTCCCTGAAAACTAAAAATATAAAATTTTAAAACAATAAATCAACTTAATATTGGGATGTATTCAGCTGAAAATCAAATTAGCTAGGTAGAAAATACAGGAATTTTCTTAAAATATAGTGTAAAAGAACATGGGACGTGCTTAACAAACGCTTTTCCCTCCTTCTTCTTCCTTCTTTGCCTAGTTAACTTCCGCTAGTTCTTCAAATACAGATTCAGGTGCCATCTCTTTTGGAAGCCTCTCCTGACTGCTCTTCTCTCTTTCTAGATGAGTTGTTCTTTCCTGGTAGTTCCATGGCACTGTCATAGGACTCAAAACAACAGTATAATATTTGTTCCTCTAAGCTCTAAAGCTGTTGAGAATAAGCACTGCCTTTTATCTTCCTATTCCATGCTTGAGACATAATATAATTTTAAATGCTTGTTGAATGAGTTTTCTACTCTTTTTAGAGGAAATTAACAATTGTATCATAATCAATATTTTAAGAAATTATAGTTTAAATATATGATAAATGTCCTTGGTTACTAGCTTTATCAAGTTGATGTGTGAGAAAATAGAAGACAGACTGTCTCTAATTAACAAACTAGCTGTATCTGAGTTTGTTTGATATTTGATTGATATTTGAGACCTAGAATACTTTATACTACAATAAAATATAAATGGTTAGGTTTTGAGCAACCCACAGAATTCTATTTAACATACAATTGTTTTAATTCTGTCTTAGAATCTAGAAATTTTGCAACATGATTAAAATTAACTCAGGATTTCATGTTTAATATGGAGGATTGAACATATTTATTTATTCCTTCTGAAAACACTAAAATATCAATAAAGGCATAAAAAAGGCATGAGGCCATAATGTAGAGAAAAAGAGAAGAAACCTTAGCTGACGAGAGATAATCAACAAAAGTTTGGAATCTGCAATGTAAATGAATTAAGTTTAATAGTCCTAATAGGAAAAAAAAAAAAAAAAGGCTGAAACCTAGGGTAAACCACGAAGTGAAACAATGCAGATTGAAGGTTCAGAAATTAGAGACATATTCCACATATTTGTGAAGGAATAGGTAGAGATAATGTTGAAAATAGAATTTTTGGAAATCTTTAAAAGTAGCAGTTAGATACTTTGATCCCTCCGCCAGGACAATGTAGCTGGGCAGCTACTCTTATTCCCACCATGGCTGTCCAGAGACACTGAAGCAAAGGGATGCTCAGTACTGCAGAGGGCAGGGGTGCTATACTGAAAACTAGCAGTGAGGGGTGGGAGGAAGAGGGAAGGGAATTAAGTAAAGTCTGTTTACTTATCTCAGACTCATCACACTCAGGAAAATACACCCCAGTTAAGAGCCTGGAGGGTTCCTCTCTTGGAAACTTCTCTGACCAGGAGAAGACCTATATCCTGGCAGTAATTACCTGGTTCCTGTCCAAGTACCCTTCAGTAAAGCCCATATTGCTTCCTAAACCTCACTTATGAATCCAGTTTCCAGCCACTATTTAGTCCCTCCTTCTTAGACATTCAAGAATTACCAGACATTTAAGGAATTATACAGATTTTATATGCATAAAATAAAAGTTAGATACCAAATAAAAAGAAACTTGAAGAACACAGACAAGGCAAGAAAAAAAAACTTTTTTTTTCATTTATTTTTATTAGTTGGAGGCTAATTACTTTACAATATTGTAGTGGTTTTTGCCATACATTGACATGAATCAGCCATGGATTTACATGTGTTCCCCATCCTGAACCCCCCTCCTACCTCCCTCCCCATCCCATCCCTCTGGGTCTTCCCACTGCACCAACCCTGAGCACTTGTCTCATGCATCCAGCCTGGGCTGGCGATCTGTTTCAAACTTGATAGTATACTTGTTTCAATGCTATTCTCTCAGAACATCCCACCCTCGCCTTCTCCCACAGAGTCCAAAAGTTTGTTCTATACATCTGTGTCTGTTTTTCTGTTTTGCATATAGGCTTATCGTTACCATCTTTTAAAATTCCATATATATGCATTAGTATACTGTGTTGGTGTTTATCTTTCTGGCTTACTTCACTTTGTATAATGGACTCCAGTTTCATCCATCTCATTAGAACTGATTCAAATGTGTTCTTTTTAATGGCTGAGTAATATTCCATGGTGTATATGTACCACAGCTTCCTTATCCATTCGTCTGCTGATGGGCATCTAGGTTGCTTCCATGTCCTGCCAATTATAAACAGTGCTGCGATGAACATTGGGGTGCACGTGTCTCTTTCAGATCTGGTTTCCTCGGTGTGTATGCCCAGGAGTGGGATTGCTGGGTCATATGGCAGTTCTATTTCCAGTTTTTTAAGGAATCTCCACACTGTTCTCCATAGTGACTGTACTAGTTTGCATTCCCACCAACAGTGTAAGAGGGTTCCCTTATTTTTAAGTCATATTTTCATTATTATCCTCAGTGTGATGAAGAAACATGTCCATGAAATGAGTGTAGGCTACAAAAAAAAGGAGCATTCAGGGAACAAAAAGAATTCTTGAAAATATGAAATCAGGAATAAAACATTCTATGAAGGATTGGGTGATCAATTTAAGGAAATACTCCAGAAGTTGAACAGATATTAAAGAGAAGATAAAAGAAATAGTGGTGACACAACTCTGTGAGTAAACTAAAACCCACCAAATTGTATCCTTTAAAAGATTGGGATTTGTGGAATATGAATTATATTTCAATAAAGCTGCTATTTTAAAAAGAAAAATTATAACCTGAGTCCAGGCATTCTAATATCTGAAAAACAGTAGTTCCAGATATTATAAAGTAAACAGGAATGAAATTATTAAGCACATGAAACTGGAAATTTTTTTAGAAGTAAAAATGATCATGAGTGTACATATTGAGAGAGCCCACCAACTGCCCATCACAATGAATGAAAAAGACCCATACCAAGACACAATGTCATGTAATTTAAAAATCTTCAGGATAAAGAGAGAAATCCTTCAGTTTTTCAGAGGAAAAAAAATTACCTATTGCAAATAAGCAATCAAGAATGTGAATAACATTGAACATCTCAGAAGCAACTCTAGAGCTAAAACATTGTGGAAAAGTGCACTTTTTCTGAAGAGAACTGACTTTGCAGAGATAGGATAAAGCCTCACCCAAAATTTGTTTAAATTTCAAGATTAATGATGCCACTCACATACCAAGAGGGTGTGGAAGGGTTTATTACTGATATAATGAGGCCTCCTAGAGAGGAGAGTGTCTTCCTGAACGGGACTGAAAGTGGCTTGAGAGAGCAGGGAAAAGAGACTGGGTTGGGGTGTGTAGGTGGTTAGAGTGGGGCTGGGATGAGGCTTTAACATGCCATTTTTGCCAGAAGATGGAGCACCAGGGCTCATCAACTTGTACAGATATGGGACAGAAGGGGAACTTGGAACAGTGAGGTTTAAATCTGTCTAACACTAAAGACTGCATCAGTCTTTTTAATATACTGGCCTAGAATTCTGTACTCAGCTAAACAATCCCTCAGATAGGAAGATAGTATAAAGAAATTTTCAAACAGGTCTTCTATGCTCCTTTTCTCAGGAAATGAAGAGGATATTCCAACAAAACCAGAAAGGAAATCAATAAGGAAGAAATCATGAAATCCAGAAATCAAAGGCTCTAATACATGAAATATATAAAATAATTTCTTAGGATCATGGTAAAGGGAAATCCCAGGAGGACACCTGTGCAGCATGTCTAGCAGACAGTCAACCCCAATTTGAGCAAGTGTAAGAGATCTCCAGTAGCAGTACTTTAAAAAAAGAAAAAAAGGAAGAAAGAAAAAGGAGGAGAGAGAGGAAGGGAAGAAGAAGGGAAAGAAAGAACTGATAGATAACCTGGCATTTTTTTTTTAATTGAGAAGAAATTTATACTTTTGCAAAAAGTTGAGATGAAATAGGTACTTAGAAAACTAATTGAAAATTAGGTAATCAATAACTCAAAGGAAAAATAAGAACTTGTAGCAAAAATGTGACATAAATAATAGAGCTCATAGTACATATGTACATAGTACATAAATACTATATATTTTCAGCTGTAAATATATTTAAGCAATTATAATAACAGAATCATTGAATACATTTAATTTATAAATATAAACATATAAAAAACAAGAGAGTTAATAGGCTTGAAAACATTTGTCTTATTATGATAGGGAGTTATGAGACAAGAGGTTGCAATTTTTTTTTAATTCCTTTAAGAGGTGGTAGTTTTTGCTAAAAGCTTGTAGAACTGAGTTTTTAAAATGTATAATTTGATATAAATGTAATTTTAAAATGCATTTACATTTCTTACTTGTGACACCAGGAGCAGCCTTCTATTATTATAGTCAGGAACATTTGTTTATTCTTTTCTCTACCAAGTTACCCCGGGGGGTGAGTACAGGGCTTTCCTAGTTTCTGAGCCCAGTTGGAGTTCTGGAGTTTGGTGGAAGGATTTTCTCTCCTGAGAGTGGTATTCATAGAATTTTGAGAGGTAGACGGCACGAGAGATGTGGCAACCGAGAATGAGAAGGATGAAGACAGAAAAGTAGCAAGGACAGGGAAGGACACTCTGGGACAGTTGAAGTATGGGAAGAGAAACATACTCAGAGGAAGAGCCTGACTCTGACATCTGACGAGGTGAAGAAGGATGGTAGCTTGAGTCAGTCAATTTAAGTGGTGCACTGGTGGCTGGAGGAGGTGGCCACATTGAAAACAGTTGTCAACATTAAGGAGGGGGTTGGAGTGAAAGAAAAAGATGTGGTGAGGTCAAAGTGGGAAGGATAGTTAGTAGTCTTGGGTAGGTGAAGAATGAGCAGAGATAGATATAAGTCAACTCCAGGGCAGAAGATAATGGGTTTTAAGAGTGATCCTCTCCTTTCATCCCTTATCCCACACTCCACCAGTTTCTGTTAGTGTTGACCTCTGTTTTATCATGTTAGGAATGTTTCATAAATGCTAACTGTCTATAGTAGAGTATATTTTCTCTTTTCTTACTAAACCTTCCGGTTCTTCAAGTAAATACTAAGTTCTATCCCTGTCATTTACTGGAAAGATTTTCATTCTAGTCTGCTCTCACAGGGATGACTTTAAGACTTCTGAATTAGAGAGATTTTATGTTCATATATTTCCCCCAATTTCCTATTGAGATGTTTGTTTTCTTATTATTGAATTTTTGGAGTTCTTTATATTTTGGATTCCAGTCCATTTACAGATGTTTTCTCTTACTCTGTGGCTTGTCTCTTTGAAATAGAAGGTTTAAACTTTGATGAAGCCCAATTTATCACTGCTTTTGTTTTATGAATCATTCTTTAATTGTTACATTAAAGAAATTGTTACCTAACTCAGTGTCATGAAGATTTTATCCTCTGTTTTTTGTAGAATTTTGTAGTTTTAGGATTTGCATTTAGAATCATGATGCATTTATAGTTAATTTTTTATATGATGGAAGATATGAGTGCAAGTTATTTTATTTTGTTTTGCTTTTTCATGTGGATATACAGTTGTTCCAACATAATTTGTTTGAAAGAATATCCCTTCTCCATTGAATTGCCTTTGCGTCTTGGTCAAAAATAAGTTACTCTTATGCATGTAAGTCTATTTCTGGACTCTGTTCAGTTCCTTTGATCTGTGTTCCCTTGAATCTATGTTTTGCTCATTGTTTTTTAAATGGAATAACTAGAATCACCCTTTCTTCTTAGCTAGTCAACTTACAGTTAATGGGTTACTTATATATAAAACTTGCACTTGAAAAATTAGGTATACATTTTATTTATTTATATTTATTATTAAGGTATACTTGATAAAATTTGTATTTTTGAGTCAAGAATTATAACTGAACCTAAGTAGGGAAAGAATAAATTTATAAAACTTTGAAAAACAATGGAAGGGGTTTATATTGCATTTTCTTCATATCAAAAATAGACTTATATTCTAAGATTGAAATTCAAGTACAATTTAAGATTGTATACAATCGCATGCCTTTTCACTTTTATGTATAATTTTACATTACTAGTATACAACTGCATGTATATTTCTACAAGTTTAAGTTCTTAGGATTTTGAATCTGTTTACTGTTGAAACATTTTGCTCTTTTTGCTTGTTTATTCTATAGGACTAAGTTTGCAGCATGATATTTCTGGCTCTCTTCTAAGTTATTCATTTACAGACCCTTCTACAGAATACAAGAGTTCCGAAGAGAATTTAAGTAGCTTCCCATCACCTGAGCTCTTCAGAGGATCAGATTATTTAGGTGAGAAAATTTCAATCTTAAGTTGCTCCTCCATAGAAACTGCTCCTTTGTCTACAAATTCTGAAATGAATAATGTTCCTTTTGAGAAGGTATACTTATCTTCCTCACCAAAACCTCTCTGCCCACTATCCATTGTGTTCCACACTCAGTCACATAGGACTATAGATCAAAACCACCCAGATCAGGAAAAGATGAAGAGATTAGCATTTACATGTAATACATATCCAGTTATTAATATTAAGCAGCTTTATACATAACATATGTATATTTGTTCTCTTGAACTATGGGTTATCTTTTATTTCCTATACTTCTCTTACTTTTCAGTAATTCAAAGGTTGACTGGACCATCTCCCTGCTTGAATTTTTTCTACAAATTATCAGTTATTTATGTTTGCCATATGTATAATTAACAGCCTTTTTTTAATAATGCAGATTGAACATATGCCTTCTTCCACAACTTTGTGCAATGGCAGAAAATCACTTTTTTAAAAAGATATAAACACATAAGAGTAAAGAGAATGAGAAAGAATAAAGCATAAAGTTTGGAAAGCTAGAGAGCAAATGGTCTGATAAAGTGGACTTGAAAAAGCTGAATCCTGAATCAACAATGGGAATACCCCTGAAACAAGCTAGTTTGTAGAATACTATAGTATCCCAGAAAAGCTTTCAATGTGGTTTGTAAAATACTTGTAAAAAGCTGTGTCTAAAATACAAAAATTGTAGTGACTTCTCTTTCTCCTTTCCTAGAAATTTATTCTTCGGGGTGTTTTGAAACAGAGGGACCCTGAACTAAGCACTGTTAATAGCAGGGATACCATAGTATTTTGAAATGTTGTCATTTACCTTGTCATGGCCTCATGGTGGGTGGTTTCCTCTCACTCTTTGGCTTTGGGGTTGGCCATATGACTTTGGGCAACATGGATATCAGTGAGTGATACATAAGCAAACTTTTGATATGTGCGTACATAATTGGTTTTGTCCCCCTATCCTTTTGCTATCATGAGGAAAATACAAATCTTCTTCCACTTACGATGGGAAAAACTCTTAAGCTGAATCATTGTGAGTCAGGGACCATACGCATATCCTAATTAGCTTCTACCTCTATTATTGAACTCCAGAATAAGAGATACAGAGCAGGATAGCCCTGGGCAGACTGCAGACTTCGGAGAGCTGCCCCAGTTGATCACCCGACCTATAGCCTGAAGCGGAGCTGGTTGAGCCAAATAGTAGACAGGTGTAAGAAAGAAATGCTTTCATTTTATGCCACTGAGATTTCAGTATTATTTATTATATAGAAAAAGCCTACTGCTTCAGATACTGTAGTGAATGCAGAAAGGGGTAGTTAAATGCAAATGTACATTCCAAATTGTGGGACTGCTCACCCAATGCTTAGTCTCATCCTAACCCAATAGCCCATTTCTCTATTCAGCTTCTAGAATGCTAGCACCCAGAATTGAAACTTCCAGGCAGGAAAATGGAAGTTTTTTCCTGAGAAATCTGAGCAACCCTAAAGAAAGTATCAAAAGATACTGACCTCTGTAGTGCTTCAGTGAAACTGACAGGAACCCTACAGTGAAGTTGCCTATGTGGCCAGCCCCAGCTAAGCCATAGAGATCCCACTTAGCCATTTAGGGCCCCCTCTCAAATATGAGCAAAAGACAAGGACTACCAGACTTCTGATGAATTCTCTAACATAAAGCATAGGAGTCAAAACAGCAAAATATGGTAGTAAGTCAGTAAGGTGTTGGAATAGTAAACCCTAGACTTGCCTTTCCCCATGGACACACCAATTCAACAACAATACATGGACTAATTTGTGTCCATGTATTTCCCTTTGTGAGACTTTGTGAGAAATCTCAAAACTAGTTGAGTGACTCCTGCACTCCAGGCAAGCTCGAAACCAGTCACATCAAAGCAAGTAGAAAAACTCAAGACACCCTTTCATCATAATTCACATCTACCATACAGCACCATACAATTGGCAGGAAAACTTCAGCTCCCAGATTTTCCCTAGGGAGGAAGGGAAAGGACTGAACTATGTGCCAAAAGCTCTCAATTATTTGGAGATAACCAAAGAATGGACTACTGACTTGTCTGCCTCAGAGTGCTGGCAGGACCTGACGTACTCTAGAAGTCTGATGAGTGCTGAAACAAAGATACCAGTTTATCCTAGCATGAGAACATTCACTAGATCCCGGCTTCTCTTTGGGAAGGGAAAGATTTGGACTGTGTTCAACATTCCAACATTTCTGGGGCTGCCCAAGGGACTAGCTTTTGTCTCATCTGTCTTAGAGCAGTGATAGGACTTGTTATATTCTAGATGCCTCATGGCCACTGAAAACAAAGACTCTGGTTTGAACTAGCAAGAAGGTTTGAGAAGATCCTGGTTGGAAAGATTGATGAAGATTTTCTTCTGTATGAGGCCTATCTGTTTACAGATTGGGAAAGCTGGCTGTTTTATCTAACGTGCAGACACCAACACAAATGATTAAAGAGAAAGAAGAAACAGGGAAACATGGTCCAAAAAATGAGAATAAGATAAAGCTCCAGAAAGTGACTCTGATTAAATGGAAATGTATGATCTACCTGACAGAGAATTTTGAATGATTGTCATAAAGACATTCAACAAATGTTCATAAAGAACTCAGGAGAACAATGTATGGAAAAAGTGAGAATTTTAAGAAGAGATTTTTCAAAAAGAATCAAAAAAAAATCTTAGAGCTGAGAAAAACAATAAATGCACTAAGAAAAAAAAACAGTAAAAGATCAATCGGAAGAAAGAATCAGCAAATTCAAAAATAAGTCATTTGATATCCAGTCACAGGAGCTAAAAGGAAAAAGAATATAAAAGAATGAAGAAAGTTTGACACTTACAGAACACAAGAAAACAGATCAAGGGAAAAGGGAAGTGGGGAGGGAGGGAGGGAGGGAGAGGAAAAGGGCCAGAAGGTTTCTTCACAGAAATGGTTGCTGAAAACTTCGTAAATCTGGAGAAGGAAGTGTACATCCAGACCTAGGAACCCCAACAAACCTCAAATGAGATGAACCAAAGAAATTCACATGGGGGCACATAGTCAAACTGTCAAAAGTCAAAGAAAAAGCACTTTGAAAGCAGTAATATAAAAAGCAACTTGATATATACAGTGAGACCTTATTAGACTATGGATTTCTCAGCAGAAACCTTGCAGGCTAGAAGAGAGTGGAAGTAAATAGACAAAGTGCTGAAAGAAAGAAACTTCCAACCAGTAATACTGAAGCCTGCAAAACTATCCTTAAGAAATGAAGAGAAGTCCAAACAAAGGCTGAAGGAATTAATCGTCATTAGCCCTGCCTTACAAGAAGTGCTAAAGGGAGTTCTTCAAGTTAGAACAAGGGACTCTAAACAGCCATATAAAAGCATATGAGAGTATAAAACTCATTGGTAAGTATATAGACAAATGCACTGATACGATAACAGTGACATATAAATCGTTCTTAATTCTAGTATAAAAGTTAAAAGACAAATATAATTATAAAAATATGTTAATGGGTATACCATATGAAAGGTGGTAAATTATAACATCAGTACTGCAAAATGTGTTTGAGGGGTGAAGTAAAAGCGTAGAGTTTTTGTTAAATTGCTATCAGTGTAAAATAGACTGTTAAAACTATGTTTTATGTAAGCCCCATAAATACCTATGGAAGATACATAAAAGAAAAATAGAAAGGAGTCAAAGCATATCAATATAAAAGAATCAATGAAAGACAGAGGAGCAAGAGAGGGAAGAGGGGCAAAATAACTATAAAACAGAAAACAGCAAAATTGTAATAGTAAATCCTCCTCTATCAATAATCATCCTCTATCAAAAATATAAATGGATTAAACCCAATCAAAAGAAGAAGAGTGGCTGAATGGTTGAAGAAATAATCCAACTGTATGCTCTCTACAAAAGACTCACTTAAGATTTAAGGGCACACATAGACTGAAAGTAAATGGGTGGGGAAAGGCACTCCATGTAAATTGTGACCAAAAGAGAGCACAAGGGGCTATACTTATATCAGATAAAAAAAAAAAAAAAAAAATAGACTAAGTCAGAAACTTTTATAAGAGACGAGGAAGAATGTTGCATAAGGATCAATTAAAGGATAAATCAAATAAAGGATCAATTAAAACACTCAACAGTTATGAATAAATATCCACCCAACATCAAAGCACCTAACATAGAAGGTAAACACTGGCATAACTGAGGGTAGGAATAGGCATACAGTCATAGTAGGAGACTTCAA
The DNA here is from genome assembly GCF_019320065.1 of Cervus canadensis. Classification (NCBI taxonomy): domain Eukaryota; kingdom Metazoa; phylum Chordata; class Mammalia; order Artiodactyla; family Cervidae; genus Cervus; species Cervus canadensis. Next base: position 84,687,625 of record NC_057389.1, on the reverse strand, counting down.
TACTCCCACTTTTAATAATGGATAGAACATCTGGACAGAAAATTAACACTTAACTGATTTCAAAGTATATTGCAAAGCTATAGTAAACATAACATTATAGTGCTGGAGTAAAGACAGAGATATAGACCAGTAGGACAGAACAGAGGGCCCAGAACTAAATCCATAAAGACATTTGATCTTCAACAAGAGTGCCAAGAATACACAATGTGGAAGAAATAGTCTCTTTGACAAATGATGTTGACAAAACTGGATAGCCATATACAAAAGAATGAAATTGGACCCTTACCTTATACAAAAAAGTCAGCTCAAAATATAGTAAGGACTTACATGTGAGACCAAAAACTATAAAACTCCTGGGAGAAACATAGGGGAAAAGCTTCATGACAATTGGTCTTGGCAGTTATTTCTTGGATGTGACACCAAAACATAGGCAACAGAAGCAAAATTAGACAAGTAGGCCTAGATAAAACTGAAAAGCTTCCACGCAGCACAAGAAACAATCAACCTATAAAAAGGGAGAATATTTAGAATCCACATATCTGATAAGGGATTAATATCCAAAATATATCAGAAACTCCACAATTCAATAGGAAAAAATCCAAATAACTTGATTTTTAAAAGTGACAACTTGAACAAACATATTCCCCCCAAAGAAGATAGTCACATGGCCAGCAGGTATATGAAAAGATCACTAACCATCAGGGAAATGCAAATCAAGATCACAGTGAGATATCACCTCCCAACTATTAGGATGGTTATTTTTTTTTTAAAAAAAGGTAAGTGTTGGCAATGATATGGAGAAATTGGATTTCCTTTTGTACACTGTTGATAGGAATGTAAAATAGTGAAGCTGCAATGGAACAGTATGGCAGTTACTCAAAAAATTTAAAATAGAAGTAACATATGTGATTCAGCAATCCCACTTCTGGGTATTTATTCAAAATAATTACTGTCAGAATCTAGAAGAGATATTTGAACTCCCATGTGCATTACAGACTTTTCACAATAGCCCAATGACCACTGATGGATGAATAGATAAAGAAAATATGGTATATGCATACAATGGAATATTATTCAGCTTTTAAAAAGGATATCCTGCTATATGCAACACTATAAAAGAACTTTGAGGACATTATGGCAAGTGAAATAAGCCGGTCACAGGCAGAAAGATACTGTATGATTCCACTTGTATGAGATATCTAAAGTAGTTAGATTTATAGCAGTTGAGAGTAAAACGTTGGTTGCCAGGGCCCAAGGAGAAGGAGATGTGGGGAGTTGCTAAGCAACAGGTAGAGTTTTAGTTATGCAAGATGAATAGTAGGTTCTAGAGATGTCTTGCACAACATTGTGCCTACAGTTAACAATACTCTATTGTACTCTCAAATTTGAGGGTAGGTCTCATGTTAGGTGTTCCCACCACAATAAAATTAAAAATAAGAGAAGAAACCAAACAGAAATAGGAATACGAGGAAGATACTGGGGGAAAAAGTCTTCCTTGAGATAAAAATATGTATATTGCATCCATTGAATAGGAACAGGATGCTGTTTAATAAAAGGGGGAGTGAGAATATTCAAGAATAAATTTTAAAAAAAGAATAAATTATCACCAGCCCAGGTTGGATGCATGAGACAAGTGCTCGGGCCTGGTGCACTGGGAAGACCCAGAGGGAGCAGGTAGAGAGGCAGGTGGGAGGGGGGATCGGGACGGGGAATACATGTAAAACCATGGCTGATTCATGTCAATGTATGACAAAACCCACTACAATATTGTAAAGTAATTAGCCTCCAACTAATAAAAATAAATGAAAAAAAAATTTTAAAAAAGGGAAAAAAAAAGAATAAATTAAAGGCAATAGCAAAATGGAAACCTCGGTAGAAGGATTAGAAGATAAATTGAGATTTCCCAGGGGGAAAAAAGTCAGGAGGGAAAAAAAGGAGAAAAAGGTTTAGTTAGAGAAGTAGTATATGAAATCTAATATCAAATAATAGGAGTCTCAGAAAAAGATAATGAAATAAACAGGAGGAAGAAAATCACCAAAGATATAACTCAAGAACAGTTTCTAGATCTAAGAAGTATGATTTCTGGGTTGAAAGGGCCATACACTGTCTAGCACAATAGATGAGAAAACACCAAGACAAAACAATATGAAATTTCAGAACATCAGAGAATGGAATAAATAGAATGGATTTATACAGTTTGGTAGGGTTTAAGATTAAATAGATGAAGAATACAGAAAAATCTAAACAAATAAGACTTTATTGGCTCCAGGAAAAACAAGAGGTGGTCATTATATATATACCAAAAGAGTTAAAGACAGTGTTTTTATGATAATTTATCATCATAACGTTTGCATTGAATACTGGCCTAACTAAATATGCCATATAATATGAGGATAATGGGAAAAGTGGGGAAAAGGAAATAAGAGTATTTGGGCATTGCAAAAGCCCGAAGATTATTTAATATCCTGATGTCCTCAAGGCTTTTCTTTATGCTTCACCTAAACTTTCTTCAATTACCATAGCTTTGTATGGGCTAGGAACCTAAGTTGGGGAGAAAAAGGTAACCTGCCACTTGTGTGCTATTCAAAATTTTGTGCCATTTCTCCCTGCTTTTTTTTAGAATGGGAGTGTCCCATGCTGGAAGAAAACATGCCATGTAGGAATTCTACTCTTTTGGACATAAGTAAAGCGGTAGCAATAGAGAAGGTACCTGAGTTTTCAAATCTCTCTGCAATTTTAGGTAAGTTTCACATTCTTTTTCCTCATGTCACAAGGGGGAAAACCCTTGTCATTATTGAAAAAGCAAAGTATTTTTTCTCTTGAATGATTTTTTAGCTAAATTAACCAATTAGGATTACTTTTGGCTACACACAATATCTGACTAATAGTAAGTAACTTAAGCACATACGGGTTTACTTTTCAAAAACATTTATTTTGAATTTTATTAATATACTTGCAGAAAAGTCACAAAAATATTAAAAAGGGTTTCCATATACCTCCCATCCAGCTTTCTGAAATGTTATCTTCTATAACCATAATCAGTTCAGTTTAGTTGCTCAGTCATGTCCGACTCTTTGTGACCCCATGTACTGCAGCACGCCAGGCTTCCCTGTCCATCATCAACTCCCAGAGCTTGCTCAAACTCAAGTCCACTGAGCTGGTGATGCCATCCAACCATCTCATCCTTTGTCATCCCCTTCTCTCCTGCTTTCAATCTTTCCCAGAATCAGGGCCTTTTCCAATGAGTCAGTTCTTTGCATCAGGTGGCCAAAGTATTGGAGTTTCAGCTTCAGCATCAGTCCTTCCAATGAATATTCAGGACTGATTTCCTTTAGGATTTACTGGTTTGATCTCCTTGCAGTTCAAGGGACTCTCAAGAGTCTTCTCCAACACCACAGTTCAAAAGCATCAATTCTTCGGCATAATACAATGGTCATAATTAGGAAGTTACATTGGCATTAAACTGTTAGCTACAGACCTGATTCACATTTCATCAGTTTTTCCACTAATGTCTTTTCGTCTGATTCAGGATCCTATCTCAGATCCTACATTGCATTAGATTGTTAAAGTTCAGTTCAGTCGCTCAATCATGTCTGACTCTTTGCGACCCCGTGAACCACAGCACGCCAGGCCCGCCTGTCAATCACCAACTGCCGGAGTCTACCCAAACCCATGTCCATTGGGTCCGTGATGCCATCCAACCATCTCATCCTCTGTTGTTCCCTTCTCCTCCTGCCCTCAATCTTTCCCAGCATCAGGGTCTTTTCAAATGAGTCAGCTCTTTGCATCAGGTAGCCAAAGTATTGGAGTTTCAGCTTCAATATCAGTCCTTCCAATGAATACCCAGGACTGATCTCCTTTAGGGTGGACTGGTTGGATCTCCTTGCAGTCCAAGGGACTCTCAAGAGTCTTCAACACCACAGTTCAAAAGCATCAACTCTTCAGTGCTCAGCTTTCTTTATAGTTCATCTCTCACAGCCATACATGACTACTGGAAAAACCATAGCCTTGAGTAGATGGACCTTTGTTGACTAATATCTCTGCTTTTTAATATGCTGTCTAGGTTGGTCATAACTTTCTTTCCAAGGAGTAAGCGTCTTTTAATTTCATGGCTGCAATCATCATCTGCAGTCATTTTGGAGCCCCCAAAAATAAAGTCAGCCACTGTTTCTCCATCTATTTGTGATGAAGTGATGGGACCGGATGCCATAATCTTAGTTTTCTGAATGTTGAGCTTTAAGCCAACTTTTTCACTCCCCTCCTTCACTTTCATCAAGAGGCTCTTTAGCTCTTCACTTTCTGCCATAAGGGTGGTGTCATCTGCATATCTCAGGTTATTTATATTTCTCCTGGCAATCTTGATTCCAGCTTGTGCTTCTTCCAGCCCAGCGTTTCTCATGATGTACTCTGCATATAAGTTAAATTAGATTGTTATTTCTCCCTTAATCTACTGTGACAGATCTTCAGTCTTTGTCTTTTGTAAGGTTGATACTTTTGAGGATTACTGATCAGTTATTTTGTAGAATGTCCCTCAATTTGAATTTGTCTAGTGTTTTCTCATGATTAGAAAGAGATTATGTAATTTTTGATAAGAATACCACAGAAATGATGTTATATTAAGGAATTCTTAATGTCAGTGCATTTATGTTATTATTGGTCATATTAGTGTTCACTTGATTAAGGTGATATCTGGTTTTCTCCACTGTAAAGTTACTAGTTTCCCTCTGTAGTTAATAAATACCTAAAAAAAAGATAGTTTATGACTCCATAAGTCCTGTTCCTCCTCAAACTTTCACCCACTGACACTACCATTCATCAGAGGAACTTGACTGCAACAGTTCGTACTGTGGTGTTCATGTAATGGTGATTTTCAATCAATACTTTGCTGCTACCTGTTTCATTTATTAATTGAAATTTCTTTTTGTAAAATAACTATTTTCTGCCATTTATTTATTCACTTATTTATATCAGTATGAACTCATGGATATTTATTTTATGCGTTAAAATCCACTTCTTTCCTGCTTTGTCTCTCTCTCTCTTCCTCCTTCCCTCCCTTCCTTCCTTTATCCTATTGTACACTCAGAGAAGTTTCAGACTTGTTAACCCAGATCCCTGTGAGAAATACATTTACTAAGGAAATTGCTACATCATTTATGTACAGTTCTATTTGTCTTTAGCATTACAGTGTCCTATCAACAGACTCTTTTTCAAAATTAGATAGGTTAGTTCTTTTCCTCCACTTTCACTGAAATTATTATTCAGTTTTTATATAGTAATTAATACATTCCTTTGGTAGTGTTGAATTCAGTTTTTGATTCCCCCTTCCTGTTTTGTTTTGTTTATTTATTCAGGGGGAGGGGGCTGTGTGAAGGTATGTGAAACATTACTATGGTTCTAAGAATTATAGTTATACAAAAAAATATTATCAGAGGAGTATTGCTTTATCTTTCTTCTACTGCTACCATGATGCTTTTGCCCTCTTCATTCCACCCCATTTCCACCCACCCCTTTTGGTAAGCAGTCTCTCCTATGCTTTATCTTTTTTGTGTTTCTTTTACACAAATGAACAAAGCCCTGTGTATTTTCTTTCTTTTTTAAATTGAGGCAGAGTTGATTTTCAGTATTGTATTAGTTTCAGGTATACAGCAAGGTGTTATGTATATATGTATTTTTCAGATTATATTCCATTATATATTATTACAAGATAGTGAATATAATTCTCTATGCTACAGAGTAAATCCTTGTTACTTATCTATTTTAGGTATAATAGTTTGTTTCTGTTAATCCCATACTCTGAATTTTTCCCTCTCCCTCTTCCCTTTCCCCTTTTATAGCCTTAAGTTTGTTTTCTATGTCCGTGAGTCTGTTTCTGTTTTGTAAATAGATTCATTTATATTATTTTTTAGATACCACATATAAGAGATACCATATATTTGTCTTTCTCTGTCTGACTTTCTTCACTAAATATAATATTCTCTAGGTCCATCCATGTTGCTGCACATGGCAATATTTCTTTTTATGGCTGAGTAATATTCCATTATGTGTGTGTGTGTGTGTGTGTGTGTGTGTGTATACACACACATACATATTACGTCTTAAGTTAGTCATCTATTGATAGGCACTTGGGTTGTTTCCATGTCTTAACTATCGTAAATAGTGCTGCTGTGAATGTTAGGATGCATGTATCTTTTTAAATTAGAGTTTTCATCTTTTCTTTTCCCAGGAATGGGATTGCAGGATCATACATAGCTCAATTTTAAGTTTTTTGAGGAATCTACATCCTGTTTTCTATAGTGGCTACATTTTCATTGTGGCAATTTACATTCCCACCAAAAGTGTATGAGGGTTCCTTTTCTCCACACTCTCTCCAACATTTTTTTCGATATACTTTTTCATGATAGCCGTTTTAACAGGTGTGAGGTAATACTTCATTGTGGTTTTGATTTGCATTTCTCTAATAATTAGCGATGTTGAGTGTTTTTCATGTGTTTATTGGCCATGTGTGTGTCTCCTTTAGAGAAATGTTTATTTAGGTCTTCTGCTCATTTTTTTTTTCACTTATTTTTATTAGTTGGAGGCTAATTACTTTACAGTATTGTAGTGGTTTTTGTCATACATTGACTTGAATTAGCCTTCTGCTCATTTTTTGATGGAGTTGTTTGCTTTTTCATATTGAGTTGTTTGACCTGTTTGTCTCTATTGGATATTAACCTGTTGTCAGTTGCATCATTTACTAATATTCTCTTTCATTCTGTTGGTTGTCTTTTCACTTGGTTGATGGTTTCCTTTGCTGTGCAAAAGCTTTTAAGCTTAATTGGGTCCCATTTGTTTATTTTTGCTTTGATTTCTTTTGCCTTGGGAGACTGAGCATAGAAGATATTACTGTGATTTATATCCAAAATATTTTGCCTGTGTTCTCCTCTAAGAGTTTCATCATGTCATGTTTTCAGTCCTTTTTTTTTCTTTTCTGCATTGGGTCTTCATTGTTGTGCATGGGATTTCTCTAGTTGTGGCTACTGAGCTGTCATTGTGATGGCTTCTCGTTGCGGAACACAGGCTCTAGGGTGCCAGGGCTTCAGTTGTTTCAGCTCACAGGCTCTAGAGTTCAGGCTTTGTTGTTGTGGCACATAGGTTTAGTTCCTCTTCAGCATGTGGAATCCCTAGTTCCCAGACCAGGGATCAAACCCATGCCTTGCATTAGCAGGTGGATTCTCAACTACTGGACTACCAGGGAAATCTCTGTCATGTCTTTATATTTATTAAAGCATTTTGAGTTTATTTTTGTATATGATGCAAGGGCGTGTTCCAATTTCACTGATTTACATGTACCTATCCAGCAACCCACTCCAGTATTCTTGTCTATAGAATCCCCATGGACAGAGGAGCCTGCTGGGCTACAGTTCATGGGGTTGCAGAGTCAGACACCACTGAGTGACTAGGCACAGCACAACACATCCAGCTTTCCTCGCACCTCTTGCTGAAGAGACTCTTTTCTCCATTGTATATTCTTGCCTCCTTTACTGTAGATTAATTGACTGTGTCTGTTTTTGTGCTAATACCATGCTGTTTGGATTACTGTATCTTTGTAGTAAAGTCTGAAATCTGGAAGGGTTATGCCTCCTGCTTTGTTCTTTTTTCTCAGGATTTCTTTGGCAATCTGGGTCTTCTGTGGTTTCATATGAATTTTTGGATTATTTGTTCTTGTTCTGTTAAATACAGATATTTTGATACAGATTGCATCAAATCTGCAGATTTCTTTGAGGAGTATTGTGATTTTAAAAATATTAATTTTTATAATCTGAAAGCTTGGGATATCTTTCCATTTCTTTGAATCATCTTCTGTTTCCTTAATCAGTGTTTTCAGCATATAGGTCTTTTACCTCCTCAGGTAAGTTTATTCTTAGATATTTTTTTATATGATTTTTAAACAGGATTTTTTTTTACTTCCTCTTTCAGATATTTCATTATTAGTGTAAAGAAATGCAACAGATTTGTATATATTAATCTCATACCCTGCAACCTTCCTGAATTCGTATTTTAGTTCTAATAATCTTTGTCTGGAGACTTTAGGATTCTCTATATAGAGTAGCATGTCATCTTCAAATAACAATTTTACCTCTTCCTTTCCATTTGGATCCATTTTTGAGGAATTTTTTAAATTGAAGTATAGTTGATTTACATTGTTGTGCCAGTCTCTGCTGTATAACCAAATGACTCAGTTATATACGTAGATATGTTCTTTTTTTATATTATTTTCTATTATGGTTTATCCCAGGAGATTGGATATAGTTCCCTGTGCTATACAGTAGGACCTTGTTGTTTATCCATTCTACATGTAAAAGTTTGCATCTACCAACCCCAAATTCCCAGTCCATACCTCTCTCTCCCCACTTCCCCTTGGAAACCAAGTCTGTTCTCCCTGTCTGTGAGTCAGTTTCTGTTTTGTAGATAGGTTTGTTTGTGCCATATTTTAGATTCCACATTTAAGTAATACCATATGGTATTTGTCTTTTTCTTTCTGACTTATTTCACTTACTACAATAATCACTAGGTCTATCCCTGTTGCTGCAAGTGGCATTATTTTTATAGCTGAGTAGTATTTCATTTAATATATCTACCATATCATCTTTATCCATTCATCTGCCAATAGACATTTTGGTTGTTTTCATGTTTTGGTTATTGTGAATAGTGCTGCTATGAATGTAGGAGTGCATGTGTCTTTTTGAATTATATTAATAGTTTTGTCCAAAGTATATTCCCAGAAGTGTGATTGCTAGAGCATATGATAATTCTATTTTTAGTTTTCTGAGGAATCTCCAAACTGTTTTCCATAGAGGCTTCATCAACTTACATTCCTACCAACAGTGTAGGTGGGTTCTCTTTTCCATTTGGATACATTTTATTTCTTTCTCTTGTCTGATTGATATGACTACGACTTCCAATGATACATTAAATAGAAGTGCCAAGAGTGGACATCCTAGTCTTATTCCTGAATTTAATGGGATGCTTTTCAGCTTTTCAGAGTTGAATATCATGTTTGTTGTGGGCTTGTCAAAATGGCTTTTATTATATTGAGATATGTTCCTTCTATACCCACTTTGATGTTGACTGGATGTTGAATTTTATCAAATGCTCTTTCTGTGTCTACTGAGATGATCATGTGATTTTGTCTTTTCTTTTGTTATCATGACTGGATGTTGAATTTTATCAAATGCTCTTTCTTTGTCTATTGAGATGATCATGTGAGTTTGTCTTTTCTTTTGTTAATGTGATGTATGTCATTGCTTGATTTACATGTGTTGAACCATCCTTACAACCCTGGATTGAATACAACTTAAATCATAGTGTGTGGTCCTTTTTTGTATTGTTGGATTTGGTTTGCTGATATTTTGTTGAGGATTTCTACTTCTATATTCATCAACAATATTGACCTTTAAATTTCTTTTTTTTTTTTTTTGTAGAACCTTGTCTGGTTTTTTTGTTTGTTTGTTTGTTTGTTTTTTTAATCAGGATGATGGTGGTCTCATAGAGTGAATTTGGAAGTACTCCTATCTCTTCAAGTTTCTGAAATAGTTTGAGAAGGATAGGATTAGTTCTTTTTATGTTTGGTGGAATTCTTCAGGGAAACCAACCAGTTCTGAATTTTTGTTTGCAAGGAGTTTTTTAAATTACAGATTCTACTTCATTTCTAGTGATCAGTCTGTTCAAACTGTTTCTCCTTATCTCAGTTTTGGCAGCCTGTATGTTTGTAGAAACTTGTCCATTTCTTCTAGGTTCTCCAATATGTTGGCTTACATATCTTCATAGTATACTCTTTTTTTTTTTTTGTATTTCTGTGGTATCAGTTGTTACTTCTCCTCTTTCATGTCTTATTTTGTTTATTTGGATCCTCTCTTTTCTTCTTCATGAGGCTAGCTAGAGGTTTGTTGATGTTATCTCTTCAAAAAATCAGCTTTTGGTTATATTGATCTTTTCAATTATTTTTTATCTCTATTTTATTTATTTCTTCTCTGATCCTTATAATTTCCTTTCTTCTCCTGACTCCAGGTTATCTTTGTTCTTCTTTTTCTAATTATTTTGTTTCTTGAGGATGGTCTATATTGCTGTGAACTTCCTTCTTAGAATTTCTTTTGCTCTATCCCCTAAATTTTGTATTGTTTTGTTTTCATTTTTGTTTGTTTCAAGGTATCTTCTGATTTCTTGTTTGATTTCAACATTGTTTTTTTAGTAACATGTTGTTCAGTCTCCATGAGTTTTTGTTCTTTTTCTGTTTTTCACTCTAGTTTCATACCATTATGGTCGGAAAAGATGCTTGAAATAGTTTCTGTCCTCTTAAATTTGTTGGGGCTTATTTATGTTGTCTATTCTGGAAAATATTTTCATGCACACTTGAGAAGAATGTGTGTGTGTGTATATATATATGTGTGTGTATATTGGTGTCATGTCCTGTAGATATTAAGTCCAGTTGGTTTGTTGTGTCACTTAGAATTTCTGTTTTTTATTGATATTCTGTCTGGGTCGTCTCTCCATTGATGTCAGTGGGGTGTTAAAGGTCTCCTACTATTATTGTACTATTACCCATTTATCCCTTTATGTTAGTTAGTATTTATTTTATATATTTATTGTTATTGTTGTCATTCATTTACTAAGTTGTGTCCAACTCTTTTGTAACCTCATGGACTGTAGCACGCCAGGCTCCTCTGGCCTTCACTAGTTTCCAGAGTTTGTTCAAATTCATGTCCATTGAGTCACTGAAGCTACCAAACCATATCATACTCTGCCACCCCCTTCCCCTTTTGTCTTCAGTCTTTCCCAGCATCAGGGTCTTTTCCAATGAGTCAGCTCTTCTCTTCATGTGGCCAAAGTACTGGAGCTTCAGCAGCAGTCCTTCCAATGAATATTCAGGATTGATTTCCTTTAGAATTGACTGGTTTGATCTCCTTGCAGTCCAAGGGACTCTCAAGAGTCTTTTCCAAAACCACAATTCAAACACATCAATTCTTCGATGCTCAACTTTCTTGATGGTTCAACTTGAAACTCAGTGTTAAAAAAAACTAAGATCATGGCATCCCTGTTATTGGGTACATTTATGTAAATGAGTATAATATCATCCTCTTGTATTGATTCCTTTATCATTATGTAATGCCCTTCTTTGTCTTTCTTTGTGACTTGTGTTTTAAAGTCTATTTTGTCTGAGTATTGCTACCCTTATTTGTTTGTCATTTGTGTTTGCATGAAATATCTTTTTCCATCCCCTCACTTTCAATCTGTGTGTGTCTTTTGTCCTGAAGTGAGACTCTTTTAAGCAGCATATTATAGCTTCTTGTTTTTTTTATCCAGTCTGCCACTCTATGTTTTTTGATAGGAACATTCAGTCCGTTGACATTTAAAGTAAGTACTGATAGGTATGTACTTACTGCCATTTTCATTTTTGTATTCCAGTTGTTATTGTACTTTCTCTTTGTTCATTTCTTCTTCCTTTTGTTTTTTCTTTTGTGGTTTGATGATTTTCTTTTGCAGTATATTGAGTTCTTTTCTTTTTGTTTTTTATGTATCTTTTGTATGTTTTTGATTTGTGATTAACCTGGATTACAAGTATATTGACCCATAATTATATCTACATGCTTTAAACTGATAGTCATGCAAGTTCAAACACATTCTAAAATTATCTACATTTCATACTGCCCTCCCCCACATTTTGTGATTTTGATGTCCTATTTTACAACTTCATGCCTATCCTTTGGCTGTTAATTGTAGTTATAATTGTTTTTACAAAATTTTTTATTGTTTTTTTTTACTCCATACTGTCATCAATCATTTTATATATTTGCCTTTCCTGTTGCGTTTTTTCCCATTACTATAGATTCTTGCTTCTTTTCTATTTAGAAAAGACCTTTCAATATTTCTTTTTTGGTAGGTGTAGTATTGTTGAATTAGTTTAGTTGTTGCTTGTCTGAGAAATTCTTTATCTTTCTTTCTATTCTAGATGATAATCTTGCAATAGAGTATCCTAGGTTGCAGTATCCTAGGTTTTTTCCTTTCAGGACTTGGAATATATTATGCTATTCCATTATGGCCTGTAAAATTTCTGCAGATAAATCAGCTGGTAGCTTTTTGGGGGGAGGGGTCCCCTTGTAATTGGCTCTGTTTTTTCTCACTGCCTTACAATCCTCTCTCTAACTTTTGCCATTTTAATTATGATATACCTTGGTGTGCTCTTTTGGGTTAATCTTATTTAGTACCCTTTGTGCTTGCTATGGGTTCCCTGGTGGCTCAGAGGTTAAAGTGTCTGCCTGCAATGCGGGAGACCCGGGTAATACTTGTTTCCTTCTTTAGGTGTGGAAAGTTTTCAGGCATAATTTCTTCAAATACATTTCCATCCATTTCTCATTTTCTCCTTCTAGAACCCCTGTTGTGTAGGTTGGAATGTTTTATATTATCCCATATATTTCATATGTTGCTTTCAGTTTTTCATTTGTCTTTCTGTCTGCTATTCTGATTGAATGATTTCTATTATTCTATCTTCTAGATCACTTGTTTGTTCTTTGTGTCATTTACTTTGCTATTCATTGTTTCTAGATTGGTTTTTATCTTGATAATTGAATTGTCTAGTTTTGATTGGTTCATTTTTATAATTTCTAGTTCCTGTTACAGTGGTCTGCATTTCTATAAATAATGTTGCTTAATTATGTTAACTTTTTCATTACTACCTTTTTGATTTCAGGATTTAGAGGACTGGTGATCTCTGTTTCATTGTTTTTGCTTACAGAGGATTTCTTTGTTCTTTTAATTGGGAGTAGTCCCTCTGACTTCATTTTACTTAACTTTGTCTGTCTGTATTAATTTAAGAGAAACAGTTGTCTACCATGATCTTGAAGGGATGTTTTTACATGGGAGCATCTTGGTTCAGGATGTGTGTGTCCAGTATTTTGGGTGTAAGGGCTGGTTTTGGTATCGACACCAGCCATGTCTTTCCTCAGGTTGTACTGACCATTATTCCCTAGATAGGGGGTGCGGTTCATGCTAGACTATCTAGAGCCTATGCAGAATGAGGCAGGGCTTCCTCTCTGCTCAGTGGCTGTCACCATCTTGGCAGAGGCAAGGTCTGCTTCCCAGTTGTTGGATTAGAAGCTCTGAGGGTCAGGTTTGATCAGGCTCTGTTGCCTTTGAGTGTGTCCTCTACCCCACAGCAGGTGAGGCCCATTTGGTCACAGAGCACCTATGTGCTGCCTGTGTAGGCCTCTGTGGTTCTGCTCAGAAACAGCTCAAGGTCGCATCCATTTCTCTGTTGTGTTCATCCTAGATATAGCACAAGGCTGTGATGAGACACAGACTGAGGCTGGGGATCAGGGCATTGTGAATACAGGAAGTGAGGTGGCTGTGCTGCCCCTTGAGATCTGAGCTGCCAGAACCTGTCTGCTCCAGATCTACACTAAGGTGTGGTAAGGAGTTGGTGGAGCCAGGGCACTCTCACTGGGCGACGAACCACCACCTATTCCTGAGTGTGCTGACAATGACCTCCACAGCTCCACGTAGATCACATTCCAGCCACTCTCAGCTGTCTCTGCAGAGCTAGATGAAGTCCTTTCTCAGGGCCTTTGTGTTCAAGGTTTAGCACTTAACCACTACACACTCTTTTTTTTTTTTAATTTTAAAAAATATTTATTTTTTAATTGAAGGATAATTGCTTTACAGAATTTTGTTGTTTTCTGTCAAACCTCAGCATGAATCAGCCATAGGTATACATATATCCGCTCCCTTTTGAACCTCCCTCCCATCTCCCTACCATCCTACCCCTCTAGGTTGATACAGAATTCCCTGTTTAAGTTTCCTGAGATGTACAGCAAATTCCCGTTGGCTACCTATTTTACATATGGGAATGTAAGTGTCCATGTTACTCTGTCCATACTCCTCACCCTCTCCTCCCCTCTACCCATGTCCATAGATCTATTCTCTATGTCTGTCTGTCCACTGCTGCCCTGTAAATAAATTCTTCAGTACCATTTTTCTAGATTCTGTATATATGAGTTAGAATACGATATTTATCTTTCCCTTTCTGACTTACTTCACTCTGTATAATTGGCTCTAGGTTCATCCACTTCATTAGAACTGACTCAAATGCATTCCTTTTTATGGCTGAGTAAAATTCTATTGTGTATATATGTACCACAACTTCTTTATCCGTTCATCTGTCGATGGACATTGAGGTTGCTTCCATGTTCTAGCTGTTGTAAATAGTGCTGCAATGAACAATGGGATTACTTACATTTTTTTCAATTTTGGTTTCCTCAGGGTATATGCCTAGGAGTAGGATCGCTGGGTCATACGGTGGTTTTATTCCTAGTTTTTTAAGGAATCTCCCTGCCATCATCCATAGTGGCTCTATCAATTTACATTCCCACCAACAGTGCAAGAACGTTCCCTTTTCTCCACACCCTCTCCAGCATTTATTGTTTGTAGACTTTTTGATGATGCCATTCTGACCAGTGTGAGGTGGTATCTCCTTGTAGTTTTGACTTGCATTTCTCTAATAATGAGCGATATTGATCACCCTTTCATGTGTTTATTAGCCATCTGTAGGTCTTCTTTGGAGAAATGTCTGTTTAGGTCTTTTTCCCACTTTTTGACTGGGTTGTTTGTTTTTCTGGCATTGACTTGTATGAGCTGCTTGTATAGTTTGGAAATTAATCCTTTGTCAGTTGTTTCATTTGCTATTATTTTCTCCCATTCTGAGGCTTGTCTTTTCACCTTGCTTGTAGTTTCCTTTGCTGTGCAACAGCTTTTAAGTTTAATCAGGTCCCACTTGTTTACTTTTGTTTTGTTTCCATTACTCTAGAAGATGGGTCATAGAGGATCTTGCTTTGATTTATGTCATCGAGTGTTCTGCCTATGTTTTCCTCTAAGAGTTGTATAGTTTCTGGTGTTACATTTAGGTCTTTAATCCATTTCCAGTTTATCTTTGTGTATGGTGTTAGGAAGTGTTCTAATTTCATTCTTTTACATGTAGTTGTCCAGTTTTCCCAGCACCATTTGTTGAAGAGGTCTTTACCACATTGTCTTTGCCCCATTGTATATTCTTGCCTCCTTTGTAAAAAAGTAAATAAATAAAGATACCCATAGGTGCATGGGTTTATTTCTGGGTTTTCTGTCTTGTTCCACTGGTCTGTATTTCTGTCTTTGTGCCAGTGCCATGCTGTCTTGATGACGGTAGCGTTGTAGTATAATCTGAAGTCAGGAAGGCTGATTCCTCCAGCTCCATTCTTTCTCAAGACTCCTTTGGCTATTCGCGGTCTTTTGTGCTTCCATATGAATTGTGAAATTTTTTGTTCTAGTTCTGTGGGAAATGCCATTGGTAATTTGATAGGGATCTCATTGAATCTGTATTTTGCATTTGGTAGTATAGTCATATTCACAATATTGATTCTTCCTACTCAGGAACATGGAATATCTCTACATCTGTTTATGTCATCTTTGATTTCTTTCATCAGTGGCTTACAATTTTCTGTGTACAGTTCTTTTGCCTCCTTAGGCAAGTTTATTCCTAGATATTTTATTCTTTTTGTTGCAGTGGTGAATAGGATTGATTCCTTAATTTTGCTTTCTGATTTTTCATTGTTAGTATATAGAAATGCAAGTGATTTCTGTGTATTGATTTTGTATCCTGTGACTTTGCTGAGTTCACTGATTAGCTCTAGTAATTTTCTGATAGTATCTTTAGGGTTTTCTATGTACACTATCCTGTCATCTGCAAGCAGTGAGAGGTTTACTTCTTCTTTTCTGATCTGTATTCCTTTTATTTCTTCTTCTTCTCTGATTTCTGTAGCTTGGACTTCCAGAACTATGTTGATTAACAGTGGTGAAAGTGCACACACTTGTCTTGTTCCTGATGTTGGGGGAATGCTTTCACTTTTTCACCATTGAGAATAATGTTTGCTGTAGCCTTCTCATATATGGCCTTTACTATGTTGAGGTAGGTTCCTTCTGTGCCCATTTTTCGAAGCGTTTTAATCATAAATGGGTTCTGAATTTTGTCAAAGGCTTTTTCTGCATCTATTGAGAATATTGTATGGTTTTTATCTTTCAATTTGTTAATACAGTGTATCACATTGATTGATTTGTGTATATTGGAGAATCCTTGCATCCCTGGAATAAACCCAGCTTGATCATGGTGTATGAACTTTTTGATGTATTGCTGAATTCTGTTGGCTAAAATTTTGTTGAGGATTTTTGCATCTATGTTCATCAGTGATATTGGCCTGTAGTTTTCGTTTTTTGTGTTGTCTTTGTCTGGTTTTGGTATTAGGGTAATGGTGGCCTTGTAGAATGAGTTTGGAAATGTCCTTCTTCTGAAATTTTTGAAGGAGTTTTAGAAGAATCAGTTCAGTTCAGTTCAGTCACTCAGTCGTGTCCAACTCTTTGCGATGCCAAGAATCGCAGCATGCCAGGCCTCCCTGTCCATCACCAACTCTCGGAGTTTACTCAAACTCATGTCCATTGAGTCGTTGATGCCATCCAACCATCTCATTCTGTGTCGTTCCTTTCTCCTCCTGCCCCCAATCCCTCCCAGCATCAGGGTCTTTTCCAATGAGTCAACTCTTCGCATGAGGTGGCCAAAGTATTGGAGTTTCAACTTCAGCATCAGTCCTTCCAGTGAATACCCAGGACTGATCTCCTTTAGGATGGACTGGTTGGATCTCCTTGCAGTCCAAGGGACTCTCAAGAGTCTTCTCCAGCACCACAGTTCAAAAGCATCAATTCTTCAGCACTCAGCTTTCTTCACAGTCCAACTCTCACATCCATACATGACCACTGGAAAAAGCATAACCTTGACTAGACAGACCTTTGTTGGTAAAGTAATGTCTCTGCTTTTGACTATGCTATCTAGATTGGTCATAACTTTCCTTCCAAGGAGTAAGCGTCTTTTCATTTCATGGCTGCAGTCACCATCTGCAGTGATTTTGGAGCCCCCGAAAATAAAGTCAGCCACTGTTTCCACTGTTTCTCCATCTATTTGCCGTGAAGTGATGGGACCAGATGCCATGATCTTAGTTTGCTGAATGTTGAGCTTTAAAGCCAACCTTTTCACTCTCCTCTTTCACTTTCCTCAAGAGGCTCTTTAGTTCTTCTTCACTTTCTGCCTTAAGGGTGGTGTCATCTGCATATCTGAGGTTATTGATATTTCTCCTGGCAATCTGATTCCAGCTTGTGCTTCTTCCAGCCCAGCATTTTTCATGATGTGCTCTGCATATAAGTTAAATAAGCAGGGTGATAATATACAACCTTGACGTACTCCTTTTCCTATTTGGAACCATTCTGTTGTTCCATGTCTGGTTCTAACTGTTGCTTCCTGACCTGCATATAGGTTTCTAAGCATTTGCTTTCCTCTCAATGTTTTACAGAAATCTTCTGTGAAGCCATCTAGTCCTGGGCTTTTGTTTGGGGGGAGATTTTTTATCACAGCTTCAATTTCAGTGCTTGTAATTGGGTTGTTCATAATTTCTATTTCTTCCTGGTTCAGTCTTAGAAGATTAAACTTTTCTAAGAATCTGTCCATTTTTTTCAGGTTATCCATTTTATTGCCAAATAGTTGTTCATAATAGTCTCTTATAATCCTTTGTATTTCTGCACTGTTTGTTGTAACCTCTCCTTTTTCATTTCTAATTTTGTTGATTTGATTCTTCTCTATTTTTTGCTTGATGAGTCTGGCTAAAGGTTTGTCAATTTTGCTTATCTTCTCAAAGAACCAGCTTTTAGTTTTATTAATCTTTATTATTGTTTCTTTCATTTCTTTTTCATTTGTTTCTGTTCAGATCTTTATGATTTCTTTTCCTTCTACTAATTTTGAGATTTTTTTTGTTCTTCTTTTTCCAGTTGTTTTAGTAAAGTTAGGTTGTCTATTTGATGTTTTTCTTGTTTCTTGAGGTAGGATTGTATTTCTGAAAACTTCCCTCTTAGAACTGCTTTTGCTGTATCCCATAGGTTTTGAGTTGTCATGTTTTAATTGTCATTTGTTTCTAGAAATTTTTTTATGTCCCTTTTGATTTCTTCAGTAACATGCTGGTTATTTAGAAACATATTGTTTAATCTCCATGTGTTTGTGTTTCTTAAGGGTTTTTTTCCTTATAATTGATAGCTAGTCTCATTGCATTGTGGTTGGAAAAGATGCTTGATACAATTTCAATTTTCTTAAATTTACTGAGGTTTGATTTGTGACCCAAGATGTTGTCTATCCTGGAGAATATTTCATGTGCATTTTAGAAGAAGGTTTATTCTTCTGCATTTGGATGAAATGTCCTGAAGATATCAATGAAATCCTTCTCATTTAAGGTATTATTTAAGACTTATGTTTCCTTATTAATTATCTGTTTTGATGATCTCTTCCTTGGTGTGAGTGGGGTGTTAAAGTCTCCTACTATTATTGTGTTACTGTCACTTGCTCCTTTTATGTCTGTTAGTGTTTGTCTTATGTATTAAGGTGCTCCTATGTTGGGTGCATAGATATTTACAATTGCTATGTCTTCCTCTTGGATTGATCCCTTGATCATTATGTAGTGTCCTTCCTTATCTCTTGTAATCTTCTTTAAGGTCTATTTTGTCTGATATGAGGATTGATACTCCAGCTTTCTTTTGCTTCCTATTTTCATGGAATATATTTTTCCATCCTCTCACTTTCAGTCTATATGCGTCTTTAGGTCTGAAGTGGGTTTCTTGTAGACAGCATATACATAGGTCTTATTTTTGTATCCATTCAGCCAGTCTGTGCTTTTTAGTTGGATTATTTAATCCATTTACATTTAAAGTAATTATTGATATATGTGTTCCTACTGCCATTTTCTTGATTGTTTGGAGTGTGATTTTGTAGATCTTTTTCTTCTCTTGTATTTCTTGACTATGTAAGTCCCTTTAACATTTGTTGTAAAGCTGGCTTGGTGGTACTGAATTCTCTAAACTTTTGCTTGTCTGAAAAGCTTTTGATTTCTCCATCAGTTTTGAATGAGATCCTTGCCGGGTACAGTAATCTTGGCTACAGATTTTTTGCTTTCAGTACTTTAAATATATCCTGCCGTTCCCTTCTGACCTGCAGAGTTTCTGCTGAAAGATTAGCTGTAAAACGTATGGGGTTTCCCTTGTATGTTACTTGTTGCTTTTTCATTGCTACTTTTTTTTCGCTTGCTACTTTTAATATTCTTTCTTTGTGCTTAATCTTTTTTAGTTTGATTAGTATGTGTCTTGGGGTATTTCTCCTTGGGTTTATCCTATATGGGACTCTTTGTGCTTCTTGGACTTGATTGACTATTTCGTTTTCCATGTTGGGGAAATTTTCAACTGTAATCCCTTCAAAGATTTTCTCATACCCTTTGTTCTTCTCTTCTTCTGGGATGCTTATAATTCAAATGTTGGTGTGTTTGATATTGTCCCAGAGATCTCTGAGACTATCTGCAGTTCTTTTCATTCTTTTTATTTATTCTGCTCTTCAGAAGTTAGTTCACCATTTTATGTTCCAGCTCACTGATTCATTCTTCTGGTTCAGATATTCTGCTATTGATTACTTCTAGAGTATTTTTAATTTCAGTAATTGTGTTGTTTGTCTCCGTATGTTTATTCTTTAATTCTTCTAAGTCTTTGTTGTTGTTTTTCTTCCCTTTATTTTTATTAGTTGGAGACTAATAACTTTACAATATTGTAGTGGTTTTTGTCATACATTGACATGAATCAGCCATGGATTTACAAGTATTCCCCATCCCGATCCCCCCTCCCACCTCCCTCTCCACCCGATTCCTCTGGGTCTTCCCAGTGCACCAGGCCCAAGCACTTGTCTCATGCATCCAACCTGGGCTGGTGATCTGTTTCACCCTTGATAGTATACTGGTTTCAATGCTGTTCTCTCAGAACATCCCACCCTCGCCTTCTCCCACAGAGTCCAAAAGTCTGTTCTGTACATCTGTGTCTGTTTTTCTGTTTTGCATATAGGGTTATCGTTACCTCTTTCTAAATTCCATATATATGTGTTAGTATACTGTATTGGTCTTTATCTTTCTAGCTTATATCACTCTGTATAATGGGCTCCAGTTTCATCCATCTCATTAGAACTGATTCAAATGAATTCTTTCTAATGGCTGAGTAGTATTCCATGGTGTGTATGTACCACAGCTTCCTTATCCATTTGTCTGCTGATGGGCATCTAGGTTGCTTCCATGTCCTGGCTATTATAAACAGTGCTGCGATGAACATGGGGGTGCACGTGTCTCTTTCAGATCTGGTTTCCTCGGTGTGTATGCCCAGAAGTGGGATTGCTGGGTCATATGGCAGTTCTAATTCCAGTTTGTTAAGAAATCTCCACACTGTTCTCCATAGCGACTGTACTAGTTTGCATTCCCACCAACAGTGTAAGAGGGTTCCCTTTTCTCCACACCCTCTCCAGCATTTATTGCTTGTAGACTTTTGGATAGCAGCCATCCTGACTGGTGTGTAATGGTACCTCATTGTGGTTTTGATTTGCATTTCTCTGATAATGAGTGATGTTGAGCATCTTTTCATGTGTTTGTTAGCCATCTGTATGTCTTCTTTGGAGAAATGTCTGTTTAGTTCTTTGGCTCATTTTTTGATTGGGTCATTTATTTTTCTGGAATTGAGCTGCAGGAGTTGCTTGTATATTTTTGAGATTAGTCCTTTGTCTGTTTCTTCATTTGCTATTATTTTCTCCCAATCTGAGGGCTGTCTTTTCACCTTGCTTATAGTTTCCTTTGTAGTGCAAAAGCTTTTAAGTTTCATTAGGTCCCATTTGTTTATTTTTGCTTTTATTTCCAATATTCTGGGAGGTGGGTCATAGAGGATCCTGCTGTGATTTATGTCAGAGAGTGTTTTGCCTATGTTTTCCTCTAGGAGTTTTAGAGTTTCTGGTCTAACATTTAGATCTTTAATCCATTTTGAGTTTATTTTTGTGTATGGTGTTAGAGAGTGTTCTAGTTTCATTTTTTTACAAGTGGTTGACCAGTTTTCCCAGCACCACTTGTTAAAGAGGTTGTCTTTTTTCCATTGTATATCCTTGCCTCCTTTGTCGAAGATAAGGTATCCATAGGTTCGTGGATTTATCTCTGGGCTTTCTATTCTGTTCCATTGATCTATATTTCTATCTTTGTGCCAGTACCATACTGTCTTGATGACTGTGGCTTTGTAGTAGAGTCTGAAGTCAGGCAGGTTGATTCCTCCAGTTCCATTCTTCTTTCTCAAGATTGCTTTGGCTATTCGAGGTTTTTTGTATTTCCATACAAATTGTGAAATTATTTGTTCTAGTTCTGTGAAAAATACCGTTGGTAGCTTGATAGGGATTGCATTGATCTATAGATTGCTTTGGGTAGTATGGCCATTTTGACAATATTGAGTCTTCCAATCCATGAACACGGTATGTTTCTCCACCTGTTTGTGTCCTCTTTGATTTCTTTCATCAGTGTTTTATAGTTTTCTATGTGAAGGTCTTTTGTTTCTTTAGGTAGATATACTCCTAAGTATTTTATTCTTCTTGTTGCAATGGTGAATGGTATTGTTTCCTTAATTTCTCTTTCTGTTTTTTCATTGTTAGTATATAGGAATGCAAGGGATTTCTGTGTGTTAATTTTATATCCTGCAACTTTACTATATTCACTGATTAGCTCTAGTAATTTTCTGGTGGAGTCTTTAGGGTTTTCTGTGTAGAGGATCATGTCATCTGCAAACAGTGAGAGTTTCACTTCTTCTTTTCCTATCTGGATTCCTTTTACTTGTTTTTCTGCTCTGATTCCTGTGGCCAAAACTTCCAAAACTATGTTGAATAGTAATGGTGAGAGTGGGCACCCTTGTCTTGTTCCTGATTTCAGGGGAAATGCTTTCAATTTTTCACCATTGAGGGTAATGCTTGCTGTGGGTTTGTTATATATAGCTTTTAGTATGTAGAGGTATGTTCCTTCTACTCCTGCTTTCTGGAGAGTTTTAATCATAAAAGGATGTTGAATTTTGTCAAAGGCTTTTTCTGCATCTATTGAGATAATCATATGGTTTTTATCTTTCAATTTGTTAATGTGGTGTATTACATTGATTGATTTTTGCAGATATTAAAGAATCCTTGCATTCCTGGGATAAAGCCCACTTGGTCATGATGTATTATTTTTTTAATATGTTGTTGGATTCTGTTTGCTAGAATTTTGTTAAGGCTTTTTGCATCTATGTTCATCAGTGATATTGGCCTGTAGTTTTCTTTTTTGTGGCATCTTTGTCTGGTTTTGGAATTAGGGTGATGGTGGCCTCATAGAATGAGTTTGGAAGTTTACCTTCTTCTGCAATTTTCTGAAAGAGTTTGAGTAAGATAAGTGTTAACTCTTCTCTAAATTTTTGGTCGAATTCAGCTGCGAAGCCATCTGGTCCTGGGCTTTTGTTTGCTGGAAGATTTCTGATTACAGTTTCAATTTCCTTGCTTGTGATGGGTCTGTTAAGATCTTTTATGTCTTTCTGGTTCAGTTTTGGAAAGTTATACTTTTCTAAGAATTTGTCCATTTCTTCCAAGTTGTCCATTTTATTGGCACAAGCTGCTGGTAGTAGTCTCTTATGATCCTTTGTATTTCAGTGTTGTCTGCTGTGATCTCTCCATTTTCATTTCTAATTTTGTTAATTTGGTTCTTCTCCCTTTGTTTCTTAATGAGTCTTGCTAACGGTTTGTCCATTTTGTTTATTTTTTTCAAAAAACCAGCTTTTAGCTTTGTTGATTTTTGCTATGGTCTCTTTAGTTTCTTTTGCATTTATTTCTGCCCTAATTTTTAAGATTTCTTTCCTTCTACTAACCCTGGGGTTCTTCATTTCTTCCTTCTCTAGTTGCTTTAGGTGTAGAGTTAGGTTATTTATTTGGTTTTTTTCTTGTTTCTTGATGTAAGCCTGTAATGCTATGAACCTTCCCCTTAGCACTGCTTTTACAGTGTCCATAGGTTTTGGGTTGTTGTGTTTTCATTTTCATTCATTTCTATGCATATTTTGATTTCTTTTTTGATTTCTTCTATGATTTGTTGGTTATTCAGAAGCGTGTTATTTAGCCTCCATATGTTTGAATTTTTAATAATTTTTTTCCTGTAATTGAGATCTAATCTTACTGCACTGTGGTCAGAAAAGATGACTGGAATGGTTTCAATTTTTTTGAATTTACCAAGGCTAGATTTATGGCCCAGGATGTGATCTATTCTGGAGAAGGTTCCGTGTGCACTTGAGAAAAAGGTGAAGTTGATTGTTTAGGGGTGAAATGTCCTATAGATATCAATTAGGTCTAGCTGGTCCATTGTGTCATTTAAAGTTTGTGTTTCCTTGTTAATTTTCTGTTTAGTTGATCTATCCATAGTTGTGAGTGGGGTGTTAAAGTCTCCCACTATTTGTGTTATTGTTAATTTCCTCTTTCATACTCATTAGCGTTTGCCTTACATATTGCAGTGCTCCTATGTTGGGTGCATATATATTTATAATTGTTATATCTTCTTCTTGGATTGATCCTTTGATCATTATGTAGTGTCCTTCTTTGTCTCGTTTCACAGCCTTTATTTGAAAGTCTATTTTATCTGATATGAGTATTGTGACTCCTGCTTTCTTTTGGTCTCCGTTTGTGTGAAATATTTTTTTCCAGCCCTTCACTTTTAGTCTGTATGTGTCTCTTGTTTTGAGGTGGGTCTCTTGTAGACAGCATATATAGGGGTCTTGTTTTTGTATCCATTCAGCCAGTCTTTGTCTTTTGGTTGGGGCATTCAACCCATTTACATTTAAGGTAATTATTGATAGGTATGGTCCTGTTGCCATTTACTTTGTTGTTTTGGGTTCGTGTTTATACAACCTTTCTCTGTTTCCTGTCTAGAGAAGATCCTTTAGCATTTGTTGAAGAGCTGGTTTGGTGGTGCTGAATTCTCTCAGCTTTTGCTTGTCTGTGAAGCTTTTGAATTCTCCTTCATATCTGAATGAGATCCTTGCTGGGTACAGTAATCCAGGTTGTAGGTTATTCTCTTTCATTACTTGAAATATGTCCTGCCATTCCCTTCTGGCCTGAAGGGTTTCTATTGATAGATCAGCTGTTATCCTTATGGGAATCTCTTTGTGTGTTATTTGTTGTTTCTCCCTTGCTGCTTTTAATATTTGTTCTTTGTGTTTGATCTTTGTTAATTTGATTAATATGTGTCTTGGGGTGTTTTGCCTTGGGTTTATCCTGTTTG
Organism: Cervus canadensis; assembly: GCF_019320065.1. Taxonomy (NCBI): domain Eukaryota; kingdom Metazoa; phylum Chordata; class Mammalia; order Artiodactyla; family Cervidae; genus Cervus; species Cervus canadensis. The sequence goes on along the minus strand of NC_057389.1, from coordinate 84,663,413 downwards.
GGACTCTCTGGGTTTCTTGGACCTGTGTAACTCTTTCCTTCCCCATTTTAGGGAAGTTTTCAGCTATTATCTCCTTGAGTATTTCCTCATGGCCTTTGTCTTCTTCTTCTGGGACTCCTATGATTCGAATGTTGGGGCATTTCACATTGTCCCAGAGGTCCCTGAGGTTGTCCTCATTTCTTTTGATTCTTTTTTCTTCTTTCCTCTCTTTCATTTATTTCCACCATTTTATCTTCTACCTCACTTATCCTATCTTCTGCCTCCATTATTCTACTGTTGGTTCCCTCCAGAGTGTTTTTGATCTCATTAATTGCATTATTCATTTTTAATTGATTCTTTTTTATTTCTTCTAGGTCCTTGTTAAACATTTCTTGCATCTTTTCAATCTTTGTCTCCAGGCTATTTATCTGTAACTCCATTTTGTTTTCAAGATTTTGGATCATTTTTATTATCATTATTCTAAATTCTTTTTCAGGTAGATGCCCTATCTCCCCTTCTTTTGTTTGACTTGGTGGGCATTTATCATGTTCCTTTACCTGTTGGGTATTTCTCTGCCTTTTCATCTTGTTTAGATTGCTGTGTCTGGAATGGGCTTTCTGTATTCTGGTGGTCTGTGGTTCCTTTTCATTGTGGAGGTTTCACCCAGTGGGTGGGGTTGGACGACTGGCTTGTCAAGGTTTCCTGGTTAGGGAAGCTTGTGTCGGTGTTCTGGTGCGTGGAACCGGATTTCTTCTCTCTGGAGTGCAATGGAGTGTCCAGTAATGAGTTTTGAGATGGGTCTATATGTTAGGTGTGACTTTGGGCAGCCTGTATGTTGACACTCAGGGCTATGTTCCTACGTTGCTGGAGAATTTGCGTGGTATGTCTTGCTCTGGAACTTATTGGCTCTTGGGTGGTGGTTGGTTTCAGTGTAGGTATGGAGGCTTTTGGATGGTCTCTTATTACTTAATGTTCCATGTAGTCAGGAGTTCTCTGGTGTTCTCAGGTTTTGGGCTTAAGTCTCCTGCCTCTGGATTTCAGTCTTATTCTTCCAGTAGTCTCAAGACTTCTCCAACTATACAGCACTGATAATAAAACTTCTAGGTTAATGATTAAAAGATTCTCCACCATGAGGGAAACCCAGAGAGGTTCACAGAGTTACATGAAGAAGAGGAGAGGGAGGAGGGAGATAGAGATGAGCACGAGGAGGAAAAGGGGGACTCAAGAGGAGAGAGACAGATCTACACAGTTCTCTGTTCCCAAAGTGTTCTCCATAGCCCAGACACCCACAGAGATTCACAGAATTGGATTGGGAAGAGAAGGGGTAGGGAGGAAATAGAGATGTTCTGAGGGAGAAAACAGAGAGTCAGAAGTGGGAGAGAGTAATCAACACACTCCTGAGTAAAAATGGGTACTGAATTTTGGATTCTTAAGTGTCCAAAATTGATATCAAATACTGAAAAACAAAGATTAAAAATCTAGAGTAGAGGTTAGACTCTTAAAAATACAATATTAAAAACAAAACCAAAAAATTTTAGAAATATAAATGAAGTTCGGTTTAAAAATATGGCTTTTCCTTTTTTTTTTGCAAGGTTATAGTGAAATGAAAATGAAAATTAAGGAGTAATAGAGGACTTTAAAAGAAAATAAGAGAAAAAAATAAAACAAGGGAAAAAAATTTTTTTCCTAATTAAAAAAAAAGTAAAAATATATGAAAATGAAAATGAAAGTTAAGGAGTAATGGGGGAGTGATAGGGAGTTTTAAAAGAAAGTAAAAGAGAAAAAATAAAAAAAGAAAAGAAAAGAAAAAAATTTTTTAATTAAAAAAAAAAGTAAAAATATATCTAGGAATTTCTCTGGAGCTGTTGCGGTCAGTGTGGGTTCGGCTCAGTTTCAGATAGCTCCTTGTTCCAGCTTACACTTCTCGATATCTACAGGCCCCTTCCGCCTAGTCGGTGTTATCTACATGATTTTAATCTGTTGCACCGGTCCCTTCTGAAGTGGTTCCCTTTGTTCATTTGGCTTCTGTTTGCTGGTCTCTTCAGTGTCTAATTTCCGCCCTGACACAGGCGGGCGGAGGTGGTCTCTTGTTTAGGTTCGCTTGTTCAGTCGTGCTACGGGGAGCGAGGGGCGCTGTAGACAAATGTCACTGGCCTGTGTCGGGGGCACTCGCAGTGTTCCGGCCACACTGGGTTTGCCCCCGCTCATGGATGTGTGCTTTCCCTGTCTACACTGCTCAGGCTTCTGGCTGCTCTATATGGAGCAGGCCCTGCTTTGCGTGTGGTTCCAGTTTTCGGGTATTCCACAAAAGCGTGGACTTGGCTGGGCCTGCGTTTTGTGCCTTCCTCGGCTGGAGCAGCTCAGGCAGCCAGGAGCTTGACCGGCGCACTCTCCCCGGGTGCGGTGCACCTTCTCCCCTCCGCGGTCCCAGCCTCAGTTTCCGCGCAGGCCAGTTGGGTGCGTGCGCCTTGTGTCTATTCTTGGGAGCTGGCCTCTAGCCGCGACCCTCCCGGCGGATGTCGACCGTCCAGAATCTCAGGAAGTCTTTGGTTAGAAACTGAAGGCCTGTTTGCAGTTTGGTAGGGGACGCCATCTCTGGGGCCGAGTTTGCCTCTTTCCCCTCCCCCCTGCCTCCTGCCTCTGGCGGGGATGGGTCGGTCCGCCGCCGGCTAGCTCTTCTCTGGAATTGCTCAGTCCCTTTGTTCTGCGAATGGCCGGCAGTGTGTTCAGGCCGGTTAATTTTCTCTCTCTCTCTCTCTTGCTATCCCACAGTTTAGGTTGCTATCTCTCTTTAGCTCCCTCCGATTGCCCTCAGGGCATTCAGGCCAGTCCTTACCCTAAGCAATGCCGCCCGCTCCTCTCCGTTCCGCCCCCACTTGCTGGTGGCAGATGCGGGCATCTGGGGTACTTTTCTGCTGGGAGTTGCTTTTAGGCATGTAATCTGTGGGTTTTATTTATTTTCCCTCCTGGTTAGGTTGCCCTCCGAGATTCAAAAACTTCCCCTAGGCCCGCCAGTGAGAGGGTTTCCTGGTGTTTGGAAACTTCCTCTATTATGACTCCCTTCCCGGGAGGAGTCTCCGTCCCTAGCTCTTTTGTCTCTCTTTTTATCTTTTATATTTTGTCCTACCTCCTTCGAAGATGATGGGCTGCTTTTCTGGGCACCTGATGTCTTCTGCTAGCGGTCAGAAGTTGTTTTGTGAAGTTTGCTCAGCGTTCAAATGTTCTTTTGATGAATTTGTAGGGGAGAAAGTGGTCTCCCCGTCCTATTCCTCCGCCATCTTGGCTCCTCCCTCTAAGTCTTTGTTAATTGATTCTTGCATTTTGCTTTCAAGGTTTTTGATCATCTTTAGTATCATTATTCGGAGTTGTTTTTCAGGTAGTTTGCCTGTTTCCTCTTCATTTATTTGGACTTCTGTGTTTCTAGTTTGTTCCTTCATTTGTTCCTTCATTTCTCTGCCTTCTCATTTCATAAAAAACTTATTGTGTTTGAGATCTCATTTTCCCAGGCTTCAAGGTTGAATTCTTTCTTCCTTTTGGTTTCTGCCTTCCTAAGGTTGGTCCAGTGGTTTGTGTAAGCTTTGTATAGGGTGAGATTTGTGCTGAGTTTTTGTTCCTTTGTTTGTTTTTCCTCTGATGAGCAAGGCTGAGTGAGGTGGTAATCCTGTCTGCTGATGATTGGGTTTGTATTTTTGTTTTGCTTGTTGTTTAGATGAGGTGTCCTGCACAGGGTGCTACTGGTGTTTGGGTGATGCTGGGTCTTATATTCAAGTGGTTTCCTTTGTGTGAGTTCTCACTATTTGATACTCACTGGGGTTTGTTCTCCAGTAGTCTAGGGTCTTGGAGTCAGTGCTTCCACTCCAAAGGCTCAGGGCTTGATCTCTGAAGTTCCCTGTGCTTGAGTTTCCTCAGTAGTCAAGAAGGAGTGTTGACAACATCTACTCTGAAGGCATGCTGTGCCATTTCTGCAGACCCTCATACTGGCACCAGAATCTTTGTCCTCCAGCTGAAGTCATCCCTTAAAGTCAGCCTCCTTGATGAATAGCCCTCTCTCTTAGATGATCCTCTGGTGATTTGAAGATTTTGAAATCCAGTGGGACCTGTGTGGTCCTCCTGGGTTCCATAGCCTTTCTCTCCTCCTGGGTCCCAAAGCCTTTCTTCACACACTTTTGATGCCACCCTACATGCATGCAAGATAGTGGCCACCACAGTTCCATCCAGGTCACGCCTCAGGCACTCCAGTGTGTCTCTGTGTAGCTAGACCAAGTCTTTGCCCAGAACCTGCCTCAGGCTGTGGTGCAGAGTGAGTGGGGCTGGGGTACTTCCCCTTTTGGGTTGGGAGGTGCCATGAGGTTCTCTTTGCCCTGATTTTTGGCAAGCCAGCATGTGCAGACTCCTCATTCCAGCCCTACTGTCATCTCAGTGGATTTCTGAGCAGGAAAGGATGTTTGTCTCATGCACACAGGACCCCAGGACTGTGATGACCAGGCTGGGCTTAAATTAATGCTCCCCAGGGAAGGGTCTACCCACACAGATGTTTTATTTCATTACAGATTCCTCCCAGGGGCACAGGTCCTGACCTGATGCCTTTTTTTTCTCATCCCAGCTGGTTATGTGGAGATCTTTCTTACAGCTTTGATTGTATAGACATTTCCCAGTTAGTTTTCCATGATAATTATTCCACATGTGGATATATTTTTTATATGTTTGCTGTGGGAGGTGAACTCCATGTTCTCCTATTCTGCCATCTTGATTTCCCTTCCCTGAATTATATTCCTAATAGATCTTTTTTCCCCCTTAGATACCTCTTCAGAAGACTATCAGAAGTGCCACAGAAAAGTGTAAGAACTAATATTTTTAAAAGTTGTTGTGTTTTTAATGCTTTTTGTTCTCATAGTTATATAGCAAGTATGATTGTTAGCCCACAAATTCAGGTGTTTGTTTATTCAGTATTTGTTGAAGACTCACTATATGCCAGGACTGTTCTGATTACTGGAGTATATTTTCCATCTATTTGTCTGTCTGTCTGTCTATCTGTCTAACTATATAATTGTTGTAGTGAACAAAATTGATTAAAAACAAAATTTCTGCCTTAATTGAGTCCACGTTCTAGTTGGAGGATATTAACAATAAGTTAACAAGCAAGTAAATTTATACCATGCTATATGGTAATAAATGCTATGGAGAGAAATAAAGCAAGATAGGGGACTACAGAGTATTAGGGTAGAGACTTGCTCTTTTAAGTAGTGTGGTCAGAGACTCACCATTGAAAAGGTAGTATTTGAGCAGACACATAAGAAGTAGATAGACCAAGCTGTGTAATTCATTGGAGAAAAGAACATTCCAGGTAGAGGGACTAGCTGGAGCCCTCCCCACGGCAGGAAGGCTTGGGCTCCGGGTGTGAAGTGAGGAGGAGTAGTGAGGTGGGAGATAAGTGAGAGAACCAAGATGCCAGATCATATAAAGCATTTTAGGCAAGTATAAGTGAATTTTAAGGCTGTGGAAGGGTTTAGAAGGATGATGTGATATGGCTTATGTTTTGAAAGAATCATCCTAGCTGCTGTATTGAGAACAGACTATGATAAGGCAAAGAATTAGGGAAATTATGGTTAGGAGAATACTGGCCTAACTGAGCAAGAAATATTGGACTATGGACCAGAGTGGCAAGGGAAGAGATAGTGAGAGGTCAGAGTTTGGATATATTTTCAAAGCAGGACTAACAGGATCCACTGAAGGGCTGAATGGTGAAGTATGAAACTATTCCTGAGGATGGTTGTGCCTCATGATTTACCTGAGACAGTCCCAGTATGTACCTGCTATTGTGACATAATCTTTAATAGAGCTGACTTTTACTCTCAGAAGGGTCCCAGTTTGGGCAAATCATCACTGTAAATATAGATGTATAGGCCAGAGGTGGGGGAGAAGTGAAGTTGGGTCTTGAGAGTGTCTGGGTCCCATGAGTTGTCTCTGAATTTTTACTGATTTGTGCTGCAGGTTTCAAGGCTAGTTCTGTACCTGGGCTGGACTCTACTGATAAAGTCATTGATGAACTTGCAGCCTTATTTTGGGCCTGAAGTTCTCCATTGCTGATTCTTCCTCACCTTAGCTTTTGTTACTACCCTAAGCCCCTTAAGTCTCATTGAAGTTCTCCACCCATACTTTGACTTCATTTTCTTTCTGCAACATTCATGGTAAACTCTCCTAGACACAATAGCCCTATGCCAGGTATTTTGGTTCTAAATTTGACCACCACCTCTGCATTGTCTTTGGTTTGTGAAACCTTGAGAACTAGCAAGATGTTAAATGTACTTCCATGTAGTCTTAGAGTTTGGAAAGTGACCTCAATAGATGAGAACAAAATAAAATGACAATTACTCTATCCCCCATTCTGTGTAGTACCATGTATGTCAAGCTTATAATAGATGAGATCAAAACCTAATTCTTTCATCATTAGCCCATCACCAATCTCCAAGTTATGTGAAAAAAAGAGTAAGAATGCACTGAGAGGATGAAATGATTGAGGATATTTTTGTTGATGTTTGGCAGAAGCCAACACAATTGTGTAAAACAGTTATCCTTCAATTAAAAAATGAATAAATATTTTTAAAATGTTTATTTCTTTGATAAGAGTTGTTCGTGTCATATGCAAGGAGAGAGAGAAACTTCTCCCTCACTACAGCACAAGAGAAGAAGCCCCCAGAGAACCATTTGGAAAGTTCAACATGTATTCCCTGGAATTTGGTTTCTGACTCACATCTAGAAAGGTTCAAAGCAAGAAGGTCAGTTAGATGCTATGGAGTGGCTGATAAAGAGGACACTAGATATACTTTCAGAGTTTTGCACAGCAAAGATTTGTGCATATTTCCAAGATGTCAGAGATAGATCCCACAGAAGGAATCATCTTGAAAGGGACCATGTCCAGTATGACTTCTTGAATAAGACAAAATAAACTTGACTGAAAGAGGTTGGAGGGACTTCCATGGTGGTCCAGTGGTAAGACTTCAAGCTCCTAATGCAGGGGTTCTGGGTTCAATCCCTGGTCAGAGACCTAGATCCACATGCTGCAACTAAGAGTTCACATGCTGCAACTAAAGATCCTGTGTGCCACAGTTAAGACCTGGTGCAGCCAAATAAATAAAAAAATTTAAAAACACAATGAAAAATATATTTTAAAAAAACAAGGCTGGAAATTGTATCATCAAATGCAAAATCTGAGAACATCATAAAGAGCAGCAAGTGAGAGCATCCTAGGGATAGGGAAATCTTATCTTGAAGTCTTCAAAAAATGATACTTCAGGTTTGAAAGAGTCAGCATTTGGTTATCTGTCATGCCCAAAGGGCACCAAAGACATGTTATAATAGTATCAATTAAGATCAGCATAGACCTTTCCTATTTTTTCCTACAATTCCTTCCTGCTGCTCCAATGCCAAAGAATCTTAAAGAGTAGTTAGCAAATGGGGGAGGAAAAAGAATAAGAAATAGAGGGGGAAAAAAAACTATAGTTGCTTTCCTCACTTCAGGAGTCTAACTCAGAGCTAGGTTGGGAAAAGGAAGAGGTTTAAATTAAATAATAAGAGTTGGGTGTTGTGATATTATGTATTTTAGTTTCTCAGTCATGTTCAACTCTTTGCAACCCCATGAACCATAGCCTGCCAGGCCCCTGTCCATGGAATTCTCAAAGCAAGAATACTGGAGTGGATTGCCATTTCCTTCTCCAGGGGATCTTCCCAACCCAGGGACTGAACCGAGGTCTCCTGCATTGCTGTCAGATCCTTTACCATCTGAGCCACCAGGGAAACACTGTAACTGTTAATCTTGCTTTAAATCTTAAGTCCGAGGTATGGGTGTGCTCGTTTGTCTTTGCTTTGCAGCCAAGTTCCGTGATTTACAGTTATCACAAACCTGGCAGAGGAGTTTCTGCTTGTTACCCCAGTGCAGCTCTGGAAATCCAAAACAGCTTCCCCAAGCAATTTTCCTGAGAAGCCTGTAGAAGCTGACATTGTCCGCTTTTAGCCACTAGATGGTGATAGCGCAGAATCCAGGTTTTCTTGTGACATATTCTGAAGACATCCAGCAGGTTAAAGAGGCAAAAGTAATGAGGAATGTTTTATGCTGTTAACAGGAGTAGACAGGCTGAACGGTAGGTAGGCAGTGAGAGCAAGTTCTTCGTGTGGACGTGGGTAAGACACCCTCTTTTCAGCAGGCATCAGCATAACGGTGCAGTGCTTCTCAAGCAACTTGTGCTAAAAGGCTGGGTTTTATTTTCAGACTGTTTCAGTGCCTCTAGATTCGAAGACTAATAGTGGGGTTTTTATTACCTAAAAGTGTGTGTTTATTACCAGAGAGTACCATGAAAACAGAATACACATGAAATTTCATTTGGGAGCAAAAAAGTACTATTTTTGACAGGATGAATTTATTGTATTTGTATTGTATTGTATTGTATTTGTTGTATTTGTTTCTTTTTTTTTCAATTTTTACAATTGAAGTATAGTTGACTTACAATGTTGTGTTAATTTCTGCTGTGCAGCAAAGTTATTGAGTTATACATACATATTCTTTTTTAAGTATTATTTTCCTTTATGGTTTATCATAGGATATTGGATATATTAATAGTTCTCTATTCTATACAGTATGTTCCCTATGCAGTTGTTTATTCATTCAATATATAAAAGCTTACATCTGCTAACCTCAACCTCCCACTCTATCCCTCCTGTAACTCCTTCCTGCTTGGTAATCACCAGTCTGTTCTCTATGTCTCTGATTCTGCTATTTCATAGATAGGTTCATTTGTGTCATATTTTAGATTCCATGTATATAAGTTATATGATAATCTCTAGTTGCATTCGTGTTGCTGCAAATGGCATTATTTTACCCTGTTTTGTGGTTGAGTAGTATTTTATATACATATGTATATGTATATTCCATTGTACATGCACCAAGTCTTCTCTATCCATTCAGCTGTTGATGGACATGTAGGTTGTTTCCATGTTTTGGTTATTGTGAATACTGCTGCTATGACCATAGGGGTATATGCGTCTTTGAATTATAGTTTTAAATTTGTCTTTTTGACAGGATGAATTTAAAGGGGAAATAGGAAGGAGTAAAATTCTTTTTGCTTACTGAGTTCAACTTTTCACTAAAGCAGTAATAGGAATTTAAAAATAATCTTTTCACAGTTAGTTTTCAAGTCCACTGGGGACTCAGAAATCCCACTTTAGTGATCAAAGGCTGAGCTTTGATCTTTTTGTATTTTTTTTTTGACTCATAAACAGAAGAAGTTTATTTCTCTTTTTTTCAGTTTTTTTTAATTTATTTTTTAACTTTACAATATCGTATTGGTTTTGCCATATATTGACATGAATCCACCATGGGTGTACATATGTTCCCTATCCTGAACCCGCCTCCCACCTCCCTCCCCATCCCATCCCTCTGGGTCATCCCAGTGCACCAGCCCCGAGCACCCTGTATCATGCATCAAACCTGGACTGGTGATTTGTTTCACATGTAATAATTTACATGTTTCAATGCCATTCTCCCATATCATCCCGCCCTTGCCCTCCCCACAGAGTCCAAAAGACTGTTCTCTACATCTGTGTCTCTTTTTGCTGTCTCACATACAGGGTTATCGTTACCATCTTTCTAAATTCCATATATATGCCTTAGTATACTGTATTGGTGTTTTTCTTTCTGGCTTACTTCAATAATAACTATTCCTCTTTCACACATTTGATTGGGGGCAGTCTCATTTATCAAAGTATAAAACAGAAAAAGAATATTAATTTTTTAAAGCATTATCTCTCATGTTACTTGAGATCCTTACCAGAAGAATCCTAGAAGACAAGACTGCTATTCTTTTTGCACAAATGAGATAATCATGACTCAAAACAGGTTAAGTAATTTTCCCAAGGCCACTCAAGTGTAAGTAGCAGACCTGAGCTTTAAATTGAGATCTATCTGATTTTAAATGCTAGAGAGGGGGTGGAGAAAAGGGAACCCTCTTACCACTGTTGGTGGGAATGCAAACTAGTACAGCCACCATAGAGAACAGTGTGGAGATTCCTTAAAAAACTGGAAATAGAACTGCCATACAACCCAAGCAGTCCCACTGCTGGGCATACACACTGAGGAAACCAGAATTGAAAGAGACATGTGTACCCCAATGTTCATCACAGCACTGTTTACAATAGCTAGGCCATAGAAGCAACCTAGATGTCCATTGGCAGATGAATGGATAAGAAAGCTGTGGTACATATAAAGAATGGAATATTACTCAGACATTAGAAAGAATGCATTTGAATCAGTTCTAATGAGGTGGATGAAACTGGAGCCTATTATACAGAGTGAAATAAGTCAGAAAGAAAAATACCAATACAGTGCATTAACACATATATATGGAACTTAGAAAGATGATAATGATGACCCTATATGCGAGACAGCAAAAGAGACACAGAGATAAAGAACAGACTTTTGGACTCTGTGGGAGAAGGTGAGGGTGGGATGATTTGAAAGGGTAGTTTAACCTAGATGCCCATCAGCAGACGAATGGATAAGGAAGCTATGGTACACATACACCCTGGAATATTACTCAGCCATTAAAAAGAATTCATTTGAATCAGTTCTAATGAGATGGATGAAACTGGAGTCCATTATACAGAGTGAAGTAAGCCAGAAAGATAAAGACCAATACAGTATACTAACGCATATATATGGAATTTAGAAAGATGGTAACGATAACCCTATATGCAAAACAGAAAAAGAGACACAGATGTACAGAACAGACTTTTGGACTCTGTGGGAGAAGGCGAGGGTGGGATGTTTAGAGAGAACAGCATCGAAACATGTATATTATCTAGGGTGAAACAGATCACCAGCCCAGGCTGGATGCATGAGACAAGTGCTCGGGCCTGGTGCAGTGGGAAGGCCCAGAGAGATCGGGTAGAGAGGGAGATGGGAGGGGGGATCGGGATGGGGAATACATGTAAATCCATGGCTGATTCATGTCAATGTATGACAAAAACCAAAATAAATAAATAAATAAAAGTGATAAAGACATTTAAAAAAAAAAAGAAAGAACAGCTTTGAAACATGTATATTACCATATGTGAAATAGATCACCAGTCCAGGTTCGATGCGTGAGACAGGGCGCTCAGGGCCAGTGCACTCTGACGACCCAGAGGGATGGGATGGGGAGGGAAGTGGGAGCGAGTTTCAGGATGGGGGACACGTGTATACCCGTAGCTGATTTGTGTTGATGTATGGTGAATTACATCATTTTAATTATTGTAATTACAACAACTGTAAAGTAATTACAATATTGTAAAGTAATTAGCCTCCAATTAAAATAAATAAATTAATTAAAAAATAAAAAAAAATAAATACTATGCTTTGCTCTGTACATGTTGTCTCACACTGATGGATGCACATAATTGCATTTTCAAAAAACTATTAGTTCATATAGATACATTAACATTTTTCTAACTAGTTGTATTTTTTCTATAGGATAATTGATTGCATAGAAATGTCCTTATTTTAAGTATTATTTAAAGATTCTCAGAAGTTACTGAAAGAGTAAAAGAATTCCATTAATTTGTTCTTATTCTAGCATGACGATGTTAGCAGACCAAAGTATTTCTCCAAAACCAAAGGCAGAAGCAGGTAATTAATAATGAAATTTGAATCAGGTTCATATTCAGAATCAGGTAATTAATAATGTAACTAATCATTTTTATAATCCTCTGTTTCTTTATTTTTGTCACAGTATGGTGTATGTTAAGAAAACTGGTAGCCCAGGAGACTGAGTGCTTTTTAATGTGTGGTTGTATTTAAGAAATGAAGATGTCTGAGGTTAGGTCTTAACTATCCCCACAGTACCTATCATTAATTCATTTAATAAACATCTACTGAGTATATATTCTATACTAGGCATTACTATATATACCAACAGGGAGTGATGTATTTCCCCTGTCCTCATAAATTTCAGTCATAGGAGAAGAAGGTAATCAGTTAACAGATACATTGAAGTTATGTGTGATGATTGAAAAATAAAAGAAACAACAAAATGCCTTGCACTTTTTGGCCCTCTATTATGCAGTTTATTATTAGAATAAACTTAGCAAGACATTTACAACCTTATTAACATCTGCTTCATTTCAGATTTCTATTTTCTTCATTTCCTGCAGTAAGTTTTATAGCATTTGTTTAGGGATAAATTTAAAGAATTGCTTGCTTTGTTCCTGATGCATATAAAAGTCTGTATGAGCTGGGAAAATAAAAGGAATTTTTGGTGTTAATTTTACTTTAAGCAGTTATCTTAATGAGCATTTATAAAATGCTAGGTATTAGGAAGTATGGATATAAAAACGATTAAGGTGGTTTCCATCCTAAGGGAAATGAACCTGGTGATAAAAACTAAACTTGTAAAAGCACACGTCCTTGAAAAGAGTAGTACCTACTACCCTGGAGGATGAGCATTAGAAGAAAGATTTGTTTTACAGATCAAAGATTAAGGAGCTTGTGAACAAGAGAAGAGAGGTATGAAAGGGAAAGTTGGTAAGGGTACCAAAAACAATCATGATTTTATCTACATCTTGCCAAATAAAAAGTTTCTATTTGCAGTGGAAAATATCTATAAAGCCTGGTAGTAAGGCTGAATAGTCATTCTGTAATTATGTATGCTTTTGTATTATTATTATGTGGTTGATTGACTTAAATTTTAAAATTAATCACATTTTGCTCTAGCGGTATTCTCCACATATTCCTTAATTCAACAAATCCGTTTGTTCCAGTTGTTTTTCAGGCTGTAAACTAAATATTTGGAAACCTAGAAATGGCTATATTTCTGACCTCAAGGATCCAATAGTCTAGTACTAGAAACAAACAAGAAATTACTTCTCAGACTTCTGCTCAACCTTCTTTGCAATCTTATCTACTGCTATTAGTTGTTAAATGTGGGAGTTCTTAAAGGCTGGTTCCTAGATTTTAATCTTCTTTCAGTCTACCCACTGATATGTATAAGTGTCCTATAAAAGGCAGGACATCCAAATTTTCCATTCGTGACTCTCTTCTCTGGATGCAGCTGCCTGTGGACATCTCCCTGTGGATGATGTAGAGATACCTATCTCATCATTCATTAATTTCCCTCATTCAGCAAATGTTTATTAAGCACTCATGGTGTAACACAAACTGTTTTAGTTGCTGGGGAGCATGACAGATTCCTTGCCCTAACATGGTATATGTTATAGTGGAGAAAGAAAGATAATAAACAGATAAACAAGTACATATAACAATGTCAGAAATAAGAGTAATGTGGGACAAAAAGGAAGGTAAAAACACAGAGTGTGGCTAGGGATGCTGTTTTGGCCAAGTTAATCAGGGTAGGCCTTTCTGAGGACGTGACATTTGCGCAGAGCTTGAATGAAGTGAGAGAGTGGACTATGTGAGAAATCTGAGGGCAGAGCATGCCAGGCAAAGGGAATAATAAGAGAAAAGGCCATGAGATGGGAATGTGTTCAGCATGTTTGAAGAAAAGTGGTTAGTGTGACTGGAGCAAAATAAGGAAGTAAAAATGAGTAGTTGAGGACATCCCTGGTGGCTCAGTGGATAAGCATCTACCTGCCAATACAGGGGACATGGGTTCAGTCCCTGGCCTGAGAAGATTCCACATGCCACAGAGCAACTAAGCCCATGTGCTACAACTACTGAGCCCAGGCTCTGGAACCTGCAAGCCACAACTAGTGGGCTGCTGTGTACTGAAACCAGAGCCTGTGCTCCTCAACAAGAGAAGCCACTGCAACGAAAAGCCCACTCATGACAAGAAGAGTGGTCCCTGCTTGCTGCAAGTAAGGAAAGCCCATGCGCAGCAACAAAGACACAGAGCAGCCAAAAATAAAAATAATTAATTTAAAAATACTTTAAAAAAATTTCTGATGAAGTGTTAATTAAAAAAAAAATTAATGGTTGAATTGTGGTCACAGAGCAAGTAGTATAATGTAGTCTTATAAGCCATCACAAGGAGGAGGAATATTTTTCTAAATGTTCTGATAAGTACATTTAGAGTAGAGGAAGGACATAATAAGGTACATATTTTAGAATTATTACTGTTGCTACTATGCAGAGAATAGACTAAGGGGGCAAGAGTGGAAGCAAGAAAACATTGTCAGATAAACTATTGGAATGGTCAAATAATAGTATTTGAGACTTAAGTGGTAGCAGTGGTCTGATTTAAAATATATTTTAAAAGCAGATGGGCCAGGATTTTCTGATTAGGCTCCTTAATGGGTAAGACAGAAAAGTCAAGAATGACTCTTAAATTATCGGTTTGAGCAACTAGATGAATATTGGTATCATTTCTTGCAATAGGGACATTGTAGGGCAGAGCAAGTTAGGAGAGTGACTAAGAGACTTTGATTTGCACATATTAACTTTGTTCTGTCAGCTCATCTACGTAATGTTCCACAAAAGAATAAATACACAAATATGCATATACTCAATATATTCAATATATATGAAGCTCAAGATCAGGCAAGACTATTCTGGAAGACAGAAGTCAGAATAATGATAATCTTTAGAAAGGGAGATCAGTTCAGTTCAGTCACTCAGTCGTATCTGACTCTTTGCGACCCCATGGACTGGAGCACACCGGGCCTCCCTGTCCACCACCAACACCCGGAATTTACTCAAACTCATGTCATTGAGTTGGTGATGCCATCCAATCATCTCCTCCTCTGTCATCCCCTTCTCCTCCTGCCTTCAGTCTTTCCCAGCATCAGGGTCTTTTCAAATGAGTCAGCTCTTCACATCAGGTGGACAAAGTTTCGGAGTTTCGGCTTCAACATCAGTCCTTCCAATGAACATTCATGACTGATCTCTTTTAGGATGGACTGGTTGGATCTCCTTTCAGTCCAAGGGACTCTCAAGAGTCTTCTCCAACACAACAGTGCAAAAGCATCAATTCTTTGTCACTTGCTTTCTTTATAGTCCAACTCTCACATCCATACATGATTACTGGAAAAACCATAGCCTTGACTAGACGGACCTTTGTTGGTTGACAAAGTAATGTCTCTGTTTTTTAATATGCTGTCTAGGTTGGTCATAACTTTCCTTCCAAGGAGTAAGCGTCTTTTCATTTCATGGCTGCAGTCACCATCTGCAGTGATTTTGGAGCCCAAAAAAATAAAGTCAACCACTGTTTCCCCATCTATTTCCCATGAAGTGATGGGACCAGATGCCATGATCTTAGTTTTCTGAATGTTGAGCTTTAAGCCAACTTTTTCACTCTCTTCTTTCACTTTCATCAAGAGGCTCTTTTGTTCTTCTTCTCTTTCTGCCATAAGGGTGGTGTCATCTCCATATCTGAGGTTATTGATATTTCTCCTGGCAATCTTGATGCCAGCTTGTGCTTCATCCAGCCCCACATTTCTCATGATGTACTCTGCATATAAGTTAAATAAGCATGGTGACAATATACAGCCTTGACGTACTCCCCTTCCTATTTGGAACCAGTCTGTTGTTCCATGTCCAGTTCTAACTGTTGCTTCCAGACCTGCATACAGATTTCTCAAGAGGTAGGTCAGGTGGTTTGGTATTCCTATCTCTTTCAAAAGTTTCCACAGTTTATAGTGATCCACAGAGTCAAAGGCTTTGGCATAGTCAATAGAGCTGAAATCGATGTTTTCCTGGAACTCTCTTGCTTTTTTGATGATCCAGCAGATGTTGGAAATTTGGTCTCTGGTTCCCCTGCCTTTTCTAAAACCAGCTTGAACATCTGGAAGTTCATGGTTCATGTATTGTTGAAGCCTGGCTTGGAGAATTTTGAGCATTACTTTACTAGTGTGTGAGATGAGTGCAATTGTGCAGTAGTTTGAGCATTCTCTGGCATTGCCTTTCTTAGGGATTGGAATGAAAACTGACCTTTTCCAGTCTTGTGGCCACTGCTGAGTTTTCCAAATTTGCTGGCATATTGAGTGCAGCACTATCACAGTATCATCTTTTAGGATTCGGAATAGCTCAACTGGAATTCCATCACCCAGTAGCTTTCTTCGTAGTGATGCTTCCTAAGGCCCACTTGACTTCACATTCTAGGATGTCTGGCTCTAGGTGAGTGATCACACCATCGTGATTATCTGGGTCGTGAAAATCTTTTTTGTACAGTTCTTCTGTGTATTCTTGCCACCTCTTCTTAATATCTTCTGCTTCTGTTAGGTCCCTACCATTTCTGTCCTTTGAGCCCATCTTTGCATGGAATGCTCCCTTGGTATCTCTAATTTTCCTGAAGAGATCTCTAGTCTTTCCCATTCCATTGTTTTCCTCTGTTTCTTTGCATTGATCACTGAGGAAGGCTTTCTTATCTCTCCGTGCTATTCTTTGGAACTCTGCATTCAAATGGGTATATCTTTCCTTTTCTCCTTTGCTTTTCAGTTCTCTTCTTTACACAGCTATTTGTAAGGCCTCCTCAGACAGCCATTTTGCTTTTTTGCATTTCTTTTCTTGGGGAGATACTAACTGGGAAAGAAAATGTGAAGAATGGAAAGAAACTTCTGCGTGTTGGAAATATTTTATGTCTTGATCTAGGGGATAACTATGTGAATGAATCCATGTAAATACAAGAGTTGTTCCCACTATTGTATATATGGATTACCTTAGTAAAATATTAAAACATCAAGGGAAAAAAAAAAAAACACCAAGAGGCTTATTAACCTTCAGTTGGGGGTGTCATGAAGACAATTTGTGACACAAGAGCCCAGAGTTCAGGGCAGAGACTGTGGCTGTAGATAAACATTTAGAGTCAGATATAGAGGTTTTGAAGCCATAAGAGTAGATGTGTCATTTATGAAGAGAAAATTTAAAAATAGACATGTAAGAAGAATGTGAATGGAACACTTCAACAGTTAGAAGCAGCTATAACAGAAGTTTCCAAGAGGTTAAACAGAAATTGTCGATGGATTGTCACAACCAAGGCTTAGCCCAGTCTTCCTTGTCCAGTGTCCTCCAACTCAGCAAATGTAGCTTGACGAACTGAAACATGGGACCATCCTCAAAACCTTCTGCTTTGTCATTCCTGTCTCTAAATTGTTACCAAGTCCTGGTACTAAATTTATCTTTTATAGAACTATCAAACCTGCAGCTTCTCTCTACATTGGAAGATGAAGAAGAGAGGGATAATTAGCCTCAAAGGTTGCCAAATTTAGCAAACAAAAATACACAATGCCCGAAACTTCAATTCAGATAAGCAGCAAATAATTTTTAATAGAATTGTATCATAAACATTGCATAGACAGCACTATTACATGGAAAATATTTACAGTAAAAAAAATTGGTCATTCATCTGAAATTTAAATGGGCATCCTGTATTTAATCTAGCAACATATTAGCCTCTGCAGTGAGGCTATAATATGTAATACAAGGATTAGAAAAACAAGAGTTTGTATGCCAGTTTGAAGAGCTTAAGTTTTAACTTGAGGGTAATAAAAAACCTTTGAAGGGTTTTAAGCAGATGTTAGATTTGTATTAATATTTTGGGTATACAGTGTGGACAGTGGACTTTAGAGGGAGATGAAGCTACATGAAGCCTATGAAGTTACATAGTAAGCTATGTAACTGTTAAGTGTGGGGTACAGATAAAGTTAACATTATTCTCAATGGTGAAAACCTGAAAGCATTCCCCCTAACATCAGGAACAAGACAAGCGTGTCCACTTTCACCACTGTTAATCAACATAGTTCTGGAAGTCCAAGCTACAGAAATCAGAGAAGAAAAAGAAATAAGAGGAATCCAGATCAGAAAAGAAGAAGTAAACCTCTCACTGTTTGCAGATGACAGCATAGTGTACATAGAAAACCCTAAAGATATACTATCAGAAAATTACTAGAGCTAATCAGTGAACTCAGCAAAGTCACAGGATACAAAATCAATACACAGAAATCACTTGCATTTCTATATACTAACAATGAAAAATCAGAAAGCAAAATTAAGGAATCAATCCTATTCACCACTGCAACAAAAAGAATAAAATATCTAGGAATAAACTTGCCTAAGGAGGCAAAAGAACTGTACACAGAAAATTGTAAGCCACTGATGAAAGAAATCAAAGATGACATAAACAGATGTAGAGATATTCCATGTTCCTGAGTAGGAAGAATCAATATTGTGAATATGACTATACTACCAAATGCAAAATACAGATTCAATGAGATCCCTATCAAATTACCAATGGCATTTCCCACAGAACTAGAACAAAAAATTTCACAATTCATATGGAAGCACAAAAGACCGCGAATAGCCAAAGGAGTCTTGAGAAAGAATGGAGCTGGAGGAATCAGCCTTCCTGACTTCAGATTATACTACAACGCTACCGTCATCAAGATAGCATGGCACTGGCACAAAGACAGAAATACAGACCAGTGGAACAAGACAGAAAACCCAGAAATAAACCCATGCACCTATGGGTACCTTTTTTTTTGACAAAGGAGGCAAGAATATACAATGGGGCAAAGACAATGTGATAAAGACCTCTTCAACAAATGGTGCTGGGAAAACTGGACAACTACATGTAAAAGAATGAAATTAGAACACTTCCTAACACCATACACAAAGGTAAACTGGAAATGTATTAAAGACCTAAATATAACACCAGAAACCATAAAACTCTTAGAGGAAAGCATAGGCAGAACACTCGATGACATAAATCAAAGCAAGATCCTCTATGACCCACCTCCTAGAGTAATGGAAACAAAAACAAAAGTAAACAA
The DNA here is from genome assembly GCF_019320065.1 of Cervus canadensis. Classification (NCBI taxonomy): domain Eukaryota; kingdom Metazoa; phylum Chordata; class Mammalia; order Artiodactyla; family Cervidae; genus Cervus; species Cervus canadensis. The sequence continues at coordinate 84,644,687 of NC_057389.1, read as the reverse complement.
GTGGGACCTGATTAAACTTAAAAGCTGTTGCACAGCAAAGGAAACTACAAGCAAGGTGAAAAGACAAGCCTCAGAATGGGAGAAAATAATAGCAAATGAAACAACTGACAAAGGATTAATTTCCAAACTATACAAGCAGCTCATACAAGTCAATGCCAGAAAAACAAACAACCCAGTCAAAAAGTGGGAAAAAGACCTAAACAGACATTTCTCCAAAGAAGACCTACAGATGGCTAATAAACACATGAAAAGATGCTCAATATCACTCATTATTAGAGAAATGCAAATCAAAACTACAAGGAGATACCACCTCACACTGGTCAGAATGGCATCATCAAAAAGTCTACAAACAATAAATGCTGGAGAGGGTGTGGAGAAAAGGGAATGCTCTTGCACTGTTGGTGGGAATGTAAATTGATAGAGCCACTATGGATGATGGCAGGGAGATTCCTTAAAAAACTAGGAATAAAACCACCATATGACCCAGCGATCCTACTCCTAGGCATATACCCTGAAGAAACCAAAATTGAAAAAGACGCATGTAATCCCATTGTTCATTGCAGCACTATTTACAACAGCTAGAACATGGAAGTAACCTCGATGTAACCATGGAGGAAGTAACCATCAACAGATGAATGGATAAAGAAGTTGTGGTACATTTACACAATGGAATATTACTCAGCCATAAAAAGGAATGCATTTGAGTCTGTTCTAATGAGGTGGATGAACCTAGAGCCAATTATACAAAGTGAAGTAAGTCAGAAAGAGAAAGATAAATATCATATTCTAACCCATATATACAGAATCTAGAAAAATGGTACTGAATAATTTATTTACAGGGCAGCAGTGGACAGACAGACATAGAGAATAGACTTATGGACATGGGGAGAGGGGAGGAGAGGGTGAGATGTATGGACAGAGTAACATGGAAACTTACATTCCCATATGTAAAATAGATAGCCAACGGGAATTTACTGTATGTCTCAGGAAACTCAAACAGGGAATTCTGTATCAACCTAGAGGGGTAGGATGGGTAGGAGATGGGAGGGAGGTTCAAAAGGGAGGGGATATATGTATACCTATGGCTGATTCATGCTGAGGTTTGACAGAAAACAACAAAATTCTGTAAAGTAATTATCCTTCAATTAAAAAATAAATTTTTTAAAAATAAAGAGGCTTGAGTATGTTTTAAATGCTAGTAAAAAAGTTATAGTAGAAAGAGAATGGAAATGGAAGGATAATTAAGAATTCAATTTCCATTCAACTTTTTCTACTAATTGAAAGATAAATCTTTTATATACAGTTTATTTATTCCTATGAAACCTGGAGATTTTGAGATAAAGATATTTTTAAGAATTCTTTCTCCTGTCAGGTTGTTCAAGTTAGGTTGTTCAACATATACTAAGTTTTTCTTCTAAAACTATTACAAAATCAATCATTAAAATCCATTTTTTTTTCAAATTTGAGTTCTCTTTTCTGTACGTTAGATGTAACAACAGGTTAAATAATTAACACTATAGTATATTTTTGTTATAGATAATGCATCTTGTGGAGTTTTACTTGCTGAGAAAAATTACCCTTCGACCCCTGGGGAAAAGAAAGAAAAAGTAAGTATTGAAGCAGAATAACCTTATAAACCATAAGTTTCGTTAATATAGAAAATACTTTTTTCTTTTAGACATTACTTTATTACGAATTATTTTTCAGCTATTTAAGCCAATAATTGAAAACATTTTTGGAGTTTATTAGATTACATTATTGTTACATGTATATATACTCTATATAAATTTAATGAAAGAGGATTAAAATGTACAATTTTTCCATTTTCTTTTTGGATAATTGGACATCTGTTAGTAATTTAAAGTGACAATAATGCATTTGCTCTGTAGTCAAAACAGTGTTCTATGCTAAGGAATTATAAATCAGTACATTAGGCCTGAAATCCAGTGGTCTTTGGGAAGGAATTCGGACTTGACTTTGTATATAAAAATAGCTATTATTTGAGTGGCTACTCAATGTAAGCATTATTCCAAGCAGTTTTTTTTAATTATATGTTTTTGTAGCATTCCTGTTAGGTAAGTCTTTCATTTATTTTTTAGCTATTTGATAGCTGAGAAAAGTGAGGTTAAGTGTTACCCAATATGCTTGAGAAATTTATGGCAAGTCTTCCTTGATCTGAAGCCTATACTTTTTTCACTCTACCATACTGTCATTGTATAACTGGGGAGCAGATTGAGAGAGGGCACGAACGTTAGCAAGAAGATTCATAAATACAAAGTTACAAAGATTTTTGGTGGGAGATTGTGGTAGCTTTAACTAGGATGTTTTGTAGGAGATATGGAAAAATATGCATGGATTCAAGATATTTTGCCTGTAGAGTTCATGGATTGAATATAGAGGCAGAAAGAGTGAGTAGTGTCAAGAAAGACTTCTAGGTTTGTGTCTTAAGCAGCTTTGATGGATAAAGGTGCTATATAATGTGATAGGAAAAGTAGGAGGTCTGAAGGCACATGAAGATGAAAATGTTGGAAGCACCACTGGCTGCAAGTTTGCAGGTCAGAAAAATAAAAGAGGAGTGTACAATATTATAGATATTTTAGATCGTATAGTATTGGATGAAATCACTTGGGAAAGAGTATCTAGAGAGTAAGGAAGAGAAAGGGATCCAGGATCAATTCTTGGAAAATTCTACAGTCAGATGGAAAAGAAACAGTGGACAGAGAGGAGGGGAAAATAAACAGCATATTGTATCATAGAAGATACGGGAGGAGGACTTTTCCTCCTAAAAGGGAGAGGGGCCAGTTTTGCCGAGTGCTTCTTGCAGGTCATGTTATAAAGAATTTTGGAAGATTGGAGGACTTCCAGTTTCTGATCTAACATGAAAGGAATTTAGAAATCATTGCTCTGTCCTAGTAAGTAGAAACCTGTACAAACTGAAAAATGAGCAACACTTTATAGATCTGTCAAAGAAGTAAGGTCACATGGTAAACTGCTACACCAGATCATGGAAAGACAGACAGGTGGATACAGAGAATATTGACCTTCCAGAGCGGAAACACATGAACAGAAACCTCTCTGAGAACCAGTGCTGGGGTGGGAAAACCAAAAATGTCATTGATGAATTTCTGAAGGCTCATTGTAGACAACTCAAGAGGAACCCATTCATCAGAGGAACCTCCACACTTCTGTGAGTTTTACCTGCAGAAACTCTACCACATCCTCATAATGAATATCAGTGAAGAATACCCTCATAGTTCTGGTAGTGGGAAGGGAAAAGAAACCATTTTGAAATATCTCAGAATATTCTGTTCTTCTTAACAAAGCCTGCTCTCAGCAGGCTTTAAGATCCTAACTTGCTGGGATTTTAGCAGAGCCTAGCCTATCTGGGGAAGGGAAATACCTGATTCCAGCCAGCTCTGCCCTTCCAAGCGGAGAAAGAAAATTACTCTATTCTAGCTCCCTCTAGCCTTCCATATCGGGGAATGGAAGTACCCAACTACTACAGGATGGTCCTTTCTAGCCATCCTGTCTCAATTTGAGGGGAGGCGAACTAAGAAGAACTGGTGATGTTCACAGTCCAGGGGCATAGGCTCAATAAAATACTGACTTAATCATAGAATTGTAGAAGGCTTCCCCTCTCCCTGCACAATTTATCAGTGAATTATTAAAGACTATTCACCACAGTTGTTATTATCCAGTACAATATGTCCACCTTTTAGCAAAAATTACAAGCCATACTAAAGGCCAGAAATTACTGTTTAAAGAGACTGAATAAGCATTTGAACCAGAGTCAGATATTACAGTAGTGTTAGAATTATCAGACCAGAAATATGAAATAACTATAATTAATATGCTAAGGCAGTTACAGGAAAAAGTAGACAACATGCAACATAAGCAGAGAGATGGAAATTCTACGAAATAATCAGAAAAGGAATGCTTGAGATCAAAAATACTATAGCAGGAATGAAGAATGCTTTACTTATTTTTGAGAAAAAGTTTTTAAGTTTAAACTTTGAAGTTGAGAGAATTATAGATAGAAATACGTATCCCATTTTAATTATAACACACATCCATATAACAATAAAAGTAGGACATCTGAGAAGTGATACAAAAAAATATTTTTTTAGCACTGTGAAATGTGTCTTAGGATTCTGAATTTGTTTCAGCCTGAAAAAGATCCTGAACCTAGAGATACAAATTTTCAAACAACCTTAAGCTGTCGTCATCTAAAAATCAAGGTTTCATCATCTCACCAGAGGTCTGTTGTAGAAAGCAGTGCAGGTGAATCAGTTGCTAAAGTTCTCCTGCCTCAGCCTCTCAAACCTGCATTGGTAAGCACTGGCCTTTTATTAGCTGATTCTTGAAAAGACTGTAAAATGAAAATGTACTTCTTAGAAAGATTTAGATGTACATAATTTCTTGGCAAAGCTAGGAAAGATTGCTGAGAATCTATATACTTACAGCTATATACAGGCAGGTGTGTTTTAAATGGACTGACAGTTGACAATTTGTTTGCTTGAGACCACTGGGAAAGATTATTCGGCAGAATTAAGAGTTCAAGTGGCACATTGGAGGGGGTAACACTGGAGAAAGGAAAGCAGGGAGGAAGGCAGATTGGGGTGAAATAGCCTCAGTCTTCAATGCAGAGCTGACAAAAGCTCTCCCAGTGGGGAGGTCTCAGCATAGATTGTCCATTACAGGAATCTTACATTGGGCTGCTATGTTCAGGTGTTGACTGAGGCTTGCCGAAGAAAGTAATGGCCTCAACCTAATAGCTGAAGCAGGTTCTAAAGATGTTGCAGCTGGGAGCTATCAGATAACTGTGCTCCTTCATTGGAGCAGCATGTTTCATATGTAACATTTGCATGACAATTCCTGTTGTTCAGATGAACATATTGAAAGATTATATAGCTAATAAATTAGAGAGCTAACAGACTTAGTGTACTAAGTAAAAATACCTATAAACTTTTTGATAAAAGTTTCCTAATAAATATTCCAAATTGTGTCTTGAACAACTAGTTTAAGAGATTTCTAAGCCAGAAGAATGAAAGGAAGAAAAGATGAAAGAAAAAAAGAAACCTAACTCAACTTCCCTATGATGTTCAAATTTTATGAGTTTGGGTTCCAGGCTTCTCAGCATATACTTACACCTATTCAAAGAGGTTTATTATTTGTACCATTTGGAGTTTTTTTGGAAGTTGTTTAACCTAGCTCAAGTCAAACAGTTCTTTAGTTACCTGTCTAGTGATTTTAAATTGAATTAGTAGATTAAAATATTATTACTGTGACACATTATGATCTAGTATAAAATTTTGTGTTTACTGTATTAATTTATTTCTTTCTGCTGTTCAATTCTCTGTTTCACAAAATATTGATAGAACATTCATTCCAGTACTTCTGATAAGAAAAGCAAAGGCCTGTTAACAAGTACTCCGTCTTTGCAAACACCTGGTTTAGTGGTAAGTGTTATTATTAGCATTTAGCACTTGTAATATCTATTTTCTGGCTCTCTGTTCTCCCTATTTTTCTATTTCTTCTAGACTAGGAGAATATCGCACATATTCAGTAATGTCTGTATTTTCTGTTGCATAAATGTATTTTCACTGGAAGTACTCTATATACTACTATACATGAAAGAAATATTTTTCTTCTTTTAAAAATTTTTTACTGTGGCAAAAATACATAACATAAAATTTACCCTTGTAATCATTTTTAAATATACAGTTCAAGTACATTCACATTGCTGTAACCATCATCCATACTCAGAAATTTTTCATCTTGCAAAACTGAAATTTCATACCCATTGAATAGTAAATTCCCCATTCCTTCCTCCTCCAGTCCCTTGTAACCACCATTCTACTTTTTGTGTCTTTAAATTTGACTGTTCTAGGCATTTCATATAAATGAACCATATGGTATTTGTCTTTTTTGTGACTGACTTATTTCACTCAGCATAATGTCTTCGCAGTTCATCCATGTTGAAGAATATGTCAGAACTTACATCCTTATTTAAGACTGAATAATATCCCATTGTATGAATGTACCACATTTTGTTTATCCATTCTTCTGTTGTTGGACATTTGGTTGCTTCCATCTTTTGGCTATTGTAAATAATGTTGCTATGGACATGGGTATACAAATATCTCTTTGTGACCCTGTTTTGAATTCATTTGGTATATTACTTGAAGTGGAATTGCTGGTCCTTTGGTAACTCTTACTGTAGCTTTTTGAGGAACCACCATACTATTTTCCATGTCAGCTGCACTATTTTACATTCCCACCAACAATTTACAAGGGTTCCAATTTCTCTACATCTTTGTCAACACTTATTATTTTCTGTGTGTGTGTGTGTGTTTTAATGGCGGGTGTAAGATGGTATCTCCTTGTGGTTTCGATTTGTATTTCTCTTGAACTGTGGTGTTGGAGAAGACTCTTGAGTCCCTTGGACTGCAAGGAGATCCAATCAGTCCATCCTAAAGGAGATCAGTCCAGGGTGTTCATTGGAAGGACTGATACTGAAGCTGAAACTCCAATACTTTGGCCACCTCATGCGAAGAGTTGACTCATTGGAAAAGACCCTGATGCTGGGAGGGATTGGGGGCAGGAGGAGATGGGGACGACAGAGGATGAGATGGTTGGATGGCATCACCAACTCGATGGGCATGAGTTTGAGTAAACTCCGGGAGTTGGTGATAGACAGGGAGGCCTGGCGTGCTGCGATTCATGGGGTCGCAAAGAGTCGGACACGACTGAGCGACTGAGCTGACTGACTGACTGAATGGCTAATGATGCTGAGCATCTTTTCATGTGCTTATTGGTCATTTTATATCTTCTTTTGAGAAATCTCAGTTCAAGTCCTTTGTTCATTTTTAAAATCAGGTTGTTAATTTTTTTGTTGTTGAGTTGTGAGAGTTCTTTATATATTCTATATATGAACCCCTTATCAGATATATGGTTTACAAATATTTTCTCCCATTCTGTGGGTTAGCTTTTCATTCTGTTGATAGTACCCTTTGATGCACAAAACTTTTACATTTTTTAAAATTTAATTTTTAAATTAATATATTTAATTTAATTGGAGGCTAATTACTTTACAATATTGTGGTGGTTTTTGCCATACATTGACATGTAGTCCAGTTTATCTTTTGTTCTTGTTTTTGTTGTCTGTGCTTTTGTGACATATCGAAGAAGTCATTATTAAATGCAATGTCATGAAGTTTTCTCCCTGTATTTTCGTCTAAGAATCTATAATTTGCCTCTTACCCAACCAGAGTTCTTCTGAGGTTCAACTGAAGAGCAGGTATACAGCTTGCAAGTAGGGTAAGATCAGGTGTGCCTCTTCAGTGCAAGCAGTCCTCACAGAAGTTCATATAGTAGCTTGCATAGCAGTCTGGAGAGAGGCAGATTCAAGGAGATAAGATTCAGTATCTTTTATAATAACACGTAGATGTAGCTTCCAGGGTCCCCACAAGGGGCATGCCTAATTACAAGAGTCAGGGAAGCCCAAAATGTGTGTTTTCTAGCATTTTTAAAATTTACATTGCATGTATAGTTCCTCACTATTAGATATCATTTTTACCCTAAGCAGTGTCACCTAGTAATATAGTTGACATTCTTACCTTTATCAGATTCTTAGTGAAACAGAGCTGGAGAGTTAACCAAACATCACTTTTGCAAGATGGGAAAAAGGTATTCTGTGAACACCCTGCTCACAGTCTTTCCAGTATTCTAAAGATTAATATTTTTCCCAGAAAATGGCTGTTTTTTTAATTCATTTTTGTTTTATCTTTTGGGTTAAAAAATACATATATATATATATGAGAAATGTGTTTAAAAATGATTTCCCCCTACAAAACTAATTAATTGACTATTTTGTAAATACCAACATCTTTTTAAAATTGAGCTATAATTCACATTTTTAAAAATTCACCTTGCTGAAGTATGAATTCAGTGACTTTTAGTATACTCATAAGCTTGTGCAACCACTACTACAATCTAATTAAAGAACATTTTTCATCACCCCCTTAGCAGTCACTTATCATTCCTTCCATCTCATCCTCCAGCTTCTGGAAGTTACTAATCTACTTTCTGTCTCTTTAAAGTTTGCTTATTGTGGCCATTCCATATAAATTGTATCATACAGTATGTGGCTTTTTGTGTCTAACTGCTTTCACATACCATAATATTTTTAAGATTCATCCATGTTACAGCATTTATCAGTATTTTGTTTATTTATGGCTGAATAATATATTAAGGATATATCACATTTTATTTACTAATTCATCCATTTATGGGTATTTGAATGAATAGCAGTGCTATGAGTGTTCATGGACAAGTCTTTGTGTGGATATATGTTCTCAGTTTTCTTGGGTGTATACCTAGAAGTAGAAGTCGAATTAATGGGTTACATGGTAACTGTACATTTAACATGTTTTTGTGGTGGACTTTTAGAAACAGCTTTATTGAAGTACAGTTCACCTATTTAGAATATAAAATGTTTTTTAGTATATACACGAATATATACCATCATCACCCCAGTCAATTTAGAACATTTTTATCACCTCACAAAGAAACCCCATTCCTTTTAACCATTGCCATTATCACTTTATTCCTCCATTCCACTATCTGGTCCCAAGCAACCGCTAATCCACTTTTTATCTCAATAGATTTCCTAGCCATTTATTCATATTTATGTGAATAAAATCATATGTAGGCTTTTGTGACTAACTTCTTTTAGTTTAGCATATTTTCAAGGTTAGTATATACCAGTACTTCTTTCCTTTTTGTGGTCTAATAATAGTAATGTATTCATGGCCATTTGAGTTGTTTCTGCCTTTGAGTTATTATTAATAATGAGGAGTTATAAACATTCAGATACAACTTTTGTGTGGATGTGTGTTTTCATTTCTCTTGAGCATATAGCTAGAAGTAAAATCACAGAGTTATATGGTGACTCTGTGGTTAATAATTAGAGGATTGATAGGCTGTTTTCCAAAGTGGTTGAACAATTTTACATTCCCAGCAGCAGTATGAGTGTCTTGATTGTCTATATTCTTACCAACACTTACTATCATCCATCTTTTGGCATGTGAAGTAGTATCTCATTGTGATTTTGCAATAGAGCTTATTGGCCTTATGTATATCTTCTTTGGAGGAATGTCTACTCAGATCCTCTGGCATTTAAAAGTTAGGCTCTTCGTCTTTTTATTGTTGAGTTGTAAGTGTTATTTATATGTTCCAGATACTAGACCCTTACCAGATAAATAATTTTCAAATGTTTTCTCCCATTTTGTAGGTAAATATTTAGTGTCTTTAATAAATAAAAATACTTTTGAGAGCACTTAATGGCTTGACATTTTAAGGTCTACATTTTTTTTTCTTTTTTTTTATTAAATGAGTCTATTTGCCCTTTGGTTCATTCCATAGCTTGCTGCCACCAAATGAGTCATTTAGATTCCCCTCAATTCCAAGCTGTCATTCCTTGGCTGGCTTCCCTGAAAGGAGGCCAGTTGACTCAAGGGCTTCTAGGGATTTTCGTTTTCTAGGGTCTCACTTTCAGGTGACCTTCTTAACACTGTTTCAAGATACACATTGATAGGTCTGAAGTTTCTCTGTCTCCCTACGAGGAAGAGGAGCTGGGCAAGGGCAGATGCCCCCAATCCCCACCCAGTGCAGTTGATAATTCATTCTGGGCACACATACATGTGGTATAGCCTAGGTTTAGGCTGGGTTACTCTAGTCAGATCTGGAGCGTCAACATGACAGAGCTGCTTGAAATCCAAAACTAGGGAGAATGGATCATGACTTTGGCTTTAAATATTTTGATTTTGATGTAGAAATATGTGGTAACTTGAGCAACCTGATAATGATAGGGGTATGGTGCTCTGGAACAAGGTAGAGATTTAAAAATCTCTAGTGTACAGTTGGTAGGCAAAAAGAAGCAAAGGCAGAACACTGGGGAAGTCTAACAGTTAAGGGAAGATCAGGGCATCAGTTCATGAGGTGTAGTTGCTAGGTAGGTGAATTTCATTTAGTGGGCAATTCAGTTCAGTTCAGTTCAGTCGCTCAGTCATGTCTGACTCTTTATGACCCCGTGAACCACAGCACGCCAGGCCTCCCTGTCCATCACCAACTCCCAAACTCATGTCCGTTGAGTTGGTGATGCCATCCAACCATCTCATCCTCCATTGTCCCCTTCTCCTCCTGCCTTCAATCTTTCCCAACATCAGGGTCTTTTCAAGTGAGTCAGCTCTTCACAAGAGGTGGCCAAAATACTGGAGTTTCAGCTTTAACATCAGTCCTTCCAATGAACACCCAGGACCAGTTTCCCTTAGGATGGCCAAGGGACTCTCAAGAGTCTTCTCCAACACCACAGTTCAAAAGCATCAATTCTTCAGCACTCAGCTTTCTTAGTCCAACTCTCACATTCATTCATGACCACTGGAAAAACCATAGCCTTGACTAGACGGACCTTTGTTGACAAAGTAATGTCTCTGCTTTTTAAAATGCTGTCTAAGTTGGTCTTAACTTTCCTTCCAAGGAGTAAGCATCTTTTAATTTCATGGCTGCAATCACCATCTGCAGTGATTTTGGAGCCCCCAAAAATAAAGTCTGTTACTGTTTCCACTGTTTCCCCATCTATTTGCTATGAAATGATGGGGCCACTTAATATGTATAAATTAAATGATACTTTAGCAAATGAAAATTCTTATTTAAAAATAATTTTAAAGCTAAAGAGCCTTGTATTATTCTTTATAGATTCATTTGTTCCCAGTTAAACATGCATCTTTAGAAGAGGCATTTCTAAATATCAGCAATTATATTAATTCAGATAAAATTATTCATATGTCAAGCTCACAAGAAAATCATTCAATTGAGAGAGTAGTTCAACTTTTCTTTGGTTACTTAAAAATGATTGTTTTGCAGTATTGTACTTCTACAAGAGTTATGTATTCTTTTATAGATTGATTTGTCCTCAGTGCAAAAAACATCTTTTGAAGAACTATTTCCAAATGTCAGCAATTATGTTAATTCAAATGAAATTGTTCCTGTGTCAACTTTGCAAGACAGTTCTTCAAATGAGGTATAGTTTCAAATTTTCCTTCACTTACTAAAAGAAATAATTACTTTTATATTGGATACTTTGTATATGAGATACTTCAAGAGATCTGTAACTCAGTTAAGGCTAACATCATCTACATGTGGAGTCAGCTATCAGATATAATTCCAAATAAAGGATATTAGGCTGTAACTTTGCATCATCAAGACCTAGGAATAAAAAAAAGCCCAGAGGAAATAGTGTTATCCTACTTGGATCCAAAACTCAGTATGTCTGTACATAGAAATTGTCGACATCAACTTAGTTGTGTTAGCAAGAATATATGGAAGTACTAATAGAACTCATAACTCTTAAGAGCCATGGCAGGGGGGGTGGGGGGGTGGGAGGATGGGAGTAAAGAGAGAGGATGACTGGAAAAAGAGAGGAGAACAGAAGAGAGAGAGGGAGAAGGAGACAGAGAAAAGGGAGAGAGGGCAGACAAGAGAGACAGAAAGAATAAGACAAGAAAAGGGTAGAGAGATAAAGAAATAAAAATGCAGAACTTAGGAATGGGTAGTAGTTTATTGTATAGACCCTGGTGTGACCCTAAGGTGAAGATGGGGATGCAGATGGTGAGGGAAAAGCTAGAGATGAGATTGTAGAGATAAGTAGAGGCCAACATCAAAGAAGGTCTTATAATCCTTGTTAAGGAATTTGGATTTTTTTCTGGAGGGGGTGCTGGTAAGGGCTTGTAAACAGGATATATGAATGTTCTAGTATAAAGTTTATTTTGGCTCCCAGGGTGGAGAAAGGCTGAGACTAGAGGCCACTTGAGGGATAATCTTCCAGAGAAAGGAAGAGGAAGAAAGAATATAGGATAAGAGGCTTAAGGATATTGAAAAGGGTTTAAAATAGGAGTTTAGGGGAATGGAAGAACTGCTGCTAAGTCACTTCAGTCGTGTCCGACCCTATGCGACCCCATAGACAGCAGCCCACCAGGCTACCCCATCCCTGGGGTTCTCAAGGCAAGAACACTGGAGTGGGTTGCCATTTCCTTCTCCAATGTGTGAAGGTGAAAAGTGAAAGTGAAGTCGTTCAGTCGTGTCCAACTCGTAGCAACCTGATGGACTACAGCCTACCAGGCTCCTCCATCCATGGACTTTTCCAGGCAAGAGTACTGGAGTGGGGTGCCATGGAAGAACTAGGGAAACCCAAAATTATAGCCCATTGCTGAGAGCCTTGTTGAGACTGGGAACTGTTACTTAAAAAAAAAAAAATTCTTTGTTGAGCCATGATATAATTGACATACAATGAGCTACACATATTTAAAGTGTGCAATTTAAACTTATTACATATATGAGCACTCTTGAAACCATCAGCACAATCAAGATAGTGAAAATATTCATCACCAAAAGTTGACATTGGTATGGTGGTGGTTTAGTCACTAAGTCATGTCTGACTCTTGTGACCCATGGGCTGTAGCCCACCAGATTCCTCTGTTCATGGGATTTCCCAGGCAAGAATACTGGAGTGGGCTGCCATTTCCTTCTGTAGGGGATCTTCCCAACCCAGGGATCGAATCTGGGTCCCCTGTATTGTAGGTGGTCTCCTATATTGCAGGCGGTTTCTTTACCAACTGAGCCACGAGGAAAACCTGGTATTGATATACACAATTGTATTTACAAAGCAGAAATAAAGACACAGACATAGAGAACAAGCCTGTGGATACCAAGGGGAAAAGAGGGGAATGGGGTGAATTGGAAATTTAGGATTGACATAGATATACTAGTGATACTATGTATAAAATAGATAACTAATGAGAACCTTCTGTATAGCCCAGGGAACTCTCAATGCTGTATGGTGATCTAAATGGGAAGAAAATCCAAAAAAGGGAATCTATCTATTTATATATATATAGCTGATTCACTTTGCTGTACAGTAGACACTAACACAATATTATAAAGTGACTATAATAAAAGTAAAAATAAAAGTTTTCCTGTATATAACCATCTTTGAGACCACCACCACAATCAAGATAGTGAAAGTATTCATCACCAGAAGTTTCCTCCTATAATATTACAATTTCTTTCTTCATGCCCCCCAAGCAACTACTTATCTAGTTACTGTCATAACAGATTGGATTTTGGAGTCCTTCAAGAAAGAGAGAGATTTTGTTTTTTTAGTCTGACTTCTTTCACACAGCATAGCTGTTTTGAGATTCAGCCATATTGTCGAGTGTATCAATCAGTTTCAGTTCAGTCGCTCAGTCGTGTCTGACTCTTTGTGACCCCATGGACTGCAGCAGGCCAGGCCTCCCCGTCCATCACCAGCTCCTGGTGTTTACTCAAACTCATGTTCGTCGAGTCAGTGACGCCATCCAACCATCTCATCCCCTGTCGTCCCCTTCTCCTCCCACCTTCAATCTTTCCCAGCATCGGGGTCTTTTCCAATGAATCAGGTGGCCAAAGGATTGGAGTTTCAGCTTCAGCATCCGTCCTTCCAATGGATATTCAGCATTAATTTCCTTTTGGATGGACTGGTTGGATCTCCTTGCTGTACAAGGGACTCTCAAGAGTCTTCTCCAACACCACAGTTCAAAAGCATCAATTCTTTGGCACTCAGCTTTCTTTATAGTCCAACTCTCACATCCACACATGACTATGGGAAAAACCATAGCCTTGACTAGATGGAACTTTGTTGGCAAAGTAATGTCTCTGCTTTTTAATATACTGTCTAGGTTGGTCATAACTTTTTTTCCAAGGAGCAAGTGTCTTTTAATTTCATGGCTGCAGTCACCATCTGCAGTGATTGTGGACCCCAAATAATAAAGTTTGTCACTGTTTCCACTGTTTCCCCATCTATTTGCCATGAAGTGATGGGACCAGAGACCATGATCTTAGTTTGCTGAATGTTGAGTTTTAAGCCAACTTTTTTCACTCTTCTCTCACTTTCATCAAGAGGCTCTTTAGTTCTTCTTCGCTTTCTGCCATAAGGGTGGTGTCATCTGCATATCTGAGGTCATTGATGTTTCTCCTGGCAATCTTGACTCCAGCTTGTGCTTCATCCAGCCCAGCATTTCTCATGATGTACTCTGCATATGAGTTAAATTAGCAAGGTGACAATATACAGCCTTGACGTACTCCTTTCCCATTTTGGAACCAGTCTGTTGTTCCACGTCCAGTTCTAATGGTTGCTTCTTGACCTGCATAGATTTCTCAGGAAGCAGGTCAGGTGGTCTGGTATTCCCATCGCTTAAAGAATTTTCCACAGTTTGTTGTGTTTGAGTGTATCAATAGTTTGTTCCTTTTTATTGCTGAGTAATATTTAATTGCATGGTATACCATAATTTATTTACCCATTCATCTCTTTATAGACATTTAGATTATTTAGCTGCTGGGAACATTTCAGTGAAGTATTTGTATTAACAAAGAATCTCTCCATAATCAAACTTTAGTGAGGCTATCCTGAGCTCTCTTCTCAACTAGGCCTTGACCTTGGGCTTCCATGTCCATCCTTGAATATGATTTTAGCAAGAATTCTGCTCACCAGTTTACAGAAAGTCCTCCACCCCTTATATCTGATCATTCTGGCTGCCTTTAGCATGCTGGCATATTAAGTCTAAGTCAGTTCCTGGACCCAGTTTCAATGAGTGTATGATGGGGAGGGTTTTCCCACGCTTAACAACAAGCAACCTCCAGGCACCAGCTGGGTATCCTAGAAAGTGAAAGTGAAAGTCGCTCAGTTGTGTCCTACTCTTTGTGGCCCCTTGGGCTATACAGTCCATGGAATTCTCCAGGCCAGAATACTGGAGTGGGTAGCCTTTCCCTTCTCCAGGGATTGAACCCAAGTCTCCTGCATTGCAGGTGGATGAAATTCAACATAATTCTGGCACTATCTACCCAGAGACAGCAACAGATTCCACAGGTAAAGGGCTCTGTTCTACAGGAACATCTTATACTTCAGACACCAATTGCAAGCCCAGGTTGTTACCTGTGTTCCTGACAGGCTGGCTACAAATTAGAAGTTCCCAGGACCTATCTCCTGAGACTTCAGACTCCAGTAACATGTCCTTTACTTCTAACTTAATGGCTGTAAATCAGAAGTTCTCACAACTCTCTCCTTGGGTTTGATTAATTTTCTTTAGTGGCTCATAGAACTCAGAAAAACATTTTACTCACTAAATTACTGGCTCATTATAAAAGGATATGATTCAGGAACAGCCAGATAGATGAGGTGCATAGAGCAAAGTATGGTTGAAGGGTGCAGAGCTTCCATGCTTTCTCTTGGAGTGCCATTCTCCCCAATCTCACCAACCAAGGTGCTCTTTGAACCCTGTCCTTTTGGAATTTTGTGGAAACTTCATTGCATAGGCATGATTGATTAAATCAATGGTCACTGGTGATTCATTCAACCTCTAGCTACTCTCTCCTTCCTTATGAGAAGATGCTATGGTATGCACCTGAAAATCCCAATCCTCTAATTACCTGGTTGGTTTCCCTCACAACCAACCCCTATCTCCTAACTATAGTTCAAAGGTCACTTTATTAATGTAACAAAAGACACCTCATTTCTCTTATCACCTAGGGAATTTCAGCTCTATGCCAGAAATGGGGGCAAAGACCAAATATATATTTCCTATCATAAATCATAGTATCTTAGATCAGTTTAGCAAGAATCTCCTTACCCTTGTTGTCTCTCCTCTTAGCAGTTTTCCCATCCTCTGATGCTTTCACTGTCCATTGGCTTTAAATCCCCAGCTATCTTTGCTGTATTTGGAGTTGGACACAACCTCTCTCTGCTATTGCAACACCACTGTTGCAGGTTTTGAATAAAATCTTCCTTATTGTTTTAACAAGTGTTATAATACACATTCTTTTACAATACGGGTGTATATTTTCTTTCCTCTTGGCTAAATACCTAAAAATGGAAATTGCCAAGCTGTTTTCCAAGTAGTTATACCATCTTACATTTCTACTAGCAGTGTTTGAAATTTGTTTCTTTACATGTGACACTTAGTATGGCCAGTCTTTTAATTTGAACCATTCTAATAGATATGAAGTGATATTGTAATGTGATTTTAATTTGTATTTCCCTAAGGACTAATGATGTTAATCACTTTTTCATGTACCTATTTTGGAGAAGGAAATGGCAGCCCACTCCAGTATTCTTGCCTGGAGGATCCCGTGGACAGAGGAGCCCGGTGGGCTGCTGTCTATGGAGTCACACAGAGTCGGACACGACTGAAGTGACTTAGCAGCAGCAGCAGCATGTACTTATTTGACATCTGCATATCCTTTTTGGTGATAGATATCTGTTCCAATATTTTGTCTATTTAAAAAATCAGTTGATTTTCTTATTGTAGAATTTTGAGAGTTCTTTGCATATTCTGGATGCAAATCCTTTATCAGGTATATGCTTTGAAGAATATTCTTCCAATGGACACCTTGTCTTTTCACACTATTTCTACTGTCTTCTTAAAAATAAAATGAAAAACAAACCTTAATGTAGTATATTTTACATATAATAAAATTTACCCATTTAGAGTTTTACAGTTAAATGATTTTTTGTAAATTTAGAGAGTTTAAGCATCACCATATGTCAGTGTTAGAACATTTTTTACCCACAATAAGATCCCTTATGCCCATTTATACTTAAGCCCTGTTCTCAGCCCCAGGCAAATATGATTACTTTATGTCTCTTGAGTTTCCTTTTCTGGGCATTTCATATAAGTGGAATCACATAATATGTAATTGCTTGTGAAACAGTTTGAAGAGCATAAATTTTTAACTTTGATGAAGTCCAACTTGTCAGTTTGTTATTGGGATATGCCTTTGTTGTCATATCTGAGAAATCTTTGCCTAACCCAGGGTCACAAAGGTCTTCTGTGGTTTCTTCTAGAAGTTTCATAGTTTAAAGTTTTACATTTTTGCCTATGAGTTAATTTTATTAAATGATGTAAGATACGGATTCAAGTTCCTCTTTTTACATATTGACATTCAATTATTCTAGCACCATTTGTGAAACTGCTATCCTTTCTTCACTATATTGCCTTTGCACCTTTGCTGAAAAAAAAGTTTCCACATATATGTATGGGTTTTTGTCTGGATTCTCTATATCGTTTCATTCATCTACTTGTCTATCTTTATACCAGTACCATGCGGTATTGAATAATGTGGCACTATAGTAATCCTTGATATCAGATAGTATTAGCTCTCTGACTTTGTTATTCTTTTTCAGTTGGTTTGGCTTTTAGGTCCTTTGCACTTGTGTATGAATTTTAGGATTAGCTTATCAATTTTTACAAAAAAAAACAAGAAATTCCAATGGGATTTTTATTTGGATTGCATTGAATCTATAGGTTAATTTGAGGATAATTGACATCATAACAAGATTGACTTTCCCATCTTAAGAAAAAAGTGCATCTGTCCATTTTATTTAGGTCTTCTTTAATACCTTAAAATTTTTACTGTACAAGGTCATTATTCCCACCTGATATCATTATTTCTCACCTAATTTTAATATTTCATATTTTTGATGCTATTAATTTCTATTTCTCACTCTTCATTGCTAGCATATAGAAATATACCTTTTTAAAAAATGATTCCTTTTTTATTTTTTTAACTTTTTATTTTGTATTGGGGTGTAGCCGATTAATAATATTGTGATAGCTTCAAGTGAACAGTGAAGGGACTCAGCCATACATATACATGTATCCATTCTCTCCCCAAACTCCCCTCCCATCCAACTGATTCCTTTTTTAAAAAATTATTTAAAAAAATTATGTATTTATTTTTGTTTGCACTGGGTCTTTGTTGCTGTCCAGGTTTTTTCTAGTTGCAATGAGTGGTGTCTACTCTTTGTTGAAGTGCACATGCTTCTCATCACAGAGACTTCTCTTCTTACAGACACAGGTCCTAGGGATGCGGGCTTCAGTAGCTACAGCATGTGGGCTCAGTAGTTGTGGCTTGCAGGCTCTAGAGCATGGTCTCAAAAATAGTGGCACATGGGCTTAGTTGCTCTGACACATGTGGAATCTTCCTGGACCAGGGATCGAACCCCTGTCCCTTGCATGGGCAGGCAAATTCTTGTCCACTGCAACACCAAGAAGAAGTCCAACAAATATACTTTTTTGTTTGTTAATCCTTATATTAGTCTTCTTGGACTACCATAACAAAATAGAATAGACTAGGGGGATTAAACAACAGAATTTTATTTTTTCAAAGTTTTAGAGGCCAGGAAGTCCACGACCAAAATGCTGCCCTATTCATTTTCTGGTAGGGCTCTTTTCTTGTCTGGTAGGTAACCACCATCCTGCTATGACTTCACATGGCCTTTTCTCTCCACGCAAAGAAAGAGAGGGCTCTGATGTTTCTTTCTTTTCGTATGCGGGCACCAAATCTCTCAGATTGGGCCTCACCTTTGTGAACTCATATCATCCTCTCATAGACTCTATCTCCAAATACAATCTCATTGAGGGTTATGACTTCAACATATAAACTTTGTAGGGACACAAACACTCAGTTTATAATAAAGATACTGTAAACTTGCTAATCTTAATTATTAGCTCTAGTAGTATTTCCCCCTAAAGTTTCTGTTTGACCACAGGTAATTATGTCATCTGTTAATAAAAACGGTTGTAGTTCTTCCTTTCCAATATGGATGCCTTTTGTTTTTTCTTGCATAATTGCACCGATTCCATCCTCCTGTACAAAGTTCAAGAGAGACATAAGGAGAGCAGATATGCTTGCCTTGTTTCTATATTTTGATGAACAACATTTAGTAGTTCACTCTTAAGTATGATATTATCTGTAGGTTTTCTGTATATTTTCTCTTAGTTTGGGGAAGTTACCTTCTATTTCTAATATGCTTGAGAGAGTTTATCAGAAATAGATGCTAGATTTTGCCAAATATAGCTTTTGTGTCTGTTAAAGTGATCGTAGGGTTTTTCTTTTTCAGTTTGTTAATATGGTGAAGTGATGATTGCAAATTGAATATAATGTATTGATTGATGTTCTAGTGTTAAACCAACTCTGCATCCTGGAGTAAACCCTATTTGGTTGAAATGTATTTTTCTTTTTATATATTGTTGGATTTGATTTGCTTCAATTTTTGCATCAGTGTTCATGAGGGTCTGTAGTTTTCTTTTAAAGTGTATATAGCATTGAAATGTGTATATTATCATATGTGAAGTGGATTGCTGGTCCAGGTTCAATGCATGAGACAGGGTGCTCAGGGCTGGTACACTGGGATGACCCTGGGGGATGGGATGGGGAAGGAGGTGGGAGGGGGGTTCTGCGTGGGGAACACATGTGTGCCCATGGCTGATTCATGTGGATGTTTGGCAAAAACTATTACAATATTATAAAGTAATTAGCCTCCAATTAAAATAAATTAATTAATTAAAAAAATAAAGTGTATGTCTGGGTTTGGTATCAGAGTAATGATTAAGCTCATAGAACAAGTTGGGAAGTATTTCTTCCTCTTCAATTTTCTGGAGAAGAGATAGTATTATTTCTGCCTTAAATTATTTCTGTTGGGTGGAATTCACTATTGACGCCATATAGGCCTGGAATTTTCTTTGTTGAAAAGAAATGTTACAATTACTACCTTTTTCTGGAGGAGGCCATGGTTACCCACTCTAGTATTCTTGCCTGGAGAATCCCATGGATAGCAGAGCCTGGCG
This sequence comes from Cervus canadensis, assembly GCF_019320065.1. Classification (NCBI taxonomy): domain Eukaryota; kingdom Metazoa; phylum Chordata; class Mammalia; order Artiodactyla; family Cervidae; genus Cervus; species Cervus canadensis. The sequence goes on along the minus strand of NC_057389.1, from coordinate 84,624,966 downwards.
GGCTACAATCCACAGGGTCACAGAGGGTCAGACACAACTAAAGCGACTTAGCATGTATAACCTCTTTAGGGCTATTCAACTTATCTCTTTCTTCTTGAGAAAACTTTGGTAGTTTGTGTATTTCAAGGAATTTGTCCATTTCCTGTAAATTTATTGTCAAATATTTATAATATTCTCCTATTATTCTTTAATATATGGGCATCTGTAGTGATATAATCTTTCTCATTCCTGGTATTGATCATTTGTTTTCTTTCTCTTTTTTCTAAACAATCTGGTTTCTGCTCTGATGTTATTTTTTTTTTAGTCTGATTAGTTTAGGTTTAATTAGCTCTTCTTTTTTTTACTTTTTTTACTTTTAAGATGGAAGCTGAGGTCATTGATATGAGACCTTTCTTCTTTTCTAATATACTAGTTCTAATGCTGGGCTTGCCTGGTAAGCTGGGCTCGGCTGGTAAAGAATCTGCCTGCAATGCAGGAGACCCTGGTTCAATTCCTGGATTGGGAAGATCCCCTGGAGAAGGGACAGGCTACCCACTCCAGTATTCATGGGGTTCCCTGGTGGCTCAAGCGGGAAAGGATCCACCTTTCAATGCAGGAGACCCGGTTCGATCCCTGGGTTGGGAAGATTCCCTGGAGGAGGGCATGGCAACCCACTCCAGTGTTCCTGCCTGGAGAATCCCCATGGACAGAGGATCCTGGCAGACTACAGTCCATGGGGTTACAAAGAGTTGGACATGACTGAGCGACTAAGCACAGCACAGTTTACTTCAACTATGGATTTACTTCAACTTCTGCTCAGATACATCCCACAAGTTTTGACACGGTGTGTTTTCATTTTCATGCAGTTCAAATACTTCCCATTTTCCCTATGTATTTATTCTTTCATCCTTGGGCCATTTAAAAATGTGCTATTATACAAGTATCTGAAAAATTTCCAGAGATATTTCTGTTACAGATTTCTAATTTCATTCCATTGTGATCTGAGACTATACTTTATATGCCTAGATTCCTTTTAAATTTGTTGTTTTTGTTCAGTTGCTAAGTCATGTCCAACTCTGCAACCCCATTGACTGCAGCACACCAGGCTTCCCTGTCCTTCACCATCTCCCGGAATTTGCTCAAACTCATGTCCATTCAATCAGTGATGCCATCCAACCATCTCATCCTCTGTCACCCGCTTCTCCTCCTGCCCTCAATCCTTCCCAGCATCAGGGTCTTTTCCAATGAGTCAGCTCTTTGTATCAGGTGGCCAAAGTATTGGAGCTTCTGTTTTAGCATCAGTCCTTCCAGTGAATATTCAGGGTTGATTTCCTTTAGGCTGGTTTGATCTCCTTGCTGTTCAAGGGACTGTCAAGAGTCTTTTCCAGCACCACAGTTCAAAAGCATCAATTTTTTGGTGCTTAGCCTCCCTTATGGTCCAAATCTCACATCTGTACATGACTATTGGAAAAACCATAGCTTTGACTAGGCGGACCTTTGTCAGCAAAATGATGTCTCTGCTTTTTAATATACTGTATAGATTTGTCATAGCGTTTCTTCCAAGGAGCAAGCATCTTTTAATTTCACGGCTGCAGTCTCCATCCACAGTGATTTTGGAGCCCAGAGAATAAAAGTGTCACTGTTTCCAGTTTTCCCCCATCTATATTTATATGTTTTATAACCCATACGGTTTATTTTGGTGAATGTTCTGTGTACGTGAGAATCATGTGTATTCTGCTTTTGTTGGGTAAAGTGGTCTATAAATGTCAATCGGTCGGGTTGATTGGTAGTGATGTTCAAGTAGACTATATCCTTGCTAATTTTTTGCCTACTTGGTCTATTGATTATTAAGAGATACTGAAATCTCTTACTATAATGGTAGATTTGTCTCTTTCTCCTTTTAATCCTATCCTTTTTTGTTTCACATATAAAATATGTGAAACATATTTCATATTTGAACATATATTTCACATATTTTATATGTGAAACAAAACCTCTGTTACTAGGTGTATAAACATTTAAGAGTGGTTAGGATTGTTATATCCTCTTGATTAATTCATCCCATTTATCGTGAAAGGCCTTATTTATCCCTGGTAATATTCTTTGCATAGAAATCTCCTTTGATGTTAATATAGCTACTCTAGCTTTCTTTTGACTGTTGTTAGCATGATGTATATTTTTGTATCCTTTTACTTTAAAATTTGTTTTAGAAAAGTTTTAGTCTTGTAGCAAAATTGAGAGGAAAATTCAGTGAACTCTCATATATTCACTACTCCCACACCTGCATAGCCATAATTATTATCAATATCATTCACCAGAATGTACATTTTTAAATCAAGAATGAGCCCACATTGATATATCATAATCATCTAAAGTCCATAGTTTAAATTAGACTTCCTTCATGGTGTTGTATATTCTGTGGGTTTGGACAAAAGTATAAGAATATTATAGGCATATCTCAGAGATATTGCAGGTTCAGTCCCAGACCACAGCAGTAAAGTGAATATAACAATAAAGTGAGTTACATAATTTTTTTGTTTTCATGGTGTATATAAAATTATGTTTATAATATATAGTAGTCATTTAAGTGTGCAATAGCTTTCTGTGTGTTAGTTTCTCAGTTGTGTCCAACTCTTTGCAACCCCATGGAGTGTAGCCCACCAGGTTCCTCTGTTCACAAAATTCTCCTGGCAAGCATATTGGAGTGGGTTGCCATTTCCTCCTCCAGGGGATCTTCCTGACCCATAGATCGAACCTGGGTCTCCTGCATTGTGAGCAGATTCTTTACCATCTAAGCCACCAGGGAAATCCTGCAATTGTTTTATGTATCTTAATTAAAAAGTTGTTCAGTCACTAAGTCACATCTAGCTCTTTGCAACCCCATGAACATGCACACCAATTTCTTCTGCACACTATCATGCACACTCACATGCACACTATCTTCCGGAGTTTGCTCAAATTGATTTCCATTGAGTCAGTGATGATATCTAGCCATCTCATCCTCTGCCACCTCTTCCTTTTGCCTTCAATCTTTCCCAACATCAGACTCTTCTCTAATGAGTTGGCCTTTCACATCAGGTGGCCAAAGTATTGGAGCTTCAGCTTCCGCAACAGTCCTTCCAATGAATATTCAGGGTTCATTTCCTTTAGTATTGACTGATTTGATCTCCTTGCAGTCTAAGGGACTCTCAAGAGTCTTCTCCAGTACCACAATTTGAAAGCATCAGTTCTTTGGCATTCAGCTTTTTTTATGGTCATCCAACTCTCACATTCGTATAAGACTACTGGAAAAAACCATAGCTTTGACTACACAGACCTTTGTCTGCAAAGTGATATCTCTGCTTTTTAATATGTGGTCTAGGTTTGTCATAGCTTTCCTCCCAAGGAGCAAGCATCTTTTAATTTCATGGTTGCAAAAAGAATTTTATTGCTAAAAAAATGACAGAACAATTATAATAGTAACATCAAAGGTCACTGATCACCATAACAAATATAATAATAATGAAAACATTTGAAATATGTGTGAATTACCAAAATGTGACACACAGACATCAAGTGAGCAAATGCTATTGGAAAATGGTGCCAACAGACTTGCTAAACAGAGGGTCGCCACAAAACTTCAATTTGTAAAAAAAAAAAAAAATTATATATAGTATTAGCAAAATGCAGTAAAGCAGAGAGCAATAAAAGAGGTATGTCTGTAATTATAATATCATATGGGGTATTTTCACTGCCTCAAATATCCTCTTGTCCTACCTATTCATTTTCCCTCACCTACTGCTGACAGCCACTGATCTTTTAATTATCCCCATAGTTTTGCCTTTTCCAAAATGTCGTATAGTTGCAGTCCTACAGTATGTAGCCTTTTCTGTTTGGCTCGTTTCACTTAGTGTGTATTTCAGGTTCCTCCATGTCTTTTCTAGGCTTAATAGTTCATTTCTTTTTAGGGCTGAATAATATCCCATTGTCTGGATGTTTATCCACTCACCTATGGAAAGACATCTTGATTACTTCCAGGTTTTAGCAATTAAGAATGAAGCTCCTTTTAATATCATGTGCAGGTTGTTAAAATTAATTTATTTGTTTGACTGTGCTAGGTCTTAGTTGCAGCAGGTGGGATCTTCAATCTTCATTGTGGAATGAAGGATCTTTAGTTGCAACATGTGGGATCTGTAGTTGTGGCATGTGGGATTTATTTATTTATTTTTAAATTAATTTATTTATTTTAATTGGAGGCTAATTACTTTACAATATTGTAGTGGTTTTTGCCATACATTGACATGAATCAGCCATGGGTATACTTGTCCTCAGTGTGTATGCCCAGCAGTGGGATTGCTGGATCATATGCCAGTTCTATTTCCAGTTTTTAAAGGAATCTCCACACTGTTCTCCATAGTGGCTATACTAGTTTGCAATCCCACCAACAGTGTAAGAGGGTTTCCTTTTCTCCACACCCTCTCCAGCATTTATTGTTTGTAGACTTTTTGATAGCAGCTATTCTAACTGGCATGAGATGGTTCCTCATTGTGGTTTTGATTTGCATTTCTCTGATAATGAGTGATATTGAATATCTTTTCATGTGTTTGTTAGCCATCTGTATGTCTTCTTTGGAGAAATGTCTGTTTAGTTCTTTGACCCATCTTTTGATTGGGTCGTTTATTTTTCTGGAATTGAGCTTCAGGAGTTGCTTGTATATTTTTGAGATTAATTCTTTGTCTGTTGCTTCGTTTGCGATTATTTTCTCCCAATCTGAGGGCTGTCTTTTCACCTTGCTTATAGTTTCCTTTGTAGTGCAAAAGCTTTTAGGTTTAATTAGGTCCCATTTGTTTAGTTTTGCTTTTATTTCCAATACTCTGGGAGGTGGGTCATAGAGGATCCTGCTGTGATTTATGTTGGAGAGTGTTTTGCCTATGTTTTCCTCTAGGAGTTTTATAGTTTCTGGTCTTACCTTTAGATCTTTAATCCATTTTGAGTTTATTTTTGTGTATGATGTTAGAAAGTGTTCAAGTTTCATTCTTTTACAAGTGGTTGACCAGTTTTCCCAGCACCACTTGTTAAAGAGATTGTCTTTTCTCCATTGTGTATATTCTTGCCTCCTTTGCCAAGATAAGGTGTCCATAGGTGCATGGATTTATCTCTGGGCTTTCTATTTTGTTCCAGTGATCTATATTTCTGTCTTTGTGCCAGTAACATACTGTGTTGATGACTGTAACTTTGTAGTATAGTCTGAAGTCAGGCAAGTTAATTCCTCCAGTTCCATTCTTCACTCTCAATATTGCTTTGGCTATTCAAGGTTTTTTTGTATTTCCACAAAAATTGTGAAATTATTTGTTCTAGTTCTCTGAAAAATACCATTGGTAGCTTGATAGGGATTGCATTGAATCTATAGATTGCTTTGGCTAGTATACTCATGTTCACTATATTAATTCTTCTGATCCATGAATGTGGGATATTTCTCCATCTATTTGTGTCCTCTTTGATTTCTTTCATCAGTGTTTTATAGTTTTCTATATATAGGTCTTTCATTTCTTTTGGTAGATTTATTCCTAAGTGTTTTATTCTTTTCATTGCAATGGTGAATGGAATTGTTTCCTTAATTTCTCTTTCTGTTTTCTCATTGTTAGTGTATAGGAATGCAAGGGATTTCTTTTCATTATTATTTTTATATCCTGCAACTTTACTATATTCATTGATTAGCTCTAGGAATTCTCTGATGGATTCTTGTAGAGTTTTCTATATAGAGGATCATGTCATCTGTAAACAGTGAGAGTTTTACTTCTTCTTTTCCAATCTGGACTCTTTTATTTCTTTTTCTTCTCTGACTGCTGTGGCTAAAACTTCCAAAATTACGTTGAATAGTAGTGGTGAGAGTGGGCACCCTTGTCTTGTTCCTGACTTTAGGGGAAATGCTTTCAATTTTTCACCATTGAGGATAATGTTTGTTGTGGATTTATCATATATGGCTTTTATTATGTTAAGTTATATTCCTTCTAGTCCTGCTTTCTAGAGGGTTGTTTTTTTTTTTATCATAAATTGATCTTGAATTTTGTCAAAGGCTTTCTCTGCATCTATTGAGATAACCATATGGTTTTTGTCTTTCAGTTTATTAATGTGGTGTATCACATTGATTGATTTGCAGATAGTAAAGAATCCTTGCATCCCTGGGATAAAGCACACTTCATCATGATGTATGATTGTTTTAATATGTTGTTGGATTCTGTTTGCTAGAATTTTGTTGAGGATTATTGCATCTATGTTCATCAGTGATATTGGCCTGTAGTTTTTTTTTTTGTGGCATCTTTGTCTGATTTTGGTATTAGGGTGATGGTGGCCTCATAGAATGAGTTTGGAAGTTTACCTTCCCCTGCAATTTTCTGGAACAGTTTGAGTAGCGTAGGTGTTAGCTCTTCTCTAAATTTTTGGTAGAATTCAGCTGTGAAACCGTTTGGTCCTGAGCTTTTGTTTGCTGGAAGATTTCTGATTACAGTTTCGATTTCTGTGCCTGAGATGGGTCTGTTAAGATTTTCTTTGGAGAAATGTCTGTTTAGTTCTTTGGCCCATTTTTTGATTGGGTCATTTATTTTTCTGGAATTGAGCTTCAAGAGTTGCTTGTATATTTTTGAGATTAATCCTTTGTCTGTTTCTTCATTTGCTATTATTTTCTCCCAATCTGAGGGCTGTCTTTTCACCTTACTTATAGTTTCCTTTGTTGTGCAAAAGCTTTTAAGTTTCATTAGGTCCCATTTGTTTATTTTTGCTTTTATTTCCAATATTCTGGGAGGTGGGTCATAGAGGATCTTGCTGTGATTTATGTCGGAGAGTGTTTTGCCTATGTTCTCCTCTAGGAGTTTTATAGTTTCTGGTCTTACATTTAGATCAAAGAAGACATACAGATGGCTAACAAACACATGAAAAGATGCTCAACATCACTCATTATCAGAGAAATGCAAATCAAAACCACAATGAGGTACCATTACACGCCAGTCAGGATGGCTGCTATCCAAAAGTCTACAAGCAATAAATGCTGGAGAGGGTGTGGAGAAAAGGGAACCCTCTTACACTGTTGGTGGGAATGCAAACTAGTACAGCCACTATGGAGAACAGTGTGGAGATTTCTTAAAAAACTGGAAATAGAACTGCCATATGACCCAGCAATACCACTCCTGGGCATACACACTGAGGAAACCAGATCTGAAAGAGACACGTGCACCCCAATGTTCATCGCAGCACTGTTTATAATAGCCAGGACATGGAAGCAACCTAGATGCCCATCAGCAGATGAATGGATAAGGAAGCTGTGGTACATATACACCATGGAATATTACTCAGCCATTAAAAAGAATTCATTTGAACCAGTTCTAATGAGATGGATGAAACTGGAGCCCATTATACAGAGTGAAGTAAGCCAGAAAGATAAAGAACATTACAGCATACTAACACATATATATGGAATTTAGAAAGATGGTAATGACAACCCTATATGCAAAACAGAAAAAGAGACACAGAAGTACAGAACAGACTTTTGAACTCTGTGGGAGAAGGTGAGGGTGGGATGTTGCGAAAGAACAGCATGTATATTATCTATGGTGAAACAGGTCACCATCCCAGGTGGGATGCATGAGACAAGTGCTCGAACCTGGTGCACTGGGAAGACCCAGAGGAATCGGATGGAGAGGGAGGTGGGAGGGGGGATCGGGATGGGGAATACGTGTAAATCTATTGCTGATTCATGTCAATGTATGACAAAACCCACTGAAAAAATAAATAAATAAATTTTTTAAAAAAAGAAAAGATTTTCTATTTCTTCCTGGTTCAGTTTGGAAAGTTATCCTTTTCTAAGAATTTGTCCATTTCTTCCAAGTTGTCCATTTTATTGGCATATAGTTGCTGATAGTAGTCTCTTATGATCCTTTGTATTTCTGTGTTGTCTGCTGTGATTTCTCCATTTTCATTTCTAATTTTGTTGATTTGATTCTTTTTTTTTTCTTGATGAGTCTGACTAATGGTTTGTCTCTTTTATTTATCTTCTCAAAGAACCAGCTTTTAGCTTTGTTGATTTTTGCTATGGTCTCTTTGTTTCTTTTTCATTTATTTCTGCCCTAATTTTTATGCTTTCTTTCCTTCTGCTAACCCTGGGGTTCTTCATTTCTTCCCTTTTTAGTTGCCTTAGCTGTAGAGTTAGGTTATTTATTTGACTTTTCCCTTGTTTCTTAAGATAAGCTTGTGTTGCTATGAACCTTCCCTTTAGCAGTGCTTTTACTGAGTCCCATAGGTTTTGGATTATCAAAAAAGCAAGAGAGTTCCAGAAAAACATCTATTTCTGCTTGATTGACTATGCCAAAGCCTTTGACTATGTGGATCACAATAAACTGTGGAAAATTCTTAAAGAGATGGGAATACAAGACCACCTGACCTGCTTCTTGAGACACCTGTATGCAGGTCAGGAAGCAATAGTTAGAATTGGACATGGAACAACAGACTGGTTCCACATACAAAAAGGAGTACGTCAAGGCTGTATATTGTCACCCTGCTTATTTAACTTACATGCAGAGTACATCATGAGAAACGCTGGGCTGGAGGAGGCACAAGCTGGAATCAAGATCTCCGTAACCTCAGATATGCAGATGACACCACCCTTATGGCAGAAAGTGAAGAGCTAAAGAGCCTCTTGATGAAAGTGAAGGAGGGGAGTGAAAAAGTTGGCTTAAAGCTCAACATTCAGAAAATTAAGATTGTCGCATCTGGTCCCATCACTTCATCACAAATAGATGGAGAAACAGTGGCTGACTTTATTTTGGGGGGCTCCAAAATGACTGCAGATGATGATTGCAGCCATGAAATTAAAAGATGCTTACTCCTTGGAAGGAAAGTTATGACCAACCTAGACAGCATATTAAAAAGCAGAGACAGTAGTTTGCCAACAAAGGTCCATCTAGTCAAGGCTATGGTTTTTCCCGTAGTCATGTATGTATATGAGAGATGGACTATAAAGAAAACTGAGCACCAAAGAACTGATGCTTTTGAACTGTAGTATTGCAGAAGACTCTTGAGAGTCCCTTGAACTGCAAGGAGATCCAACCAGTCCATCCTAAAGGAGATCAGTCCTGGGTGTTCATTGGAAGGACTGATGTTGAAGCTGAAACTCCAATACTTTGGCTACCTGATGCAAAGAGCTGACTCATTTGAAAAGACCCTGATGCTGGGAAAGATTGAGGGCAGGAGGAGAAGGGGATGACAGAGGATGAGATGGTTGGATGGCATCACCTACTCAGTGGACATGAGTTTAGATAAACTCTGGGAGTTGGTGATGGACAGGGAGGCCTGGCATGCTGCAGTTCATGGGGTCACAAAGAGTCCAACACAACTGAGCGACAAAACTGAACTGAACTGATAGTTTTTGGGTTGTTGTGTTTTCATTTTCATTCATTTCTATGCATATTTTGATTTCTTTTTAAAATTTCTTCTGTGATTTGTTGGTTATTCAGAAGTGTGTTGTTTAGCCTTCATATGTTTGTATTTTTAATAGTTTTTTTTCCTGTAGTTGACATTTAATCTTACAGCATTGTGATCAGAAATGATGCTTGGAATGAGTTCAATTTTTTTGAATTCACCAAGGCTAGATTTATGGCCCAGGATGTTATCTATCCTGGAGAAGTTTCTTTGTGCACTTGAGAAATAGGTGAAATTCATTGTTTTGGGATGAAATGTCATATAGATATCAATTAGGTCTAACTGGTTCATTGTGTCATTTATTTATTTATTTATTTTGGTATTTATTTATTTACTTTTTATTAGTTGCTAATTAGAGGCTAATTACTTCACAACATTGCAGTGGGTTTTGTCATACATTGACATGAATCAGCCATGGAGTTACATGTATTCCCCATCCCGATCCCCCCTCCCACCCCCCTCTCCACCCGATTCCTCTGGGTCTTCCCAGTGCACCAGGCCAGAGCGCTTGTCTCATGCATCCCACCTGGGCTGGTGATCTGCTTCACAATAGATAATATTCATGCTATTCTCTCAAAATATCCCACCCTCGCCTTCTCCCACAGAGTCCAAAAGCCTGTTCTGTACATCTCTGTCTCTTTTTCTGTTTTGCATATAGGGTTATCATTACCATTTTTCTAAATTCCATATATATGTGTTAGTATGCTGTAATGTTCTTTATCTTTCTGGCTTACTTCACTCTGTATAATGGGCTCCAGTTTCATCCATCTCATTAGAACTGATTCAAATGAATTCTTTCTAATGGCTGAGTAATATTCCATGGTGTATATGTACCACAGCTTCCTTATCCATTCGTCTGCTGATGGGCATCTAGGTTGCTTCCATGTAAGATCTTCTATTTCTTCCTGGTTCAGTTTTGGAAAGTTATACTTTTCTAAGAATTTGTCCATTTCATCCAAGTTGTCCATTTTATTGGCATAGAGCTGCTGGTAGTAGTCTCTTATGATCCTTTGTATTTCAGTGTTGTCTATTGTGATCTCTCCATTTTCATTTCTAATTTTGTTAATTTGGTTCTTCTCCCTTTGTTTCTTGATGAGTCTTGCTAATGGTTTGTCAATTTTGTTTATTTTTTCAAAAAACCAGCTTTTAGCTTTGTTAATTTTTGCTATGGTCTCTTCAGTTTCTTTTGCATTTATTTCTGCCGTAATTTTTAAGATTTCTTTCCTTCTACTAACCTTGGGGTTCTTCATTTCTTCCTTTTCTAATTGCTTTAGGTGTAGAGTTAGGTTATTTATTTGGCTTTTTTCTTGTTTCTTGATGTAAGCCTCTAATGCTATGAACCTTCCCCTTAGCACTGCTTTTACAGTGTCCCATAGGTTTTGGGTTGTTGTGTTTTCATTTTCATTCATTTCTATGCATATTTTGATTTCTTTTTTTGGAAGAAATGGACAAATTCTTAGAAAAGTATAACTTTCCAAAACTGAACCAGGAAGAAATAGAAAATCTTAACAGAGCCATCACTAGCAAGGAAATCGAAACTGTAATCAGAAATCTTCCAGCAAACAAAAGCCCAGGACCAGATGGCTTCACAGCTGAATTCTACCAAAAATTTAGAGAAGAGCTAACACCTATCTTACTCAAACTCTTCCAGAAAATTGCAGATGAAGGTAAGCTTCCAAACTCATTCTATGAGGCCACCATCACCCTAATTCCAAAACCAGACAAAGATGCCACAAAAAAAGAAAACTACAGGCCAATATCACTGATGAACATAGATGCAAAAATCCTTAACAAAATTCTAGCAAACAGAATCCAACAACATATTAAAAAAATCATACACCATGACCAAGTGGGCTCTATCCCAGGAATGCAAGGATTCTTTAATATCCAAATCAATCAATGTAAGTACACCAATTAACAAATTGAAAGATAAAACCATATGATTATCTCAATAGATGCAGGAGAAAGCCTTTCACAAAATTCAACACCCATTTATGATTAAAACTCTCCAGAAAGCAGGAATAGAAGGAACATACCTCAACATAATAAAAGCTATATATGACAAACCCACAGCAAGCATTACCCTCAATGGTGAAAAATTGAAAGCATTTCCCCTGAAATCAGGAACAAGACAAGGGTGCCACTCTCACCACTACTATTCAACATAGTGTTTGGAAGTTCTTGGCCACAGCAATCAGAGCAGAAAAAGAAGTAAAAGGAATCCAGATAGGAAAAGAAGAAGTGAAACTCTCGTTGTTTGCAGATGACATGATCCTCTACATAGAAAACCCTAAAGATGCCACCAGAAAATTACTAGAGCTAATCAGTGAATATAGTAAAGTTGCAGGATATAAAATTAACACATAGAAATCCCTTGCATTCCTATACACTAACAATGAGAAAACATTGTGTCATTTAAAGTTTGTGTTTCCTTGCTAATTTTCTGTTTAGTTCATCTATCCATAGGTGTGAGTGGGGTATTAAAGTCTCCAACTATTATTGTGCTACTGTTAATTTCCCCTTTCATACTTGTTAGCATTTGCCTTACGTATTGCAGTGCTCCTATGTTGGGTGCATATATATTTATAATTGTTATATCTTCTTCTTGGATTGATCCTTTGATCATTATCTACAGTCTTTCTTTGTCTCTTTTCACAGCCTTTATTTCAAAGTCTATTTTATCTGCCATGAGTATTGCTACTCCTGCTTTTTTTTTAGTCTCCATTTGTGTGAAATATCTTTTTCCAACCCTTCACTTTCAGTCTGTGTGTGTCCCTTATTTTGAGGTAGGTCTCTTATAGACAGCATATATAGGGGTCTTGTTTTTGTTCCACTCAGCCAATCTTTGTCTTTTGGTTGGGGCATTCAATCCATTTACATTTAAGATAATCATTCGTAAGTATGATCCTGTTGCCATTTACTTTGTTGTTTTGGGTTCGAGTTTATACACCTTTTTCTGTGTTTCCTGTCTAGAGAAGATCCTTTAACATATGTTGAAGAGCTGGTTTGGTGGTGCCAGATTCTCTGAGCTTTTGTAAGTCTGTAAAGCTTTTGATTTCTCCTTCATATTTGAATGAGATCCTTGCTGGGTACAGTAATCTGAGTTGTAAGTTTTCTCTTTCATCACTTTAAGTATGTCCTGCCATTCCCTTCTGGCATGAAGAGTTTCTGTTGAAAGATAAGCTGTTACCCTTATGGGAGTCCCCTTGTGTGTTATTTGTTGTTTTTCCCTTGCTGCTTTTAATATTTGTTCTTTGTGTTTGATCTTCATTAATTTGATTAATATGTGTCTTGGGATGTTTCACCTTGGGTTTATCATGTTTAGGACTCTCTGGTTTCTTGGACTTGGGTGGCTATTTCCTTCCTCATTTTAGGGAAGTTTTCTTCCCTAAAAGAAGTTTCTCCTCTAGTATTTTCTCATGGCCTTTCTTTTTGTCTTCTTCTTCTGGGACTCCTATGATTCGAATGTTGGGGCATTTGACATTGTCCCTGAGGTCTCTGAGGTTGTCCTCATTTCTTTTAATTCTTTTTTATTTTTTCCTCTCTGCTTCATTTATTTCCGCCATTCTATCTTCCACATCACTTATCCTATCTTCTGCCTCAGTTATTCTACTGTTGGTTCCCTCCAAAGTGTTTTTGATCTCAGTTATTGCATTATTCATTATTTATTGACTCTTTTTTATTTCTTCTAGGTCCTTGTTAAACATTTCTTGCATCTTCTCAATCCTTGTCTCCGGACTATTTATCTGTAACTCCATTTTGTTTTCGAGATTTTGGATCATTTTTACTATCATTATTCTGAATTCTTTTTCAGGTAGACTCCTTCCTCTTTTGTTGGTTTGGTGGGCATTTATCATGTTCCTTTACCTGCTGAGTATATCTCTGCCTTTTCATCTTCTTTAGATTGCTGTGTTTGAGGTTTCCTTTCTGTATGCTGGAAGTGGGTGTTTCCTCTTTATTGTGGAGGTTCCTCTCTGTGGGTGGGGTTGGGTGAGTGGCTTGTCAAGGTTTCCTGGTTAGGAAAGCTTGCCTCCTGTTCTGGTGGGTAGAGCTGGATCTCTTCTCTCTGGAGTGCAATGAAGTATCTAGTAGTGAGCTTTGAGGTGTCTGTGGGTTTGTCGTGACTTTGGGCAGCCAGTATATTAATGCTCAGAGTTATGTTCCTGCATTGCTGGAGAATTAGCATGGTATGTCTTGCTCTGGAACTTGTTGGCTTTTGGGTGGAGCTTGGTTTCAGTGTAGGTATGGAGGCTTTTCGATGAGCTCTTGTTGATTAATGTTCCCTGGAGTCAGGAGTTTTCTGGTGTTCTCAAGTTTTGGATTTAAGCCTCCTGCCTCTGGTTTTCAGTCTTATTCTTACAGTAGCCTCAAGACTTCTCCATGCATACTGCACCAATGATAAAACATCTAGGTTAATGGAGAAAAGATTCTCCACAGTGAGGGACACCCAGAGAGGTTTGAAAAGTTACATGGAGAAGAGAAGAGGGAGGAGAGAGATAGAGGTGACCCCGAGGAGAAGAGGGGGAATCAAAAGGGGAGAGAGCAATCTAGCCAGTAATCAATTCCCTATGTGCTCTCCACAGCCTGGAACACCCAGAGAAGTTCACAGAGTTATATACAGAAGAGAAGAGGGAGGAAGGAGATAGAGGTGACCAGGAGGAGAAGAGGGGGAGTCAAAAGGAGAGAGACAAATCTAGGCAGTAATCAGTTCCCTAAGTGTTCTCCATAGCCAAGAATACCCAAAGAGATTCACAGAGTTGGGTAGAGAAGAGATGGGGGTGGGAGGAGATAGAGGTGGCCTGGGGGAGGAAAAGGAGAGTCAAAAGGGGGAGAGGGCAATCAAGCCAGTAATCACACTCCTAGGTAAAAATGGGTGCTGAAGATTGGATTCTTAAAGGTACAAAATTGATAACAAATACCAAAAAGCAAAGATTAAAAATCTAGAGTAGAGGTTAGACTCTCAAAAATAGGAATCGGGTGGAGAGGGATGTGGGAGGGGGGATCGGGATGGGGAATAAGTGTAAATCTATGGCTGATTCATATCAATGTATGACAAAACCCACTGAAATGTTGTGAAGTAATTAGCCTCCAACTAATAAAAAAATTTAAAAAAAAAATCACAAAAATGATGAAAAAATATATGTGAAATTTACTTTACAGATAGGGTCTTTTTTTGGCAAGGTAATAGTAGTTTATAAAATGAAAATTAAAGGAGTAATAAATTACTTAAAATTAAAAAAATTTTTTTAATTTAAAAAATGGTAATAGTTAAATATATCTGGGAATTTCTCTGGAATTGTTGTGGGCAGTGTGGGGTCAGTTCAGTTTCAGATAGTTCCAGCTTATACTTCTTCTCGAGGTCTATAGGCTCCTTCCAGTGTAGTCGGTACTAACTACATGGTTTTAATCTATTGCACCTGTCACTTCCAAAGCGGTTCCCTCTGTTTATTTTGGCTTCTTCTATTTGCAAGTCTCTTCAGTGTCCCTGACACAAGGGGGTGAAGGTGGTCACTTATTTAGGCTCACTTGTTCAGTTGTGCTGTGGGGAGGGAGGAACACTACAGACAAGTATCACTGGCGTGTGTGGGGCATGCTCGCAGTGTCTGGACCACACTGGCTTTGCCCGCCCCACCCCCACCCCCCCCAGCGTGTGTGCTTTCCTGGTCTACACTGCTCAGGCTCCTGGTTGGCCTGCAGGGGAACTGTCTAAAGTGGGCCCTGGGTTGCCTGCACTTCCCAGGTCTAAGCCACTCAGGTTCAGGTTCTTGGGTACTACACAAAGGCACAGACTCAGTTGGGCCTGCGTTTTGTGTCCTTCCCAGGTCTGAGCAGCTCAGGTGACCAGGTGCTTGGTGAGCACACTCTTCTCAGGTGGGCAGTGTGTCTTATCACCTCCGTGGTCCCAGCTGCTCGGTTTCCTGGGTACGCAACAGGAGCGCTGTCTCAGGTGTGCCATGTGTCTCCTCTGGGCAGCTGATCTCTGGCTGCAAGCCTCCTGTTGGATGTCAACCGTCCAGGATCCCAGGAAGACTTGGTTAGCAACTGGGAGACTGCTCACAGTTTGGAAGAGGATGCGGTCTCTGGGGCTGAGATTGCCCCTCGCATTCTGGCTCTGGCTGTCACCTGTTTGCCTTTCTGCCTCCCATGGGGATGGGCTGGTCCGCAGCCAGCTAGCTCTCCTCTGGTATTTGCTCAGTTCTTTGTTCTGTGAGTGGCCCGGCAGTACCTTAGGTTAGAGCTTTTCACAGGAAAGTTCTCTCTCTCTCTGTTTCTTTTTTTTTTCTCTCTCTCTGGCTATCCCACAGTTTGGGTTGCCATCTCACATTAGCTCCCTCAGATTGTCCTCAGGGCATTCAGGCCCTATCCTTACCCTAAGCAATGCAGCCCGCACCTCCCTGTTCAGCCTGCGCTTACTGTTGGTGGACTCGAGCGTCTGGGCTACTTCTCCAATGGGAGTTGTGGTTAGGCGCATAATCTGTGGGTTTTATTCATTTATTTTTTCCTCCTGGTTATGTTGCCCTCTGAGATTCCAAAAATCACTACAGACCCGCTGGTGAGAGGGTTTCCTGGTGTTTGGAAACTTCTCCTCTTTCACAACTCCCTCCCTGGGACAGGTCTCCATCCCTACTCTTTTGTCTCTCTTTTTATCTTTTATATTTTGTCCTACCTCCTTTCGAAGACAATGGGCTGCCTTTCTGGGTGCCTGGTGTCCTCCACCAGCATTCAGAAGTTCTTTTGTGGAATTTGCTCAGCATTCAAGTGATCTTTTGGTGAATTTGTGGGGGAGAAAGTGGCTTCCCCATCCTTTTCCTCTGCCATCTTAGGACCGCCTCCAGCATGTGGGATTTAGTTCCCTGACTGGGTCCTCTGCATTGGGAGTGTGGAGTCTTAGCCACTGGACCACCAAGGAAGTCCCCATGTGCAGATTTTTGTGTAAGCATAAGTTTTCAAATGATTTGGATAAATACTATGGAGTAAAATTGCTAGCTCAAATGGTAAGTGTATGTTTAATTTTTTAAAAAACCACCAAATGGCTATACCATTTTTCAGGCCCACCAGCAAAGAATGAGAGTTAATCTTGCTCCACATCTTCATCAACATATACTGTTTTTGATGTCTTAGAGTTTAGCCATTCTAATAGGTGTGTAGTGGCATCTCACTGTTGTCTTAATTTGCATATCCCTGATGTGGAAATATGGGCATCCTTTCATATGCTTACTTGCCATCTGTATATCTTCTTTGGTGAGGTGTTTGTTAAGGTCTTTGGCCCATTTTCAAATTGTGCTGTTTCTTACTGTTAACAGTTCTTTGTATATTTTGGGTAACAGTCCTTTATCAAATGTATCTTTAAAAAATATTTTCTTCTAGCTTGTGCCTTTTTTTCTAATTCTCTTGATATACCCTTTTGCAAAGCAGAAGCTTTAAATGTTAAGTAAATCTAGCTTATCAATGATTTCTTTCATGGATCATGTCTTTGATATCTAAAAAGATGTTAATCAAAAAAAGACATTACCACACCCAGGATCTTCTAGGTTTTCCCCTATGTTATCTTTAGAGTGTTTCGTAGTTTTGCATTTTACAGTTAGACCTCTGATCCATTTTGAGTTAATTTTTGTGAAGGTTATGAGGTCTGTGTCTATATTCAATTTTTTTTTTTTTTTGTAGGTGGATGTCCATTGTACTGACACCATTTGTTGAATAGACTATTTTGCTTTATTGTATTGCCTCTGCTCTTTTGTCAAAAATCAGTTGAGTATATATGAATGTCTGTTTCTGGGTTCTCCTGTTCCATTGATCTGTTTGTCCTTTTTTTTTTTTTTTTTTTTCCAATATCACACTCTCTTGATTACTCTAGCTTTACGATAACTTAAAGTTATTATAAAGACTTTATAATTAAGTCTTAAAGTCCTCTGACTTTGTTCTTCTTCAGTATTGTATTCTGTATTTTGGGTCTTTTGCCTCTTCAATCAGTTTTTCAATATTCACAAAATCACTTGCTTTTTGGGGGGATTGTACTGAATCTACAGATTCAGTTGGGAATAACTGCCATTTTGACAACATTGAGTCATGTGTGACTATGGGATATATCTCCATTTATTTCATTCTTTTTTAATATCTTTTATCACAGTTTTATAGTTTTTCTCATGTAGATCTTATACATATTTTGTTAGATTTATACCTAAATAATTCATTTTGGGCATGCTAATATAATTGGTAATGTGTTTTTAATTTCGAATTCCAGTTCTCCATTGTTGTTATATAAGAAAGCAGTTGATTTTTTTATATTAACTTTGTATCCTGCAACCTTGCTATAATTGCTTATTAGCTCCAGGAGTTTTTATTGTTGTTGACTCTTTTGGATTTTCTACATAGATAATTCTGTCATCTGTAAATAATGACAGTTTCATTCCTTCTTTACACTCTATTTCTTTTATTTTCTTTCTTGTCTTATTGCATTAGCAAAGGCTTCCAGTATGATGTTGAAAAACAATGTTAAGAGGGAACATTCTTGCCTTGTACCTGATCTTAGTGGGAAAGGTTCAAGTTTTTCATCATTAAGCATGATGTTAGCTATAGGTTTTTTTTTTTAATATTAATAGATGTTATTTATTAATAGCAAGTTGAAGTTCCCCTCTATTCCTAGTTTTAATCATAAATGAGTATTGTATTTTGTCAAGTGCTTTTCTGCATCTATTGATATGGTTATGTGGTTTTTCTTCCTTAGTCTATTAATGTGATGCTGTTATTTAGTCACTGAGGCATGTCCAACTCTTTTGCAACACCATGGACTGTAGCCTGCCAGGTCCTCTGTCCATGGGATTTCCCAGGCAAGAATACTAGAGCAGGTTGCCATTTCATTCTCCAGGGGATCTTCCTGACCCAGAGATTGAACCCACATTTCCTTCATTGGCAGGTGGATTCTTACCACTGAGCCAGCAGGGAAGCCTGTTAATGTGATAGATTCCATTAATTGATTTTTAAATGATGAGCTGGCCTTGCATATCTGGGTTAAATCCCTCTTGGTCTTGATGTATAACTCTTCTTATATATTGTTTCACTTGATTTGTTAATATTTTGCTGAAGATTTTTGCATCTATGTGAGAGACATTGGTCTATAGTTTTCTTACTTGTAATGTCTTTTTTTAGTGTTGGTATTAGGATTATGGGTATCCCTCGTGGCTCAGTGGTAAAGAATCCGCCTGCCAGTGCAAGAGACACATGTTCAACCCCTGGGTTGGGAAGATTCCCTGGAGAAGGAAACGGCATCCCACTCCAGTATTCTTGCCTGGGAAATCCCATGGACAGAGGAACCTGGCAGGCCACAGCCCATGGGGTCTCAAAGAGTCAGATGTGATTTAGTGACTAAACAACAGCAGCATCACATTAACAGAGCTGTTCGACACAACTGAGCAACTGAGCTTGCATGCTTTAGGATTATACTGGCCTTGGAGAATAAGTTGGGAGGTGTCCCCTCTGCTTCTGTCCTCTGATAAAGATTGTAGAGAATTGGTATATTTTATTCCTTAAATGTTTGGTGTAATTCACCATCGAACTCATCTGGGCCTGATGCTTTCTGTTTTGTAAGGTTGTTACTTATAGATTCAGTATCTTTAATAGATATGCTCTATCCAGGTCATCTGTTTTTTCTTGTGTGCTATCATTGGAAGATTGTACCTTTCAAGAAACTGGTCCATTTTATCTGAGTTATCAAATGTGTAGGCATAAAGTTGTTCACAGTATTCCTTTCTCATCATTTTAAATTTTGTGGGCTCTATTGTAGTGCTGTCTTCTCTTTCATTTTTGAAATGAAATAGTAATGAAATAGTAATAATTTGTGTCAATTCTTTTTTTCCTCATTAACCTATATAGCTTATCAATTTTGTTGACCTTTCCAAAGAACTAGTTTTTGTTTTGTTTTTTTCTTCATTTTCTCTATTGCTTTTCTCTTTTCAATTTCATTGGGAGTTTTTTGCTTTAATTTTTATCTCTTTTATTCTACTTACTTTGGATTTAATTTGGTCTTTTTTTCTTTCTATTTTCCTAGGTGGAAACATAGATTCTTTATTTTATGTCTTTCTTCTTTTCTGACATGAATATTTAATGCTATCACTTTCCCTCTAAGTACTGCTTTTGCTGTATCCCACAAATTTTGGTACGTTGTGTTTTCATAAAATATTTCTTGAGATTTCTTATTTGACCTGTGTATTATTTATAAATGTGTTATTTAATCTCTTAAGTATTTGAGAATTTTTCAGCTATATTTCTGTTACTGATTTCTGGATTCATTCCATTGCGGTCTGTTAGTACATACTGTATGATTTCTATCATTTTAACAAGTTTAAAATTGCCTTGAATGTGATTTATCTTGGCAAATGTTCCATGTGAACTTGATAAAAATGTTTAACCTGCTGATGTTGGATGAAATAGTCTGTAGATGTTTATTGTATCCAGTTGATTAATGGTGCTATTGAGTTCAACTATGTCTTTACCTATTTTCTGCATGCTGGATCTATCTCTGAGAGAGGATTTTAATCACCAAGTAGTATAGTGGATTTATCCATTTCTCCTTTCTGTTCTATCCATTTTTCCTCATGTTGTTTGATCCTCTTTTGTTAGGTACATACACATTAAGATTTTTTTATGTCTTCATGAGGAATTGACTTATTTATCATTAGGTAAAAAGCCTCTTGATGAAAGTGAAAGAGGAGAGTGAAAAAGTTGGCTTAAAGCTCAACATTCAGAAAACTAAGATCATGGCATCTGGTCCCATCACTTCATGGGAAATAGATGGGGAAACAGTGGAAACAGTGACAGACTTTATTTTTTTGGGCTCCAGAATTACTGCAGATGGTGATTGCAGCCATGAAATGAAAAGACGCTTACTCCGTGGAAGGAAAGTTATGACCAACCTGGATAGCGTATTAAAAAGCAGAGACATTACTTTGCCAACAAAGTTCCGTCTAGTCAAGGCTGTGGTTTTTCCCGTGGTCATGTATGGATGTGAGAGTTGGACTGTGACGAAAGCTGAGTGCCGAAAAATTGATGCTTTTGAACTGTGGTGTTGGAGAAGACTTTTGAGAGTCCCCTGGACTGCAAGGAGATCCAACCAGTCCATCCTAAAGGAGATCAGTCCTGGGTGTTCATTGGAAGGACTGATGCTGAAACTGAAACTCCAATACCTTGGCCACCTCATGCGAAGAGCTGACTCATTGGAAAAGACCCTGATGCTGGGAGAGATTGGGGGCAGGAGGAGAAGGGGATGACAGAGGATGAGATGGCCAGATGGCATCACCAACTCAATGAACTTGAGCTTGAGTAAATTCTGGGAGTTGGTGATGGACAGGGAGGCCTGGTATGCTGCGATTCATGGGGTCGCAAAAAGTCGGACACGACTGAGTGACTGAACTGAACTGAACTGAATGCATTACTCTAACCCTTATAACTTTCCTTACTTTGGAGTCTTCTTTATCTGATATTAATATAAGTACTCCCACTTTTTTTTGATTAGTGTTAGCATGTTATATCTTCCTCCATTTAATTAAAAAAAATTTTGTTGGAGTATAGTTGATTTACAATGTTGTGTTATTGAATAGTTCCAGGTGTACAGCACAGTGAATATGTTATACGTATATCCACTCATTTTTAGATTCTTTTCCTATATAGGCCATTACAGAGTATTGAATAGAGTTCCCTGTTCTATACAGTAGTCCTTATTAGTTTTCTGTTTTATATATAATAGTGTGTATATGTCAATCCCAGTCTTCTCCCCTAGTGTGTTAGTTGCTCACTAGTGCCCGACTCTTTGTGACCCCATGGACTGTAGCCCACCAGACTCCTCTGTCCATGAGATTTTCCAGGCAAGGATGCTGGAGTGGGTTGCCATTTCCTTCTCCAGGGTATCTTCCCAACCCAGGGATCAAACCTGGGTCTCCTGCACTGCAGGCAGATTATTTACCAACTGAGCTGTAAGGGAAGCCATTGTAACCATGTTTATTTTCTATATCTATGTTTCTGTTTTATAGATAAATTCATTTTTACTCTTTTTTAGATTCCACATATAAGTGAAACCATATTATATTTGTCTTTAACTTACTTCATTCAGTATGACAATCTCTAGGTCTATCCATGTTCTTGCAAATGGCATTACAGTATTTTGTTCTTTTTATGGCTGAGTAACATTCCATTGGAGAAGGCGATGGCAGCCCACTCCAGTACTCTTGCCTGGAAAATCCCATGAACGGAGGAGCCTGGTAGGCTGCAGTCCATGGGGTCGCGAAGAGTCGGACACGACTGAGCAACTTCACTTTCACTTTTCACTTTCATGCACTGGAGAAGGAAATGGCAACCCACTCCATTGTTCTTGCCTGGAGAATCCCAGGGACGGCGGAGCCTGGTGGGCTGCCGTCTATGGGGTTGCACAGAGTTGGACATGACTGAAGTGACTTAGCAGCAGCAGCAGCAGCAACATTCCATTGTATATATGTATCATGTCTTCTTTATCCATTCCTCTGTTGATGGACATTTAGGTTGCTTCCATGTTTTGGCTATTGTAAATAGTGCTGCAATGAACATTGGGGTGAGTGTATCTTTTCAAATTATGTTTTTCTCTGGATATATGCCCAGGAGTGGGGTTGCTAGATCATATGGTACCTCTATTTTTTTTGTTTTGTTTTGTTTTTTGAGGAACCTCCATACTGTTCTCCCTAGTGGCTGTACCCAGCAACAGTGTAGGACAGTGTAGTTCCTTTTCTCCACACCCTCTCCAGCATTTGTTTGTAGATTTTATGATGTTGATCATTCTGACTAGTGGAAGTGATAACTGCATTGTAATTTTGATTTGCACTTCTCTAATACTTAGTTATATTGAGCATCTTTTCGTGTGGTTTTTAACATCCATATGTCTTCTTTGGAGAAATGTCTCTTTAGATCTTCTAACTCTGATTGAGTTGTTTGTTTTTAATATTTAGCTGTATTAGCCATTTGTACATTTTGAAGATTAATCCCTTGTTGGTTGCTTCATTTGCAGATATTCTCTACTACTCTGAGAGTTGTCTTTTTGTTTTGTTTATGGTTCCCTTTGCTATGCAGAAACTTTTAAGTTTAATTAGATCCCATTTGTTTATTTTTGTTTTATTTTTGTTACTCTAGGAGGTGGATTGGAAAATATCTTGCTGTAATTTATATCAGAAAATGTTCTGCCTATGTTTTATTTTAAGAGTTTTACAGTTTTTGGCCTTACATTTAGGTCTTTAATCCATTTTGTGTTTATTTTTGTGTATGGTGTTAGGGAGTTTCCTTTTTTAATTTTACATATATATATATTATATATATATTTATGACTGTACTGGGTCTTCATTCCTGCACAGGGTTTTCTCTAGTTGCAGTAAGTGGGAGCTACTCTGTAGTTGTGGTGTGTGGATTTCTCATTATGGAGGCTTCTTTTGCTGCAGAGCATGGGCTCTAGGGTGCATGGGCTTCAGTAGTTGGTTCCTGGGCTCTAGAGCATAGGGTCAACAGTTGTGACAGACTTAGGATTTGAAATAGTTCAGCTGGAATTCCATCACTTCCACTAGCTTTGTTTGCAATAATGTTTCCTAAGGCCCACTTGACTTCATACTCCAGGATGTCTGGCTCTAGGCGAGTAACCACACCATTGTGGTTATTCTGGTCATTAAAACTTTTTTTGTATAGTTCTGTGAATTCTTGCCACCTCTTCATAATATCTTCTGCATTTGATAGGTCCTTAACATTTCTGACCTTTACCGTGCCAATCCTTACATGAAATGTTCCCTTGATACCTCCAATGTTTTTGAAGAGATCTCTAGTCTTTCCCATTCTATTGATTTCTTCTACTTCTTTGTATTGTTCATTTAAGAAGACCTTCTTTCCTCTCCTTGCGATTCTCTGGAACTCTACATTCAGTTGGATGTATCTTTCCCTTTCTCCCCTGCTTCACTTCTCTCCTTTCCTCAGCTATTTGTAAAGCCTCCTCAGACAACCACTGTGCCTTCTTGCATTTCTTTTACTGTGGGATAGTTTTGGTCACCACCTCCTGCACAATGTTACAAACCTCTGTCCAGAGTTCTTCAGGAACTCTGTCTACCAGATCTAATCCCTAGAATCTATTCATCACCTCTACTGTATAATGATAAGGGATTTGACTTAGGTCATATCTAAATGGCCTAGTGGTTTTCCCTGCTTTCTTCAATTTAAGCCTGAATTTTGCAATAGGAGCTGATGAGCTGAGCTACAGTCAGCTCCCAGTCTTGCTTTTGCTGACTGTTTAGAGCTTCTCCATCTTCGGCTGCAAAGAATATAATCTATCTGATTTTGGTATTGATCATTTGCTGATGTCCATGTATAGAGTGTCCATGCATTTTCCAGGAAAGAATACTGGGGTGGGTTGCCATTTCCTTCTCCAGGGAATCTTCCCCACCCAGGGATTGAACCTGCGCCTCCTGCATTGTCAGGCAGATTATCACTGAGCCACCTGAGAAACCTAAATATATATTCTACTATGTATAAAATACATAACTAATAAGAACAGACTGTATAGGACAGTAAACTCTACTCAATGCTCTGTGGTCACCTACATGGGAAGGAAATCCAAAAAAGGAGGGGGTATATGTATACATACAGCTGATTTACTTTACTATACAGCAGACACTAACACAATATTATAAAGCAATAATACTCAAATTTTTTTTAAAGTTAAATACACTTTAAACTACTGGAAATATCTTGAAAAATTAATATTTTTCTCCAATAAATAATTTTACAGGAAAAAAATACCTTATAGTTTTCCGAGTACAGGTCATTTTCCTCCTTAGGTAGGTTTATTCCTAGGTATTTTATACTTTTTGATGTGATGGTACATAGGATTGTTTCCTTGATTTCTCTTTCTTATCTTTTGTTTCTAGTATATAGGAATGCAAGAGATTTCTGCATATTAATTTTGTATTTTGCAACTTTACTAAATGCATTGATAAGTTCTAATAGTTTTCTGGTAGCATTCTTAAGATTTTTTTGTATAGTATCATGTCATCTGCAAACAGTAACAATTTTACTTCTTCCTTTCCAATTTGGATTGCTTTTATTTCTTTTTCTTCTCTAATTGTTGTGGCTAGGACTTTCAAAACTGTGTTGAATAACAGTGGCAAGAGTAGTCATCCTTGTGTTGTTCCTGATGTCAGAGGAAAGACTTTCAGCTTTTCATCACTGAGAATGATGTTTGCAGTAGGTTTGTCATATATGGCTTTTATTATGATAAGGTAGCCCCCTCCTTTTTTTGGATTTCCTCTAGTCTACTTGATGGAGGGTTTTAATCATAAATAGGTATTGAATTTTGTCATAAGCTTTTTCTGCTTCTATTGAAATGATCATATGGTCTTTATTCTTCAGTTTGTTGATATGATGTACATATTGATTGATTTGCAGACATTGAAAAATCTTTGTATCCTTGGGATAAATTCCACCTGATCATTGTATGCAATGTTTTTAACATTTTGTTGAATTTGGTTTTCTAGTATTTTGTTGAGGACTTGTGTGTCTATATGACATGTTCATCAGTGGCCTGTAATTTCCTTTTTTTGTGATATCTTTGTTTGATTTTGGTATCAGAGTGATAATGGGCTTATAGAATGAGCTTGGGAGTCTTCCTTCCTCTGCAGTTTTTTGGAAGAGTTTCAGAAGGGTAAGTAGTAATTTTTCTCTAAATGTTTTATAGAGTTCGCTTGTAAAGCCATCTGGTCCTGAACTTCTGTTTGTTGGAAGATTTTTACTCATAGTTTCAATTTCAGTATTTGTTACTGGTCTGTTCATATTTTCTACTTCTTTCTGGTTCAGTCTTGGGAGGTTGTACATTTCTAAGAATTTGTCATTTCTTCTAGGTTATATTTTATTGGTGTACAGTTGCTCATAGTAGTCTCTTATGGCGTATAGTTGCTTATAGTAGTCTCTTATGGCATATAGTTTCTTATAGAGGCTCTTATGATCCTTTGTATTTCTTTGGTGTCTGTTGTAACTTCTCCTTTTTCACTTCTAATTTTATTGATTTCGGTCTTTTCCTTTTTTTCTTGATGTGTCTAGCTAAAGGTTTACCAGTTTTGTTGATCTTCTCAAAGAACCAGTTTTTCGTTTCATTGATCTTTGCTATTGTGTTCCTTGTATTTCATTTATTTTTGCTCTAAGTTTTATGATTTCTTTCCCTCTACTAACTTTGGGTTTTGTTTGTTCTTCTTTTCTCTGGTTGCTATAGGTATAAGGGTAGGTTGCTTATATGAAATTTTTGTTATCTCTTAAGATAAGATTGTTCTGCTATGTTCTTCCCTCTTATTACTGTTTTTGCTGTGTCCTGTAGATTTTGGATCATCATGTTTTCATTGTCATTTGTCTTTGGGCTAGGACTTTCCGTGGCTAGGACTTTCAAAACTATGTTGAATAATAGTAACAAGAGTGGACATCCTTGTCTTGTTCCTGTATCTGATGTCTCTAGGTATTTTTTAAATTTCCTCTTTGATTTCCTCTGTGATCCATTGATTATTTAGTAACATATTGCTTAGCCTCCATTTGCTTGTGGGTTTTTTTCCTGTAATTGATTTCTAATCTTACAGCATTGGAAAATATGCTTGATATGATTTCAGTTTTCTTAAATTTACTGAGGCTTGATTTATGGCCCAAGATGGGATCTATCCTGGAGAATGTTCTGTGTGCACTTGAGAAGAAAGTGTGTTTTGCCACTTTTGATTGGAATGTCCTATAAATATCAGTTAATTCTGTTTGGTCTAATGTGTCACTTAAGGGTTATGTTTCCTTATTAATTTTCTATCCGGATGATCTGTCCACTGGCATAAATGGGTTGTTTACCTCCTCCACTATTATTGTTTTATTGTTGAATATCCCTTTTATGGCTGTTATCATTTGCCTTATATATTGAGATGCTCCTATGTTGGGTGCATATATACTTATGATTGTTATGTCTTCTTCCTGTACTGGTCCCTTGATCATTATGCAGTGGCCTTGTCTGTCTCTTACAACAGTCTTTATCTTAAAGTGTATTTGGTCTGATATGAGTATTGCTACTCCAGCTTTCCTTTGATTTCCATTTACATGGAATATATTTTTCTGTCCGCTCACATTCAGTCTGTATGTGTCCCTAGGTATGAAGTGATTCTCTTATAGACAGCATATATTCAGGTCTTGTTTGGTATTCATTCAGCCAGCCTGTGTCTTTTTGTTGCAGCATGTAATCCATTTACATTTAAGATTATTATCCAGATATAGGTTCCTATTGTCATTTCCTTAATTGTTTTGGATTTGTTTTTGTAGGCCTTTTTTCTTCCCTGCATCTTTTGCTATCTTCTCTGTGTTTCCTGCCTAGAGAAGTTCCTTTGGCATTTGTTGGAAAGCTGGTTTGGTGGTGCTGAATTGTCTTAGCTTTTGCTTGTCTGTAAAAATTTTGATTTCTCCATTAAATCTGAATGAGAGCCTTTCTGGGTAGAGAATTCTTGGTTATAGGTTTTCCCCTTTAATTACTTTAAATTTATACCAGTCCCTTTTGACCTTCAGGGTTTTTCCTGAAAAAATCAGCTGGTAACCTTATAGGGATTCCCTTGTATATTATTTGTTGCTTTTCTTCCTGCTGCTTTTAATATTTTTTGTACCTAATTTTGTTAGTTTGATTTATTTCCTTCATGGATCACAGCCTTGTCATGGCAAAGGGGCTTGCATAACTCAATGAAGCTATGAGCCATCTATGCAAGGCCACCCAAGATGGGTGGGTCATAGTGAAGAGTTCTGACAGAACGTGGTCCACTGGAGGAGGTAATGGCAAACCACTTCAGTATACTTACTGTGAGAATCCCATTAACAGCATGGCAAAATATATGAAATTGGAAGATGAGGCCCCCCAGGCTGGAAGGTATCTAATATGCTACTGGGAAAGGGCGGAGAGCAATTAAAAATAGCTCATGAAAGAATGAAGAGGCTGGGCCAAGCAGAAATGACCCTCAGTTGTGGATGTGTCTGGTGGTGAAAGTAAAGTCTGATGCTATAAAAAACAATATTACATAGGAACCTGGAATGTTAAGTCCATGAATCAAGGTAAATTGGACGTGGTCAAGGAGGAGATGGCAAGAGTGAACATCAACATCTCAGGAATCAATGAACTAAAATGGATGGGAATGGGCG
The DNA here is from genome assembly GCF_019320065.1 of Cervus canadensis. Taxonomy (NCBI): domain Eukaryota; kingdom Metazoa; phylum Chordata; class Mammalia; order Artiodactyla; family Cervidae; genus Cervus; species Cervus canadensis. The sequence continues at coordinate 84,597,348 of NC_057389.1, read as the reverse complement.
AATTTAATTCATACGACCATTATATCTACTACTGTGGGCAAGAATAGCTGAGAAGAAATGGAGTAGCCCTGATAGTCAACAAAAGAGTCCAAAATGCAGTACTTGGGTGCAGTCTCAAAAATGACAGGATGATCTCAGTTCGTTTCCAAGGAAAACCATTCAACATCACAAGTCTATGCCTGCAAGACCTCCTAGAACTAACACCAAAACAAGATGTCATTTTCATCATAGGAAATTGGAATGCAAAAGTAGGAAGTCAAGAGATACCTGGAGTAACAGGCAAGTTTGGCCTTGGAGTACAAAGTGAAGCAACACAAAGGCTAACAGAGTTTAGTCAAGAGGACACACTGGTCATAGCAAACACCCTTTTCCAACAACATGAGAGATGACTCTATACATGGACATCAGCAAATGATCAATACCAAAATCAGATAGATTATATTCTTTGCAGCCGAAGATGGAGAAGCTCTAAACAGTCAGCAAAAGCAAGACTGGGAGCTGACTGTAGCTCAGCTCATCAGCTCCTATTGCAAAATTCAGGCTTAAATTGAAGAAAGCAGGGAAAACCACTAGGCCATTTAGATATGACCTAAGTCAAATCCCTTATCATTATACAGTAGAGGTGATGAATAGATTCTAGGGATTAGATCTGGTAGACAGAGTTCCTGAAGAACTCTGGACAGAGGTTTGTAACATTGTGCAGGAGGTGGTGACCAAAACTATCCCACAGTAAAAGAAATGCAAGAAGGCACAGTGGTTGTCTGAGGAGGCTTTACAAATAGCTGAGGAAAGGAGAGAAGTGAAGCAGGGGAGAAAGGGAAAGATACATCCAACTGAATGTAGAGTTCCAGAGAATCGCAAGGAGAGGAAAGAAGGTCTTCTTAAATGAACAATACAAAGAAGTAGAAGAAATCAATAGAATGGGAAAGACTAGAGATCTCTTCAAAAACATTGGAGGTATCAAGGGAACATTTCATGTAAGGATTGGCACGGTAAAGGTCAGAAATGTTAAGGACCTATCAAATGCAGAAGATATTATGAAGAGGTGGCAAGAATTCACAGAACTATACAAAAAAAGTTTTAATGACCAGAATAACCACAATGGTGTGGTTACTCGCCTAGAGCCAGACATCCTGGAGTATGAAGTCAAGTGGGCCTTAGGAAACATTATTGCAAACAAAGCTAGTGGAAGTGATGGAATTCCAGCTGAACTATTTCAAATCCTAAAAGATGATGCTGTTAAAGAGCTGCACTCAATATATCAGCAAATTTGGAAAACTCAGCAGTGGCCACAGTCAGTTTTCATTCCAGTCTCAAAGGAAGGCAATGCCAAAGAATGTTCAAATTACCAGAGAATTGCACTCTTTTCAAACCCTAGTAAGGTTATGTTCAAAATCCTTCAAGCTAGGCTTTAACAGTATGTGAACCAAGAACTTCCAGATGTACAGTCTGGGTTTAGAAAAGTGTCAGAGGAACCAGAAATCAAATTTCCCACATTCATTGGATCATAGAGAAAGCAAGGGAATTCAAGAAAAACATCTACTTCTGCTTCATTGACTACATGTTAATCACAACAAACTGGAAAATTCTTAAAGAGAGGAGTACCAGACCACCTTACCTGTCTCCTGAGAAACCTAGATGGGGGTCAAGAAACAACAGTTAAAACCTTACGTGGAACAACTGACTGGTTCAAAATTGAGAAGGGAGTACTGCAAGGCTGTATATTGTCAACCTGCTTATTTAACTTATATGCAGAATATATCATGTGAAATGCCAGCCTAAAATAAACAAATAAAAACTTTTTAAAATAATTTTTTCTCTGTGAGGGTTAAAAAGATCTTTTCCTTATCCTTGGTGTCTTGAACTTTCATTATCATGTATTAATACTTTGGTATACGTTTTCATTCATGCATTGTGGTAGAACATAGTGGATTTCTTTTAACCTGGAAACATTAACACTTTGGTTTGGGGAATTTTTTCATATTATTTCTTCAATAATCTCCTCCTCTCTGCATTTTTCTCCTTTTTCTGGAACATCTATTATTTGCATAGTGGACTTCCTATACCAGCCCTCTCAATTTCTTATCTTTAAAATAATGTCTTTATCCTTTTGTTCTCCTCTCTGGGAGATGCCCTCAGTTTTATCTTCCACATCTTTTATTGACAATTTTGTATTGATGTTGTGGCTAAGAATCCACCTGCCAATGCAAGGGACACAGGTTCAATTCCTGGTATGGGAAGATCCCACATGCCAGGGAGTAACTAAGCCCTTGAGCCACAACTACTGAGCCCACTCTCTAGTGCTTGAGAGTTGGAACTATTGAACCCTGTGTGCCCTAAAGCCTGTGCTCCACAACAAGAGAAGTCACCACAATGAGAAGCCCGTGCACCACAACTGGAGAGAGTATGTGTAGTTTAAAGAAAAAATTAGATGGATACCCTTGTGCTTACCCACTATACAGACAATGAAATAGAACATTACAAATACTGTCTCCCCGAAACCCAAGGAATCTCACTATGATTCCATTAGTCCTGTTGCGTAAGTAATGACTGTCCTGAGATTTGTGCCATTCACGCCTCTAAATTCTTTTTCTTTTTATAACTGACATCTTTGCTAAATATTTCATTCCATGAGCATCATATATTTCCTAATTTAAGTGTTACTCAATATTTTTCAATAAGGTTTTATTATTTTAACCAGAATAACCTTGTATTTTTGTTGTTGTTGTTAAATATATTCCTAGGTATATTATTTGATGCTATGGCAAATTATGTCTTTTTATCATTATACTTTAAAAATTTGTTTATGGAGTATATAAATACAAATGATTTGTATATATTTGTGTATATGCAGAACCCTGCTGAATCTTGTTAATGCTAATATATGGGTGAATTCTTTTAGATTTTCTATGTAGACAATCATATCATCTTTGAATAATAACAGTTTTGTTTCTTCCATGAGAATTGTCTCATTGTCTTGGATAAGACCCTTATTGTCTTGGATAAGACCTCTAGTACAACATATTTCTTATTTAAGATCTAAAAGGAATTGTTTAAAGAGTTTCATTGTTAAGCTTAAAGCTTGTGCAAACTTATTTTATAAACAACTTGTATTAAGCAGGATAACCTGTAGTAAGAAATAACTAAGAAATATTTTAGCAGCTAAAACAACAGTTTCATTTCTTGCTCATGCTATACATACCTCCATTGAGTAGACTTAGGGCCCTGCTCATAGAGCAGCCCCATCTTGAATATTTCTAGAAATTATGCCAGTGAGAAAGAAAGCTCTGAAACATCTTACACTGGCAATTAAATGTTCTGGCTTGGAAGTGACATTCATTACCTCTGCTCAAAACTCAATGGCCAGAAATACTCACATGACCTTACTGAATCAGAAGGGGGCCGGAGATACATCTTCTCCCGAAAAACAAAAACTCTTTGAGAAACAATACTCAGGACCATCACTATCCTTTACTAGGTTGAGAACTTACCTCTATTTCAAGTTTTCCATGACTTCTGTTAGCCTAATGTCATTTCCTTGTAAACTATATGTATGCAGGAAAGGGTTAAAAATATCAGGCCTGCACATTTCCAGGGTCCTCAGGCTTAGCCTGGGATGAGGCTCCTGGGAGATGACCTCTGAGGCCTTGGAATATCAGTGGATATTTGGATAACAGTATTTTTGTATGTCCTGAGCCAGGCCAGATAGTTTATGCTAACGAGTGATTTATGGTAAACACCTGCTTTTGTTGCCTGAGGCTTTGGGCCACCTTGTATCAGTTTGACCTCTGGGGAACTGGGGTCTGAGTAGCTGAGGTCAGTCCTGCAGGCACTGCATGCTTATGTGACTGACTCTAAATAGAAACCCTGATGCCAAGGCTCACTGAACTTCCCTGGTTGGCAGTACTTTGCGCTCGGGAGAAATAATGTTCTCCATTTGACTTCAGCAAGGAGTGGACAACTGGAAGCTTATCCTCCTGAATTCAAATCTGTATGCCTTTTCTTCTGGACTCCACCTTATGTGCCTTTTCCTTTTGCTGATTTTATCTTGTTTTAACTTTTTTAAAGTAATTGTTTGAATTGAATTAGAGTTGACTTAAAACATACTGTTTTCGGTTATATAGATAGTGACTCAGTATTTTTGTAGATTATATTCTACTTTAAGTAAGGTGAATGTGCTGACCACTGCACCTCAGAAACAATATTCCACTATAAGTTATTATAAGATAATGGCTCTCATTCCTGTGTTATATAATGTATTCTTGCTGCTAATCTACTTACTACATAGTAGTTTTCATCTGTTAATCCAGTCCCCCTAATTTGTTCTTCTTCTCTACCATCTTCACTTTGATAACCACAAGTTTGCTTTCTGTATCTGTGAACCTGTTTCTGTTTTACATTTATATATTAGTTTGTATTATTATTTTTTAGATTCCATATATCACTGATATCATAGAGTACTTGTCCTTGTCTGACTTAACTTCACGAAGCATAATATTCTCTAGGTCCATCCACGTTGCTGCAAATGACAGAATTTCATTCTTTTTTTATGGCTAATTGTCCTTTCTGTATATGTATTGCATCTTCTTTTTCCATTTGTCTGTTGATGGGCCCTTGAGTTGTTTACATGTCTTGGATATTGCAGATAGTGCTGCTGTGAACACAGGGGTGCATGTATCTTTTCATTTTTTTTCTGCAGGTGTTCCCAGGAATGGAATTACTGGATCAAATGGTAGTTCAATTTTTAGTTTTTTGAGGAATCTCCATACTGGTTTCCATAGTGGCTGCACTAATTTACATTCCCACCAACAGTATACAAGAGTTCCTTTTTCTCTACATCCTCTCCAACATTTGCTTTTTGTAGACTTTTTGATGATAGCCGTTCTGACAAATGTGAGGTAATGTCTCATTGTTGTTTCAATCTGCATTTCTCTGATAAGTAGCCAAGATGAGCATCTTTTCATGTGCTTGTTAGCCATCTGTTTATCTTCTTTGGAAAAATGTCTAGTTAGGTCTTCTAAGCCATTTTTTTATTGGGTTGTTTGTTTTTATTGATACTGAGTTATATGAGCTGTTTATATATTTTGGATATTAACTCCTTGTTGGCCATATCATTTGAGAAAACTCTCCCATTCTATAGGTTGTCTTTTCATTTTGTTTCTGGTTTCCTTTACTATGCAAAAGCTTTTAAATTAGGTCCTGTTAATTTCTTTTTGCTTCTACTCTTCTGTCTTAGGAGACAGATTAAAAAAATATTGCTACTATTTATGTGAAAAAGTGTTCTACCTTTGTTTTCTTCTAAGAGTTTTATAGTTTCTGGTCTTAGATTTAGATCTTCAATCCATTTTGAGTTTATTTTGTAAATGATGTTAGAAAATGTTCTAATCTCATTCTTTTACATGTAGCTTTCCATTTTCCCTCAGAACCACTAGTTGAAGAGATTGTCTTTTCTCCACTGTATATTCTTGTGTCCTTTGTCATAGATTAATTGTTCATTGGTGTGTAGGTTTATTTCTGGGCTTTTTATTCTGTTCCACTGATCTATGTGTATGTTTTTGTGCCAGTACTCTGCCATTTGATTGCTATAGCTGTGTAGTATAGTCTGAAGTCTGGAAGGGTTATACCTGCATGTTTGTTCTTTTATCTCAAGATTATTTTGGCAACTTGGGATCTTTTGTGGTTCCATATGATTTTTACAATTACTTGTTCTAGCTATGTGAAACATATTGTTAATTTTGATAGGAATTGCATTAAATCTGTAGATTGCTTTGGGTAATATGGCCATTTAAAAAATATTAATTCTTTCATACCAAGAACATGGGGTATCTTCCCATTTCTTTGTATAATCTTCAGTTTCTTTCAACAGTGTTTTATAGTTTTTAGAGTATAGATCTTTTAGCTCCTTGGTTAATTTTGTTTCTTGTATTTTATTCTCTTTGATGCAATTTTAAACAGGATTTTTTCCTTTTCATTATTTTCATATAGAAATAAAAAATCTGTTCTATAAAAAACAGATTTCTGTGTTTTAATCTCACATAATGCAACTTTACTAACTTCATTTATCATTGCTAATAATGTTTGAGTGGGGGGCTTTAGTATTTTCTGTATGAAGTATCAAGGTGGACATGGCAACCTACTCCGGTATCCTTGCCTGGAGAATTCCCATGAATAGAAGAGCTGGGCGGGCTACAGTCCATAGGGTTGCAGAGATATCATATTACCTCTTCTCTTCCAATTTGGATACCATTTATTTGTTTTTCTTACATTATTACTGTAGCTAGGGCTTCCATTACTGTTAAATAGAATTGGTGTGAGTGGGCATCTTTGTCTTGTTTCTCACTTTAGAGGAAAGACTTTCAGCTTTTTACCATTGAATATGATATTGAGTGGGCTTGTTGTAAATGACTTTTATTAAGTTGAGAGTTTTTGATGAGAGTTTTTATCATGAATGGATGTTGATTTTTGCCAAATGTTTTTTCTGCATCTGTTTAGATGATGACATGATTTTTATCCTTCCTTTGGTCACTGTGCTGTATCACACTGATTGATTCATGAATGATGAACTGTCTTTGTGACCCTAGACTAAAATCCAAATCCTAGGCTAAATTGATCATGGTATATGAGTCTTTTTATATATTGTTGGATTTGGTTTGCTAAAATTTTGTTGAGGATTTTTGCTTCTGTATTCATCAAGGATACTGATCTGTAATTTTCTATTTTTGAAGTGTCTGTCTAGCTTTGGGGTCAGGGCAATGGGGGCCTTATAATAGAATGAACTTGGGAGTATTCTTTCCTCTTCAATTGTTTTGAATAGTTTGAGAAAGATAACTATTAGTGCTTTGTATGTTTGGTAAAGTTCCCTTGTGGAGCTGTCTGGTCCTAATTTTTGTTTGATGGGAGTTTTTTAAATAAAAGGTTCTATTTCACTTCTAATGATTTGGTTTGTTTAAATTATTTGTTTCTTAGTCTTGGCAGGTTGTTTGCTTCTGTAAATTTGTCAATTTCTTCCAGGTTGTCCAATTTGTGGGCATACTAACTGTTCATTCAGTACAGTTCAGTCGCTCAGTTGTGTCTGACTCTTTGCAACCCCATCGGTACAGCATGCCAGGCCTCCCTGTCCATCACCAACTCCCGGAGCTTAGTCAAACTTATGTCCATTGAGTCGGTGATGCCATCAAACCACCTCATCCTCTGTTGTCCCTTCTCCTCCCACCTTCAATCTTTCCCAGCGTCAGGGTCTTTTCAGATGAGTCAGTTCTTTGCATCAGGTGGCCAAAGTACTGGAGTTTCAGTTTCAGCATCAGTCCTTCCAATGAATGTTCAGGACTGATTTCTTTTAGGATGGACTGGTTTGATCTCCTAGCAGTCCAGGGAACTCTCAAGAGTCTTCTCCAGCACCGCAGTTCAAAAGCATTGGCAGGAGGGTTCTTTACCACTGGACCACCAAGGAAGTCCTTCAGTTCTTTTAACTGGAAGATTAGATTGTTTATTTGATATTTTTCTTATTTCTTGAGGAAGGCCTTTATTGCTATAAATTTCCCTCATACAGATGTTTTTGTTGCATCGAATTGGTTTTGGGAAATTTTGTTTCCATTTCATTTGTCTTGAGATATTTTTTTCTTCTCTTTGATTTCACCATTGACTCACTGGTTTAGTAACATGTTGTTTAGTCTCCACACATTTGTTCTTTCCCCATTTTTCTTTCTATAGTTGATTTCTATTTATATACCACTGTGATTGGGAAAAAATGCATGATATAATTTCTGTCCCTTTAAATTTTTTGAGGCTTCTTTTGTGGCCCGGTACATGATTTATCTTGGAGCACTTGCTATATGCACTTAAAAACAATGTATATTCTGCTGTTTTGGGATTTAATATCCTATAAATGTCTATTAAGTACACCTGGTCCATTAGGCCATTTAAGACCACTGTTTCTTTATTGATTTTCTGTAAGGATGATCTGTCCATTGATGTCAATGGGATGTTAAAAGTCCTCTTGTATTAATATTACTGTATTATTGCCAATTTTTCCCTTTATGCCTGTTAGTATCTGCTTTATATATTTAGGTGCTCCTGTATGGGCTTGTATGTGTTAATGAGTATAATATCATCTTCTTGTATTGTTTCCTTTATACATGATAATTAATCTTTTTTTTTTTTGGTATAGCTTTTGTTTTAAAATCTTTCATCTGATATGAGTATTACTACCCCCACATTCTTGCTGTTTGCATGAAATATTTTTTCTATCCCCTCACTTTCAGTCTGTGTGTGTCTTTAACACTGAAGTGAGCCTCAGGTAGGCAGCATATTGAAGAGACTCTATTATTCCAATCGTCCACCCTGTGTCTTTTGGTTGGCACATTTATTTCATTGACACATAAAGTAATTATTGTACTTATTACCATTTTATTACTTTTTTCCAGTTGTTTCTGTAGTTGCTTTCTGTTCATTTTTTTCTTCTTTTTGTTTCTACCATTATATTTTGATGATTTTCTTTAGTGGTGTATTTGGTACATTCCTTTTTGGTTCTGTATCTGTTGTAGGTTTTTGATATGTGGTTACCCCTGGAGAAGGAAATGGAACCCACTCCAGTATTCTTGCCTGGAAAATCCCATGGACAGAAGAACCTGGACCTGGGGTCGCAGAGAGTCACACATGACTGAGCAACTAGCAGTTTACCATAGAAATAATATTGACCTATAATTATATCTACTTGTTTTAAATTTGTATTCATTTAAGTTCAAACACATTCTAAAAGATCTAATTTGTTTTTACTCTTCTCCCCAACACTGTGTTTTTGATGTCATATTTTGCATCTTCATGTTTACCTTTTTGCTGATAATTGTAGTTGTAGTTGCTTTTAGCATTATTTTTTGTCTTTTAATCTGCACACTGGCTGAATGAAATAATCTTCAATGCTTACTATATATCTGTCTTTCCTACTGGAATTTTCTCTTTTCTGTTGATTCTTACTTCTTTTTCATTTAGAGACCTTTCAACATTTCTTTTAGGGTAGGTTTAATATTGATAAATTCTTACTGCTTTTCCTTGTCTGAGAAGATCTTTTTCTCTTTCTATTGAAAATGATAATCTTGCTGAGTAGAGTATCCTTGGTTGCAGGTTTTTCCCTTTTAAGACTTTGAAAATATAATGCTGCTCTCCTCTGACCTGCAAAGTTTCTGCAAAGAAATCAGGGGATAGCTGAATGGAAATTCGCTTGTGTATGACTCTTTGTTTTTCTCTTGCTGCATTTGAAATTCTCTCTTTAACTTTTGCCATTTTAGGTATGACATGTCCTGGTAAGGGTCTGTTTGAGTTCATCTGGGGAAACCCAGTGGCTGTGCTGTCATCAGAAGTCTCTGGGGTACTGCTTGAGTAAGCACCAGCAGTCACCACCACTGCCCCACCTGGGCTCTACCCTAGAACTGGGTCACCTTTGCATCCCAAGGTGGAGTCTTTTCCCCTGCGCTGGCTGCCACAGATCCAGTGCCACTTTGTGACATGGAGTGAGCTGGACCAGGGTGTTCACTTGACTCAAATGGAGAGTACTATGAGGCAGTTGTCGGAAACCCAGCAGTCGCTGGGGCAGACCTTTGTCTTCCCTGCCTGGGATCACGCCATTACCCGCACACTTCTCATGAGTGAAGCCCAGATTTCTCCAACCATACTATCTCTTCCAGTGGTTCTCCAACCAGCCAGAGGGGCAAATGACTAGGTTCTCCCAAGAAAACTCTGACACTGTTCCATATCAGAAGGATGGAAAATGAATACTGGACAGGAAAATTGTAGATGTCCACCTCAGAGTATAAATTTTACATTAGAATAGGCTTCTGTATAAACTTTATTTAAAATATGAGGTGCCCTTCGTACATATGTATCTCTGCTTCTGAGTTCTAAGAGATAAGATATGTTATGTTTGAAAGAAATGGCATTTCTTTAATCTAGAGATGATCTGCTTGATGGGATATTGTCAAAATTAACTGACAATTACTATTAAATTACCAGTGGCATTTTCCACAGCACTTTTGGTACTTACTTTTTTGTTGTTATAATGAAATTATAGGAAGACGTGAAGTGTATTTTGTCATCATTTCTGCTTAAAACTATTCTGAGCTGAATCTTAAATAATGACTCTGACACTGACCTTGACCCTAATCATTTAACCCACTATTTTGTTGCTCTTATTTGATGATAATCCTGTGGATCTAATTGATGACCTCATCCTCCTAAGATCTGTATCTGTTTCTACTACAACAGGTGTAGCCCAGGTTGTGTATCAATTTAGGACCTCTCTGCCCCCCTTTAGTGATTCTGGTTTTGTGTCAGAATCTCATGTTCAGCATTCCCTTCTTCTTGTTAGCCCATTACCAAGCCAGTCACTATGTCCAGGGGCATAGAATACATTGATTGTTTAGACTGGGTCTTGTGACCATGTTGATGCTTAGACGTGTTAACAGTAGTGCCGGGAAAACTGGACAACTACATGTAAAAGAATTAAATTTGAATATTCTCTAACACAATGCACAAAATAAACTAAAAATGATTTAAAGACCAAAATGTAAGATCAGATATTATAGAATTCCTAGAGTAAAAACATAGGCAGAATACTCTTTTGACACAAGTCGTAGTTATGCCTTTTTGGATCCTCTCCTAGAGTAATGGAGATAAGAACAAAAATAACAAATGGGATATAATTAAACTTAAAAGCTTTTGCACAGCAAAGGAAACTATAAACTAAATGAAGAGGTAACCCAAAAAATCAGAGAAGCTAGTTGCAAATAATGCAAGCGACAAGGGATTAATCTCCAAAATACAAAAACAGCTCACACAGCTCAATATCAAAAATCCAAACAACCCAATAAAAAAATGGGCAGAAGATCTAAACAGACTTTTCTCCAAAGAAGATATGCAGGTGACTAAAAAGCACATGAAAAGATGTTCCACATCACTAATTAGAGAAATGCAAATCAAAACTACAATGAAACCCTCCTACACTGTTGCTGCTGCTGCTAAGTTGCTTCAGTCATGTCCGACTCTGTGCGACCCCATAGACGGTAGCCCACCAGGCTCCCCCATCCCTGGGATTCTCCAGGCAAGAACACTGGAATGGGTTGCCATTTCCGTCTCCAATGCATGAAAGTGGAAAGTGAAAGTGAAGTCGCTCAGTCGTGTCTGACTCTTCGCGACCCCATGGACTGCAGCCTACTAGGCTCCTCCGTCCATGGGATTTTCCAGGTGAGAGTACTGGAGTAGGGTGCCATTGCCTTCTCCCCCTACATTGTTGATGAGAATCTAAATTGGTATAGCCACTATGGGGAACAGTATGGAGCTTCCTTTAAAAACTAAAAATAGAGCTCCCATATGATCCTACAGAAAGCAAAGAATAAAGAAGAATAAAGATAAAGAAGAACCTCCTGATGAAAGTGAAAGAGGAGAGTGAAAAAGTTGGCTTAAAGCTCAACATTCAGAAAACTAAGATCATGGCATCTGATACCATCACTTCATGGCAAATAGATGGGGAAACAATGGAAACAGTAACACTTTATTTTGGGGGGCTCCAAAATCACTGCAGATGGTGACTGCAGCCTTGAAATTAAAAGATACTTGCTCCGTGGAAGAGAAGTTGTGACCAACCTAGATGGCATATTAAAAAGCAGAGACATAATAAAAATAAATTTAAAAAAAAGACCATTTGTGGTAAAAACAAAAAAAAATAAAAAAATAAAAAGCAGAGACATTATTTTGCCAACAAAGGTCCATCTAGTCAAAGTGATGGTTTTTCCAGGAGTCATGTATGGATGTGAGACTGGAACTATAAAGAAAGCTGAGCACCAAAAAATTGATAATTTGAACTGTGATGTTGGAGAAGACTCTTGAGAGTTCCTTGGACTGCAAGGAAATCAAACCAGGCCATCCTAAAAGAAATCAGTCCTGAATATTCATTGGAAGGACTGATGCTGAAGCTGAAACTCCAATACTTAGGCCACCTGATGTGAAGAACTGACTCATTTGAAAAG